>NC_090935.1:508792526-510042526 GCF_040938575.1 Ambystoma mexicanum
TGAAGTTTTACAATAAAAAAAAAAAAAAAAAAAAAAAACTAGTGGTCTGGAAAGTGAGGTGAAGGTTAACACCAACGTTAGCACGAACAATGCGAAGGAGATTCATGTCTTAAAACAACAGGTTGCCAACCTGGAAAATCGTGTGGAAGAGGCGGAAGAAAGGGCGAGGAGGAACAACTTACGTGTGGTCGGTCTGCCGGAGGGGGAGGAAGGCCAAGACCCCACAAACTATGTGGAAAACATGATCCTACAAGGGATTGGAGCAGAGAATCTTTCGCAAAGGATTCACGGTGGAGCGGGCGCATCGCGCCCTAATGATGAAACCCCGGCCGGGGGCCCCGCCAAGACCGATCATCTCGAGGATCCTGAATTACAAGGACAGAGAAAAGACCCTCGAATATTTTTGTAAGGGCAGTACGATAGAGAGAGCATCCACCAACATCACAGCATACCAGGACTATACAATGCTGGTGCAAAGGCAGAGGTATAGTTACGTCGCCGTCAAAAGAAGGCTGAGGGCGGCGGGAGTCAAATATATGCTGCTGTATCCGGCACGATTGAAGGTGCTACATAAGAACAAAGCGCTATTTTTTGATACCCCGGAGGATGTTGTCACATGGCTGGACTTGCAGGGTTGCCCGGAACAAGAAGCGGATCATGATCGGCAGGAGCATACCGAATGAAGATCTTGTAATATGGACATTAGGAGGGTGAGTGGGAGGAGGATCCTGATCGTACAGGGAAATTGTAACTGGCTGAACTTTGAGCAAAATCCAAGCCTGGTGCTCGACATGGACTGGAATATAGTGAGTGTAACTGCAATTGGTAACTGTCTAGCATCTGTATGCGTAATATTTCCTAAAAGGAGCAACAGAACATGGACGACCTACCCCGTAGATTATTAGTTTTAGCGGCCATTAGGGCGGCTTTACCCTACTGAGCCCTGAGTAGAAGCTTGTGCTAGGCAGGGCAAGATGTGGGGGTGCCTGAAATCCAGGAATGGAGTTGGGCAACAGTTGGGGAGGGTGTTGTTGGAGAAGGGATGGGTGGGGAGAAGGTAGGGGGATGGGAAGTTTAGTGTGTATGTGGTTATGGGAAATTTAAGTTTTGTTTCAAGCCTATTTGGAGGAATCAGTGTGTTGCACTCGCGTTGCATGAGTGGTCGGAATCGGCGGAAAATCGGAAGGTGCTTATCAACGACCTATGGGAGATCTCAGGATAATAACGTGGAATGTCAGGGGCCTTAACAGCTATTTGAAAAGAAATAAAGTCATGATGTATCTGAAAAGGCAGAAAATAGATATTGCACTACTACAGGAGACGCACTTGACGCAAGAGGAGTTGGACCTGGTTAAGAGAAAGTGGAGAGGGAGTGTGGTGGGCTCGCCATACTCTGCATACGCTTGGGGTGTGTTGATCTGGGTGGCACCGCATGCCCCGTTCCAATCGATACTAGAGATAGTTGAAACTGATGGAAGGATGGCTATATTGCGAGGGCTGGTGGAGAGCAGGGAGGTATGCATAGTAAACACGTATGCCCCCAACCAAAACACAGCAGCATATTTCAGAGCTCTGCGTACCAACCTTAGTATGTGTACATGGAGCGCGGTGATCTGGGGTGGGGACTTTAATTGTGTGTTGAATCCTGTGGTGGACAGATCAGATGGCGGGGTGGGTAAACCTAGCCCGGCGGCGAGAGCGTTGCAGACACTGCTAGTTGATTTTGGCACTATTCAGCCCCACATCAACTGCACACTAGGCTTGATTATGTCTTTGCTACAGCAGATGTGATGTCTGAGATTACTCAAATCGAATATAAGGCTAGGGTCCTCTCAGATCACTCGCCCCTAATTCTCGGATGGCAATATTGCCCCCCGAGGGCGAGGATCCCTACATGGCACCTCCGAGCAGAGGCGCTTAAAGATCCAGTCTTTAGGGAAGATATAAGGGAAGAGATTACTAACTTCTTTGAGGAGAATACTGGGAGTGTTGATTCCGCAGGCACATTATGGGAAGCTTTTAAGGTGGTGATGCGGGGGGCGGCCATTGCTAAGTCAAAGGGGTTACAGGGTGGGGTCCTGGCTGACCTACAGAGGACGGAAACTGAGCTAGAAACAGCATTGAAGAACAGTGACGTGGACACAGAGCTGGTACTCCAACTACATCAACAATGTGCAGGGCATTGGGAAAGACTCTGCAATCTTAATTATAGGAAATATGTTGAGAGGCAGCACGCGGGGGGAGATAAGACAGGCCGCCGTTTGGCCTGGATATACAAAAGTGAGACCCCTAGGCCTCCGATTAGGACCATTATTAGGGAGGACGGGGATGAAGTGGCCACACAAGAGGGGGTTAACAAAGAGTTTGCAGATTATTACAGAGTGCTGTACAGGGATGTTGAGACGGGTGACCAACGCAAGATAATTGAAACGTTAGAAGACATAGGGCTGCCCAAGATCAGTGAAGAGGAGAGGGAGGAGCTAGATGAGCCAATTACGTTAGAGGAGTTAGAGGCGGTTGTGAAGCAGTTGCCTACCAGTAAGACCCCGGGAGCAGATGGGTTCCCCAGCGAATTCTATAAAGTATACAGAGAGGAAGTTCTCCCCCCAATGCTGGACATGCTTAACGAAGCGTTTGAGATTGGACGGTAGCCTGAGTCGCTCAGAGAGGCGATCATAAATCCGCTGCCCAAGCCCAACAAACCGGAGCATAGATGTGGCTCCTACAGACCTTTGTCGATGCTAAATCAGGACAGCAAGATTCTAACGGCTGTGCTGGCAAATCGATTGCAGAAAGTGATTGTTAGACTGATACATCCTGATTAAACGGGTTATGTCCCGAATAGGAATATAACACAAAACTATAGGCGACTTCACCGGGTGGTCGAATGGGGTAGCAGGAATGAAGGTGAGATGGCGATAGTGTCTCTAGATGCAGTTAAAGCTTTTGATTCGGTCAAGTGGTCATGGCTATTGGCTGCCTTGGAAGGGTATGGAATGGGGCCGGGCTATATCAGGTGGGCGAAGATGTATAGTGAGCCGCTTGCCAGGGTCCGAACTGGAGTGGTAATATCCGAGAGATGGCAACTTGGTAGAGTCACCAGACAAGGGTGCCCCTGGTCCCCGATGCTTTACATTTTAGCCCTGGAGCCTCTGGCTATATGCCTTAGGGCACAGTATGATGTGATAGGGATTGAGGTAGGAGGGGAACGACACTTGATATCCTTGTACGCAGATGATTTGTTACTGTACTTGCAATACCCAGAAGAAAATCTCCTATACATACTTGAGGTGATGGAAAGGTATGCAGAGTTGTTGGGCATAGCGGTGAACCCCCAAAAGTCTGTCATATTCCCGCTAGGTAACTATAAGGGGACCCCTGTAGATAGACTACCGGTGCTACAAGTACCATGGGCAACTAGCTCTTTTCGTTACCTGGGCGTAGATGTATACCACACGGTGGAGGAAGAACATAGACATAATACAGAAGTAGCCGTTGAGAAAATTAGGAACAGCATGCAGTTCTGCGCAAAGCTGCCCTTGGCGATGATGGGGCCGGGGGATATGCTCAAGATGGTAGTTCTACCCAGGCTCCTGCATTACTTTAGTAATATCCCATACATGATACCCAAGAGGTTTTTCAGTAAATTGAACAGCATGTGTAGGGACTTCCTGTGGCATGTTACCCGAAATAGAGTGGCGTTTTGGAAATTGCAGAACTTTTATGAAAACGGAGGTATCAGACTGCCTCATTTTGAGGTTTACTATTTAACGGGACAGCTACAGTATGTGGCTAAGTGGCGCTCTGATGAAGTGACCCCTGAGCACAGGGTGCTTGGACAGGACTGCGCCCCGTTTTATTTGAAAGAAATGATCTGGCTGCCTGAAACCGAAATGAGGGGGCGTCCTGCGATGTTGAGGTTTGGGTGGAAAATTTGGCGTAGGGTATGTTGTTTGATGGAAGTCCCATGCCCGTGCCTCCCGCAGACACCGCTGGTTGCTTTGACAGGAGGGGATAATCAGTTGAGGGTGATTATTAGGACCTACTGGGAATCGGTGGGGCTCGTAACGCTAGGCGATGTTTGGCAAGAGGGGTCAATTAAGGAGTTTATAGAACTCAACTAAGAGGCGGGGCTACATAAGGGCCAATATGTGACGTACATTAGGTTGGTGCGGATGATTAGGAACACCTGGCCAGAGACAGTTTTGATAGAAGAACCAGATGCAGTTTTGGGAGCAATATATGATATATCCGAAGGAGGGCATGAGATCTCGAGACTGTATGAGATGGTGATGGCTAAGGTGGGGAAGGAATTGACACATCTGAGACTGGACTGGGAGGCGGATGTGGGGGCCCCAATGGAGGATAGGGTGTGGGAGCGTGCCCTGGGCTATCACAAAAAAGTGTCTAGAAATGCCAGATTAAAACAAATACAGCTGTATGTAACGCATAGGGCATACATGACCCCCTTGAGGATATCTAAGTTTCAAAACACTGGAAGACAAGCGTGTCCTAAATGTAACCTAGAAAACGCTGACATGGTACATATGTTTTGGTCGTGCCCGATCATTGGGTGTTTTTGGGGAAAAAGTAGCGCAGAAACTGGCTGATAAGGGGGTTACTCTTGTTATAGACACGGCCTGGGCCTGCTTACTGGGCAGGTTCCCTAGGCCACGGAAACTCAAGCATATTGAGAAACAGAGATCTAGCGTATGTGCTTGCAAAACGAAGGATTGCCATGGGGTGGAAGAAATGCCACAAGCCTAAGGTGGATGTATGGTGGAAGGACTTGCAGAAATGGGCGGAAGCTGAAACGGTGGCATGGCAAGAAGCGAGTGGCCTGGCTGGAGAAGGGGAGACGGGCACCTTGTTGGCTTGGAAATTGCTAATAGCAGAATTGTTTGGAGTAATATCAGATCCAACAGACTACAAAGAGAACGAAACCCGGCTGCATGTACCAGACATTGAATGAGATTGACAAATAGGCTCATGGGGGGAGGGAGGGGTTGTGGGAGCAGTGATTAAGATAAAATGATGTGTAATGGAACTATTATGATTATGCTGCTTGTTTGGTTTGTATTGTTTTGTTTGCATAAAATCAATAAAAGAAATTAAAAAAAAAATGTTTACATGTAGATCCCATGTCGAATCTGGAAAATGACAATTCTCAAATGTGTGAACGTGGACAAATCATGCCTCCCTCTGTGGCTCGGTTGTTACATCTGGCTGAAATGAGACTGCCTGGAAACAAAAATCTTAAGGTCTTTTCCCATTACTTCCTGTGATGTCACTTGGGGTGGGGTCAATTAATATCAATTCATGTGATGTCATCAGGGGTTGCAGGGTTGTGTGATGTCACTTCCCCTACCCCTGGCATTTAGGTGAAATGATGTTCTTGGTGCCAAACCCTTCCCTGGAGGTCAACGGACTTATCTTTGCCACTCCGCCGAGTAAGTTCTCCTCAGTTTTGCAGATCCATTGTGTTGGGGTTCCAGACCATCCACTGGTAGTCAGTGGGCTTATGGTAGCCAGTGCAACAAGGAAATTCTCCTCAGATGCTTAGTTTCTTTTTGTTGGTGTCCCAAACCCTTCTCTGCTTTTCAGTGGACATAGTACTGCCACTGCAACAAGGAAGGTCTCCTCGGATGCTTGGTTCACTCTTGGTAGGGTTCCAGACACTTCTTCGGTGGTAAGTGGGTTTATTGCTGCCACTGTGATGAAGTTCTCTTCTGAGGCTTGCTACACTGTTGTGTGGGTCCCCAAACCTTCTCTGGTGGCCAGTGGGCTTATTGATGCCACCGCGATGAGGAAGTTCTCCTCTGAGGTTTAATTTACTCTTCCAGTGCCCAGTAGCTATCTCGCTACTACTGGGATGAGGGTGATCCTCCCTGATGCACTCCATACAGTACTGTTCCCCAATAGCTCTCTAGCTGCTACTGGGGTGAGGAACATTATGGTGTGTCCCTCTCTGCACTTCCCCCTCTCTCTACCAGGTCTCCAGTTCCTCCCTTTACCTTCTTGTGGGATGTGGCACATCACCCGTCCTTCCTGGGATGGGGTTCCTTGTTGGCGGGTTCCTCAGCTCTGCTCATCCGCATGGACGGTCCCAGTGAACCCTTGTGTTCCTCTGTTCCTTATGGTCTTGACTTCGGTCTTGGACCAGACAGTCCACGCCGTTGCCATCACGCCACTGCTTCTTTCCTTCGGCCTCAGAGTTGGGTCTACTCCCCTCAGACCAACAATGGACTCTCGCAGTCTGCCAACGGGTGCCCTGGGCACAGTCTTTCTTCTAGGCCTCACTCAGATTTTGAAACTCCGGGGGCTCTAGTGGGCTCCTGGCTTCCCTGTGATCAGACACACCTTAGTCTTTCTTCTCTTTCCTTTTTATCTCCGGTAGACCGCACCAGCACAGCATCAACACAAGCTGATAATTTCTCTTTGGAATTCCTCAAGCCTACGGTGAGCCATCTTGTGGAAGTACTTAAGAGTTGGTTACTCTTCATGGTTGTTGTGTTCTTCCTCATCTCAGTATGTTTTGTTTTGACAATCTCCCATGTGCTACAAAAATACATGAGCTTAGTCTCAATGAAATAACTCGGTATGGAGGAGGACTAGGGCATGTTGGGAAGTGACATGGATCCAAAGGCTGTTCCCCTCAGTGATCGTCTTCGTCCTTTGAGGTCCTCCCTCATTAAACCACTCCTAGGGGGTTTATTGAGTCATGGCCGCACCGCTCTATCCTTATGGAAAGGGGCTCTCCCTTCGAGATAAGTGTTGACACCTTGTGAATGGTCACACTACCCACGCAGATGGACAAAAAGACTGAAGAACGAACTTCCTTCCTTCCTTCCTTCCTTCCTTCCTTCCTTCCTTCCTTCCTTCCTTCCTTCCTTCCTTCCTTCCTTCCTTCCTTCCTTCCTTCCTTCCTTCCTTCCTTCCTTCCTTCCTTCCTTCCTTCCTTCCTTCCTTCCTTCCTTCCTTCCTTCCTTCCTTCCTTCCTTCCTTCCTTCCTTCCTTCCTTCCTTCCTTCCGTCCTTCCTTCCTTCCTTCCTTCCTTCCTTCCTTCCTTCCTTCCTTCCCGTTTTCTATCCATTGATATAGCTGTGTCCTTCCTCCCTTAGATACCGATTTCCCTTCTACAATATAGCCAGAACAGGACAACACTTAGAATCAGGGTACTTTGCCATATTCTTTCTGTCAGCTTTCACCTTTACTGGTAGCCTTTATTCAAGTGTACACTGTTTAAAGTGTTCTGTGTTATCGTACAGGGCTAGCATAGCTCCCACATCACATGTATCTCTTGCCCATGAAAATCAGTGTGTCTCTAGGAGGGCACTTGCTGCAATTTTAGCCCTCCTAATATCAGCCTTAAAGATTCAGAAGGGCAGCTTATCAGGTCTGGGTCCCCATGCTTTGAAATACTAGACCGGGAATATTGGGTCACACAGACACTCTTTCAAGAAGGCTCCAACGCCTATTCTTTTGGAATCTTGCCAGAGATAAATTAACATGTCGGGCAGAGATGTTCTGGATCTAGATAGGACCGTGGAAAGGAGTTCATCGTTTTATTTGCTTGTATTAGGAGTGCCTATTTTCTTAGATGTAATTGTGATGACGAAGCTTCACTGTCTCAAGTTCGTATTGTTAAGGCCGAGGCTCTCCCTCTATAAAATGGATAAAATGGATAGATGTATAAACAGTGGTGCAACACAACATCTGCGGGGCCCCTGCGAGCCATGCTGAGGCAAAAGGCTGCCATTTTGCAAACCAGGTCTCGAGAGGACGGTGTGGTATGTGTTTAGTTTCATAGCACAGTATAAATAAACTTGGAACTCTGCTCTTCTTCGGTGTGGAGCGTTCAGTGAAGTGTTATTACTCTTCGACCTCCTTGGCAAAGGCGTGCCACTATCAAGACAACAGAAGTGCCTGGTCCCATTACAACACTGTTTTTGTCTAAAACGAATGCGTAGATGCATACTTGAACTCCAAAATGTGCGCAGTGTTTGTTCCTTCAGAGGAGCCAGACATTGTCCGATAAGGGCTTTCAGTGGAATGCTATGGTTTAAGTAAAACCTTGGCTTGACGCATGGCACGTCAGCTAGGTCCAGGAGCTGCCTCAACGCTCACTGCAAAGCGTGCGTGAAAGGTCTGGATTTTCTCATAAGCAAAATGCGTAATAGATCTCCTGCTAATGTTTCCACGGGCGCCAAGATCACACATTTATTGGGCCCCGGCAGTGACAAATTACCAAAATGGAAGGGAGAGCCGGGAGATGGCATGTTTTATGACCACCTAGGGAATTTGTGCCAGCAAAACAGCTTCATATTATCACAGGCTTTATTAAAGGACGTAAGCCTACGTTCAAAGCTGCTGCACAGTATTTGTGGCCCTCCCATTGGACCATGCAACCCCTTCCCACTGCTTACCCTCTTACCACATCAATCCCCAACACAACATAACAGACCTAGTCTTCAATATCTGCCCACAGCGTCTGACTGGCACCTCAACGCCCATGCCATGCAAAATGAAGTGGGACTTCGCTCAGGGCCCTGGCTTCAATTTTCTTTTTTTCACATAAACAGAATACTTAGGTTGTGAGCTTGCCCCCATTTTGTATTTTCCCTTTGTTGCCTAACCCGTAGCCCCCTTGGAATTTGCCCCGGGATGTGAATAGCAATAATGCTGTGTGTTAGGCAGAATCATATGCAGTACCCTTAGGGACCAATGCACACAATTAAGACTACAAGTGGTAATACAATTTCACCTTTAGTACAAACCTGTACTACACAGAAAGAGTGGTAAAAATGGCTGAGCAGCCAGACTTATATCAAGAGCAAATGAGCAGTGGTAGAGATTACACAAAGGACTACAATTACTGTGACTCAAGCAAACACTGACTCAAGGTTTCTGGTTAAAAAAAAATAAGTACATTTAATTTTAAACCATCTGTTCGATGATGTACTAATTATTTGGAACGGTACACCGGAAGAACTGGAGTCTTTACTAAACCAAGCAAATAACAATGAATTTGGCCTAGAATTTATTGGGCAAAGCAGCAAAACAGAAATTAACTTTTTGGATCTAACCATCTTTGTATCCACAGGACAATTACACACAAAAACATTCAGAAAAGAGACGGAAGTCAATTCAACATTGTATGCGACTAGCTGCCACCATAAACCGGTTATCTACAACATTCCGAAAGGAGAGTTCATTAGAGCACGACGTAATTGCACAGAATTATCAGATTTTGAGAGTGAATGTCAACTGTTATCAGACAGATTTAAGGCCAGAGGATACTCACAAAAATCAATTAAAACTGCAAAAATGAAAGCCAAAAACATGACCAGACAATCAACATTATCTCAAAGCAGCAAAAGTACACAACCAGATGATACTATTCATTTTATTACGGCATATTGTGCAAACAACAAAGAAATTAAAAAAGTCCTAAAAAAGAACTGGTATCTATTAAAACTAGACCCACATATCGAGAAACACATACAAGATTATCCAACAATAATTTATAGGAAAGCCAGAACTCTGAAAAACATGTTGAGTCCTTCTATGATGTCCGAAGAGGAAGAGGAAGAAACAAGATCACAAACATGGTTACGACAACCACAGTCAGGTTTCAGGAAATGTGGCTTCTGTTCGATGTGCCACTATGCACTACAAGAAACAGTTACTTTTACGAACCAAGAAGGTGTCAAAACAAAGATTAGGGAACAAATTAATTGTAGATCCAAACATGTGGTCTACGCAGTGACATGTGTCTGTAATCTGCTCTACATTGGGAGCACCATTCGGGAGTTAAGAACTAGAATTAGAGAACATATTTCAGCCATAGGAAGTCAAGACAAAAACCTCCCGTTATCTGTTCATTGGCAAAACCAACACCAAATGCATAATAAAAAAGACATTAGATTTATTGGACTGAAAAGAATCAAAATGGGCAAACGAGGAGGAAATCAAGAACTTTGCTTAAGGCAAGAAGAAGCCAGATTAATCTGTCATTTTCAAACATTGGAACATGGATTAAATTCAGACAATGAAATGATTCACTTTTTGTGATGCTGGAGAAGTAGCAGAGAAATAGCAGAAACAAAACCAAAAAAATGATAATATACAGGACTCTTGTTATGAATATTGCAAATGTTTTCATTAATTACAAAAATGTTTTTTTCCTGTTTTCTATTTTGTTCAATTATAATTTGTTGCATAGAAAAATATTATTGAATACTGCAATGTTAAAACATATGCTTCAGATATACACATGGGGAGATCCTATATATGGGCGAAACCGCTAATCAGATGAAAGTTAAACAGATGAGAGAGGCGAAATTAACATCAAACCACAGGTACCACAATGCACCATTCTGAAATTGTGAAAAGAATGCTAATAAAATATAGTGAGAAAATAATGGTCAATGAAGAAAACTAAAGTTACCATAATGCACCATTCCCAACAGGAAACTGTCTTAGGTATACATAATATAAAGAGATTGCGGGGGGGGGGAAGGAAAAAAATACTAATAAACATAGTGAAAAATTAGTTACTCCTTTAACTTTAATTTTTGTAAATTTGGACATAATAATAAGTAACAGATCAGCCGCGCAAGATAAATACGGAAGTTTAAATTCAAATCAATGTTACACTAAACACAAATGCAACAGATCATTTTAAATATCAAAAAGGAAAAAAGGACTTACGTACTAAAACTCAGCCCAAAGTATGGCCGTCGAATTTTGTAAATGAACAAAAGGAAAGAGGGACTAGCAATCTGTAACTCTTTATGAACAAGGATTTGCCAGAACCAAAACAGGACCCCCCGATGCTTGAGGCATGAGCAAGAGAATTTTGTAGGTAAGCGCTTTTAAGGGGTGGAAAGACCACCGCTACAAGCATGCTCAATGTAGAATTCAGCACGCTTGATGCCGAGTGGCATAAACAAAATATATTTTGGTTGGGATTTCAAACTCACGCGAAAGGGTGTTTTGGTAAACACAAATGGGGAGCAAATCGGTTACCAGTCATTGTAACTGAAAAAGTAATTCCTAGTGACCGCTAGAGTAACAGAATGCATGAGACCAAGGATATGTAATGCGATTGGAGGATTGCAAATATGAATAGCACTTTTTACATAAATGTAATGAGAAAGATGTTACTAGTCATGCTTACTAGAGTTTAAAATGTGTCTAAATATATGCCAGGGAATCATGCACAAAGAATCAATCCGATAGAAGGTTAAAAGGCTAATATTAGCATAATAGAACAACAAAATTTGTTCCAGGTGGGATTTAACCCTGGAACTACCGTGATACACTTCAACTAAAAACTAATTCCCGGAAATAAGGAAAGGGAGATTCGCACTACATTCAATAAGGGTAAGAAAACAAATTTACATGCTTTTCTGACAGCCAAAAATTGTTAGGTCCATGCCATCCCATACTTACTTCTTTTTCGGATTGCACAAATGTAATTTTAAAAAAAACTAACATAGTCACTGTAATGGATTTATTTTTAACCATTTGAGGTAACTAAGAGGTGCTGCACTTTTAGGTGTTCATGCAATTTGAGAATGCTAAAAGGATATACTACACAGCCTAAGTCACTATTCTAACTACTAAATGTGTTACAAAATAAGCTAAAATGCTATTTCATATGTTATATTTTGTTTTATTACATGTTACGCTTGCATTCAGCCCGGATTTGAAAAAGGAGCCAATGAAACGCCGAAACACGTGTCATCCATATAGGCAGAACATATATCAAATAAATTAAGAAAATATACTTGTAGAAACTTGACTACGTACTTTTTTTCATTTACAACAGAAATTTGGCGCAAAGAGGTGTAGGCACAAACAAACTACTGCTTACTTTACAAACGGAGCTGAGGGACTCTATGTCTCCGTGTTGACCTACATCCTTGCGACACAAGAATAAAATAATAAAATAAGAAAACCATTGCCAACCTTAATAGCACTAACATACGGGTCGCGAGAGTACACCTTATGAGATCCCCACTCAAGAAGTTCCTCACTCAGTAGATTGTTATTACTCTTCGAGCTCCTTGGCAAAGGTGTGCCACTATCAAGACAACAGAAGTGCCTTCCCATTACAACACTGTTTTTGTCTAAAACGAATGCGTAGATGCATACTTGAACTCCAAAATGTGCGCAGTGTTTGTTCCTTCAGAGGAGCCAGACATTGTCCGATAAGGGCTTTCAGTGGAATGCTATGGCTTAAGTAAAACCTTGGCTTGACGCATGGCACGTCAGCTAGGTCCAGGAGCTGCCTCAACGCTCACTACAAAGCGTGCGTGAAAGGTCTGGATTTTCTCAGAAGCAAAATGCGTAATAGATCTCCTGCTAATGTTTCCACGGGCGCCAAGATCACACATTTATTGGGCCCCGGCAGTGACAAATTACCAAAATGGAAGGGAGAGCCGGGAGATGGCATGTTTTATGACCACCTAGGGAATTTGTGCCAGCAAAACAGCTTCATATGATCACAGGCTTTATTAAAGGACGCAAGCCTACGTTCAAAGCTGCTGCACAGTATTTGTGGCCCTCCCATTGGACCATGCAACCCCTTCCCACGGCTTACCCTCTTACCACATCAATCCCCAACACAACATAACAGACCTAGTCTTCAATATCTGCCCACTGCCTCTGACTGGCACCTCAACGCCCATGCCATGCAAAATGAAGTGGGACTTCGCTCAGGGCCCTGGCTTCAATTTTCTTTTTTTCACATAAACAGAATACTTAGGTTGTGAGCTTGCCCCCATTTTATATTTTCCCTTTGTTGCCTAACCCGTAGCCCCCTTGGAATTTGCCCCGGGATGTGAATAGCAATAATGCTGTGTGTTAGGCAGAATCATATGCAGTACCCTTAGGGACCAATGCACACAATTAAGACTACAAGTGGTAATACAATTTCACCTTTAGTACAAACCTGTACTACACAGAAAGAGTGGTAAAAATGGCTGAGCAGCCAGACTTATATCAAGAGCAAATGAGCAGTGGTAGAGATTACACAAAGGACTACAATTACTGTGACTCAAGCAAACACTGACTCAAGGTTTCTGGTTAAAAAAAAAAATAAGTACATTTAATTTTAAACCATCTGTTCACAAAACACTTCACTTCTACTCAAATAAAACCACACTTCAAATATACTACACACAACCCTTTGTGCAGATCAATTCAAGGTAAGTACATTGGATTTGACAGGCCGGTAGTGTGAACCAAAGACGTTACTGTGGAGTAGGCGATCACTTTTTGACAGTAATGACAGTTCGGTCTTACGAAAGATAAGCGTACCCGCGGGAAGAAATTAACCGAAGTCAAAACACACTTAGCACGTGAATTCACACAAGAGAATTGGGGATAAAAATCATAGGCAATACTTTTGTCAAGGCAGATAGAATCAGAGGGCACCTTCTAACCAGTAGATAAAAGTCAATAGGCCTGCGCCAGTGCAAATGTAACAGGGGTCCTGTTGCCGAGGATCACACGGTTAGAACAGTTCACGATTCGAGATTGCTAGGAGTACTTAGATATTGTCACAAAGGGGAGCAAAAGTTACAAGAGGGAAGGAAGAAAAGGACAAGCCTTTGGTGAGGAAGAATGGTTCACCCTTATTCCTCAAAGTCAGACACAGTACCTTATTCGATTAAAGCAAGCTGGTGCCATGGCAGTTGTTCCTGGTAGTTCCTGCAGACTCACAGTTCCTGGAGCTTCAGTTGTGGGGACAAGGAGGACGACATCTGGACTGATCGGCACTACCCAGGGATGAGGCCAGCAGCAGCGAAGCAACGGTGAATAAAAGGTGCGCTCCTTTAAAACAGTAGAGGCTCTTCAGATGGCTATCCGGAGCACTACAGCTGTGTGCTGCGGTTTCGACCAAGAAGAGGATCCTCTGGCTGTGGAAGGTGAGCTGGTTGATCCCACCAGGCTCAAGGGAAGAAGACTCTAGACTGGATCTTCTCTGTCATTGAAGGGTAGATAGCTCAGGACTGCAGCAGGGCTTCACCGGGACTCGGGAGTTGCAGCAGCAGTCTTCTTCTCTGCTTCTCTTTGGTTCTTGCAGTTCCAGTGGTGACTCTGACTTCCAGCCCAAGAGTCCTGCCTTTTATGCCAAAATCCCCCATTCACACAGCCTGGCTGTCAATCACTCAGCACAGGGGTTGTCCAGCCCGGACAACCACCTCAGCCAATCCACACAAAGTGTGACTTGGGACTCTAAGGAGACCCTGTGCAGGGGGTAAATAAGCCCCTCCCTCACATTTAGCCCACCTAGACACCCAGACACCAAAGGAGGGCTTCTGTACAGAAGCCCGCCAAAAGGTTGGCGAACAAAGAAGGCAAACCTGGTTTGGCGCAAAAAGTAAAACACAAGAAGGACTTTAACAAAAAGAAATGGTGACTAAACACGACTAGAGCCAAAATAAAAAGTATTTGGTCAAGCGGGTTTATGTTTGAGGCTAATATAATAGCCAAAAACAGTACCACGTTTATATACTATAATCGCGGTAGAAAAGTTAGGGTAGGTACCACTGCCACCAGCCAAGTCTTAATGTTAAGAGAGCAAAACAAAGCTCCAAGAGGCACAGACAAAAAGGGGTAGGGATTAACCCTTTCCAATACTCCATGTAAAATGGGGTGTACTGGGTCTGTAGTTTTAAAGAGACTAAATAAAGTTAATGGCAACTTTACAGGTTTCTGGGGGACAGTAGTAGCCCCAGAAAAATGGATCAGTGGGAAGTCTCAAAGACAACCCTGTGTCACTGCACTGAAGGTGCTGTGTAACGCACACAAAAAATGGGGCTCATGGAGTGGTGTGGTTCCAGAGCTCAAGATCACACAAAAAGTAGAAATACATATGGCAAAACACATGTAAGAATGGGAAAAGGCTCACGCTCTTACCAGGTGGAAAAAATAAACTCCAGAAATCCAGCAAAGCTGCTGAGGGACTCACTAGGTGAGGGAAATTAGCCATAAATGAGAATTCTCCCTAACACTCTGTTCTTCAGGGAGACGACTATCTACTATTAACTTGGTCTGTGGACCATTACCACCTGATATGTGTCATATTAGCATATGAGGCATGTTAGCCTCATTGTGTGGGAGGGACTTAGTTGGGGTGTGGAGTGGAGAAGGGAAGTGACGGGGTCAGTTGGAAAGTAGTTAGTATTGATTGATAAAGGTACGTGAACAGTTGGTTTGTCTCTGCCTCCTCCTTTCTGAAGGCTGAACTGTGGTATGGGGGCGGGCCGAACAGCACTTGAAGATATAGGCATGCGGTGCAGGAGTGAGCAGCTCCGACAGCACAATATGTAACTCAGGATTCCGTTTAAGTAATAATGGCACATTCTGTCTCCTATCCCTCATGCATTGTGTACCCTGTGTCCAGGGCAGTTTCTAGATAATATGGTACCAAAACTGAAACTCTAGCATGCACTACACTTACAAATCCATGCAATGCAATCCCACCCCAAAATTATAAAATCGATGGCTGTAAAATACGAAAGCATCACACTTATTTATCATCTTCATTCCACTATCCAGAGCCGGCCTCAGGGGGGGCGATCGCCTGGGGCTCCACAGCCCCCAAGGCACCATTGGCCACCCCCATGCCAGCTCGGGCAAGTCTTTCAAGGGTTAGCCTGAGCTGGCGTAGTGGGAGGAGACACGGCAGGCGGCCTTTTGCTGTTAAAAGCACCCGTGGCTCCCCTCTGCTGTGGGCATCTTTAATGACAAAAGGCACCATTAGCCCCCCACCACACAAGCTTGGGGGGGGGGATTCTTTCAAGGGCTCCCCAGAGCTGGCGTAGTGGCAGAAGGCATGGCAGGTTTCTCATTGTCATTGAAAGCACCCACGGCAGCTGGCTCATTCAATGACAATAGGGTGCTGACGTGCCCTATTCCTATCAGTACCTCCTCGCCGGAGAGGAGGTAAAAAGCAAAAGGTGTCCCATCCTGGCCCCGCCTACCTTCCGCCCCGCCCCCTGTTAACCAGGGGCACACCGGTGGTGGGGGGTGCAAATTCGCCATGGGCGCTGCAGCCCTCAAGGCCGGCCCTGCCACTATCCAACACTTTCCGCACATAGTTTAGAAGTGGAGTTTGTTTACATAATTAACCAAGTCCTGGAAAATGTTGGGTTTGCAATATAAACACAAGCTTCTTTTGTAAAGTTGCAATTAAAGTACTTAAAAGTAATATGTAGAAATAGCAAAGTAAAAAATATTGCAATAAAAATAGTTCACTTTCATTATATAGATATAACAAACTTTGCTGTATTTCTGTGAAGTGCAATTTGCATGTCATACACACTCTCACCATATAGCTTGAAGTAAAAGCTCTCAATCCCATAATATTGTGCTAAAATATAACTTTTATTTAATAAAAAGCATTAACAGTAGTAAAAATCAGCAAGGATTTACAGAATGTTACTGGACTCCATCGCGTGCCACTTTTTCCAAAATGGGCACTTTCCCATTTGACTTTCATCATCTTGCAGCTTTGCCCATAACATTTTGATTCAGTTAGATAGTCAGTATTTACGTAATTCCATACAAATGTTCAATTTGCTTTTCAAAACTACGTCCAAAAACTTTTAGATCCTTCACCATTCATCGTTTACTTATTTCAGTTTGTTCTGCATTCTTAGAACACATGTCTGCATTAGCGAGGAGCTCTGGACACAGTGTTTCCTGCATTACACTCACCGGTTATGTGCGACCACTCTCTGCAGCTTTGCCGTTCTTCTTGCCCAATCCGCTTAGATCTACGAGCTTCACCTACCTCGAGGTGCTTCCCTCGATCTCCCACTTGCCGTGACGGCTATGGGCTTCCGACGGAGCACAGCCTCCTGCTGTTTGTGTCGGCAACCCGGAGCTCAGCCAAAGATGTAGACCCTCTCATCGCCCGTACTCGGTCTAGGCGTCTCTCTCCTTTTTCAGACTCACACGTTCCCAATCCTGGCCCAACACGTTTCTCTCCAGCTCACTCTGCTTGCACACAGGTATCTCCCCAGGTCTCTCTCTTCCACAACGTGCTGCCCCACCTCTTATACTTATACTCCCTAGGAGTATTAAGGGTCCATAGGTGTGGGTCAGAAAGTTCAATTGCCTGACCTCTGATCAACCTATTTTTGGGACATACCTAACTTCCCTAATGGTGTTAATTCATAGTCTTCTTCTTCGTCTCACTGTCAGAGTGGTTAAAACACCCATTGGTGTTTGTTACTCCTAGTCGCCTCATCCTTGTCCCAGTACTGTAACAGTTCAAATTAGGGGAAATGAGGGGAAATTAGGGAAATGTCTTACAGTAGCCCATAAAGGCTGGGGGAGGTTTAGGTTTTTTTTTTTTTTAGAGAGAAAAGGGGGATTTTATGTCTTGTCTGCGAGTACCCACACCCAATCCCCAAAGACTCTCCACTTAGGTGATCCTCCCTCACTTCACCACCACCACCATCAGGCTGAGGATCCAGGGGGCGTAGGAGTGAGGATACCCTCAGGTATCTCACAGAATGTCAGGTAGGCAAAGATGCAGTCGAGAATGTGCATGTGTAGGTAGCAGCTCTTTGTCACAGACTTGATGTGATGTGGTAGGTTCAAATCCGTATCCATAATGCATCCAAGGTTTTTTATTGTGTTGGGGTGAAGGGGTTTGGGCCTAGAGAGAGTGGCCACAGAGTGGGTTGGGGGAAGAGGATAGTCATACCACAGATAATTATATCAGTTTTTAGTGGGTTGAGTAGGAGGTGGTTGGTAATCATCCAATGTTTACAAACTGAGAGACATTATTAGAGATCGAGGGAGGTGGTAAAGGGGTCTTTTGGAATTTTGAAGACGATTTGGGTGTTTTTGTATTTGTAGCAAGCAAGGCTGTGTGATAGAATCGGTGCTGGGAGGGTACTCCGGTAGAAGTTAAAGAGCAGAGGGGATAGAGAGGAACCCTGTGGCACTCAGAGGGCAACTGGTGGGGAGTCAAAGAGGAAGGAGGCATGCATATTTTTTGGGATCTTTTGAAGAGGAAGGAGAATTTCCACTTCAGAGCTGCATTCCATATGCTGATAAAGTGGAGTCTTTCCATGAGGGTAGAGTCGTCAATGGCGTTGATGACTGCTAAGAGGTCGAGAAGAATTAGGGTGGTGCTGCCTTCTGAACTTGAATGTCTTTTAAGATCATCCAAGATGTAGACTAGGCATGCTTCTGTTCCTTGTAAGGGTCTGAAGCTAGATTGGGTGAGGTTGAGGATCTGGTTGGATTCAGAGAAATGGCATAGTTGTGAGTAAGCTGTTCCACTGATTAGTTTAGCTATAAATCGGTTGTTAGAGATGGGTCTGTAGTTGGTTGGAAAAAGGGGGTTGACTGAGGGCTTTTTGAGCAGTGGCTTGATGTAGGAGGCTTTGAATTTTGCTAGGAAGATGCCAGAGGTTTGAAATGTGGGTGGCAGAGAGGAGAGAAGGATGAGAAGCGGGAGGATGGCATGCTGTTGTGATGTTAGCACTGCTGTTTTATTGACAATGGAGATGTTTCTTTCAAGGGCTTTGTTGTGGAAGTGATCAGACAAGGAGTCAAAGACGGTTTGAGTAAGGATGGGGGTCTAGGTAGTGCTGCAGAATAATGCTGTTTAAATTTAGTTTCTTACATTGAACTCTCCACATTTGGGAAGCCATGAACTTGTAATGTGTGAGTTAACAATGCGTTTCCCTGGCTCTGCAAAATGGCTTCTCTGATGTTATGTGTGAGATTGTAACTGCATTGAAAGCCAAACTATTAATGTCAAGTGTATGGAAGTGATTTCCCATAAAGGGAAAGGCATCTTCTGTACACTGGAACTTTCAGTCTACTCAGAAAGAGAGCTTCCGTCCCTCTCAATTGTGGATGGGCTGTGTTACTATTGCCCTGCATGGTCTCACAAGGGATTTGGCCGGGTTAAGGCTCTTAGAGTTTGCCTGCATTAATTAGCTGATGCAGTGAGCAGAATCCAAGCCTTCAACACTGGATTGTAATGAGGCAATGAGAGAATCTTCTGTCCTTTGACAAGGACTAAGGCAGGATAGTCGGGGGGTATCCCCCTCCTGCAGCCATTCCATGTAAGTCGCCAGCTTTGTGGGAAACAGAGCCAGACAGGGGACGTTGTTATATGCCTCAGAAGCCTGAACTCCAAAAGGCTGAAAAGAACTGGCATTTCATCAGTAGCTCCAGCTTCTGATCTCTGGTGCCTGTTTTAACAACCAACTGCTTCACGACTTAAACATCTGAGCTACATCTGGTGGCAGCTGGAGCAATGCTTATGGGCACTATGACAGATTGCAGTCTTTGGATTGGCAGTGTAATTTCTATGTCACCTCTTATTTGTTCATTGGCTAACTGTGAGACTCTGATTATCATTCGCCCACTATAACCCATAAGAAGCCTACTTCGCCAGACTAGAAATGTGTGTCACTGACTCTGATATATTCCATTTGTATGCATATACATTCAGAAAGTCGATGTATGGTAATAATGGTATGTGTGTTAATTTTGAGAAAATGAGGCCTTAATTTAGCCAAGAAAGAGAATCAATTTTGAATAATGTAGAAAAATATATTTTCAATTTAACAATGCATTGATTTTCACATTTTGAAACTGCTGTACAAGCACATTTATTTAGAAGATTAGAGTTGCTTCTAGTCTAACAGTGTTAAATCTTAATCTTCAATTGTATTTGTTGTACGCACCTTCAAACGTTAAGTCATGAGGGCTTGGTTTTGACCTTGGATGTCGTCTGAAATACGCAGGCATCACAGAGTCTGCTTTTGTGCTAAAAGGGAAAGTCTGAACCCTCCTTGATGAGGTCAAATGAAATATTCTGCTTAGTGCATTGAAAGTAATGGAATGAAAAATATATAAAGATATGTTGATTTATGGGATGGTGGAACACAGTTTAGGATTCCATGGGAACCTGTGTATTCTTTTTGTATGTGTTTACCTGAAGTGCTGCTATTTAGGGTTTGACAAAGTACTATCACCCTAGAACAAGGCCCATGTTTGTTTTCCGCAGCAAGAAATTAAGTCCCAAACCTTAACTTTGATTGTCTCTCAAGGGTTGAATAGCACCTCTTTCAGTTTGGAAACAGGATTTCAGGGAGGTCCTAATATCAAACAGATTTTCATACAGGTCCCCATTGTAGCCGTATGTTTGATTTTGTTGAATTTTGCCTTTAAACTACCAAGAAATCTGTCCGAGCATTAGCCCTGCATTCGTTACCTCTGCCACACCACCCTTTATCTCTGTGGTGCAGAGGTAAGGCCCCCGGTACCCATTGTAGCCGCATTATTGATTTTATTGAATTTTGCATTTAAGCTTCCAAGGAATCCGTGCGAGGGCAGGATGCGCTTCGCTTTATTTCCCTGCTTCCTTGTTTCTGTCCTTGCCGCCTTCGGTCCTCCCTCCCTTTTCCCGTTGGCTTTGAGGCATACATAAGGCATCCCATCAGGGCAGCCCCACTGCCCGGTGAAGCCCCCAGCAGCGATGGGCCCCTAGGCAAATGGCAGCTCATGTTGAAAGCAGCTCTAGTCCGTGACAGCCTGTGTTAGCCTGTGGAGCCTGCAGCTGTCAACTAGCAGTGACTGACAAGGCATGTGAGGTCTGGACAGGGAGGCCAGCAATTACTATCCCCCATTTAGACTGTCTAATCTATCTAATTACCCATTATATCACACAGTCTAAAAGGCTGTATTTTATCTCATATTCACATGTTAGTCTGTCCTAGGCCTAAACCTATTGTATCACCAAGCCATTCTCCCAGCTTCGTGCCATATTATATTAGTCAGACATATCCCGCCCGCAGTTAACCTTATTTCGCACTTAGCCAGATTGTGCCAGATAGCCTTATTTTCGTAATATCGTGGCTTTAGTACATCTACAATTTCATCAATCAAGGTGTTATTGCATTCACTACTGCACCACCATTTTAGGCACTTCTCTCCCTCTATCCAGGTGTCTCAAATCTAGGTGTTATTGCATTGCTACTGTCTCAAATCTAAATGTAATTGCATTTACTACTGTCTTATATCTAGGTGTTATTGCATTTACTACTTATTTTTATTTATTTGTTTTTGTAAAGCACGCTACAGGCCAAGGGCATCTAGGCGCTGTTGCAAGAATATGTCTTAATTACAGAATTTAGGCTTAGCAATTGGTTACAGTGAGCATAGGCCTAGCTTGGTACAGTACAGTCATGCATATACAGGAAGTTTGTTACAGAAAATGTTCAGATGATGCAGTTATACCAACAATAATGTTTTGGAGGCACTTCTCTGCCTCTATCCAGATGTCTCAAATCTAGGTGTTATTTCATTATTGCAGTTGCCCCCATTTCTGGCACCCCTCTCCCTTTGTCCAGGTGTCCCAAAACTAGTCATCGCTTTTACTACAACCTCATACTATGCGTTATTACATTTGCTGCTGTGCCAGTCTTGGGTGCTTTCTCCCTCTGTCCAGGTACTCAAGGTGTTACCGCATTTGCTACTGTCTCAAATCTAGGTGTTACTGCATCTACTGCGCCCCACCTTTTGGGAGCTCTCTCCCCTTGTCCGGGTGATCCGGGTCATGTGCTACCGCATTCACTGCTCTCTCAAGCTAAGTATTAGCGGACTTACTTGACATGGGTGCCTATTCAACGCAGACACCCCTGACCTAAGCATACCCTACTTGCTGCCACTCACTGAGGCCTGAACACTCCCTCTTGCCACAATGCTCCCTCACATGACCATGACTGGCAATTCCAATCCGACTGGACCACAGCGGCAAACAAAACCACCTCTCTGCCCCATTAACTTGAACCCTTCTGCAACACTCTCACCCAGAAGAGCACAACCACCCACCACATGCATCCCAGGGCAAAAATGAATGAAAACCACTGGCAAGCCAATAAGCACCACACCCCGCCCTTCGCTGCCTCACCGCGCCACATCAAACTCCCAAGCCAGAGGAGCGAGCTGGTTCTCCAAAAACAACCCCCCAGCCACCCTCCAAACACCTTCACTTCCCAGCAGAAACTCCCCTCCCAGATCAAACCCACCACCTTTGCCTCACCGCGCCCCAGCCAGAAAACCATACACCCCTTCTACCCTAACCTTGCCAAACATTCAAACGTGGGCAGCTCCACATAGCTCCACCAACCCAGCGATTCCGCTGATATGTATACCCCATTCCCACCACCAGTAACTCAAAAACCCATAGTCCCCTAAGCAGGCTCGACCCTCTCCAATCACCGCCGACCGCAGACCCAATTCAGTCAATCCCACCCCTTCTCCACCTGCCATGCCAACCCTGTCACCCTCCATCCCAGAGCACCCTCATACACCCCTTTCACTTCTCTAAGCATGGTCTGCCTCACCAGAACAACCGCCTCCTCCCATTCCCCCTCCGACCCCCCTTGCTCACACTCCTCTTGCACCCAAACACACAAAACCACAGGAGTAAAGACCGGCCCTCACCTTTGAATCATCTTGCTTCTACCCTCCTGCATCACCCCCCTGTCTCCACTGCCCACAGCCCAGCTGTCAGGACCCCCCCTGCTAGTCATGCCCGATGGTCCCTATTTGAACACAACCTCCACCTACCACCCCTACATCTCTCCACCCAAAAGTTAGGTGGAACCCACACTCCACAATGGCACATCTCACTGCCTGCCCCACCCCCCACCCCCTTCACACCTACTCCCATCTCTTGCAAACTAGCCACTGCATGCTCACTCTTCCCACTTCTGAATGACCTCACCCACAACCTCCCTCAAACATTGCCCGGGACCGAACCCACACCCACCACCCATCAGTAGGATCCAGCCATGACGACTGCTCTGGCTACACCGCCACAGTCGGGTTCAGGCATTCTGACTGCTCTGGTCACATCGCCCTCTGCGGCTACGGACACTTCCACACCGGCCACTCGGACCTGCCCAGCCCATCTGCCCACTAATACCAAGGGATCCACCAGCTCCCGAAAGTCACCTGCCTCCTACTCAATGCCTTATCCGTAGCCAAAAACACACATAGCATCTTTGACCGCCTATCCTCGGACAATCCCAATCTCATCTTCATCACTGAAACATGGTTCACAAACAAATTCAAACCAGTCGCACATGAGACTTTACCTCCCAACTACATACTCATCCCCCACAACAGACCCTCCAGCGGCGGCGGAGAAGCCATCCTCCACAAACCACACATCTCCATCTCACTCACCGAAACACAGCCATGCACAGCTAACAGCAGGTCCATTCTGGTCAGACTCTCCCTGTCACTCTCTCTTTCACATGGTTTCCTACTCATCTACAGGCCCTATGGATGCGACAGCCATTTCAACAACAATCTCTGTGACTCACGTACCACCACTCTGGTAAACTATCCTACACTCACTATACTTGGGAACTTTAGTATCTGTTTTTTATACCTAATAACCCCATGACCCATCTCTTAGTCGACAGCCTAGAGGCTCTCAACCTCTCCAAACACACCACAGGTCCCACTTTTTTTGTTTGCCCACCTACACCGGAGGCCATGCCTTAGATGCTATCTTCAGCTCCTCAAACCTCTTTTCGATGTCCAGCACCAAGACCCTTTATCTGGACAGACCACTCAGCCTTTCCTTTCTCTGCCCGAACTCCGCCCCCACCACCACCCAAAGCTCACCTTGTTTCTCCACATGACCACAAATACTGGAACAAGGTCAAGATACAGTATGACCTGGCTGAAGCGCTGCTACACACACTCCCATCCTCAGACAGAAATCCCGCTATCAAATCCTTCGACTCTTGGCTTAACCACTCACTCCTCACTCAGCCCATCTCCTGCCCTCTCCCACCTGCATAGGACCTACCCCAAATAGTATCGCCCCCACCGAAATACCCTCAAAACCCTCAACCATTACCTCAAGCGCAAATGCAAACAAATGCAAACAGCCAGAACCCCCCTTAGCAAATCAATGTTCAACATTACCGTAACTACAAATCTGAGATCCAGAATGCCAAAAAAGCATATTACAATAAAAGAATACTTAACTGCTGCAGCAGTAGCAAAGAGCTCCACAGAATTATCTCAGAATTCTTGAAGCCCCCCTGCACCATTGCCCCAACCACATCCATGAAAATGCTCTGTGACTCCTGTGCACAGCACAGCACTGAACAGGATGGCTGCCATCAATGCTAAACTCTCCAACCTCATCCTTGCCCATCTGCTCAAGATCGCTGTTCTGCTGATCCACTTGTGCCATCCTTCAACTCCTTCAACCCCATCTCGAGTGAGGAGTTCCTCAAATTACTGTCCAGAAGCAGACCCTCACGGTCCACCCTTGACCCTTGTCCCACCACTCTCCTCAAAGAAATCTTTCCCTCTGCCTGTGTAGGAGAACAGGCTAGATCCATACTCAATGACCTTCAAAGTAGAGCATGTCAAACCGCTTCTGGAAAAAAAAAAGTCTCAACCCCCTCCAGCCAAGCAATTCCAGGCCTATCCTCCAACACCAGATGCCTGGCAAAACTCATTGACCGCTCTGCCTACTCACAGCTCAACCTTTTCTGTGAATTCAACAACCTACTAGACCCCACTCAGTCAGGCTTCCGACCGCGCCACGGAACTGAAACCACACTACCCTTGATCTGGGATGACGTCAAACCCGGTCTCCCTTTTTAATAGACAGATCTGTTGTGGGTTCCTGGGTGTCGTCTGTTTCTTGGCTGTTGTTCTCCGACCTCCCCTGTGCCCATCGAATGTGTTGAGAGATAAAAGAGGCGCTAGAAATAAGTGAATTGACATATTCATGCATTTCTGTGCCAAATATTTCAGCCGCCCCTTCACAATCCCTTAAAGCCCTTGTGGGTGGAGCTAACGGGAGCTGCATTTGGCATCTGGTCACCACCTCATGTGGTGTGAGGTGGTGATCTGATCCGGGCTTGTTCCATAGCTCAAATAGAGCCAGGGGTAGGCAATAAAGCCAGTTTTTCTTTGTACTTTCCTGTTATTTAGCTATGCTTTCTTTCAGAACCCATTGAGAGATTCACAAATTCCATTTGCCTGTGGATGATATGCACAGGAGAACTTGAGTTTTATCCCCAGCAATGTGGTGATGTGTTGGAACAATTTGTTTGCAAAGTGAGGGCCGTTGTCAGACCACAGGACGTTGCAGATGCACCACCGTGGGAATAGCTCTCTGGTTAGAAATGTTGCTGCCTTCAATGCGTCAGCATGAGAGCACGGCCCTGCCTTTATCCACCTTGAGAATGAGCAGGCCACCACAATCATGTAGCAGTAAATTTGACACACGTTGATCATATCAATGTCGTCGATGTGGAGGTGTAAGTATGGACCTTCGGGCTGGGGTATTATTCCTTTTATCACCCTTAGTGTGTGGCTGGCAGTAAATTGCTGGCAGGCCCCACCGATGGTCTCCTCACACGTGACTTGGCCGAACTGACACAGTGCCAAGGCCTGGAAGCTGGGAAGACGCGGCCGTCTCACGACGGGGACCGAGCTCACAACAAATTGTAACAATCCACCTAAAGCATGCGCTGGGAATGGGCCACTATCATGGCATTAGCAGAAGCACCCCATTGTTACACACGGTCACATAGTCACACCTTGTCGATACACACTGTACGAGAGCAGGTGTCTTGAGGGCTGGGAACAACGATAGTCCCAGGCTTGGGGGCCCGTGGCCTGACCAATGAGGACACCGGGTGCTAGGGGCTGGTGGCGGGAATCCCCAGGCAATCATCGGGCTCTCTAAATGTAACACTTTTCAGGCAACACATTTTTAGCAATGCAACCTGACACAGTGACCACCAATAACAACGTATCCTATATGTTCCTATACTGGACCTACCACTCAGGGAGACAACCCAAAGTGGCATTAGGTTCAGGGAAGGATCTTGGTAAGTGACGCCGATTGTGACGTCACAAGTGCACAAAAGTGGCCTGCGAGCCCAAAATCAGCGAGATGTGCCTGGACTGGATTTTGCTCCATGCGTGTGATCCATGCTTGTTTGCTATAATAATACAGCAGTAACCTTTGCTCCTTGTGTGGACCTCGGCTTCTTTGGGACACTGGAAGGACTAAGGGCATTCCAAGAGCTGGAGGACCGCGGACCTAACAAATTCATTTTCCTCCACTCTTTTACCTCCTATGCTCGTCCTGTGAACAACGGAGTAACCCAAGGTGTTAGCCTCTCATCTCTCCTTTTCAACCTCTACATGACCCCTCGGCTAGGGATTATCCGCTCGCACAACCTCTCTTGCTATAATTATGCGGATGACAACCAAATTATCACGAGAACCCCCAGAACGAACTCCGATCCACGGCCCGACCTGTAGATGAAAAGAAACCACCTCCTCCTTAACCCAGGGAAAACAGAGATCATGGTATGTGGCAACACAGCTCTACTTCCGCAACCACTACCATGGCCACCGTCCCTCGGTGCCCCCACTGCCCATCTCCAACACCTAGGCTGTACTATGGATTAAGGCCTAACCCTGTCCCACCATCTCAATAATGTATCCAAATCCTGTCACTACCACCTCAGGCATCTGAGACACATCTTCCCTTACCTCAACTACCCCAACAGACTGGCATCCATTATGTCCATTGTCATGTCAAGACTAGATTATGCAAACTCCATATACCTGGGTGCACCGGCCTACCAACTCAACAAACTACAAAAAATCCAATATAGTTGCCAGACTCCTTCCTGCACTGGGATGAATGGAGAACATCTCTCCCGCTCTCTGCACCATTCATTGGCTTCCTATTGGACAAAGGACCACATTCTAAATCCTATGCATCACCCACAGAGAGAGCAGTGCATAAATCCGGCACATCATACATTCAAGAGAAGATTAATCCTTACCACCCAACACACACTCTAAGGTAAAGCATGGCCCTCCTACTAGTGATTCGAGCTTCCAATTCAGCCAGGCTTGGAGGGTCGCCCAGTCCACCTTGGCCCCAACACAACGGAATTAATTGCCTCCCCACATTCGACACAAATAGGACTACATGGCCTTCTGTGAAGCATTGAAAACTTGGCTCTTTCCTAATCCTTGAAAGGGACCGCCAAAGGCCAGTAATTCCTCACACCGGTGGCGAGATATCGAATAGAACTGCATTATCTCAAAACAGGAACAGTCAGGCCAAGGAAAACGGCTAATAAATCATTGCCTCCACAATAGGAACTGTCGGGCACGGAAATCCACTCTAAAGTCTGGTCAGGCTCTGAACTATGAAGCTGTAGGCTGTCCGCTCCCGGCTCAACCAGCACGGGCCTTGTACACGCGACTTCACGATATTTGCATGCTACAACCAGGTAAGCCCTCCGTCACCCAACCAGGTAAGCCCCTCACTCTAATGACCAAGAGATATCTTCTGCATATATATTAGCCTGAAACTAGAACACAAAGCCCACTTCCAAGCGTACTCACTAGCTCCCACAAGGAAGTCTAGCACAATCACTCCAGGAGACACTCATTCCTACCGATATGCTCACTCTCCACTTACACCAACAAACAATTAGAACACAGCCATACCCCTTGATCAATTTGGCCTACCTGCACACATACCTACACAACATCAACTCCTCAACAGTCTGTTAAAACACAGCTATACTCAACGAACATCGGCCTAGCTGCACACAGAATCTCCTACACAGGCCTCAAGGCAGCTAGAATGCAGACTAGGTGTCCACCATCCTTTCTGCACACATTATACTGATCTTTCACAACCGATGCACCACACATAGCACTCGAATGCAGCCAACCCCACCTATCCACCCTGGCTACCTACATACCAAATGCACCCAAGCACTTTATACTACCCCACTCGCTCCACTGACCTGGACTTCGGTTCCCAAGGGAGCTCAACCTGCATCACCTTGTGATCATCCCAGTGGTATATAAGACGATAAACAAATGCACTGTAACATAACATATCAAATCTAGGTGAGACATGTTGCTTGGCCATGTCTCAATCTGGGTGAACCGTGTTGCCCGGCCGTATCCCAGACTTGGATGAACTTGCGGTGGGGCTCATTTGTTTAAGTTGAGGAGTGAACCTCACCTTTGGAGATGTCCATTAACCAAAATACCAGCAGTAGAGGACGTGACATCACATGTCCTATTTTATAGCATCAAAAGAAGGGACATCACAAGACCTTTTACCAACCATGATCGCATGAAGTGGAATTAAAGATGTGTTTGTAAAAGGTAGATTAATAAAATAGCTACTACAGAAGACAAAAGACTATTTTGGTTACCAACCATATTTTCATATTTTAACTCATGTATTGCCTTGGTATGTCATCGGAGGAGTCATAGGCTAGCGATACAGCCTGCAAAACCAACATAGGGCAGTGGTGCCAACTTCATATCCCAAGATAGCCACAGTGGGTCAATTAAAACCATCCTATTCCAGTTGTGCTAAATACAGCCTCACATGCCCGCCGCTTCCATAACATGCCAAGTGCAGTCAACTTGATGCACGTCCTGCCATTGTATTTTAGTTCTACTCACACGCCACCAATACTGGTGTTGCAAGTAAGCTATAGTCTTGCATGTCCAATAGCTTCCATCATATGACACAGTGCCCAGTACTGCCACTCAATTCCAAATAAATCATTCGGGGGAGCCGTGACATTACACATACAGGTGTCCAGGATCCAGGGGGTTCCAGGGCAGTGCCAGGGGTGCCAAGGGGAGGGCAAGTACTATCAGCTTGTCCCTGATCACCTTTACCTAGTGGCCGTTCTGTGGCACATGTACACTAGATAAGGCAGTTTAGACATACCCACAAGGTATATTACATCAGCACTGTACCATGAACCCGCACTTTTGAGAAGATGACTCAGAGCTGTGAGTGTACCCATGTGAAGCGAATGGATAGATATAAGATAGGGGCCTTACTGTGAGTGTTGGGATTCCACAATAAGGGAGAAGTGTTAGAAGTCTCTGGAGGTCTCTCATCTTGGGAAGCTGTGCAGACAGATGTTTAAAGCATATGTGGTGTGGCTGCCTGCAATGTACTCTGGCCCTGTGTTGTTCAGGGTCAGGAGGGAAACAGGAATCCACATTGAGTACCGAAATATGCAGTAGACATGTGATTCATGTTTAAAAATGCTGAGATGTTAGTAGTAGAGAAAGGCTACCAGCTACATCTAGTTTCTGTGCATCGTGGGCACACTCCAGAAGGAGCTCTGATGGTCAGATGTGAACCGAAAAGCTTGAGATGTGGGGCTTAAATCTTCATTAGTTCAATGGAAACCTAATTCACATGGAAGACTTCAATGTATCACAAGCACAGTTCCACCCAATGGTCACTCTCCTTGCGCTTCATCAAAATGATCAGTGCAAATCTAGCCGATTGAGCCAATTAAATCTTTATGGACCAGATGAGTTTAGTGATGCAGGGGTAGCACTGTCAGCAGGGCTTTATGAAGCTCTACATTTTGACATTGGTGAAAAGTGGGATTTTACCATTTTGTTGTGTTTTTGTATTTTAACAATCAGTTGTTATCATTGTTCAGATGCATTGCTTCCTTGTAATGCTGGTTGGTAGGATTGAATCTCTTTGGTCTTCGGTAGTAGTGTGGGGAGAATCAAAGACAAATGGAGAGTGTTGCAAGTTTAAGTGAGGGAGGCACCAGAAAAATGCATCATTATATCTAGCTGCTTAATTCCTACAATGACAAGTGTGGACCTGTGGAATGCAGGCAATACCTGTGCTCCTGAAAGACAGGACTTGACACAGGGGTATATAGACACAAACTAAACCCTCCCAAAAATGAGTTTATGCTTTTGAGCACATTTAACGCAAATACTGAGTTTTTACCAATGCCACAGCAAAACTTTTCTATTCAAAGTGTTGAGAATATTCCTATATAAACAGTGTATTTATTTCTCCTACAACAGTGATGTTGTTGTACAAAGCTTATAATAACATAATGGATTTTAAATAATATTTCACAGTGTACTGTGGGATATATTGACCCACTCAACAGATTTTCCCCACATCACCAAGCTGCATTTGCGCAGAAACAGCAAAATGGATGTGCTGGCTCCTGTCAGTGCCATGGCCTCAAAACTGTGTTTGCAGCAACAAAAAGATGGCTGCACCTTCTTGCCAAGCATACATTGGGCAAGCTGGAACCATGGGAAACACTGAAGGAGCGTGCCAGTGTCTTCTGGTAAATACAAATGGAAGAAAGCTAAAAAGTAGCGTTGTTTGCTGCAAAACTGCAAAATCCCCTTAAAAATGATTTTTCACCTTTAAAGAAAAAATGCTGCTTTGACGCTAATTCCATCTGTTCATTCTGAAACCACGGTGATCAATAAGGCCCTGCCATGTCCAGTATATTTAATTATGCCTCAGCAAAACCAGGCATGATGTCTGGATGACAGGCCCTGTCAAACCAACTCTGAAAGAAATCAACACGGAACTTCACTTTACTCGCACAGGAAAACGCGTTTGTTTCTTTACAAAAGTATCCAAAGCTCAGCAGTTCAAAGAGGCTCCAATTATCTGAGCCACGTCAGTTTCAATGTATCTGTGCTTCAGATGAAACTCCTGCATTCAAGAAAATGACTATAGCTGAAAAGACAGTGTGGGAATCTGATCAAGCTGCAGAACCGAATTTAAAGAAAGAAATGCTAGCTTTTCACCACACATGTAAAAATGGGCCTTTGCAAACTAAAGGAAAAAAATGCCTGTTTAAAAAGTAAATTGTTGAATGAAAGCTTGCCTTATTTATCAATGTAAAGGGGTTGTGTGGTTCGTGATAATACACCCATGGGCTATTTTATTTCCCAGGTGTGTTTTAATTCAGGACCCAAAATAAAACAATGAAGATTGGAAACCACATGGGCTTGATTTGCAAGCTCTCAAAAACAGGATATTCCAAATGGCAGAGCTAAAAGCTTCCTCTCTAAGGAAGGGAGCCACACCATAAACTCTCAGCAGATACTAACACCTAATTGATAATTACTATGTTGGAAATTATCCAGGCTAGGCTAACCCACTGACAATGGATGTTCCAGGGCAAGGAAGTTTGAGGTGTGAGGGGCAATAAACCTTCAATCCAGCTGAGAAACCCCCACCTTGCTTTGAAGGAAATGACAGTTGGTAGCAGTTGTAAAAGAAAAAAAAATGATCCAGTGACAAAGGACTGCCATTAGTTTCCAAAGACTATTTCATAAATAAACATTAAAGACTGTTTATCTCTGCAGCAAGACTTTGTAAAAATGTAAAGTTGTTGCAATTTAAAAGGGTTTTTTGGGCCTTCTTTTAAGACATGGTAGAATTCACTGACAACTTGGAGACAGAAATGGCAAAGTATTGCGGATTAAAAGAAAAGCATCCATATTGCAAATGTTGATTTTTGTACATATGTCCCTTATGATAATCGACACCCATGTACAAAGTTATAGAATTTTGAGTAATATAATTCCCATTGAAAATAACAAAAAACTGGTAGAAGGGCGAAACAATGTCTCACGGACTGGAGGATTGGACTGCTATGTGCTGCACAAAATATATAACCTGTGTATATAATTTGCTTAGAGATTGCAATTGTATAAATGTACGTTTGTGGCAAAATTAGATTTTAGTTAAAGTAACTGTGGGAGATTTTTGTACATTGTAAAACTCACATCATGAATCGGATATCATTTTCCTGAAATCCAACCAGCTGAGAGTGAGGCAGAGACTATCAACCTTGTCCAATCCCGTTAGAGGCGTGTTTAGTTAAGCCTGCTCCAGTCATATACTTTGATGATGTCAGTATGCCTTATAAATAAGAGTCCTGAGAAGACTCTAAATATATAGAGAAGACTCTATGTGTATACACACACACACACACACACACACACACACTTGATCCTGCTCCAGGAAGGCCTCAAATCTGAAATCCCACTAAAATTCCCCAATAACCAAAAGGGAAAGCTGCGGTATTCTTTTGGGAAGCCCATTAACCACAGCCATCCTGCCATCCACTTGACCTTTAGTATTCAGAGACCAGAACTGCTATTTCAGAAGTGCCTTCCGGTGACCAGAATTGCCCCACTGTTTGCCAGGCGCGCTGCCGTGTAGTGACCAGAACCATTGATGGCCCATTCAATTATTTAGGGGTTGAGGGGTTTAGGGAACCGTGCAGGGGAAATTCTAACTTGGGTGCTATCCTAAATTAAAGTGTTCCTATTCCACTGTGCTCTATATATGTTCCACTAGCAGGTTAAACCCAATGCATTGCTCACATTATCATTGTAATTATCACCCCATTGGTGATTGCTGCCCCATATTAAAAGTGTATGATTTCTTTAGAATTTTAAAATAAATAAATAAATATTGTATTTTACCAACCAGCCTGGTTTATGATCCATTGTGACCTGGAGTATTTGATACGAGTGGTGTACCATCTCAATACTGAATCCATATATATAAAAAGATAAGCATTTCAGTTGTGCACTGCATACTAGGCTGAGACCAAGATGTGTGTCGTCTGAGTGAAATCCTTAATAGTACAAATGTTGAAAAAGCAATGGATCTTTCTATATGTTGGTTTGAATGACACTTGTGTTCATTTCAGTCTGATATTGTTCTGCTATCAAGGTGACCGGGGATTAAACTCAGTTCAAGATATCCCCACTACTCCTACCTGTAGGAGTCTCTTCCAAGGCATATTCTTATAACAAATAAACTGACATAACAAGAATACAAAATCTGTGGGCTTCACAGAAGATTTACATCTAGTGTGGCTAGATGGTCTATTTTACAACCCAGCCTCAAAGATAAATTCATAATGTTTTGCTTGCAATAAAACTGGCCATCTGGTAGCTAATGCAATTAGAGCAATAGGTCCTCCCAAAAATGCTTGAACAATCATTAATCCAGGTTTCACAAAGCGCTATTTACGTATGGATTATGCGCTGAGCATGAGGATGCCAAGTTCAATACAAAACGTGTCCACTGATATACATTTCAGTTGGTTTAAAACAGAATATGTTATTTACTATTGACCTTATAAAGAAGAAGTTGTAGGGAAATCTATACAAAAGGAAATGGTGCAAATGAAAATTCCAAATAAAAAATAAATATATGAACTGCATTCTGCGCAAAACACTTGAAAGAAACACATGCAATAAAATGTTGTGGTGTCAGCAGATCAGCCACAACAACATATTATTTGTTCACAGTAAATGACAAGGACCAAAATGATTATATTCTGTTACATGGAATATACAGCAATCTGTATTAAATGGAGAACAATCAACCTGGGATGAAAAACACAGAATTTTAACATAAATTGAAAGTCAAATAGAGGCCTACATTATTTCTGCTTTCTTCTTTACAGGACTGAGATTCATCCTTATATAATGAAACCTGTAAAGACTTTAAGAACAAACTCTCAGGTGGAAATGTGTAAAGGAAAATAAGATTATATCTCACATTATAACATGAAACCAGCAACATTGGCTAAAAAGCAAACAACCTTTTTTCTCACCAACAGTGCTGGGGATAAGTCTTACCAAAAGAACTGGAACCAATACCTAGAGGTTGGTCAATACTTTATGACAGAGTTCTTCTACCACAGTAGAAATGCTCCTGTTGTTCTGAGATACGGTCCTTGGTAATATAGGAAATGATGGCCATTACCAGTTTCCGCCTGTCAATACGTCTATCTAAGAATTCTACAAAAAGACAGAAATGTATTCTGAAACCGGGGCTCACAGCAGACTTGCCCAAATAGGCCATCCATGAGGTATGCCATCCACACTTGCAGAGACAAAATATGGCATCTGTGATAGCTAGCTGGTATAATTACTTCATGGGGTGAGGACTGTGTCAACATTTTGGCTTTGAGTAGCCTAATTTCAAATAATCTTCTGACAAGAGTACCATGACAACTAGGCCTCTGAAGGGTCATAAATGTCCGAGCTCTGATGCCTCAACGGAATGACAAAAAATTGCTATTGCCAGGCCAGAGAATTAAACTACTAGTAAATATTTTATTAAATAAGGAAAATAAGTACATCTTTAAATCTTACCTATTGGATCATATTTTCCTGAAAATCTTTCGATAGGAGTGTTGTAGCAACTTACTTTTTGTTACTTGTTCAGACTGAATCAGCTGAATGCAAAACACTATTTTATGGTAATTTTTTAATTATGCAAATTAGATGAATGTACATATTTTTACACATAAGTACATTCCATGTCAGTGATTTATATATGCTAGTGTCCTTGCCAGCTAGGCTGATATTCTGTGATGGTAATGATATGATATGATATGATAGGTTATTTATAACGCGCTTAATACCCAGAGGTTTCTAAGCACGGAGGGACTATTTCAGTGAAAATATCAGAGAATAAAAAGCAGAAATGTGTCAAACGCACAGCAGGCATCATGCAGAGATAAGATTAGCCTCATTTGAATCTGAGTGAGAGCAATCTGACAAACAAATTAATAACTTAATCATATGTGTGGAACATAATGTTTTAGACGATCAAAGTTGTTTAATGTAAAATATCCCAGATTACATAGTATCTAATGAGAGGGAAACTGGGTTTAGAATGTTACTCTCATTGGAGTTCCCTGTTCATTAATATGCCAAATGATTACAAAGGAATTGGTTTAGTGCGACATCACATTTGGAACACTGTTGAATCACATAGGGCCTCATTACGACTCAGGCGGTAAGGGGTTTACGGCGGCGTAAACAGCGCCGACCCTTACCGCCTGAGTACGAGGTCCCTTAGCGCCATGGAGGTTTTAACACCTACTTTTAGCAGGTGTTAAAATCCATGGCGCTAAGGGACCATGGAGTTAATTACGCCACCGTAATTTACGGTGGCGTAATTAACGCCTTCCCCACTCCCATTATGCCCTATGGGGCAAAAATGGGAATGGGGAAGGGTAAATGGGGATTGGGGACTTACTGCCCCGCCGACCTCGGAATGGGGCGGTAAGTCCGCCTACCACCATGGCGTAAACATAGTTTACGCCATGGTGGTAAAGTCACGGCCCAGGCGGTAACTTACCGCCTGGGTCGTAATGAGGCCCATAGACTAACCAATCAAAATAGAGAAATGTACACACCTCTAAAAGGACAGAGTGACTGGTGGACTGGCTGGAAGAAGAATACAGAAAGAGGAATTGATAACATTAGAAAGGAGAATAGATTAGATTGCTTTCATTTTGATTCATTTAGAACTGCTGGCAGAGAACAGTGAGGTATGCCTGTATGGAGTTCAACTACAGGCTCTCCATGGTTTAAAAGGAAGCAAACAGGCCCAAAACAGAAGGAGAGAAACAAGGATGTGAAGGGAAGCTGACCCATCTTGCTGACTTATGCTTACTTGTTAGCAGAGAGCGAGAATTGAACTAATCTTTGAGAGGGTGCCAGCTTTCTGTGAGACAGCCCAAAGAAGTTTCTATGTGACAATGATACTAAGATGGAAATATAATTCTGAGGAGATGTATATTCTAAAGGAGAATAGATTAGATCCCAGCCCCCCTTATTTGTGAAAGTAATAAGAGGGGTATATCAATTGACTACACAGCCTAGGAAAAGAACTAATGTTTCCAAAGTGTAAATGTTTCTGGAAAATTTGGATTTGGTAACATTGAGCAAAATGTTGCATATATTGGGAGATCCCCGACATCCTTTCTGTGGGATGACGAAGCACAGACTAGGAGTGAAATACAATCTAGTCTTCAACATGACTAGTACAATAAAATAATTGACATTTTTCCCTGGCTGTTTAACTGCCACCCATTTTTTTCACTGTAAATTGGCATTGAGAATGGAAAATGTGCAATTTCAACACAATAACACAAAAGAAACACAATGGGATGAAATATAGCAAACCTACATGTTAAATAGACATTTTTCTATTAGTAAGCGATTTACATGCAGGAATATCAACAAGACTGTCTTTAAATTGAGAGTTCTAAAGTGATGTTCGAAACAAAGAAATATCAATTGTGGATAAAAAGGAAGTATATGGTTCTAATAATCGAAAAGAAGATGTATATAGGCAGTGATGTTTTGATTTATCTTTGTTTTTTATAAAATGAAAGCTTCATCCTCAAACTTAAATCATTTTTCAATCATGGTGAATGCAGGCTCAAGGTAAATCAAATCAACATATTGTCACATGGGTGCTTTCACAAAAGTATATATCCAATTAGTTAAATGCAGCATTCACACTTGAATTTACCGTGTACTGATCATTGATCATTCTAGTAATCATTGAAATCTGGATTTTATTGAGAATGGTAAGGATATATAATCTGTTTATATTTTAAATTGGTTTGATTATTTCTATTTCTTTATAAATTGTAAATTGTGATAGAAGAACTAAATGCCGTTCAGCAATGGAATACTGGGAGGAAGGTGGAAAGATTTTAGTAAACAACTGGAGATGGCTGAGCAGAGCAGAGACCATTAGGATGACTGACCCCATGTAGACTGGAGACCAACCCCTTGAGTGAAGGATGACCAGTCGATGCTTGAAATTGGCTTCCATATTCTATTTCTGACTGACTGGTTCCCCCACAGTTTCTCCAAAATAAGAGTACACATTTAAAAATGTAATTGAAACCCCAAATTAACCTTCCAAGTTGTCCATATAGGCTATCCAGGGTAAATACTGGGGGATAGAGAGCTGGGAGCCCAGCGGAATGCATTTTGAGAACAGCAACTCAGGTGCAGTGTATTAAAAATCCCCTGTGCTTTCCATTTAAAAAGTGAGATGTTATTTCCTTAAAACCCAAAGCATTTTTGCATTAAAAGGCCAAGATTTAAAATTGAATGCAACTTTGGTGAACTGAAATGCAAGCTTTTTTAGTTCACTTAATCACCACTAAATATAATCCTTGAGTTATGCTGACACAGTGGTCTGATCATAGTGATGTGTACCCACTATCGGCTAGTGTGATGTCATACATAATTATTGCATGCTGAGGTGAGTCTAGCCATATAAATCAACATTCAGGGATAGTGTTGCACGTTGACCAAGTGAAATGATGTAAAGGTTGATGCAAAAGAGGAACTTAAAAGCAGTTCATGACCACATTTTAGAAATGTGGGGCTCGTTCCTCAGAAAGGCACAAGGATGGAATCAGGAGCATCTCTTGCACTTTGAGTCATAAGATAACCTATCCTCCCTGGAATTCTACAGAGTGGGATGGAGTACCAGCTCTAGGGACATGAATACAAAATACTTAGGCCATGGTGAGACTGGCTGGCTAACAACACCCTGCAACTAAAGCCACTCTCCAAACTCCCAAAACTGTGAATTATAGAAATAAGATGATACCGGGTCAGTAGACGTAAAGCAGGAAAGCACACTGTCTCTGGAGAATATGTCCAGCCAGATAAGAAGCAAACCAGGCCATCACAAATGATGGTTTGTGGGAAATGGTGAGCATTTGTGCAGAGGCATTCAGCCAGAGAAAGGTATGGCAAGATACTGTGTGGATGGGCCTTTAATCACCTTAACCCAAACAGGCCAACCACTTAAGAAGCAAATGCACATTTGTATGTAAAGCAAGTTTATTGTACAATAATCCGGGGAGCAGCTAGATGACTCTATTGAGCCAAACTAACCCAAGTTTCAACAAACCACATAAGTTGACATATAATATACAATTGCAACAGTTAAAAACTCCCATATATTGTATTACAATCCACCCACAACATGTGAGTGGACAAAACCTCTTCAAATAAATCCTGTCTCTTTCCAATTCCTACATTCTCATTGGTAGCCATCATTTTAACTACCATATTCAGATTATATTCATAGCGCACCCTTCTTGGGATTTGTCAGTGGTAGGTTGTTGTTGTGGTGTCATATTTATTCTGTTAGAACATTAACATGTCCTTAATGGAATGGGAGAATGCTTGGGGAAATCTGGAATGTGGAGAATTCAGTTATGTGTTGATGATTAAAGATACAAGTCATATATCTCAGGGTCTCCAGCTAGTTAATATTTAAGGAATGAAACAATGGTGACAAGGATGAATTAACATGCAGAAGAAAAGAAAAACTGATGTCTGTCTAAGCGTGAAGCTAAAGTAACAGAAAAAGGGTGAGGCGCAACGGAAAATAAAAAGAAACAAAAGAAACAGGAGGAAATCGCAAGCCGCATATAGGTGGTAAGGTGCCTGAAGTGATTAATATGTGAAGGAGAAAGACATTTATTGGCATGAATAATATTGAAACGTGTGCGTAAGCTTAAGGTAAGCGCTGCGCTGCATTTTTTAAATAAGACAGAAACGTATGAGTATCTCGGAGCAAAGTGAGAGCTTCCAAGTCCTCCTTTGTTGACGTAAGTGCGGTGCACGCAATTAGAGGAAAGAACCTAGAAAACGTAGGAAATGTGCCGCCATATTGGGGATTTACACTTAAGGAACTGGAAATATATTCGTATTGACACGGAGTGAATGGCAACAATTGTTTAGTGATACCGAAACACATAAATATCGTCATAGCAACGCAACGGTCTTCAAAATAAAAGTCTCCTTGACTTTTAAAATCAGCGACAATAATAATAAGCAAAGGAAAAGAGGGACTCAAGAAAATTATCTTTAAAAATGACAAGTTAAACTAACAGAATTAACTAATGCAAGCATTTGTGGGAAAGATATTACTTAAAGGGAAAATGTAAAATAGTAACACACAAGACTCTAAAGTAACGCTTACAATGAAAAGATGTCGTTAGAAAATGCAGGAGGAGAAATTACCACATCTTCACAAGCTACAATGGGAACACCAGTCATATCGACGGACCCATCAAATTATCTGAGGAAACCCACTCCTTTTAATTTGGAGCCACAAGAGAATCAAGGGCAGAGATGGCAGGAGTGGCTTAAAGAGTTCGAGGAATTTTTGCAAGCAGTTGGGAATCAAAATGCTACAAACAAGCTAGACATTTTCACGAATTTAGTAGGAAGGGAAATGAAAAGTGTGATAAAAACAATACCAGCAGAAGAAAAAAACAACATATCAAATGTTAGTGACAGCAATAAACACAAGAATCATAGTACCCCCAAATCGAGATTACGAGCGTTACATCTTTAATCAGTGCACTCAGAGCCCAAATGAAACCATTGCACAATTTACTCTGCGTCTCCAACGGAAAGCGATATACTGTGATTTCTCACATTTCAATGATGATGAAGTGATCAGATTCAGAATTATTGAAGGTTGTTTGACATCCCAGTTCAGGAAGCATCTATTAAAAAAATCTCTGCCTTTGAAAGAAGTACTGGAGCTTGCGCGAATCTATCAAAGTGTAGATACTCAAGCAGCTAGCATAGAGAATCCTAAAGGGCTAGATACGATTGCTGTCATGAATCAAAAGCAGGGTGCACAATGGCAAAGTAGAAACCGAAACAAATCTTTTTGGAATAACAATCGTTAAAAACACAGGGGAAAGACAATGTAACAAGTGTCCTAAGGGTCCACCCTTAGGACACGTGCGTTTAAGATGTGGTCAAGAAAACCATGTCCAGAATATGTGTAGAGAAACGATGCAGTGGACACCCATACAAAAATCAAATGCTCAAATGATACCAGCTCGAAGATATGATAGTCAAAGACATTTTAATGTACGAGTGAGTATGGAAGGATTGAATGGAAATGTGAGATCGAATTCAAATCAACCAGTTTTACATCCAGGATTTGTGAGGACCATGGATGCTTTGCAAATTTAAGAGTCCAGACAAATAGAGCCTGAACAGACTCTGATGACTCAGAGATGTAATATTCAAGATCACGCAAAAGGAAGATATGATAATGATCCATAATCCTCCGGTGGAAGGTAGTGACACGAAAGCAGCAATAAACGATGAATACCTAGACTATGACATTTACAACAAGGAATATGTGAGGTTGATTTACGACACGTCTGATGGAAGCACAGCCATAAGAGTGAATGGGAGTCTAGGAGATCGAAATATACAAGTTTTGGTGGACACTGGCGCCACAGTAAATGTAATGAACAAAAAAATGTATGAAGAGTTAGCTCAATTGTATCCACTACAACTGTCACAAACCAATATATTCCAGTGGGGAGCGATACATCCATTGGCTATAAGAGGGAAATTCATGTGTGATTTCATACACAAGGATAGTCACATACCGTGTGGAAATGTTTGTCATAGAAAGTCCTGCAGACGGAAGATGCCTTCGATGTCTTCTTAGCTGTAAAACTGCAACCAGCTTAAAACTTATCAATGTGAACTACAATAAGTCTGAGATGATAAAGGGTACACCTCCACAAAGACAAGACTTACAAACTGTAAAGAAGAGAATGATGGATATAGAGGTTCTCAAAGAGAAATTTCCTGACTTATTCAAAGGAGTAGGAAAACTTGAAAGTGGAGCAATACATCTTCACATCAATCCACAGATTCAACCTGTTCCTCAGCATCCAAGAAGGATGGGTTTTACCTTCAGAAAAGGTTTCAAATGATCTGAAACAGCTGATTGATAATGACATAATTAAGAAAGGAGTGGTCCCACGCCATGGGTGTCCCCGATAGTAATTGTCCCAAAGGCTGATGGGCGCATTTGTTTATGTGTAGATATGAGAATTCCCAATGAGGCCATACAAAGGGAAAGACACCCGGGACCTAATATTAATGATATGATCATTAGATTAAACAGAGCAACTAGATTCACAAAGCTGGACTTGGGTATCATCAGTTGGAAATCGATCCTGAATCAAGATGCATAACGAAATTTGCAACCCATGAAGGTTTATATAGATACAAGAGATTGAGTTTTGGAATATCGTTTGCAGCGGAAACATTCCAGGAGACAATCAGGAAAGTTATTGCGCCTGTTAAAAATGCATTCAATTACAGCGATGACATACTGGTGTATGGCATTACTCAGGAGCAACATGATGAGGCATTGGAACAAGTATGTCTAGCGTTACAAACCAATGGACTAACATTGAATGGATCCAAATGTGAGGTGAACAGACAGAGCTTACGTTTTTTCGAGCATGTGTTTTCAAAGAAAGGAATCAGAGCAGATTCAAGCAAAGTGGAGACCATTCTCAATTTAGAGCCACCAAAGGATGTGACTGAATTAAGGTCATTCTTAGGAAAGACGGGATACTATGCTCACTATGTGCCTGATTTTACAATGTTGACAGACTTTTTAAGACATCTATTGAAGAAAGAGATGGCATTCATTTGGGATGAGAGATGTAACAATAGCTTTGAGGTGATCAAAAAAGAACTTGTAAATGGCAGGCAACTAGCCTATTTTAACCCGGAATAGGAATCTGAGGTCACAGTAGATGCTAGCTCAGGTGGGTTAGGGGCAATTTTGGCGCAAATTGAACCTGGAAAAGAGGATGTCAGGCACATTGTCATGTCTCCCACACCTGTCAATGTATGACTGCAGAATGTTACATTCTACCTATGTTTAAGCTTAAGCCTTCTATAACAGCGCCACGATGCCTCAGGGCAGCTCTGTGCACTTTATAAATGCAAATAAATAAATAAATAAATAAATAAATAAATAAATAAAATGCCAGTTGCGCCCTAAACAGAACTGAGCAGGCGTATTTGCAGGCAGAAAAAGAAAGCTTAGCTGCCGTGTGGGCCTGTGAAAAATGTCATCATTGGAAGACCATTTACACTTATTACAGATCATCAGGTGTTGATATCATTGTTTGGAAATCCGAGAAGTAGAATGCCCCCACGCATTGAGAGGTGGGGTATACGACTGCAGGAGTATGATTATGTCATCATGCACAAACCGGGAAAGGAAGCTAACCCTGCGGATTATCTATCCCGGCTTCCAAATAAATAGTCTGATGATAGAATGCAAATGGAGGCAGAAAATGATATATCATACTTATCTGCCAATGCTTTGCCACCAACAATATCGAGGACCATATTTGCAGAGGAGAGTAGGAGTGACCCAACAATCCAAGCAGCCATACGTCTAACCACAGCTGGCCAATGGAATTGGAAGTTAAATTAACAAAGGTTTGAAAGAGGAGTTGACATGAAAGATCTGCAGATGCTGGAAAGAATAAGTGGTGATTTCAGACGATGGCATGCTATTGAGAGGAAATAGGTTGGTGGCACCGAGAACCTCAAGAAAAGCGCTAGTAATGTTGGCACACGAAGAACACAGAGGAGTGACGAATACGAAGAAAATGTTGAGGAATCAAATATGGTTCCCCTGGATGGATGCTTTAGTGGAAGACATTGTGAAGAAATGTTTTGCATGTCAGGTAGCCGCGTCTGACAGTAGTCCTGGTCCTCTTTAAATTGTTCCATTACCGGAGGCGCCATGGAGTAGGATATCAATGGACTTCTATGGCCCTCTGGAAGAAGAAGGATATTTATTAGTTATACTGGATGAATATTTTCGATATACATTGGTGAAACGGGGTGTCAACTGCTTTCCATCATGTAGTTCGGACTTTAGATGAGGTGTTCAGTGAGTGGGGCATTCCCAAAGTAATTAAAACAGATAATGGTCCGCCATTTCAAGGACACCAATTTGAGGGATTTGCAGCATACTTAGGATTTAAACATCAAAAGATTACTCCTCTGTGGCCGCAAGCAAATGGTGTGGTGGATAAATTCATTCTCAACCTGAAACGAACAAGACAAAAGGCAGTTGTGGACAATATGTCAATGACTCAGGCAGTGTCACAAATGCTTAGGAGCTATCAGAATACTATACATGAAATGACTGGGTTTACGCCATCTGAATTGATGATCCGATATAAACCCAGGACTCGTATTCTCCAAGTGGGTAGTGATACATTGGAAGAAGATGAGATAAGGAGAAGAGATGAGATAAAAAGAAAGAAGGTCAAAGAATGGACTGATTAAAAGAAGGAAAGCCAAAGAGGGTCAGATTAGTGTGGGAGTACATGTGTAAATTTGACAAAGACTGCGTTCTAAATTGGACACAAGATACAAGCCAGTGATTTTGAAGGTAAAAAAAATGAAAGGGCCCATGGTCACCGCCGTGGATGAGGACAATCATGAATTCACACGGAATGCGTCATTTTTCAGGAGAATGTTTCAAGAAGATCCTGGTGTTATTGGGGAGGGGAAGCAGAACTTGATCTTGGAGGGAAAGTGAAAGTGGTCGACAGTTCAATGTGGGACACATTTCTGTGGACTGAGGAGATGGCTAGACCTTTGAATGGGAATTGGAATTGTGATAACGTGAGTCCTGTAAGTGATGTGTCACTTCCTGGTGAAGTAGGATGTGGTTGAGGAACTAATTTTAGAATCACTCCCATGGGAAGTCGTCCTGTGCGTGTGGTACGTAGACAAGAAAGGTTGACTGAACAAATGTAAATGTTCATTCAGCAAAATTGTAAGTATAAAGTTAAATGTTATTGTACCAGGAGTTGGTGAAACTAGGTAAATTGTACAGTTATAGGAGTTCTATGATAAATAAGGGGGGATTGTTGTGGTGTTATATTTATTTGTGTTAGAACATTAACATGTCATTAATGGAATGGGAGAATGCTTGGGAAAATCTGGAATGTGGAGAATTCAGTTATGTGTTGATGATTAAAGATACAAGTCATATATATCAGGGTCTCCAGTGAGTTAATATTTAAGGGATAAGTTGTGACATCACAACTGTGACAAATCAACTTCCGGGGCACCAGTGGTTCAGGGATGAATATCGATTTCTAAACCATCAATCAGCCCCACACCTCTAGTACAGCAAAAGGGATCCGAATTGATTGGAAACACAAGTAAATTATAAACCTCCTTGTACAATGTTGGTAATGGGGATGGCAGGCTTATCTTTGCCAGTTCATGGATCTTTGGTTAGTTGCAACACAGTGAAAATACATGTATTACCCAATGATAAAAGGGACTGTCCAGTCAAGGTTGTATACAAATATCTACTTTTATTATTAATACAACAGACAGATCTAGCATACTACAACATACAGCCCACCATGTAAATGAACACAGAGGACAGACAGTTTCACGAAAGAAAGGGATGCACTATGAATACTGACAGGAGGGTAGTTGGTAAAGAAATCAGTCTTAACTGTTCAAGGTTATTTGGTTTCAGCACTAAGGGAGCACAGGGTTGTATATATCACTAGGGGCCCTTGGAAAAAACATGTACTACTAGGTCCCACCAATCTTCCGGTCTGTTGTGGTTCAAAGTTTCCCTCTGGTTAATTGAGCTCTCCGTGGCTCCTGATCAAAGCGCAGGTCTCCCTTGAAGTTTGTGGTGAGAACAGACTTTCTGTTTCCATCAATTCACATACCTCTTCCCACTGGAAGGGGCTCTAGCTGCAGGGGTTGCCTGCTGTGAACAGTTGTCCCAGACATGCCATTCACTGCCCTTCATACAGAGGGGTGGGAGATATCTTCAAGTTGACACATTGCATATCAAAAAGAGGTATTGGGTTTCCTGTGCCCTTTTGTCAGTTCTGCGAACAAGCCCCTTCGCAGGCCTGCATAAATTAACTGTCACCATGCGCTGCCACCAGCAGAACTTAGGAAATAGAGAGGGTGGATATGTGGAGCCTTTGATATTTTAATTATGTTGCCCATGGCTGGAGGAAGGTGTTGCCTTTCCCCTTCCTAAGATGCTTTGATGTACCCGTGGCTGTCACATTCCAGCTAAATGTGACAGGGAGGACTGCGCCTGGAGGCTGTCCCCCCCGAGCACATGACTAAGTTTGTTATGCAGTGAACAGAGGAAAATATGTGCGGAATAGCCCCACACATTTTCTGAGGATGATCTCCCATCATTCATTTTCATTACAAAACTTCAAAACAGCCCAGGCAAGCGTACACTCATTGTGCGGATGATCGAATTCCTCACAAAGACATAATAAAACATTGATATTTATAATGTATTTGTATCATGCTCCTACACACCTGTTTCAGAGCATGACAAGGCAAGAGAGGGGAACAGGGGAGAACAAAACAACAATCTTACTAGGTCCAGTGACATTGAGAACGCCCAAGTGCATGGGAGAGGGAAAGGGGAAAGTGCATGGGAGGGGGGAGAAATGGAAAGTGCTGAGCAATGGAATACAGATAATAAATAAATAATAAAAATCAACAAACAGTAGTAGTGCAGCCAGCAGGTGGCAAGTGCTAGATTTAAGGCAACAGACAGGGTGTGTGGCACCTGGTACCTGGGGTGAATGTCAGAGGGTAACCAGGTGTACAGTACCAAGACAGAGCAGATCAGCAGGGGAGAGGAGTAGCATAGGCAGAAGCAAAGAGGAAGGTCTAGAGGTGCTTCCGGAACCGGAGATGGTTCTCCTCAAGTTTCAGAGTGGCAGGGAGGCTGCTCCAGAGGGAGGCCCCAGCCGAAGAAAGAAATCTACCCACAGCTCATTAGAGTTAGAGTTAGAGGTGGAGAGCAAAGAACTCAGGAGAAAAGGTTTTACGGAGGGACAGCTGAAGGTATTTTGGACTCAGGCCCCATAACACCTTGTGGACAATGCAAAGGGTTTTGAATTTAATCCTTGCAGCCACTGGGCACCAATGGATAGATTTCAGGGCTGGAGAGATACCATCCCAGTGCTTGAGGCCAAGGACAAGTCTTGTAGTCCTGTTCTGGATAAGTTGCAAAGGGCAGAGAGTAGAGGCAGGTCGATTTAGAATGAGGCTGTTACAATAATCCAACCTAGTGAGGAGCAGGGCTAGAGAGACAGTAAGCTTCTGGGGTATGGAGAGGAAAGGCATAATACCTCTGAATAGGTGCAGTAGGAAGTTTGATTTTTTTGAGACATCACAGATGTGGGCAGAGAAGGAAAGCGTGGAGTTAAAGATGATCCCGAGGTTCTTAGCCTCGCAAGTGCGGGTAGGAGGAGGGCCAAGGGAGGCCGGACAGAGAGTGACAGGAAAGGAGGGTGAAGGTGTGCCGATGAGGAGGATCTCTGTCTTACTGGCATTAAGGCAGAGATCGTTGGCGGCACACAATCCCGAATGGCAGAAGGCAGAGATGAGAGAAGGAGATGAGGTGGCAGAGGGAAGGCTGAAAATGAGTTGAGTGTCATCAGCCTGGCACTGAAAATTGGAGCAGAAAATGGCAATGCGGTGGGAGAGAGTTGCCAGGTATTGGATGAAGAGCCAGGGTAAGGTGTTATGCTTGAACTAAAATGGCGCTGGTGCGCAGTGCATTCTGGGAGCACTCGGAGCCATCATGGATATTTACTTCATGCCGCAGTGAAAAGCTGCACGCATTTTGCTGAGTGTTAGATTCACGGTGCTGAAGAAAACATGCTTTCCAAACCTGGTATGCAGTCAAGGACATTTCTGCTGGAAAAGCTAACTTTGTTATGTCTTGTTATGAGCTACGGGACTGTTTTTCGTGGTGCTTGTTTTTAGAGGAGGGAGGCACTCTGCTCCTTGAGGGTACTGTCAGTTGACCCAGCTGGCAACCAACGGCTGCTCATGAATGCGCAAGTGAGTTGCCAGAAGGTTTGAGAAATCGCCACCCCTTTTCGGAGTGTGCATATATGCGGAACCACGGGGATGGTCAGGTGAGACATCAGCCGGAGGAGGACGCTTTTGTCCGGCATTCCTGTGAGCTGTTGTGCTCTCGGCCTGGCTGTTATCGGGGTCTTCCAGCCGCTTCTGGCGAGATGAGGAATCCAGTTACGCTCACGGTGATGTATTTCCTTTTGAATTCTTTGCTTCTTCTGTGATTTATGTCTATGTTTCTTCTGTGATTTATGTCTATGTTATCACTGGTTGCTTCTAAGATTTGAATAAATAGCCATATAAGTGCCCATTATTCTCTAAGAGTGTGTGGTTGCAAGTTATTGCGTCTTTCTGCATTCAAAGTATTGGCTCTGTAATTGCATTGGTGATTTATGATTTTCCATGCACTCTGGGAGAGCAATACATTTTTGGCGTCACAAACAGGATATTTCTGATGAATTGTTCCAAATATTCAGGAATCTGTTTGAACGTAGATAGGATTTGGTTACTTTGCAAGCGAAAGTAATTGGGCAGTGAAGTTGTTTTTTTTTTCCTTTGCCGGTGTGTGCGTGCTTGTGGGAGTGATTGCAGTGTGGAAAGAAAAAATATATAGATATAAAGAGGTTTTGTTTTGTTTGCGATAATGAGTAGTTTGTTCAGGAAAAAGAGCGTTACCGCTGGTGGTGAATGTTCTGATGTTGTCATTCCAGGCTGGACTAAGAGTCCATATGATAAATTGGCCCAGGCGTGGGCATGTGGTGCAGGGCTAAGTGATACATGGGATCAGGGATTGGGAGATGCTGATCCGTCTGATGTAATGGTATGCTTGCAACAAGTTCCAGTGGAACGTGGTAGAGAATGCGCTGCATTAGGTAGGCGAGGTTGGGTTCTTTTGCATGCTTATAGGAAAATACATCAAATGAAGGTGGAAATGAAAAATGTGGTTTTGCGATTAGAAAGAGAGCTGGCTGCAGAAAGGCAGACTGTGTTAATGCAGCAGATTCAAATGAAACTGTTTAAAGATAAGGCTGACACATATCAGGCTGTGGCCGAGAGGGCAGCAGTCAGAGTAGCCCAGTATAAGTATAGGAAAAAATGGGGAGGGGTCAACAAAAGGAAGGTGGCAGCTGTAATCGCTACCGCTGGTGTGGACTGGGATCCAGATAAGTGGGATGGTGATATTTTTGACTCAACCAGTCTAGAGAGTAGTTCCGCAAATGAGTCTGACCCCAAATTGGAAATGAAGCAGAAAACAGTGGTGGCTAAGCCCGTTAGAAGACGACGAGCTGGACCCCACCTGCAGAATCCTGCAGGCGGAATGGTGGATTTAACCACGCTGGAGGATTACACCCAGTAGGAGGTTGGGGAAATTATTAACCCGTTTGAGGCAAAAATCAGGGGAATCTTTATTGACATGGATGGTGAGATTGTTAGATGGGGTGCTGCAGGGTTGTTGGTAGATTCCACGTATTCACCGCGTTTTCTACCCCTGTCAACTGACACCAATGTACAGGAGGTCTAAAGGGCAGGACCGCCCCCTGATGACAATGGTCACGATGCACAGGTGTCTTTGTTGCACCTAATAGCCCAAGCATGTAACTGTAAATACCCCATTACCACAGATTGGCCTAGTGAAGAAACGAAGTGGTATACTTTGAGAGAGGCAATTCAAAAAGTCAGAGAGCATGCTATGAAAGAGGCAATTCACGTAGATGCTCCTGGACACATGGGAGCCATGCCGCTCTCAGTTTCAACTCGAAACATGGTGATCAGAACTGCGCCACCCACTTACAAAAGTGTCATTATGACTTTGCTCGTAGGTATGACGGGCAAACCCACTGATGACGTAGTGGATGCCATTCGGCAACTTGCAGATTTAGGGGAGTGGGACAAGAGTGATGACAAGCCATGGGAGAGAGAAGGACGTAGTGAGAGAAGAACCAAAGGCAGGCGGCAAGATAGCAGAGACTCCCCGAGTGTCCCGAAAGGACATGTTTCTGGCTTTATTAAAAGATGGTGTGCCACACGAAGAAATTGATGGCATTGAAACCAGAGTAATGTATGAATTATACAAAAAATGAGGACTTGCAGCCAAAGAGCGCTATAAACAGGTTAAGAAACAGGTAGTAACCAAGCCACAGGGGGACACCTCACCTTCTGCTCCCCCTTGCGGAAGAACAAGAAGAAGGGTCTATGGGGACACCTTCCCCGTAACAGCCAACATACGCTGATTTGAGAAAGGTGGTGAGTGCAATGTTAGAGGCGGAGTCGAGTCACACTCATTCGAAATTTGACTAGGGCTATGGCCAAGCTCTGGCAGCGTCTGCTCGCATAAAAGTTGATAGGCAACATGTTGATGTTAAGATTTTTTGGGGGCCAGGAAATACACAAGGGGTGCGAGCATTGATAGACACTGGGGCGGAGGCTTCTCTGATTCATGGTAATCCAGCATGATTTAAAGGCAAACAATTTACTATTACAGGTCTCGGGGGAAAGGAGACCCCCGCAGTACAAACGAAAGTGGAGATGAAAATAGGCAATTTGAACAGGCAGAAGTACCAAGTGTTGACTGTCCCGATACCTGAATATATAATTGGCTTTGACATTTTGGAAGGGTTGACTTTGGGACTTGGCGATAAAACGTACCAGTTTGGGGTGAGTGCATTGATCTGTACACCCATTACTGTAGGCAAATTGAAGATGCCCCCAGTGCAAGTGCATGTGGCAACCAAGCGGGTAGCAATGAAACAATACTGCATTCCTGGGGGGCACAAGGAAATTTCAGACACCATTAAAGAGTACGTGGAGGCAGGTGTGTTACACCCTATCACCACCGCATGGAACAATCCTCTCTGGCCTATTAAAAAGGGGGATGGCTCGTGGAGGATGACAGTGGATTACCGGGAGTTGAATAAACACACTCCTCCCTTAGTGCCCGCAGTCCCAGATGCCATTACCTTGATTGAGAATGTCCAAAAGTTTGAGGGAACTTGGTATGCAGTGATCGATTTAGCCAATGCATTTTTCTCTGTGCCAATTGCTGAAGTGTCCAGGAGTTTCCCCCTTCTCACCTGAGTCCGTTCTTTACTGGCGTCCTTGGTCGTTGCCTTCTTGCGGATGGACCGGGTCTTGAAGAAGGCTGCCCGATTCTCTTCCGAATCCAGAATGCATTCAGTTTCCGGGACACCGAATCCAGGAATCCAGGAGGCAGTGGAAGCACGCTAGCCAGGAATCCAGGAGGTAAGTAGAAGGGGGAGGACTAGGAAGGGATAGCGGGATTAGAAAAAGGAGAAGAACCGCGAGCTACGGAGCACAGAAGTGGCTACGTCCAGCGCATGGAGCGAGAAGGGATACGCTGGACGCCCATGTTGGGAGTATTAATGAGTGTTAGCCCGCTGTGACAGGGACCAAGAAGCCCAAAAGGGGCACACTCTCTGATTCATGACAGCATGCCTCCTCCGAAGACCTTTCCCTCCAGGTTTGCCCGGGTGAATGAGATGAAATCTTCTGAGCAGTCGAGGGGCCTTGATGTTTGACATAGGCTCACAGGTTCTTTCACTAGGGGGATATCCTTTCCATTCAACCAGATATTGAAGTTGGCCCCTTCTATACCTGGAATCACAAATTCGGGACACCTCGTATTCCAATTGGTTGTCGACCAGTATAGGACCAGGTTTGCAGGGTTTCCGGGAGGATGGATAGTAGGGTTTCAGCAAAGATGTGTGAAAGACTGGGTGTATTTTCTTCCAGGAGTCTGGCAATTTGATCCGATAAGAAACAGGATTTATAACTTCTTTGATGGTAAATGGTCCATAGTATCGTGGGGCCAATTTACTCGGCCGTAGATGTCGGGGTAGTAATTTTGAGGACAACCAGGCCTGGTCACCGATTGCATAAGAAGGGCCTGGTCTTCTTTTGGAATCTGCATATTTCTTGGTCTGTTTTCTGGCCTTCTCCAAGAATTCCTTGGCCTCCTTATGTATATTGACAAGGGTTTCGATCCAGGAGTCAACTGTAGGTACTGGTGTAGGTTGAGGAAGAACAGAAGGCATGACCAATGGATGGAAACCTTGACTGCAATAAAAGGGGCTGGTCTTAAGTACCGAATGGTCGGAATTGTTGTAGGCGAATTCAGCCACGGGTATCAGGAGGAAGCAGTCATCCTGAACCTTGGTGGCGAAGCATCGAAGATACTGTTCCAGGGTTTGATTGACACGTTCTGTGGCTCCATTGGTTTGAGGGTGATATCCTGAAGAAAGGGCGCGTTTGATTCCTAAGCATTGACAGAGACTTTTCCAGAATTGCGAGATGTATTGAGGTCCACGATCCGATATGGTCTCGGAAGGGAGTGCATGCAAACGGAATATGTGTTCCAGGAAGATTCCTGCTAGTTCAGAGGAGGATGGCAGTTTATGAAGGGGTGTAAAATGAGCCATATGAGTGAACAAGTCCATGGTAACCATAATGATAGTGTATCCACGGGAAGGTGGTAGTTCCACAATGAAGTCCGTAGCGATAATCTCCCATGGCCTGGTTGGCAGTATAAGTTGCAGTAGAAGGCCCGCCGGTCTCTTGTTATCATGTTTATTTTGACTGCAGACAATACAGGATTGAATGTACTGCTGTATGTCGAATCTCATCCTAGGCCACCAGAATTGCCTTTGTATAAGACGGAGGGTATTGGCGATGCCATGATGTCCGGAGTGTAGGGTATCATGACAGAGATTTATTATTCTTTGTTGTAGCCTTTTTGTAGGGATGACTAATACATTGTCCTTGAACAGATACCCTTCCCGGACCCTTAGATTCCATTGATTTTTCTTAGATATATCCTTCTTGAGATCAGAGGATTGGGTCTGAGCTTGGATTTCTTCAAGGAGGTTGACTGCTTGGGCTACAAAGATCTTGGGGAAAACATCTGAGGATATGCCTTGTCTTCAATGGGCTCGTAGTCTGGTCGTCGAGATAGGGCGTCAGCAATTAGGTTTTGTGATCCTGGAACATGAGTGATGTGGAACTGGTACTGGGCAAAGAAGTAGGCCCATCACGCCCGACGACTATTCCTACACTCCAAAGACTGTAGAATCTGGAGGTTCCGGTGGTCTGTACGGACCTGAACTGGATGTTTAGCTCCCAGAAGTAAATGTCGCCACTCAGTGAAGGCTTGACGGATGGCTAACAATTCCTTTTCCAGGAATGAATAGTGTGTTTCACTAGGAGTCAGGGTTCGTGAAAGATAAGCAATTGGGTGTTCCAGTTTATCTCCTAATTCTTGCTTCAGGACCGCACCTTTGGCGTAATTAGAGGCGTCCGTTTCTACTAGGAAGGGTTGACTAGTATCGGGTTGGGCCAAGATAGGAACTTGTGTAAACTCTGTCTTCAGACGCTGGAACGCCATTTCTTGTGGTGTAGGCCAGAGGAAGGGAGTGTCTTTCTTCAGGAGAGCAACAATCAGTTGTACTATCTCGGAGAAGTTAGATATGAACTTGCGGTAGAAATTGGAAAGGCCCAGGAATGATTGAACTTGTTTCACGGAAGCAGGAGCAGGCCAGGTCAGTATGGCCTTTACCTTTGAAGGATCCATACCGATTCCTTCTGGGCTAAGGATAAATCCTAGGTAATGAACAGAGGTTACATGGAACAAACATTTTTCGGGTTTGGCTAGGAGTTTGTATTCTCTAAGTCTCTGCAAGACTGCCTTCATGTGCTCTTCATGTTGTATAGGGTCCTTGGAGTAGATCAATATGTCATCCAGATATACAATGACGAAGAGAAACAACATGTCAGAAAACACCCTGTCCATAAAGCGTTGGAAAATTGCCGGGGCATTAGCTAGTCCAAAGGGCATGACTAGATATTCATAATGGCCAAAGGGTGTTCTGGAGTAGGTTTTCCATTCGTCCCCTTCCCGGACACAAATCAAATGATAGGCGCCCCTGAGATCCAACTTGGTGAATATTACTGCGCCTCTCACGGCTTCCAGGATGTCAGAAATCAAGGGTAACGGGTACCGGTCCTTGAGGGTGCATTGATTTAGGCCGCGATAATCGAGGCAGGGTCAAGGTCTTATGGTGCCACTTTCAAGGTTGGTATCCAGGTATTCTCTTAGGGCCTTTTTCTTGGGTTCGGAAAGGATGAACATCCTGCCGAAGGGAATCACTGCGGAGGGATCTTTATCTATTGCGCAGTCTTCAGGTCTGTGTGGGGGTAAGGCCTGGACTATGGCAGTTGAAAAGACATCAGCATATTCTTGATAGGCCTCAGGAACGTGTATGACATTAGACACCATGACTGATGTCTGTTGTTCCCTTGTTGGTTCCTTTGGGTGTGTTAACGGAGGTTCCAGGGATAGGCAGTGAGACATGCAAAACTCTGAGCCTAGGAATAGAGAACCCGCTGTCCAGTTGATATATGGATTGTGTTTCTGTAGCCAGGGCATACCCAAAACCATGGGGTAATGAGCTGACTTAATGATGTCAAACTTAATCAGCTCCTGATGGTGATTTATTGAAAGCTGGATCCCTTTAGTCTGCAGGCTTATGGGCCCGGATGCGAGGGGTCTTCCGTCAATAGCGTCCACAGGTTGCATGGTGCTTCGTGGCTCGTACGGAATTCGATGTTTAGTAACCCATTCTTTATCAATGAATATCCCCATAGCTCTGCAGTCTACCAGGGCCAAAATGGAATAGGTCTTATTCTTGGAGGGTGATAGAAAGGCCTGTAATATCACCAAATTGTTTTGTCCAGGAGAGTTCAAGGATGGAATTGATGTGGAGCAAACATCTCTCTCCCGAAGCTCTGCTCCATCTAGGATCGGGAGCTGGCGTTTCCCGAAAGCCGAGGGGGTGCTAGAGGGCATTCCCTAACCAAATGCTTATCCGAGGCACAATACATGCACAAACCCGTATGAATTCCTCTCATTCTCTCTTGCGGGGATATGGGTCCACGAAAGGCCCCAATCTGCATGGGCTCTGGTTCCGTGACTGGGCTTGGGTTGGTGTCCGTTCTGACGGTACTCTCAAATGATACCTTGGGAGGAATACCCCTGTTTTTTTTCTTTTCTGTCTTCCTTTCCTGGATACGGAAGTCAATTTGCATGGCAAGATCCATTGGAATGAGCTTGGTCGTGCCAATCTGGCCAGCTCATCCTTAATCTCTTTGTTCAATCCTCTCCTGAACAGGGTAAAGCTCGCCTCAGCAGACCAGTCAGCTTCCTTAGCCAACTGTTTAAATCGGGTCACATACGTGAGCATATCCTGGGAACCTTGCTGAAAGTCTAACAGGCGTTCCTGGGCACTGTAAACCTGCTCAGGGCGGTCAAACATGTTTTAAGGGCCTGTATAAACCCATCATAGTCGTCCAAGAGGGCATCACTAGAGTTAACGAGGGGAGTAGCCCAAGTTAAGGCATTCCCGGAAAGGTGAGAGATTATAAAACCCACCTTGGCCCTGGGGGTCGAAAAGTAATAGGGCTTGAAGGTAAAGTGGACCAAGCACGAATCCAGGAATGCATAAAGGGTCTTTGCTGAGCCGTCGTATTTGTCCACGATGCCGCCCAGTAAGACACTTTCTTTTGTAGCATAATCCCGGGATAGGACCAACTGTTTGAGAGCGGCATTCTCCGCCTTTAAATTCTGTACCTCGGTTGATAATACCTGCATACTACGCATCAGGTCCTGCACGGCAGCCTCCATATCAATATCAAGTTCGGTCGGGTGGCGTCTCAAACTGTCAAGGAATTCCCCCCTTCTCACCTGAGTCCGTTCTTTACTGGTGTCCTTGGTCGATGTCTTCTTGCGGATGGACCGGGTCTTGAAGAAGGCTGCCCGATTCTCTTCCGAATACAGAATGAGTTCACTTTCCGGGACGCCGAATCCAGGAATCCAGGAAGCAGTGGAAGCACGCTAGCCAGGAATCCAGGAGCTAAGTAGAAGGGGGAGGACTAGGAAGGGATAGCGGGATTAGAAAAAGGAGAAGGACCGCGAGCTATGGAGCACACGTCTGGTCGCTACTTCGCAATAGCATTGAGACGCGCGGAGCCGCGGAAGGCATGGTCTATTAGTAGAAAAGGCTACGTCCAGCGCATGGAGCGAGAAGGGATACGCTGGACGGCCATGTTGGGAGTATTAATGAGTGTAAGCCCGCTACGACTGGGACCAAGAAGCCCAAAAGGGGCGCACTCTGTGATTCATGACATGAAGAGTGTCAAGAGCAGTTTGCATTTTCGTGGAGTGGATCTTTACAAGGCTATCTATGGGGTACATACATAGCCCGACTATCTGTCACCAGCTGGTTGCAGAACACAAGATACCGTGTAAACCTGACATACAAATCTCTCATTACATTGATGATATTTTGATTCAGGACAAGGATGAGCACAGTGTGCAAAGCCAGTTAGATGTCATTATGAAAGGATTGAAGAAGGAAGGGTGGGAGATTAACCCGAATAAAATTCAAGGTCCAGCTGAAACAGTGATATTCCTAGGGATTCAGTGGCATGATGGGCATCGAGAAATGGTGCCAAAAGCCTGACACAAAATACTTGAATTCACCACTCCAATGAACAAAATGCAGGCTCAGCAGTTTATAGGGCTGTTTGGGTTTTGGAGACAGCACATTCCCCATTTAGGACAGATATAGGCCCCCCTCTACAAGGTGACACATAAGAAATATGAGCTTCAGTGGGGGGGGAAGAGCAGCAGAAAGCATTTGAGCTGGCGAAAGACACTGTGCAGCAGGTGCTTGATTTATGGCCATTGAAGGAAGGCGAAGTGGAATTAAATGTGTCTGTACAAGACAATTATGCTAACTGGAGTGTGTAGCAAAACAGGACAGGAAACGTGTGCCATTGGGGTTTGGAGTCGTAAGTTGCCCGATGCTGGTAACTCATACACTCCCTTTGAGAAGCAGTTGCTGGCGTGTTATTGGGCCCTTGTTGATACCGAGCAAATGACGGTGGGCCATGGTGTATTGATGAGTCCAGAAATACCAATCATGTAATGGGTACTGAGCTCCGCTAAAACGCATAGAATAGGACATGCTCAAGAAGCCAGCATAATTAAATGGAAATGGTACATTCAAGACAGAGCCAAATCAGGGAAGGGGGAGTCGCAAAATTACATGAGCAAGTAGCCAACATACCGCCCTCAGATTACATACCACCGGAAGTGCCTGAAAAACGCGAGTCGCCCGTGAAATGGGGAGTACCTTACAGCGATTTGACCGTGGAGCAAACAGAGCATGCTTGGTTCATGGATGGCTCAGCTCGATATGTGGGAACTGAGCGGTACTGGAAAGCAGTGTCGTACAATACCAAAACAAAAAAGATGTTGACAACGTCAGGGAAAGGGAAGAGCAGTCAGTTTGCAGAACTTTACGCAGTTTACCAAGCATTCAAACAAGAAACCCCTGGTCAATGTTATGTGTACACCGATTCATGGTCAGTGGCAAATGGATTGGCAGTGTGGTTGCCAACCTGGCAAAAGAATGGGTGGACGAATCATTCAAAAGAGTTGTGGGGAAAAGAATTGTGGCAAAATATTGCAGAAATGTTATCACAAAGTGAAGTCACTGTGTATCATGTGGACGCGTATTGTGCCACAGACTCATTAGAACGTTGGTTTAATTCTGTTGCAGACGAACACACCAAGATTTCATCTGTGGATGCGGAAGCTCAGGAAGACGATTTGGAGGGTTTGGCCAAATGGGCTCACCAGAAATGTGGGCACCTTGGAGAAAAGGCTACTATCAGGTGGGCACAAGCTCGAGGAATCAGTCTTCCTTTAGAGGTAGTGAAAACAATCATTTTGCAATGTCCAGTGTGCCAACACCAACAGCATAGACCTATCCCTCAGATTGTTCGGGGTACATTGCGAAGAGGAAAACTACCAGGTCAAATTTGGCAGATTGATTATATTGGTCCCATGTCAATCAGTAAAGGTTGTCAGTGTTCATGCACTATTGTGGATACATACTCAGGATATCTGATGGTTTTGCCGTGCAAGCGTGCAACACAACTGAACACCATCAGGTTGTTAGATCAGATCATACAACATTATGGAGTGCCTTTGCAGATTCAAAGTGACAATGGGTCACATTTCAAAGGCAAATTAATCCAGGTGTACTGCCAGGAAAAGACCATTGAGTGGTTGTACCATGTGCCGTATTACCCTGCTGCTTCAGGGTTAATTGAACGAATGAATGGGTTGTTGAAAGAACAGTTGCGCAAATCTGGAGATGGCAATTTGGCAGGCTGGCATGATCGTGTGTTTGATGCGGTGCAAGTATTAAACAATAGACCTTTGAATGAGCATGAAACTCCTTTGATGCGACTAATGACTCCTACTTTACAGGTTCAACCCAATTCAGTCAGGGAAACGCTATTGTACTGGGAAATTACCCCGGGTTCTTTAGCTCACTATCGAGCGACTCCAGAGTCAGCAGGGGTAGACTTGCATTCCCATGAAGAAATCAGATTAGACCCGAGAGGGATGGTTGTAATTGAAACAGGGATTGGAGTACAAATTCCCCCAGAGCATACATATGGGATGGATTGCCCCTAGATCTGGCCTAGCATTGAAGGGAGTTCAAGTGTTGGGAGGGGTAATTGATGCTGATTACCAAGGCGAGATTAAAGTCATCCTGATGAATAGTGGGGACCAATTGTTATCGATCCACAAGGGTGATCGGGTGGCCCAATTGATCATCATTCCCGTTAAGTTGTCCATGATTAAGAAGGGGGAGCCTCCTACAGTGTTAACTACCCGTGGGGATCGTGGTTTTGGCTCTTCAGACAGTATGGTACCGGGTGCAAAGGTGTGGGTGGATAGGCCAAGTGGCCCACCAGTGCTCACAGATGTCATTGCATCAGGCAAAGACCAAGTAGTTTTAGTCATGGAGCCCGGTAGAAAGAAATGGCAATATGTACCCGCAGACAAATGTTACCTGAGAGAGTGATGTACAACACTGATATCTCTTTTCTGGGTTTGCCTTGCAGATCCTTTGTCTGGCTGGTGTAATTGTGGTACTAAATGGACTCCATTTGGGAGAGTTAAACAGCATGCTGCTACCAACGAAAAATGTCACATCTGTGCTAGTGATCAAGGGGATACTGATAGTGATGAGTAATATTGTCCCAAAGCAGCCTTATGCCGATGTCGAAAAGCCAGCCAGACCGAAGACATGGATTTGTGAAATGCGGCAAACACGTCAGGAGCAAGTGAAAACAACCTTGATACCAGTCATGCGAGAGGCATCTTCAGGACGGCGAAGACATTCTCCCATGATCACTCAAACGAAGAATATGTGGATATATCTGGCACAGCAGGTGCTAAGCATAACGCACTTTTGTCTTACTGACGTGCCCAATGCAGAAGCCTTACTGACTACGTGATTAGTAGCAGTGCCGACGCCTGTTCCAGTTCTAAAGCATATTTTCAGCGTCACACACAATGATTCTTTGGTTCAAGATTCTGATATTAGGCAATCTTTTTCCGTTTATGAATACTGCAGATTTTGCCAAGAAACCAATCGCAAATGGAGAAATTTGACACGTGTTATTACCTATAATATAACCCAAGGTGATGTATGCTACTTTATGACATGCAATGCACAAGTAATTGGCAAATGCCAACAGCTCGATTTAACCAAACAGCACAATCATACAATGTTTGAGCAACGATTATGTTTGCGAGTGCCACGCACATGTACCAGTGTAAATAATACTATGTCTTGTAATCATACAGTGATAGCTGCCAGTCATTTGAATCATGTGAAACTTCCAACAGGCTGGCTCTTTTCATGTGGCAACATCACATACACTTATATTCCAGCTAACATTTCCGGAGGTCCATGTGCTTTAACTCGATTAGGACTAATGATGTTTCCTTTACACCCAGCGATAACTCGAGGTAAAAGGTCAACTTTCGAGTCTGTGGGTCTATCTCCCGATTGTGATTCACATGTACACTTGTTATCAGAAGCTGAGGTTCTAGCATTAACCCTTTCCTTAGTGGGAGTTTGGGGTTTAGCTGCTGGGGGTTACAAATCTTTGATGAAATTAGCATGTTTAGTAGTCAAAAGCCTTAATCATACTTCTCAGGCATTAGAAGAATTACTCCTTGATAGTGAAGTTATTAGAAAAGCAACTTTGCAAAGCAGAGCTGCTGTTGATTATCTATTGCTAAAGCATAATTTAGGGTGTAACGCAGTTGAAGGTATGTGTTTTTTCAATCTAAGTGACCATTCACGATCCATTGAAAGTCATATTCGAGGTTTGAGGGATCTCATTTCTCAAGTGTCCCAAGATCGTACTGGGAATTGGTGGGATTGGTTATTTTCATGGATCCCTGATATTGGGGGTACACTACGTTATGCTTTTGCTTGCATTTGCATTATATTAGCTATCATAATAGCTTGTTGTTGTTGTATTCAATGCATTCCTAATTTAGTTTTAATATTTCGTCGGTTTCAGAGACCGGCTCCTCTGCCACTGGGCTATGGAAGGTAAATATCCAAGGGTGGAATTGTTATGCTTGAACTAAAATGGCGCTGGTGCGCAGTGCATTCTGGGAGCGCTCGGAGCCATGATGGATATTTACTTCATGCCGCAGTGAAAAGCTGCACGCATTTTGCTGAGTGTTAGATTCACGGTGCTGAAGAAAACATGCTTTCCAAACCTGGTATGCAGTCAAGGACATTTCTGCTGGGAAAGCTAACTTTGTTATGTCTTGTTATGAGCTATGGTACTGTTTTTAGTGGTGCTTGTTTTTAGAGGAGAGAGGCACTCTGCTCCTTGAGTGTACTGCCGGTTGACCCAGCTGGCAACCAACGGCTGCTCATCAATGCGCAAGTGCGTTGCCAGAAGATTTGAGAAATCGCCACCCCTTTTCGGAGTGTGCATATATGCGGAACCCCAGGGGTGGTCAGGTGAGACTTCAGCCGGAGGAGGACGCTTTCGTCCAGCATTCCTGTGAGCTGTTGTGCTCTCGGCCTGGCTGTTATCGGGGTCTTCCAGCCGCTTCTGGCGAGATGAGGAATCCAGTTACGCTCACGGTGATGTATTTCCTTTTGAATTCTTTGCTTCTTCTGTGATTTATGTCTAAGTTTCTTCTGTGATTTATGTCTATGTTATCACTGGTTGCTTCTACGTTTTGAATAAATAGCCGTATAAGTGCCCATTATTCTCTAAGAGTGTGTGGTTGCAAGTTATTGCGTCTTTCTGCGTTCAAAGTATTGGCTCTGTAATCGCATTGGTGATTTATGATTTTCCGTGCACTCTGGGAGAGCAATACAGTCAGGTCAGAGTCATACTAAGTATTTCACTTGGCTTTGGACTTCAAACGGATCTTCATGACAGGGGCAAGAGCATCAAGAGTATCAGAAATAGAGGAGTAGAGCATAGACAGTGCTGTGTCAGGATGTGAGTCAGCCATAGGTGTGGGGGGGGGGGAGAAGGTGGCGGCAAAAGCCTCAACTGACAAAGAGAGGGGTGTGGTCATAGCGATGAAGAGGGAGAGGCCAGAGGAGATCAGGACATCAAATGTATGCCCTGCAGAGTGATTTGGGCCAGAGGGGAGGATAGAAAGCGAGAGGGAATCACTGAGGTCACGGAAGAGTACTGAGGAGAGTCAGAATGGATATTGAGGTCACCAAGAAGGAGAGGTTGAGTGGTTGAGGCCAGGAGGGAGGAGGAGAGGTCTGCCCACTCAGAGAGAAATTAGGTGATCTGACAAGGCGGCTGCTAGATAGTAGCCATGGTAAGAGAATGGCTAGGAGAGAGAGAAAGCCTGCAGACAAGGCATTCGAAAGAGGAGTATGTCTGCGTGGGAATGATAGAAGCAGGAATCCACTCAGGAAAGATCAGGGTTACACCCCCTTCGGGCCAGGTGGATCTCGGTGCATAGAGGGTCTTGTAGCCATCAGGGAGGAAAGTGCCAAAGATTGTGACAGAGCTGGCCATGAACCATGTCTTGTTAAGAATGAGGAAATCAAGGTCAAGTTCTTCCAGGAGGTTGCAGATGTCAGAGGAGTGTTTGACAGCAGACCGAGAGTTGAGAGTGGCAAGATGAAGAAGGTTGCCAGCCTTAAAGGCCTTCTGGAGAGGGGTACAAATAAGAGATGCACCCTGCGGAGGGGAGGAAGGAGCCCAAAGTGGGGCAGAAGAGGAGAGGGCAAGATAGCCACGGGGGGGCAGCAATAGATGAAAGGAAATTGATGAGGCAAGGGAAGCACTTATCAAAGAGGAGGAGATTGGCCCGAGGGCCTTGGACCAGAACAGTGCCATTTAGGTAGACATTAATAATGACTTTAAATGAGTCAAAGGGAGCCATGACAGCTTCCCGGCGGGTGCCACCATTAATGGGAGAGGAGGAGATAGGACAGAGCACAGAGATCATATGAAAATTCCATAGATCTGGTGAAGGAACACCAAAGAGGATTTCAGTGAGGGTCTTTCTGGAGGAATCGCCGCAATTGGTGTCAGTGATAGGGAGACCAGGGTAGGAGGCCAAGATATCCTTTTTGAACTTCTTCCTTCCAGACTTAGTGAGAAGGGAGGGATAGTCAATGGAGAAGCAATTAGAGAAAATAGGAGAGACAGAGAGAGCCATGGGTATGGTAGCAAGAAAAAGGGGGAGAAGCAGGAGGAGGACTGGGGGCGTGGAAAGCAGGTAGGAGTGGAACAGGGAGAAAAGTGAAGTCACTGGGCCAGCAAGTTACAGAGAAGCAACAGTACAGGCAAAGTACAGAGCAAGTCAGCAAAGCACATCAAGATTTGACTTTAACAGAAATGCAAAATGCAGCAAGAAGTGACTTTAAATAAAATGCAAAATGCGGCAAGATATGCCTTTAACCAAAATGCAAAATTCACCTACAAGCATAATTCATAACAAATAGCAACTGGTCCGAGTCATTTAACCTTAATTGTGATTGCACATTGTTTGCATGGATACTTTGAGCAACATGAAGAAATGCTGAGCAAACAAGTTCTCTTAGAACTAGCAATGACTATCTCATCCGCTCCAGCTTACTGGCTCCATTGAAACATTCTAATTTATACAACAACCACGTCACATTAATGGCCTCTAGTTCCAACCTGAGAAAACAATTGAGTATCAGACACCATGGCCGTGTGCTCCATTTCACCCCATATGTATTACAGGCCAAAGCAAATGGCCAGGTCCCTCTGCAAGTCTTCAATGCACACAGGGAGATTACATCTGTTCTCTGTGGAACTACTGAGCAATAAACGTGTGTCCTGTTCGATGGCTGACCTTCTGCTGAATTACTCATTATTTATTTGTCAACCCCCAAGCCTGCAAAACCAGAATTCCCTGGTAACCTAAAATTCCTTGCGCAAACTGCTAGCAGCAAAGTCTGAATGAATTCATAAAAAGCCCACTACATGCAGATTTATATAAACACACTTTGTATGTTCCTAAGTGTGCATGTCTAAAACATATTATCTCTCCTTTATGGTGGGTTTTCAGGACAGTCCCCTTCTTCGCATATGTGTTAAAAACCTCCCTGCATCTCCGTTTCTATGTACTTTGTAGCACCCACATGTGTGAATCGTGTACATATTTCATATGGCATCATTTTCTCTTTCTGCGCGCATGAAAATCTAATGTTTATCAACTTTAAACAAAAGGTAACACTAAAGTAACTCATCTCATCCATAATTAATTACACTGGATATGTATGAAATTGCAACTTCTGTTCTGTTCTGCCGTGAAGCCTCCAGCCCCGAGCCCGGACGGCCTCAAGTTGACATCTGCCTCCCCCCAGTTGCACCCCTCCTGCTCCTGTCATCGGAGGGAGACGGCCCGGGGCCTGGTACTCCCGCTTTACGACCCCCACCCTCTTCTCGCTGCCCCTCGGCTTCAGCTGGCGGCGGGCGCCTGGGGCCGCCCGCTCTGGTGTGGATGGAGCCGGCCCGCCTCGGGGGCCTGCAGTGACCAAGTCTTCCAGCGCAGCCTCCAGGGAGGGAGCCCATCTTTGGAACTAAGACGATCCTCTCACGACAAGTCCCCCCCTCTATATCAACAGCACATCTAAGGCCCTCCCTCCATCATTGCCTGCCGCGATTGACGTGGTGGCCCTCGACCTCGTCGCTCCCCCCCCTCAACGCACCGAAACCGTAGTCAGGAGACTCGGCCCGAGGCCCTGGGGCCTCCCTGCTCGAAGGTCACTCCACGCTTCGGGGCACCCACCACCGCCCGCCCCGCACCCCAGAGCTCCTGGACTTTCTCTCGCGTAAACACGCTTCTGGCCCACCTCCGGAGGGGGGAGGCAGACCTCCTAAACCACCGCCATAAGGTAAGGCGGCACCTGCCGCATCCAATCCCACCTGGACGCTCCGCTGCCCCCGGGCCTGGCTGGTTGCCCCCTCTCGCCTCTGTCCTGACTGCAGGGGCTACTCCAGTGCGGCATGTCTAAATCGGGCAAAGCCTCCAAACAATCTGACATTTCCACTCTTTTAACCATGCCCGCGGGGGGGGAAAAAAGCAAGAGGGGCGAACGTAGTGAGGTTGGAGCCGGGAACGGCCACCCTGAGGACCAAGCTTCACAAGCGGTCACGAAGGCTGATCTCCAGAACCTTCTATCTGCCCTCACCAGGGAATTCCACAAGGGCACAGAAGAAGTCAAGACCCAAATTGCCCAGCTCGACAAGAGAGTGGGGGAGGTGGAGGCAAGAACCGAGGAGATCAAGACTACACTATGTGAGCAGAACTTTGAGATCGGAGAGGGGGCGGATAGGATAAGGGCCCTGGAGTGTAGGTGCGAGGCGCTGGAAGCTAGACAAGAGGACGCCGAAAACCGCTCGAGGCGGAACAATATCAGAATCCGGGGAATCCCGTCGGCAGTCTCGGAGAATGATCTCCCATCTTATGTTTCCGATCTCCTCCGCCACATCATCACCCTCCCAGATAACTCCCCCCTGGAGCTGGACAGAGTACACAGGGCTAGACCCAGGAAGAGATCCAACGGGGCAGCCGATGTCCTGGTCAGGGTCCATTTCTATAAACTCAAGGAGGAGATTATGCAAGAGGCCAGGGCCATGGGTCAAATCCACTTCCGCGACTCAGAGATAGCCCTATTTCAAGACTTAGCCGCCTCCACCCTAGCCAAACGAAGAGCTCTGAAACCCATGACTGACTGGCTCCGGGAACGCAAGATCACCTATCGTTGGAGCTTCCCCTCGGGCCTCTCCTTCACCTGGGAGGGAAAACCTCAGCAAATCCCATCTCCACGTGAAGCGGCAGCATTTATGGACCCAGACACGGAGGAAGTGGCCCCAAGGGGCCCGGCCCGCTCCCCCGAGGGGGCTGTGGGGGGTTCTCTCTGCCCCTGGACCCGGGTGGTCGGTCGCCGCAGGATACGCGGCCCCCTGGCAAGGGGGAAAATCAATGATACTCACTGAGACCCCGAATGGCTCAGCTCCACGCTGTCCCTCATCAAAGTCACACAGCATTCGCCTGACCGCCCCCTGGAAGCTCAGTCCTCAAACCTAGAGCCTCACAACCTCCTAGCCCAGCAATGTCGCTACCGAGTTACCCTCCAACTACACAAGCCTATTGGCCTGGGCGGCCGGCGGCAGGATCTCTCACTCTGCAAAACATTCACCACTACAGCATGAGACCTCCTGGTCTCCGACACGGATGGCATCTGTGGCCCAGCTGACAGCCCTGTTGGTAGAAGGCTGGCCTGGATACCTTTATTTGTTTGTTGTTTCAAGTTCTGTTCTAGTTTACGTTTTCGGTTCTCCTTGGTCAGGGGGAAATGGGCTGGAACTCGAGCAAATGGCGAGAGGGAAAGGACAGCCAAAATGCAAGCCGACGATGCGCACTCCCCTCTGCCTGGCGTCTCCAGGGCAGTAGCGAAGAGGCCATCCAGATCTGAAGGGTCCCCAGCTCCGCAATCCAAAATACCCAGGGTAATAGCCTCTATCAATCCCACCCAATGATGTCTCAACCGGATAGAGAACTCTCGCTCCTGACCTGGAACGTTCAGGGCCTGAATTCCCCCAGGAAAAGGAAGGCCGTGGAGCACAGGCTCTCCCGAATGGCACCCGACATCATTTGCTTGCAAGAGACTCATCTACTCAGGAGCGACGAACGCCGCATAACCTTTCAGCGCTATACCAAAAGATTCTTCGCCTCCGCGGACCTCAAGAAGAGAGGGGTAGCCATTCTGCTAAGTCGGGACTTGCCCTTATCCAATATCACCACCAAGCGAGACCCCGAGGGTCGCTATCTCCTACTAAAAGGCCTCCTGTTGGAACTTCCCATCACGATAGCCGCTATATACTGCCCAAATACAGGGCAAAGCACTTTCCTCCGGAATCTCATACCAATACTCACCGCCTTCTCAGAAGGTCGCGTGTTCATAGGGGGCGACTTCAACCTGGCTCCCGACCCAAACCTAGACAAATCGCTTCCTCCATCAAAAGAGGATTTCAGCAAAGCTATTGCCATGGCGGAATTCCTAAGGGAGACTGACACTATAGATGTATGGAGACTGGCCAACGAGAGAGAAAGGGACTACACTTTCTTCTCCCACGTTCACCTGGGTCACTCACGGATTGATCTGCTTCTAATCTCAAGCATCCTCATACCCTGCGTCGAAGACATCCAAATCGGGCTCAGAGCCCTCTCGGATCATGCTCCAGTTATTTTGAACCTGAGGGTATCAGGCCTCCCGGAACCTCCCCAGAGACAATGGAAACTGCAAGACCACATCCTAGCTGACATCGCAATCAGAACAGAAATGGCAGAAGCCCTCAAAAATTACTTCAGGGAAAACACCCCCAAAGACTCCTCGCTGGCAATGATATGGGACGCTATGAAACCTGTCATTAGGGGCACGGCAAACGACTGCACAGCTCGACTCAGACGACTCGGCAAGCTGCAACAAGACGCACTTGAAGCGGAGGTGTCAGAAGCGGAAAAGATTCTTAAACGAGGCCCGAACAGGAAAGCGAGTCGCATGCTACAGAGGGCGAAACGCTCCTTAGAAATGCACCTAGCCGACAAAGCGGCCAGGGCGCTAACATATACTAAACAGTTTTACTATGTCCACAGCAACAAAGCAAACCGGCTCCTGGTCCACAAACTAAAAAAGCTACGAACGAGGAACCTCATCCATAAACTCGCGGATGCGCAAGGGACCCTCCGCTACTCCGTCAAGGAGAAAATTGAAATCATGGCCTCCCACCACAGAATGATCATGTCGGGTGCTCCTACGGCCGAAACAGCGCACACCAAATATCTTGCAGAAGCACATATCGCCGCCCCATCCCCACAACTTGACGCCCTGGAGGCCCCCTTCTCGGCAGAAGAAGTCAGCGAAACCATATCTAAATTGAAAAACTCGACCCCTGGCCCAGATGGGCTTACAGCCCAATTCTACAAAAAATTCTCACATATCCTATCGCCCCAACTGGCTACCTTATTTAACTCATTCCTCCTCTCAGGCACGACCACCCCCTCAATGGAAGAATCAATAACCGTGCTCCTGCTGAAGCCTGGAAAGGATCGGAGCCAGTGTGCCTCCTACAGACCTATCACCCTTCTGAACTATGACGCAAAAATCTTCACCAAATCCCTCGCGAATAGGTTAGCTCCCCTGCTTTCCTCAATCATCCACCCGGATCAGACGGGATTCATACCCGGCCGCTGCACCCAAGATAATATAAGAAGAACCATCAATGTCATCGAATCAGCCAATAGAAGGGGGCAGGCATTGATGGTACTATCATTGGATGCACATAAAGCCTTCGATATGCTTGACTGGGGCTATATCCGAAACTCACTTACACACTTTGGCTTTGGCCCAAACTTCATAAAATGGACACTAGCAAACTACCAACACCCATCCACCAGCCTCAGAATGAATGGAGCCACGTCCGACCCGATCAAAATCTCAAGAGGCACTAGGCAGGGATGTCCCCTGTCCCCCCTGGTTTTCGCCCTCTCCATGGAGCCATTCGCGATCAGGGTTTGCCACAATGCAGGGATCCAGGGTCTGGCGGTCAAGTCCCAAACATATAAAGCCGCCCTGTACGCCGACGACGTCCTCCTCACCTTAACCAAGCCAGGGGACTCCATGAAAGCCCTGTGGAAAGAACTACTAGACTTCGGGGAAGCCTCGGGGTTTAAGGTCAACCTCACCAAGTCCACAGCTTTAAGCATCAACCTTCCCAGCCAGCTACTATCGGACCTGGAGAGAGAATATCAGATCCCCTGGGCCAGAAAGAACCTCCCGTATCTAGGGGTCCAGCTCCCCTCCGCTTTAAGCAGACTATACAAAGCCAACTTCCCGGCACTCCTGAAAGAGCTCAATTCCGATCTCTCACGCTGGCAAAAACAGGAGATCTCCTGGTTGGGAAGAACCACGGCCGTAAAGATGAACCTCATACCTAGACTCCTGTACCAGTGTGCGGCCATACCCACTCCAATCCCGAAGCAAGAGATCCAGAAGTTACAAAAGAACATCATGAGCTTTATCTGGGAAGGGAAACAGCCGCGCATCCCACGAAGGATCATGATCCGGGGTCGGGAGACAGGGGGACTGGGAGCACCCGACGTTGCAAGATATGCTCTGGCCGCTCAGCTCTCACCGGCGTTCGCCTGGCTCCCCGCCGCCTCCAAGCCCTGCTGGCTGGAGCTGGAGGAGGCCTGGAGCCCAGTCCCTATATCCTCATTGCCACACCTGAAGGACCCCAACGCAAACAAGGGAATGGGTCTTCTGTCGGCAACCGAAAACACAGTTAAAAGCTGGAGGAGAGCGGCGCGACTATGGAGTGTCCGCGGCACGACGGGCCCACTCACCCCGGTCTGGGGAAACCCAGAATTCACTCCAGGCTGCATCCCCAGTAACTTCAGGAGATGGAAAGCTGGAGGGCTGGAGAAGATACAAGATTTTTACGAGGAAGGAAGCCCTCTAGACTTCCAGGCCTGTAAGGCAAAGTTCGACGTGCCGGAGAGCGAAAGATTCAGATACACCCAGCTCCGCCACTGGCTTTCGAACAGAGAGATGAAGCGTCTCGGAACTAGGGCCCTTACAGCCCTGGAACTCACCCTCACAGGCTCCCCTCCAAAGGGCAGAATCTCCACCCTCTACAAGCTCCTGGACAGATCAGACCCATCCCGCAAAGAACCATACATGCTGAAATGGGAAAATGACATTGGGAGGCCAATCGAGCTGGAGGAGTGGAACCACATCTGGACAAGAGCAAACAGAAGCTCGAAGTGCGTGTCCAACAAGGAGGGAGCATTCAAGGTATGCTTCAGGTGGTATCGAACCCCAGAGACACTAAATAAATGCAACCCCTCGATCCCCCCGGCTTGCTGGAGAGGATGCCCAGACAAAGGCACACTCTTCCACCTGTTTTGGTCATGTCCCAAATCTATCCAATTCTGGAAATCAGTGCTGGATCACATCAAGCAAATCACAGGTCTCTCCATCCCATGGGACCCGGGCATCGCTTTATTGGGATCAAGCGGGGAGGGCCAATTCCCCCTCTCCGGGCACAGAGCAGAGTTATGCTCCCACCTATTGACGGCCGCGAAAATCTCCATAGCTAGGCTGTGGAAAAACCCAGAGGGCCCAGCAGTACAGATGTGGTGGGCAAAATGTTGGGACATAATTGCAGCTGAAAAGATAACTGCCCTCCGATTCGGAAACAGAGACAAATTCTCCCTAACATGGGCTCCCTTTTTGGACTACACCAATAATTTCCCAGGGTTGGCACGTCAACCCCCCTCTTTGCGCTGGATGGACAACACCTAATAAATACAGAAGGGTCAATGCAGTAGCAGAGGTCCATACTGGCCCAAGACCCCGTTGGTGATTAAACCCAGGAATAATACATCAAGCCCCGGACAATCTGACATTCGCTGCCACCCACTCATGACCCAGCGCCTAATATACTTTCATGGATCCCCTCCCGCCCACTTGTAACCCATCACAGCCCACCAGGGCCAAATTAATCGTTTGCCCTTCCCCCGGACCTGTCCCCTGACCTGTTATTACTGTTGTTTTGTTTTGCTGTTTTACTACTTGTATCTTGAAGCTCAAAGTCGCTGCTCGCGGCGCTCTTTATGCACTCGCTAACACCTGATGCAATGTTTGTACTAAAACCAATAAATATATTTTGGGAAATTGCAACTTCTCACTAAGTTTGCCACACCCCCAGTCACAAATATGGTGCACGCAATATAAACCCCTCTTTAAATGGGGACCTTTCCTGACCACCCCAACAGCATGAACTGCATTTTTCACCCTGCCCTCTTGTTATGAACAAAAGATGAGCTTGTGAGTAACTGTGTTCCTGCATATCTTTCCCTTAGGGGTGAATGGCTTTTCGTGTTCCCCTAGGGAGGAGGGTGGGTGAGAGGAGAATGCAGCTTTCCGGTATCTGCAATCACACCACTCCCACTCAGCTCTGAGATAGGGGAGGGACATATACGCTGTGTTCTCCATTAACATGTACGTTGTTAACATGAGAGCTTAATGGCTCAGTTACTAGGCCTTGGGTCTTTCACCTGTAAGGTTGTGTGTTCGAGCCTCAGGCGTGTGATGAGAAAATGAGCTGCTAGTAGTTGGATGCAGTTAAGAATTGTTTGAGTTACCTATTGTTGGTATGAACTGTTTACATTTGGGTGTGTTTGTAGGAACTTGTTCCTGTTTTCACAGGGGTCCATAATTGCTCAGTGGTTAGAGCATGTGACTTCCATTTACAATTACATAGGTTCTAACCCTTGATCAGGTATGCAAGTACTTAGAGCTTGAATTTGTTACACGGCGTGACTGTCTGTTTTGCAACAACCTGAACAAATCCAAAAGAACGCCTTTCCACTGCTAATATGCGTTGTTTATGACAAGGGGTTTAGTTGCCCTGTGGTGTGTGTGAAAAATACTTGTTTGGCCTTTGATTACTGCCATGGAATGAAACACAGCTGCTACTCCATGGTGTAGTATATGGCACGGAAGATGGGATGGAGAGATAATGACGGTAAGTGGTCCAACCGGGGTAGAGGTAGGTGCACGATGATAAGCATAAAGTGTGAGGAGAGAGAGTGAGAGAAAGTGTTTGCGTGAGAATGAGTGAGAGTTTGAGGAATTGCCATCCGGCAAGGGTGCAAATAATAAATAAAATGATGCTAGTAATTCCATCTCCGAAAGGGTCATTTGCTGATCAGATTTCCCTTTCGTAGCTGAATGAGAAAAGCATAGTGAACTTGTGCCCTGCTGCATCCGCAGCCAGATCTGCAGCAGCTGTCCTACCAGTGGCACAGAGCAGGTTCAAAGGTCATATGTTCCCACTTGAACAGCTGTAGGGGAGTTACACAGAGATTCACAGTGACAAGTCTCTGTGGTACGGGGCGGCATTTAAGACATTCACCCTGCATCAAAGCTGTTATGATCATTATTAACTCAAGATGGTGGCAGGATGAGCTTTAAACTAAAGCTATGGCCGAGTTTAGGCACAGTGCATGGTGCTACTTGTGATCATGGCCGCTACTTCCAAATTGATATTGTATATGTATCAAGCCCTGTGAGTCAGCTCTGCAATGGAAGGTGATGTGTATTCTAGCCAGACGGGTTGAGACCGACAGATGGCAGGACAGTAACCTCAATGGCCATGCCTCTTCTTTGAGCTCTTTGTGGGGGCAATAGGCAGTTGTCCTGGGGCCATGAAGCAAAGGAGCACACCCATTCTTCAGATTCACTCTGAAACAACTTCTGAGAAGAACTCACTGGCCCTCCTTTGAGAAAGTCATATTTTATGATGCCCTCAGCATGAAGTGAAGGAACATTCCAAGGCAGAAGAGAGATCAATCTCCGATTACCTTTGTTGTGTACCAGGATCTACCACTCTGCACCGGATTCTCCTGAAGCTGGGAGAGCAGACTCTAAATGGAACCATCATGTCCTTGAGTCCACTCACAGCATCCAGAGGAGTAGAGCAGCCGAAGCGGACACCCCAGGTTCACCGCACCTTGAATGAGCAGGAAGACACTGGCCTTTGCGCTTCCCCTCCTAGCCATACTATGTTGCTTGCACCTCCCTCCAACCAGCTCAACGCCCACTGTGAATCACTGGAGAGGCCAACATGACTAGCCCTCAAAAACCACTTCAATGCCACCCACTTTGGAGCACCCAGATCAACAGTTCGCTGACTGCCGTCCGCCAACTCGAACCGCGGGAGCGTCACACATCGACATCTACATGCGGCTAAATCCTGGCTCAGCCTGGCCCAATCTAGAGGAGATCTTGGAGAATGCCCTGACCTGCATCACTGAAAGTGCCCCCTTTAAACGCACAGAGCAACCATATTTGCCCCTGCTAGACCCAATGTACCCAATATGAGCTTTATCCGCTTGCATCAACGTGTGTCACTGGGATCCACATCACCAACCCACCAAAGAACCAAAACCAGGTACTGTTGACCATGAACTGACCGCTTGATCCACTTGGACGCTAGAGACTGGTTAGGTCATCTCAGCACCTTCTTTCACCCAAAACATATCCTTTGTGTGGTTGGTATTTGCCCATTCTCCTTCATGGATCCATGCTCAGAGTGCTACTTTCCTCAGTCTATTACAACTCTCATTTCTTCCACTAGGATGAGTTTGTATACAGTCTTTTTCTATGTGTTCTATTGCACATGGTGTTTAATTCAAGAATATCTATTTGTACAGAATCTGGACATTCCCTTTACTTTGGACTGTGTTACTGTGTTGTTTGGGTCACTACTGGATCACAGTCACACGCCTTAAGAACATAGCCTGCCCTCGTTACCAGAAAGGGTGAAGGAGGCATATCTCTTAACTTTCCCTGTCTTAGCTTTATGATTGTGTTGTGTTTTGGTTTGTAGAAGTGTGAGGGCTGTGGGCATTTCTACTCCTACTCATCCTTGTACTTCTACAGAGCAGAATCCAATTGAGAGTAGGGGAAGAGCGAGAGAGTGTGTGTGAGAGAGAGAGAGAGAGAGAGAGAGAGAGAGAGAGAGAAAGAGAGAGAAAGAGAGAGAAAGAAAGAAAGAAAAGAGAGAGAGAGAGAGAGACAGAGAGAGAGAGAGAGAGAGAGAGAGAGAGACACAGAGAGAGAGAGAGAGAGAGAGATCCTAACACCACAAACTGAAGGGTATCTTCTGAATTACATATTAGGAAGGTTTTTCGCCAAACTCAATGACATTCCGGTGAACCTCACCCCATTACTCTGGAAAGAAACAATATCAGCTTCAACTCTACCAGTAAAGCAATATGTGACTTGCATTTGCAAAGCGATCTCTGTAATGGTTGGTCAGCTTTCTAAGAGCACACAAAAAAACTGGTCAACGCCCAAATAGTCCTGCAAGTGCCACTGGTGAGATTATTTAATACGTTTATATCTGATTCTATGCGAGGTGCGGGTCAATAAGTGGCTATAACCACACTGGTGATATTTTCAAGATAAAAACTCTGAGAAGTTATCTGGCGTATTTTGAGTAAAAAGATCACCCTTTGTGAGAGAAAAGTGAAAATATGCTATTTTGGATAGTGTTTTAATCAACACATAAGGATGTGAATTGTGTTTTGTGGTCTCACTTATTACATTGTGAGAAATGAATAGCATTTATGGGGACTAAACTAACTGAAAGACTAAAAGAAGCGGGTGTGGGGTCTTGATGTTGGCACGTTAAGTCTAAATGAAAATGCACATGTATGTAACTAAGAAGTTAGCAATGGGCCTAGGCTAGAGTGCCGCCTCAGGGTGAAGACTGCGGTCATTACTATCCATTCCACAGAAAATACAGGAGACCAGAGGTGTTGCTGGGGGGTGGGGATGAGGGGGCTATAGGTTGTAGCCCCGGATAGAAGCTCAGGCGATCCAACCAAAAGATTAGCTAGCCCTGAGTCGCCACAGTCCCAACATTAGTGTAGCCCTGGATGTTTTCCAGACCTAGCAACACCCCTGCAGGAGACAATAGTACATTTCTGGAAACAGTGTAAGCGTTGTGGCAGTAGTCATGGTAGTACACGTAACACATTCAAGTCCAAAAAGAAAAACGTAAAACCTGTATGTAAGTAAAATAACGAGCGCCATGTCTATCCATGAGTGCAGTTAATTGCTCTGGCAGCCGCACCGCCCCCAGCGCGAGGTGCCTGAGAGCTCGGCGTCGCGCGGCCTTGATGAAGTAATGAGTTCATTAGTGCAGTGATAGCGCGGCGGGGCATTATAATCTACGGGGGCCTGGCCCCGCTCTGCAGACCGGCACTGGCATTCTACGGTGGGGGGGGGGGACCATTGCCAACGGCTTGCGGTACTCAACGACAAATGTTCATTCTCCAAGGAGTAAAAAAACATCCACCCTGCCGGTTGAATAATGGTACATTCTTACGTGTTGACGGGGACTAATTATCGGCTGTCCCGAAGTGCTCCTCTGAGAATTCCAATTTGCGCAGTGCAATGCGCGGCGCCAGAATCCTATGCGTTCGCCACGCAAGTCGAGGGACAGGTGCCGTGGGAAGGCCAAACATTACTTCCTCTTCACTTGGGCTGATAATTACACCAGTCACACTTGGGCACGCACTGAACTAAACCCATCATATGAGCTGAAATCCTGGAACCATATGGGAGTTGTATCTCAGGAGAAAGTTTAGGGGGGCTAGCATCCTAAAGAGAGGGAGGTTTCATCTTCCTAGGATGTTGTATACAGCCGACACACTGTTATGGAACCGCTAACACTTCATTTGTATACATGCATGGTTACGTTCACCTGCCTTGTGTTTGCTGTGAGAATTATTTCCATGGCATCAACAGAGTGGCAACCCCTGGCTGCCCCCCATTTTTTTTTTACCAGAGCTGTGGAAAAATGCAGGTGTGGCAAACTGCAGTTTAAAGTGGACAGGTGTTCCCAGCGTCCCCCACTGCAGTGGCGCTCGTCGCATGTTATTGGCCCACACACACACACGCACACAGACGCGCGCGCGAGCTGGAGGAACCCCGGCAGCGAGGAGCTGTCACGGCATCCTGCAACACAAGCATTCCTGGAGTTAGGCGGCGACGGCAGCAGGAGGGGGCGTTGTTGCCCATCACTCACCAGATCCACGAGTGTCGCCTGAAGGGGAAATTATTCACGTGCATCATGCTTCACGGCGCCTCCGGCGTCAGCGGAGCCAGCAGCGCCTCACAGGCCCGCCTCCACGACGGCCACATCTGACTCCCACACAAGGCCGCGAGGGCAGCTCAAATGCCCGGGGGGCTACTGCCCGCAGCAGCGGCCTCCACAGGCACGTTGTCCAGGGTGCAAGCAAGGAATACTCGTGGGGCGTTTCAAGCATGTGTCCATCCATGTATGCCTGAGTTTGTAATCCACGGCCCGGCCCAGTACGTCAACACGAAGAGAGTACCCCACATCTCCAGCCCACCCCAAAGGGAGGGCAATGGGCGCCTTGACGGAACCCCCAAACGCTTTTATTTCAAGTTAACACCTTTGTAGGCGCAGCACTTTGAAGTGTGGGACAAGGCTAGTCAAACCTGCGTTTTTTGCCATCCATGCTACAGGCGGGCTCCCAAGAGAACGCGTAACTTCGTATAGATTCTCCATGCAACACTTTAGGTACGAATGGTGCTTTTTCCTCTTTTTTAGGCACATATTAATTACTCATCTCCTCTGGTGTGTGAGTAAATCATTCCTTCCAGGACCCAAGTTCCTGGTTAACGACGGTAACATACGAAGCCGGTGGGGTCCTGGACATGGCGGGCTGCATCGCTCATAATTCCCCCTCGCTAGCAGAAGTGGGGAGCGGGGAGCCCGGCATGGCAGCGTCCCCGCAATTAGCGGGCGGGAATGATCGAGCTGTCATCCTTTGCAATATCGTCCTTGTAAATTAGCCTCATAATAAGGCGACCATTGAAACCAAATCACCTGTTCGTCCATTCACTCCGCTGCAGGCGATGTGTTGACGTTGGAAGGCACGGTCTGTTAGAACTAATGAAAATTCATCCAAACGCAAAATGGAAAGAAAAAAAAAATATCAAAAAAATCAACAAAAAATCACCGTTTTCCACAGAAGCCCCGCGTTGCCGCAGATGTGCTCCGGCGCTCCTTTCAATCTCTCCTCGGTTCCCTGGCAATTGTTGTCATCGCGAGGCTTACGTGTCTGCAGCCGAGGCAGCGCACACCCATGGAAGCTTGGCACACAGCCAGCCCTCTGTTGCTCTCCCCAGCGCAGGGTGTTCGGCATAACCTCCCTGCTTCCCCGCCCCCTCCTCGCGCCGCTCTGCGCCTCCGTGCCCCGGCTGGTAGCGGCTCGGCCAGGACCCTGGCGGGCTGTGTGTGGCACTGTCCTAATATTGCTCTGCAGCAGCAGAGCCGGCTGCAGCCTGCAGCCTGACAGAGGATGTGCTCACGTCAAGGGCCCCCTCTAGGTGGACTCCCTCTTTCCAGAGCACATCACCCGGGACTCCAGACGCCAGGGGAGGAAGAGGCCAACAGGGGGCTGGGGGCGAATCAGAAAACCTATCGCAACCAATTTCCATCTCAAATATTAATGCACGAAAGGCATTAGAGAGAAAAGGCACAAGAGTAAAAACGCTCCAGGGGGCGCGCACATTGTCCTCGTCTTTCGAGAATCACTTTTTTTTCCGGCAAAACATCCCAACGCATCACGCTTCAGTTAGACAGTTTGAATTTTTTAAAGAATGTCCTAGTCCTCCGAGACGTTACTACAGCATCTGAGCGTTTCCTTTAAGCAGAATACGACGCTGCCATGTGGAAACAAGCTGCACCTTCACCTGTCTCCACACATGTCATAAACGTGTGTGTTTGAACAGGGAGTGCCAAGATAAGACACGAAACGCAAGTCCCTGTACACCAGGCGGAGTCTCCCACTCCTAGCTGCGGTAGCGACCGACTTCCACTGCAGAAGCCCCTCAGTGAGCCCCGGCACTGCTGGTGCCATTTGAATCGAGCATTTCATAGTAATCTATTTGAGCCAAATAAAAGCTTGGCAAAGAAGTACATGTCTTCGAATGCAGTGATGGATGCAAAATGTTTATGGCAGTGCAGAGTAGGGAAAATGTTTGCAGCAGCTACAGCCAAGGTGGGCAAGCAGAGCTCCCAGATCCTGTACTGGAAAAAATAGGCCTTTGGAATGTCACCCACTGTAGAATGTGCAGGTCATGTTGGCAGGGACCCCAGTGTAATGTGGTCTATGAAAAGTGCCACATCACAAGGAATATTAATTATTATAAATGTTCTTTTATAACACGCTTAATACCAATGAAGGGATTCTAAGTGTGGGATCGGGATTCGAATCTGTGTTGTGTTGTGCTGCATTGTCTTGCTTCCAGGACAAATGCGTTGCTCCTGAGCAATCTTTCCGCAGACCCACTGAAAGAGACTTTGTGAAAACAGAAGACCGAGGACAACGTGACATACAACACATCTCCTGCAGCATCGAAATCAAAGTCTTTACTTCACAAATGTTGTAAACCTTCTGTTAGGCAAGATTGTGTGCACTACCCTTTGGGTGCACTACAACAACCCTGACCTCCTGGCAATACGAACCCAGCATTTTGTATAAGTCTGTTCTACACAGGTTGGTAGCATGTTGAGCAGCCAGGCTTATCTCAAGAGGGGTCAATGTGAGCTGTAGGGGAGTTACACAGAGATTCACAGTGACAAGTATTCAAATAAACTCTTACACACAAGGTTTCTTGACTAAACAATTATTAATGTGCTTCACAGTCAGTTTGAGTAACCCTTCTTTAGAAGGGGAAATATAATAGTAACACACAAATACATGCAACATACTGAGTTTGCCTAAATCAGCAAATAACCATTTGGGATGGCAGACAGACACTTCCTACACCCTCAGGTGACTTAAATAGCTAAGCCACTGTGGACATTAATATATCACTGTTGCATTTAGGGCAATACTTAGGAATATGTCAAAGAAAAAGATTATTAGAGTAAAACAAGAGATCTCACTGTGGGGTACATTGACCCACTCAGCAGAATTCCCATTCATGATCAAGCTGCACGTCTGCAGTTAACAGCAAGATGGCTGTGCGGGCTCCTTGGAGCACCATTGCCCCGCATCAAAACTGCATTTTGCAGCTACACTAAAGAAAAATGATAGCAGCACCATCTTGCCAAACAACTATTGGGCAAGTTGGAACAGAGAGCACACTGAGAAAGGCCGCCAGTATGTGTTCTTGTGTGCACCAAAAGAAGCAAATTGAAAAGCAGTGTTGCTCTGCTGCTTGCAAAAAGTTCCCATTGAAAAGGGAATATTTTACATTGAAAAGGGTGCTGCCCTGATGCTATTTTCATCGTTTCAACATCACACTGCTTTTATCAATGAGGCCCTGCCATGCTCATCCATATCCAGATTGTGTTCTAGCAGAAGAAAGCATGATCCCTGCATGGCAGGCTGTGTCAGGCCAGAACTGGGAAATTGTTTGGAATAAATCATCTTTGAGAAAAAAAGAAAAAAGACTGAGAATGGTGGATTTATGGTCTAATTTGTGATATAGACTTACAGAGTAAACAGTGACCTGAATTGAAATACTTATCTCTACTACTCTAAAACTACTGGGCTGCTCTAGCCATAGATAGTGTGCAGGGGATGGGAGTTCCCCAACAGGGAACTTACTTTTGTCCTATTGTATTGACAACCCATATGCCAGGGCTGTTTCTTTTCTCCTCTGCACCTTAAATCAGTTTCAAACACACTTGAATTGAATGGGCAACCAACTTTACCTATTAATAAAGTAGTTCTACATATTTGGAGTGCATGGTGTCTAAATTTGATAGGTTGTTTAGTTTCCCCCCCTCACAGGGGTTGGCATATATACACACCTGCACCCACACATCTAAATTATGTCCTTTTCCAAAATCAACACATTAACGGATAAAGGAGCAACTACCTTCGCCTTCAGCGAAGAAGAAGCCAATAGTATTCTGGGCCTTATAAAGGATACGGATAAAGAAACAACAGGTGATGACAATCCAGAGAGATTCATCTTTAAACTTGAAAAACTGATCTGAAGGGAAATTTCGCAGAAACTACATGCGACAACTTTAGCACAATATTCTAAAAGTAAAAAAATCCCTAACGGCCTACGTGTTTATCTTCGTCCCACATTGTCTCTGCACAATCAATCATTTGTTAAACGTTGGGAACAAATCCTAAATAAATGCTCATTGGGCCTTATACTTTTAACTATTGAAAAACTAGCAGGATCTTTATCCTCCATCAACCAAGAAATAGAGGATCTGACTGAGCAACTCTCCAAATTAAAAACTGAGGAGGACCTTAAAATCATTTTGGAAGATACCAACAATAAATTGGAAGGATATAAACGCGATATCGAACAACGCAAAATTAGAAAATTCCACAGAGACACGCTTGACTACGCACGAGACATCGTATATACGTGGCAAGAATTCTACAATAATCCAAGACCAGGACCCGCAAGACCCCCTAGACCATCTGGACCTACAAATAACAGTGATAGCAGTGACGTGACTAGCGGTGAACATGAGACCCCGAATCAAACTCCATCTACACCACAAACACATCCTCCTCAGCATCCATCACAAACACACCCTCCTCAGGAAGTAATAGAAACACCGACACAATTGAATAGAGCAGCTGCAATTACAACTGCACCTGTTTTTTTAGGAGGAGGAAAACCCAAAGAGGGAAAAAGAAAACCGAGACAAAAAAACAAACACTAGATTCCATTATTGTAAATATCTCTTCTAAACAACTCACTACGTCACAAATGGACACCCTTAACCTAGGGTTATCCTTCATCCCTACTACTAATACTTCAAACTTTGAAGAAGAAGTCAACTTGTTTAAATTGATACAAAAAATGGAACTCAAAGTATTCTTTGATTCACTTTCAGAAACAACGGACCAACAGAAAACACATGATTACTTGGAATTAAAGAACAAGAGCTCATTTCACCCCCAGATAAACCATCCTATCATCAATTTGTTCCATTTAAAGACATCTAAAGACTTGAAACGCCTCAAATACAGCTCCCCCAAGAACATTAACATTAGAAAACATCAATTGAAGTTAATAAAAGAACTAGCGGATGACACAACTATCACACTGAAACCAGCGGATAAGGGTGGTGCCCTTGTCTTAATGGACACTGAGTTCTACAATGAGGGATGTTGCAACTTATTAAATGATCCAGGGACATATCTTGCCCTAGACACAGACCAGATTTTTGCGATCAAAGAAACCAACAAACAAGCAATAGAAAAAGCTGCGGATATGCATTGGATATCTGACAAGACAAGCGACTTCCTAATTAAAAAATTTCCGGTCACGCCCGTCTTTTATGCTCTTCCAAAAATACACAAGAACAAAATTAACCCTCCATTCAGACCCATTGTGGCAGGTACAGAAAGTGTATTTCACCCTTTAGCAGTCTACCTAAACCAGGCCTTGCAACCACTGGTCCAACAAACATCCACTTATTTGAAAGACACATCCCATTTCTTGAAACAACTTGAGGAAATACAAATCACCGATCCCACAGTTATCCTATTTACATTGGACGTCAATAGTCTGTATACATCGATCCCTCATCAACAAGGAATTGACTCTTTAGAATGGTTTCTTCTCAAACACAGGGAGACTGCAATCCATAAGACATTTGCCCTTGAACTAATTACCATCATTCTTTTTAACAACTATTTTCAATATAACGGCAAATATTTCTTACAAACTGCAGGAACATCAATGGGCTCACCAGTAGCTCCAGCTTATGTGAACATATTCATGTTCCACTTCGAAACAACACATGTACTCAATAAAGAACCCTGGAAGACAAAAATTGTTTTTTTGGAAGAGATTCATAGACTATATCTTCGGGATATGGAATGGCACTATTGAAGAACTATACCAATTTTTTGACTATCTAAATAACTGTAATGAAAGAATCACCTTTACCCTTGAAACAGGACAACCTGACATACACTTCCTGGACATCAATATTAAAAAAACAGGACTTATCCTAAACACCAGCATCTATAGGAAACCAACAGATTGCAATAGCACACTTCACTTCGGAAGCTTTCATCCAACCCATCTTAAGGAAAACCTTCCTTTTAGCCAGATGCTAAGGCTTAAAAGGACAACATCTGATGCTACACGACTTCAAGATGAATATGACGAAATGAAGAAAAGGTTAAAAAAAAAAAGAGGATTACCAGATGTAACCTTGGAAAAAGCTGTGGTACGGACAGATTCATTTACCAGAGCCCAACTACTTGAGGAAAAACCTAAAAAATCCACAACCAGACTCATTCATACCATGAATTTCTCAAGCCAGAGTTATCAGATCAAAAAGATCATCACAAAAAATTGGGATCTCATAAAATCAGATTCGAATTTAAACAGACTCTTCCCAGAACCCCCGATGTTGGCCTACAAAAGAGGGAGGAATTTTAGAGACAGCCTCATCAAAGCAGAAAGGAAGAAAACTTTGAGTCAAACTACGTTGACAAAACAAAAACCGGGCACTTACCCTTGTCTGCAGTGCCAACATTGTTCCAATATCATCAAGGGAGATCACGTCCGCCATCCTAGTAATGGCAAAAAAATCCTTCTTCATGAGTTTGCTACATGTGATAGTAAAAACATCATATACACCCTCAGATGCCCATGCGAGAAATATTACGTTGGAAAAACTATTAGAAAGGCAAAAGAACGTTGGACGGAGCACAAGTCCAACATCAGAACCAAAAATGAAAGGTCTCCAGTCTTTAGACACTTCAAAGAAAACGGTCATAACATCACGCAACTACGATGGGTAATTTTGGAAACTGTACACTCATTACCTAGAGGTGGGGACTTTGCTACGAAATTAGCCCAGAGAGAATTATGGTGGATACACAAATTAGACGCAGTCCAACCACATGGTCTCAATGAAGAATTTTATTTAGGATCCTTTCTCTGAATAATGTTTATTGGTAAAATTGACAGATGTTGTTGAAAAATGTACAGGTTTACACCTTACTTGGTTACCGTGGAGTCTAAATTTTAATTGGATAAATCGAACTATATCGTACATTCTATGTTGAATAGTTAGAATCAACCTGCGTTATGGATCATAATTCCTACCTTGTGGTGACTGACTGGGATTGTCTAGCCCTAATCAGGTTGTGCTCTCCATATTGAGGACACAGGGCCTGTCTGTGCTATACACCATATGCATCAAAGTGTACTATCCCCACTAGCGAGTTTCATGCCTCCACCAAATTTGTATAACAGCAGACTTCTTGTTAACACATACACTTATTTTTCTTTTATGTAAACCTCTTAGAGACACATTACGGCATGCTCTTATACTGTGGATAAGGCAGTAATTTTTTTACACCTCACTGTACCTTTTGACATCCACTTATTTATTCCATACTTTACCTCACTATCTCGAGATATAGATCCTCCTTTCTCTACCTTAGCCATCATGATTTATTTTAAACACGCACGTACAACAGGTGTTTTTCGCACTCTACAGTGTTTGTTTCTATAAGGTTGACAGGACTAGACAATTCGTATCTATTTATCCGCATCCTGACACTACCTTAACAACCTCTTTTCTCTTGCTAGTTGTTGATATAACAGTAACAGTAACCGTTTACACAACGTTATTATGTTTTACACGTAGCTGGTACACTCAGCTTGTTTACAATCGTGACGTCACACACGTTAGCAACATGATGACGTCATGCTTATGACGCATATTTATACGGCCATGTTTTCTAACTCTGAACATTGCAAGACTTCAACGGCTCCTTACTGCATCTACTGCTCCAATTGTAAGTATCCTTAGGCTCTATCCTCACTACTCCTCAGCATACTTCTAGCCAGTGTCTACATTCCCTTTTATATCTTCTTTCTTCATCATAGGCACACAGACTTTTTCACTGTGCGACTTGATACATTGATTTCAGCCTACACGCTCTCGCCATACGTTTTCAGCCGCTTTATATGCCCACATCATAAGTTATCTTGAATCTGATGGGCCACAGACCATACTTGAGTAAGTGCCTCTACTTCCCGTTTCTTTATCTAGGCTACTTGTCCAATCTGAGGCACTCTTTTACACATACATTATTTTCAATTTCCTTAGGTTTGGTTGATACTTATTAACACCTTGGAAGTCGCTCTGTGAGCACATGGTTCACTTCCCTTTAACTACTCAGAAAGTCATATTGATCAGCATATGGTACGCTTATGTTTTCTCTATTTTTCATTTGATTTTTATATCGCCCCCACAATCTATGAATCATTGTACATATTTAAAAACATGAATCTAGGATTATTACCAATGTATTGTTCCTGTTTTCCTAAATATGCCACATCATGATAATTGATCAGGTTTTTCTAGAGTGTATTACCACAAATCATTATTCAGTCTGATGATTATTGAGTTTGACATCTGCACAAAAAAACTATTTAGATGTTTTACACAAAAAAAACTTTTTCTGATTTGCACTTACTGATTTGCATATATGTTTCCTTTTGAATATTTGTAGATTTATGAAAATTGAATGAACTTTCAGCCCCTGAGGAAAAGAACTGATCTCAAAACGCGTTGGGCACATATGTTTGGAATAAATCATCTTTGAGAAAAAAAGAAAAAAGACTTTGAGAATGGTGTATTTATGGTCTAATTTGTGATATAGACTTACAGAGTAAACAGTGACCTGAATTGAAATACTTCTCTACTACTCTAAAACTACTGGGTTGCTCTAGCCATAGATAGTGTGCAGGGGACGGGAGTACCCCAACAGGGAACTTACTTTTGTCCCACAGAACTGGGAAATTAACAGAAGCTTTACTTCCAGCTCACGGAGCTTTAGCACAGCAGCAGGGCTTCACCGGGCAAACCAATGGTCCAGGAGTTGCAGCAGGCGTCTCGTCCAAGTTCTTCTTCAGATTCCTTTCTCCAGTGGTCGACTTTCCCTTCCAAGCCAACAAGCCTTGCCTTTTATGCAGGTTTCTCCCATTCATTCCAGCCTAGCTGTCAGTCACCTACCAGGGTGGCTGTCCTTGCCCAACAGCCAGCCAGCCAATCACCTAAGAGTGCATTTCTGTCTCCTAGGAGACTAAGCACAGAGTATTGGGCACCTGCCCCGCTTCCTGCCCCCGCCAGACACCCTGGAGCCAGAGGCAGGCTTCACTCATGAATCCCGCCAAAGACAAAATGAACAAAGGGACCAAACCTGGTTTGGCGCACAGAGTAAATCTCAAGAAGGACCTTTCCACAAAGAAATGGCGAAAAAAGAAGATCGGGCCATTTTGATAAAAATGGCACCCTTGGGTGCTTTACTGCAGCTGGGAACGCAGCCCGCAGTAAAAGCAAACCAGGGTAGTTAAAAGTAAACCACTGCCACCAGCCATTCATTGAGGAAAGGGTAACATGAAAATGTTACATGAGAAACTAGACAAGCGGATACTAAGTAACCCCTCCAGCACCCTATTGTGAGATAGTGTGTGCTGGGCCTAGAAATTTACAAATGTAAGTAAAGTCAATTTCACTTCACTGCTCTTGGAAACAGTAGTTTATCCAAGAGAAGGTATTTAAACCTTTGGGAAATCTGAAAGACTTCCCTGTGTCACTGAACTGAAGGTGCTGTGTGACACAATGTAAAGATGATGCCTATGGAGTTTATCAGACTCCATATTTAACAAAGAAACACAGAAAGCACATAGAATTAAAAGTACAAAGACTCAAAGTTCAGCAAAAGATATGGGGGTCTCTAAGGTGGGAGGAATGTAGCACTAAACTGAACATTCTCCCTAACACTTTCTCTCAGGAAAGTAATTTTGTTAGCAATCGTAAGTCTCAAAAACACATGGACGTCATTACTGATCCACTCTCAGCTAATCAGCATGCCAAGAATGGAGTCTACAATTAAGAAATTATCCTGCATTGAGAGGCCATTACCAGATGGCAATGTCCCTTGTCCCAAGGTGATAGGACAGGGAGAAGCAAGGGCTGTTAAAGAAGTGCAAGGATCATTATCGCCTTATGGTACAAACAGAATAATACAAGGCACCTCTGCTGAAAGCAGTTTGGCTGATACAGTGCCATTGGCAAGGACTCCGCATTCCTTACAAAAGCTACTGGATGCCTGAACTATATTGATGAATGGTCTCGACCTGCAAATCAATGCGGCTAAATCTGCGGCATTAATAGGTTACACCAGGGGTAAAACAACTAAGGATAACGCACAGCAATTTTTGGTGAACGATAATCCTCTCCCTTATACCAATTCTTTTGATTATTTTTATATCTCATCCGCCTCTGCCTTTCATGGGGATGTGCACGTGGCAATACAAGCTTCCAGGATGCCATAATCCATGAGAGGCATGAAGAGGTTTAAAAATTGCAATAAGGCTCAACCGATCCCAATCATTTTAAGGATGTATAAGGTCAAACGTAAAGCTCTAGCCCTATATGGGGCACGTGTGTAGGGATATCAGATAACCACGCTATTCAGTGTTGGAGAACTCTTATATGAAATATGTTTTGGCCCTACCGCATCCAGCACCTATGTTTGCTGCCCTTAAAGAATAAAATGTTGTACCCCTGGAAGACGAAAAGATTGGAACCTGTACAATTTTGGTTAAGAGTTATGCTTTGTTGACTAAGGAAATCCTGTTGCATATGATAGGTAGTGAAAAAAACATTCTGAAGATTCTGTGGGTGGCTTTTATCAAACAATCGTTGCAGGAGGTGCACTGCCCTTTAACAGTTCTACCTTAATGAAATCCATGGCAGACAGCAACAGCTCTGCTCTCTGTCTTAAACACAAATTGGGAAGAGAACAGCTTGAACTTGTCAAACACGCTAATTGGAGGTATTTCATTGTCTCAGAAGGAATAGCCATATTTAATGTTACCTTCTTGAATGGGATCACTGTGCATTGGATGGGGAATAATCCAGCTAACTATCTGTATGATTTATAAAGCTGATACAGAGGATCTGTTAAATCTATTTTTTTTCTGTGAAGCCTACAGGTCTCCCTGTCAGCACTTCTTGGTCCCTCTTTTGAAACCCTTGAAATTTAGACAATGCAGACAGCTACAGTTTATTTGTAAAAAGCCAATACACATTTGATAGCAAAGTCAATATCAAGGTTAATTAAACCAGCACGAGTATTGGAACCACATTGTTAAGGGTGGAATAGACCAAAGGGAATTGTTGGGGATTCCACACTGCCTTGTATGTTTGCGATTAATCCCATATTGACTATGTTCACATTTTATCGGTTTCATCTACAAATGGCTGAATGACAATTAATTTAATTGTAGGGTGCTTTAGTAGGTGTATTATAGATGTTATGCTGATTTATATTTGTTGTTTGAACATTTTATATTTTTTGTGTGTAAGTTCGATGGAACAGGATTTCTGATTAAACTTAAAAAATATGAATAATATAAGATACCTCTGTTGAAAGCAGTTTGGCTGCTTTTTTCTGGAATGCTAGTTTGTTCGGACTTGCCTACACTGCAGTGACCCACATTAAAACATGGACGATATTTAGAAAACATTTCTGAAACTGAGGACTCTTTGAAAAGCAGATGCTGATTTCTTTTCATTCAGAACTAGTGATAATTAGAATGGAACACCAGTGAGGATATGTCTAACCCCACCAATAGTTGTTAATTCATGCATATTAACCTAAACCGGGTTGCAAAGAAAGAAAATGCAAAGTAGTGGGAGTGGCGAAGGCTGGTTGACTCCAAACATTTTTGAGGCTATGCTTTTTCCCTCACTTAGAATGGATTTTGGAGCGAATGATCATTTGCCCAAATTAAACTGAGAACAGAAAGTGTTTTACATAGTGAGGGAGTCATTGTTCAAAAGAGTCTATTTTGTTGTACTTTTCCCCTTGATGGAAAGGGTGCCCCTGTGGGGTACAAATAATCGGATGTGTATCCGATAGGCAAAATATAACAATTATTTAGGATTCCCGGTTGTCGATGATAAGGACATGCAGAAAAACATTCCTATGGAAGTTGGAACTTTGCCACATCAAAAAGAATTTAGCAGGTCACAGAAAATGTACTGAAGCTTTATAACAAAAATGAACAATGCCAGGATTTCATCACAGTGTCATGTTTCTCAGTCCCAAGCATGGAGAAGAAAAATGAAATTGTGTATTACACTAAGCTTTTATTTGTTTGTAATGATTGTATCTCGCAATACATTTAATTTAACTAAAATAATGTGAATTGTATTGAAGAAATTAAGCATCATTTGAAGTTCAATTGTATCTTTCCATGAATTTTATTTTACTTTGAATAACACTGCATATCTATTTACCATGAAATGGAACATGTAGCTGATATTGGCTTGGAGTAAATTGTCATGATCTCAGGAATTTACATCACAAGAAAGAGGCCACAGAAGGAACCACACAATTCATTGTATTCAAACTAGTATTTATATAAACATTGGCAGATGCTAGCTAATGCATGAGTAAAAAGAGAGCTGTCAAATCAATTTCAGGCCTGTCATATTCATCCATTGCTGATGCTGAGGGATTGCTTATAGGTTGTTCTGTGCAAAGAAAAATCAAACCGGCCTGGGCATGTATTAATGTTGTGAAAGAGAATTCATGTGTGAAGCCCACCAATGAAATATACAGGCAGAAATTTGAGTTAAAAAAAGTCAAAATGTTGCTTTTTTAGTTCAAAATATAATCATTGAAAAATGTATATCTTTATAAAGGAAGGAAATGGAAACTTGAGACAAAATATAATTTGTAGAAGAAAAGTCCTTCCCACAACACAAAATCTGCCTGGTGAATAATGATAACAAAAAATGAACAACATAGGACAATTATTATCTATGTGAATATATATCTCAAACGGACATGTTACATCTTGAATTGTTCTTCCTGAGAAAGAGTATAATGATCTTTATTTTAGTAAACTCATACATTCACTTCCGAATTTATATTGCATAAAAGAAATTCACCCCTCCCTTCCAAGACATGACACCAGTGGATACACACACCTTAGTCAGTGGGGAGTTTTAGATCCTAAAATATCAAGTACACAAGTAAAAGGAACAATCCAGTGGTTTCTGGATTACTGCAAGGAGATGGTTGTCTGGGAAGAGAACAGAGACCCGTTGGAGACTGGTTTCCAGGTGGGTTGGGAAAAGCAGCCAATTCAGAGAGAGATGAACAGGCCATATACTGAAAATTGGTTTTCAGACAGCTTTCTGGCTTGGGGACTGAGCTGCTTGTTGCTTCCTTACCATTCATACGTTCAACTACTCGGGATGGACTGTCTCTCCTGCTGGTTGGCTGGTTCCATTCATGGATTCCGTCCTCTGTTTGATTGTTATTCTCCATGCCTTCTCCTCGCCCCAACACTTCTTGGTAGTGAATGTTCCTCTTCAAGTCTCTGATCTACATAAATTCATAAAGTGGACTGATACAGAACTTTGATTTACAAGGTGGGGAGGTGTAAAGTATGGTGGTGAGGGTTATTATAGCACGTCTCCAATGGATGTCAGTCCTTATCCCTAGAGGGGGAGTCGCTCCCCATGAGACCATGCCCAGGGGGACTATCTGGAAGCAGCCTCGCCTCCCTGGCCTCATGGGACGGGGCTCCCCCTCAGGAAGAAGTGACAACATGCAAGGATTTGTCACAGTATACCGGTACTGTTTGTAAATAGTGACTTTGTAATTGGAAGTTGAAAAATTACATTTTCTTTTAAAGTGAAAAATAATTTTAAGTTAATTGTTTATGGTGATTTAAGGTTGGTCCATTTAATATATTGATTGTTCAGATTTTTAGTCATATACAATAAAGCCATGACACCAGAGGGCACCATGGCTAACTTTGATGTGGCCCTTGACCATGCACTAAGTAAATCATTTTGCCATGGTCAATCCCAGAATCAAGATGTAATGAAATGGCAATGGATATTTGGGTGCCACAAGAACCACTAGATGAATCTAAAAATAGAGTATCTGACCTTCACAAAAGGTGATGAGAAACAAACTCTTGTGAATCTTTAGGAACATCACTTCTTTTACTTTAAAATGATGGATAATAGATTAGCTGAACATTCACACGAGTTGCACCACTTTGCGGAAAATACACAATAATTGTACTTACACAAGAGGCCAAAATCTCAGATCTTAATGACATTCATTGTCAGTGCCTACAGACTGTAACGAATACCAGGGTATTGTCACCGCTTCCATGGGGGAAGCTCCTTCCCATAATGCCTGAGAGATGATGCCTCTACCCGATAGTCCTCGTGGGGGTGGTAGTCAGTGGGTGGATCTCAAGGGGAGGGAAAGCCTCCATGGGAGCAGTGACAATCACTTTGAGGTAACAAGGGATTCCCCTCCTTCTTGTCTGCTCCATCCTTCCATAGTTACCACTCAGTACCCTGTAGTTCCCCACACTTGCATTCACCTTCGTAGAGTTGAGGAAGTACCAAAATAAAAAATGAAATAATTTTGAATCCCAAAAAACTAAATTTAAAAAAATAACATTTTACCCTATATATATGTGGGGGGTTAACACAAAAGTTGGAGAGGTATTAGGGGGCTGTGGGCGGTCACTCTCCACATATATATGGAGTGAAAAGGGATAATAAATAAATAAAAAAATAATCTGGATTTTGATATTCACATTTTTTTGTCATATTCACATAGATCTGAGGAAGTTAAGACTCAAGAAAATACTGAGAGGAAGAAGTGTCATACTGAACTTTATAGAGATTAGCAGTTAACTACCGTGATGAGTAGGAATGGCGGAGCTATGACGACTATTGATGTAAACCAGAAGAGGCAGTCTAGATGTTGGAGACTGACTATTTGCCATTCGGAATACAAATTAGAAGACAGACAAACTCAGGTGCCAAGCCTGCCATGGAGGAACCGAGAGTGAAGTTTGAATGCTGCAAAGGTAGAACCATAGGAATAAGCTGTAGACCAGGAACACAGTGGAGCGGATACACTGTCTGGAAAGGTACTGCCACAAACTGGAAACAGAGGGCAGCCAGAGAGTACCCAAGTGCTATAAAAACTTGCTACGAATCCTGGTGCCAAGCCGCACAGCTCCACACACTGAAGAGAGCATTGCAGCACGACACACTGTAGGTGAACCAGGGTCACAGAAGACATCACAAGCAGAATCAAGGGAAGGAGAAGGTCACTCTAAGAGGTCAAGGTGCACAAGCGGGACGGCACGCAGCCGGGGGCCGTAATAAAGGTATGGGTGCAGCCTGGGTCCATGAGAGGGTCTGGAAATCGAACAAGAGGAACCTAAGAAGGGCCATGGACCCAGAGCAAGTTGAAGCTAATGTTACATGGGTCAAGGACCCCAAGAGGAGTATAAAGACAAACCAATGTGCCACATCAATCAACACTGGGCAGTGGGGGAGGGGTGCATTTAAGGCCCTAACAGAAACCCCCTTAAAACCAAAAACCACATTTTGCCATTTGCCATGAAAAACACCTGTGCTCTGATTCGCTGCCACATATGTGGCACGCAATTCAACATTTCATGAGAAACAACTCTGTTGTGTTCTCCCTGGCACATGTGTGGCCAGGATTGAACACTGCCACCCAAAGAATAGCTCTGAAATTGCTTTCCTCTCATTTGAATCATGTGAAAATGACCTGCAGTCAGAACGGATCTGCATTTGCTAAAAAACAAAGTTGCACCCTGCATTTATTTTTTCTTTCATCTGAAATACCACAAAATATGTGCTGCAAGTCAAGAAGGACCTGCATTTACTTTACTCAATCTGAATTGCCAAAAAGTTAGGCAATATATCTCAAAAAAAGCCTTGTATGACTGTCCCTTCACATGTGAGGCATGGTTTGCACATTGCAATGGACACAGCTTGGTTTTCCTTTTAATGTGAATCACTGCGCACGAAACATTGAAAATAAAAGAAAATGTATTCTATTATTTATTCTGTGTCAAGATCAAAGAAACTCTGCGCAGTATCCCCTCTGTGTCTATGGATCATCATTATATGCAAACCGACACAAAAGATTAGAAAGAGCATATCATTTACAAAACCGCATTGGAAGCCATAAATGAAAAGCTTGCACAGGTGTGAATTTGTTCTTTTTAAAATGAGGAAAAAGGACGTTTAAAACCCAACATCAAATGACAGCTTTTGCTTGCATCAGATTGTTAGTGAATGTGTTGTGGGCGGGGGGCTGGCAAAGCCATGGATTATAGGCTTTTCGCCCGACAAGACTTCAATCAACTCAGCAGAGCTCCGGGACTACTAGTCAAACCAGTTTGGCTGGAAGTCTTGCCTCCCACTTTCACACCTAGAAGTGAACTTATTCTGCAAGGACATATGAGGGGCTAAGGGCATGATAAGTACCAGTTCTACCAGATGAGCGGGCATTTCTGGAAGAAAATACAAAGGATGGAAGTGTGGCCTGTGTTTGACTGAGAGGTGCAATTTCCTCCAGAACCCATTCCCAGGATGTCCTTTGTTGCAACCTGAGCCAGGAGGGGACACTTTGGCTGTGGGGGTTTGCAGCACCACCCTCCCGTGTGTCCAATCCTCCACATTGATATTAAAAACTGTCGTATTTCAAGACATTTTTCCCAGCACCCTGAATATGTAGTAAATTTGTATTATGCCAGGTAGCCATGTGGTTTTTAGGTGAAGCAAAAAAGACCAAGTACATGTTTCTAGCACTTGGTGAACTGAAATGGCCATACAAAATGCTTTTCAGGTTGAATTATAAATGGAACAGATCTGAAAATAGGTGAAAAAGATGCAAAATGTTATTAGGAATATGAGTAGTTATTGTCAGAATTTTAAATATTATGCTGTTCATAAAAAGGGTGAATTGTGCCAAAGGGTGATGCGACATTGCACAGAGTCAGTGATTAGACTGTCCAATTACCTGTGACCTATAGAATCCGCATATCTGATTCTTGTGGCAGTGGCTAGTATAAATTTGAAGTTTTGCTCCATAACTTATTTTTGGTAATAAGTAGCTTTGTGCGACAAAGAAAGGTCATAAAAGCAAACACATAAATAATGTCATTTCCCCTGAACAATCGGCCCGGGGGAGGAGAGAGGGATGAGAGACTGTCCAATCCTGGGGTAGGGGTAATTTCAAGGTACTGCCCCCCAGGTTGAAAATCCCATGTCATCATATTGGCTATATAAGGGGGAGACAGAGAAACACAAGGGACTCGAGAATAAAAATCTGTTCAAGATCCAGGAAAGCAGAGATACCTCCATCCATTCAGAACACACAAGAATGCAGGGAGAAAGGAGTTGTGGCAGCGCATCCCATCCAGCTATCCACAGTGACCAGACCGTATCTAGCTGTCCAGCATCCCATCCAGCTGTCCACAGTGACCAGACCATGCCAGCACCCCATCCAGGAGAGCCCAGTGACCAGATCACTTGTCCCAGCTGTCCCAGTGACCATATCTCTTGGCCTAGCTGTCCAGAGACATCACTGGCTTTCCAAAACCCCAAACCCACGCTTACATTGTATGTTTCACATCACCCAGTCCCCAAATTCCATATCCCACTCTTTAGACCCTTGTACCCCACTGAAATTCCATTCAAAATTCCAAATTCCCAGTATAGTCTGTTCACCTTTCCATAGACAAATCTGTATTAGCCTGTGTATGTTAGTGCATGTCCTTGATAAGTCCTTACATAGTCTATATAAATCCTTAGCATTATTTGCAATTAAATTCCCCTATAAGAGATTCACTGCAAGCTGGTTTCCATCCAAAATCAACCACCTCATGTCAAGTGCCTTCTTTATTAATTAAAGCCATTAAAATATAGTCTCAACAGAACTAGTCTTTGTTTAACAAAAAACGAATTTGCCTATGTATTGTGCTTTCCTACCAATTCCAATTTGCATTAATCCCATAGAAGAACCCAAACCGTAATCCCATTAAGAGTAACTCCTTTCTATCAGAATCCTATCTGTTGTGTGCATCTGTTCCTTGTCCTGAAAACCAATTTTAGATTTTGACAGCTAAGCCCTTCCCATGGCTGCCTGTCATCAAATAGAACAAATTGCCATTCTGCGCATGTTTTCTTTTGCATTCTGTCTTTTTCCCAAAATTGATTTTCTTACCCATGTTCACGTTGCCTTGGTGCCCTGCTTAGTTGTCTTTAAGTTTACTTATCACCCGAGTGTAGCAACATGAATTTCTGTCCCAGCTATGCCACTGCAATTCTAAACCCTGTACAAGTGACAAGAGTAATCTGATTATGCAATTTTGTTCATAATTAAGGTTTTCAATTTCTTTTCTAATCTCCCACCTTGGGTTGGTGGGCTGAATTCTAAATACCGATTTACCCCTCTTCATTCTGACCCCTTTCCACTGCCTTCCATCCACAAAGAATTTAGTTAGCTGAGGTTTGGGGTTGAGTATTGCAGAGGGAGTACATCATCTGAATGCCATCTGTTAGTTGTAAACATGATTTTGCTTATGTTTGCTATTAAAAGTTTCTGTATATTAGTTTAGGAGTTTGAATTACCTTTATTGTACGAATCTTTGCATTTGTATTGCCATAACACTGGTGGTTGCTGCCCAATTATTTGATTTTGCTCTGATTTTTCATTGAACCATACAATTAATAAATATCATATTGTTACCCACTGGCCTGGTTCCTAGTCCATTGTGACACAGGGTGTTTGTTAAGGCGGGTGTGAGACGGGTTGGGGTCCTACTCAAATGAAAAACCCAGGACTAATTAAAAATAGAAAGCGTTTTTATTGTGCTTCACATCCAGTGTCAGTGAAAGAAGTCCCTGGCTGGAGTGTGCCATGTTATAAAACCGTTACACAGTGGGGGTTTGTCCTGTGATTCAGGTAAGTGTTTTTCACACGTGACAGTCTAACACTGCAGGCTAACCCATTGAAGGTAGTGATCCTTTTACTGGCTAGAAAACTGAGGCACCACCTCAAAACAAATACCCTAGTTATCAGACCTGTGTTTCCAAATAAAGTGAAGTTAACAATACACTAGGCAAAAGCAGGGTAGATATGTATGTCCTTGCATAGATAAATAAACAAAGGAAGAACACTTTTCATAATGGGCACTGTGGAGATTAACATGGTTAGGCAGCACCTTCTGTCCAAACTATTCATTAGAGGGGAATGGGCAGAGCAGGGGCAAGAGGCCTGGGTAGCTAGGATGATGCAACATGTCACCTACATAAGCATGGATGTGTCTCAGGACAGTGGCCTGTTACATCAAGCCTTGACTGAGTTCTACATGACTCAGAACATCAAAGATTAGCAGGTAACAATGGTCCAATTTACGGCGTACATATACTTTCACATGATAGTTATGGAAGAAAAATACAGAGAAAGTATAACCTTTGCGCAAAACCAGTCTGAGCTCTTAAATCGAACCCAGAGTGCATTAAGGCAGGTAGAAGAAAAAATAAGAGAAAGCCAACATTCTGAGGTGGAATTTGGAAACCTCAACAAACAGCTCAAGGATGAGTTGGCTGTACAACAACAACATAATTCAGAGCAGGAGGCCCAATTTGCACATTAAAAGAGGAGTGCCAGGATGGGATTGACTCTCTAAGAGAGAGTCAACTAAAATTAAACCAACAAGTAACATACAATAGACTCTGCTTAGAGAACATGGACGCTCGACAAAGGGAGACAGAGATTGGATGAGGAGAATAAGAAGTTATTCATCAGAGAAGCCCATTTCCAAACAGAATTTGTCCAGGCACCTCAGAAGTTAGGCTCTATAAAACAACAGAGGGATAACCTGACTGAACAAATGGGCACCCTGTATCAGGAAAAAGATGCCCCAGGCCAGGAAGTGTGCAATTTAAAGACAGACCTGGAGAGAAGGGAGTCAGATCTTCAGGAACTGACTGAACTACAAGCATAGTATGAAAAATTAATGGGACATAGGAGACAAATGGAATTTGATCTAGAGCAGGCCATAGAGGCCAACGCTGCTCAGAATGAGGAGATGTCACTCCTGCAACACAAAATGTCTGAGTAGTCCCAGACAATACAAGAGGCCCAGAACAGAAATGAGGCCCTTTGTGACGAGAACAGGGGACTCCAGAGCCCGATAGCAGCACAAAGGAAGGTGATAGAGGTCAGTTAAGCCCTAATAGCAGAGCACAAGGCTTAGGCCTTTGCATACTATCAAGAGGTAGGGGCTGAGAAGGAGAAACTTGGGATGTTAGAAAAAGAGTGGGCTAAGTTAAATCAAGACTTGAGGAACCCCAAACAGTCAGTGAGTGGCAGGGCAACCCCTGATCACAGTGGGATACCTTCTGTACCAAGGGCCTCAAGTCAACTTACACCTCCTGCATGCGCAAGGCACTGCTCACTTCATGTCCACAGGTTCACATGAACCAGAAACCATGTGTCAGCCAGACTCAATTAGGCCGAGCATGATTGAGCCGGCAGGTCAGCGTCCATCAGAGATTGATGGACGGGCATCCCTGTTTAGGTTAAAAAATATTATGGCTGATGTATCTGATCAGGAAGACTCCTATGACGAGAAAATCAGGGAGCTAGACTTGCAAAACCATCATCTACAAAGAAACCACTTGGTTCGCTTTGCAGAGAAAAAGGAGTCCGAGTTGATGCCCCAAAACAGTATTCTGAAAACCCACACCGAATCAGGGAGTTGGGGGGGGGGGTTCTCCACCAACCCTGGAAGCAGGGAGGAGTCAGATGACTACTCCCCTGTGCGAAAGAGGGAGTCCAAGGGAAATGACCCAGACAGCCCAAAGAACAACAGGGGAGAAGAGACTAGGCCCCATCGTTCTGGGAGACTCCCAAGCTAAAAGAATCAGGGAGCGCCTAGAGGAAAGGGACGGGACCTTGAATAGCAGCACTTCCGAGTCTGAGGGCGAATGGACTCCGGTGCAGTGGAAAAAGAAGGCTGCCAAACAAAAGAGAACTCTGGTGAAAGACCCCATTAGACAGATAAAAGCTATTAGAAGTTTCATGACCTTGTACCATAAAAATGCCAAATATTCAGTTTGGGAGCATCTGGAGCTATATGACCAGTTGGTGGCCTCTTCTGACATTAAAAATGTAAGGAATGCAATAGAATTTGCCAAATGGACGTTCTCCCCAGAGTAATCCAGCATTTTTGGTGGGCTGGAGGATCAGAACCATTCAAGGTGGTCCACCTACAAGGTGGAAATCGTGAAGCACTTCTCCCGGCACAGGAACCCCCAGGAGGCCCGCAAGGCAGCCTACAACCTGCAGTGTGGAGAGGATCAGGCCCGAGAGAATTTGTTCAGGCATTAAAGTGGGATTTGCACTAACTACTAGGCGGGTGCGCACGTATAGCAGGGAATGTATAAATACCTATTTTCATGCACTCCCGAAGTACATCATGACACAGTTGGTAAGGGACTTCCATGATGAAATGATGAAAAGAACCCTGGACTGGGTAATAGAGCAAGCTACCTGGATCTATGAGGTCCAAAAGCCCATAGAAAACAAGAATCCTTCTAAAAAACCCAAACAGACCAACACCCCCGCTGCTGCCAAGGAAGCAGAGGTAGACCTAAAAATGGGAGGGGGAGGGCTAAAAATACACCTTCCCAAAACCAACCAAATCAGCAGCAGTGAAGACCCTCTGACCAATCACAAATAGGTGGTAGTCAGGCAGGGTACCCCACACATGTGCCCTCTAACTTTGCCAATTTCATCAGCCCTAGCTACAAAGGCAACATACCCATCTTGGGGTACATGTGGACTCTCTGGCCCAAGGGGGGATCCAACCAGGGGAGTATGGCCCCAGGAAACTTCCCTTCAAACTACCCCCAGGAGGGCAGTCATTTTCCAAATCCTAGTTTAAGTTTCTTTCCCAGGTACCCTCAAAACTCCAACATTCAGGACAACCCTGCTTACTCTGCCCGCTTTCAGGAGTCCAGACCACAAAATCCAGGAGAGGGGTGGCCAAGGCTGGAGGGATACCCGGGAAACCCTCAATACCCAGGTTTCTTTCAGAGAAGGGACAGTTACCCTTCCCGAGAGCAACCCAGATTTTACTCAAGACCCCCATATCAGCCAGAGAGGGTGTCACAACTGGAGCGCCAGGTCCAGAACCTAACCCAAGATCTGAGATGCATGTTGAGGGCTCAGCGAGAACCTTCAGATGAACATGGCTGCTCAGAACAGCTCGAATTAAGGGCCTGGTACCCTGGAACAATGACGGGGAGAGAACCCAGACAACCAACCAGTTCCAGAGGAGGAGGCACTTGGGTAAGAGGGATACAAAGCCTGAGAGGAAGCTTCCTTCCTCAACCGTGAAAACCAATAGACACCCTGGAACCAGAACCTAAATCTCCCACCCCCCAAAAAACTGCAACCCAGGGAACAGGGGGTGGATAGGAGAAACAAAGAAATAAGGACCACCCGTTTTTTGGAGAAGTCAGTGTCCTTCAGTTTGAAGGGGAAGAAATTTGGAGGATTCTGGGAAGAATGTCTTCTCCTTCAAGGATGAGGCGGGTTCCGCCTAAAGAAAAATGGGTCCCAAAAGACCATAACTCAGACTGGGTAGGTATGGGGACTGACTCAGAATCTCTCATTCCAGAATCTCAGAAATGACATCCTGAAATTCACTTAGCAATGACTGAGGGATCCTCGCCACAACCCGATTTGAGTGACTGTCTCCAGGAAGAGGGACACAGCACAGAATCAAGGGGAAAAGGGGATTCCAAAATCCCACCTATTTCAGGATGCCAAAAATAAGAAACTAACAGCCCAGATTGCCCAACATTCCCATTTCCTTTGCCCCTTGGGGGAGAAAGAACATTTTAGGTTTTATGCCCCCATACGGGCGCAAAGGCAATGTGCATTTTTGGCACTGGTGGACACTGGATCACAAGCCACTCTTCTGTCAAAAAAGGCCTTTGACCAGCTTAATTCAGGAAGGGGGGGAGAGCCACCAAATTCCTCTCACCACACTTCCTGGAAAAATCCGGAACTTCGACGGAAATTAAATTCCCGTCGGGGGGACGGCGGATCTGGAGATTAAAATTGGGTGACACAAGGTGAAACACCTGTTTATAGTTGTGACTTCAGAGGGGACTTCAGAGGGGATCCACATGTCTATTAGGGAATGACATCCTTCGGAGGTTGTCTCCCCTGATAGACTGTGTGAACAAAGTTCTCTGGACTCAGGCTAACCAGCCAATAAAATTAAAACAGAGCACCAACTATATTAGTCTAAATGGCACATGCCACATGGTTGAACAGTGTTCTGACCAAGTTGAGTTCGATTTTCAGAAAATCAAGTCCATGACATTACTGTAATTACTCTCGGACAACAAATTGGTGATGGGAATTCCACACTGGAAGGAAATACCTTGACATTTTATATCGATCCACAATTTGAAAATCCGAGTCAAATGATAGAAAATTATGAAAAACCAGCTCAAAGCCTGGCTGATATTCAGAAAAAGGGTTAACAGCTGCTCCTCCCCATTCAGTTAAATGAGGGGAGGGAGCTTGTTCTCGCTAGAGCATGTCTGAATAATGGAAAAAGCTTAATCAGCAAAGCGTCGTTCAGGAAACTCCCAAAAGATCCAACCATTCCTACATTTAAATGGGTTGATAAGTGGGCAAAGGGCCTGGAAACTCCCAATTGCAATCATCTCCTGCCTAGCAGGTGCATGCTAAAAATGTCCATAGGTGTTAAAAACATAGAGCATAATTGTTGGGTCATGCGAGATGTCCCCTCTGCAGTCTACTTAGCCAGTGACATTCTCAATCGGTTCGCAATTAATTTGGACCTCATAAATTACAGAGCCTGATCCCGACTGGGGCGTCATCGTATGGGCTCTGATGATTCTGAAAAGGCATTTTGGTCAGCTCAATTGGTACCGTATGGAGTTGAAATCTAAATTGGAGAGGAGGCCACCATCCCAGGATGGACCAGACAATTCCTTCTTTCCCTAAAAATTAAGAGAGGACAGAAACTCCCAAATACGGACGCTTATGTACACCCGAATCACCATCTCCAAGAGCAGGGGTTGAGGTTGATCCCAACACCATTAGTGGACTTAGAACGTAACAACATTCCAATTTTGGTGGATAATAGCAACCATAGGAGTATCACTCTCGGCGCAGACACCTTTATTGGAAACGTGGTTGATGACCAGCATTTTTACAAGGACTTAGGAAACGAAATCATAGGACCAATCCCCATTGACAGCTATGACTGTGACAATGACATACCGCCAGAAAAGATCTTCAACCGGCAAGGGGGGGGATGTCTTGGTGTACTCCTCCTGCCCTTACAGGGGGGAAGAGGTGACCTGTGACATCAGGAAGTATGAGGTGATCTTCCAGGTCCACAATGACTGCCTCTCCTACCTGAAACCCCCTGTCCAGGTCAAAACCCTCACCAGACATCTCTTCATGCAGCTAGAGGAGACCGCTGAGATCGAAAAACCTGAGGTATTCCCAGGCCTCAGACAGATGGTTGAGGAACGGTCAACGCCGCTGATGCCTGTGAGACTGAGGAACAAAGGCAAAAGTTGAATCAGGTGTTTTTAGATTTTCAAGATAATTTTGTTGTGGACTTGTACCACTGTGATCGCACAGAGATACATTCTACCTCAATTCCCATGGACCCTGGGATGACGCCCGTATTCGTGAAGCAATATTGCTTGCCTCTCGTATCTATGGATTCCCTTACAGAAATCATAAAGAAGCTTGAGTCCTGTGGGATAATTTGTCCAGTCCACAGTACCATTAATAACCCGGTACTGGGGATTCTAAAACCAAATAGCCAATGGAGACTATGCGATGACCTTAGGGAACTGAACAATTGGGTCCACATGTCCCGATGGCCTTTTCCCTACATTGAACAGGGACTGGCCCAGACCCAGGGGTCGTAGGTGTACACTGCCATTGACCTGACCAATGGACACTGGACAGTACCCATAAGTAAGGAAGACCAGTACAAGCTGGCCTTCATCTTCGGGGGGCAGCAGTACACATGGACACAAACTCCCTTTGGGTATATAAACTCCGGCAATTAATTTAACATCCTCCGGCATAAGGCCATGCCCGACTTTGGTGAACGGGTTAACCTGGCCTATGTGGATGATGTCCTAATTAAAAGCTTAACTGTGAAGGAACACATAGCAGAAATCTGTAACGCTCACCTGGTTCCCCCGGAGGCGCCGGTCTTGATCTGGCGAGGATACTGTCTTCAGTGTTAGGCGCAGGGTTCGTTTTGCTCCCGGACTGGGCCCCCTTCCCACCGACAGTGTAAGCTGAAGAGTGAGATGTCTGCAAGGGTAAACCAAGGTATTAGTGTTTGGAAGATTCGGAAAGTTCCTAGCCCCTCTCGCCCTTTCTTTCCCCGTGGAACTGGGTTGATATTGCGCTTACCTTATATAGGTAAATGCCGGGCTCTCCATCCTGCGTCTTGTGCAGGGGCGCTGGATCCAGTTGCTTCACTGGATGCGAGCTCTGCCTCTTGATAGCAGAGGATTTGCTGAGAGCAAAGACGCCGTTAATGCACGAGCGTGCCTTGTAAGTATTAAAGTTCCTTTTGCATTGTTCTCTTCTCCTTTAAAAGTCTTAAGTCTGTAAAGCCTATGTCTTTCCTTTTTCAGATGCTGGGACGACGATGAAGATTATCCTTCTAATGGCACGTAAGTAGAAAGACTGCACTAGCGCTGGAGAATGCTCCGTAATGTCTCTTTTGTCTTTGCAGGTGTTGATGTGCAGCGCGAACAGATTGAAAGCGACGGGTAAGCAGTCTTGTAACTAAGCGTTACTAACCGATGTATCTTGCCTTGCAGGTGCCGGAATGCAGTGCGAGCTGAGTTGGAACAGGCGTAACACAGGTAAGCAGAACTTGTAGTTGAATATTACTGACCGATGTTCTTTCTCTTTGCAGATGTCGGATGCCGGAAGAGAAAGGCAGAAAAAGGCGCCTTGGATGCTGCCGTTGGATTAGGTAAGTAGATTTGCTGTCTTTACTTTAGCCTAACCTGTGCCTTTGTTTTGCAGGAGCTGCAGAAGACTGAAGAAGACTGAAGATTGGATTCCAGCAGGTTATTTCGTGTTCACAGGATCTGGAACTGGAGGTTTCCTGGAGCTGACACGGTGAGCGTCCTGCTGCAGATGCAGAATAACGCGAAGCACGTGAAACCAATCGGGTGTGGTTTAAATAGCCTTCTGTAGTGCTTAGGCGTCTCCTTCCACGGCCCCACCCAGGTAAGAAAAGAGTTCCAGATTTCTAGAAGAGTTCCTGTGTTCTGCTTCCAGGGAGTGGCTCCTGCTCCACCCAGACAGAAAAAGTAGTTCCAGGCAGAGAAGGATCAGGAGACCAGTTAGCTGGTAAGTAAGCAGCATGGTCTGCTACAGGTAGGTCCACCAAGCACTCTTATCTAATATGAGCCCGGCGCTTCCTGTGCCGGGACCAGTCACCATCATGAGCCTGGCGCCACTGGCGCCAGGACAAGGTCCAGAGGGTCCCTATAGGGACTGGCTGGTTCCTGGGATCAGAGTCATGGGCCTGCTTCCAAGGTCGTGGGGCAAGTCCTGACCCCTTGGAAGCAGGGATCATGACAAAATCTGCTATGTTCTGACCCAGTTGAAGGTTGCCGGAGCAAAACTGTCCTTTCAGAAGGCGCAGCGGTGTAGGACCCGTGTAAACTTCTTGGGACATGAAATCACCCCTGAGGGTCTCTGTCCCCAGGCGAACAAAGTGGAAGCTCTACTAAAACTGAAAGACCTCACCACTCTGCGTGAACTAAGGAGCCTCCTTGGACTGACTAATTACAGTAGGAAATTCATTGAGGATTATGCAGAGGTCACGAGACCCCTGATCCATTTGTTAAAGGGGGGGGATCAAGTGGGAGTGGGGTCCAGAACAAGCAGAGGCAGTGAAACTAAAGATAAGCCTGTCACAAGTGCTTTGTCTAGCTTACCCTTTCAAAAACAAGGAGTTATTCATGAGACAGGGTTCTCAAATACGTGCTTAACAGCAGTATTATACCAAAAGCATGATAAGGACAATAAAGTCATCTCCTATGCGAGTAAGACTTTATCCTCTCTGGAGGAAAAATTCAACAATTGTGAGAAGGCACTCCAGGCAACGGAGTGGGGATTGAAAAATGACCGCCCGTTCATCCAGGGGGAGAACATCATCGTCGAGACTCCTCACCAGCCTTTGCAATACCTCCAAAGTCTGTCCATGCAAGGTTTTCTTGTGGAGGTCAGATATGGCCAAAACAAGAAGAGTCCCCTCGCGCAAGGTTTGGCTGACTTGCATGATTGTGCCAGAGAAAACTGTCTCGGGACGAAAGTCTCAAAACAAAGACAACATGGAGGCGTACCTGAATTTCCCACACAAAGTCTATGAAGAAGACATGTGTCAGGGGATGCCCACAGTTTATATGGATGGGTGCTCCTACAATGTTGACAACGACGGGGAATAGGTAGGAACTGGTGGCCAGTGTTGGGAATGCCTGGGTGAATGATGCCCAGAGCCCTCTGCTGGGTACAAGATCAGTCCCCCAGTACTGAGGTGGCAGAGTTGATGGCAGTTTACCAGGCCATCCTCACTGCCGTGCAACACCGACTCCACAAACTGGTCATAATCACTGATTCAGATTATATCTGGAACAGGTTCATGGAGCACCTGATTAATTGGAAAACCAGAGGCATGCTGTGTGCAAACAATAAACCACTTAAGCATGGCAAACTAATACAAAACATTGACGATCTGGTCACCTCTAATGGGATGATCATCTATTGGAAAAAGATTAAGGGTCATTCCAGTATAGAGGTACCAAACAAAACTGGAAATGACCTGGCTGATCAGCTTGCCAAAAACGGAGCCATCCAGGGTATCTCCTTGAGATCGAGTCCGTGCTAGGGAAATCCAGGTCTCTGCTTCACCAGGTCCCAAACACTTGCCCACAATGAATTCTCAACTGCCCAGTGTAGTAAGAAGACCCCGGCTGCTGATTTGATAACGGCACAAAAAGGTGATCGGATTATTGGGAAATTTTCCTAACACATTGAGGACCCCGGGAACTTTCCTCTGACGGAAAACAATTACATTGGCAAAGAGGATCTCCGGGTGTTGATGAAGTTTCCCAAAATGTTCCAAATCCAAGACGGTTTGTTGGTAAGGAGATCCATCTCTGGATATGACCAGTGGGTGGTACATACCTCATTCCAAAGCCTGATGCTCAGTCACACCCATGATGCGGCCACAGCTCGTCACCAGGGGTTTCATACTACTTTAGAAATCTTGCGAGAGGTTGCATACTTGCCACATTTGTGTCAGGACCTAGACCAATATTTGAAGGGGTGTCTTGTGTGTGCACAATTTCAGCCAAGTTCACTCACGCACTGAGCTCCCCTCCGGAAAAGGGGGATGACACTGCCTTGATCAGATTTACAAGTAGATTTCATCGGGCCTGTGATTCGCTCCTCTAGGAGGAACAAGTACATGTTAATAGTAATATGCTTGTTTACCAAATTGGTGGAATGTCTCCCGGCCCCAAATGGCAAGGCAGAAACAGCAGCTGCCCTGATGATCAACAACATCTTCTCCCATTTTGGCCTTCCCCAAAGGACTGAGTCGGACTGAGGACGTCACTTCACCAGCAAAGTAATGACAACGATGTGGGAGATACTTGGGGTAAAAAGGAAAGTCCATATTGCATACCACCAAGCCTCTAGTGGGGGAGTTGAGAGGTAGAATAAAACCAATAACTGCTCGTCTACATCAGATCTACACCCTCTTCTGCGACGAAAATGTCTACATTTGAGCTCATGACTGGACAAAAAATTGTGCTTCCCCATCATCTGCTCTATAGAACCCAAGAGCAGACACTGATTAACGCCTCCACAACTCATGAATATGTTGAAAATCTGGGAAAATACCTTCAGCATGCTTTTTTGTATGCTCAGTGGAATCTGGAGAAATCGGCAGAGGGGATGAAAACCCACTACAATTTAAAAACAACTAAAAAAGAATATCAAGTAGGAGACAGTGTCTACTTGTACAATTTTCAGAAGAACTGGACCAATGAGAGGAAATTCATCCCCTCCTGGCACGGTCCCCAAAGTTGAACTGTCAGAAGAAAAATGGGTCCACATAAATCAGTTAAAAAAGCTCTCACTCCAGACACACTTTGAAGCTGATTGATGAGTGAAAGGAAAATCAAACAGAGGAACAATTGGAAGCATGAGAAGAAAAGAAACAGAAAAAGCAGAGGGAATTATTCAGATGCATAGGTATATCTAACAGGGAGTATTTTTTCGTGTTATTGTAAAAGTGAAACAAAGATGTTATAAAAGTCAAGTTGTTGACCTTGTTCTGTTGAGTTATTTAATTGGTATGATTGTAAAAATAGAAATATACCTATAAAAAAATGTGTAAACTGTAATCATGTTTCCACTGTTGTAAATGTTCCGGGAATAATGTAATTGAAAAATACTAACATTTGTTTTGATCTATCTTCTATTAGATAATTAACATCATTACCTTCTAACCTGGCGGGGATCACCCCGTGGACCTGGAAGGGAAGTAAGGAAAGAGGGTGCCGCCTCATACCATGCAACCTAAAGATGGAAGAGGATCCTGGAGTGCCACTCCCTGTTGAAGGAGAACTCCACCAAATGAACCCCACTCTGCCCTACTCTTCCTCAACATGAAAACATGGAAGAGCAGGGGGTGGAATCTGTGGGGTGCATGTAAATGTAATTCATTAATAATTTGATACAGTTAATATATAAACTTTTCACATATTAAAAAGAAAAAACATAACTTTAGCGAATTTATCAATCACAAAATACACTATTGAATCATATATTTCTTGAGAAACAAGAAAACAAGATAAGATATTAGATAAGTATATCGTTAACTATATCTATAAAATACTGATTCACATCTTGAGGTTGCTCGGCATCTTGAAACAAGCAATACTAATAAGTATGATAAGAAAATAATAAGCTAAACATAAAAATAAAAAGTAGCATAAAAATAAAAATTTTAAATGAAAATTTGCCAAAGGAAGGCAAATTGAGATACTGAGGTGCCAGATGGCATTATAACCAGATGCTGTTGGCCTAGATAGAAATGCTCAACAAGGTTTCAATCCTAAGCCATATACTATACATTGATATAAGTATTTTTAAGCTGTGGGAGTTCACACTGCGATACCAAAACATAAGTTCCTCGACAAATAGCATATCGTGAACATGGTTACCATAATGCATACAATATAATTCTGACAAAGAAGGGCAGGCTGTCAACAGATGCTTAGCTGTTTCGGTAATCACCACGTTTTTACACACCCAACAGTATCTTTCGCTAGAGGGCAATTGACTGTGACATCCTTTATTGGAGAGAACCGATAGATGGTCAATCCTCAAAAGCAGAATAAAGCGTCTGAGTCTGCTGGAAGGGCACAAGTTCATGTAATTCTGTGAGTTCTTAAATGAGTACAGCATATGGAGTACAAATTGCCCAGATGCGCATCATTTTCCAGCCAGTCCCAAAGGTCTACCCGCTTGGACAAAGCTATTTTCGTTGAGTCGCCGGATCCCCTCCATCTGGGGGTTCAGCATCTCTCTTTGTAGAAGTGATCCATTTTCAGTTTTAGAGGATATTCAGTCGGCTCCTCTAAGATTTTATGGTAAATGGAGACCATTAAAGGGTTTGCCAGATTATTACTCAGTTTTCGATACAGCTCAGCTCTCCTTTTCAACACAATTGATTTTAATGACACCAGTCCAATTTCAAGTCTGATGATCGCCATTGGTATACATTGGGGGAGACCCAGTACCCTCCTCCAAAATGGAAGCCATTTTAGATCAATGAACAGCAATGCTTCCAAGACCATAGACAACCGTGGGAGCAAGGACCTGCATATATAGTTGATGAACTCCCTTTATGGTACATCCACAATTAGTGATGGTGAATTGATGGATCAGAGCTGTTATCTGAGAGGCTCTGATTGAACGTGATTGAATACAAGAGGTATAATCACCTCGTGTGTCAATTTCCAATCCCAGATATTTGTATACGGAAATATATTTTATTTCAAACTGAACTTTTAGTAGCCGGGCCCAGAACTCTGGGTTACTTCTCAGGACATTTGCCCAACCATTCGGGCCAGGCACTGTGGAAGATTTTAGGCCTTTGATCTTTATAATGAATTGGTCTGTTAAAACTTCAAACGGGGGTTCCGGAGGAACAATGGTCGCTGATCTCTGCACCTTTACATCAGTAGGAGAGTTTCGGATTAACAGAAAGTCTTTCCACTGTTGTGTACTAATAGGGTTGATCATAGGAAATTTCCCAGTGCCCCTTGCTTCACCCAAAAGGTCCCAGATACTTCTGGTGTTCTTTGAGCACATTACTTTTTCTGCAAACGTCCGATCTTCTCTGCTCTTCTCTTTCACTTAATCCAGGCATTGTATTTGTCTTAAGAGTCCTGCATATTAATTTATAGGAGTACTGGGATAAGTAAGACGTTTTAGCTTTGTGGATTGCTGCCCTAAGTTCTCGCTTTGCATCTCATATGATTTTATCGAAGGGGTTACTCAGCTTGCCTTCTTTAACAATCCTGTTGATGGGAACTGTAGCGTGAGAAGATGCAAATGTAGTGATCCCCATTTCAATCTCGTTAAAAGACAATGCTACAAAGTGTTGATCAACATTGGTTAACTCAGCTTCCCCAGTGCAAGCCACATTGTAGATATATTTTCCATGCCAGCAAAGGCGGGTTGACTTTCATGTGGCTTAACATATGAAACTTTGTCATCAGCAATGAATGTTAAAGTGAGTAAATTATGGTCGCTCCAGGTATTCGGGTGGATAATCATGTCTTTATCTCAAGAAGCAATGTCTGGGCTGATGAGCACCTAGTCGAGCGTGCTTTGTGCCCGAACGTCACTCCAAGTAAATTTGCCAGCGTTATCGCTGAGCGTCCTGCTGTTAATAAGTTCCAGGTCCCAGGTATAGAAAAAATGTGTCCAGCCTAGACCTTCTAAGTTTGCCAAGTCGTGGGGCATTACACTTGTGGAGTTCAGTAAAGAGTTGTCTGTTGTTCCCCCGGCGCCTTTCATCTGGCAGTTGAAATCGGCAGTGATAATGACTGATTTATTCACAGTTATTATTGACCATCATTGACCATCGGATGAGGAGGTCATGAAGGGCCTCCTGGATGGCCTCGCTGATATTTGCGCCAGGGGGATTGTATACAGTGATGAGAAGTATTCTTTCTATTACATCTTTGAATGAGCCTTCCAATTCAATGGCGATGATGTTATCCGCTTGATTCATTTTCAATCGGCTGGCGTTACTGGCCTGTCAGACTCCTGTTAAGGATTTCAATCAGGCGACACACACTTTAGTCTCAGCCCAGTATGCAGCGCACAATTGAAATGCTTATGTTAGATTAGATTCAATATTGAGATGATATACCACTCATATCACACCCGCTTTTCAAATACCCTGGGTAACAATGGACCATGAACCAGGCTGGTTGATAAAATATAATATTTATTTATTTATTTGAAAATTAAAAGAAATCATACACATTTTTATATGGGGCAGCAGTCAGCAATGTGGTGATAAGAACCATAGGAATGTAAGCAATGCACTTAGTTTAACCTTCTATTGCCATAACTACAAATCACCATGGAATAGGAGCACTTTTTGATTTTAGGTAAAATAGAATTTGAGTTAGAATTTCCCCCTGCAAGGTTCCCTCAACCCACAAATAATCAATTTTAAGTGAATAAACAGAATCAGAAGGTAATCAGGAATGACAAATAAGAAACAGAATAGAAATCCAACTTTCCCTCCACAAACAAGAGAGAAAAATTGATTTAAACCCTGGCAACGCTAAAATGACACTCAGAAATGGTTGAATAAACAATCAATATATCTAAACCTCTGGAAACAAAAACAATTCTTTATTGTAGCAACACTGGAAAGATGCTAGCAATCACAAGCAATAAATTGAGCAAAAGCATACAATTTGAAATTGAATGGAAGATTGAAAACAGTTTATAATCAAAATGACACGTTGTAAAATTAACACACTTTTGCAATTCCCGCATGGATTTACCAAAACGGTTTTTAATAAAAACATGTGAAATATGGTAAATCGCGTTTTTTGTGTTGGGATGTATCTATGGATCCTAGGTACAATATGGAAGTGAAATGAGGTCTCTAGCTGTTAAATTGAGTGAGTTATGTAAGATCTAGTGAGGTGCGTTGTTGAGAAAATGAAGGCGTGAAAAAGGAACAGAAATCAATTTTGACAAGGACAGTTTTACTCTACACTAGGGCATTCAGATTAGGCTACCAGATTGAGACACAGTAAGCCCTGGGGTTGACTCGTGAGCTCAACCATAGCAGCTCAGCGCCCGCCCGGGCAGACCGAATCCAATCACTCCAAACAGGATTAATAGCTCAGGATTTTACAAGACAAAATTATTAAAGATGTTGACACTAGCACAAGGAATCAAAGGCAGGATTTCAAGAATGATTTTGACATTATTACAATGATCAGGATGAGGATAGGAAGACTTAGAGAGTGGAACTAAGGACAAGGCAATGCAAGTTAGGCTATGATTTTCCATGGTTCCTATTGATACTCAGAGTCCACTTTTAGTTTGGATTTTGGAAAGTCAGCGGTTCTGGTCGCCGCATGGATCTGGTCTAACACAGGACAGCCGGACAAAATCAGCGGGACAGGATCAACTGACATGGACTGGTTACCGGGAAGCACTTCTGGTTACTGGATAAAATAGGGCATCAGGAGAGCAGGATGGCAGCAGCATGCAGTGAATGGCAAGCCAGCTTAATTCAGGATGCTTCCCAAAACACCACAGCATTTCCCTTGGTTATTGGGATTATTATAGAATTGAGGCCCAGCTGAAGTAAGATCATCAATGCTTGGCCTTGTGGTTGGGATCTGGAGTTTAGAAGGATAAATGCGAGATGAAGACAGGAACGGGACACCAGTGTAGGAAATCAGGAATCAGTGTGCCTGTCTTGTCAGGGACCCTTATTTATCATGCAAAATGACATCATCAAGGTAGAGGCTGGGCAGGGTCAACTACGCCCACCCCAAAACTACTTGGATTGGGCAGGGGAGCTAGTCTCCGCCTCGCTCTCAGTTGGTTGGATTTCTAAGGGGATGATGTCAGGTTTATGAGGTGAGGTTTACAATGTCCCAACACTCCCACATTTACTTTACTTAAAATCCGATTTTGCCAAAAACATACATTTATACACTTGCAATCTCTTGGCAAATTATACCCACGGGTTACATATGATGTGCAGCAGATTAGTCCCATCCTCCATTCTGTGCAACCTTGTTTCGTCTTTCTGATACATTTTGGTAGTTTTACAGATTAAAGATTTGGCCTAAAATTCCACAATTTTATACAAAAATGTGAATTGTCCCCAGGGATGCATGTACAAAATCTTAGGTTTGCCACATTCATTCTTTCCTGGGAATCTGTCATATTTTGTAACTTCTGTTCCCCATGCAGAAATGAGTTCTACCAAGTTTTAAAATATAGCCCACAAAATTAGGTTTAAAACTGCAACCTTTTTAAGTTTTTGCTAATTCTTGCTACAGAAATAAAAGTCTTTAAAGTTTCTTTGTAACATAGTCTCTGTAACCAAACAGCAGTCCCTTTGTTACTTGATCCTGTTTTTTTTCTTCCTTCAACTGCAAGCAGCTGTCATTTCCTTCCAGGCAAGGGGGTTTCCAGTCTTAATTGAAGGTTTTATGGTCCCTTCACACTTGACAGGTGAGTGTTCCAGGACTGCTATTGTGCCAGCTTGGAGCACAGACGAATGTCTGATGAGCATGTGAACTTTCATTGTCCTATTCCATTCAAAGTTTTTCAAGCTGGCACTTCACACCTACGTGTCGTGGATTTAGGGTGCATCTCCCTTCCTTGGAGGAGTTTCATAACTGGCAACTGGAATAACAGGTTTTTCTGAGAGCTTGCAACTCCAGCCTATGTGTTTTAAACTGTTTAATTTCTTACTTTGGGTCTTGAATTAAACCAACCTATGACAGAAGATATCCTATGTGTGTATTGTCACCACTAACATAATTCCTTTACATTGCTTATTAGGCAGGCTTTTATTAACAATTGAGTTTTAAACGGGTCATTTTTTCTCTTCAGTCAGCACAGCCCATTTTTCCACATTTGTTAAAAACTGCTATCATGTCTTTCTTTAATTCAGTTTGCAGCTCCTCAGATTGCCACTGTCTTGGCAGCAGTAGTCATTTTCCTTGCCGAAGGACTCTTATGTAAAGTATAGGTACATTTATCCTTTACCCCGCTCAGAGAGTAAAAAGTCTCTTTGAACTGCTGCGCCTGCATACATTTTGTCAAGAAATAAACGTGTGTTCCCGTGCAAGGGAAAAATGGAGTCGCTTTTGATTTCTCTGAGAGTTGGTTTGACTGGGCCTTTTTACTCACAGTGGTTTCAGAATGACAGGGTGAAAATGTTTCATTCTGAAGGGGAATTTTTTGGCTTTTGCAGCAATGCAGTGCTGCTGGTTCCCTTGATTCCATACATATGTCTCAGAACACACTGGCATACTTTTCAGTGTGTTCCCTTGTTCCATTTTGCCTGAAGTGTGTTCGGCAAGATGGTGCAGCCATTTTTCTGTTGCTATCAAAACACAGTTTTGAGGTCCTGGTGCGCGCAGGAGCCAGCGCAGCCAGGTTGCTGTTTCTTGCGCAAATGCAGCTCAGTGATGTGGGGCAATGCGTTCAGTGGATCAATAAATTCCACACTCCCAAAATCAGTCCCCCCGTAAGGTCTTCCATGCGTTCCTTTTTTGGCAAAAGACTGGTAAATCAGATAGCCTTCAAGGATTAATGAGGAGGTGAGCCAGATTTCTTGCAGACATATGCAATGATGGTCAGCTAAAAAAGAGAAGGACCCATCTGAAGACAGTAAATGACTGAATCCACGACAGTTCCAAGAGACGATGGTGTGATCTCACTGCTTTTGTATGGCCAAAGGAAGAGATGTAGCCAGCCAGGATAGCACTCTCTGGATATCAGCGAGTTGAACTTGTTCACCTGTGGGTTAAGAAGAGACATCAGCATTTACTACAGGCCCTGCGTTGTTAGTCGTGGGCCAGCTCAGATCTTCCATTTCAGGGTCTGCATCAATCTCTATATCCACCACTAGTAAACTCTCCCTGTGGTTTCGCATCATTTGAGCAGTGGAAAGGAACTTACAGTGGATAGCTGAAACGTTGGTGTTTGTCATATACAGAGGTTCTACATGCTCAAAATCTTCATATCTAAGGACTCATAACGGAGGTACAGAATGGAGTCTGGTCATGAGTTTGGATCTAACTAGCCAACTGCACTCGCTCTGTTGATAAAGATTTTTAATAATACAGACTCGGTTACCTGAGTGGTCGATTTGGTTGTCTATATTTATAGCTGTAGGATTAGCTTTGTCCTGTTCCAATGAGGCTACTTTAGAATTTTGGTAAAGATTTTATTTGGGGTCAAGGAGATCTTCTCAAGATCATTGTTTGATTGTAAAGTCCCCAAATCAAGTAGCTCTTATGCATTTCCTAGAGATTTGTTCTCGTTGTCCGGAATGAGCCAGCTAGTTAGTCTTTCTGCGCCATTTGCTTTACTTTGTTTTGCCCTAGTAGCTTCCTTTTTGGCCTTCTTAGTGGGAGCAGTTGAAGGCAAGGGGGAGGCCAACTCACAGGGTTTCTTACTTATTGCTGCCCTTTTAGCGAGTCTGTGTTGTTTGCGAGAGAAGAATGATATTGATTTATTGGCCACTATATAGGCAGTCTTAGTTCCAGTACAAGCTCTGTGGGGCCACAATCTGCAGGTGGATGGTTTATTACGTCCTCTTCTCTACTAGTATTATTCGATAGACACCTAGGCAAAATTCATAGTGTTCTCTGAAATGCACACACTTTTATAAGTATTTTTAAGGCAAATTGTAACGAGGCCATTGATGATTGCAGAGATGCTGAATTAGACAATGATGCTTTGCTAGTCTCAATACCACTTCCAATGATGGATGGATCATGATGTATAGCTAGATTAGGAGATGCCGATAATCTGCTGGTGTGCTCTCTGGGGCAATGAGACACTTTTGTGTTTGAGCCTTGGGGGTTTGTCCCCCCAGAATTTGTTGGAGTTGGAGTCATTGATCTCTGCATTGATAAGCACAATTCAAGAAGTGAGTTGTTGTCTATATCTCCATAGTTAGTTGCATCCTGAGGGATGGTATTATTTGCAATGACTGGCTCTGATTCATCAATATTTGTGGGGACATTCCCCACCTGCTCATTAGTGGTAAAAATATTGGTTATAGCTATAGTGGGTGGCTATTGTTTTTTTAATTTGGTTTTACCCATTGTGCCACGGTTTAAGATCTCAACTAATTTATTATCATGCTTGCGCACGTTGTAGATAGAATGTTGACCTTTCTTAGCCTGCGGCATGTAGCACACATCCTCAGGTTTCTAAGAATAAATTTCCACTGAATTCTGCTGAGGAAAAATTGAAAGTACTTTGCTTTAAGCACTCTGTTTTAAAAAGAAGAATGGACTACTGCTTAGAATGATGCACTGTAGCTTATGAAGGAGGCAAAGCAGAAGCAAAAAGCAAAAACAGGCAGAAACTGCCTTAACAAACTGGTTGGTTGTGTATAATAGTGTATCACATCTTGTGAAGACTGGCATGCTCACTGCACAGAGGGTGTACGGGCAGGCAAAACAGGGCAGCAAATGAAGGGAATACAGCACACTGCTATGGGGACACGGGTAGAAAGTTGGAAAAGTAAGCAACCCTTAACACCATGGTTCACAGTCTGAAGGGGCCGGCCGGCCACTGGCCACGGGCCGGGTGACTTGCGAAGTGGTGTTCGCACAGCATTTCTCCTGGATACCAAGCACCGGGACACCCTCGTTCTCCGTCGCCAATACTATCTCTTTGGCACCAACGCCGATGCTGACCTCCGTGGCCTCCTCGCTCTGCTCTCTCCAATGCAGCACGGTTTGAGGAAAGAACCTAGCATGCGTACTTGTGCAGACGTACCGCCGTCAAGCCACACTGACTCTCAGGGAATCCACAGAAAGTCAGCCGCTTCCGACAGCAGTAACTACCAGAGAAGGCCTTCAGTTTCAGTGGGGTGAATTTAAGGCCCTAACTGAAATCCCATTCAAACCAAAAACTGCATTTCGACATTGCCATGAAAAATGCCTGTGCTCTGCTTCCCTGGCACATGTGTGGCGCGCATTTCAACATTCCATCAGAAGCAAATGTGTTGTGTTCTCCCTGGCACATGTGTGGCAAGCATTGTCACCCAAAGAATAGCTCTGAAATTGCTTTCCTGTCATTTGAATCATGTGAACATGACCTGCAGTCAGAACAGCTCTACATTTGCTGTTCTGTCATTTAAAAACCAAAGTTGCACCCTGCATCTATTTTTTTCGTTCTTCTGAAATACCAGAAAATATGTGCTGCAAGTCAAGACGGCCCTGCATTTACTTTACTCCATCTGAATTGAAAAAAAGTTAGGCAATATATCTCAAAAAACTGCCTTGTCTGACTGTCCCTTCACATGAGGGGCAGGGATTGCACATTGCAATGGACACGGTTTGGTTTCCCTTTGATGCGAACCACTGCGTGCAAAACACTGAAATTAAAAGAAAACAGCTTCTATTTTTCATTCTGTGTCAAGATCAAATAAACTCTGCGCAGTATCCCCTCCATGTCTATGGACCAACATTATATGCAAACCCACGCAAAAGGATCAATTTAATGAGAATATAATTTACAAAATCACATTGGAATCCATAAATGAAAAGCTTTAACACTTGTGAATTTGTTCTTTGTAAAATGAGGAAAAATTATGTTTAAAACCCAACGTCAAATGACAGCTTTTGATTGCATCAGATTGTTAGTGAATATGTTGTGTGTGGGGGGCTGGCAAAGCCATGGATATTATGCTTTTCCATTCACAAGACTTCAATCAACTCAGCAGAGGTCCTGGACTACTAGTCAAACCAGTTTGGTTGGAAGTCTTGCCTCCCACTTTCGCACCTAGAAGTGAACTAATTCTGCAAGAACATATAAGGGGCTGAGGGCGTGATAATTACCAGTTCTACCAGACTAGAAGGCATTTCTGGTAGAAAAGACAAAGGATACAAGTGCGGCCTGTGTTTGACTGAGAGGTGCGATTTCCTCCAGCACCCCATCCCAGGATGTCCTTTGTTGCAAGCTGAGCCAGGAGGGGACAATTTGGCTGTGGTGGTTTGCAGCACTGCCCACCCATGTGACCAATCTTGCATAATGACATTAAAAGACTGCAATATTTCAAGACATTTTTCCCAGCACCCTGAATATGTAGTAAATTTGTATTATGCCAGGTTGCCATGTGATTTTTAGGAGAAAAAAAGAGACAAAGTACATGTTTCTAGCACTTAGTGAACTGGAATGGCCATGAAAGATGCTTTTCGGGGTGAATTATAAATGGAACAGATCTGAAACTAGGTGAAAAGATGCAAAATGTTTTATGCTGTTCATAAAAACGGGTGAAATTGTGACAAAGGGTGATGCAACATCACACAGAGTCGGTGACCGGACTATCCAATTCCCTGTGACATATGGAATCTGCATATGTGATTCTTGTGGCGGTGGCTAGTATAAATTTGAAGTTTTGCTCCATAACCTATTTTTGGTAAAAAGTAGCTTTGTGAGACAAAGAAAGGTCATAAAAGCAAAGACATAAATGATGTAATTTCCCCTAAATCAATTGGCCTGGGGAGGGGAGTGAGGAATGAGAGACTCTCCGATCCTAGAGCAATGGTAATTTCAGGGTACTGCCCCCCAGGTTGTAAATACGATGATGTAATTTTGGCTATATAAGGGGGAGACAGAGAAACACAAGGGACTCAAGAATACAAATCCATTCAAGATCCAGGAAAGCAGAGATACCTCCATCCATCCAGATGCAGTCACACACAAGAATCCAGGGAGAAAAGAGGGGAAGCAGTGCATCCCATCCAGCTGTCCAGCATCCCATCCAGCTGTCCACAGTGACCAGACCTTACCTTGCTATCCAGCACCCCATCCAGGAGAGCCCAGTGACCAGATCCCTTAGCCCAGCCTTCCAGAGCGCCCAGATCTCTTGGCCTAGCTGTCCAGCGACCTCACTGGCTTTCCAGAGCCCCAAACCCAAGCTTACATTGTAAGTATCACATCACCCAATCCCCAAATTGCATATCCCGCTCTATTGACCCTTGCACCCCATTGAAATCCCATTCAAAAGCCCAAATTCCCAGTATATTATGTTCACCTTTCCATAGACAAATCTGTATTAGCCTGTGTATGTTAGTGCAATTTATTTGATAAGTCCTTCCATAGTCTGTATAAATCCTTAGCATTATTTGTAATTAACCCCCCTATAAAGAGATTCATGGTGAGCTGGTTGCCATTCAAAATCAACCACCTCATGTCAAGTGCCTTTCTTTAATAATTATAGCCATTAAAATATAGTCTCAACAGAACTAGTCTTTGTTTAACAAAAAACGAATTTGCCTGTGTATTGTGCTTTCCTACCAATTCCAATTTGCATTCATCCCATAGAAAAACCAAAACTGTAATCCCATTAACAGTAACCTCTTTTTATCAGAATCCTATCTGTAATGTGCATCTGTTCCTTGTCCTGAAAACCAACGTTTTCATTTTGACAGCCAAGTCCTTTCCGTGGCTGCCTGTCAGCAAAAGTCCTGTGTAGAACGAATTGCCATTCTGCCGCATGTGTTTTCTTTTGCCTACTGTCCTTTCCCCAAAATGTTCTTACCTATGTTCCTTGCCTTGGTGCCATGCGTAGTTGTCTGTAAGCTTCCTTATGTTTGTTGTTTGTTTATTTATTTCTAATGCACACCAGACCCGAAGGCATCAGGGCGTAAGAACACGGCAATGCAAAGCTTACAAGGTTACAGAGTTACAAGGTATCAGATAGCAAGGTCAAAGTAGTACAATATAGACTTTGTAAACAGGTAGGGTGCATAGGCATATTAAGCAGGTAATACAGGCAGTTCAATATAAATAATTATAAATAAATAATAATTATGCATCCTAGGTGTAGATTGCAGAGATCCATCATACTGGTCAGTGGAATTGAGTAGGTTGGAATAGTTTTGCCACTCAAATGTAGTAACACAAATCTCTGTCCTAGCTATCCCATCAAAGTTGTAAAACCAACATTAAGAGCAACCCCTTTGTGCATCTGTTCCTTGTCCTGAAAACTGACTTTTTGTTTTTGACAGCCAAGCCTTTTCTTTTGCATTCTGTCCTTTTCCCAAAAATCGATTTTCTTACCTATGTTCACATTGCCTTGGTGCCCTTCTTAGTTGTCTGTAAGCTTCCTTATCACTCAAGTGTGCAACACAAATTTCTGTCCTAGCTATCCCATTGCAGTTGTAAAACCCGTGCAAGTAACAAGTGTAATCCGATTATACCATTTTGCTCATAATTAAGGTTTTCAATATATTTTCTGGTCTCCCACTTGAGGTGGTGGGCTGAATTCTAAATCCGAGTTTTCCCTCTTCATTCTGACTCCTTTCCACTGCCTTCCACCCACAAATAATTTAGTTGGCTGGAGTTTGGGGGTGAGTGTTGCAGGAGGAGTACATCATTTGAGTGCCATCTGTTATTTTTTTTAATGATTTTGCTATTAAAGGTTTCTGTATATTAGTTTAGAAGTTTGAATTAACAGTATTGTTGGAATATTTGCATTTGTATTGCCACAAAATTGGTGGTTGCTGCCCAATTATTTGATTTTGCTCTGGTTTTTCTTTCAACCATAAAATTAATAAATGTCATATTGTTACACACCGGCCTGGTTCCTAGTCCATTGGGACATGGGGCGTTTGTTAAGGTGGGTGTGAGACGGGTTGGGGGCCTACTGAAATAGAGAACCCAGAGTTCATTAAAGATAGAAAGTGTTTTTATTGTGCGCCACATTCAGTGTCAGTGGAAGAAGTCCGTCGCTGGAGTGTGCCATGTTATAAAACCGTTACAGCAGGTAAGTGACCTGGAAGCCTGATGTAGTTGGGTCTGGGACCCCAAGGGAGTTAGAGAAGCTAAGTCAAGTCAGAGACCCGAGAAAAGTACAAGGGGAAAGAAAAGTTGGAACAAACTATGTGACATATCCTATGCAGAACAGAACCTGGGAGGAGATTACACCAGGTTTGTTCAGTGGGACAGTGCAGCACACCGGGGCCTGGGACTCTTATGAATGTGGGCAAGTCCCACACAAGCAGAACACAGGGGTTAGGGGCCCACATAAAGGTAAGAGACATGTCAAAGGGGCTGAGGCCCAAAGCAAGTCGGGGAGAACCCGAGAAAGTCTGAATGGGTCTGGGACCCACGCAGGTATGAGAGAACCAGTTGGGACGAAACCGAGATAGCCCAGAGGGATCTGAAATCCATGTGACGGAGTCAGGGGGAACCTGAGTCAACCCAGAGGGATCTGCGACCGATGTGAGAAAGCCAGGGAGAACCTGAGACATCCCAGAGGGATCTGGGATCCATGTGAGAGAGTCGGGGAGAACCCCAGATAGCCCAGAGGGATCTGGGAACAGTGTGAATGAGTCAGGGAGAAACCGAGGCAGGCAAGAGGGATCTAAGATCAGTGTGAAAGAGTCAAGGAGAACCCGAGACAACCCAGGGATATATGGGACCAATGTGAAAGATTGAGCGAGAACCTGAGACAAGATGGAGGGATCTGAGACTGGACTTTCACAGAGGTGAAAGAGTCCAATAAGTAAAAACAAGCAACCAAAAAAGTAAGGAACAGGGCTCAGGGACCCACACAAGACAAAGAGACACTTTCAAAAGGGCTGATGCCCAAAGACAAGTCGTGAAGAACCCAACCAAGTTTATTAGGGTGAGGGACCAACGCAGGAGTGACACAGATTCTGGGAGAACCTGAGCAAACCCAGAGCGATCTGGTACCCATGTGAGAAAGTGAAAGAGATTAAAACACGGGGCCGCTGACCCATTTTAGAAGAAAGCGACATTTTGCTGGAGTTCTGAATTCTACAGTCAAGTCTCGCCAGACTTGGTGCTCGAGTTTTGAGTTAGAAACAATGGGAAGGGACCCCATTTTTGATACTTGGGAACTATGTTACTCGTGTTTTCACGTCATGAACTGAACTTTAAGGGCTGTGCCCAGAGAGCGAGAGAAGCCTCTGCCCGTATTAAGACACACAGTTTTTCCTTAGTTAGTTTAGCTTAAGTGTCAGAAATATGTTTGGGCGCCGGAAGGTGGACGCTTTACTTTACAGACGATCTGACAGCATCTTAGTATTTTTGTTGAGGCTGGGCAACCCCTCATAGATATAGGGCAAGATAGGGTTTTCCTTTTCTTTTACATTTATTATAAAAGCCTTTCCCAACAAGCATACCACCACTGTGTCAAACTTGTACTTCTGCACTCTTATAAGACACATGATGAGGAGTTGAAGGCCAAAATAACTAATCAAACCAATCATATTCAAGGCTTTGTAGATAACATTGTATATTTAAAAACCCAACTGAAATAGTTTCAAGATACATACCCAAAATTTGTAATAAAGGACATTCTGCCTCAATATGAGCATGTCTGTCCTGAACAAGTGCCGGTAACAATGGTTAGTCTGTCGGTAGGGGCAGTGAACAACTGGCAGGCCCGACGTGCGGCAGTTCAGGCACCTACTGGAAGAAAAATCACTGAAGCACCAGCAGAGGTGTAGCCAGGATTTTCTAACAAGTGGGGCCTGATAAGAATCATTAATGGTAATGTTTGCTATGGTAATGTTTATTTGTAAAGCACCTATACACATGGCTGTGTTTCAAACCGCTCAAGGAGGAGGGAACAAGGGAGAAAAACAACAGCCATTCATAGCCTTTGAGTTTCTAAATGATAACCAGTCTGCCACAGGCAGAGTAAGGGCATATAATTACAATTAATAAATAAAATAATAATAATAATAATTTGGCATTTATATAGCGCTATGAACCCTCAGGTATTTGAGCGCTGCTTATTATTACCCACAGTGTGTGGTGCTCATTTATCGACCTCGGAAGGATGAAAGGCTGAGTTTGGCCCCGCAGGGATTCGAACCTGTGTTAGCAGGCTCTGCACGGATGTCAAAGCGAGCACGCTACTCGCTGTGACAATTAACATTGTAAATAACAACAAATAGGTCTGACGACGATTCTGCAGTTTTTCCAAGAGCATGGAGAGGACAACATGCAGGAGGGGAGAAAGGGAAGATAAAGATGGACAATCTTAAGGCATGGTATGTTCAGATCATGCAAGTGCACAGTTGGTACAGGAGAGGGGGGAGGACAAGTGCGGGGGGGGGGACCAAGTGCGCCCAGTTGGCCAGGGGCTGGGAAAGTGCTGAGAAATGCCATTCTCAATGGATAATTGACCGAGTGCAGTAGCAATGAGGCAAGTGCAGGCCCCGAGGCAAGTGATGGAGGACTGGTGAGGTTGCCGGGGACCTGTGAGACTCTGAGGTCTCCCGGTGGCCAGTCAGCAAGCTGAGTGGATAAGGAGGGAGAGAGGGATAGGACAGAGAGAGAGGTTAGCAGGGTATAGGGAGAGAGAAGGAGGAGGAGAAGAGGAATGTCTTAATGAGTTCCTGGAAACTTAAGGAGATCAGGCTCAAGACAGAGGGTGGGAGGGAGGCTATTCCAGAGGGAGGCCCCTGCTGAGGATCAAGATCTCCCTACAAATCTCTGTTTAGAGAACCAGCTCACTGGCAGAAGTTTGGAGGTAGATGAGCAGAGGGCTCAGAAGCGACAGTATTTAGGAAGGTATCAGTGAAGATAGGTGGGTCCCAGGCCCCAGAAAGCCTTGTGGACAATGCAGAGGGTCTTGAACTTTATCCATGCAGCCAAGGGGAGCCAGTGGAGGGATTTCAGTGCTAGAGAGATGCAATTCCTGGGCTTGAGGCCAAGCATAAGTCTTGCAGTTCTGTTCTGTGTGAAGGTGAGAAAAGGAAGAGTACCTCTGAGGGAGGTCAGCTGGTAGGTGACATTTTAGAGATGTCAGAAATGTGATTTGAGAAGGAGAGAATGGAGTCAAAGATGACCCCAAGGTTTTTTGCCTAAAATGTGGGTGCGGGTGCAGGACCAAGGGAGGCTGGACAGAGTGAGAGTGGGAAAGCGGGAGCAGGAGTCCCAATGCAAACAATCTCAGTCTTACTGGCATTGAGGCAGGGATCGTTTGAAGCACACCATGACTGAATTGTGAACAGGGTAGCCTGAAGGAGAGTTGTGTGTCATCCACATAACACTGGAAATTAGAGGTGAAACTGGCAGCCATGTAGACATTGACAAACCACTTGGAAAGGTTAGAGCCTGTGGGGGATGCCACAGATTGAAAGAGTGATAGAAGAGAGAAAGGACCAGAGTTCCACTTGGGATGGGCTGTCTGACAGGAAGGAGGATAACCACACAAGAGCCTGACCAGTGATTCAAGGGTGCCACAGAGACGTGCAATCAGGATGTTGTAGTTTACCATGTCGAAGGCAGAGGAGAAGTCAAGAAGAATGAGGACAGAGGGAGTTTTAGTTTAGTCTCAAGATTAGAGACCAGGTCTTCACAGGTGTTCAGAACAGCAGTTTCGTTACAGACTTTAAAAAGTTTGGCCATGTTGTTTGATGCCGTGGAGATGCGTTTTGAATAAACACTCTTTTCTTGGTGGGGATGCAGAGTCGATATTGCCTTTTAGGGAGGCAGCAGGCCAGTTTGTCAGAGGGTCTGCCTGATGCATTCCATTTCCGTTCAGCTGCCCTACACTTACGTTTAAGGGCAGCCAGATCAGAGCCGTACCAAGAGTTGCACTTTGTGGAAGGCTTCAGTCGGACTCTAATGACAGGGGTAAGAATGTGAAGGGTGTTGGAGATAGAGAGATTGAAGTTAACAGGGCTGTGGCAGGGTGGGAGTCTGCTGCAGGAGTAGGTGGAGGCAAAGGCAGCCACTGTCACTCTTTTCATGTGTCTGATGATTTTGAATCCTAGTGGCCATGCCGTGTGTGCCGATGCAAGAGGAGAGGAGATCTTTAAGTGTGATGAGAGTAGAGAGTGGTCCGACCAAGAGAGAGAGGTAGTGAGAGGGATAGAGAGAGGGATGTCGGTAGAGAAGAGAGCTTCCAAAATGCGGCCCGCTGTGTGCGTGGAGCCAGAAGGTAAGATAGAGAGAGAGAGGGAATCACACAGGTTGCAGAAAGGACCTGAGGAGTCAGGAGAGTCCAGATGATATTGAGGTTGCCCAACAGAAGGAGGACAGTAGAGAGGAGTCCAGGTCAGCCCATTCCGAGAGGAAGTGAGTGGATTGACCTGGTGACCGATACAAGGTGGCCATAATGAGGGAGGCATTAGGAGACAGTGAGAGCCTGCAGACTAGGCATTCAAAAGTGGAGTAGGACTGAGTGGGCACAGTTATCCATTCTGCGAAGATCAATGCCACTCCCTCTTCTGAACCTTTGGACCAGGGTACAGAAAGGATCTTGTATCCTTCAGGGAGGAGTGTGTCAAAGCTTGTGACAGAGCTGTCCTTGAACCATGTCTCTGTTATGGCAAGCACATCAAGATCCATACGTTGAAGGAGGTTGATGATATCGGACGAGTGTTTGAAAGTGGAGCAAGAGTTGAGCCTGGTAATATGGAGAAGCTTACCATCTTTGAAGGTCTTCTGCAGGGGGCAGTGCCCCCCATTCCCCTCCGTGTATGGCAAGATAGCCAGAGGAATAGTGGAGGATTGCGCAGGAGCCAAGGCCAACAGCGGAGCCAGTACAGTAAGGCGAGGCAAGGGTGCCTGTGCAGAGGAGGAGGGAGGCACAGTAGGCAAGGGTACCTGTTCAGAGGCGGAGGAAGTCACAGCAGACAAGGGAGCCTGTGCAGAGGAGGAGGAAGACACAGCAGGCAAGGGAGCCCATGCAGTGGAGGAGGGAGGAACAGTGGGCAAGGAAGCCAGTACATTATGAAGCAAAAAAAAGTTCACCTAAGCAAAAAATGCTGCAAAGCAGGACATACACTGGCTTACCTCACAACTGACGCTGAGTGAGCAGTGTAAGGTAACTACACACACATTTATGTGGAGAATAGAAAGAAACGTATCCTTGACAGAAAAAATGGGCATATAAGGGAAAGATCGTGATTATGCAATGTCAGAGATTGAACACCTGAAGAAAGAATTGACTAGCTGGCAGAATATCAGTCCGGAATCAACAGGAAAAGCACATTACAGAAAGAAAAAGAGTCCTTACAGAAGGAGGTTCAAAACATGAGAGAAAAACTGGCTTCCAAAACTAGGGTATTTGTTACTATTCAGGGTAGTCTGGATGAGTCTATGGAACGGGTAGTGCAAAGTAAAAAGCAGATAATAATTCAAATGGATCTTAATGCTAGGCTAAGGCAGGACATCAAAGATGTTCAAGTAAGTTCAGACTCTAGGTCTAACACATGCACACAGATCATTTCCATGGCAGAAGTGATATTATCCCCAATTCCTGAGACTACCACTCCATTCTTCAAAACCTCCCAGTGTCATGCTAGTGGTTATGTTCCACCTAGCCAGTCAGGACATAGGGCTTGCACCAGACACTACATCCCCTCTTCGTAAACACAACCAGATACACAGGAAGACATGAATACCCTGTCTCAATCAGAGAATAATAGAGAAATCCAGGTGGGAGGAGAGGGAATGGCACAATTAGCACGCAAGGAGGGGACATGAGAGGGATTGCGAACACACCCAAACAGAGAACTAGTCAAGACATGAAAATCAGTTAAGGGAACCAGAATTCCAGTGTATGATTCATCAGAGAGACCACTTACACCATTTGGCTGACATTGAGCGATAGAAAATGCAGTCTGAAAAGGGAATTTTAAGAACACCCATCTATGCTAGGGACTATGGTTATGGGAAACACTGGGTTTGAGCAATGATATGACATACCATACTATCCAGCACCTCAGAACATTTTTGAGGCCCTTAACCCATAAGAACAATGGGAAAGAGAAATTAGAGAGGGTCCCCAGTAACATCTTCATACAAAACCTCCTTACAGTACTAGTAAAAAGGGAGGCAGTCATGTAGGGAAGGGGATTTCAATAGTGTCTCTGATACCGATGAGGGAAGCTGGACCCAGGTAAAGCGACGTAGAATAAGAAAACCACAATCACAATTAGTGAAATACCCAATCAAACAGATCAAGGCCATGACCAACCTACTCCCTACACTTAACTCACTCTCTGACAACTTGGACCCTGAGACCTTGGTTGAGGAATACAATAAAATTATGTCCACTTCCCTGGACTTAATAGCCCCTCTCAAACTCAGGCCAAGTAAGCCCAAAACTCACCTAAACAATTGGTACACACCTTTCCTCAAAAATTTAAGACAGCAAAAAAGAAATTGTGAAACCATCTGGAAAAAAGACCCATCAGCTGCCAACAAAATCAAATTCACCAAACTAGCGGCCCTGTACAAAAAAGAAATCCTCCTAGCAAAACGTACCTCCTTTGACTCCCGCATCTCCCAAGCTAGTTCAAACATGAAGGAATTATTCTCGATTCTAAAAGAAGTAGAAACCCCCATAGCACCTCCAGACACCTGCATTAAAGATAAGAATTGGTGAACTGACATCCAAAATGCCTTAGCCAACCAAATCGCTACTTTACGAAATAATATATCCTGTAAAAAAGCATCCTTGAATAATCCTGCCTTGTCCAAGCCACCCGAGAAGCAGACTGCAAGTGAATATACACGATTTAACTTTACCAAAGTGACCATGCTCGAAGTGGAAAAAATCATCTTGTCATTAAAGCCTTCTAACTGCCAGGGAGACCTATGTCCAGCACAGCTCATAAAAGACGCTGCCCGTGACCTCTCCCCATTTATCACAAAGCTAATCAATGCCTCCTTCTCCACTGAGTCCATCCCAACCAACCTAAAACAATCCTGGTATTACCTCTACTAAAAAAACCTACTCTTGACCCAGCCACACCTACTAATTACAGACCCATAACAACGGTACCATTCCTCCTGAAAATCCTGGACAAGGTCGCCTATGTTCAAATACAGAAGCACCTGGAGGAACACCACTTGTTAGGAGCCAGACAATCAGGCTTCCGACCCCAACATGGGACCGAGACAGCTCTCATCGACCTTAAAACACAGATTGATCTGCTCAAAGACAATGGCCTAGCTGCATTACTCCTCCTCCTCGACCTCTCCGCACCATTCGACCTGGTCGACCACTCGTTCCTCTGCACTCACCTTCACACGGCTGCCCACATCTCCCCCGAGGCCATTACATGGATTAGATCCTTCCTCGATGGCAGAACCATGAGGGTATTTTCGCCTACAGACGCTGCAGACCCTATACCCATCACTTGTGGTGTACCTCAGGGTTCCTGTGTCTCCCCTACACTGTATAACATATTTACCAAGCCCCTTTTCGACAATCTGGATCATCTCGGTATCACCTACACTAACTATGCAGATGATACCCAGATCCTCCTTCCGCTTTCTGGAGATTACGGAAAGGATTTGGCCTTGGTGAATAGGGTTTACATCATCATCCAAGCATGGATGGCCACTCACCGTCTATGCCTGAATGATGATAAAACGGAACTCATCACACTGGGCACTACAGCCAGCCTAAAGAAATTGAGCCTAGCCTACTCATCATTCATAATCGATGGCAATACTATCAGAGTGGGACACGAAGTCAAAACACTGGGCTTCTACCTGGACGCCAATCTCACCTTTAACAGACAGGTGAACTCACTAGCCTCCTCCACGGCCTATACGTGTAAATTGATCCGGACAGCCAAACCTTTCCTATCCGACACTAGTTGCCTGACCCTGGCCAGAGCCCTCATACTATCCCGCTAAGACTACTGTAACGCCCTTTATCTTGGGTCTTCCAAAGCCACTACTAGCAAGTTACAAACCCTCCAGAACAACGCACTCAGAGCGGCCTTGGGCATTTCAAGAAGAGACCACATTACAGCACATAGCCAGCAAAATAACTGGACCCCCATCATAGACAAAATCTCCCTAAAAACTGCCTCACTTACCCATAAGTCCCTTAACAACGCGACCCCCACTTACCTGATCAACATATTTCACAGACTAACATCCTTGAGACCGACAAGGACAGCATACAGAGACTGCCTTGCCGTCCCTACTTACAAACGCTCAACTATAGGAGGTAATAGCTTCCCAGTGAAAGCGGCCAAACTTTGGAACTCCCTACCACCCACTCTTAGAATGGACATACCCTACCAAAACTTCTGCTCCAAGTTGATGTCTTGGCTGAAGACAGCCATTGTCTAAACATAATGAGCTAGGTTTCCGCGCCTCTCACCTGTCACTTGGACATACTGGATACACAACCGTTAACTGTATATATATGTATATATTTCCTGCTTACTGTCATTATTATTGTGTTCATACCTCTATATATTTTACTGTCTGTAACTAAGTTTCGCAAATTCTTGTATCTGCTGCGCCTTGTTACCCTAGGGTATTTCGGCGCATTACAAATAATAAACAAACAAACAAACATCTAGAATTGTACAAATAGCATCATTTGAATTGGAGAATTATCAAAATAACAGACTTTGTAAAATGGACGTTCTCTCCTGAGTTTTGTAGTTTCTTTGCTGGGCTGATAGAAAAATAAATCACTACAAATAGTCCTCTTACAAGGTGACCATTTTAAAATAGTTGTCCACTTACAGAAACCAAGAAGAAACCCACAGGAAACCTACAATTTAATGTGTGGTGAGGATCCATCTCTTAGGGAGTTTGCTCAAAAACTCAAACAAACATTTGCACAGATTTCTGGGCAGGTCGATACCAAAAGATGAGATTTCAAGACTATATCATTTCACACCTTTACAAAATACATAGGGAGTCAGTCTGTGATTTCGATGACTCAAAACTTTTGGAGTGGATAATCACACAGGCTAAGGGGATCTCTGAAGTACAGAACCCAACAACTCCCAAAAACAAAGTAAAGAAGCACAAAAAAAAGCCTGTCCCCACCCTCAATTAAGGGGGCTGAGGCAAAGAGTACTGCTTAGTTGGACCTGCGACAAGGACACCTTTTCCTCTGCTGTTAAGGAACCTAACACACAAGGAAGACCATCAGTTCAAAGCCAGCCAACAAGTACCTCACTGGGTATAAAACATACTGATCCCATAAAACCTGAGACTTACCTAAATCCTCTGTATTTATGCTCAACATCTATCATGGGCTGTAGGTATGTTTCTCCTCCAGTGAGAACTGCTCACAGCCTATGATCAACTTCCCAGGCACACTGAAATCCAAATTTTCGAAGGCAGAAAAGCTTATCACTAATAGGTTCCAGGATGCAGAACTAAAGTAACATTTCTAGGCCATGCAATTACAAACAAAGGTATTAATCCTCAGAATAATCTCTACTGAAATTGAAGAACCCCACACATCTACATGAATTAGTTAGCCTCTTAGGATTCATTAACTTTACTCATAAAGATAATAGAATTTTACTCAGAGATCACTTAAGCCTTTGTACCTCTTTTGAAGGCAGGGTTTAAGTGGGTGTCGTGACAATGTGAAACCTGTGAAATAATTGAAAAGAAGTTCATACCAAGCTCCAAGCTCGGCTTATCCCAATAAAAATAAGGAATTTTCCTGGAAAAAGGATTTTCTGAAACTTGTTCAACCTCTGTCTTTTATCAGAAGCATGACAAGGTTAATAGTGTGATCTCATACACAAGCAAAACTTTATCAGTGGTGATCAAATTTAATGAATGCAAGAAATCATTCCCATCAATGGTATGGGTGTTGAAAAACTACAGTCTGTTGATCCATTGGGAACATATAATAGTTGCAGCCTTCCACCAGCTCCTACAATACTTGCTGAATGACTGGATATGAACTGGGCATGTCTCTAATGCCTGTATTCTTTCAATGCAGGGTTACCTGGTAGAAATCAGATACAGCAAAAATTAAGAATCCAATGGCATAAGGATTAGCTGACCTACATGATTTTGTCTAAAGGATGACGAGCTAAAACAACCAGTAAAATAGGGGCATATCTAGCTTCTCCTCATAAGAAGTATAATGAAATCAACTGTCAGGGAATGCCCATGGTTTATGTGGATGGATGTTCCAACCACATTAAAGAAAATAATGAGCAGGAGTTAGTAGATGGTGCTGAGAATGCTTGGGCGAATGATACCCCAGAACTCACAGATGGTTATAAAATTGGTCCCCGGAGTAGTCAGGTGTGTTGACCTGATGGTCATACATAAAGCTTTCCTCAATGGCGTAAATCACCAACTCCAGGAATTGTATCCATAACCCATTCAGATTATGTCCAAAATCGATTTATTGAGCATTTAGTGAACTTGTAATCCAGAGGTATGCTTTGTGCAAACAACCAACACTGGAAACATAGGAAGGTAATCCAAACAATAGATGATTTAGCGACATCAAAGTACATTACACTATTTTGGAAGAAAACAAAGGGTCACTCAAAAGTTGAAGGTCCTGATAAAACTGGAAACAATTTGGCTGATCAACTCGCCAAAATTGGAGCAATGCAAGGAAAATATATGGAAGTGGAACATCTCCTTCCATATCAACTCCAACAGCAGTGAATTAATTACAAGGTCAAGCTGAAAGGTAGCTTTCTATTTTGCAATGGAGTAGAGATGCTCCAGACCAACATTGAATTACTGCACACAAAGGAGATCCAATGATATGATTATTCTATAAATATTTAGAAGACCCAAAAAATGTTCACTTATCTGAACCAGACGGGCAGTAAAAGTAAGGTCTTTCAGTATGGATGAAATTCAAGATGGATTTATTGTTAGGAAATCCCAATCTGGCTATGACCATTGGGTGGTACCCAACACATTCTGTATTATAATGTTAAGTCATGCCCATGACACAGTAACAGCTTGTCACCAGGGCATTGTACATGCAGTCCCTTATTGGCCACACATGGATCAAGATATACTATTTACTTAAAGGTGTGTCCAATGTCTGCTCAGTTCCAGCCAGGTTTTCTCACCCTTATCTATGAAAGAGACAAATGATCGTACCATGGCTTACCTTCAGTTTGACTTTATTGGTCCAGTGACCCATTCTGACAGCAAATATATGTTGACCGTTATGTTTCCCTTCAACACGTGTGTTGAATGTCTTCCTGCTCCAAGTTGCAAGGTGGAGACAGAAGCTACATTATTGATAAACCACATAGTTTCTCACTTCGGCTTTCGTCAAAAGAGTCGGTACAAGATAGTCATTTTACCAGTGAGGTGGTGCTTAAAATGTGGAAAATTCTTGAGTCAAGAGAAAATTGCATATCGCCTACCATCAGAATCCAGTAGGGAGAGGGGGTGGAGAAATGCATCAAAATCATTGTGAACATTTTAAAGAAGTGTGTAGCAGATTATGGATTCAGTGGGACTTACAATTATTACTAGTCGTGATGGCTCTAAGATCTACACATAGTTCTGAGACTAAGCTATCCCCGTTTGAATTCATGACTGGTAGGGGAATGGTCTTTCCTCAACCTCTGCTATACAGAACACAGGAACAGACATGTATTAATGCCCCTATCACACATGAATATGTGGAGAATTTGCAAAACCATCTCCAACAAGCTTTTTCCTACACTCGGAGGAACCTGGAAAAAAGTATGTAGTACGTACAAAAAAGCTATTACTTGCAGAGATCAAAACAGGAATATGAATGTAACTTTATAGTTTCCAAAGGAACCAGTCCAAATAACGAAAGTTCCTTGCCAGCTGGAAGGTATCATATGAGATCACTGATAACATCTCTCCCATTGCCTGAAACATATGCATATGCATACCAAAAGGGGAGCAAACAGAGGAATGCTGGGTCCTTGTAAACCAGCTGAAAGCAGTCACCCTCACAATTAAAAGCATTGCTAGAGGGTGCTGAGTGGGCTATATCCCCGGGTCTTTTGGTTGTAGCCCCGATAGAAGCTCAGGTGCTACAACCAAAATGCTATCTAGCATCGAGTCCCGCCAGTCCAGACATTAGCTTAGCCCATGATCTTTTCCAGACCTGGCAACACCCCTGCTCACAATGCCCTTCATCGGATCAAGTAATCAGTTTCTCCTCCCGATCAAACTAATTCTGATCTAGAAAAGGAATCTTTCTAAACAGGTGTGTGAGAATTATTTGGTTGAAATGATGAATGTTTGTATAATGTCTGGTGGGTTGGAAGAAGGAGTCGGACATATTGAGGACATTGTGAATTATTTTTAATGAAATTAGGCACTAAAGGTTCTTGTCAGTTTTCAGGAGGTCCAAAGTAAAACAGACCCCTTCCAAATCTCTACCTGACCCTATCACTATATATAACTAAATCAAATAAGCCAACAGAAAGTCTTTCTTCTGCTGGTCTTTTCTTCTTGGTGGATAGACTCTTTATATCTAAGTTTATCCTTGGTACATACATTTCTTTCCATAAACATCTTGGATAGTGTATTTGATCAACTCTTGTAGCTCTTCAAAATACTCTCAGGTTTTGTGCTTTCTGTGGTATTATATTTAGAATATCTTTCCTTCAGATATGTTCTCACACTCTACTCTTAACTCACAGCCTCTTCCCAGTCTTTTAATTCAGGCTTTCCTTGGGTTTGTGTTGATCCCATGTTAGGCCTTCCTTGTCATTGATTCTCTTTCTGAGGCTGTCTCCTCTTTTATGTTGTTCACTTGACAATATTATTTTCTGTCTCTCATTAAATGACTACGTTGGGCTTTCTCCAGTCTTCAACTCTGAAGGCAAAGGGTATCTTCCATTATTCCCAGGGGACTTGTTTCCAGTTTCTGTTTGTTCCCCAACTCGGATGGTTACTCCCCTCTTTCATTGAATTTTCACATCTCTTGTTAACTGATCTTTCTATTTACAACTCAACCTCAGTACTGGGACGAGTTTCTCTGTTCATATAATATCGGTCTTCCCCGACCACGTTATTCGTTACTTGCTCGTTACTTGCTTTCTCGGGTTTCATTATTCCAATTATATAGTCTTAGGTTTAATGTCTGTGAGAAACCTGACAGCGGCCTCACATCTACTCCCTTTGGGTCCTCTTTTCAGGTGGCCAGGGAAAGGCCATCGCTCATGGATCCCACACCCCTGGGGGTGGAGAAGTGAGGGAGGATGACCTGATTGGAGGGTGCTTGGGATTACTTATGAGATTGTTTCAGGCAAGATGCAGTATTCTGCATTTCCCTTTCAGGAAGAACCCTCTATCCCAGAGGCAGTTATGGGATACTGCTACCCCTGTCCCACTGACCAAGAAAGTACATGAAGATACCACCAAGCTAGAAGCACCAGAAAGCGGGTGAGGAAAAGAATGGTTAAGGATGAGACACAGTATCCCCCTTTTTCCTGTGAAAACCAACATAACCCTCCCCCAGCATTTATGGGTTATTGTACAATAGTTCCCCTCATTTTTTGCTCATTCAACATACTGCAGTACTGGGATGAGGACAAGTCAACTATGAGTAGTGAATACTAGTAACCTATTTCACCACTCTGGTACTGGGAAGAGGAAGATAACTGCAGAGTACTGGGAAGGTCAGGCATGCCGTTCTAATTGCAGTCAGGCAATTCTGATTGAAAATGCACACCTGCAACCTTTCAAGTGGTTGCAGGTATATAAAAAGGAAGGTAATCAGAAATACAGAGGGCAGCAGGAAGTCCAGCGTGGAAGCGGGCAGGTGTGGTGGCTCCTTCAGCGCTCACAGGACACCGGCAGAAGACCCAAAGGACTTGTGGTGCGCGGGAGACAGGCAGGCTGGGAAGGAACCGCAAGTTTGTGAGCCTCCATGGTCGAAGCAGTGTGGCTGGTGCTGTGAGCGGAGAAGAGGAAGAAAGCAGAGTGCAGTTGACGGCCAGAAACAAAGAGCCCAAGAGAGTGAGCGTAGCTCACAAGAAGAAGGAAATCGGTGAGTGAGTCCGAACACGGGCAGCCCAGCCTCCCGAAGGAACGCACAAGACCGGCGAGTGAAGAAGGGAAGTCACTCACCGGGGTGCTCCTGGGGGCTGTGGGGAATGAGAGGCAAATGCAGAACAAGTGAAATCATATGCGATTGATTAAATAAACCCAAAGCCGCAGGTTCAGTTCAATAGAAATGGTAAAGCAAGCAGAACAATATTGAATACCACACTGAATGAAACTTTTGTGAGAAAAGTTATAACAAATGAGAAATGCAAATGAACTACAACTAGTGTTTTGCGAAAGTCAAGCGAGCAGCAAGAAAGTGAGAATAAGAAGATTGCGAGAGAGCATGATTGCAAGGTGGTGGATGGAAATAACCTGGTGTTTATTACTCTTGTAATAAAACACAGAGTGGGAAAACCAAAGATTGGTCTAAGTTGCGTAATACAGTGTTGCAAGACCAAGGATTGGTCCAAACTGTGTAACACAGTGTGGCAAAGCCAAGAGACCGATCGAAGAACTTGTGTGGGTCAAGAGGCCTAAGGCAAGATGCCTAAGGTTCCTAGTTGCGCAACCTGTAATGGGTGGATCGTGTGGTCTGACAACTGTGCCTAGACCAAGGAACCCTCAACTGTGGAAGCCAAAGACTTTGTTTAAGCAAACCAGGAAAGAATAAGTAGAAAGAGTTGTTACGTTAATCCAGAAGGAAAGACAACCTTATTTAGAACACAGAGACAGAGGCCAAGCAGAGATTGGAAAGTTCAAGTCTTGTGGAAGGGAATCCTGAAACTTGGTGAACTTTGATGGTGTATTGAGGACAGAATTCTCAAGCCCCTTTTCTGTGAAACTGTGTTGGCTTGAACTTGGGGAAGGGAACCCCGAGTATCCGCAGAACTGTGCTGCCTTGGACTTGGGGAAGGGAACCCCAAGGATTTTAACTTGAGAACGGTAGTCCAGAGACGTTTGTGGAACTTTCTTGAACTTGGGGAAGGGAATCTGAAGAGGAAACTACAAGCTGGAAGAAGCTCTGAACTTTTGTTTTATCACCATTTATCACCATTACATTTGTTATTGACATCTCTACACATTGTTTAGCTTGAGCTGTGAGGGCAATGATCAGTTTTGAACACAGACAGACTTTTAAGTTGAACTTTCAGACTCAAACCTTCCTTAGTTTTGGTTAGGTAGGGAAATTCCACCTTAGCACAGGGCACGTTAGGCTTTCAATGATTCTGACATTTGACTTAATACATTCTTTTATTTTGAACTTTGAATCTGTTGTCTGTGTCTTGCTTTATGATGCCTTTTCATGTTTCATCCTTAGGACTGGTATGAATTTCTTCATACATATAATGATGCCCCGGTGCCTTCCCACATCTCCCTGTTGGTTCCCCTGGTACCTCTCTGTGTGCAGGGTTCGGCTCCTGATCAGGTATTGCTCTTTGGTATCTGACTTTTCACTCCTCACTCTTGCCAGCATCACGTTCTCGGATTCTTGTTTGTTTACTGCCATACATGGGAGCTGGGAATAGGAATCTGTTCATGCTTCAAGCATGGGTGGCCTCAGCATTGTTGTACGGGTGTCGTGCCAACCATGCTGCAGATTTGGTCACCCCACCACTGGGTATGTGGCTCCTCTTCTCCTTATTTCTTGACTGTTGCATATGCCGGGTCTCCAGTTTTCAGCACTGGCTTTCCGAGGGCTCTGCGGGTTCTGCCTCCAGCAGGCGTGATGAAGTCATGGGGCTTCCCATGCATATAATTCTCTCCTTCCCTCCTTCTCTGACTCATCCCAGTTAAATGCACGTCCCTCCTTAAAGAGACATCTCCTTTTTCAGATTGTTCCTTATAGCAGACAGTTCCATATCTGTGGGTGTGGTAGGTTGTCTTGGGAGTTCCTTAAAGGAATGGGAGGTCTTGTGCCCAGGGAGGTCCCACTTGCTTCAACTCCTAGGGAGGGTCTTGCAGAGCGAGCACACCTCCCTAGCCTCAAATCAGGAGGCTTCTCATTGTGGAGAAGGGACAAATCATCCCTGCGATTCATCACAAATGGTAAAGATAAAATATAATGTATTAATTATTTGTGAACCCCCGTTGGACAGTATTGTTTAAAAACCTTTAGACAATACTGTACAACAGGGGTTCACATATAGTCAAGGTTAGAATATCGAACTAGTAATTACATTTTGCTATGTTTTACTAAAGCAACCTTTCAACCCTTCTCTTTTAGTAATGAATTGAACATTTCTAACAGTCTCCCAACCAAAGAAAAGGGGAATAGGAGGGACTCCAGAAAGGGTTGTCAACTAAATGCACCAACAAAGAAAAAGGGGTGGGGATCTGAGTTTCCATACCCAAAGAAAGAATTATGCAATCGAAGCCTCCATGTGATGAGCAAATACCACTGGGAATAATCTTCTTTATGGGGCTGATGTGGACCCCATGTCGGAAAAGAAAGGAATATATTCCTTCAAGAAGAAATGGTCACTGAACTATTTGGTCCTTCTCTTGGTGATGTGGATTCCGGGTGGACCTGTAATTGACTTTGGAGCAAAAGATAATTTGCCCAATGTAAACCCAGAAGAGAAACTGTTTCTATAGGAAAGGATACACTGTTCTAAAGAGTTTTTTGATGGATTTAGCTTTTTTACTTGCTGCCATGATGGAAAGGGTGCATCTGGGATGTACAGTTAACTGTGTGCACACCCGAGAGACGCACTGTAAGCATTTTTTAGGATTCCAGAGATTGGTGTGTCAATGACAAGGACATGCAGAGAAATATTTCTATGGAAGTTGGAACTTTGCCACATCCAAAAGAATTCAGCCAGCCCCAGAACATTTATTGGCACTTAATAACATAAATAAACAATTCCAGGATTCCAAAACAGTGTCATAATCCTATTTGCCAAGAACAGAGAATAAAAATGAACTTTTGCATTTTAAAAACCTTTCACTGTTTTCAATAATTCTATCTTGCAATATATTTGATTTAATTAATATAATGCAAAGTTCAAAGAAAAAAACACCATTTGAAGTTCCATTATAGCTTGCCATGTATTTCATATATCTTTGAATAGCACTGCATTTCTATTCAACTTGAAATATAACATGCCTGAACATGTAGCTGGAATTGTCTTGAAGCAACTATCCCCAATCTCAGGAATATCCATCACAAGATCAAGGCTACAATAAGAACCAGAGTATGAACCACTTGCTTCATCATGTTGAAACTAATTTGAAAGGCCAGGCCTCATTAACATTGGAGCTCCCACACCTATCAATTTCAGGACCCTCATAAAAATCAATTTAGCTGAAGCTGTGGAATTCCTTGTCAGATATGCTGTGCAAAGGAAAATGAAATTAATCTGGGCATGTATTAATATCATGAAAGATAATTCATTTGTGATCCACTGCCAGTGACATCTGCATGCCAAAATAGGCATTTGCACTTTTTGTTTAGCTAGGAAAACTCAATATGTTGCAGTTTGAATTCAAAATATCTATATTTATGAAAGTGATAATGTGTGGGTTTGTGGTGAAGCATTGTTCCTTATACAATTACACACTGTTTCACTAATCTGCACCAAATCTTTCATAGTTACCCGTTAGGACCCTCCGGGCATGACTTGCTACATAACATTTGGACACGCTACCCCTTCCCCTGGATTTTAGCACCTTCCCACATGAGATGGTTGTGTCTGGAGCCCGACTTCATCTCCCCATTTACTGGGGAAATGAAGAGACTGGTGCCTCTGCTGGAGATTGTTCAAACAGAGACCTGTCTGTCAGCAATGACGGACTACTTTTCCCTGAGTTCCCCACCACCCAATGAACAGTGTCTCTTCAGCCCCAGCATATTACGGGCTGTACTTTTCGTTCAGCATTCCTAAACCACAACAACTGGTGATCTTCATTGTTTTCCCGTTCTTCATTCCTTGTACTCTTACTGCTAAATTGCAACCTTGCATTGATTACTGGACTGCCCTTCTTGCTCCTTGAATAATCACTGTATATTGGCAACCTCAACCTCGGCTCATTTACTGGACTGCTTTTCTTGTCCCTCTGATATTCGTTTGTTGATAATCCTGACTTCAGGCTCTTCTACTTGGAGCTCACATCTTAACCCTTCCTTGCCTACATTGTTGTGCTTTGACTGTTGATATTCTGTACCAGGGCTTCCCAGCTGTTCCTTGGGAAGAGTGTAGGTGCTCTGACCTACCTACGGCCATTCTGATCACGATTTTCCTGTTTGCCTACAGATCCCATAATCCTGCAAAACTTGCAAAGTGAACCTTCTCACCTGCACGCTTGGATTTCAGCACTGCATCCTGTTTCGCCTACAGATCCCATAATCCTGCAAAACCTGCAAAGTGAACCTTCTCACCTGCACGCTTGGATTTCAGCACAGCATTCCGTTTTGCCTACAGATCCCATCAACCTATAAACCTGCAAACTGAACTTTATCTCCTTCACGCATGGATTATAATGCTGTATTGGAACTCTGTAGTTGCGCCCGCGTTCTACCCAGGGTATGGACTTTGCGGGACGTCTTGGGCCGTTGGATACCCTTTGACTACTACTTTTTAGATTACTGGATTTCTCCTTTCTGAACTCTGCACTCAGACTAGAAACGGGCATCCTGGGATTTCCACTGGTTCCTCTCTACGTCCAATACACTGATGCACGTTAGCTCAGGTGGGTCAAAATTTATAAGACTAAGTATAATATATCATAGTTCTAGTTTGTGTACTGATACAATGTCTTTCTTCTGACAGCTGCTGGTCGTGCATCTCCTGTTTTTTCACCCGAGCCCTCATTCCACTGTCAAATATAAATCAGTGCAAACTACACTTTTTGTGTCGTCCTCTTGCATTTCCAGATGTGACTACTTTCGCCGCCTTTGTCTTGTCTCATCTAGGTGGGACAGATACAGCCTGGGCCAATCCTTCACTGGAGGCCAACGATCCTGCTCTTTATGATTTCGATACATTGTTGCGAGCAATGACTCTGGTGTTTGAGGCTTGTTACAAAGCACAGGCCTCTGACTTAGAACATCTGCTCCCGTCACAGGGCAAGCTTTCTCTGCTACAATATCTGTCACATTTCAATTAGCAGTCAGCTGAAACCAATTGGCCCAAGAACAAACACACAGCCTATTTTAGGACACACAGGACACTCTGTTGTTCCTACTCTTCCCTCTGCTTTCCCTGACCTTTTGGATCTCGTAATCCAAGTAGACACACATCTGAAGGAGTGCAGGGGTATAGTCAAGAGAAGTAATACCAAGACAGGGTGCCTGGACATTGGTTATTCCTCTAACAGAACAAACCTGAACCCATGCAGATCAGTGCAACAAGAGCTCCCTTGACTAAAGAAGAGAGCAAACTCAGGTGTACGCAAAACCTATGCTTGTGTTGTGGTCAAACCAGACATTTCATCAGAATATGTCCAAAGAGACCGGTTAAGAAGTCGGGTAACTTCAAGACTCGTCCCTAGACAGAGCCATAGGTACGAGTCTGAAGGAATATGGCTCTTCATGCAAGTGCTCCTTTGTACATCGGTATATCCAAATTCTTCTCACCCTTCCCGATAGAATGACTAACAGTCCCCGTCATGATCAATTCTGGAGCAACAGGTAATTACATGGATATTAGCTTTGCCCTTGAGCATGGCATTCCAACATGCCCCAAAGACATGCCTATATTGATTTGGGTGGTGGACGGCTCCACCCCCCCCTCGTTTCGGGGCAGGTGACTGAACAGACAGTGCCCCTCATAATGTGTACTCATCATGGTCATAGAGAAGAGAATGCTTTCAACCTCATTACAGCCCCCCAGTTTAATATAATCTTGGGGACTCCCTGGCTTCAGAGCCATAACCCTGATATTGATTGGGTCAAACAGATGATAAAGTTTTCTTCGTCACATTGCTAGGATCTTTGTTTGGTTACTACCGTTACTACAGATGTGCTGCAATGCTCTAACCCATGATGCTGTAACACAAACTACCACTCATGTATGTGTCTTTCAGAGATGTTTCTGATCGGCACCAGGCAGAACAGTTGCCCCAACATCAGGGTTACGATTGCCCAATTGACTTGAAACCCAATGCTACACTACCCCCTGGGCGTTTTTATTCCCCGACCCATGCTGAGGATCAAATCCTCAAGGAATACATAGATCATGCCCTACAGATCGGGCATGTACGTCCTAATTCTCCTGCAGCCTCCCCCATATTCTTTGTGTCCATGAAAGCTGGAGGACTACACCCTTGCATGGACTGTAGGGCAGTGAATTCTATAACCATAAAAGAAAATAGCCAATACCTTTGATTTCTGAGCTGTTGAACCAACTGCAGTCATCCACTATCTACATCAAATTGTATATGAGAGAGGCCTACAACCTAGTTCACGTGCGCAAGGGAAATGAGTGCAAGACAGTGATCAAAACTCGATATGGTCCATACGAATACCTAGTAATGCCTTTTGGCCTCTGTAACGCCTCCGCCACTTTCCAATATTTCATAAACGACATTTTTTGAGACATAATGGACCCTTGATGACATTCTTATTTCCTCCTGCACCTACGATCAACAAGTCCAGCATTCCTCTCAGGTTCTTCAATGCTTGCAAGACAATGCATTGTTCGTTAACCTGGAGAAGTGTTTATTTCATACCATGGAAGTAGAATTCCTGGGGTTCCAACTAACAGCTGCAGGTATCCAGATGTGCTGCTCCATGGTCAAAGTGGTGCGGGAGTGGCCCACCCCTATGAATGTGAAAGCCCTCCAGTCCTTTTTGGGTTTCACAAACTTTTATAGGCAATGTATCCACTCCTTTTCTTCTATAGTCACTCCACTCACTCTCCTTACCAGCCCATCATCCCTGCTTCTATGGGGGAAACAGGATGAACATGCCTTCCAGACATTAAAACAGGCCTTTACTACTGCATCAGTGCTGCATCATCCATACCCCTCCTTGCCCTTCACCATTGAATCAGATGCTTCTGAAATGGCTGTGGGTGCGGTCTTATCACAAAGGTGTTCTACCACTAAGGCAGTGGTGTGCCTTTCCCGTACCTTTACGAGTGCAGAATGGCACTACACTATCACAGAAAAGGAACTGTTGGACATAAGAGCTGCTTTTAAGGAAAAGGCGACACCACGTTTTGGGTGCCAAACACATGGCGCTGCTTTATACTGACCAGCAAAACCTTCACGTCCTGGCCCACGCTAAATGTACCAATGCATGACAAGCTCGCTGACATCTGTTCTTTGCCATATTCAATTTTGATATCCCTTAAAGACCCGGGGTACTACATCGAAAATCTGATGCATTGTCATAAAGTCCTTTTGAGACCCTTGAGTTAAACGATCTAGAACACATCCTCTCGGAGAACACTGTCTTGTGCGCTTGTACCGCCTCAGCATCCATTCTGGAATGTATTCATCGATGGGTAATGGATAATCCTCACAAAGCACAAATATCTACCGCTTGCATTTGTGAAGGCTTGCCCGTTATACAGGACCATCTGTTTAGACCCACTAAATCTACTCGGCAATTAGCCTTGTCCTATTCACGCAACACTGGCTGCATATCCTGGTCAGAGGAAGATCTTGAGTTGCTACAGAGATGGTGCTGGTGGCCACAGATGCAAAGAGATGTTATCGAATACATCGCCACATGTGCCACATGTGTCCAAAGTAAAGCTCCCCCAGGCCATAAGAAAGGACTCTTGCCACTCATGCCTGTACCGCACAAACCCTGTGTATCCGTATCAATGGATTTCATATGGTGGAAATACCTCCTATTGATATCCTTGTTGTCATAGATTCATTCACGAAAATGGCGCAGGTTATCCCGTGCCGTGGTCTGTCCAACGCTTGAGAACTGGCTTCCTTGTTTTTTGATGGCGTGATACGGTTCTTTGGTCTGCTGTCTGTGGTGTTAACGGATTGGGGCACACAGTTAACATCACATTTTTGGTGGGCCCTCATTTCTTTTCTGGGCATCGATGCCCACTATTGCTCCACCTAAGACCTGGAGCCCAACGGACAAAACAAGAGGGCTAATGCAACACTAGAACAGTATCTTCGTTGTTTGTGTCTGCATTATCAAGACACAAGGTTGTCTGTCTTGGGAACAGCTGCATGAGCCTACAATAATTGCTTCCACTATTCTCTTGGTTGTTCGCCATGTGATGTTCGTTCCATCCTCGGCATCCCTCTCCATAACGGTACTCCCTATTATCTCATTGACTGGCAAGGTTATGGTTTGGAAGATCACACCTGGGAACCAGTTCCAACATACACGCTCTTCGATTGATGCACCTATTTCCTGCTGCTCACAGCCTTACTGGGGCAGGGGGTCTTTGTGGAAAGGTACTGTCAGGATCCTGTCTTCATCTCACAGTTTACAGAGGAAATGAAGAGACTGGTGCCTCCCCTGGAGATTGTTCCAACAGAGACCTATCGACACTCACGGACTACATTTCTCAGAATTTCTGACCACCCAACGCACAGTGTCTGACGATGCGATGAACAGCGTCTATTCAGCCCCAGCATATGTGGGGCAGTGCTTTTCGTTTTTGGCGCTCCTAAACCCAAACACTAGTGAGCTTTGTTGTATTCCTGTTCTTTCCTTTTACTCTTGCAGCTTAACTGAAACCTCTGATAGTTTACTGCACTGTTTTTCTTGTCCCTCTTTTATTCGTTTGTTGGTAATCCTGAATTCAGGTACTTCTCCTTGGAGCTGGCATCTTAACCCTTCCTTGCGTGCTTTTTCTGTGCTTTGACTGTTGGTATCCTGTACCAGGGCCTGTGAAGGGTCTAGGTGCTCTGATTTAGCTCTGGCCATTCTGATCATTCTGATCATTCTAATCACTATTTCCCCGTTTGCCTACATATCCCATAATCCTGCAATACCTACAAACTGAACATTCTCACCTGAATTCTTGTATTACAGCACTGCATCCCTTTTGCCTACAGATCCAATCATCCTATAAACCTGCAAACTGAACTTTATCTACTTCACACCTGGATTACAAAACTTTATTGGAACTAGTTGTGTCCTCGTTTCTCCAGGGTATTGTCTTTGCGGAACATCCTTTTGCCGTCGGGTACCGTTTGCAAGACTGTTACTTTTTGGATTTCTCCTTTCCGATCTCTGGCCTCAGACTAGAACCCTGCATCCTGTGATTTCCACTGGTTATCTGACGTTCCTCTCTAGGTCCACTACACTGATACACATCAGCACAGCTGGTTCAAAATGTCCAAGACTAAGTATAACATATCATAGTTCTAGTTTTATTACTGATACACTTTTTTTCTTCTTACAACTGCTGGTCGTGCATCTCCTGTCTTATCACCCGAGCCCTCATTCCACTATCAAATATACATTAGTGGAAAGTGCTCTCAGGTGAAAAGTCTCCCTCTCGTAGAAGGCCAGCAGCCTTGCCTGTGGTTACTGGCTTATACATTCCTCATCCACACGAGGACCTGACAGGTTGTCTGAAATCAGCGAAACATCAATGTGGTCGTAGAAGGACCGGTCCTCAACCCTAAAATGTACGGTTTCTGGTAACATTTGTACCGCAATGCACTGCAACGTACTGCACCACACCAGGGTGAGGCATCAGGTGGGGAGAGAGCACAGTAGGTCCCAGTATGCAGCAGCATACTAACTCTCACCTCCCCCAACATATGCCAGCCACACGCACCCATTCTCAGTGCAGTTTACTTCAGAATGCAAGACTCATCAAGCGATAAGCAAATCAGAATAGCAACCTACAGGATCATTGATTTTCAACAATTGATGAGAGTGTTGTCATGTCTGTCCACAGAACCTGTTCAGAGAATGTGTACTTTTTGCTAGTCATAATGTAAAAATGTTAATCTTCATAAAGGAAGATCATGGAAGCATGAGACAAATTGTAATGTCTAGACACAAAATATGCGCTTCCCCAATACAAAAATCCACCTTGTGTAGAATGATATACAATGTCAAATAAAATAGGAAAAATGATGATCTCTGTGAATATAAATCTTACAGGGGCATGTTACGTTTTAAATTGTTACTCCTGACATATAGATTATAATGATCTTTGTTTTATTAAACATGCACATTCCCCCTCCCTTACAAGTCATGAGACTGGTGGACAGCCATACTTTCATTACGAATTACTTTGTACTATCCACAGGACCTTTTATGGCTCTGGAGCTGTGCATCTTCAGGAGAAGTTTGTTAAGTATGCTTCGTCTGGTAATCTTCACTCAGCAGACCTCTTGCTTCTCTGCATTCCTCGGGTATCTAGGAGCACTATTGGTGGCTGGGTTTTCTAAGTGGTGGCTGCAGTTCTTTGGATCTCCCTTCCTTTTTCCGCTAGGGCTATTGCAGACCTCTTGTGGTTCAGGAAGAGATTTAAGACGCTCTTATTTCTCTACTATGTAGGAGTGGTCTTGCTCCATTTTAGCTGTGTTGTGGCCTAATGGTTGACTTTAGACTTCCGGCGCGAAACTACCCTTGGGTCTTTGTTGGGCTTTATTAAATGCATTTAACGTAACAAAACAAGAGGAGCGGAGGAGTTTTATATTACAAAAAATCAGGCACACATTGGGGGAAAAAATGGAAGACATTTCTGGATTCCTGGAAGGAGATGACTGGGAAGAGAACTAAGACCCATCAGAGAATGGTTTCCAGGCAGGCTGTAGAAAGCAGCCCATTCAGAAAGCGAGGAGTATGCTATGTTTTGGAAACTGGTTTTCAGACAGGCAACTGAAAGGGACCTTGATGGTGCAGCACCTCCGCGCTGAGAGGGGCCCAGTTGATGTCCAAAAATGAGAAGCCAACTTTAAAAAGTAAGTAGAAGCCCCAATATAACTCAAACAGGCCCTTAGAGTGCTGTCTATGGTACAATCCTGGGAATTAGGGGGTTTGGAGCAAAAGGGGGAAGCTAATTGACAAAGACATGGGGCAGTGTAAAATAAAATGGCACTGTGTTCTCTATTTGAAACTTAATGCAAGTGAGATTTAATTTCCAAAAAAGCCCCATATTTTTTTGTGTTGAGAAGTGCAGTTTAAAACTGTCTGCATTTTGTATGATTTAAATGCAGACGTTTTTTGTAGAATTATACCAAATTAAAATAGAATCTGCTCCTCATGCCAGCCTAGACTCATTCAAGCCATAGTGACATCATGAAACACTGTTGTCTGACAGAGTATCATTGAAAGTTGCTGCCGGAGGAACCTAGTCATTAAATAAATACCGGTGCCACAGAAAGTAGCTCAGAGAATATGTTTTATTCACGGGAACATCATGCAAATTGTAAAACATATCTATCCCTTATCCTGAAATGCACAGTTAGACTTAAGTGTGATATGACAGGGCAAGAGTGCTTTGACATTTTCATTTATACTGGAGAATATTAGATATCCAGACAAAACGAATAGATTGAAAGCTGTACACACACATAGTCATTGAAGATTGTCCATACATAAGAATACCCTGCACCACATTTAGTGTAGAGAAAGCCCTTTCATTCCATAATTAGTGGGTGTAATGGGGACAATGAAGACTATTTTGATGCATTTAAAAAAAAAAAAACGTTATCACTCCTGTTGAAATGTTTTGATAAAGGTAAGCATTTTGAGAGGTATGTATTTGTTTGTATTTGACTTTAATTCATTTTAAATATATTAGCGATTGCCTAAAAGCTGCCTGTTAGTCATATCACTCTCTTGAGAGCTTACAATTTAAATGTAAAACATGGACACATAGCATTCCAGTCATATTAGTTGAAGTGTAAAGAAAAGTGACTCTACCAAGGAATTTGAAGAAAATTACCAGAAATAAATAGAAACATAAAAAAGCAAATATTTTTAACATTCATTTTCTAGACACTACCTTAAAAAATTATCAAACACCTGAGAGTATTTGAAGGAATTTGAAGATGTCATAAAGAGGTTGAAACAATACAAGTTTAAACATGTGTTGTACTGACACATGGGGATGATTTATACCTTCCTAAAAGGTTACAGATCCAGTAATGTATTTACTAAATATAGTCCCCTATCTTATCCAGCTAGCACAGGTAATAATGGTTCTAAATAATGTAAATCTGATAGAGAAATAGGAAGAAATAAAAAAAAAAAACACCACATTACAGTTCTTAGAAGAATCACATCGCCATCTGTACAGTCAGAGAAATCAAACAAGAAAACTATTTGCAGATATGACAAAGGGACGCAGAGGTGAGAATGAAATTTCACGTGGAAAAAGAACCCTAAATTGTAGTTATTTATTTATTATAAATGATGCCAAACATGATTGAGAGCACACATTCATTCAGACCGGAGGAGAGTGCAAAAAGAAGGATAAAAACCAGTATAGAAAAAACATTAATTGTAATGGGTAATGTTTTTTTTCTATTTTTGGTAAATGTTACTTAGGTGAAAGACTTTTACCTGCTGAGCCTCTGCTAACTACTTAGAGGCTGAATTATTCACTTTTGACTTTTAACATGAAAAAATGATTTTCCAATTTCTTCTGTACTAGAAGTAATGAGTTCAAAGGTTTGACTCTATACACACAATATCAACAAGCTGGATAAGTTCTGTAACTGTGCATTAAAACCAGATTGAGTTTGAAGAAATTTAATACTCTACTTATCTTTTGCTTTTTATGCTGAGCAGCCAAAATTATTTTGGTTTTCTACTTCTGTTGAATGAACCTTTGTTTTCTGCTTATCATCTCTTCTGGTAAATGAATAATTAAAGTCACTTAAACCTTTTCTTTGAGAAATAGAAACTCCTTTTAGAATTGCTGTCCTCTTTCTATTGCTCTGATTTCATAGTTCATAGTCTTGCAGAATCCTTTAGAAATATCTTGCCATTGCAGTAGTTTTAGCAAAATAATAAAAGTATATGAGTATTTATTTGCACGTAATGTTTATTATCCCTGGAAAAGTAGAACGCGTGCAAAAAACAAATCCTCAAAAAGACGCGTGTGCAAGAAAACTGCACGCTACTTAAAAATGTTCAATTTACACATGCCTCTCTCTCGTGCAGAAAAATGTAACATAGCCTCGCGCTCGTGATTACTCAAAAATCCACATGCTTGGAATATGACATTTTCAGGTACATAGGAAATTGCATATTTTTGGGAAAATCTGGAGAAAATGTCTTGATGTATACTAGGTATTACTTTGTTATCTATCTTTATATAGTAGTATTGTGTTCTTTAAATTGTATTGTTAGTATTTAGATATGGTGTCATTATATGTAAATCTCTCTTTGTATAAATTACTAATTTATTGGGATTTGTTTGTTTTGAATACTGTCTATTTTTGCAATAAATAAAGAATAAAAAAAGAAAAAACATTAATTGTGAACTTATCCTGGAACATTCTCCTTTCTGCAGAGATATCTTGTCTGGAAAAAGGATTTGTTTCGCTCTGGTCTACTGATTTGACAATACTGTGAGACACCCAACGGTATTCTCCCACCTACTCTTTGGTGATCCTCTGCTCAGGTGGCCAGGGGATTGCCATTGCTTTTGGATCAAGAACCTGAGGGTGGACAAGCGAGGGAGGATCACCTGAGTGGAGGGTCAAGAGGGATTGGGAGGGGAATACCCAAGGGCGAGACATGGCATTCCCGCTTTTTCAATTGTATACCAACCCACTATCCCTCAGCCTTCATGAGGTATTTCCAAACATGCCCCATTTCCCCCTTTCCCCATTTGTCCTCTGAAACAGATGACAGACTGCCACCAAATACCATTAGCTTTTCACACAAACAGAGTCAGGCAGGATCAGGCATTTAACACTGACAGCTCACACCTGACTCCACTTGACTCTTTTCAGGACTAAAGGACGGCATGTCCTTTTAATTGGAATATTGAAGGTCCGGCAAACCCTACTCGGAACACACAGCTGCAGCCCATTGATACACCACCAGGGTATAAAAAGGAACAGCTGAGAGAGCAAAGAGAAAAGCAGTTGGGAGAGCAGAACAGAGTCTGCATGGCTGAGTCCAGCAGGGGATCCCTTCTCAGTCCCAAGTCAGATTTTGAAGCCAGAGTAGAACAAGATGGAGATGCATTTTGGACTAGAGGAGTCAAAGAGCAGGGAGCTGCAAAAGGAGAAGCCTGGGTGATCCACAGGAGAACGACATGCCAAGAGGCTGGCCCTGTGTGTGCGAAGGGCTAAAGCATGGCTAGGGCGGTGTGTCTCCAAGGGGCCAGAGTAAGGCAAACTAAAGCCTGCTGACCGTGTCCCAGCACATGCTTGTTCCCTTGGGATGTGTGCCGGTCCCAAAGGCATCTGAGGGGCAGGTGGTGAGACCCTGACCTCGACCCAAAACATCCCAGAGAAAGCATTCACCAGCGCTACGCTACCAGGTGATTTTGATGTGACAGAGAGAAACTTGGGAGCGTGTGTGTGGCTGGAGCGGAAGAGGGAGGAGAAGCAAGATTGTTAAAATGGTACAAAACAGAAAGCAAGTGATTGGTTATAAATACAGTCCACTATTGTCCATAGAGAGAAGGGCATTGTGGGACCTGGGTACAGGCACGTTATAAATGCCATATCATATCATATCAGAAAGCAAAATTGGTCTGGGACCTGAATTAATGAGAAGGTCAGAGGGGTCTGGGACACATGTGGTAAAGAAAAGAACTATAAAAAAAACAAGCATGGCCTCAGCAAAATGGAAACCAGTATTGTTTCAGCCAGGAGGCTATTTGATGCTGACAGAAAGCAAAGTGATTTGAAAGAGCGGGCAAGCGACCCACAGGTAAAATATAAAGCGAACATCAATGCCAAAGTAAAAGAAAGCATGCAGGAGGCATCAGGGGACAAAAGAAAGAAGCACAGAAGGTGCCAGAGACATGGGGAGAAAGCAGAGCCCCATGTGCTAGAGACACTGCAGCAACCACAAGCCAGAAGAGAAGGGATCCAAGTATCAGAGTGGTAATGCATAGAAGTAAAAAGCTATGTGTTTTCAAAAGCTTTTGATAAAGTCCCAGTGTTAACTAAAAGAAACCGTTAGTTCTCCTTGACAAAAGTGAATTTAGAGCAAAATCCTTAAAGTTATATAAACGCTGTTCTTCCCTAAAGAGAAGAAACTTGTTGTGCTTTATGAATCTTTGTGTTTTATGAACTTGAAGTGAAACCATTGAGATAGGAGGGGCCACAACATGGGGAAAGGAACCCTGAGAGGCCCATTGAAAAGCAGAACTATGTGTGTTGGTGAACTATTGATGGTTTGGAAATACAAGTGTACTAACAGAGACTTGGTAAAGCCTACAGCCCATTGCTGCCCAGAGAGAAAGGCCTTGTGAGAGTTGTAGTACAAAATTCGCCAGAAGGCTATGGTTGATTTGATATTGAGGAAAAGACAAAGGGCCTCATTACGAGTCCGGCGGTAACCAAGCCAGAAAAAACGGCACGTTACCGCTGGACCAGTATTACCCATCCGCCTCCGTAATTCCTGGAATCACCGGGGCATTACGACCCCGGTGACCCAAGAATTCCGGAGGCGGAATTGTCTAAGTCCCCATTCCCATGGAGCCCCATAGGACTCCATGGGGATGGGGACAATGAAAACACTGGTTCTGTCTATGACAGAGCCGGTGTTTCCATGTCCGCCTGCAGGCGGGTGGTGTTAAACCCGCCAGGTCAGACCTGGTGAGAGTGACACCTCCTGCCTGCAGGACTCTTAATCAGCGGTCTGGAAAGAAAGGTGGCAGCGGTTTTACCACCACCGTTCTTTCCGTACCGGCAGGGTCATAATGAGGCCCAAAGTGTATGAACCTGGTGCTAACAAATTATGAGGAACTTAAGTGAAACTACTGGGAAACTAAGATAAATACTGTTCCACCTGGGGAAAAGGGGGAGCTCGAGGAGAACTGTGATTGATGAACTGTAACAATCTTTTGAACTGTGAAGTTTCCCAAGTGACTCCATCTTGGGGAAGAGAGCTGTGGGACAGCTCCAGTGCCATCCTGACTTTACGTTCACACACCTTTTTGTTTGAATATTATTCTGAACACATTGTATTTAGACATTGAGGGCAAGTATAGGTTCGACACAGACATCCCTTTTATTTTATTAACAAGCCCCAATTGTTTTCTTTTGTTTTCTGGTCGAGACTATTCCTAGTTAGAGATAGGGCAAGATGGGCATTTCAACAACCCAAATTACTTTTGTGTCTGTGTCCCTCTTGTCACCATGAAAATCTCACAATACCCAATCACAGTTCACTTGCATTCATTAGAATGTTAAAGCAAATAATTGACTTAAATAATGCATCCCTAATGTAGAGGGATGTTTGCCGCCTGATAATACAGTCACAAATATATTGACAAAAACACTACTTTCATGTTCATAGAAACATACCAAGATATAGACATTGATATGATATGAAATGGCATTTATAACGTGCCTATAAGTGTTTGAAGGCATGACGAGGCAAGGGAGGGGAACAGATGGAAGACAGACAATGATCTTACTAGGCCAGGGGTCATTCAGTTCGCGCAAGGGAAGGGGGAAAAAAGAAAAGTGCGGGGGGAAGGGGGAAAAGGAAAGTGCAGTACATGGGATAATAAAATAAAAAGATAAATGAAAGAACGGCCAGCTGGTGGCAAGTGCAGGGTGAGTGCAGACATATGTGCTGGTGGGGGGACTGTACGGATACAGAAAACAGCCGCCAGGTGCAGGGGTTTCCAGGGAGGCAGTGCAGGTGTGCAACTGGCAGGGCTTGGGCACGAGATCAGGATGGTGGCCAGGTAACCAGTGCAGGTGCAGTGTGAGCCAGGACTTCAGCAGGGGAGAGGGGGAGGGAAACAGAAGCAAAGAGGAAGGTTTTAAGGTGCTTCCGAAACCGAAGATGGTTCTCCTCAAGTTTCAGGGAGGCAGGCATGCTGTTGAAGAGGTAGGTCCCAGCCGAAGAGAGAGATCTACAACCAACTCATTGCTTGGAGAACTGACTGACCCTGAGGAAGTTGGAGGCGGATGAGTGAAGCGCTTGAAAGGGAAGATATTTAGGAAGAGAGAGTTGAAGGTATTTAGGCCCCAGAAGGCATTGTGGACTATGCAGAGGGTTTTTAACTTAATCCTCGCAGTCACTGGGAGCCAGTGCAGAGTTTTCAGTCCTGGAGAGATAGGATCCCTGGGCTTGAGGCCAAGGACAAGTCTCGCAGTCCTGTTCTGGATGAGTTGCAGAGGGCGTAGATTAGAAGCAGGCAGATTTAGAAAGAGGCTGTTGCAATAGTCCACCCTAGAGAGTACCAGAACTCTGGAGACAGTGAGCTTCTGGGGGAAGGAGAGGAAAGGAAATAGTGTGACTGGTAGTGTAGTGTGACTTCTTAGATACGTTAGAGATGTGCAGAGAGAAAGAGAGTGTGGAGTTGAAGATGACCCTGAGGTTTTTAGCCTTGCAGGTGGGAGCAGGAAGAGGGCCAAGAGAGGCCGGCCAGAGAGCTACAGGAAAGGAGGCAGTGGGTGTGCCTATGAGGAGAATCTCAGTCTTACTGGCATTAGGGTAGAGGTAATTGGTGGCACACCACTCCTGGATAACAGACAGTCAGAGATGATGGACAGAGAAGAGGTGTCCGAAAGTAGTCTGAAAATTAGCTGAGTGTCATCCGCATAGCACTGAAAGTTGGGACAGAGAGCAGCAATGCAGTGGGCAAGGAGTACCAGGTATTGGTTGAACTGCCAGGGAGAGAGGTTAAACCCCTGGGGGACACCACAGGTAGAGAAGAAGATAGCACAGAGGAAGGACCCAACTTGGCCATTGGAGGGTCGGTCAGAGAGGAAGGAAGTCAGCGACGCCAGGGCCTGACCGATGATACCTAGGTTATCACAGAGACAATTTAGCAGGATGGCATGGCTGACAGTGTCACAGACAGAAGAGAGAACAAGCAAGATGAGGACACAGGGGGTGTTAGAGTCAAGGTTGGAACAGGTCTTCACGGATGTTCAGGAGAGCAGTTTCCGTGCTCTGGCAGCTCTGAAGCCAAACTGATGGTCATGAAGACAGCCAACAGATTCTGTGTGGAGATTAAGCTGTGAGGTGGCCAGTTTCTCCAGGAGCTTGCCAAGGAAGGGAGTGATGGAGATTAGGCAATAGTTAGCCGTGCAGGAGGGATCAGCAGAGGTTTTCTTAAGAAGAGGGTGCACAAGGGAGTGCTTCAGGCGCGATGGGAAGACTCCAGTGGCAAAGGAGTGGTTGCAGAAGTCAGCCAGGGCAGGAGCAAGGGTGTCAATGTGGTCCTTGATGGTTTTAGAGGAACATGGGTGAACAGGTTTTGACAAGACTTTCATAGATCGGACTTGTTTAGAATCCTTGTCTGTGGAGAACAGGGGAAAGGCAGAGAAGGAGGGAGGAGAGGTGGCCGCAGAAGGGCCACAGGAAGAGCAGGGAGTATAGGGAGGGGAGAGGATGAGAGTGAGGACAGGATCTCCTGAGTTTTAGAGATGAAGTGAGAAGCCAGTGCCGTGCAGAGGGTCTGGGAAGTGACAGGAGAAGTAGAGACTGCGGTAGGATTGGCCAGTTCTTCGCAGATTTTAAAGAGCTCAGCTGAGTTGTTAGATGCTGCCGAGACGCCGGCTTGGATATGAGTTCTCTTCTTGGTGAGGACAGAGAGACAGTATTGCCTTTGGAGCAGGCGGCAGGCCAGTTTGTCAAGGACGTACAAGAAGCACACGATTTCCTCTAAGCCACCCTGCACTTGTGTTTAAGGGTGACGAGGTCTGAATCGTACCAGGAGTTGCACTTTGCTTTGGGCTTCAGGCGGATCCTCATGACAGGGGCAAGGATATCAAGATTATCAGATATAGCAGAGTGGAGCGTAGAGAGGGCTGTGTCAGGGTGAGAGTTATCCAAAGGGGGAAGGGGGTGTGAGAAAGTGGTGGCGAAAGCATCAACTGATACGTGCTTCATAGGTTGGATGACCGAGAAGGTGGGTGGCAGTGATGGAAGTGGCTTGACCTGTGGGGTAGAGAGGGTGAGATGGGAGGAAAGGAGAAAGTGATCAATCCAGGATATAGGAGTGATGAGAGGGACAGAAAGGGGAAGGTCTGAGGAGATCAGAGTGTGCCCAGCAGAGTGAGTCGGGCCAGACAGCCAAAGGGGGGGGCGGGAAGTGGTGGTGAAAGCCTCAACTGATATGCGCTTCATGGGTCTGATGACCGAGAAGGTGGGTGGCAGTGATGGAAGTGGCTTGGCCTGTGGGATAGAGAGGGTGAGATGGGAGGAAAGGAGAACGTGATAACTCCAGGATAGAGGAGATGTGAGAGGGACAGAAAGGGGGAAGGTCTGTGTGAAGATGTGTGTGAAGACTCATATATTGAAAGTGTACTAGGGTAAAATCTTTGTTTAGTACTTGATCTAGATTTAAACCTCTACTAGCTAAACTCAATGTGATAGGACTTTTAGAGAAAACTGAGATTAATTATTTAGATTGGTTAGAACATAAGATTAAGATCCTCAATACACGCCCGTTTTGTTATGTTATTGTGATTTATACCACCCACTGCTGCCATTTGCATGGTCTCTGGGTGCTCTGGTAGATCTGAAAATTAAGGAGTCCTGGGAGGAATTTTGTGGGATTCAGAGGGAAAAGCGCAAGGGAGCTTTGATGTGCTGTTGATAACTTTAGTTGGGAAAAAATGGTCATGTGTGCTTGTTTGTCTTCAGTTGGTAGTGGTTATGTGTGGTTATGTATGTGAGTGTGTATGGGGTGATTTGCTTTTGATTGGTTTATGTTTTCTGCTTGGTGTTGTGGAGTGTGTGTATGTTGGTCTGTTTTTTATTTTATTTTGCTACACTGAAGTATGAGTGTGATTTGTTTGGTGTTTCAGGGTGAGTATGCAGAATATTAGAGAATTTTTAGTAGGTTTCGTTTAGTGCCATCTGCGTCCTTCTGTGCCAAGGTTATGCCGATCTGTCGAGGTAATATTATTCTTTGGTGATTCGCAGTAGAATGCTTATTTCTTTGATCGGCCCCATTTCAGTTCATCATGTTTCGGTTGTTTCGGTGTTCCTAATGTGATGTTTTGGCCATTTCCCTTCGATGATATTTTCTATTTATCTAAGTGAGTTAAAGAGCCATGTTTTTAGCAACCTTCTGAACTTAAGGTTATCTTCTGTTTGGAACTTGATACAAAAGGAAACACAAAGTTTTGCCACAATACAGGAGAATGCTGTACTACCAAATTCTCACTTTCAGTATTGTTTAGGTTTAAGGTGAATATCCTTGTTGGACCTTAGTGTTCGGTTTGGCTTGTTGATTGACATCTTTCACTGTATGAATTCTGCTCCTTGGCCGTTGACTGCTCTGTGGTGTTATGCAGAGTGTTTTGAAAGCCGTTCACTTTTTAACTGATAGCCAATGTAGGGCAATCAGTGCAGGCGTGAGGTTTTCTCTTTTAGTGTGTCTAAAGAGTAGTATTACTGCTGCCTTTTCTATTCGTTGTATATTTTTGGTAAAGTAGTCTGGCATTCCAAGATACATGCTGTTGGTGTAGGCTATTCTTGGACATGACGAGGAGAATGGCTGTATTTGTACTATGTGGGAAGGTGAAAAAGGGCAGTTTCTGCTTGATTGTGTGTAGACAGAGCCTGTCAGAATGATTGGGACATTCAATAGCATGAGGCATGAAAAATGTAGTATTGTACATAGACAACAGTGTTCCATGCTTCTGGTCGATGAAAATCTTGATTCTGGTTCTGAAAAGCCGATATTTACTTATAAGAAAACACCGAATCTGAAAGCAAGCACAGTTTGCTCCCATTTGCTACAGCTACAGGGATTCAAACATGACTTAAAGTAAAATCTTCATGATTTCATCAGAGGAAGCTGTTCAGAACTCACACTGCATATGATTATGGCGGTCTGTAAAGACGGAGATAAAGATTGAACCACATGTTGAGCAAACTCCACACACACATGATTTCTAGAATTGAGTAAAAACATAATATTGAATTATTTGGTGAAGCACAGAATTGCCCAATTGATTAAACCCACAATTTGGAGTATATATTGATGGTGTTCGCAACAACATTGGCACTCGAATCATGTAATGCAGATCTATCTACACTTACATAATGGAAAATGAGGCTTTTGAGATTCTGACGATAGTTTTTTTGACACAAACACAACAATATAAGGTCACTTGGATGAGAGCAGCTGTGGCTGTTTTCCGCAGAATGCGAAATTTTTGCTATTTCTCACTGCTTACATGCGCCCCTGAATGTTCTTCAACTTTACCTTCACAGTGTTATTTTGCAGAGACTACACAGGCATTTATATATGCATTTAGTGTGTTGACCTCCATCTCTGCTGGTGAAACGTATTGTGCATTCTCCTCATTGAGGGCAATACCTCATTGTATTCTTTCATATTGTGATTGGTAGATCTACTCACAGTCACTCACTCACTCACTCACTCACTCACAATGGATGCACCGCATATTGTCCAAATTGCCATAACGGGGAAGACAATCAAAAGAAAGTGGATGACTAAGCTGTGTCCTCCATGCTCGCGTTTTTGAATTTCTCATCACAGCTCATCATATTGTTGTGCACTCAGTTTCAGATCGAGGACTGATTCTGCATAAAAGAAGGTATGGACTGAATGAAGTAGCCTATTGGTGTTGCTGGCATTCATTAATGTGTAGCTGTCCACATGGTTTATACTCATCCATACTGCTGCTTCCTCTCTTAGTGAAGGTCTTGAGGGATTCCATCTAGTGTCAAGGATAGTGCTTTCATCTGTGCACGGGAATCCCTGGTCATGTGAGTGCTTCTGTGGGTAATGCAGCATAACACAAAAATGACCACAGAGCTTCAGATACATAGTCCCATGAATTCAAACTCTGAAACGGAAACCTCAAAAACGAAGCTCCTCTTTCCAACACAGTAAACTATTGCACAAGATATTATTACCAAGCCCCAAATACCTTGATTTACTGGCAATAAGAGAACACGTTTGAAATTCATAATTTAAACAAAGAGTGGAAATCTAGAGCTAAAACATGGGAAATCACAACAGACGACTACTTCTTTCTTATATCTGCTGCTCAAAGACAGCAAATCTACGCAGTGGTGGCCCGCAGCCATGCCTGGTGGACATGGCACTCTCAATCTAGATTGAACCCTGTTCCCAGTGACCTTGCCTCCTCCACCCACATGTTCTTGCACTTTTGCCTAAGGACAGCAAAGTCACAAGCCACTCAAACAGCATTTTTAAAAGAATGTAAATGTAACCATAGCTAGAGAGGTGCCTTTCATGTCTCCATAATACAAATCATTAACAAAATCAGAGCTAATTGGCAAATGTTCACAATCACTAAACCTTTTTGCTTAGCTGCATCTTAGAAAAGGGTAGCACCATTTATGCAGCCTCTAATTTCCCAGAATAATCTGTGTAGGCATTTTCAGACAACGGCATACATTGTGAAAGGCAAATTAACCCTCCACATAGGAGAAAAGAGGTCTCTTAATGCGTTCTGCATGCACATAGCAATGACCACAAACGGGTAAACCTGTCATTTTGCTCTGCAGGGGACAGCAATGCTCCAGAAGGGCAGTAGAGCACATTATATCTTGGCATTTATTGCTGTTAAGTAAAACAAGTAATACTTGGGTGTACAGTTTGATGATGCACAAAGCAGTGCCATCTGCTCCACTTTTCTGGTCAGTAAGTCAGGGTCTGAATTCTCCCGAATGCTTTTGCTCTATTTCTACGGATCACCTCATAGTATTTCTTTGTTCTTGAGTTGAAAGTAAGTTCTCCAGTGACGTGGAGAATGACCATCACCTGTGGACTCTTCACTAATGGTGGACACATATCAGCTGGATCCTGCCTGCCTGCTTTAGGAAGTCTGATTCTGTTTTCCACCCCCTCTTCTATGTTGTGTTGGGCATCATCATTTATTGTGGGTTAATGATGCCATCATATCCCTGCAGCCCAGAGGCACCTTTTATAGAGGTACCTTGTAACTCATATTGGAAAAAGATATGGGTTGGCTTTTGCCCTCTAACAGATAGCCAAGCCAGTATGGCTAAAAATATTCCTGAAATAAATGGACCTCATTTAAATGTAAAGGATTTCCCATTCTCAACAAATGGAGGTAGGTAGGTTAAGAAAATAGATTGCTGAAAGATGAACGCACATCTATGAGTACCACACAAAGAGCCTCATTACGGGTTTAGTGGTATTAAAAGGGTTAATATGTGGCCAATGCAGAACCAAGAAGACTACCCAAGTCAAGGCAAATAATAATTGTCAGTAGTTGTTAGGAGTTCAAGTTTTCAAAAGATTTGTTCTTACAAAACAATCGGGAAAAATCCATAAATAATCGTGCCAATGAGTTAAAACTAGGGAAGTATTTGCACTGCCCCCACAGTTGCAGACAATGAATCAAGCAATCCCAGAGGACGCCAGAGTGCTCACTCCTTAAACTGCTCCAGTTCCAGGTTCCAAACCCAGCTGACCAGGGAAGGAAGGAAGCAGAGCAGGAGTCAATAGCAAACCACAGTAAAGAGGCGTTCAACACCCCAGTACTCCAGGACACAGGCGACGTGCAGAATAGGATTATGAAGAACATATCAGAACACCAGGACCTAAGTACAGGTGCTCACTGTGCCAGTATTTGGGTTGGAAGAGGTGGGAGAGGCCAGTAAGGGCAGGGCTTCTTTTAAAAGGCTGGAGACAGGATCAGATACTCAAAGACTTGAACCGTCAGCACGATGTAAATCCTGCAATGGGAAAATTACCCGAAAAATATAGCATCCCACGAATGAGATCCAGGTAGCTCTAGAGGTGAAACAGGGAAGCCAGTCTGTCAGCAGTCTCTCAGCAGAGAACAGTCCCAGCAAGGGGGCATTAGATGGAGGTAACACAGGATGAGCTAAGATGGAGCTGAAGCAAAGTAATGGTGAGCCACCACTCTTCTAGGACACACGAGCTTGCAATCTAGAGGTATTTGGTCCAAGAGGATTTTATATGAAGGCAAAATGGAAGTGACCCAGAAATGGTCCTAGCACAGAACAGCCAGTCTAGCCAAAAAGCAGGAGCAAAGACAAGGGGTCCAGAGCGCAGCCAGTATGGCTAAACCTAGACTTCAGAAGCAGCAGCATAACTTCCTGTCAATCCTCTAGCCAATCAGGTAAGAATCTCTCTGAGGAATGCTTACGTCTCACCAAGATGCAAACAATCACACATAGGCTGGTCTAAGCCAGACCCCTCGATCACACACCAGTCAGACATGCAAAGGTTTTGGTATTCAAGTAATCAGGCTGGCCTGAAAAACTGCCAAACACTCTAGGCCAATCTCAATTGTATTGGTCTTGTCTGGGACAGGAAGCCAGGTTGCGTCAGTTTAAACCACTCTACAGTGTGGGTTGCTTGGCTCAAAGTAAAGCCATGTTTGCCCAACAGCCATTTTGGGCCTGCCTTGTGGCCAATGCACACAAAAAGATTGCCCAAAACTAAACGGACAGGGATATGCTTAAAACACATTAGTACCCTAATGGCCAACATACTGGTACATTGGGGTACTAATGCTGTCAAATTGGTTGAATCTCTACTGAAGCTTAATCTAGACTGCAGCTGCGACCAGTCTATTCTGTGACAGTATTACACTGGGACCAACATGTGGTGCTTAAAAGCACCCAAGTTCTAGAAGCTAAATGGGTTATAATAGATCACCACATCAGAATTGGTTGTGGTGGCAGGAGTGCTTCAGTAGAAGTCCCTATGGCACAAAAAATAAAGTCAAAGCAGGAACAAGTAAATAGTTTAAGGGTTCCATAAAATGTGACAAGAGAACCACAAAATGGAATTCTGTCCTAACAACTATAAAGAAAGTCTGCTACAATGGTTCCAGCGAAAGGGGCCCACCCACTCATGCTTGAGTGCCCGATTGATAATATTTATCTTTGTCCTTGTACTGCAGGTTTGTGGGGTTCCAGAGCCTTCATTGATTGAGTACTACGATGGGTATTCAGTGGCTAGCTTAGATTAGTAAGCACGTTGTCTTTAGCAAGTGTAGACATTGTTTGGGTCTTCCCATGACTAACCTACTCTCCCAGGCTCTTAGGGTGGAGCCGAGAGATACTCTTCACTAGTTGTCCACCTACCTTCACTAGTGTCCACTTCCGCAATACAGCACCTCGCTGACCCCCTCTAGTGTAAGCTCCCTGGCCGCTGTTGGATTGCACCATCTTGTACCTCCTGACACCTCCTTAAGTGTATGGCATGGAGAAACCTGGAATGTTGGAAACTTCCTGCTCACTCTCCCTAGCAATGGGTCCAGTTCTCCTCCCACCTCATGGTAGTTGTATCTTCACTATCTATCTCTTTTCTTTCTTCCACTGATGCTAAGGGCTTCCTACTCATGATACTTCTCCATTCCTGCCACATTTTCTCTCTCTAGATGGTATCAATTTTTCTCCATCATCCTCACAACTCTCGTCATTTGAACGGCCACTTGCTTCACTCCTCTGCAACTCTTCTCCCCAAGAGATGGCAACTCACTCTTCCTATAATCTCCTGCAAAATGTATTTTCTTCTAATGGTACACCCTCTCTTCTCTCAAACAACTTGCCTCCCTACAATGACACCTCTTTCTTTATCCAGCCTTATCCAGTCTCCCTCCCACCTCCATCTTTCTCATCCTTCTGTTCCCTCGGTACTCCGCTTGCTACTTTCCGATAAGCTCCTTCTTCCAGTTCCTATTCAAACATACCCCATTGCCAGATTCAATGGCCTGCTGTTTTAAAGTTGGGTCCCTACTCCCCTTTGGTGGTAGTTAATGGTAGTGAGGACCCCTGTGTATTGAGGGCTATGCAGATCCCACTGAAACATGAGTTGGTGGTCCTGTAGCTTTGGAAAGGCTTTGCCTGGGGTTATATAAAAGCATGCCACCATCATAGGCTCCAGAGGAGCCTTGGATAGATGGTTCTGCTGGCATTGCCTGGGTAATTACCCTTTCCTCTTTTAGCATTGAAATGTAGAATTAGAATATCTTGGGAAGAAGCTGTCAGCTGCATTCAATTGTCCTTCATTACATGGAATTAGCTTGTTTGTAATCCCTAGACTGTTGGAAAAATGTGGTTTTGTTGTTTCTTGACTCATGTATTCTTCAAAAATCACTTTATCATTGTTTGAGCACAATGTTGTCGCCATGGGGTTTCCTAGGGTTGCACACTTGTGAGTAACATTGTGAAATGGTTCCTCGAGCATCAATTATTAAAAGCATTTTCTTTTTCATTTGTTGGGGATTTTACAATGTTGCAAAATATTTCCCTTAAAGGGAGAGGCTTCCTTGCCTACGCCAGATGTTGGCATTAGACTAGGGAGCTTGAATGGCTCTCTAAGTGTGTCCAGTTTAAGAAATGGAGTATCACTAAGGTGTATGGGTATCCCGCTCTGCCTGTGGCAGTCAATAGAAGGGGGTGGTGGGCATATAATTTACTCTTTTGTGGTCTTGCATATGGGTAGGAGCGTTGGCAGCAGGAGTATCCATGGTTATCATCCCCTTGGGGTCCTGCATCTCTCTAGCAGAGTTAAAGGTTAAGCATTCTTTTGATTGCCCCTGTCGTAGAGTGGGAGCTGCGATAAATCCCTAACATCTCCTCCCATGTGGCGAGGGGACAGCATTCGCTAACTGATCCTGATCCCGGGGTTGGTATTATGAGGGAGGATCACATGGGAGGAGATGGCTGTCAGGAAGATGTGATGATTTCTTCAGGAGGGACACAGCATTCTTCTCCACTATGTGAGGAAGGCTCTACAATTCCAAGGTCCCTGATGTCCTATTGTTATCATACCCATCCCTGTAATTGTAAAATCCCCCGTTCCCTTCTTGTGAAATACCATCAATAGGATAGTATACATACTTTACAAATACCCAAAACACAACTCATTTCTCCTATTCATGAAAATATTGTAATAAGCAAGAATCCCAATCAGCATCTCCCCAAAGCCTCTGTTAATCCTATGGACTCCGATAGTGCCTCAGGTACAGAGACAAAGAGGCACACAGAGTTAATGTAGATTGAGAGAGGCTCCAAACACAACTCTGCCTTCCCAAGGTCACAGATGTTACAACATGGAATTTGCGCGCAGGATATGTTTCTGATTTTTTGAAGCAGCTCTTGTTAGACTTGGGCAGACTACAACCACGATCATACATTGATTTGATTGTGCATGTACAACACAAAAAAAAGAAAAATAGAAACAACTGATCAGGGGTATAGTAAAAGGTGCCATGGTTCCTTTTTTGTCGGAGTAGTAATAAACTTAATGTACAGAAGCATTCATTTTTGTTTGATTTAAATTCATGTGTTACTGATGCTTCAGATCTTTGCTTTGTTTGTTTTCCATTTGCAATTTGTATTTTATACTCTATGTAATTTTGACTACGTCCTTTGACCTTTCACGAAAGAAATCATTACAAATGTTGATAACTTAGACACTTTTGTGTTTTTTTACTTGTGACTCGTTTAGCACAATTTTTCTTTTGGATGAATACAAATGAACAATGACAGCAAACTGTGTTGTCTACAGTGTGGACCCCTATCTTTTTGTGTAATACTGTATAGTGCTCCAAATCCACACTCGCACCAAGAAGCGACCCTATTTTTTGTAATAACCTGTTAACATAAAGGCATTGTTCACTCATGTATTCATTAATAATGGCTGGTTTACATGTGGGCCATGTGTCCGAGTCATTCACTTTTAATTTCTGGCGGTGGAAGTTCTAACTTGTGACCCCTATCACAACATCTCTGTTCATTTTTCATTTTTCTGATTGGTTTCACATTCAAGCTTTGATCCCAGAGCACATAATGGATGCAAATTATGATGAGCGTGGTAGACCTTATATTCTCAAGCATAAGGGATTTTCTACATACGTTACCCAGAGACATACTCTCACATTATAAAATCTGACAAGGATCACTTCCTGTGAAGGATTACCATCTAATCAGTGTAAGGAAGCCCTAGCTGTTTTGAATTTAATTCATAATAAAATGATGTAGGAGATCAATCTTAGGAAGGCTGGTCTGCTACCAGTCACACCTTTCATCAAACTTTATGCCAAATGTTTGGTGTGAACCTGTGCACTGTGCATCAGTATCCTGATCTGTAGCCCCTACTCTCCTGTGACACAGTGCAGGTTGAGCGGTGACAGGTGCCCTGTTTGACAGCTGCTGTGACAGCAAAGTCACCACAGTGCATAGGCTGCGTTTAAATCTGAACCACTTTCCCAAAATCACATAGTAATGCTAAACTATCAGCCTGGTGGCGGGATAATCTGGAAATATAAGCCGTGCCTAGGATCTGTATGGTGGCTGATGGTTCACATCATTATTAAAAGTCACAGCTGATATGCATGAGTGTCAACCCTGAGAGCTCAGTCCAGCTATGAGAGGCAATGTGGATTCCAGGCTTCTTCAATGAATGGAACAAAGCACAGAATGCCTGCCTCTGTTGGAACTCTGGGAGTTTGGGTACCTCCTCCTTGCCAGGTCTAGTGGATCACAAAAGAAGATCTCCTAGGAGCTTGTCATCAAAGAGGTCATTTCATAATAAAGACCTGCCTTACAATAAAGAGTTGCGCACACACAAGGGCCATTGAAGTGCATTTCTAGAGAAGAGGCAAGCTTTGCCAGTCAGGCAGAACAGAAAACAAGGGAGACAGAAGCTTCCCTCTTGATTTTAAGGTGGCTTCTATTTCCTTTCTCACTCCTACACTTCCTGAGTATGATGCAAAAAGGCTCAAGTTACATGTTATTTCAAAAAGGATTGGACCGCTTTAAGCAAGCTTAGTTTCAACGAATCCCCTGTGGCTTGTTGTCTTTATAAACAAAGCGGCTTCCCTGCCGTTCTTTGATTTATCCTTGGATTTAAAGAATACTTCATTTGGACTTCTTGCTACCCGCCTGGATCACCGAGACTCGGCGCATCCCAACCTGGTTTGACCCACTCACACAATGTTGCAAAGTCTTGATCAATGCAGTCGCACCACAAATAACTAATTAGGTACTGTTGGTATGTCCCATCCCTGCATATCCATTTGCTGGGACCCGAGAGACTGTTTAATCCCTCTTTTGCACATTTCTCACAGAGACATATCCTTTTTGAGAACGTTCTAGAGATGTATTGCCTGTTTCTGGATGCTAGGTACCGGAGTCCTTGCATGATTACATTATGTATTTCTCTGTGGTTCGTTTCAGTGCTGGGGAAGTCACCCACAATATTCCAGTCAGCTATTCTACAAACAAAAATACAAGTAGTCTGGTATTGTCTCACAAAGCTTTACATTCACAATACACACACAAATAAGAATTACTTTTCTAGAAGAAAGAGTAACATATTTTCCAATATAAACATGCACATTGACAACAATTGTTGGATTCAAAAAGACAATAAATCAACTTTAAAGCAACACTATTCACATGCTGAAAGCATCAAAAATTGTTGTCATCAGAGAAAAATACTGGCTTACCGGAGGACTGATTCAACTCTAAACTCTTGGACACTATTTGTTTCTACTTTGCATATGGATACAAGAATGTTTGCTAGAGTTAACTTGTTCACACTTAAACCAGAGGCTTGGGTTTACAGTAAAACCTTTTTTTTGGAGATCAAAATATTCTGATGTATTGAAGAGTAAGTGGTCTGGGGTGGGAGGCACAACAGAAAGTAATAAAAGTAATACTTCATATGATAAATGCAAACATGGATACTCGTTCTAACAGATTCAGTTCAAAGATTAGTTAGATTTCAGATGCAGCAGGGTAGACCTCGAGGCCACTCGAGATCCAAATATAGAAGAACATAGAACAAACATCGGGTGTTACCAACCAATAGCCCTGTGCTGCACTCCTGATGGGATAGACTCCCCAATGTGTTTTAATAGCCAGTTGTGAAATGGGATCTCCAAGCAGGGGGAAGACACCTTTCACAATGGTATATGTTAGACTCTTCGAGAGAAAGGATAATCTAGTACTCACATGTGTTCATAATATATATTAGCTGTGTTTTCAAATGAAGGGATGTCCACCTGATACAGTGTAGTCAAGAGCCATCAAGAACATTCCCACTACAGGTGCACAATATATATATTTTATATGACAAAGGGTATTCAAACCCAATACAAAAAATAATACATGAATGGTAAGCCAATTCAAATCCAAGTCTCATAAACACAGTTGGATAAGGTGTCAGACTCAAAATGATCAGATCACATCAAAAAACAATGTAATAATTACTTGAAATCATATGTGCAGCAAAACTCTTCGTTTGATGCAAGTGTACAAAACAAACAATAGTTCAGATTCAGAGTTAACAAACAATGTGTATGTGCTCCAGCAGTATGGGTAGTCGGATCCCTACTGCTCTGGCTTTTATCCTAAACACTCCTAGATGTAATATAGTGCCAACGTGTTTCAGATTCCGATGAATCCATCTTCAGGGCAGGATATGCGACGTTACTTAGAGCAATTGTGGGTTTTCCTAGGGAAATGTAAGTAGACTAATTAGCTCTTGGAGAATTATAGATAGTTGGGGATTGTACTAAACACAAACATAGGCACTAACCTTGAAGTTGAAGTTATAGTTATAGGTCATTTGCTTCAACCTGTATAGTAAGCGAAAAATCATTATCAGCTACGGAGAATCTAGGTTATTAAACTCTGAGCATTAAAAAGAGAAAGTAGTAGTATCACTCACCGAGTCCAAAGGCGAAAGGGAATCACCCCGGGTGTGGGTAGACTGTTGGGAGGTCGGGTGCACTGTGTGCGTGCTGTGAACTATAGAAAAGAGGGGGATACTAATTACCAATAGGTTGGTAACGATGGTGTACATTTTAAGAATAATCATAGCCCAACTCAGGATTGATATCCAGGTCTGGTAAAGAACATGGCGGTGTGACATGTATAACCTAAAATAGAATCCTGTGTCGTTCATGGGTAGAGGCTATAGTGCGTATTGCATTGTTGTGAAAAACACAACTCATAAGGTCAATCCGCTGGCTCAACCAATATTACCTTTTCTCACAGATCAGACGCAGCTCACGAGACGCCCATCAGTCAGACGCGCGGCCCGTGACTGCGAGTTGGTAGCCATGACAGCAGCGCGCATGCGCACCACTACAATCGTCGCCATGTTGGAAGGGGCATTCGAAAAGTGATCAGTAAAATCATACCGATCACAGGGCCCTTATCACGCCTCATGTGCCCACAGAAATAACAGAATGTACTATGAGTGCCAATAACTGCAAGTTCGTTCAGTGATTCGCGTTTCCTCGAACACATAGGTGACTCGAAAAACGAGTGGGTCGCCATGGCAACGATGCTAACAAACAAGGCGCTACAGAGTGCGCGTCTTGCAGGATACAGGCGTGCCACAGTAAATAGATTTCGAAATAGGGTAAGTAGCACTGATGTGTAGTATAGACAAATTTAATCCTCATTATGGCTGCTGTATAAGTCTGATACAGCCTGCTGCCGGTAAAGCACACAGGTGTAAACGGCATTCACTATTGCAAAGTCTCATCCTGGCTGCTATACCTATCTTGATACAGCCTATGGTCGATGCATACACTGTGGTGTGGACAGCGTAAGGAGTGTGTGTGTACGGGGGGTATGAGGAGGGGCACCACCGCAGCCAGGAAGCTGCGTGGGGCCCTCCCTCACACAAATGATTCATGGGGCCCAACCGGACCGGTCAAGGAACAAATACAGGAAAGAGCCTGTGTTTTGACTGTCCGGGTATGGCTCGGTAATGTGGGGGCTCAATGGTGTATATCATAGGGTTGGTTAGTGGCTATGGTGTGGCCCATAGCCGTAGTTAAAGCAACAAACACTCAGTAAAAGGACATGATGGTATTACATGTATAAATCCATCCATAACTTGAAATAGGCACATTTTCAAAAACATGCATAGCAAATACATAGTGTCAAACAAAGCACATTAGGTCAAATTCGCAGTTCATGCCCCTTGGGTTTAGACAGTCCAATATATCAATCCAAAACATTTCCCTTTGTAACAAACGTTTATGCACATCACCTCCTTTTGGACCCACTTGCACTTCTTCCAAGATAATGCATCTTAATTGGGCAATCGAATGCCTTGCTTCTAGGAAGTGCATTGACACTGGTGATCTCAAACTTTTAGTTCGAATGTTCGATTTATGTTCGGTCCATCTCAGTTTAGCTTTCCTAGTAGTGATCCCCACATAATAGAACCCACAGGGACATTTGAGAGCGTACACAACATTAGTTGAGTCGCACGTACAGGAATGTTTAAGTGTGATAGTTTTACCTGTATGTGGATGTGAGATTGTATTACCTAGTAGAAGATTGCTGCAGTGTTGGCAATTGTAACAGGGTTGTGTGCCCTTGTGTCGTGTAGTCATTGGATGTCCACTCTTGTCTCGGCTCGAATAAGGCTGTTCCTGAGAGCCCTACTGTTTATATATGCAAATATAGGAGGTTGTTGGAAAAGAGATTGTGTTTCAGGGTCCATTTGCAACATTGGCCAGTTCTTGTGAATTATGTTCCTGATTTTTCTGCTTTGGTTGGAATGTGTTGTCACATACACAAAGCTGTCATCTTTGTTCTTCACTTTAGTCGTGAGCAAGGTATCCCTCTGAATATTTGCCAGTGCAGTCTCGAACAAATTACTAACCCATCTGCCGCCAGTCTTCAACAAATTGAAGCAACTGATGGAGTACTGCACCAAATATCCAAGTAAATCCCTCATGAGACCTTTGCTGAAAGCCCTTCTAAACCTTTTACCGACGCAGGAAGTCCTAGCAATTCGATCCGTATCTAAAGAAAATACCTGTAGACTCTGTGGAGACCTCCAAGCCACAGAATCTATCAAACACCTTTTAATGGTCTGTCCGGCAATTGACCTTGAAAGAGAGGCCTTCCTCGATCCTGTGTATGAAGCATCCTACATCATTGACGAAAACATCTGGTGGAACCGCCTCATCACAGGAGCCCAGATGCGTTGGCTAATAGCTGCTACCAAACTTATAACCATTGCTATGGAGAAGACTATGCAAGTGACATAAAAGAGACCTTTCTTCTATAAAGCACCCGTCTGAGAAACCTACAAATGTACAGAAAATGACACTTCTTTCTCTTCTAAAACCAGAAAAAGTCTTTGTAAAATCAAAATTGATTAAATACAAATAAAAATAAAAAATAGTCTACTTACATTTCCCTAGGAAAACCCACAATTGCTCTAAGGAACTTCACATATCCTGCCCTGAAGATGGATTCATCGGAATCCGAAATGCCTTGGCACTATATTACATCTAGGAGTGTTTAGGATAAAAGACAGAGCAGTAGGGATCCGACTACCCATACTGCTGGAGCACATACACATTGTTTGTTAACTCTGAATCTGAACTATTGTTTGTTTTGTACACTTGCATCAAACAAAGAGATTTGCTGCACATATGATTTCAAGTAATTATTACATTGTTTTTTGATGTGATCTGATAATTTTGAGTCTGACACCTTATCCAACTGTGTTTATGAGACTTGGATTTGAATTGACTTACCATTCATGTATTATTTTTTGTATTGGGTTTGAATACCTTTTGTCATATAAAATATATATATATTGTGCACCTGTACTGGGAATGTTCTTGATGGCTCTTGACTACACTGTATCAGGTGGACATCCCTTCATTTGAAAACACAGCTAATATATATTATGAACACATGTGAGTACTAGATTACCCTTTCTCTCGAAGAGTCTAACATATACCATTGTGAAAGGTGTCTTCCCCCTGCTTGGAGATCCCATTTCACAACTGTCTATTAAAACACATTGGGGAGTCTATCTCATCAGGAGTGCAGCACAGGGCTATCGGTTGGTAACACCCGATGTTTGTTCTATGATGTATTGAAGAGTCCTACAAGGAAAAGATTATAAAATTGAAATTGAAAACAGCTGTTTGTGTTATCCGTTTACTTAAGGCAGAACCCTTCTATCATTTTAGTGGTTATTTAGAAAACATGAGGTTTACTTAAATTTATATTATTTTCTGGGGAACGAAGGCGGGAAATTAACATATTTCCTGGTCCACTTTGAAGAGTAGTAAACTCTATTCAAAACTTTTTAATGTAAACAATGGTTTACACAGGTCAACACTCGCTGAAAATCTATAAGATGCACTGTACTCCACATGCTCATACCAAATATTTCTTTTTTTATTGTTCCAGGTAATACATACCTAATTTATTTCTGTCAAAAACAAATGTTCTCTGCTCAATTTTGGATTTTAGTGCGTTTGGCTTTAAATATATATTCCCAAAATGTATTTTAAAGGCAAAGACTCACCTTAAGGATGTAGCTTTTTAAAGCATTCTTTTAATTCATTTTTAACAAACTGTAAACAGGTTCTTTTGACTCTGGTGTCATGTTACATTCCATCAACAGATGTGCCCCTCTCACCCATGTCTGCCCCAGAACCCCTCCCTTCAGCCCCCGGCGAGAGGTACACTTGCTGTTCCTGCAGAGAGTAACTGGTCAATAAACATATATTCTAAAATAATTTCAAAGGTTTCAAGCATTGCGGGCACCACTGGATTCAGTTGTCTTCCTTAAGAAATGACAATACTTCCCTCCAGTCATTGCCAAATAGAGGTAAGTCATTACATATGGCATACAATGCCCACTCTTAGACAATTTCCCAAACCTTATGAAGCCAGGCATGGGCTGTGGGGTTTTCTGAACCATGCCAGCACTCTATTATCAATAGTATTGCGCAAGTGTAAGCACTATGCAGGCATTCCTCTGGGTCCTGGGCACACCCTCAGGGTTCAACAGTCCAATTCCAGCAACACCTCCTCTGGGGGTACCCTTCCTACTTGCCCAAAGGCCAGGACCTTTGCTTCCTCTACCTCCCTCCAGAAAGGCTAGCATTGCTGCAGTTGTGACGCCTTGGCCAACTTGGGTTTGAGCCTCCACAACCTTTCCCGATTCTCCCTGGGTATGTCCCTCTTAATTGACTTTTCTCAGCGTGCCATGTATAGCCAGGACACCAGAGGAATGGCATTGTCCAGAATTTTATAGAGGCCGTGATAAGGCCCCTTGACCTACCCTGTGCGCAAAGAATCTTTTAGAATGGGGTAAGCTGGTGAGTTGTTGCTGTCTTGATCTCCGGGTCAAGAATCCAGTGCTTGATCTGAATTTATCTCATCCTTTCCTTTTCGTTTACCCCAAAACATTGCATGCACTCCACAAATGATCAAATCACTGGGGATGAAGACATCTGAAACATGTCTCGAAGACTGAGACATCCACCCCTTTCGTCACTGGGAAAACAACGCTGCCTCCGTGCCTGGTGAGAACATGCAGTTGTTAAAAATGGGTGTAAAAGAGGATGGGAATTATGTAATACCATATTTCCTGGTCAATTTGTCCCATGTATCCGCCACCAGTTTAGTGATCGCACTAAGGTACATATGCCACAGCCTGTCCTGACGTGGCAGTCATAAGTCATCCCTCGTCATGCCTCACCATCGGCCGGTCTATACCCACCCGCAATTTCCCCTCCTGAGCCATTCCCTTATTGACCACATTTGGATGCCTCAAAATATAGTTGAAAATTGGGTAATGCCATTCCCCAAGTTGCGATTGATCCTGGGTCTCTTGCCCACCCAGATGAAGCATGTGACCTTTTTTCATTGTGGCTAGGCTGCCCATCCAGGAAATCCTCAGCGTACTCCTCCTATTCAGGTCAGCTGTAATATTACACAACATAGGAGGATAATTATCAGGATACATGCCCAATACCTTAGGGGTAATATATATTCCAAGGTATCAGATCTGCCCAGGGTTTCAATTGAAAACTGGGGAGGCCTTCAACACTGCCACCTCTCCCACCCCAACATGAGGTTTGACAGTTCAGACTTGGTCAGATTGATCTTCAGGCCTGATATCCCCTAAACTCAAGACAGCACTTACCTATCTCTGCTCAGCAATGGCCCCGGTCCGCAAAGGACGACACTTGATGTTGTACTCCTCCGAAGGGAATTCCATGGACCTCACCTGAATCCTGCAGGGTCTAGAGGAGTGCTTCTAAATAGATTTCATACAACAAAGGGGAAATGGGGCCTCCCTGCTTGGTTCGCCTACTCAATGTGAATTTCCGGGACATAGACCTGTTTATGAGGAGCCGCTCTGATGGGGTATTATAGTTGACTCGGACCATCTGAATGAATTCCCCTCACAGACCCATCCTGTCCATCACCTTAAACAAAAATGACCATTCCACTTGGTCAAACGCCTTCTTGGCATCAAGGGAAAGGAGGATCGCTGGGGTGGAGGTCTTATGGACCCTCTCCACAAGGTGAGCGATGAGTCTGATATTGTTAAATGTTTGGTACCCTTGCACAACCCCCGTTTGGTGAGAGTGGATCTGGGTCGGGAGAAAGCACTCCAGCCTGTTTGTGAGAATATTGGTGTAAATCTTGGCATCGACATTAACGCTATTAGTCTGTAAGAGCCACACTTGGTGGGGTCCTTATTGGGTTTGGGGATGAGAGTGATATTTGCCTCTCCATTGATGGCGAGATATGCTGCGTCTCACGAAAGTGATTACAGATCCCAGTAAGGTGATGGACTAGTACTCTCGCAAATGTTTTATAGAAGGCTGTGGTAAAGCCATCTGGCCCAGGCAATTTGTTAAGGGGCAATACTTTTTTGTTGCCCCGCACCCCTTCTTATGATATTTCTCACCCCAGCACTATCCTAGCTTCGGCATACCGTGTGGGCAGATGGGTATTGTTCAAGACTTCCCCTTGAAACTGAGCTACAGGTTCTTGAGAAGAGTATAGGTCACCATAGTAATACACAAAGCACTCTTGGATGTCGGTCATACGGGAGTGGCGAAGCCTCTGCACGTCTGTGACGGCACTGATGGTTTTGAGGCCCTCAGCCCCACTCAGAAGCCGTGACAGGAGCCTATAAGCCTTATTGCCATAAAATAGTAGCTTTTGTGGACAAACAGTAAATACCTCTCTGCCTTCTTCATTCTAAGGGTGTTTAGTTGAAATCACAGACGCCTCTAGAGTCCCCAACCTCTGCCTCCATCTGCGCCTCATTGGATGTAGCTTAACAGTGTTACCCCTAAATATTTTTGATTACCATCTGGGAGATGATTAATTATTTGGACATTTATCTAAATGCTCTGGATTATTGTGCTCACCTTTGGCTTGCTTTTCAAAGGCCCAGGACAGGTAGGAACATCAACAGCTCAAGGCAACTCCATAAGGCGAGCTCTTCCTTTCAGTCTGTCCACCTGCTTCAAAATTCCCATCGGGCAAGCTGATTCTCTCTTGGTAGAGGCTTCTGCATTCAGTTTCCTCCTGAAAAGGCATTCTTAAGGGCAAATTCTCAGTTCCTTCCAGTCAGAACCCCAATATGCTTTTCACCTGTTGAACACGTTCTCTTCCTTTGCCCTGGCCCAAAATGTGTCTCTCTCTTTTTCTATTTCTTTGACTTTAAATACCCAGCACATTCTAGCCATTCATCATCATTTTACATGGCAATTCAGGGTTGTATGGTGCCTGTGATAGGTTCCCTTCAATTAAACACATCAACAAGGATCCTTATCTTTTCTTTGAACAGCCAAGATATTTTAACATGTCATAACGGGATCGGTTTGGTTGTGAGGTAGCCATTCCCTCAGGAATTACGATCAACGTGGACTGAAATATGCTTTTCACCTAGAATTTCTAGCATGGAAATGCATCATTAATAACTTCAAGAACATTCTGAATTCAGGGACATACTTCATGTTTATGTAACAGCATTGTGAAGTCATTCAAATATTTTAATTAATCATTCATACATTTTAATATATCTTAAGCACATTATAAATAACCTATCAAATCAAACATACATTTGACTGTGATGGCTCTGCTGAATTAAAATCTAGTCTGGGTTTTTTTAATTGGTCAAAGGTTTCAAACATGTAGTTCCATTTTAAGGCTGCAAAGAATGACATGCTTTGTAGTGACTTGCTATAAACCAAAATATGTGCTGAGACAAATATCCTGTAAAGTCATTCTAATGACTCACATCAACAAGACAGTCCAATTAGTCAATCAACTTTCTTTGCAAAATCCAGCAGTTCCTCCCTCAAAAATGCGTTTGCCTCCTCTTTCAGTCTTTGGTTCTATTACATGTGAATGGAGAGAACGCTTTTCTGATTGGAGTACATGACTACACCTTAAAGCCTTAAAAATACCCTTTCACAGTGCTGCAGAATTGACTATAGGTCCTGGACATTTTGACCCAGTTACACTCATTTTGAAGTCCCTGCACTGAGTTTGTTTGTGCAGTCTTTTCAAATTGGGTTGCTCAACTTACAAGGCACTTCGATTAGGCCACCATTCTGATCTATCAGAGAAACCTTGTATTCGAGGTAGAAATGAGAACTCCAGAAATAGAGGTACATTAGTGATACACATTTCGAAAGTGAAGAAAGCTCATGTCAAATAACAGACATTTTCTATTGCAGCTCTGATTTTCTGGAATATTGTACCGACTCATAGTCGCACAGCTGACTATCTACTACACTGTAGGGAAATATTGAAGACCCAGTTTTCCTGCAAAAATAGACTTTGTTGTTAAGGATCTTATTCATTTTTGATTATTGTGTTTATCAGATACGTTTTTTGTTATTTCATATTTTACTGCAGTATATAATTTTGATGTTAAGTTTCTCGCTCTATACATCCAATAAATACATAATATATAATAGGCTGCTTTCATGAAGCAGACACATAATGGATGAGAACGTATTACTCAGCCAGTTCAGAATTCAGGATCTGCTTAAGGCCTTAGAAATTGCCATCATTTTCTTGCCATGCATTTATCAATATCTTTGCAGGGCAGCCATCCTGCTAGACCTAAAGTAATTGGACTGTGGGTGTCCTGAATCCTGAATTTTGAATATTTTTGATTTCTTTTACATGCAAGCATTTGTCCTTAGAGCACACAGCTGTGCCCATTAATCCCTTGTAATGGCCTAGCCACAGTGATTGACAATGGGGCCTGTTTTACAAAAAGCTGATAAATGCGTTAAAATAAATTGACCATTTCGAGGTAACATGAAATGGAACACATTCTCCCTTTGTTCAAATTTCACTGGCTATGATAATCCATGGAAGTGTAGACCTACATACGGGGGATGGCCATTCAAGGCACTGTGGTCAGGGTGATGGGAAGGTGGTACACGGCATGGGGCTTGCAGTGTTCTGTTGCACTCATGGAAAATCACAGTATACAGCATGTGGCCGGACCTTAGGTACTGATGTGTGCAGACTGTGGTTTACGGCTGCAGGCCTCCCTTGCCCTCATCATCAGCATGGCTTTGGATTATGCGGGTCAGAAAGGAGAGGTGGGGGAACATGGTAGCCGGGGATGCTCCTGTGATGGTGTTTGAAAAGTGGGTAGAAACAATGGAAATGGATCTCCTTTTACTGCATTTACACATATGAAGAACTGTCGCAATGAAACAGGCTATCATACATTACCAATGATGACATGGTTGAATTTAAATATTTTGAGGAAACCACATTGAATCACCCTCACAACCCTTTGAAATAAATAATGCTTTACACATTTTAAAGGGTGTTTTTTCATCATGCTTAACAAATACATGTCATTTGTTAGTTTATGCAATATTGTATACTATGTGTAAATGTTTATGTATGGGACATGTGCTTTTCTGTAGAAGATTTGAACCATTTTTGTAAAACAGCTAACCCTCTGGGTAACCTCACTCACTACGTTCTCCTTGTTCCATGTGTTAATATCCCCACAAAAATATCGCCATACAAAAATATTGCCATATGTTTTCGGTGATATTAAGGCATGTAACCTGTGGGGGTCACCCCCGCAACCCCTGTATTATTTTAAAGGGAGCGGGGGTCACTCCCGCAACCCCCGCTCCCAAAAACCCCAAATATTATCCCCAATAGAAATATTGCCTATAGCTGTTCCTGACGACCAGCAATATTTTTGTTGGGGATAATATTGCGTGATACCGTTCTCCTGTATGGTGTAATATGGGGCTACTTTAAAAACATGTTCTAGGGCCACATGTGCTTCCAGTCAATACTGATTACATTGAAATAGTTTGATTTTTGTTTATTAACAATTTAATGTTTTTATACAAACCCAAATAATTTATTATCATGTTTCATGTAGTGCAATCAGTCAGAGCCAGCACAGAATATAAAAAGCTTTGCCTACATATTAAATAAACAGAACATTGGTGTTAAATGCAGCGAGTAGGATTACCAAGGGGCTTTTTCACAACCTATTCAGAGTATTGAAATTTATCATGTCATAAATCATAATATATTTTCAATTCTCCAGATGTGTGAATATTCCTCGACAAAAGAGTAGTTTATTATATGAACAGCAGGTAACTGTCATGGACTCGCTTGAGGAAGGGATCTGGCCAGTCTGGGTGCTGTGGAATATATTGCTGAAACTGATTGCACCTGGCAGTTTTCCATCAATGGGCAATGTGTCAGAGGTTTATTGGGCGGTTTCTGTGACACAGAGAATGACAGCTGCAACATATCCTGCACCAAGGATTAGAGGTGCCCAAACCCCTACATCATTACTAAACTATCTATACATATTTCAGAAACTCTCCCCTCACTCCCCTTACTGCTACTACTCAACCGCTCCTTACTGTACCCTCACTTCATATGGACCCTCTCCGCCTTGACTATCACAATCATCTCTCCCATCCTATTATGCCCCATATCTTATCACTTCCACGCCTGCCCACCCTACCCCAAAAACCCTTTAACTAGTATACTGGCATCTATCCCTTCTTACCACCCCTTCAGGAATCCACCCATCCCCTTCTTCTACTATGCTTACACTCAGGCCCAGGAATGCCCAATTCACCTGCAAAAAGGCATCATTACTCACCAATCACTTCGAATTGCACAATCCTCCTCTTTCATCCATGGGCATTACTGCATCCTGGATTGTGTCCCCCTACCCTCCCATGACTCCACAACTTATGTTGCCTTGCACACTGCCACTCTTTTCCACTACTCACAGGTATATAAAGGAGACAGAGGGGGTTGGGCTAAAGATGAATAAGGCTTACCCCTAAGGCCTTTTTCTCTCCCTCTTTCTAACACTTTATTTTGAATTCACAGCTACTCAATTCCTCTACCCATCCCAGCCAGTGGTGTCTGGAGCTACAAGCCTCCAGGCCCTATAGAGTCATTTTTCTCGGATATGAGAGTGTTTAACCCCTTTCCTCCTAAATCCCCAGTAGTGCTCATAGACTTCAACCTTCTTAAAATCACTTTCACACTTCATTTAGAACTGGCCCTGTCTTCTCTGAGCACTCTTCCTTCATAAATATCTTGACCATGCCTTCATCTCCTCTTTACTCTTCCAGTATCACAATCAGCCCCATCATGCTTTGACACCTGTATTCTACTCTTAACTATTGCTTCTCCCCCACTCTGTCTCAATCTCCAAATGAAAAAGCACACTTGACTCCCTGGTCTCTCGCCTAGATGCATTCAGATATGTTCTTCTCTGCAGGATCATGCTTCCTCCATTGAGCAGGCATTCTCTGACACTAATATGGCTTTCTGTTCCCCCATTGAACATAACCATCTCACCTGCAAATTCACACCTTCCACCGCCCTCACCCCTAGCATTGGATCACCACCATAAATATATCTCCTTAAACAGGCATGGGCAACAGCTTGACAAATAATGCAACGGCTATAGCCCCATCATCTTCTCAGCCGCAAGGACATCCTCATCTCCTTTACTATGGCCCTTGAATTGGCCACATCCTCCTACTTTACTCTCTAGTTTCATCTCCTGAAAACATACACTTCTCTACATGCCCTGTTGGCTCCTCTTCACTCTCATACTCTACTCTTTCCTATCTGCTAATGACATTGCACATACTTCTAAGATAATAAAAATAAGCAACACGCTGCACACTCCTCTCTACTCGCCAATGTGTCTTTTCTCCCACCCCCACACCCACCCATTCCTAGTTCAATCACACCCGTGTTCCTCAAACCCTGTCTTACTGAACTGGTGCCCATCCTGAATTCAACCAATCCCTCCATGTTATCTCCAATCCTGTTTGCCCTCTATTTTAGGTGGGTCCTTTCTACCAGCTTTAAAGCAGCTATTATCTGTAACAAGCCCTCAATACCCCAGCTAACTGAAAGGCCTGTATCTGTCCTATCTCTAAAAATCTAGAATTAATCACCACAGAAACTACCTATGCCTACACACTCAAGGCCGCTGTGACCCCACCCCTCCCCCACACACACACTGGTCTTGATGCCGTAGCCATTACTCTACTGAAACAGCAGATACCTATATGTCTGTAATTTTCTGAACTCTGTTCACCATTGCAAACCCTCTTCTAGTCAAATCCTGATTACCCTCTCTGGTTCCTTCGATAAGGTGGACCGTCCCACTCTCCAGAGCACTGCTCTGAATCCACCAAACCTCCTCACATGGTCACCTCATCTCCTGCGACTCCTATTATGACCCCTTTGTGGATGGCCTGCAAAGCTTCTTCTTTTTCTCTTCGCTGACTCTGGACCTCCCTGCCATATACCCTGCATAGCACTTTGTTGCCTTATACTTAACTCTTCCAAATACCAAGGTTTTCTACTTCCCTGCTTCTAATACCTCAGCCTTCCCCCCCCCTCACCCATCGCATTCCTGCCTTACATTCAGTTTCCCTCCCCTAAGGTGTACACTCTAAGGATCCTCCTTGACAGTTATCTCAAACTTCATCACTTTGCTGCTACTTCCTACAGAGTGGAAATGATTAACCTGCCTAATGCCCCAATAATCCACCATTTTCAAATACCAAAAGCCTCATATTAACTCTCACACTGAGTCACCTTGACTAATGAGCAAGACTCCTCTAGGGCCAAAACCTCTACTTATTCTCTATGCTTGGCAAACTATTCAACTTTGCCCCATACTCTCTACAATCTCCTCTGCTCTTTACCCACTTCCCTACACCACCTTCATGCCGGCTGACTCTTCTGCCACTCTCCTCTTTACAACCTGCACTCAAGCACCCTCCTAATGTCTCTGTTCCCTGACTATCCTGTTCCTCCTCCAGCCTTCGCTCCTTATCCTTCCTCTTCCTGCGCCACTCCCTTCCCCCCATGTCAAAAGCATAATTAACTACAGTTTTTGAAATCATTTAAACTTCACCTGGACACATCACATCCTCGGGCTATTGTCTGCCATGTGTCTTATCTGGTCTTCTCCCTGGTCTCTGTATCATTGCTTTACACTCAAGCAACTGGTCAATTTCCACACTAGGCAACAACTTCAGGATTGATTCGATTTATAAGTCTTACTCTTGTATTTGTTTCTTGGTGAAGCACATTGTTCCCTCAATGCATACAAATAGAAACAAGAGCCCTTCAGAGCATGTGTCATTAGGACACAAAAAGAACAGGCCTCTTCCCTGTTACCAATTCACTACAGATATGACAGTGGCACATCCATACTTTGCGTCTTGCTTGCTCCCATGATGCTATCTGGAAGTGTGAACTTGGCTTCCATCCGGTCAGCATCCTCCTCCACGCCCCATTTTACCTTTGGTCTATTTTAAGTTCTTCCTTACTCCTCTCTTGTTTCTGTACAATGTGTCCAAAGAACAGATATTCGGTATTTATCATTGAGTAGCTTTTTTTCTGTAGGTCTCATACAGCTGTGTTGTCCCATGTATCAATTGATGAGGTCTCATTTGTTTTGGAGATTCCTGGTTGAGATATTCCAATGGTATACAGTTTCCATTTCCCATCATTCTCCTGAGATTGCTCAGTGCACTTGGGGAACCCGGAAGTAATTCCTCTAAGGGACTGAATCTAATGGGCTTGTAAAGTCCACTGGGGGTGTCCGGGAAACAGCAATGCTAACGGCCGTACCCTTCCCATCCCATTCTGATCCATCTCAGCTGAGAGAAGGAACTGAGCAGGAGAAGCGAGCAGAAACCTAGGATCGTTCCGTGTTTCTTCATGCGTCACGGCACACATGCAGACTTTCCTGGCAGATCTCCTTCCTTTGGACCACCTTAAATTTTGCAAGACCTGTAGTGACGTTGGGGAAAAGATGACAAATACACACGCAAACTTTTCACATTTGTCAGTTTAGTCATATAAAATATTTATTTTGGTCACAGGCGCTGCAGTGATTTCGTAGGTAAAATAAAAAAAAAATATATGCCCTCAGCAAGAAAGGAGTTAAGCATCTGCAATCCGTGACACACATTAAAAATGTACGGTATTTATTTCAGATAAACCTGTTCACACAGCTTCGGAATAACAGGCTGATTAGAAAATGCCTGTCATTATTTTCATAAACAATGTTGTTAATGGACGCCACTTATATGCCAAGCCACTTTGAATAGTTCAATGTTCTTTTGCCGACAGTCATTACTTTGTGGTGCTTTACTTTTCTTCTTCTTGCATCCCCTTCACCAAATCCCTCCCGGCTCCCTTTTTGCCACTTACACCAAAATTCCCCCAAAAATGTGTTGAAAATTTGGAGTAAATACCACAAAGTAATTACTTTCGGAAAAAAAAGCAGCAATATCCTTTTAACAGAGTGCTTCATGTTGGTTTGCAAATCTGCTTGCTGGCGCCATTGCACCCTACTAAAGGACATCAGCGTGCTCTTTGTTTTCTAATTTACTGAAATGGCTTAATTCCCATTTCTAATCCAACCATCCAACATGCTTTCTTTTCCCAATGGCTCGTTTTTCATAATTCCTCGGCTCTAATGACACATCTGCTCAATTGCCTCCGCAGCCTCCCTGCCGGTGGCTTGCTCGAGAGCCTTCTGCCCTGGCTGAGACTGCACACCGTAACGAGACGCCTCTGCGTGCCAACCGCTGCAGTACGCAGCCCATCCCCTGCCATGATGCACGCCATCGTGCACGCTGACAGCGGCGCTCGATAAAAGCAATCTCGGGAAAGGCCGCCCCCGCTCCTTTCGTACTGCCACGCAGCATTGAGAAATGCAAATCAAGCTGTGCCACTTTAAGCATACTGCATTTTAATTTCCACCTTCGAGGGATGCCTGGCCTATGTGGCAATATGAAGAACTATTATAACAAGTAAGCCGGCCTTGAATGACCTTGTGTATAGCCTGTGGAAATGTGGAGTTTGGAAACGGAAGTGGCATGCTGTGGATCAGATGCCAATACACATGTATTGTCTGTATGTGCTATGGTTCCTCGCCAGTGACCTGTCGATCGCATATCGGAAGTTTAAAGGCAGTCTTCTCACACCTGGAGGACATCTCTCCTGACATGCTTCAAATTAGGCCTTTCTACTTATCAGCTGGAACAATGGACTTCTATCCATTGCTTCGGAATGAACGGTGGATGCCCTTTGCAAGCAATTACTTTGGGACATCCAATACGCATATGCTCTTCAACATCATTCAAGTATGTCTAGAATTGGGCAGGCATATCTGCAAAAACATTGCATATTTAGGCTTGACAAAAGTTGTATATTATCACTATTGTGTCTCCTCCCATCACTGTGCTTCTAGTATTCTGAACTGGTCTCTTAGGAGCTGGTCCCAGAATGAAGAGCTTGGCTTGTTTGCAGTAATTCCAATATAAACTATTTGTCCCTTCTCCCCACAGGAGAACCACCTCCTTTGACTCTAGGGAGGTGAGCCCGCTCAGCAAGACCCTCCCTAGGGGGCTGGGCAAATGGGACCTCGCTGGGAGTTACTCCCTTCTCGGGACGAGGACTCCCATTCCTGCAAGGAACTCCCGGTCCAAAGTACAGTATCCCCCAACATGGGAATTGGCAAGACTGTTGTTACTTCAGTTTTCGACTCTCCCAATAGTGACATTTCTCCAAACTCTTTAGCCTCAGGTAAAGATGAATCTCAACTCCATAGTCAAAGAGCAACAGCACATCCCTTTTGTTTGTGATGACGTACATGAAAGAGCAAAGAACTTGGACTGGAGGAAAGAGCATCCTACACAGAGGCGAGTCTCTGACGAGAGGACGTCCTGGAGGGGCAGATCTACTCTTGACCGCATAGCTGGCTATACAGTGACGCTAGAATGATGCTGGAGGGCTGCCTCCTGACCGGCCAAGGACCCCAGGTCAAAATCAAGATGGAGACGGTGAAGCAACCGTCACGGCTGGTGGCGTGACCAGACAGAAGCCTTGGTGGGCCTGTGGCCTGTTAACTGCTGCCGAGACAAGACCCTTGACCTTCACATGAGAAGTGTATTTGCTGCTGCATCGAGCAACGGAAGGGAAGCAAAAGCTCCCAAAGAGGTAACCCCATTGAGGAAGGTGAACAGTCATATTAGAAGCTGGGAAAGCTACACGATACTGGGGTTACGGCAGCCGACAAAACCCAAATGGGAAGATGCCCTACCGAGGCCTGGCTAACGTGAGCTTATTAGAGGAGCAGAGGGTTTTCGGGAGCCCTGAAAAACCAAGAAACAATCATCTTTGAGGCTCAAGAAGCCACATGGGTTATGGGAGCTGAGAAAACCTGAGCTGGCAGACACTCTACCAAAACCAAGCTGAAGAAGGCCTACTAAAGGGTGTGAGGGCTTTGGAGAGTCTTGAAAAACAGAGAGACATTCATAGCCGAGGGCTTTGGAGAGCCCTGGAAAACAGAGACATTCATAGTCGAGGCCTGCAGAGCCAAAAGGGTTACAGGAGCCTTTAAAACCGAAACAGGCAGACATCCGATCAAGACTTCATTGTAGTAGGCCTATTAGAAGGCCAGGGGACTTTGGATAGTCCTGAACCATAAAACCCAGTGAACAGAACTGGGAAGAGAGTGAACCTGGAGGATTTGATGTACTGTTGTCATTTAGCTGCTCTGTAATTCAGAACATCTGTTGAGGAGCACCTGTGTGCATCTGCAGGATAGTCTGCCACCCTAACTTCCGTGTATTGGGGACATGAGATCGACACCCGCTATAATACCAATACTGCAGTGCGTGTTTGAAAGAATATACCCATTAAGACAACCCTATCGTATGTACCCTCGATGTGATGATAACCTGCAGGAGGAAAAACCTGAAGGTGTGTGAAAAGAAGCTAACCAAGGAATTAATGGTGTCATAAATAAGTGTGCATGACGTCGCAAGATACTGCCTAAAGATGATGTATAGATCCTGACGAAACTAATGACGAAGTAAATAATCAAGTGAGCTTTCCAATATAAAGGAGGAAGATTACACGTGCACAAAGTGCTGCAGAAAAACAACTGTTCAATAAAAATACAGCTGCTGAAACGCAAGGTAGATTAAGTCATCATAGAAGCTGGCTATGAGTAGTGAATAGAATGTGGGCAAAGCCGCCATTGTACAGAAACTGGACATTGGTATCATGAATTTAGTAGACCAGAACCCATGAAGCTGGAATGGAAAAGTGTGTTGCAGCATAATAGGTAATATTGTGTTCATAATCCTTATTGTCATTTCTTGGAGATGGGTGGGGTGAAATCAGACAGTGGTGTGTGCCGAGGTCTGGGAGCCCTTGCAGCTGCAATTGTTTACCTCATCCTGAATGGACACTCCATGCCTTCCTATTTTAACTGAAGTACTCACATTGAAGTGGCACTTAAACAGAAGGATATTTGTGTTGCTAAACCCAGTGTTGTTTACCTGGATGGAATTGGGGTGGTGTTAAACCCAAATAGGTTGCGTGCAGAATCTGTCACTAGTGTGACCCTGATGTGTCACTATCCTAGCCCTACCATTTATGGCCATGGTTCATGCAATGCACATCTTCGACTATGACACAATGTTTTTGATTTGTGCTATGGAAAATTATGATTATGTTTTTTTCCTCAGAATATGGGTACTGCTAAACAGGTCCCACTTTCAAAATGCTGCATACTGAAAAGTATAGTTCACACATGCATACTTGGTTGGGCCTTGTTAACTGACCCACCAGCAGCTGCAATGGAATTTGGCAGCATAACAGCCATAGAGTAGAGTGCCTACCTAAAATAGCCTGCTGGAACAGAAATCGGTTCCATCAGGGCTGCCTTTAAAGGTACTGGCACCCATCTTCAAAATAGTCATTTGTGAATTTTGTCTGACCTGAAAGATTCACACTCAATACATAGTGGGCGTCTCCCCGAATGTCCTTTCATTTCTGCTGTGAAGCTGTGACACCTCTCCACGGAGAAGTAAATTCCTCCTCTCAGGGTGGGATGAGACCCCAGAACTTAAAAAGGATCTGTGCAACATAATGATGAAATCACACCGGGGAGATTATCACTGGAGTCCTTTTGATCTGCGGCAGACAGGGGGTCAGGGAAGCACATTGTAGTGTAAGGCTGTCCCAATGAGTATATCTGGCTACACACATTTTAATCTTAGGGTGTGTGTTATGAAATGCCTGCCACACAGTTTCACAACTTCGAAGTAGCTTAGTACCTAAATGATGCACACTCAGCTTAAACCAAGCTGAGTGTGCATCATTTAGGTACTGATTCAAGCATACTGATTTCGAAGTTGTGAAACTGTGTGGCAGGCATTTCACAAGTTTAAAAAGAAATACAAAAGAAAATGGCCATCATATTAAAGGAGAAGGGGACCACTCCTAGTCTCTTCAACCTTTCGATGGTGTCATTCGAGGACAGCGGCTGTGCTGGAACTGGGAAAACTGTGAGCTTGGTAGGCAAGAGAGGTGATAGCATATCAGGGGGCTCAGAGTGTGGTTATACCCTGAGGTAAAGCTCACATTCTGAGCTCCATGATTGGCTAAGAGTTGGCTTACATCACCTCCTGGGTGCTAATAGAGCTGGCAAAGCATTATGTTGCAATGTTTTATAAGTAGAGACCTTCTCAGATAAATAAGCCTGCCCACCAGAGATGCTGTGCTACAGAATCTCACCAGTATCACTCCCACTCGCCTCCCTTAGTTTTGGTCCAGCGATTTGGGCAGTTCCCCTGCTTCTCTGTGTCCACTCTTCACCTTTGTGCAACGTGCTGGTGTTGGAAGCAAGACCACGCAGAGCAACAGAGGTTTGAATACCGGATCCGCGCTTAGAAACCGAACTCAGGTATGGTATTAGGCACGTTATAAAAAAAACATTAAATAAATAAACTATGTGTGTGCTCGTCCTGCCCCTCTCAGGTCCTCCTGTCTATCTCTTTTAATCTTGACTCCCTGTACTACTCTTCTCTCACTACATATCGACTCTGTTCTGCTCAGAACCACTCCTGTTTCTCTGCTCGCTTTGGCGCGCCAATGGACTCGTCCTCTGCATCATGCGCATGAGAATTTTCTTCATCTTTAAACTATGGTTCCTTTAATCTATGTATACATTTTACTTCTTTTTCTCTCGTTGCATTTCCTGTCCTTGGGTGTTTGTTCTTTCGGTTTCTCCTCCGTCTCTTTGTCCGGTCTCTCTTTCCAGAATGTTACCAAAAAACTAAGTACACCCTCAGGTGGGGTCCTGGGTGTCCCAGATCCACAGCGCAACGGTCAGCACTTGCAGCTTGTAATCAGCAGCCAAACATCAACAGGAACAAGGGGGACAGGTATTCTCAACACCCCAACGTGAGAACAGCTTGAAGTTGGGACCTCTCATCTGCTCGATAAAACATCAGCAGGATGCAAAAGAACTCAAAGACACATATCAAGGTAATTAAAATAATTACAAACAACCAGAAAATACAATATTAAACTGTCCTCCAATCAAACTCTCGAGATCTATGAATAGGACAAAATGGCTTTTAACAAACTCCTCAGAAAATATCACACAAACCTCAACACAAAAGAACTAACCAGATGCACTCAAAGGATGTATATCTGCACATACCATACAACATCTGCACAATAATACACATCTGCGCACACACAGACACCACCAGCCGTCGAACTGAAGAGCAGATGCTAACTTGCCACCGCATGTATGCCACTCATACGAAACATGAAGAGCTACCCAGAGAGGGAGGACAACACTGACTGTAAAAGCATTAGGAGGAGAACAGCAACCAGAAGCTCAAAGGCATCAGCAGCCATAGAAAGAAGGGACAGAATCCCCATCCAGAGATTGCAAATGGGAATGACACACACAGGTTGCTTGTCTCTTTAGGAATGGTGTGTGAAGGATGGAGATTTTGTATCCTGTGAATTGTGTGAGCGAGCGACAGATGTATTATGCACAGTAGAATGCAGAGAGTGCATCCTTCCTGAGTCTTCTCTGAGTGTGAGTTGGCACCCGAGAGGTGGATGTTGATTGTTTATCTGTTGGTAGTTTACAATGAAATCTGTACGTGACAAGTAAAAGGAAGAAAGCAATGTGTTACTAATAGCTGAGACTCCAGCTTCATCCTTAAAACCAGTATGCCACAAAGTCAAAGAGAAACAAAAGCGAAGGTTGGAGAATGTCAACCACAAGAAAAACAAAGCAAACATAGGAACATTATGTAACCCCATTTGTGGGGGATTTAAAAATAAATACACAAATCACGGACCCCAGCACGTGAAGCTGTGTGGGGATCCTTTCACTGAAAGGTAAACAGACTAGAGTAAAGGACCCTTGCATGTGAGGGGACTTTTTTTCACTGAATTATAAAGTTGTAGGCGCAAGTGGAGCGCTGCCCTCAAGGGTTTCAAAACTGTGAGCGGTGAGTGAGACTCCCCTCAGCACCATTCACTGTTGCTGCCGGCCCTGAAAATGCCACTCTCCTGAAAGGCAGGGTAGCACCCAAAATCATTTACATCCCCCCAGGTGGCCCCTGTTCACTGCTGCCCCGGCACTCTCATTAATGGTGCTCCCCCACAGAGGGGAGTGCCCAATGTTGCCAAAACCTTCCGGGCTGTGTATATAAATTAAAGTTTTCCGCCTCCAACAGATGGCCCACCAGGACTCCCAGTGCCAGACCTGGCAGACATGGCCCAGGTTTAAGAGAGTTGTGGAGAGAATACTTTGAGGCCCCACAATCTGCTGCTGCCTCATATAGATAAGAACTGCTTGCCAGAGAGACATCGCCACCAAGAACATCAAGAAAAGAGCATGTCAGATGACTTGACCCACGTTCAAATTATTATGCTACAACATTTGGTGCTGTGGGCTTAGAAAATCCAAGATGGCGAAAACCCCACATTTGCGCCAGAATCCAGGAAAACCGCACAGTTTTGCGCACACCAAAATGGTCGCCTGACCTGCCACCCACCAGTGCGAGCGTGATGGGCCAGAAGCATCATGAGGGAAACGTGGTGCCAAAGGAAAAACAGCAGTGCCGGTTAGCTCAAAAAAGCGCCTTGAAATCACCTTTGTTTCTCTGAAATGCAAGCTCAAAATGCCTATTTTAAACATTGCAAGATATTCAAAAATCTCACTGAACACCAGTAGACATTTGGCAGAATGTAGTCCTGTGTGCATACAAAACCTGGAAAGATGAAGAGCCTAAAATAATGTTGATAACAAAACTGGCTGAGCTCTGGATGTCAGCAGCTCAAGTGAAATTGGACTTAAAGCCACTAAAATCGAAATGTTTAAAATAAATGAGTGACCTACTTTTTGAGTGTCACATAGGTTGCAACTGTTTAAATGTCATAGTTTTGAACTTAGAATCAGCGTTCTAGCTGCATGTGTAAAAATTGTAAGTTTGATTTCAATGAAGAAAACCGGAACAAAAGTGACATTTAGCTGAAGCCTGGCTTGAAGAGATTGAATTCTGCCTGGCAACTACCCCCGACAGGAGTTGAAACTTGCCCAGCAACTGCATTCGCAGGCCTGGCTGCCTTCTGCTGTTCCCACCAAAAGGAGATTACACCTCTCTGATTGAATCAGGGGTAGGGTACCTGGGGCTGCAGGAAAACAGAACAATGAACTGTCCTTGGCTCAGACAAATGTTAAATTAGGGGGGTCGTAAATGGCTTCCTCTTGGAAGAAAATGGGAGGAGCATTGCCTCTGGGAGCCACCTGAGCTGGAGGTGGGGACAGACAGAAATCCCCCCATGTGCTTTGGAACCTAAACCACACCCATCTGGGCCAGAGCATAATTTTAAAAAGATGGATAATTCATAGTACGAAATTGTCCAAATTATATAAATAATATCATTATTCCTGTGATTTTTCTGTGCACATTTTAAGAGGTGTTAGGACTCCGTACGATGTTCTGAGGCCGAACCCCGCTATTTATTAATATTGCAGACACTGTGCTTACACTGGAGAATTGAAAACTTATTGTAATGTGCTCAGGGAGGGTGTGTACCTCTGTGTAAATTTTGAGGAAAAACCAATGTTGCAAAAGCTACTAAAAAGCGCAAAATGTTGTCATTTCTGAACCCAAGCTCGCAGGAACATGGGGCTTGATCAGAGACCTGTCTTAATTCATCCATCATGTGTACAGGTATTTTCAACAACTTGTGTATCTGGGAAATATGTATTTGGATCAAAAATAGATTTGTGTGCAAATTGACAAGGCGAGGATCCTCTGACCCATAAACTTACCTCGTCACAATGACACTCCATTTCCTTCCCCCAATCAAGGGAGAGAGGAGAGCTTGGCCAATAATAAGTTGTGAGGGGCAGGCTTAGTTATGCCCACGCATACACCCATTTTCTAAAGACATAAAAGGAGCCACTGGGACCTAGGTAGGGACATTCACTTTCCACTTCAAACTGATTTCTTACGAAGCATTTTGCTGGACCAGACAATCTCCAGAAGACTCCAGAACCAGAACTTAGAATCCAGACTCCAGAACTTGTAGTAGAGGGGCCTGAACCACCAGCTGAATCCTTTTTCAACAGGCCTCAAAATCTTTTGCAACCTAACTCCACTCTTCAACAGCCGGGCTGTGCTGTTTGATTCTGGCTAGAACCCCGTGACAGGACCCAGAAAGCAGAGCTGTATCCAGACCGCTGTGCAGTGCCAATAACGTTTGCCAGAACCAGAGATCCAGACCAGCAGAGCAGAGCTGATCCAGATCGCTGTGAGCAGAACCGGTACCAGAGACCGTCCGTGGCAAGAGAACCGCAGCTAAACCTGTTGACCAGATCTGTGACGGAGGCCCATTCCTTCCAAGACTAGGAGTGAGTATCCTGAAAAATGTGCCAGAACCAATCTCTTAGTCTAAAATAATCTGATTCAAACCATTTTAACCTGTCCAGAACTGCATCATAGAAATTGTGTGTCCATTCTCTGATTAAACCTGTAAAAGTGTCATTTTGCCATTCTGAACTTTAAAATTTGATTTCTAAAAATCTACCTCCACTAAATTTTCTGTATCGTTGGAACAAGATTTAACTGTTATTTGAAAGCTAAGATCCTCAGCTTTCCAACAAGCCCTAAACCGACTTTCCACTCCTTATAGTTTTTCTGTAATCGCGCTCGACGCATTTGGAAAAAGTGCAGCGAATTGCAACTAGCTGAATTTCATCACTTGTAAAAAAAAATCGTTGTCTTTTGCTTTGCATTGCATTTCTGAAATCCGTTTTCAACCTAATAATCCCTCATGGATCACTGATAGTGTTGACCTGAACTAATTCAAAGTAGCTGCCACCTATCCTGAATCGCCTATAGGGAATTAAAATCATTTTTAGCATATTTTCACTTCTTTGCAAATCACATTTAAGTATTTTGCCTGTGTTTTAAAATCATCCCTGTGTTCTAAGCTTGCTATGGGGGATCTGAAATTCGTATTGTATTGTGATTATAACCCTAAAAACTGTGTGCTTTCCTTCCATCTCTTTATATTGCATAGGGGGGAGTTAATTGCCACAAAGGGGAAAAGTGATTATATTATCTCTTGTTGAAACCATATCAGTTTATTTCTGTACTGCATTTCTTTCCATCATTACCCTTCCTTGAAACCATAAAGCATTCTCAGCTATTTTATCCTTTCTGTACCAACTCCTAACTGATAAAAAAAGTATGCTAGGATCCATTGTTGATCAACATTATCTTCCTAAGTGTGTTATAAAATATTAATTTATTTATAAAGTGTGATATATATATATCTTGTTTAATTTTCCAATAAATTTGTAAATTGCGAAACAAATCTACCTCTTGGCTCAGTGAGGTCAGGGGGATTCAAAGAGAGGGGCATTATATAAGGGTTTATCATCCAGATTATAACTTGTCATAAAAATATATAAATAAGGGCTTCCCTTGGGCATCCCAGACCAGGCATTGACTTAGTTGGAGTGCTGAATTGAAGTCCCTTAACAAGTAGCAGCAAGGACCACGAGTCAGCCCTGGCCAGGTTGTTTCTGAAGTAAAGGGCTTTATATCGAGATTTTGTACACTGCACTGTAGGGACTTTTATATCATTTTAAATAACTTTTTACATTTTTTAGGATTTAAAAGGACTGTGTATTTTTTAAAAAGTTTAGATTTGCACGTTCTTATATTCAAGCTATGTGTATGTAGTGTCTCATGATTTCCCCTTTTTATTTTTACGAAACTCTCAAAAAACACTGCTGTTTTATGTGAAGACAAAAATGTATATAAGCATACAACAACTAAAAGAACCATACACGAGCATTCCTTTGTCCGCTTTCCTTTTGTGCTCCAGTTACTTTAACCTAGTGACTTTTTCCCTTCAGAGTATTTGGAGTATTTGTGGGAAACCGTGCCCTTATCTTTGCCTTTTCATCCCTTCTCCATGTCAGAACAGGACTCACCAGGGTTATCTTGGACCCAGGTAAATGGGTCGGGAGACAGGTATGAGGAGGTCAAGTATTCAGTAAAGGTATGTACGTATATTGTGTGCTCGCCTGCACTTGTCTCCCAACAAGGTGTGTGGTAGGAGCATCCCTCTACAGCTACTCAAATGCAGCATCACCCCAACAGCAACACAGCATGTGGACCACAGAACAAACTGTCCAAATTATGGCAACAACCCCACCCTTCCTTTACGTAATGTGTTGCATTTTCCTGTCCATCTCCTTTGTAAGGCTCTTGCATGAGGCCCACGGCTTTGCTGTGAATATTCCCATGACGTTTCCAAATCCACTTCCTCAGTTTTGCTTTGTGTCCCTCGCCCCATTGGCGAGACTTGGGACACACCCTTGGGCTGTGAATGGCCCAGACATTCCCCTACCCAGTCTTCCTTACTTTCCCTTTTCTGTCCCACATTTCTTCACTCCCTCGCCAGGATCTTGAATATGGTTCTGGGGCATTGACAGGAATATCCTCCTCAACTCCTCTCCTACCATCACTGATTGTATGTTGTTGTCCCTCTCCCTTCATCCCAATTTAGCAGACTGTAGACTGCTTTCCTCGGGGTTAGGCATGAATGTCCCTTGACTTCCCCACAGCACCGTATCATGATCTTACCTTCCCCCGCCTCTTGGAAACTGCAATGCGGCCCTTGGCTTAGCTGTCAAAACCACATTCACACGCACTTTAACGTGTTTGTTATAGCAATGCAGTGTGTATTACGACTGCAATAAATAAACAGCCCCTACTTAATGTGTGTCTCGAATATCGGGGTGATGAGCAGAGGTCAAAGTTGGTGGGAAATAAAGGGTATAACGTTCCCTTACTTTATGGGGAAATCAGTCATTTTTCCTTTACTTTATGTGCCCCGCCCGGAGTACCGTTTCAGGACAGCAGTGATGTACACCTTTATTTATTATTTATTTATTTTGTAACTTCTCCAATATTGGGGATTTGACTAGACTGTGCTGGTAATACTCCAGTGTCACGCCATCATGTGTTATCTCACAGGTGCGGGTGCTTGCTTGTTCTTTCCTATAGAATGCCTGGTACATAACGCTCACTGCCGGGCTGTCACAAAGCCCCGTTCAGCACTGATCTGTGTCTTCGGCAATTAATCATGGATTGCTGCAGACACAGGACCACATCATGAGTTGGGCGGTATCCCAGCGGTAATACCGCCCAACTGAAATAACATTAGCACCAATTGGTCTAGCGATATTGGCGCTGGATCACGGTTTGGCGCTAAAGAAAAAATCCCCATTCTTGGGGCATTTAGGGCACAGATAACACACACTAATACACCCAGCGGTAATTATACTGAAAACAGGGCGCTAAATGGGCTTTTTACCTCCAGAAAAATGCAAGAAGTGACACAGCCCATTTTGCACTCAACTCGTGATCAGGTCAGCCCCTAAATGCGGCTGGAATTACGGTTACCACCGCATTTAGGGGCTACCGTCCAATTCGTGATGAGGCCCACAGTGTCTATACAAATAATGGGCAGGGGTGTGTGACTATATCCCTAGGCGAGTCCCTTAAGAGGTGGAAGTGGTGGGTGACTGCTTTAAGCAGCATAACTTTTGGACGGGGGAGTCTGTTTAAAGCGGCATGGTGTGTGGGACAAAGAGCAACTAATGATGGTTATTTAAATGCAGTTTCTTTCGCTGTGTTCTGGTCTGTCTTGATAGATGCCTGGAGACCAAGAAAATGGCAGCATTGTGTGATAGAAATCACACAAACATCACAAAGCATTGTACTGTTGTAAACACAGCAGCATGGGGTTCAGTGGAGAAAAGGAAGTTATGGTGTTTGAATTGTGAGTGCAGTTTGGTTGAGTATGGGTTCTCTAGGTTGCACAGCCAGGTTTTTTGGAGTTGGAGGGGGAGGGGTAGGGGAATATACTTTGACCATGGACTATGTGGAGTTGAAGGAGAGGGTGCATGTGCATCGAGCGTAAGGCCATGATGCTGTTCTGCAGGATGGGTGAGGCTGTTAAGTGATGATGACGAGGGCTCCCCCAGAGAGTGCCTCTCACATTGAGGGGGACAGGGTGAGTGAGTGGAGGAATATGCATTCAAACAAGCCGAGGGGAGACAGTCATGTGGGTCCGGCCTACTAGTAGGCAATAAGTGGAGAAGGTGATAACACCCTAATGACGGGGAGCGCGCTTCGGAATTGATTCCTACAACGTGTTAGAAGTGCTGGGTTGCTGGAGATTTCACAACAAAAGGAATCTATTGTGGCAATAAGCCACGAGGTGGCGGGCCAATACCGCCCGAGGTAGTGCCCCGGGGGCAATACCTCGGGGCGGTATTGGCCCGCCACCGAGTGGCTTATTGCCATTAGTACCCTGGCCCGTTAGACACGTTTCGGAAGAGAAAAAAAAGAAATAAAAAAACGGCAAAAAAATGGGCGCCGCCATGGAAAGGGAAAACGTAGTCCATTTTCCCTTTCCATGGCGGCCATCGGGAGCGGACGCGCTGGGAATAGAAGTGTTACCAGCGCGTTCGCTTCCAAGACCAGAACAAAAAAGAAGTTAAGTGGGGTCGGGAGGGCGGAAGAGTGAGGATGGGTAGGAAGAAAAACAAAATGTACCTTGGTCTCCGGCGGGGGACGATGGAAGCCTCCAGCCGTGTGGAGGCTTGGAGCGGGGATGGCCCCGCTCCGAGTCTCCACACGGCTGGAGGTTTCCATCGTCCCCCGCCGGAGACCGCGGGATAGAAGGTAAGTGGGGTGGGGAGGGAGGAAGGAGGAAAGGCTGGGGAAAAAAATATATATCTTACCTGCGTCCCCGGCGGGGGACGAAGGAAGCCTCCAGCCATGGGGAGGTTCGGAGCGGGGATTGCCCCGTTTCGAGCCTGCTCATTGGCTAAGGGGCTGCCACGCCCCTCGCTGGGAACAGAGTAGCCGGCACGCACGGCGTGGACTGGAATACTGTGTGGTATGGCTCGCAAATGAGCCAATCACCACACAGTATTCCTGTTCAGCCGCGCATGCCGGGTACTAATGGGAGTTCTTATACCATATAAAACTACATTTGAAATATGTGAAAAAGCAAACGTGTTAGAACATTCAATATTGTGTGATAGCCTGGGCATTCTCCCGTAAAACCAAAGGAACAAGTGAGAACTACTATGCTAGACTGGAATTACAACAGCAAGTACAACAGCAAGTATTTGACTGCTGTAACAATTATATTTAGAAGCAAAAGTATATCTTTGACAGAGAACTTACCTATTCAATGGTCTCATCACTTTGCACAATTCTTCTCCCTAAATCTCCCAATAGGGAGAAACCCAGGCACTAAAGACAGATCCTTGTCATTAGCTCACATTTATAAAGTTCTTGATAATATCCCAGGAGTTGTGGTTAACGGAACATTAGCCTTTATTGATGCCTCCTTATCTAGCAAGGAAAGCTTACCGCTGGTGCAACAATTATGGAGGTAATATGCTCTAAAATCTCACCTTTAAAACCTAAGAAGGGGAGGATATCAAAACCTTGGTTCACTAAAAATATAGTTGCCTCGTGTTAACAGACCAGAAATGGAGGGAGGGCAGAACCCAAGAAGCGGCTTGTAGGGATAAAATGGCCTTAAGAAATTATGAATAAGGTATCTTTAAGGCGAAGTGGGACTTCCTAGATAAGGAAATATGTGCAGGTAGTAATCAATCAAGGTAACTGTTTGCATTTGTGCCTTTGTCAGTCAAGCTGTATTGTTTCATCTATTAGGCCTTCTTTAGTACAGGTCAACATTTTTAACATGTTCTTTAAGGACAACATTGAATTTATTCTGAAAAAACTTATTCTGGATAAGTTCCAGATGGGATCGCTGTGTCCCCTAGAGCAATAACCCCTTCTTGTCTTGCTCAGGCTGAGATGGCGTGGCTTGCTGCTCCATTTGATTTCCATCCGGTAACTGAGGACTATGTGCAGTCTCTAATCATATCCCTAAAACCCACAAATTACTGTTTCCGATGTCCGCTTGTGCAGCGAGGCCTCTGGCCCAAGAGATCAATCTTTTCATGGCTCATTTCATAAACAAATGTCTGAACCAGGGAAAATTCTCCTAGAAGTTAAAGAATGCCATTATGACACTACTATAGCAGGACCACCATGGCCAGGGAACATTTTGGAGAAGGCATTTACCTGCTCGTTGCAGGACCACGTGGAATAGGGATCATTGTTGGACTCTGCTCAATCAGGTTTCGGCCCAAGTTCGGAACAGAGATGACCTTTTAAGGGTCGTAGATCAAGGAGAGGTATCACTGTTGGTGATGTTGGACCTTTCCACTGTCTTTGACACGGTTGATCACCATATCCTGCTTGAGAGTGGTTGGCAATGTCTACAAGCATGCAACAAGTGGTTTGAAACAGTTTTGGCCGACTGACAACAGCAGGTGAAGTTTGGGGGACATACTTCAGACCCTATTGTGATGGGATTTGGAGTACCACAAGGGTCCTCATGGTCACCTCTGCTTTTTAATCTCTATTTGCAGCCTCTGATGGATATTCTGAGGAGTCACAAGGTGAGTTATTAGTCTTATGCCGATCACACCCAGATGTTTATCAAAAATGGAAATATTGAGGAAACTGGCATAATGTGTGCACTCTGGAATGCTGGCTTGCATTGCTGCACAGTTGGCATTCCAGGTTCAGTTAACGGTCGACAGAGGGGCTAAGTGGCGGTGTGGCCACAGCGTCTGTCCTGTCATATAAAGAACCTCTGTACCTCATCCACGGCCTCGTAGATTTTATCTAGGGGACAGACCCTGCAGGACCCAAGTGTGCGGGAGGCCACACGGTGAGTCGGGCTGGTGTGGCCCGGTCGACCGAGCCTGGTATCCCTAGTTCCGTTGTCCTGATGGTGGGGGTTGAAGGGAGTGGGCAGGGTGGACCACAGGTGACTGTCGGGCACAGGGAGAAGAATCCAGCCCCACAGAGAGCCCCAAGTCACTGGAGCAGATCTATTAGAGGAAAGGACCCAGTGATGTTCCTGGTGGCCATATTTGGTTGCCCGGCAACGTTTTGTTGTATTTTGACACAAGCAGCTGCACGGAATGAGCAGCACGATGCAAAAGGAGTGGTTTCGGACTCTGAGGATGATTGCAAACCGGAATTTGGATATTCAAGGTAACACAGGTGCTGTGGTAAAGAAGTATGCGGTTGTGATCCTGTTTTGTACTTCAGGGAATACTGTGGAGCAGTGTGTGAGACCAGTGAGTGCTTGGCCTTGAAGGCTGCTTTACCCAGTGGGGAGTGCAGTGCAGGAACTGTTACAGGTGAAGAATTTTGTATGGTATCCTCAGCTATTCATCAGGTTGCACAGGTAGGTGAACAGGTATAAGACTTGTGCTTAGCTGTATCATAGGCGGCAGTTGAATACAAGGCATCTGTGGGCTAATAATAGGTGCAAAGGACTGTTTGGGCCCGGAGTCATCATGCAGCACACTAACGCCAGACCCCCTCCAGCATTTCTGATGTCACCTGGTGAACCCCAAGTTTCGTGGGACTTATGGGTGGACGCGTTGAAGGTGTACATGAGAGCGGCGGGGGGAGTGAAGTACAGTGATGATAAAAAGGAGGCAGCGCTATTAAATTGTATTGGGACTGAGGGACCGAATTTTCAGACATCTTCCGGGTGAGGAGGTGTACGTGCCAGACGGTGGAGAAGGGGAGTGCTGAGCCCACATGAAACAGCTTTCAACAAGTTGGAAGGATGGTTATGGAAGAGAACCAAAGTGGTGCTCGAGTGATATCATTTTTTCTCCAGGGCACAAGGAGTTGGTGAAGGTATTGATGCATATGTTACAGCACTGCGGACTCTGATGGCTACATGCAAAATCACTGGTGTGTAGGAGGAGTAGATCAGGGACCAAGTAATGATGAAAATTAGCAATTCCATAGTCAGGGAAGGCTATGGATAGAGAAAGATCCACAGTTAGACAAAGTGTTAGTGATTGTGAGTGCCATAGAAAAGTCACACGCCATTGTTCAGGTTGTCACTGAAAAAACGGACAGGCATGGCCAAGGAGAGTGGGTGCAAACGGTGTTGCCACCTTTCAAGAAGGGGGGCAGCGATGTCTGGAAGAGGTCGGAGAAGTGTGAGGGACAGCTCAGCAGGCCGAGTAGAGTGAACTATGGGGGTGGTGTAAGGGAGGCATGTAAAAAATGTGGTTGATCGAGTCATCCCACTGGAGTGAAGGAGTGTCCTGCATGGGTAGTGGAATGCAGGCGATGCAAGATGAAAGGACATTATGGCAAGATGTGCAGAATGAATGCAGAGGAGAGTAATGTTCAAGGGAGACAGAATGTCATGTTGATCGAAGCTGATGGTGTTCTTGGGTGCGCTGGAAATTTGGAAAACAGTTGGGTGAGGGAAGGGGTGATATTGCATGTCGAACGGGGGGCAATAGAGGGACATGGGACATGTGACCGGTGAATGGTGTGCGTTTAGAAATGTTAGTAGATTTGAGTTCTCCGTATACTATGATTTCTCCAGAGGTGTACAAGGAAAATTTTGGAAAGGAGGTGACTGCTCTCGAACCTCTGGACATTAATCCCAGCGCATATGGTCACGCACCCATAAATGTATTGGGGTATGAATGGGTGTGTATTTAATTCAAAGGTCGCAGCACGGAAGGGAAACTGTATGTGGCACATAAAGATGTAAGTGTGTTAGGGTGGGATGAGCAAGCTGCTCTTGATATTGAGATACAGCCTTGGGAAGAGTGTGCCAGTACTGAGTGTGGAGGAAGGGTCAGGGAGGTCATGTCAGCGCAACATTTGTGCACCAAGTATCCGCAATATTTGCAGAGCAGCTGGGTATGTAGCGTGGATTTTCACATAGGATTGTTTTGAAAATGGGTCAGTGCCGAAGGTACACAAGGTCAGAGGTGTGCCCGTTTTGGCCAGGGAAGGGTTGAAATTGGAATTGGAAAAGTTGAAGGAGGCGTGCATCATAGAGGAAATTGAGAGTTCCAAGTGGTTATCCCCTGTGGTGTTGGCACGTAAACAGGACAGTGGATTGAGAATGTGTGTAGACCTTAGGGAGCTGAATTCCAGCATTTGGGTTTATCGCCACCCACTACCTAACATCAACTTATTACTTTTGACGATGGGTCATGCCGAGTGGTTTTCCACTTTTAATTTGTCATTGGCTTATCACCAGATTGACCTGCATGAGGAATCATGACAATTGACTTCATTTGTGACACCTTTTGGGGCATATAGGTTTCTTTGCATGCCATTCAAGTTAGCATCTGCAGTTTTTTAGCGTTTGATGCAGGAATTGTTTGTAGGCATGCCAGCAGTGAGCAATTTTCAAGATGACATTTTGGTGTGGGCTAAGAACAAAAAGTAACATAATGAGAGGGTGCATCTGGTCATGCAAATTTTGCAGCAGAGTGGCTTAAGTGTGAAGTTATCTATGTGTCAGTTGGCGGTACCCAGTGTGACATGTGTAGGGCACACACTTGATGCTGGTGGTAAAGGGCCTAGAGAAGGGTTGGTTAGGGTCATGAGGGAGGCTTCCTCCCTAGTTAAGAAGGATGCACGCAGGGCGTTTTTGGGTATGATGGAGCACTATGTCAAGTTTATACCTTTGTATGCGGAAAAGACAGTGTGCATGCATGCTTTGTTGAAGAAGAATGCCAGGTTTGAGTGGTCACACGAGTGCCAGGCTGCATTTATGCGATTGAAGGCGTCAGCTTTGAGAGCATTTGACCCGAAGAACAAGACGATGCTCAGCGTGGATGCCAATGATGTCGGCAAAGGGCAGTTTTGGAGCAGTGACAGGATAGTGTGTGCAAGTCGATTGCATTTGCGTCTAGGGCGATTAGGGATGCTGAGAAATGGTATGCAGTCATTGAGAGGGAGGCCTTTGCTGCTTCCTGGGCCTCAAAGCATTTTAGGACTTTTCTATCAGGACGGACCACAAACCGCTTGTATATCTGCTCACCACCAAAGGTGTGGCATCAGTGTCCCCTTGGATTGCAAGGTGGATGCTGGACTTGCAAGAATTTAATTTCAGGGTGGAGTACTTACTAGGCAGAAGGAATGTGGTAGCAGATTGTTCATCATGATTGCCTGTAGAGGCACCAGAAGAAAAAGGGGTGCAATATAAACACCCAGGTGATGTGTGTGCCTCCCGTGGTGGATAAGGATGAGTGGGAGAGGGAATCAGGCGAGGCTGAGTTAGTGTGGATTAGAGATGGTCTGCATGATGGTTGGGAAGTGATCAAGGGCAGGGTGGAAGGAAAGGAGTACATGCATGTTTTTAGTGAATTGGCAGAGGGACCATGGGGTGTCACGAGAGGAGAGCGGTTGGTGCCTCCCGTGAGTGTGAGAGCCAGGCTGGAGTGGAATTTGTGTAGGTCCCTTACTAAAATGAGGTTGATGGAGGAGTATTGGTGGCCAGCTATGGATGAAGAGGTAGAAGTGGTAGTGAAGGAATGTGCCATGAGTGATAAAAGCAGAGTGTTGCACCCAAAACCAGTGCAAACTGTGGATGTTCCCAATGAGATATGGTCCAAGTTGGTGTTGGACATTATGGGACCCATGGAGTGTTTGGAGGGGGGTTTGAGATTTTTGGCGGTGTTGTTTGACTATACTTCATGGTGGGTTGAGGCTGCTGCTTTTGAGACAGTAAACACGGATGAGGTGATTGGTTTCTTAAAAAGGATATTTGATAGGGAAGGTGTACCTGCAAGTGTGGTCACAGACAACGGGGTGCAGTTTATGTCCCAGCAGATGTAGGATTTTTTGAGTAGCAATGGTATCAGGCACCATAGGACAGCTTTGTACAATCTGTGCCCAATGGTGGTGGAAAGAATGAATGGTTTTGTGAAAGGGGCTATTCAGCTGGCTATCGCCAATGGGTTTTGTTGGCAGGAGGTGGTTTCGGAGGCTTGGGCAGTATATAGGTGGACACCTTTGGTGTTTACAGGCAAATCACAGTTTGAACTCATGAGGGGTAGGAAGGTTGGGTCAAGGTTGAGGACAGCTACTCTTGGTCGAAGTGTGATTACAGAGGTGAATATGTCAGAGGTGTTGCAAAGAGTGTGTGCGCACCACGATCATGTGAGAGCACAGCAGAGTGGGAAGAGTCCCATTATGGTCAAGGTGGGTAATCGTGTGTGTGTGTGGAAAACCCTAGGTTTGTTACAAAGAGGAAGAGTACATTTATATCCCTGTGGATGGTGGTCATAGTGGGGACAGGTTATGTTGCCCTGATGATGGGACAAGGTGGAGTAAGAGAAGGGTTGTAGTGCTAGGTGGTACCGCTGTGTCACCATCGGATCAGTGCATTCCGATTTTGGTTCTAAGTTAAGTGATTTCCCTGTGGGACAGGATCTGGCTGGAACCACGTGGTAGTTGGAGCCTGGAAACAATCAGGTATCTGCTGGTGACAGTCTTGAGGATGGAGCGAGTGTGGCGCCTGAGGAATGCCTTCCCCAGGCATCTGGTGCTTTTGCCCCCTGAAAGAATGAAGGATTATGTGTGGAAGGGTGCCAGTGAGTAATAAATGTGTGTGGTTTAGCATGCGTGTGGGTCCTTTTCCACAGTGAACGGGTGTGATTTTCACATACTTTATGTTCATCTGCACATATGGTGTTATCTTAGTCTACTAGTGCACATATGGTTTTGTTGTTTCAATTGTTGTTTTGTTGTGCTTCTCTTGATATGTGCTAAGGAGGGGGAGATGTGTCGTAATGTGTGCACTCTGGAATGCCGGCTCACATTGCTGTGCGGTCGGCCTTCCAGGTGCAGTAAACGGTCGACGGGCAATCCAGGTGCAGTTAACGGTCGACAGAGGGGCTAAGTGGCGGTGTGGCCCCAGGCTCTGTCCTGTCAAATAAAGGACTTCTGTACCTCATCTACGGCCTCACAGATTTTATTAGAAACTTTCCTCAAGGTTAAACAATGCTTGGAAGAAGTGAGTGAGTGGATGTCCGAAAAATCAGCTCAAGTTTAATGCATCTAAAATAGAGTTGGCACTGTTTGGACCTAAACATCTAGTCACGGCTCGAAAAGAATCCTTTGTCCCTAGTCTCCTTGGCAAGAAACTGAAGTTTGCTTCCAGGATTAAAAATTTGGGCTGCATTTGGCAGGATAATTTTGGAAGCGAGGGTCAGGTAGGAGCTAAGATGCAGGCAATTCTTTACTCATTGCCATTGTTACATTAAATCTTGTCATTTATTCCAGGGGTAAACGATGCAATTGTGGTGTAGTTTGTGCCAAGATGATTGCCCATCTGGACTACTGTAAAAGTCTTTTGATGGGCATTCCAGCCAAGCAACTGCATAGGCTTCAAAAAGGCCAGAATACGGCCGTTAGATTGGTCTGCCACTTACGTAGATTGGCCCATGTATCTCCTTTTCACTGAACATTGCATTGGTTGGCATTGGAGGATCTTATTAAATTTAAGTAGGCGTGCCTGATTTTAAATGTTTAAATGGATTGTCCCCTGCCTATTTGAAAGATGAAATCTGTCATTACCAGCCAACTAGGCTGTCACGATCAAGAGAACAACGGATGTTGTCTGTTCCCATCGGTTTGTGTCTCTTTTTGGTCTGAGGCTGTGGAATAGCATCCCCCGAGAGATTAGGGCTCTTGAGATGCTTCATCAATTCTGTAGAGCTCACAGACCTCCCTTATTGAATAACTGGGTGGCCGTATCGCGGGCTGGGGATTCACCTGTCTTTTAAAATGGATCTCTGTATGTCGCCTTATTGGGGATTTTTTTCCAAGATCAACTGCGCCGCTATAAGGTTAAATCTGCCCCGAGCGTGCTATAAGTACTAAAAATCTAATATTTAGAACCCTTTTCGAAAAGTTCAAAGTGACTCAGCCAATAAGAAATAAGGATTCCTGAGAAATTCTAGGTACAAAAAGCCTTTTTTTCATAATGTTCACAGATGGTGTCCACGAATCCATGTGGCGCAATGCGGTACCCCATCATACTATGACCTGTCTCCCCCAGAAGACCCCTTGCACACACATAAAATATGGTAAGGAATCACTGTTATGAATCGTTCCTGCCTGGCTGGGAAAAACAAAATGCCCTCAGTGCCTGCACCATGGGTCCCCTAAAACCGACCTGCTCTGTACTTCCTGCTTCTGCCCCTCACATATTGCGGCTTTGGGGCATTGCAGCGCATGCCAGCACCATATTACCCCCACCCCTCCCTACAATTGGTGGTCTTTTGCCTATTGGGACAGAGTAAATTAATGTCCCAAATCAAGGGTTTGGCGTGCTTACAAGTGCCAATGTCTCGTGGCATCAACCTTTTCTTTTACCATGGGCAAGGCACCCAGGGTGCCCGGGGGCAGTGTGGCGCAGTAACAGGGATCACAGATGCATGTCTGCCAGCGTACTTCACCAAGTAGCGAAATATGATTTCACTGGCAAGAGTGTGAACCCTGTGCAGGGAGAGTGGGAAAGCCAATGTCCTCGGCAACTTCCATTGAAGACTGGACAGAGCTCCGCAGATTGCTTTAGCAAGGTGAACAGCTCTCGTTTGCGACCTTGTTGGTTTATGCATCCATCCTTTTTTACTTATTTTTTTCAGAATGCACTCCAAGTAAACAAAACAAACTTTTAATGCTCATTGGTTCAGTTTTGTAAAACATCACCTTAACAGATAAGGACAGCAAGTTAAACGATATACAGGCTCTTGCTTTCTGGTTTTTAATTCCATTCTCCAGGAGAAAAAAGAAAACAATAGTTCATATTGCCTTCTGATGACTATCTCTGCCACTGTAGGAACGTGAGCTAGTCGTGACAGAGTTCAGGAGGTTACAGAGAAAAGCACACACAATCAGGGGTGAACTGGGAACCCAACGAGGCCCTGGAAATAATTAAAAAATTGACCCCACATTACACATTTTCAGCAAGCCCAACCCTTTCTCTATGAGAACATGTGGAAACAAAATATGTTACCACACAAAGGAGGTGGCGCGGCCTAACAAGACATCCCCTGAGTTCCCTGTAGGCCAGTTAAGTCCCGCTCACAATCCAATTAAACAGGTGGTCTTTCGTGCTAGTAACTTTGCTGTTGTGTGAGAACAAATGCAAATAGGATGAATACAACTCAGCGGCTCGAGGCCCATTGGGGCCAGTGCCCCACATCCTTCCAGCCTCCACGGTGAGAGTTACAATGCCCATTCCTTACTGGCCTGCAGATCTGTGCCCTGTGAGAGAAAGGTTGGGGCCTGTGGGGGAGAGCAGAGAAAGGAGCAGGGCTTCTGGCCACTGCCCCGATTTCCTGACGAACGCCTCACAAGCACATTGCGCTCTGCCTGGATGCGCCAAAGCCGCAGTAGGCAACGGAGCTCTAGTGGTATCAGTGCAGATGTGGGGGTTGCAAAAGCCTACTCCGCTCTTAGCCCAATGAAACAACTCCCCTCCAAGGTCTCCAGCTGCCGTACACTACACACACAATGTCCACAGACGGCTGTCCCAGGCTTAACCATGAGCACTTCAACACTAATCGAGGCATGAATATTCACTCCTCTTTTATAGTTGCCAACATGACCTATTCCAATATATAGGTGCTTATTTATTTTAAATGTATTTATTTGATTTAGTTGTTAAGCACAACTTTTCAAATGGTCATATGACTTTACATTAGAAGACACAAAAATAGACAATATTCCAGAGCATGATTAAACACAATTCCATTGAGTTGCCATTAGATGAATAAGAGAATAAAACTGTGAGCAGCGATTTTACAACACAATCCCAATAACATGAAATCGAACATATTAAATAAAAACACGAGATAACAGATAGAATGGCATTAGGTGCAACAGAGTTATAATTCCAGAGATTCAGATCACAGTTCATCACAATAGTTGTGGATCATCATTCTCGTGAATTTTCAGGGCCAGTAGATACTGACTCGGCATTAAAAATTCTTCACCATAAAATATCCTCAGTTAAAATCCTACAATTCTAAAAAGAAAACGCATGCGTTCTTAGTTCGGCAAGTATCGGGAGGCCACAAATAAATGCTTCAGGGTTTCATCTTGGCTATTGTTTTTACAGAAACGACATGAGGCGTCTTGATATAGCATTTTTGAGTGGAGATCAGATTGCAGTTTGGTGGGGCATATATGTAATTGCAGGCTTATTATAATGGTAACATATCTGCTATCAGGGAATTTTCTTAAGTATGATGGAATCGTATGCAGAGACTTTGTAGTTAAATCATGAATATTAACACTTGAGTAGGTCAGCCATTTGCTCTATGTACTACACCAATCCCAGTCCTATAGCTTTCGTTTGGCTTTATCTGGGTTCCAAATCAGGGTTTCTACGGAGATGTCTGCATTCTGCATGTATTGTTTACAGTACCTTTCCCATTCATGCAGTGGGCTTATATCCAGACCATTCAATACTGCAGTCAGTAAAGATAGCAAGGTTTTAGTTTGACTAGAATCAGTATAGTATGTTCAATACAAGGCTAGGGCTTGCCATGCTACCCTTGTGGCTAGTGAGACTAGACCCAGTTTATATCGGAGGATGACCATTGGTGTGCTTTTTGATAGATTAATATATAATTATTTTTTTTCATATGGTCCAGGTTTTTTTCTTAGATTTCTGGGACTTGTGGTCTGAGTTGTATAATGGGAGAAAAAGAACCACAAGACTCAGAGTGCAAAGTGAAAACCATGACTGGATAAGCACCTACAGATTGAAATGGATCATGTCGGCAACTATGTTCTTTAGCCCTATTATACTCACCCACATTAGCGGCTAAGCAGTCCAAAAGTGCTGTAATGCATCCGATTATGCTCTTCCTATGGATAACATACTACCAGGTCCCTTTGCTAAACAATGAGAAGGATTTGTGCACTGGAACTGGGTACTTCTGACCTGCACCCATTAACACTAAAAGTTTCACATCTGCCTCTCCCACGAATGACGCATCCTTTTGCTTCCAGGGGCAGATGAAGCAAGGCCACCAACAGTGGCAGAAGAGTGCTAAACAAGACCACTTATATTACAGGACCACTTACACTAGTGATACACGGTCCTATAGGACCTCACCCACTCATGGTCCTTTTGTCTCTATACTTAAACTATACTATGTGATGGTTTTTTGAACAAACCCAGAGCACATGTGTAGCACTGGCTTGCCACAAGCTTGCAGAAAGAACATTAGCTGACAAAGGCCCCAAACAGAAGTCCCTTTCACATGAATGCCAGACATTTTAAACACTGAAACAAAAACGGCCTGGCCTTTGTTGTTGTTTTTCAAGTAAAATTAAAGAGCCATGTGGTAAGGGGCCTACCTGTCATTACCAATGGGCAAGCCGCATTTTGATTTACAAAGGAAGGAGGAATAAAAGATCCATGTCACATGGAAAACAGGATTTTTACACAATGAAAACAAAAACAGCCTGCAAAAGTGTGTGCAAATAAAAACAGTTTTAAAAAGTAAAAGTGCAATAAATATCACTGCTCACAGAAAAATGTAATGAAAACAAAACATGATGTGCGGGTTGACCAAAAGCAATGTATATTATGTTTCACCTATAAATCTCCGGTGACATTTGAAGAACCACTTTGTCTTCATGGAAAATGTCTGCCCAGGGCAAACTGTTTTGTTGGCTGTGGGCAAAACCTCACAAGGACATCTCCCACTTCCAGCCTGGATGTCACATCTCCCATCTAATGACCAACCGCAATAACATTTCCTGCTAAAGGTGTCGAAATTCAGTGTTCTCCACACCTTAGCACTGTTTGCCCATCTGGATTCGAATCATGCACCTTGAATCCACGCATCTCCACGAGGAGATTTCCAACATGGCTGCCTGGTCGATTGTTATTACGGTTGCCTAGCAACATGACGCCGAGCGCACACAGCGAGCGTCCCATTGGCCACAGAGTCAACCTTTACCCACTTTAACACGCCGGAAGGCGTGATCTGGCACCCACCCAAAGGGGCAAGTACCAGGCAGGTACATCCTGTGCCAGAGCTGTTACATCCCACTACCAGCGATGGTCACTGTGGCATCGCGGTAAGCATTGTAATTCATTGCTATTTGCTTCCCCTAAAATGGCGGTGGAGTTCCCCTGTCGTGCTGTAGTAGGAGGTACAGCCTTTGCACGCACGTTCACGACGCCGGAGAGAAGTCACGAGACACCATATAGCGGTCGCGTAACAGCAACTCAACGCGTCGCTACTCTCCAGAAGGACGCTCTGTGAGTGTACGAATTCTAGGGAATTCTTCCTCTGCTTATTCTGCTTCCTAACCTCTTATTTCTTGGTTAGGAATGGACGAACCAATATCAGTGCTCTCTAAATACCGCCGGGACTCTAACATCAGGAATTTCACTAACTCTCGATCCAATTAGAACCAAGAGTCTCTCCTAGCTTCCCACGGACGAGTCTTTCCCCGATCGCCTCAGAAACACTCCTGCCCTAAACCGCTCGACTTTGCTAGGTAGTAAATTCTTATTTCGATTCCGCTGTTTGTTTTGACTTCTAGAATCTTTACTAATCTGTCTTACCTTCCTGCAGCACTTGGGTCCGTTCCGTGGCCAGTCTGCGGTCCAGGCAACACGTATCCTGGCTGTATGCAGATTCAAGTCCCTCCAGTAGGTGGCAATTTGGTACTTCCTTCTCTAATATCTTGCTGCCATCGTTCTCTTCTTACCGGTTTCCTTTCTCAGCTATACAGTTTGAGGACTCCCTTGGGTTCCCAGAAGCTGATCCTGTTATAACCACTGAGAAACCAGTTTACTTCCTTTAGTTAGGGGGTTCCTAATCTTGACTCGTACTTTCTATCTATTTTAGCCTGAACTTGCTTTAACCTTTCTTTTCTTATCACTTTTAGTGGGTGGTTCAGTCCATCAACGATCCTCCAATCCATCTGGAATACTGAATTTCGATTACCAATCGAGTTGTTGGGTGTCCCGACCCACGTTTGGACTATTAAGCTGCCACATTTGGTGCTGTGGGCTTAGGAAATCCAAGAGGGCGGAAAAGCCCACAGTTGCGCCAGAATCCGGGAAAACCGCGCAGTTTTGCGCACAACAAACTGGTCCCCTGACCTGCCACCCACCAGTGCAAGCATGATGGGCCAGGAGCGCCATGAGTGAAATGTGTTCCAAAGGAAAAACAGCGGTGCCTGTTAGCTTAAAAGCGCTTTAAAATCACCTTTGTTTCCCTGAATGCAAGCTCAAAATGCCTATTTTAAACATCACAAGATATTCAAAAATCTCAATGAACACCAGCAGACATTTGGCAGAATGTATTCTTGTGTGCATACTAAATCTGGAAAGAGAAAGAGCCCAAAACCATGTTCATAACAAAACTGGCTGAGCTGTGGATGTCAGCAGCTTAAGTTAAATGGACAGAAAGCCACTAAAATCGAAATGTTTAAAATAAATGAGTGACCTACTTTTGAGTGTAACATAGGTTGCAACTGTTAAATGTCATAGTTTTGAACTTAGAATCAGCATTCTAGCTGCATGTGCAAAAATTGTCAGTTTGATTTGAGTGTAGAAAACTGGGAACTAAAGTGACATTTAGCTGAAGCCTGGCTTGAAGATAGTGAATTCTGCCCGGCAACTACCCCCGACTGGAGTGAAACCTGCTCAGCCACTCTTCCCAGGCCTGGCTGCATTCTGCTGCCCCTGCCAAAAGGAGAAGACATCTCTCTGATTGAATTAGGGGAGTGGCACCTGGGGACTACAGGAAACTAAACAAAGCACTGTCCCTGGCTCAGGCAAATGTTATATTGGGGGGGGGGGTCGTAAAATGGCTTCCTCTTGGGAGAAACTGGGAGGGGCAGTGCCTGTGAGAGCAAGCTGAGCTTGGGGGAAGTGGATAAACCAGAAATTCCACCATGTGCTTTGGAAAACCACTCCACTTTGGGGCCAGAGCATGATTTTAAAAAGATGTATAATTCATAGTGCGGACTTGTAAAAATTATATAAACAACATCATCATTCTTGTGATTTTTCTGTGCACATTTTAAGAGGTGTTAGGACCCTGTGGTATGTTCTTGGGGATAGTAGCAGAAAAAAAAGGTTGTTACTCCAAATGTATGCATGCATGTTAAAAATCTGACACTTTATCATCTGAAACCCATATCCTCCGTGCACATTTGTGTAAAATCTGGAAAGGTTTAGAGGTCGTTATCTGGATGAAAAGGGGAGAATTCTGTCATAAGTGGACACGACATCGTACAAAGACAGGGATCGGATGGTTTGGTGCTACAGAAAATAGGTTAACTGGACCTATAATATTAGAAAAATGGTACATAGATAAATATGTATTTGGGTCAGAAATAGATTTGTGTGCAATTTGACAAGGGGAGGTTCCTCTGACCATAAAACCTACAGCATCACTCTGACACTCCATTTCTTTCCCCCAATCAAGGGAGAGAGGAGGAACTGGCCAGTGATAAGTTGAGAGGGTTGGGCATGCAGAATGAGCCGACCCACCCACTTTCTAAACACATAAAAAGAGCCACTGAAACCCAGGTAGAGAGATTCACTTTCCACTTTCTTGCGGGACGCTTTGCCGGGAGACTCCAGACTTCAAATCCATCCATCTCCAGAGACCAGAGATCCAGAGAGACCAGAGATCCAGTGAGAGCAGAACCAGAGACCAGACCGCTGTGCAGTGCCGCTAGCAGAGCTGACCCAGATCGCTGTGAGCAGAACCAGGCAGAGATCGTCTGTGGCAAGAGAACCGCTAGGAGTCCAGTCCAACCGGTTGACCCGATCTGTGACGAAGTCGCATTCCTGTCCAAAATCTGTCCAAAATCTAGTGTGAGTACCCAGCTAGCACTGTGCCAAAACCAATCTCTTAGTTTAAAATAATCTAATCCAAACTATTTTAGCCTATTAGAACTGCCTCCTAAAATGGTGTCATTCTGTCATTTTTAAAACTGAAAACTGTCATCTGTCATTCTGAGCTTAAAATTTAAAATCCGAAAAACTACCTTTACTAAATTGGCCGTATCTCTGGAACCGTTTGTGCTTTTGTCATCTTAAAGCCAAGATTCTAAACTTTCCAACGAGCCTAGAACCGACTTCCTACTCCTTATAGTGCCTCTGTAATTGCGCTCGACGCACGCGACTAAATTTGCCGCGATTTGACATTTTGCTTAATTTCAGCCACGTGTAAAAATATTTGTCCTTGCTTTCCTTGCTGCAATTCGTGTGCAACCTGACAATCATTCATAGAGCATTGCTAAAGTGATCCTGAATTAATTTAAGTATCTCTCAATCACCCTGAACCTCCTATAGGGAATTAAAAGCAATTTGAGTATATTTTTCACTTCATTGCCACCACATTTAAAAGTATATTGCCTGTGTTTAAAACTCCTACCTGTTTTCCTCTAAGCTTGCTAGGTGGGAACTGAATTATATTTGATTGCATTCCTGAGAACTGTGTGCTTTCCTCCCATCTCTTTACCTTGCCTAGATGGGCGGGGGGGGGGGGGTGAATTGTCAAAGAAAAGTGATTACATTATCTTTTGTTGAAGTCATATCAAGTTTATTTTCTGTACTGCATTTTCATTCATCATTGCATTGTCCTTGAAGCCATAAAAGCATTCTCAGCTACTTTATCCTCTCTATATCACTTCTAAGCCATCAAAAAGAGTGTACCACTGTAACATTATCCATTGTTGATCACTATCATCTTCACAAGTGTGCTATCAAACATTAATTATAAAAGTGTGATTTATCTATATATTGTTTAATTTTCAAATAAACCTTTTAATTTGCAAAACAAACCTACTTCTTGGCTCAGTGGGGTCAGGGGGATTCTAAGAGAGGGGTGTTATATAAGGGTTGTCATCCAGAGTAAACGAACTGGACATAAAAATATATCAATAAGGGTTTCCCTCAGCATCCCAGACTAGGCATTGACTTAGCTGTAGTGTTGAATTGAATCCGCTTACAGAGTCCGGCTCCAGGTCCCGAAGAACCCCAAACCTCCGAAGATCTACATCCGTTCCAGAGCAGGGTTTTCTGCCCCAGACTGTTTCCCTGGGAGTACTCCCCCCTCCTCTCCTGGTCTGCTAAGGCAGGAGGGTGGTAGAATTTTCAAGGGGGATTCTCACTGTCCTCATTCAAGGTCATCAAGGCAGGTTAGTGGATATCTGCCTTTATTTTTGGTTTCAATATCTAATTACCTGTTTACATACAGAAACCTAATAAGAGCCACTTTGAAGTTGTAGACCAGCAGGGAGGGCAGGAGCCCAGCCTCCGCTCTCTGCACACAGCTGATCACCAACCCGAAACCTGCCAGCCTCAGCCCACGCCGCACAGCGTGCTACTTAGGGCTGATGCCCTCCTGAAATCCATCAACAGTAAGCAGATGCCACTGCTACTACCCGTATAAGTGAATTTAGCACTGTTTGCCCATCTGGATTCGAATCCTGCACCTTGAATCCACGCATCTGCACAAGGAGTTTTCCAAAATGGCCACCAGGCCATTTGTTATTACAGTTGCCTAGAAACCCGATGTCGAGCGCACACAGCGAGCATCCCATTGGCCAAGGAGCCAACCTTTACACACAATACCACGCTAGAAGGCGTGAGCGGCACCCACCCTAAGGCACACATCACAAGGCACAGGTATGATCCTGTCTAAGTCTAATAATATAAATATAAGTATAAAATCATGTTGCTTGCACTAGACTATCCAAGGCGAGCAATCCTAGAAACCTTGCAGCCTACATTGACATAACCAGCTACATATGTAACCCCACAAGCTTAGATGTGCATTCATACTGCCCCACTTGTGTTATACCATACCAGTGCATAGCTGAACTAGCCTATTTGTGTTATACCATACCAGTGCATAGCTGAACTAGCCTATTTGTGTTTACCATACCAGTGCATAGCTGAACTAGCCTATTTGTGTTATGCCAAACCAGTGCATATCTGAACTAGCGTATTTGTGGTATATTATACCAGTGTATAGTTGAACTAGCCTATTTGTGTTATACCATACCAGTGCATAGTTGAACTAACCTATTGGTGTTATACTACACTAGTGCATAATTGAACTAGCCTATTGGTCCTCTGTTAATTCTCATTATACCTAACACAGTTAACGTCATTGCACAGACTGTCAGACTACTGCTGATGTTGGAACAACCTACCCCCACTATAACAACGCCTGGCACTGACCTGCTGTTATTAAATATTGAGTGGCACATTCACAGCTACCTCTGCAACTGAACATTATAGCACATGATGCTTGCCACTACCCTCCACCTAATGGCTCTCATGACTACTCTACCCTCAATCGCATGCTGGACTACCCAAAATACTTCACAGAATACCATGACTAGCCACTCCCATCAGGCAACAAGATCTCTCCAGCCTAATACCCTACCTAACGTGACCATAACAAATGCCCCATGTGTCTTCTTGCACAGGAACCTCAAGTTACGCTCAAGACTATCCAAACTATATGAACCACAAGCTAGCCTCTCTCACTAGTCACACCTACTACTCCAAAGATACCTTTACAAAATCGAGTACCACCATTCAAAGTACTAGCCTCAAGACCACCCTGAAACCATCTAAACTTAATACATGTCACACCACCATGACCCATTGCCATAACAAAACTATGCCTATCTCTACATCAGCTATACCTACCCATTCGCTCAAAGGAGCACTTATCAACTCAAGATCTCTAGTAGCTCACGCTACAGAAATTGCTGATTTAATAGAAACAGAGAACTATGACTTCTTAGCAATCACCGATTCCTGGCTACACGAGGCAGCAAGCCCAACTTTGATGATCGCTGATGAGCTAAAGACTTGGTAGAGTCTCTCCCAGGGGTTATTCACCCAAGAACAGGTCATTGGGCTGTGTTCGTGCTGGTAGAGAGATTCCCAGACCCCCTTTTGTTTGCATACATTAACTTTGGGTTTCACCCTAAGTTAACAGGGCAATCCAGACCTGGACCCCTTGCTCACTGTTCTTAGAGAGGCAACAGTTTCACCTCACTGATGATGCCCAACAAGGCTGAAACACGTGTATGGGGTTACTGATGGTACTCTTGTTCAGAGGAGAATTGCATGGCATTTTGGCGCTGGACTGCCCCTGGGCAGGACAAAGGCTGATATGCGGGGAAATTTCTTCTCTGTGAAAAGGACAGTGAGCTAAAGACTTGGTAGAGTCTCTCCCAGGGGTTATTCACCCAAGAACAGGTCATTGGGCTGTGTTAGTGCTGGTAGAGAGATTCCCAGACCCCCCTTTGTTTGGAACTGAAACAGCACTTATCGACCTCATGGCCCAGGTCGACGAGTTGAGAGATCAGGGCACCCTATTACTCCTCCTAGATCTCTCAGCAGCGTTCGACCTGGTGGACCATACTGCTCTTTGCAACCACTTAGAATCAGCTGCACACTTCTCACAACAAGCTATAGCGTGGATTCAATCTTTCCTGAGTGAAAGAATGACGAGAGTCTTCTCCACCTCAGATGCAGCTGATCCCATCCCCATTTCATATGGTGTTCCCCAGGGTTCATGCGTCTCCCCCACCCTGTATAATATATTTACCAAGCCCCTCTCTGATAATTTGGATTGTCTTGGTTTCACCTATACGAACTATGCAGATGACACTCTCTTCCCACTTTCAGAGGATTACAACCAGGATTTGGCCTTGGTGAATAAGATATACCTCATCATCCAGGCATGGGTGGCATTCCATGGCCTATGCCTGAATGATGTTAAAACAGAGCTCATCATCTTGGGGACCACACCTAACATCAACAAACTTGTCCAGAAATACACTTCCTTCAATATAGATGGCAACACAATTAAGGTAATGAAGGAGGTAAAAACACTAGGTTTTTACCTAGACTCTGGTCTCACCCTGGCAAACCAAGTGAATGCCAAGGTATCTGCCACGGCTTACACATGTAAACTGATTAGATCAGCCAAACTCTTCCTCTCAACGAGCAGTTGTACCACACTGTCAAGAGCACTTGTGCTATCTAAGTTGGACGACTGTAACACTCTCTATATTGGAGCTAATAAATATATCACTCAGAAAATTCAAATACTCCAAAATAATGTCTTGAGAGCGGCACTAAGAATGACCAAAAAAGATCACATTTCCTTAGTGAGGAGAAATAATAATTGGCTATCTACCCTTGATAAAATCAAGCTCAAACCTGCCTCCCTAACTTTCAAATCTCTTAAGAATGCAGCACCTCTTTACCTCACTGAGAGGTACAACAAAAGACTGACAATATGACCTACTAGAACGATTTACACTAATTGCTTGACAGTTCCTCCATTCAAATGAGCTACCATTGGTGGAAACAGTTTCTCTGTCAAAGCTGCCCAACTATGGAACTCCCTGCCTCTGTGCCTGGGGGAAAACCAAACATACTGACATTTCAGGTGCTACATTATCAACTAGTTTAAATCAAATGATCTCTAAATCTAGACCAGAGAGCAAAGGTCTTCCAACCTCCCTGGCCTATTCAGCCCCCTCCGGACCTCTCCCTTACTCTAATAGACCCTCATGATTTCCTTCTGTAGATATCACTGTATATTACCTTTCTTCCCGTGAAAATTAACTACACTGCCATCCTTATTAGCTATGTCTACCATCCATTTTATGCTATGTACTATAATCCCTGTATGTTCTATATCTCAGTATGTAATATGTAATTATGTAAATTCTGTGTGCCTCATTATGTAACATTGCAAGCCTAAACTATCCTTTGTCCCCGTGCCCCGATACCTCTGGGTCTGGCGTGCACTACAAATAAAGAAACAAACAAACAACAAACTTGCTGGCTCTGAAAGCATTGACTTCAAGGAAAGGTCACCCTTGGCTGGAGCCCGACTAATATGTGTGAAAATGGGGGCACCCACTTCAAAGAGCAAGCTTCCAGCACAAAGAAGACTGATAAAAAAAATAACTTTGGGCACAGGCGGACCCAGTGAAAACAAATGGCCAGAAGGCAGGAGTCATGGCCATTTGTCCCACTTGAAGATTCACAATTAATTTAAAAGGACTATTATCATTTAGGCCTTTTTCTAAGCCATCATAAAGCAGATGGATTTCATCTATGTGCCATTTTTTATGTAATTTCCAGGCGATTTTGGGAATATAAAATTCATCCATGTGCAACTCGCAGAATTATAATGTCCAGTTAAACTAGGTTTCTGGCAGATCTGAACATGTTTCAAATTTGAGAGTTGGTGAGTGTGTGGGAAATGAAATTAGGGATATGCTTAATAACTTACATATTCATAACTGTTGTGCTTTTATGTAAATGGCAGAAAGGTGCAACACAGCCATGCTATATGGTACAGATTTGGTGGACAGCTTATCTAATTCTCCATGATTAGCTGAATCAGAAAATATGTTTATTATCACAGTTGATAGTTAAATTATGAAGTTGTGATACATAACTAGTTTTTGCCAAAAAGTTTAGAGGAGAACAAATGGCATTTACAAATGGGAATTGCCATATGTTGCTCAAGACCCCTAAACCAATCCTGACTTGGAGGCTGGGTTTGGGAGGAGAGAGAAGGGTATCTGTCCAAACCTAGTGGCAGGGATTATTGCAGGGTTCTGCTCCAAGATTGTAAAAATTGTTGGCGGCATCACTGCTATATAAGGGGAACTGCTCTAGGATAGGAGACAGACAAAAGAAAGGAGAGGAGAGAAAAAGGAGACACCCAGGGACAGAGAGAGAAGGGACAGACCATGAGGAAGGCTGCTGAAACTTACCATCTGACAGCTGTAAGGATACACCAGAGGAGATTGTTCAGAGTGCATATGAGTGGAGCTGTCCATTTTTTAAGAAGGCCTCAACGCTGACTGGGTCCTATGCTGGAGAGCGGGAGGCCATTGTTAAGAGTGGAGTGACCAGACCCCTGCCCTATCATTTCAGAGTGTCCTGAGATGCAGCTGGCTTTTCTGGACCTTAAACAGAGCCTTGCTATGTAAATAGAATTGAGTCCTGGGAAACCAAAGGGTGGGGGAGTCTGCTTGCCTTGAATCCCTTCCCTTTGTAGTGGGCATCAGACAGAACTGTGTAGATCCTTAGCCTATTTAACCAAAAATATGAATTTAATTAATTCCCCCTTTGGCAGAAGACTATGGGGTGAATTTTATTAAGATTCAAAATTAACAAAGCTCACTTCCCAGTGTGCGCTGAAAATTATAGCCTATAAATTAATTGGGTAATCCTTGTGGTCCAGCTGACCCCAACTTCTCTAAGGAAGAGGGGTGTCTGTGTTCTTAAATCAGTCCAACTTTTTAATCCAGCTTCCCCAAAACAAGCCTTTCAGTAAGGAGGGTCTGAAATCCAGAATTCCCCAAATCATCCCAATTTTTCTGTCTGACTTCCCAACATAGACCAAAGAGAAGGGGCGGGGTCTGAAAAACAAAGCGATGCATCACCCTGTGTTTATTTTAAACCAAAGGTGTGGAAGAACATATAATTGCCATATGCATTTTTACCAATCTTGAAATCCTACTGCTACCCTTTTAAGCCTGCAGGAAAATCAAAATTGCACAACATGACATAAGTGCCTTCGTAATTAATCAGTGTAATTATTTTGTGAAGCGACATTTACAGAAAGTGAAGAATTGTGATTGTGTTCTTTTTAACTCATTTTTGTGATTTGTTTATACTGAGAAAAGTTGATTGTGTTGTGCCACGGAAAAAGTGTTTTTTCGATATTTTCGTGCAAATTTCCATTACTTTTAATTTAAATAAATACCAATATATTTCCCATAGACTGGCCTGGTTCTTGGCTCATTGTTAGCTCAGGGGAGAGGGATCCAAGGGGCATGATATGTGTCTGAGATAGGACTAAAGAAAATAATCTGTTAAACAGTTTGTTGTGTCACCACTTGCGTGGGGAGGGAAGGAACTCCCTGTGCTGAGGATGGCTTCTCAATAAACCGTTACAGACAAGTCACATTGTTTTCTTTGTGCACAAACAACATGATGAAAGAAGCCTGAATTATAGTATTGAGCCAGGTGAAAACGCTTATCTGTGTACACAATCAATAAGGTAGGGAGACTGCCTGGAATATATTGCTCAACCAGTCCATATTATTTACTTGGCCTACAACCAGCATCTGTCGTATATTGTCACATAGCTCATGATGTTCTTTGTGCTCTGGGGGTCAGTACTGGCATATATTGTTTTGAGAGGTTTTATATTGTTCTTTCATGGCATCAGAATGACAAGAGCGCTAGCGTTGGCATACCGTTTTAGAATGGGACCTATAATATTCCTTACCCAGGACTATTATGGCAGGGGAAAGTGCTTTGATATGCTGCTGGGAGAGGCCTCGTGATTTTTCTTGTAGTGTTTTACAGTGGCACTACCGCCATGTGGTGCAAAGGGTCTAATGGTTTTCTTTGGGCACAGCAGCATGAACATTTGTTGCAAAATGCCCACGTGCACTGCTGGTGACCTCGCATCATTTGGAGTATTCAATGTGTTACCATACAGAACGGTTCTACAGTGGCTTTCAACAGATGTTTTTCAGGAAGGTGCGTCATCAAATGCAGCATTTTGAACTATTATTTTACACATATTCTTTGGGGAGCGCGTTCCCAGTCTTCTGGAGGTTGCTTCAGGCTCTCCCATCATGTTGCTTGATCTAGTCAATTTGAGGAAAGCATTTGCACTCAATCACCAGAAGATAAACAAGCCGCCACTGAATAGAACTGTGTTTCAAGAAGAAGAAAACATGCATATTACTAGGTAAAGTCTTGATTAAAAACAAATAATAATAGCGCATGCACATTCATGGCAAGATCGAAGCAAATCAAGGTTTGATTTCTTCCTTTTACCATGTCTGATGTAAGTGGGTTCTACCAGTAATCTTCTATTTTCCTTTGAATGGAGGAATCAAAATTTCCAATCACCAGATACAAAGAGAACACACTTGCAGCAAAGCTTGGAGAGAATCAAGAGTTGAAAGAAGCACGGCTTCATTTTACAGGACAGTCCTGTGGAGCAAATCACCCCTGGCCCCAGGCCCCGTCTGAGGCTTGAGATCAAATAATATGGCTGACATAGTGCACTGCCAAGGTACTACGCGCATAGCCGAAGACCGCTCCACTGCTTGGGGCAGGCAACAGAACACCCCACAGTTGATTGCAACAGGGTGGGGAGAGCTCTAAATTGTGAGCCAGTCAGTAACTTGAATAGAGACACATTGGTAGGAGGCAATGTTGGCATTCTTCAAGACCTCGTGGCCTGGAACAATTCTGGTAATAATAATAGAGTATTTTGCAGCACTGGTGGTGAAACAAGGATAGGCTGGTTGCCAATCTGCTTTAGCTTGCATGGAAACCTCGAAATGCTCCTAAATCCATGCTCATACCATTTCTAAGCACGGATTGGCTGCCTCACATTCCAGTAGGCCAATCAGAATATATCTGCAATATATCCAATAACCTATCTGCAACATTGATTGGGGCCCAGAGCCACCACATTGTCACTGCAACATTTCTCATTATAAACAGCACTTTCCCAGCTACCTACATTTATGACATTGTGCATGTGTGTGCTTCCGACATTAACGCCCCTACACACATATGCACCTCTGCTCCAGCAATGTACGGATTCAACATTTGTGACAGTAATTATTTGGTTGTTCTGGTGCTTCCCATATTGTGTGGGGGCATAACTGTTTAAGCATAGGCCTACCAGCAATGAGTCATCACTGTAACAATGCATACCTAGTCCAAAATGTGCAGTTAATGCTACAGAGCGATTCTAAGATGACTCCTACTTACCTTGAGCACCCAATGCATAAGACGGCAATTGGATGAAGGCACAACAAAGCAAACAGCAAATCATTGTGCAAGAAACTTACATGAATGCACAAACTCAACCTATTGCATTAATTCGGCAATGAAGATGGTGCACACACAACCACCCAGTACAATTATTAACTGCATTTGTGCCCAAGATAGAGAGTGAGTGTGCTGGAATTATAACCAGGTAATGTCTACCTGGACTCTAAACACACACAACATGCATTATGCCAAGCTGTCCTCTCCTCCCCTCAGTCACTGTTTTGGTTCAGACCCCAGTCAAAAAGGAAGATCATCCTGTAATCATTCTGGAGTCATCTGATGACGCCATTCTAGAGTCATCCATGGATAGTTCAGGAAGATCATCCTGAAGTATGTGTACAGGCTAATATATTTAATGAGATGGATGACTCTAGAGTCATCACATAAACTACTCCAGGATGAGTTCTGATTACTTCCAGTGATGATCTTGGATTACTCCAGGATTACTCCATGACAACTTCAGGATGAGTGGGGATTACTCCTGGATGATTTCGGATTACTCTAGGATTACTCCATGACAACTTCAGGATGAGTTGGGATACTCCAGGATGACTTCGTATTACTCTAGGATGACTCCATAACAACTGCAGAATGGCTTCATGACAACTTCAGGATGGGTGGGGATTACTCCAGGATGATTCCATGATAACTTTAGGCTGGGTTTTGAATTGTGAATTATTATTGCAGACCACTCCAGGATGAGTTTAAATGATTTCAAGATGCTTCCAAAAGATTTAGGAAAAGGGGTTGGATAACCCCAATATGTATCCCTTTTGAGTAAGATTGGTGTCATTACTTTACAATGACACTAGTTAGACTTCTGGATAGTTTACTGGAAAAAAATCTAGGGAATTTTGCAGCTGTCACTTTCCATCTTTGCTAGACCACCCGTTAACTAAGGTTGCCAGTTTAGTGCACACAACTACAAACACCACCCCATGTCACAAACCAACCTGTAAACTCCCTCATTTCAATTCTCACCTCTAACCAACATGGACTCACACCCAATAAACTCCCACAATTACAAAACGCTGCACTAAAATACACACTTTCAGTGACCTAAACACAATCTTCTCTCTGGCAAGGCAATGACCACTCCCAGGTTTTATGCAGAGACCCCTCCACCCACCACTTAAGACACTAAGGCATAAACTCTGCAAACTGCAACAATACCTCAGAGGAGGCCTATTATTTTAACATCCAGGCCCCCCTGAACAGACACAAACAACAACACCCCTCATACCCACACATTCAGACCTACCCAGACACACACCAAGCCCCCTGAAACATCTCCATACACTGGTCACCAATCCCCCTCAATCCCCCCCACAAAACAGCACCACCTCACCTCACGCCCACATAGCAGCCCCTACACTCAGCAGTAGCCCCCCCCACACCCAGTCCCACCAATCACTATCAGCACCCGGGAACCAACCACACACTGCTCCTAAGCCTCCACTCCACACATGCTCCCAGCACACCACAAAGCCCCTCCCACAAACACACTAAGAACCCAGCCCCCTCTACACACACCTAGCCCCCTCCACAGAATTCCCTACACTGACACTGAGCCCCGCCACACACTCTCAGCATTTCGCCCACACAGACACACTCAGACCCCTGCACAAAGCCCTCCCCACTCACACTCAGCACCCTTGTGCACCCAGCCCCCCTCTCCCTCTCAAAAACACACATATACATGGTACCTATAATCCCCCCAACACCTCTGCCACACACTCACGCAGTCCCCCACACACACAGCTTTTACCCCACCACACCCCCAACTGCACCCATTCTACCCCCACAGCCTTCAACTGCCTCCCCCCACCTGTTCCCACCCTTCTACTACCCCAACTGCCCTCCTTCTCCCCAACTGCCTCAATTGCTCCCTTCTCCCGCCCTTAGAAACTGATCTCCGGTATTAAGCGTGTTAAAAAAAGATTTTAAATGTCTCCACCCAACTGCTCCCACCATTCTGCCCCCTATGCCCCCTTCACCCCACCCCGCTTCTCCCCCAAATGCCCCCCTCAGCCCCTCCACATCCTTCTCCCCCACCCCTCTTCTCCCCAACTGCCCCACCCCTCCCCATTCCTCTGCTACCCCCACATGCCCACAGTTCGCCCCACCCCGCCTCTTCCCAAACTGCCCCATTTCTGACCCCACCAACTGCCCCATCCCTCCTCTTCCCCAACAGCCACCCTCATCTCTCTGAACTGCCTCCTTATCCCCCCAACTGCACCCCAAACCCCTCCCCAACTGCCCAGCCCTCTTCTCCCTCAACTGTACCCACCTCCGTCCCTCAACTATCCACCACTATTCTTCTCCAACTGTCCCCCTTCTTCCTGAAATTGCCTTCATCCCTCTTCTCCTCCAAATGCACCCCACCCCTAACCTCCTGAGCCCCATTAACCCACTGCCCCCCCATCAAGGACTTCCCGGCCCTTAGCCCTCTGCCCTCAAGGACTCACCCACCCTTAGCCCTCCTTCCTCCAAAGATTGCCTGGCCTCTTCTCTCAAAAGGCTTTGTCTGCAATTAACCCACCTACCCTCCAATGACACCCCAAAACTTAACCCTCCCCCCAGATCCCTCCTACCCTTAAACATCTCCAAAAGCACTCCTGTGCCTTAACCACACCCAAACTACCCCTGTGCCCTTAACCCCAAGACACCCCCTCCACCCACGTTTTGTTGTTCCACCCATAAATCCCCCAGAACCCCCTCTTAATCCTGTCTCTAGACTTCCAAACTCTTAACACTCTCCCCCAAAGACTTCCACCATGCTCTTATGCCTCAGACCCCAAAGAATTTTACTCAACTTAACACTCATCCCCTCCAAAGACTACCACCAACCACTTCTACACACTCCTAACCATCACCCCAAGGTCTCCGCTCACCCCCTTAACCCTCAGTCAAAGACTTCACTCCCCCTTAATAGATCCCCCTTGGACTTACCACCTTAACCCCATACCCAAGGTCTGTCTCAACACACTCAGCCCCAAGTGCACCCCCAAACACCACACCCAGCCCAATTGACCCCCCCCCCATCACTATACTCGGCCCCAAGGACGCCCCATCACCCCATTCTTTTCCAGGGGCACCATCTCATCATCACACTATGCTCCAAGGATATTTCCTAAACACCACTCAGCCCCCAGGGGCACCAATCCCATTGCCACACTTAGCCCCTGGCCAGGGACACCACCACCTACTCTCCCAGGGACACCAGCCTCTGCTCCAGGGACAGCATTCTCCCACAATCTGTACCCACAATACATCCACCACACAGCAAGGGCATCAGCATAGGACCACCCCACAGATGTCTCACTTCCAAACCCATGTCAGGACACTCTCCACACTCAGCCAAGCCCCTCTCTCCTACCAGTACGAATTTGCTCGGCCCCATAAAATGAACGCTCGCTCCCACACTGCAAATCTTCATAAACCCGTCCCCCACACCACTCGAGTCATCCTGTCGAGTGCATCCGATCTGTGCAGAACACCTAAATGTTGGTGCATTGACTCTGGAGTATGAATCCATCAATGTAAAAAAAAATGTTTCCTTTAAGCCCATCTGTGCGCAATTTCAGTGCAATTTCAGTAAGAGCAGGCTGCTGACTATGACCGCATTTCATGGCCATGGCCAAACAAAGAAAACAGACTTTCGGCGGAACTGCATGCTCGCAGGGCTGCAGGCAGGGCATGGAATGCTGGGGGCTGCAGGCAGCGCATAGAATGCTGGGAACTGCTATAAAATGTGTTGCTAATCCCAATTATCATTATTATTCTCTTTTATAAAATATAGATATTTTTTAATGTAACACATGTACCCAGGAGTGCTTGCTTTCCAGCACCCCTGCTACTAACTGTATTTAGAACCCTTGCTACTCAGCAACACAGAACCACAGTGGCCAATATAACCCCTGCAAGTGAATCACCCAGACCCACCACACAACCTCATGGGCCGGGAGGATAGCTTTGGGACGAATCACTCTATTATACATACATTATGGCACCACCACCATTTTCACCACAGCAGTGCACTTGGGCAACCCAAACACCCTACCTCACCGCAGCATCGGACCCCATTGCCTCAAGTATCTACCCCAGTAAAATCAGATCTGCCTAACCTCCGGGACCTCCGGGTGCCCCCTCCCCCAGCCTCTGGGTTTTCAAGTTCTTCTTGAGGTCTCAAATGTAGGCAGGTTTCAAATGTAGGCAGGTCTGCAGTATCTCCATCACCTAACCATACTTCCCAACATCACCCTACATTGCTCTGCAGGTCCCACACCACCCACCTTGCCAACAGCAACTCCACCACCCAAGCCATATGCCTCTCAACCTTTCAAAACCCGCAATACAGGTGAAAGCAGACAATTTTGTTTTGGATGGGTGAGAGCCCATTGAATTATATGGACTTGTAAAAGGCTTGGTCTCAAACTTTACCCCTGCCACATTGGGGATTTTGAGGGTGCTGGGTGCCTTCTTTTGTCTGGGATGACAAAGGATTCTCACCCAGGGGGTGCATGCTATGTTTAAGCCTGTGGCTTCCATTTTCGCCCAAGACAGTCTCAAGCATTACCCTTGCCACATTGGGGATTTTGAGGGTGCTGGGTGCCTGCTTTTGACTGGGATGGCAAAGGATTCTCACCCAGGGTGCATGCTATAATTAGACCTGTGGCTTCCATTTTCGCCCCCAACATAGTCAAAATGTGTGCTTAGCAAAGAATTTGAAAATCATTCAGCACAAGTGCAACTAAGCAAAAGCTGAATGACAATCAGTATTAGTCCGCAAATCATCCTACAAACTCTGTGATGCTCTGAAGTAATCAGTAAGCCATCCCCAAATCATCAAGAACAAACCTGTTTCATGGCGATGCTCTTGAAGTAATCAGTAGGTCATCCCAGAATCATCCCCAAATCATCAGGGACAAACAAGGTGATGCTCTTGAAGTAATTGGCAAGTCATCTTAAAATCATCAGGAACAAAGAGTTTTCTAAACTAGGGATGATGTTGGCATCATCCACAAGTCATCCTAAGCTCATCCCCAAATCATCACCCACCATTCTGAGACAGTTGATGATGCCTTTAACAGCCTGATGACTTCTGATGATGTGGGAATGATTTCTAATGTAGTTCGATGATCATCGGATGACTCCAGGATGCTCTCTAAGCCTATCCTTTTAGACCAGGGGAGGAACCATCAATTGTCGTCTACCTCTAATTGTTACAGAATGTACTGAACGTTCTTCAAAAGTATTTTCTCGGCCACACCGCTCTGTACCAAGGCTGGCATAAAGGAGAGCCTTCTGACCTTCTACCCAGAATTTCCCAGCCTATATAAGTATTTTCTGATATAGTAAAGAATTCTGGTGTCTCATATGCCGTAGGTACGGAACTATAGAAATCTGATGAAATACTAAACTTAAAGTTTACTTTTGTTTTTCATTCGGGAACAACTTAAAGACGTCTTCAGACATTACAATCATTCCAGTGCACACAGGTCTGTTCAGAATATAAGAAATACTGGTCTACTGGATGAGAGCAGCCTGCATCATGCTGTTGAATGATTGAGCAAGAAAATGGCTGCAAATGGCGTCAACACAATGTGGCCCCTGAAAGAGGAGAACCTGTGCAGAGTCTTCAGAATTCCTGCTCAGTATGTGTGGAAGTGGAGTCCCAGTCGGGGAGATATGTTCACACCTATCAGCTCACTGCAGGACCTTGCTCCAGCGTTCCACCCTGACCAGGGAGAGGCTGGGACATGCTTTCTCTTTATCATGTGACACACACACACACACACACACACACACACACACATTCCAAACCAACAGTCTTGCATGGTCCTATGATCTGCATGCCCCCTCCGGTCGGCCTGGCCAGAGGATGGTTCTCATTGGGCACTGCATTTCACCCAGATAACCCAGTCAGCCTTCGCTTTAAGCATTCAAGATATTCCAGGCAGCGGTCAAGTCCTGAAAATTAAAGTGGGGGGACTCATCAACGCATGCAATGGGATGTGACGTCGCCAGAAATTAGCATATCAAAGTGAAATATGCGCGTTTCATTAAATTGAGTTTACATAACCACCCAAATTGAACAGGAAGAATGGCATTTGCCTTTCATAAAATCAACACACACACACAAAACCAAGACCGGATACTTTCTTCTAATAGTGATTTTGAAAACGCTAACATTTTTGCATGTTTTAAACTCCAAGAACCAATACAATGTTTTTCTTGTGACTTGCAGAAACGAAATTGGATATTTCACTTTTAGTTGTTTGTTAATTTTGATCAGGTTATATAGTGCGGTGATGAAGTGTCCAGCCTACAAACCTGACGACTGTGGTTTAATCCCTGAGGTCTGCTTTAATTCATAAATTCAAAGAGGACATCCAATGTTTCTCTTTCAGCTGGGGGACTCAGTCCACCCTCTGAATTAAGTGGGGGGACTGCGTCCGCCCAAGTGTACCCTCGACTTGAGCCCTGATTCCAGGATCATGTACTAAAAAACAGACCCGCCAAGTATTTGGTTGGCAGTGCACTCCAAAACGCATTCACTGCAACAAGGAAAAAAAAGAAAGCGAGTTTGATTGATTGAAAATCTTATAACACGTCAAATAGAATGTACAAAACACATGTAATTGCCTCTCAGGGTGGATCCCAAGCAAATATAGGCTGCAAGCCAAGATCTGAGCCATAGGAAACTGGGCGAGTGAGATAGCCACAGAAAGAGAAACGCTCTCAGAGCTTTTAGAAAGGCAATGAAGAAAACACATCTGTAGGGCAGATTTATGCAACCTGTGGCCCTCCAGATGCTCTGGACAACATAGAAGATTCACCCAATTGTCCAAACCTCCTACCAGTTTCATCAAGAGAGCAAAGTTATCTGACGGTGCCCCATACAGAGTCCTCACCCTAATCTCTCTATACCCCCTCTGGCAGACTGGTCCAGAGCAGCACTGGGAAGACTCACCTACCTTAAGTCCCTCAGTGACCCCTTAACCGGGGGCATAGCACCGTGCCTGACCCATAACAGTCTACTCCAGCCCAGCTGTTCTACCCGTTATGAACAGAAATATCTGACAGGAAGAAACCACAATGTCCGGTCACTCATCCTCACCACACCTTTCCAGCACACTAACATGTGCACCAGTGAATGTTATTAGGAATGCTTTAATTCCATTCACGCTTGCCATCTGCCCTGCACATTTTCCTCTCTGCATCGTTTCCGAGCTCCATAAAAAAGTAAGAAAACGGCCAGTCTCTGATGCAAGGGCGCACTTCCTATGTGCTCCATATGAGATGCCTATATTAATATAGATACAGAAAATGTAGCCAGTAAGTAATGTGTCCTTCCATCACAGATTGACAATGTGCTTATTTTACATGGAGAACCGAGTAAGGCCCTCGGAGTCGCTGCATTGCATTAAAAAGAGAATGCAAGGCATTCAGCCTCAGCCGAAAACCAAGAAACTATTTGGCTGGAGCCGAAGAGCAAGACATTCTTACACGCACATTAATTACAAACCGGGGCTGAATAGCTATTTTCCGGCTGGAGTTCAGCCGAATTCATTCTTTTAAATCCATATTTTCGTACACCCCTAATTGGCACGCAGCAAAAGCCTAAGAGTGGTACAATAACCCCAGAAAATTAAGACAACCCAGATTTTAGATTGTGATGGGGACAGGGGGGTACCCTGAGCTACCCAGCATCTCACTGCAATGACCATAGAGCAATAACGGCCAAACTGTACTCATTGTCCCCTGCCACGAAGTAGGAGAGAAGCCCTTCTATTGAAGGACCTTGACTTCTATTGAAGTCATTAAAGAAAAATAATAGGGATCTCGTTATGGAAAGCCACAGCGAATGTGATGAGGAGCAAACTATGCACTTCAAATCCTTGAGTGAGAATGAAATCCAAAATCAGTGGGAATGCAGCTTTACTAATATGCTTTGGGGGAAACCCAGACTGGTGCACATCCAGTATGCATAACGACTGCAGAAATGACTGTAGTCGCCTCACAGACAACTTCCCTTACACGTTGTAGATACTGGGAAACGCTGACATGGGTTAGGAGGTAGTACGTATACAGTGAGGTCAAGAGAGGACTTCTCCAATAGTGGCGTCACTATGGCTTGTTTTAAAGCTCAGGAGAGCAGCACTCCTGAAAAAAGAGAGATATCCAAGGAGGAATATTAGCAGTGTGTGGATTAGCTACAATTATCAGATGGAAATTATCTGGATCAAAGAAGAATGTCAGCTGCACCTGTGTTGGGAAGGAATGAGGAAGACCCTTGCTTACCATCCGAGGTCCCACCTGCGCTGAGGAGGATGCCATAGGCGAATCGGTTGCCACGTCCTATTGGATGTTTTTGATTTCCTTGAAGGAAGCAGGCATTTCATTGTCACTGGGTTTATGGGATGCTACAAGGACACCACCCATACAGGAAGGGCGCAGAAACCATGGCACAGCATGAACCACCACTTTAGGTTTATTTACGTCTGAGGACAGTTTACCCACCTGGAAGGTGCATTCTTGCCCATGGAGGAGAAGGTCAGAGAAAAGACAGGGGAACTGTTGCGTCAGGGCTTGATCAGGACCAAAGGGCCAATCAGGTTTATCCCACTGAGAAGAGACAATTGGAGGGCCTCCTAAAAGGTTTGTCAGGAGGGAGTGTCTCAGTTTACTCGTATTTCTACAAACATTTGGCTTATGGGAGGGGCCCAGAAGAAGGGTGAACGAGAAGAGCCAGAGCACGTGATCTGTCCAAGTTAGATCCCACATTGCCAGGAGGGCTGGTTTCACCTTTCTAGATAAAATGATATCCAGGTAATGACCCTTAACATGGGTAGGACAATTAGTTGGAGTAATGCCATGGATGTCAATAAGATAAAGAGGGGAGGAGAGCAGTTTACCCAGAAGTTAACATCACCTAGTATTAAATAATGGCCTGTATTGCAGCACTCCTAGCATAGACCCATGTCTGTCTCATTGATGTACACAGTTATGACCTCTCAGAGAGGAATCTCTCCCAGAATGAACATACAAGCAACTCTATCTTGTCATTTCACAGAGACACCGTCATCATCTCAATAATATTGCAGGTTATCAAATACTATTCACACACCACCTGTTCTTTAAAAAAAATAAAATGCGCAACAGGGTTATTCACAAAACATTCAACCGGGTTTTGAATCGGAAGCATGCTACACACTTCTTGGGGACCCCATTTGTATTGATTATTTATCCGAGTTATATAATAAGTGCATTTTCAAGAACTGATTACTCGCCATTCTTCTGATTTCTTCTAATATTCAGAATCAAGGAACATGGCCAAAGGGGCTGTATCGCATTTCTTGATATTGTCAGCAATATAATCCCATAATTGGTTAATTATACCACAAAGTAGCGTGGGCGGATAATCAAAGAGGCGAATCGTTAAGCTATGTGTTGTTCCTTAAGTATCTCGTCTAACAGCTTACGTATAAAAGCATTTAAAAGTAGATAATATATTTGTAATCTTAACATGGATTTCTCCTATGGTTAGTGGGCCCTGAAAAGGATTAACAATAGGATTAACAGTTGCTAAATCCAATCACCGGCAATTGCTCTGATTTTCATTATTGAGTTCCTTTTCCTTCTCCTATTCAGAATACCACTGCATTCATGCATATACTTTGGTTGTGCAAGATATTAATCACAATTTCAAAGGCATTCCGTATTGGAGACTTGACCACAGGCCAATAGTGTATCCCTCTTGCACAGTCTGAGAGAAAGCGACACAGTGTATCTGGTTTCTCCTCATGAGGGCAACAAAGAACAACAGGTACTATACAATTGGTACCACCTAAAACAATTCCCATCCTAATTCATGCAAACACGAGATTGCCTGAATGTCAGGCTGTTTTAATGTTCGCTCAGAAGAGTATGCTCATTGAGGAATAATCACGAATGAGATCATACAAAGATGATGCTTTCCCTTGCAGCATTCAGCACTGTAAACCTCCCAGGATGGTAGTTTTAACTATTGTAAATAGAATCGTTTTGATACTTTCTGCCCATTGTTACTTCCCTACCCTGAATTCTGTCATCCCTGACCTCATGTATGCCTCATGATGTTGGTGAGTATGTGCCTAGTAGCGGAGACCCCTATATAAATCACATTAAATAAATACTTCAACAATTGAGTCTTTCTTTGAGTTTCTTACCATTGACCATAGCAATGCTAAAAAAAAGTTTAATCCTGTTTCTTGACATCAGCAAGGCATTTTATGTTTGTATTGGCTATTTGAGTGATGCTCTTGCAGCAAAATACTTAATGTTGTGAGCTTCTGTGTATATGTCACTGTATTTATGTCTAACACTCATGCCCCATGGAATTAATATATAATCGCACACAGGGAAGGCACTCCGTCAATTAGGTGGCTGGAAATGCAGGCAAGAACAAACAGTGTGTGTATCTCTCCACAAAGCCCTCGCAGGCCAAGGTTGCGGTGTTGTGTGATGCAGGTATGAAGGAGACGCTGCCCTATGACACATAGCACGCAACGCAACTTTCTACACTCCTGAGCTTTTAAGAAACAAGGATCGGACCCTCTGCGGCAAAGCCCTCGCAGGACAAGGCTGCAGTGTTGTGCAATGCAGGTGTGTAGGAGACACTGCACAAGAACACATTACACGCAATGCAACTTTCCACGCTTCCGAGCCTTTAAGAACCGAGGATCGGACCCTGTGTGCGAAAAGCCCTTGCAGGACAAGGCTGCAGTGTTTTGCGACGCAGGTGTTTGGTGGTGATGGGGTAGTGGCGCAGGTTGGCGAGCTTGGATGGATTCTCTGTTCACCTGCTTCCATAAGGTAAGAAGATGCTGGGAGGGAGAGTACCATTGCTGCACTACATGCAACTCCCTGAGCTTGCCCGTCTGTCCCATTCTCCCTTTTGCCCCCCATGTGTCCAATTCACAACTGCCCCTGCTTCCCCCACCTGCGAGTCCTTCCATCTCCCTTTCTCTTTCTGCACTCCCCTCACAATTTAGGCCCAGCTCCCCCCTTCTTGCGTACCACATGCGTCCTCATGCAACTTGTCCTGTTCCCCTGGCTTTGCGCACCAAACGTGCTCACTTCACAACTTAGGCCCAGCTCCCCCCTACTTGCACATCACATGTATCCCCATGCATCTTGTGTCCGCTCCTCCAGCCTAGCGCATCCTTCCCAGCGTTGCTCTCCATGCAACTTGTCCTGCTCCCCCTGGTCTAGCACGCCATGTGCACTCCTTTCGCAACTTAGGCTTAGCTCCCCCCTTCTGCACACCACGTGCATCCCCACACAACTTATCCCACTCCCCCTGGCATTGCGCGCCACACACACTCTTTGCAATTTAGGGCCAGCTCTGCCCTACTTGCACACCACAGGCATCCCCACACATCTTGTCCCTGCTCCCCCAGCCTAGTGCATCCTTCTCAGCGTTGCAACCCAGGCCCGCTTCCCTCCTCTCCTTCCACTTTTGGGTCGCCTGAGCCACGACCAGTGTATTGTTCACTGCTGTTTCTGTGCATTCCACGTCCTCTCATATTGTGATTATTGTATTGTTAATCTGTTGCATTGCTTGCATTTTGACCTACTTCCAGATTGTTGGTTTACTAGTGTTTGTGTATTTTGTTTTCTGCATCTGCAGCACTCTCTATTGTATTGTGACTATTGTATTGTATGCTTGCATTGTGTCATCTCTCTTCTCCCCTCTCAGGTCCCATAGGATTACCAGTGTGCTTATTCTGTACTGTACTTGCATTCTCATGCCTTGAGTACTATTGTGGTGTACATGTGTTGCTCTGTTCTGTTTCTCCACTCACTCCACTAGGGCCCCCAAGGTTCCAGTGTTCTTATTCTGTGGTGTACTTGTTGCCCTCTCACTTGGATGTGAGCCCTCTTGTGCCTCCCTCCTTGTTTGCCCCTTGTGTGTGACCCGCCCTCACCTTCCACCCTATATGGTGCTCTCTGTCTCCCCTATTTTCTCTAACTGCTATTCTGTCGACTATCCTATCCCTCTCACTAAGTCTGGTAGGAAGAAGCTCAAAAGGGGCATTGCAACCCAGTCCTCCCTATCGCCGATAACTACACCAGTGCTTCCTCCAGACAGATGCTCACCAACATCCTCTTTGCCGTTCCCTCTGCAAGCCTATGCAACCCCCATATATCCTCTGCTCTCTCTCCTTTTTCCTCCTCTCCCATTAATGGTGGCACCCGGTGGGAGGTCTTCCTGGTCCCCTTCCACTCCTCCAAGTCCAAAAATAATGGCTACTTAAATGTCACTGTCTTGGTCCAGGGCTCTCAGGCCAATCTCCTCCTTTTCGATATGCGTATCCCACGTCTTATCAACTTCCTTCCTTCCCCTGCTATTCCCATCTACTCCACTCTGGCTCCTTTGCCACCTTCCTCCTCCTTCACCTCCCTCGCATCGTCCTCTGCTTATCTGGCTGGTCTGCCACCTCCTTTCTCTGCCACCTCTCTGGCACCCTCCTCTGGTTCTCTGGCCACTAGGCCTTCTCCTTCCTCCGCCACCTCTCCGGCATCCTCTTCTTCTTCTCTGACTACCCTGCCATCTCCTCTGACACTTGCGCAGGGCATATCCCATGCCTGTACCCCTCCACAGAAGTCTTTCAAATGTGGCAATCTGTTCCACGTCACTACTTTTAACTCTTGTTTTGCTGTCAAACACTCCTCAGACATCTGCCGTCTCCTCAAAGAGATTGATCTGGATGTACTCGATCTCACAGAGATTTGGTTCACGGCCAGCTCTGTCACGAGTTTAGACACTCTCCTCACTGATGGCTACAAGATCCTCTCCGAACCCAGAACCAACTGTCCTGGGGGTGGAGTAGCCCTTATTGTCCCATTGTGGATCCCTGCTTCTGTCATTCCTATGGAGGCCTACTCCTCCTTTGAATGCCAGGTCTGCAAGCTCTCTATCTCTCCTGGCCTCTCTCTCACTGTGGCCACCCTACAGGCCGCCTTTGCCAGGTTACCCTTTTCCTCTCTGAGTGGGCTGACCTATCCTCCTCCCTCCCTGCCTCTACCTCTCAATTTCTCCTCATCAGAGACCTCAACATCCACTTGGATGCTTCTAGCCCCTCCTCTGGGCTTTTTCACAACCACTGCAACTCTCTCTCTCTCTATTCTCCCCTCTGGCCTGACTCACTCCGCAGGGCACACACTGGATGTTCTGATCTCATCAGACCTCCCCCTCTCCAACCCTCTCAACACTCTTCTCTAGTGGACTGACCACTTTCTTCTCTCCTCTCACCTGTTGCTCTCTGCCCCTCAAGCTAAGCTGACCCCAGCACCGCCACTTACCTTCTCAGTCATCTGGTCCATGAAGCGTGGTTCAGTGGAGACATTTGATGCTTCTTTCTCTCCTCCTACACCCGTGGCATACTCACAATCTGACACAGCCCTCTATAACCTTCATCTATCAATTTATACTAAACTGGATGTCCTTGCCCCTGTAATGAGGATCCATTTGAAGCATGCATCCAAGTGCAACTCTTGGTACGACTCTGACCTCGCCACCCTTAAGCGCAAGTGTAGGGTAGCTGAGGGGAAGTGGAGGGCATCAGACTCATCCTCTGACAAACTGGCCTGGTGACTGCTCCAAAAGCAATGCAGACTCTCTGTCCAGTCTAAGAAGAGAGCCTACATCCAAGCCTCTCACAGCTCGGCCAAACTTTTCAAAATCTGCAAGGAGCTAGCCAATCCTGCTGCAGTCTCCACCTCTCCTGTTACCGCCCAGGCCCTTTGCATAGCTCTGATTTCACCACTAAAACTCTGGACATCCTGTGCAGTATCTCCTCTGCCTCTACCTGTTCTTCTTCTCCCTCTACAACTTCAGGCCCCTCTATGGCCGTTTCTCCTCTTCCTTTCTCCTTCTTCTCCCTGTTCACTCACGACGACAATCCTAGACAAATCTGCTCTATGAAAGTCTCATCAAAGCAGGTGCTCCCCTGCTCCTCCAGAACCATTAAGGACCACATTGATACCCTTGCTCCAGCCTTGGCTGATGTCTGCAATCACTCTTTTGCCACTGGAACCCCCCCACCCCTTAAGCACTCCCTTTTGCACCCCCTCCTCAAGAAGCCCTCTGCCGATCCTTCCTCTCGGGAAAACTACCGCCCGATCCCCATCACTCCTTTCCTGGGCATACTCCTGGAAAAGTTGGCCATGTCGCAGCTTAATCTTCATACTGAATCTGTTGATTATCTCCACGACCACCAGTCTGTCTTCAGAGCAGCCAGAAGCACAGAAACTGCTATCCTGAACACCTGTGAAGACTTTCCCTCTAACCTTGACTCTAACCTTCCTTCTATCCTCATTCTCCTTGTTCTGTCCTCTGCTTTTGTTACGGTCAACCATGCCATCCTGCTCAATTGTCTCTGGGTATCACTGGTCAGGCCCTAGCCTGGTTGACCGCCTTTCTCTCCGATCGACCCTCCCAGGTCCAACTTGGGTCCTTCCTCTCCTCTATTTCTCTCTCTACTTGTGGTGTCCCCCAGAGGCCTAAACTCACTCCCTTCCTCTTTAACCACTACCTGGCACCTCTGGCCAACCACATCTCTAGCTTCTGTTCTACCTTTCAGTATTATGTGGATGACACTCAGGCTCCCCTCAGCCTCTTCTTCTCCTTCTCTCATACCTGACTGTCTGCAATTCAGGAAGGGTGTGTTCCAATAATCCCTGCTTTAATGCCGGTAAGACTGAGATCCTCCTGATTGGGATACCTGCTCCTGCCTTCCCCCTCTTACACTGGCCGCCCACCCTAGGCTCTCTACCTGCACCTTCCTGTGAGGGTAAGAACCTTGGTGTCATCTTTGACTCCACCCCTCCAGCTCTCCTCACATCTCTGACGTCTCTGAGAAGTCTTCTTAGAGGTTTTCTGCCTATTCTCACTTTCCCCCAGAAGCTCACCGTCTCCAGAGCCCTGGTTCTCTCTAGGCTGGACTACTGCAACAGCCTCTTTCTCAATCTGCCTTCCACTACTCCCCCCCCCTGCAACTAATCCAGAACAGGACTGCAAGACTTGTCCTTGGACTCGAGCCCAGGGACCATATCTCTCCAGCCCTGAATTCTCTCCACTGGCTCCTGGCGGCTGCAAGGATCAAGTTCAAGACCCTCTGCATTGTCCACAAGGCTTTCTGGGGCCGGGGCCTACACTACATCGAACTCTCTCTTCCTAAACACCTTCCTTCTGGAGCCCTTCACTCAGCCACCTCCACCTCTCTGAGGGTCAGATGCTTCTCCAGGCGTAGAGTGGGAGGTAGATCTCTCTCCTCAGCAGTTGCCTCCCTCTGGAATGGCCTCCCTGCCCCTCTCAAACTTGAGCCAGACCACCTGAAATTCCGGAAGCAGCTCAAGACCTTCCTTTTCGCTTCTGCTTTCTCTCTCTCTAGCTCTCTCTCTCTCTCTCGCTCTCTCTCGCTCTCTCGTTCCCTCTCTCTCTCTTTCTCTACACTGCTGACCAACCTGTCTGCTGTGCTGACTGGTTGCCTGTCTACCCTCCAGGCCTTCCGCACACTTAGGGGTTGTATCTGGAACCCTTCAGTCCCCTGCCTCCTTGCACTCCATAGCCTGCTGCTCTCAATGCACTTACTCAGAGCAATGCTGCCCTTATTACTCCCCCTGGCACTTCCCCACTCCCTCCCCTATGCACTTTTGCATATTGCACTTGCACGATCTGAATGACACAATGCCTAGTAAGAACATTGGTTTTGTCCTCCCTCTGTCTTCCCTCCCTTGTCATGTCACACCTAGGAACACTTGTGTACAGGCATTTTACAAATGTTGCATTTCAGAGAGGCCCGGTTGGAGTCATAACAGGTGTTGCGCTTGGAGGCAGGCTTCATGCGGAGCGGATCCTCGTGGCAGGGTAAGGGTATCGAGAGTGTTGGAGTTGGAGAGTTGAAGGTTAGTAAGGGCTGTGTCAGAGTGAGAGTCAGAGGAAGGAGTTGGGGTGAATGAAGGTGGCACCAAAAGCAGCAACTGACACGCTTTATAGGTCGAATGGCGGTGAAGGAGCTGGACAGTGCAGGTGGGGGCTTAGCTGGAGGACCCATCAGGTCCAGTTAAGAGGACAGAGGAGTATGATCAGACCAGGAGAGACGAGTAGTGAGAGGGTTGGTGATGGGGATGTCATCAGATAGGAGAGCATCCAAGGTGTGTCCGGCTGAGTGTGTCAGACCAGAGGAAGAATGGAGAGGGAAAGAGTATCACAGAGGTAGCGGAAGAGTCCAGAGACCACATCAGGGGTATCAAGGTAAACATTGCAGTCTCTGAGGAGCAGATGCTTGGAGGTGGAAGCCAGGAGAGAAGAGGTGAGGTCAGACCACTCTGAAAGGAAGAGGGAGACTGGGCCACGTGGTCTGTAGATGGTGGCCAGAGTCAACAAGAGGATAAAAGAGACACCGAGCCTGCAGACCAGGCATTCGAAGGAGGAGAAGGACTGAGTGGGTAAGATAGTAGCAAGGACCCATTCAGAGAAGATCAGGGCCATTCCGCCCACAGACAAGTTAGGCCTGGGTTCGGAGAGGATCTTGTAGCCCTCTGGGAGGAGAGTGTCAAAACGTGTGACAGAGCTGGCCATAAACCATGTCTCAGCGAGAGCGAGAATGTCAAGGTCTTCAAGGAGGTGGCAGATGTAACAGGAGTGTTTGGCAGCAGAGCGAGAGCTGAGGATAGCTAAGTGGAGATGGTTACAACATTTGAAGGTTTTCCGAGGAGGGGTACAGGAATGTGGTACACCCATTGGTGGTGGAAGAGGGGCTAGAGAGGAAGCAGAAGGAGGAGTGGCAGGAAAAGGGAGGAAGTTGGTGAGAGATAGCAGATGCCTATCAAAAAGGAGGGGATTGGGCTGAGAGCCCTGGACCATGACAGTGCCATTTAGGTAGATATTAATGATGGGCCTAGCGGAAACGTCCCAACGGGTGCCACCATTAGTGGGAGAGAAAGGGAAGAGCACTGAGACAATATTGGGCAATCCAAAGGTCCGGAGAGGTAACGACAAAGAGGATGCAGTGACAGTCTGCCTGGAGGAAGCATTGACCTAGTTGTCAGCGATGGGCAGGCCTTGATTGGAGACCAGGAGATCCTTCTTGTACTCTGGCCTTCCAGACTTCGAATAAGAGAGATAGGAAAGGTGATAGAGTAGCAGTTACATAAGATAGGGGAGATTGAAAGCACCATGGAGGGAGGGCATGGGGAAGAGGAGGGGGGAAAGCGAGAGAGTGAGAGACAGCAGTGCCCAAGACTGAACTACAACACAAAGCAGAGAAACAATATAGAATGAAGTGTCCAGGACAAGGGAAAGTAGAGGGTTCAGCAACAACAGAAGCAAGAGACCTAGAGGAGAGTTGTCTGGATTGAGGGGAGAGATCCTTGATACCTTGATAAAAATCCAATTCTCAAGCACGAAGAAATGGAAAAACACTCAGATTTTACTTTCCTAGATAGAGGGGGAAAAGCTTAGCTTTCAAACACAAAAGAAATGCAAAAGCATTTTTGTTTGTAATCCAGATGTGTGTTACAAACAAAAGTGACATGCAGCAGACTGCATACATAGCTAATATGAGTAATAAAAGAGGAGGGACAGTTAAAAAGGGAGCAGCAATGGCTGTTCCACCTGCCTTCTCCTTCCTAATCTTGTCAGTCGCTGCTGGTTGATGACTGCACTGCATGCACCCACAGCAAGCACAGCCTGAAGCTGCTACTGTAGGAGATTCCTTTTGCCCCTGGGCGCTTTGCTGCAGGGGCAGAGGGGCTGCCCTGGGTGGAGATCCTGAAAACGGGCCACAGACCCAATCCAAGGCAACAGGGAAGCAGGAGGAACACCAACCCAGGAACAGGCTTGATGGTACACAAAGGTGCAGAGATCCGCAAGATGTAAAAGCACACAATTAAAATAAAAGTGGCAAATTTAGTGCACCAGCACTTACCCCAACAATGTTTTTGCAGCAAGTGAAGACTGTGTCCCTCATTACGAGTCTGCCGGTAACCCGCCGGTGCTACTGGTGGGTTACCGACAAACGCACCTTACCATTTCTGCCGCCTGAAATCCTAGTAATACCGGGATATTACAGGCGGTGGAGGAAAAATAAGTGCCCATTCCAGTGGAATCCCTTAGGAAACCATGGGATTGGGAACCCTGAAGCACCGGCACTGTTACTAACGGTGCCTGTGCTTCAGTGAAAAATCTGCCGGTAAGGGCCTAAACTACCAGCAGGTCAGGCCTGCTGGTAGTTCACAGCCCCTACTGGCAGACTTGTAGTTTGCCGGTCTGGAGAAGGTGCCGGTAAACATTGTCACTGGTTTTTTTCTCCAGACAAGCAAACTTGTAATGAGGGGCTTTGTCGAAAATTCGCTTGTGATGAAGTGGGCCTGGAATGGAATCCTAGAGTCACTAACATGCAGTCTCAAGGGTCCTCGTACATGTAGTAAGTAGTCGAGACCCATTGTAAGTGGTGGATTTGGACAATAGCAGCCCACCTGCTCAGAGAAGTTGTGACCATGCAAACCGGTGAGTACAAGCAATTACTGAAGGATAAACGGCAGTATGAAAACAAAATGGTGAACACTGCCTTTACGGATCCATGGAGCAGTATCTCAGTGATGACAGGATGTGCCAGGACAGCCTAAGTTCAGGACAGTGGCATTTCCGATAAAATGAGAATATTAAGCGGTATGAAAGCATATCAACAGGAGGCGTGCAGGGGGTATTGGACTGACAACACAGAGACCTGCAGGGATGGGGTAGATGAACAAAAGGATCTGCTGGAGATTTAAAAAGCAAAAGAGTGGAAAGGAGCTCTTGCAGCAGAAGTTGCAGATAAGGCAAAAATAGCACTTTTAAGAAAGGGGTTCAGAGAAGCCAAAATAAGCATGGGCCACAAAAGCTGTGGATATGCTGAATGGGGAACTTGGTACATCTAGTATTTCACTTTGGAAAATGGATGGCAGAAAGAAACAAGTCAAGTCTTTTTTCAGTGGTGGTAGTCACCTGATGCCAGAAGCGGCACCACAGGCACTTAAAAAAGTCACTACAAAGTCTACGGCAGTGCCATCTATTTGATCTAGCTGTTTTGAGGAGGCTAGCCAGAGGAGGAGAGTAGAGCAAGCAGTAGCAGCTGTTGGGGGAGGGAACCTACAGATGTCATTGCACCATGATATGTCAGTGCAAGCAGAATCTGGGAAGCACAGGCTATGGTGTCTGAGAGCTCACTGCATATCAGCAAAGAGGCTCTTAGTTTCAATCAAGATCATAAAGCAATCTCTGCAGAGTGGTGAAGCACCGGAAGTAAGTTGTCTGCTGGAGGTGGTACCACACAGAAGCTGAGTGGACAGGAGACCCGCAACCTATTCATTCCAGAAAGAGAGCGCGAGAACTTTGATAGCCGAGATGCGTAAACCTCACATTTCTGCAGCGCCTGACAGAAGCAAAGCTCAAATCTGAACAAGATGTCTGACGATAACATTATACAACAAGTTCGGGATGAAAGGGAGAGTCGCCAATCATAGAAGAGTAAAGCTGAAATAATGACGAAGCAACAGGGTGAGGTTGTAAGCATGTAGACAGGTCAGAATCTGGTTAAGCATTGGGAAGCTGCATGCATGCTGCTGTATGATGGGAATGAGAGTGCTGAAAATGATAGTAAGTGTAAGTTCCATTTGCCCAGTATGCTGCCAGTTGGAAATGTGAACCTTTATAATGATCAGAGCCTTCATCTAGCCAGAATGAAGCCTGATGGGAAAGAATGCCAGAAAACAGATTGAACCAAATGAAAAGTGGTCCAAACCATTCTACCATTGGAAAGGAAGTCTTGAAGACCAGAGCGCATGCACCTGCTATTTGTCTAATAAACGCTGCATTGTGGGAGGAATTTTATATGGCTACTCCTTTGTCTGCACTTTGTTTCAGAATACATCTATAATTTTGTGGTGGTTATCACAGCTGTGATGTTTCAGGTTCGGATGATTTCTCACATAGACTTCCCATCCCTGAGAGCAATCAGTGCTTGGAGTTCTTTGCTCCTGTGGTAGACTGCTATAATATCAAACAAGTAGCGTTTTATTGTGCTAACTGCTAGACGATTCTCTTGGTACTCCCTCAAATTGAATAGAAAAGCAGTCGGTGGAGTCTTTCTAACTCTTTTCGGCAAGCCAGAAGACGATGCAGATTCACCTTTCTGCGTTGCATCCAAAGAAAGTGAGGAAAGAACGAACTGGTGAGGACCTAATATTTCCTCTTCCAGGAAGAGAGATGCACCCACTTCTGATTTCCATAAAAGAGATTATATTTAGAGAACTAGAAGAACCACACTGCATTGGCTGCTCTGGAGGGGGCAATTTCTCTCACAGTCGGAGGAACATATTTTAACATCAATACCTTTCCTGGGAAAACACTCCAAAAGGCCTGCCAGGAAAGATAAACTTTCAATCCATATGGCAGAACTTAAGATACAATAAAGCGTCCCATGCTCAAAGATGGATGGACCAATTGCAGGGAGATGTTTGACTAATAAATATGGTGGTTCTGGATCTACACCAATCAGTAACTTGGGCTGCCTTGTAAATGTGGCAGTAGTAGACTGCACATTTTGAATCTTCTTCAAACCAGCATTCTCCTGAGATTGTGAGCCAGAACATTTTGACCAATCCTGTAAGAATGCTGGACGTCAGGGCGTACGTAGTTTAGTCTGTCTGCTAAATTCCAAAAGCCAGTCTCCTGGAAAAGCACCTGTTTAGATGTGGCAACCTATATGTGCAAGGTTAGGTTAGTTTCCTGAGTTTGAATTATAGGTCAATGCTAGAAGACTTTTGGGAAAACCACTTGGCGTCCTATGGCTTGCGGTTCCATTCACCATCGAAGGAAGAGAGCCATCATTTCGTAGCCACCGTCCCGAGATTCTGCCGTCCCTTTCTGCTTGGCTCAATAGTCCTGGCTTCCCTTCATTCGCTGCCCTGGAGAGTGTGTTCTCTTGTACACCCTATGCACCCTTTATCATCCTACATATCGGATTCTTTAAGGGTTTGTGTGCATTGGGGACTAGGCATGCCTACAGCCCCTTTCACATAGACATCCTTACCATGAGCCCCTCCACTTTTACAGTTCTGGCTGACTCCCAATTACAGATGATTAGGACACAGGACAGGCTGGATCACCACAGAGGGACAGATGTTGCAGCCATTTTATGTTCACATCCACATCTTGAGGCTGTCCAGATTAGTATATCTGGTTATACACCGTGCTGGGGGAAATGTATTGCAAAATTAAATGAGCATCAATTCAAGTTTCCACGGTTCTGGGCCAGGAGGATAGCTCAGCGGCATTGCCTATGTCTTGGACACGAGATAATGCAGTGCCACCCCAATTGCATCTCGGTCGCGCGCTTAGAGACTGGTCTGCAGTAATATAGTGCGTTATTAAAAATTAATTAAATTATGTACCGTGTGTTACGAGCATACAAGCCTTTTTGTTGCTGATCTGCGTCACATATAAAATCATTTGGTTATTCTTATGTTGCTAAATGCTCTTACATTATATGCAAAAGATGCAGGAAAGCTCTTTGGTGATATTTGTCACCTTCCCATTTTTTATGTGGGCATTTTGAAACCATGCAGCAGGAGTATAGTAGACCTCAGTTTAGAAAATAATGTATATAGTTAGTCTCGAATCTGAAACTGTGCTTTATTCAGTAAGTCAATAGAAGCACTGTCACCATGACTGGAATCCAGTCTGCAAGTCATCTGTAGAAAGGAACATGGTAAACTGGATTTTTAAAAAAATGTTTCAATGTTAGTACAATTACATAACCTCTATTCATAGCAGCTTCTTCCACGAAGAATACAAGTCATGTGGGCTCTCAAAATGTTCTTCCTTCTTGTTAAGGGTCATGGTTAAAAGGCAATACTTAATTGTATGTGTTCGTCGCTCATTGGTTGTTAGTGCTGCTGGGTCCTCAAATTCTTTTTCAGCATGTACCAACAATATTAATTATAACAGAAAACAACAGACACAATAATAGACTTTGCAACCTGAACCTATGCTCCCTTGCAAGATCTATCCGAAACCCGCTATCCACTTCACCCATACCTCTCTCCCTCCCTCTGGACCATGGGCCCTCAGGGTGATGGCAACATTCTTGCAGGACAAACGTGACGACAATGCATGCAAACACCTGGGAATACCTGTGACTGCTGCCCTCATTCTACATGTTATCATGACAAAATGAAACACCTGTGATTGTGCACTGCTTCTAGCAATGGCTCGGGTGGCTCCAGCCTGTGTGCACCACGTGACTGTCGTCCAGAGACTTCACGAGAGAGGCACACACACACACACAGACTAGATGTTCTTTTAGTTTCCTCAAATATAATGGCCCAGGTCTTTATAAGACAACACCTCACCCCCATTGTTTCATATTGAATCTATTGATAAACCACAGATACAGATAATTCTGTTTTGTTGCATAAAATAATAATAATAATAATAATAATAATAATAATAATAATAATAATAAGGTGATGTATGTAGTAATGAACAGCAGATTCCTGCATCTTGTAACTACTATAATAATTAATGGCACTCTTAGCACACACTTTATCTGCGTATATATGGGATAAGGTACCCCCTATCGTTTTTTATAAAGATATTCCAAGTCACTGAGGAGTCCCGTGACCAAAAAGAGGAACATATAGTTCCTATATAAGGCCACGGAAATCTGAGGCGACATGCAATATCCTTTTTACATATGGATATATGGGATTTTATAACTTCTAATGCATGGTCATCTCCTTTAATACCCCTTGTTTACTCTAATGTAAGAAATCTTCCATTTGCTAATCCATGTAATCAATGTTTGGATCTATATAAAAGCTAATATATAGCGCCTAATGTGTTGCAGAAAAAATGTTTCAACATTTTTATAAAATGAACTGAAAAAACTTTTAATTCTGTACTTTAAAATAAATGATGACATGTAGCTTCTTGCTCACACGTGTTAAACTTCTGCAGTGCACAAATGAAACATTCTACCGTAAACAGTTCCTTGGCAAGTTAATCGCCGTAAAGGGTAGCAGAAAGCTATTTAACAAGGATGGAATTTAAAAAGCTTGTAACGGGTTTAATGGACTGCTGCAGTGACAGCTGGAATTCTGACCATTGCTGGCTCAAGCAGCAGGCATTGTGACATCACACAAACTGGCGCCCAGTTACCTCAGGGTTCGGCGCGCGGTATAAAGAAACTAAACTTAACAACTAAAGCGTAATAACTGATTACGGAGCAGTTATGATGTGATTTTCTTCTTACAGGTCAATTGTGATGTCACAACTAGCCTTTAAAAAGAACATTATTTTCAGGCTTTTATACAGATATTGCGGGCTGCCATACATTATTAAATAATAAAGTGATGCAGATAATCCTTCTCAGAAAGGGTGGTCTGCTAATTAGACCCCCCCTTTCTTGGGGCAAACATCACACTTTTGACCCCTTTCGTGCACTTTCTGGACCATAGTGACTGATAAGCCACACTTGTGTACCTTTTTTCTCAAAGACATGCAATTCATTAGTGATGTCATCTTTGATGTCATGGGTGTTAGTCCTTGCAGTGCACAGGGGTAGCGTGAGTTATGGTTGCTTAGCTTACCATAACTGGGACATTTCTGGGGGTTTTCGGTTTTACCTGTAACCATAACATCCCTGTAACAACGTTGGTCCATTGAATTGCACAGGTTTTTACAAGTGCAACATAAACATAACGTCCCTTTAACAACATTTTCTGTCAGTGAATTTCATTGGTTTTTAGCAGGATACCCTTTGTAAAGAAGAACAGTGCAACATAGTGCAACTGCTGCCACCATGTTAATGTGGACAGCAGTCACAGACTATGCATCTGTTTGCGGAGATCGTGTAGCATCCAACCTTCTGAGGAAGGCAGGTGCTCTCTTACATAGCGGTACCAATCACCAAATGCAAAGAACATAGACAAACAGCACCATGTGCAAGAATTGCCAGGGAAAATAACATAGGTTTGCAAATTGTGTGAAGCAAACAGGACAAAGGCATAGGGAGTGCACTACAACAGAATGCATCAACAGCACAAGTGACGTCTGCATTCACCAATTTTACCACACTGCTACTGTAAAGGGGAACAAAGAACGAACGGCCTGAGTAACGACTGAAAAGTGCTAAGACCTGAAGGTCGCTACAATGTAGTAAGGACCCCAAACTTTGTCTAATAATTGTACAGGTGCTTCAGTATGCAATAGTACCGAAGCATAAGGTGTCTTTTTGTAACACAGCAATGGCAAGCACCTTAGAGTGGCAGGATGAAAATTTCCCTCATGATGCAATGACTTTCTATAGTAACCCCGTTGGTACGCACAGTGCTGTGAACCATAAATTATGTAATATTTATGCTGCATATACACCAAACACATTCTCTTTTCGGCAAGAGAACATATTGGAAAGAAAGGCAGTACAAGTGACAACCCTTCCACACCAGCATATGGGCATACGAAAGAAAAGAAACTCTGTGCATAGGGAAATGGACTGCGTGGAGAAATTGATTAACAATTGTGCCACTTTAAAGGTTGCGTATAAGGATATATTTTGGACAAAATGAAACAGCACTGGCATACCTGTACGTGTACTCCTTCCCCATGTCAAAGCCCGCCATTCCCTCAAAAACCGTTTCATGGGAGACGTTACTGTAATACATCAATCTCTTCCTCCCCTCACAACCAAGTTGTGCAAATCCCCATTCCCCCATAGTAAGTATCCACTTCTGCTACCCCTTCCCTTTCTAAATGGGGTGTATTAATGTGTACAAGTAATCAGTAATAATGAGAATGGTTCTAAGTGTTTGGTATACTTTTTTACCTGAAATGGGGTTCTGACTCAGCGGCACACAGTCCTTGTTGCAATGACATCAAGTAAGAAAAAGGTAGGTGTCCTACGGACACCACAGCTGTCCGGCCTATCCACAATGACAATGGAGGCATCAGAATGTCGCCAGCAGGCTCTGCATGTCCGCATGTTGTCCACCACCTATCAATGCATGTGGTAGTGGAGGTTTGTGCGTAGTGCAAGTGCACGCATGTGTATCTGTTCCTCTGTGTCCTGGTAACATCACCACAGTGCAGCATATGCAAAGGAACGTTAATTAGGTTGGGGCGTCCACCCATGTCCTACAGGTAGCTATACATATAAACATCCCACCTGCTGTACCCTATAAATAGGCAGTGCCTCCTTAAATGGTAGCACACGTGAGGCACACTTTTAGTCAGTAGAGAAGAGGCAATGCTGTGCATAGGACACCCATGCATGTGCACACAACGCATTCCGCCCAAAACGCATCCAGAGGACAGCCGTCCCAAAGGAGAACAGTGGCGACGGCACCATGTGACCGCACACACGCTGCGCGTGGACCCTTATTTAAGGGACAGGAGCCGGATCCTCAAACAGGGCAAAGTGCAGGGTTGAGCACTGTACAGAGTGTTTTTCGGAAAGTACACGCTTACAAACACACCACAATGTGCCGTTGCACATGTATGTATGTTTTGGAACATTGTAGGCTTGCTTTCTGGGTGAAAGTGGTCCTCAGCAACCTTACAAAAAGGCACACCCCAGAGGTGCTGTGCAATCTGTTTGCAGCTTTTCAGAACAGAGTAGCAGGCCACATAGGTTTGCCCTGTAAGTAATGGTGCACCAAATATGCTGTGCTACAGTGAGTCTGCAACTAATAGCAACCATGTCAGTCCGGCTGAGTACGCACAGTAATGGAGAAATTATGAACGGGCCTTGCTGTGACTCTCACCCCCAGCTACGATAGTCCCCATTGTCCCAATCTCATGGTAGCTAGCGGCAAAGGGGAGTATGCGCACGTGCATTTCCCCAAGGACGGCGAGGGCTGTGTCTCAATGAAACTGAAACATTCCTTCTTGCCTTTCCAGGTTCTTCTTTGCAGCACACCGTCATTGCGTACTGTTAAAAGGTTCCACATGCTTCCACCAATGACATTGAAGAGCTCTCCATGTAACAGTATCAGTTCTATGTCCTCTGCATGTACACCACACCCAGAAACGTTGCGATCCCTGTGGCAATCCCTGTGGCTCCACAGTCCCACTTCCATGGCTGCCATCCTGATAATCCCTGTATGTGGCTTTCGTGCTGCGTGCGAGCGTGGGAAAATAACTTGCAACCAGGGTAGAGGGAGTTCATTGTAAGGGGCAGCTCTGAAAAGAGCTTTTAAAAAAAAAAAAAAAAGCTTCTAGAGAAACACCTTTTATCAATTTTTATTTGATTTTTTGTTTTCTTGTGCGGACACTGTTACAGTAAACTCTTCACCGCATCTTGTAGACGTGCAAACAAAACAGCATTACCAATGGGCAACAAAGAAATGCCATTTGTTTGGAAAAATTCTGCATTTCCACAACTAATGAGGTTATTGTTGCAGAAAAACATCCCATCAGCTGACAAAAAAATATACATGCTTCTGTTGATGAGACACCTTCCTGCCTCTGGCTCGGAACAACTTCCAGGACCAATGTCCCATACTCTTCGTGGTGTTATGGATGAGAAAAACACCTTGACAGTGGGAAAAAGCCTCTTCACTAGATTTAGCAACCTCTTCAGTCAACGGAACAAGCCTAAACAAGACACATAACCCATATGCATGCCGCCGTAGTGGATGACGATAACATCGGCTCTAGCAGAAGCGGCCAGATCTTTAGAAAGTGCATGCATGGCGGCGAAGCTGTGCTCGTAGACACCATTCCACAATGCGACCACTCCTTCCAACCCGAAATTGTCATCAAAGGTTCTTTCCAGGGCATACTCATGCAGATGTAGTAGAAAGGCATCACCTATAGGCAACACAATACATGTTGCCATGTCAGCCAGCCTCAATATGCATAGTGTAATGTACAGCAGTTTGACCACCCCTTCCTGTGAACCACACCCACAGTACCTGATTGGATAATCCCGAAAGTCCCACCTCCATTGGGCAGCAAGGTAAAAAGTGCTGATAGTGGCACGTGCGGTGCCCAAAGTACCGCGAGGGCCGCACCTCAGTAAAGCAGGAGCAGTCATCCTTCCATTTCCACTACCTTTTGTCCAGCACAACCTCATTGTGTACGGGTAAATGGGCACACACGATTCCACCAATGCAATACAAGATGTTACCATCTAACACTGTCAGTTCTGCACAACACTTCATAGGTACCATTCCAAATTCAGCCTGCTAGTGTACTGTCACGGGACAGCACGTCCAGTAGAAAGTTCAGTAAAAGATTGCAAGATTTATGTATCCACATTCATCCACTTGCGCACCCATCACCACAAAATGGAGGTATGGAAACATTTTCTGCACTATGTGTATGATTGTGTTATAAGTGCCTCTGCGCACGGTATCTGCCACTGAGCAGTCATTATGTTCTTTGAAAGCATTTTTCCCATCCCCTACCATGAAGTGGCACTTCAGTGATATGTGCTTGCAATGTTCTCATTTAACCATATCATACAGAGTAATATCGAAACAGGAACTCTCTGCTTTCCTTCTGACAATGCTACCAAATGTGTTGCCCACTAACCCACCTCCTAAAAAAATCGTAAAAAAAGGCCACCAATAGCAGCATTGAATGTATGGTAACAAGATAAAGCAACTTTCCAAAAGATGTCTGCACAGCTGTACTTCTGTCTACGCTGCACTATTGCAACAGGCTCTTTTTGAATCTGTCCCCTTCTACTCTCTGCCCTCTGGAAAGCATCCAGAAGAGGAGTGCGCGACTTGGGATGGTATCTCTCCTGCACTGAAATGTCGCCAATAGCTCCCTGTGGCTGCGAGGAATAAAGTGAAAAGACTGCATTATTTGGAAAGCCTTCTGGCCCCTGGGACCTCAATACCTACAACTGTAACGCCCTTTATGTTTGCGTGCGCGAGCTCTTCCCTCATCCGCCTCCAACGCCCTCAGGGTCAGGCGCTTCTGCAAAAAAACAGTTGGTGGTAGTTGTGCTTTTTCGGCTGTGGCCTCCATCTGCAACAGCCTCCCTGGCTCCTTGACACTTGAGGGGAACCATCACCGGTTCCGGAAGCACATCAAAGCCTTTCTCTTAGCGTCTGCTGTTTCTGCTCCTCTCCCCGGCTAACTGCCTGACATAAACTGATTCTGCACAACTTACCTGGCAACTCTGATGTCGGGCCCATGTCACCACCCCCTGCCAGGCGGACCCCTGCACTGGCTTTCTAGCACACCCCGCACTTTAGGACTGTTTTCTGTATGCCTAACAGTGCATCCACCACCTGTTGTGAGCACTTATCCGTGCACTTGGCACAATTGGCCCTTATTTTTACTTATTGTCATTTGTTCTTCTTCCCATGTACTGTACCTTCCCCTCCCTCCACCCATGCACTTGAGCGCTCTAAGTCACACCTGGTCTAGTAGGGTCGTCTCTGATTCCCCTCCGTTTCCCCTCCCTTGCCTCGTTGCGCTTTGCTAGACGTGTGTGTAGGCACATTACGACAATGCATTCACAACAGTAGGATGCCTGCCACTTACTGTGTACACTGCAAAGTTGTTTTTTGTTTTCTGCAGTACCCCACTTACTGCACACTTTTCAAAAGATATCGCGCACACCCAGCAAAGCTTGCATGTTACTAACTGCAAATAAATACATGCAGTTCATGCATACACCCAGGATGCCTGCCCATTACCTTGCACACTTCCACAATAGCCTTCTGCACTTCTTTGTGCAAAGAGACCTTGTGGCACAGTGTTTGCATACACACCAGACCCACCATCCTTATAGAGCAGTGTCTTTTCACTCCACAATTTAATTTCCATGGCTCCCATCCAGAAAATGGCTGGATGTGGCACATGGAAACGTGAAAGTACAGCATAATCCGTGGAGTTTTCGTGCTAGGGAGGGAGCGTGGGTGGGGGATGAGGAGAGTTGAGGGGGTAAATGTAAAACAGAGTAGGGTGTTGGGTCTGTAGTACTGTCTCAGAAAACAAGAGATTGTTTAAATTTGTTTTGTCCTGTTGTTGCTATGCACGTGCTTGCATACCATTTTCTTTTTTATCTCTTTCGATGATTTTCTGTTTGCTTCTCCTCCTCACATTTGTATGGGCTGAACGTCAACAGTTCTCTTACAGTTCTACAGGAATGTCTGCAACGCTGCATGCAGAGTGACAAACAAAACAGCATTGCCAATGGAGGTAAAACATAATTCATTTCCTTAGAACCACTGCAAATCTTGCTTGTTAATGCTGTCATAGTTGGTGCAGAATATCCCAGCACTGCACATAAAGTCACATATGCTTCTGTTTATGAAACAACTCCTGACCTCTGGCTGTGGGCAAATTACACCGGCATGGTCCCATGCACCTCTGGGTGGTATGGAGGAGAAAATCACCTAGGCAGTGGGAAAAATCTGCATAACTACTGTCATCAACTTCTTGACGTGACAGAGCAAACGTGAGCACAACATGTACCCCAAATGTAGTGTTCCATGATGCACGACCACAAGATCTACACTGCTGACACAGGCCACACATGTACAAAGGAGAACCGTGGCACTGAAACCCCACTCATACACTGTGCCCCAAAAAGCCTCCACTCCTTCCGACTGAAAGTTAGTATCATAGCCGCTTTCCACGGCATACCTGTGCAGATCTTGCACAAAGGTATTACGCACGATGAGCACTCTACGTCTGTCCATCTCTGACAACCTCACTGCATCAAGGTTTGGTGGAAATATATCACCGCCCCTTCCTGTGAACCACACCCTTGACACTGATTGGATAATCCCCACAGTTCCATTTGCAAAGGCACAATACTCAGAAGGGCAGATTGTAGCACGTGCGCCTTCCACAGCTACAGCGAGGGCCACACCCCAGTAAAGCACCGGCACTCCTTATTCTGTTTCCACTATTGTATACGCAACACTCCCACATTTGGTAGTATTCAACAGTCACACACGCATGTAGCATTCATATCCAAGACCTCCGCATCAAACACTATCATATCTGCACTGCACTGCAGACGTACCTTTACACACTCACAGGTCTTGTGTTATGTGAAAGCACCTCCAGGTAACAGCTCTCCAAACCGATGCTCAGCATCCACATTCACCAGAATGGCACCAGGCACCACAAACTGCAGGTAGCCATCCTTTTTTTCCGCCCAGCACTCCACCAACTCCAATGATAAAATACTTCAAAGGGCAGTACAGTAGTTAGTAATCTGCGCAAAGCACACTACTCAAGCACATACACTATGCAGTTGAACCCTATGGACTGGTGCACAAACACTTTCTCACCACAGCACTCAGTGGACACACTACAGAACTGTTCACTCCATAAGCTCCTGCCATGCACTGGAAAATGTACCATGTGCGAACAATGAACACACTCATGCAATCAACAATGCATGCACAAATCATAAATCACACATGAAACGCAACAATCTGACGAATAGTTGCAAGCAACCCACATAGCTGTTTGTTTAAGGCTTCCAGCCATGCATCCAAGACGCCAGGCCCTCATCACACACAGCACACCCTTGTGCACCCCACGTTGTACTCCTCATGTCATGTGTATTGCATTCCCCATCTGCAATTGCGCCTGCCACCTTTCACCCTGGCCACATCTTTGCATGCATGACTCCATGACTTCGAGTTGGCTGTGCTGAAAGGTACGCTCTGTACATTGTCCATATTTCAACTTTCTGATGCTGATGACTTCCTTTCATGGCACAATAGGTTAAAACACTTCTTCATGCAAGGGTCTTGTAAAGGCCATCCCATAGCAAATGGAAATGCTAACATATATCTCCCTAATGAGCAATATGTGCAATGACCTACACCATGTGCTCATCAACGCATATGTGCTCATCAACGCATAGCACCTCACTTTGGTTGTTGCACCAAGTGTAAAATGCTCTCCGCACCCATTATTCAAAGGTCACCATCCTCAGAGAGATGCAAAGGCAACTCTGCATGGCTGCAGTATGTGTGCTGGCTGTCGTCAAGGGATAGGCTCTTGGGTGCATGGGCAAAGGCCTATGGCCTTTGGCCATGTACCCAAAAGTCTAGGCCTTACCCACACCCATCACAACATAATGGCCTTATTAAGGGGAACATTTGCCACATACCACAATCCACAAAAGTACCACAGGATGGGTGGTGCAAAGGGCAATTCATGCCAAATGCTAACAGCACCATGTGCCTCCCCAATGTCCAAAGTGGTTGCATAATGTACACCACATGGTACTGGACTCATATCAGGTCACTTGTGCTGTTCTATCACATCTACAAGGTCCTGCAGAACAATTGTTTTAACTTCACCACCATCGGAGACATGCATACCTAATACTGCATGTCTGCGTTATGGTGGCGTGCTATGGTACAGGCGTAGGCTCTTCAGTGCCTGGCCTATGGCCTTTTGCCATACACCCAACAGTGTAGGCCTTGGCCACACCCAGCACAACATAACAGAGTCATGCAGGTAAACAAGTGGCCAGGTACATGCAGGACACCCCTAGCCACTTCTAAGCATCCACTACTTCACCACTGCACCCACAGGAAACACTAGAGGAGTTGTCACTCCATCAGGTCCAGGAATGTACTGCACAGTGTAAGAATTGCAACCAATCCCCACAGACATGAAAGCAACATTTTATGCAATGATCACAAAGCGCACACCGAAGGCAACAATGTGAAACCTACTTTACCTCATTGTACATATTCGTCGGTGCATGGAGGCCACCAATTCAATGAAGGGGCTACAGGCTTATCACACGCAACACACCTGCAGTGTACGTTTCAAGTTTCATGTGGTCTTCATTGTACTCCCCCTCTGCCATTGCTCTACCATCACTGACCGCTAGGGCCTCATCACACAGAGCACACCCTAGTACAACCCTTGTGTTACTTCTCATGTCATGTGTAATGCACTCCCATGGCTCCATGTCGTTGTGTTATCTGTGCTGAACGTGAAGTGAGTGGTTGTGTACATTGTCCATATTGCAACTGATGCTGATGACTTACTTTCATGGGGCAATCTGGTTAAACACTTTCTCAAGAAAAGGTCTTATAAGGGCCTAACCATTACAAACGCAAATGGTGACATGTGGGGGCAATAATGAACACCATAAGCTAGTATACGCATAGTAGCTCATTTCTGCTGTTCAACCAAGTGTACAATATCCTCTGCAACCATTGTGTGCTACTCACCAACTTCAAATGCATGCAGAATGACAACTGCATTGCTGCATTATGTTGTGGTGGCTGTGATGAAGACCTAGGCTTTTGGGTGCATGGCCTAGGGCCTACGGCCTTCGGCCATGCAACCACGTGCCTAACCATTGCAAATGCAAATGGTGAAATGTGACTCCCTAATGTTCCACAGGGGCAATGATGAACACAATATGATAATATAATGTATGCATAGCAGCTCACTTCTGCTGTTCTACCAAGTGTACATTGCCCTCAGCAACCATTGTGTGCTACTCACCAACTTCAAATGCATGCAGAGTGACAACTGCATCACTGCATTATGTTGTGGTGGCTGCGATGAAGGTCTAGGCTGTTGGGTGCAATGCACCCAACAGTCTAGGCCTTGGCCACACTCATCACAACATAACAGAGCCATGCAGGTGACTATGTAGGCATGTGCCAGAAATCACAAAGACAACATACACACCAGCACTTCCACCCAACCGCTGCACCATAAAGCAGGGAGGCAAGGACAAGTGTTCTACTTACTGTAATGCTGAAACATATCGCTGTGTTTGGCACCGCTACCCACTTCCAATCACAAAGCATTATAAGCATGCCAACCAAACAAGACAATCTTCACAACATTGAGCCTGCTCCCAACACTCTAGTACATGCATAGAACCAATGGTGCGTAGTGCACTGCAACACTTACTAATCTGCGCAATGCACACTATGAAAGCACATATAAGAACCAGTTGCACCGTGACCTCTTCCATATGTACATTATGGACACACTGCACGACTCGTCACTGCAGCATCTCCACCCATACACCGACAACTGTAGGTTGTTCTACCAATCACCACACCCATGCAACCAACATTGTGTGGACTGCAGTGAATCACACACAAAAAGCAACAATGTGGCACCTACTTTCACCCAGTGCTCATACCTTTTCAACCAGTTGGCATACTTTTCTGTGCTAGGGCTGCAGCCATACATCGATGGGGCTATGGACTCACACAGCACACCATAGTACATGCTATGTTTAAATACTCATGTCTCGTGGAATGCAGTCCTCTTCTGCAAATGTGCCTGCCACCACACATCACAGAAAGACATTGCCGCTGCAGCTGGCATGCCATAACGAAGGCTGCCTGCAATGAACACACAAGATTGTTGCCTGTTGAGGATAGCGCTGGCACATCACCGCCTTCTTCTAATGAGATATATCACATGAAGCACTTCTCACTCCTGCACCCTTTCCATCCCTTCTTCCCACCACTAAATGCCGTACACTATGTTTTTTCAGCCCCTTTCGCCACTGCATTGTCCTCCGATACAAAATGTCACCATCATGGAACACTTTTGACACACATCCCGTCACCGCACACTGCGTAGCAATCAACATTTTACTGTGCGGCGAACAGGGAAATGGTACGCCAGAGCACAGCCAGATATCATACAATTTTTGAGATGTACATTTCAGTTTTTTGCATCAAAAGTACTCGTCAAATTCCCACCAAACACACAAAAGCACAATTTCTGACCGAAGCCCCCGCTCCTGCTGCAAATTTGATGAAAATCTGTCCAGCCATTCAGTCAAAGTTTTTGGCCATTCAGTCTTTGGAAAAAAAAATGTGGTACCCCCACATAACTTTGCCCCCCTGCACGAAACCTCACCCAACTTGGCGAAAAAATTCACATCCAGCCATATACTTTTTTGCAAAGTTTGGTGAGGATTCCTCCAGGGGGGGCGAAGTTATAAGACGGGGGAAAAGTGCTCTTCCTATGAGTTTAGCAACTTAACCATAACTACACGGCCGCTACCGCGGGTCGGGTTATATATTTAAATATATATATACATAAACTTGAATTGACATTCCTTTTTGGACAGTTGTACTATTGCTGTTTGGGTTGCTACTGTACATTCACACCCACCTTAAGAGTACAGCCTGCCCTCGGCTCATGTTACCACAGTAGGCGAAGAAGGCGTATCTCTTGACTGTGCCTGTTTTGCCTTTATGATTGGAATCACTGTAGGTTTATACTAGTGCGAAAGCTGAGTAGGCAGTTTACTGTGCATTTTTCTCCTCGATTATATAACGTGGCGGGTTGTACGCTATGTATTCTGGATGACGCCTTTAATCTCAAAAGCAACAAATTATCCTTCACACTACTTTTCATGAACATAAGTGGTGCCCGACCCTTCTCTCCTTGAATTCTGAGTAGGCAGTTTGCCACTTCTCACCCTTGTACTCCTGTGCAACAGTCGTCATTTCATCACACTCAGTCAGCCTCCGTTAGTGTTGGTTGCATGGTCAACATTGCATCATTTTATGAGGTGCTTAATCTTTTATGTGCATCAGATATGAGATTTAAAAAGTCATAAGTTTATTGCAAAGTCTTAAAAGCTCCCAGACAGTGACATTAAAAAGGTAGATGTGCAATCATTAGAACCACTTGTAGGTCAAAAAGAGCCTTTGATTTTCTGATGTGAATTTTGATTCCCTTGTTTCGTGATAAGGAGATCTGTAAAAGGAATTTGATTCTTAAACATAAGGCAAAAGGTCTTCTCTACAAACCACCCTTCGTGAAACTTGTAAAAAAAAAAAAAAAAAAAAAACAACAACGTATCCCAGATCTGATGATGCCATAAGTCGTACATATTGAGCATGTGTTTAGGATCAATAGCCACCAATGAGATGTGTGACTGCAAACTCTTCATTATTAACACCCTGGTGGGGGGGGCAGCCAATCAGGTGGCTAGGAATGTGGGCTTTAAACCACTATCAAAAGCCTGCTTTCCAATACCGCCTGATGGCCGGCTCCCCGGCCGCCATCCTCGCACCACCCTCCGATCCCTTTTTTTTCCCCTCATCCTCCCACCACCCACTTACCTTAATTCTGCCGGCCCATTACCCCTGTTCCAGTCTTTGGAACGGGGGATTAAGGCTATTAGCAATCTGGGTTGCCAAAGTGGTAATCTGTGGTACTAAAAAAAAAAAGTATTTCAATCATTATTGTGACTGTGATTTTAGAAGCGCGTCTCTACAGTGACCTTCCTTGTTCTTAGAAGCTTAACTTTCTTCGGGCAGCACATGCAGGTACTGACGTCATAGCATTTCAGATATTACACATCCCATATTGCCATTCACCATGTTATACCAATCCAATATCTGCAAGCAAAATCCTTGTAGGACATATTGAATAATACAAAAGAACTTCATATTAGAATATATATGTTTTAACATGTGCTGTGCTTTCTTGCTCTGGTTAGGATGTGCGATACACACACATGCGCTGTTTGGCTCATTGGGCAATAATCACATCTTCTTTCATGTTAATGCAGTATACATGAATATACATGTTTCAATCCTCACATCGAATACCTCCCAAAACCAACCGGTGGAGGGTGGAGTATTTTTCACCTTATTAAACTGCTTCACCTTTGGATACCAACAAGACACCTATAAAACTAGAGTGCATTTGGTGTATTTTACATCTGCTTTACCAGTGCAATACAAGTTAACTAATTACTTCCTGCAACTGGGGTTAGAACACATTGATGCAATACCCTTATTTAAGGGGAACTAACAGAATATGCAATTTAAAAAATACATCTTTTAAAATCGGTTCTAGAAGTCGCTGTCCACTTTTGCAGGGCTTTCCCATCTCGGTCCACGGTTGCGCTCACCCCCTATCTATACTGTATTTGTTGTTTTGATGCGTAGTTGCCTCTGGTCATGCATCTTAAATCCAGAACAATAGTCTATGTTGCTGAGAGTCAACTCTCACTAACGTAATCTCTGATTTTATAGGCTTCCCACATTATTTTACCTTAGTATGACTATGGACTCAACATGTACATTCTACTGTCAACTCCATGACTTATCTCAGCGTCAGACAGTTTGACTGCTTGACGTTCTGCTCTGGGAAACAGGCCACTCCAGTGCTTCATATATACGTCTAGAGCTGGATTGGATTCAAGATGCTCAACAGTGCTGGCGGCTGCCTTTAAGATCAAGCTGAAAAAAGCAAGTCACACGATCTTCTGCTGCAGCATGCACCGCTGGCTGGCTGCCAGGTCAATCCTCTTTGCAGCCTTTGGTTTATTGGATTTGCATGCAAGTAAATTCGTGTTGGAGTGGCTCCCAGCCGTGCGTGTACCTTCAGCAGCACTACCTCTCCCGCGTGAAGCCAACAAAAACAATACGCCAAGATCAGCTACATGATTGGAACAGTACACCAAAGTCTACGTCAAGGACTAGCCCGCTGAGGTCAGTTACTCTGTGATGCACGTCAATCCTGAAACTCTGTGTCACTGTTTGTTTTGTTTTTGTTTTGATTGGTGCTTGATTATGTGTTGCTACCTACAGAAAGTGGAGGTATCAAGTTTCAACCGATCCACCACAGCCCGTTGCAAAGAAGGAATTCTGGAGATGCACACATAGCAGCCGGATTAAGGTGATCAAAACATGCAGACTCCTTATTGACCATAAAAGAAGAATACTTGTAATATACTTAAACAAACATATTTAAGCATACTATCTACTGTGTCTTCTGTGGTGTGTTGGGGCCTATTTTGCAGAGGTTAGCATATCTACCTGTTACTTCTATTGCAAGTCCCTGTTCTTTCTGCAGACACAATGTTACAGGTATAGATACAGTGGAAATCACTATTTTACTGTGCAGGTGGGAGATTCAGTTATTTAACAATCCACACTCAATAACAGGACACTTGAAATAAAAGACACTGCACATTGTTTTGGGTTAAAGAAGGCTGCAACCTAACGATAGGTGAAAAGTCTCAAGATTGATCAGACGCTTGCACCTGAAACCAAGGTGATAGCCACTTCTGGCAGTGGCTGAGAAGCTGTGTCCTGAGGAGAGAGCTTCCTCCCCCCATCGACCTAGCTGACCCGCAAAAGTGAGCTGACAAAAGCTACCTGTCAGCCACTTGCAGCTAAAACAAACTCCATCTTGAGTGTTCTCCCTAGCTCCTCCCTTTGGACAATCATTCCACACTCGGGCCGGACAAGGTTGCTTGACCAGATGACCTATATGGTACTGATCCTAAGCAGATACCGCTGAGCAGAGCGCATATGAGGGAGAGAGGACACGCTGGTGCTCATCAGGCCAAAGCAGGAAGAACAACACTGCTATGCCCCTAGAGAGGTCATTAAGCGGGAAGTAATCTATGCCATGATGATGACAAGAAATACTAGCACAAAGCGTCATTGTGCTGCCATCTTGCCAGCAAGCCAATTCTGAGGGGTGTTACCACTCCAGCTTCCTATTAAATCCTCACTCCCGCCACACCCATTCACTTGAGGGCCAGATGTCTGGGACCTGGGGGGCATTATTCTGGCATGGAGGGACGCTGACCAGATACTAAGGTCACCTTCCCTCCATACCATCAGTCATTTCCTTCCAATTACTCATATGTGTTTCAATCCACACTAGATAACCAGAGACATGAAATAAGAGACTCAGAGTCAATGAAGACACTACTCATAGTTTTGGGTTCCATAAAACCACCATTGTATGCATTGGTTAGAGGAGCAAATGGCAGGATGAAAAGCTGGATCGATTAGCTGCTTATGCCTATTACAGTGTTGGTGGCAACTTCTGGAAGTGCCTGGAAGCCTGTGTCTTGGGAGTGAGTGCTGCCTCCCACTCCAACCTGGCTGTTTTAGATCTGTTCCAGCCAGGACATGCGAGATCACAAGAGCTTCCTCTCAGTCTTCGGCACAGTAAAGGTCCATGCCAGAGGGTCCTTCCTGACTCCTCCACAATGGGGCCGGGTGTGTGGGTATGAACAGTTGATCTACTGTATTTCCATATCAATGGGCAAAAACTGTTGCCCCCCCCACCAACAACCAGGGGAAACCCTGCTTGCTACCGTGCCACATCATGTACTTCACATCCCTAAGAGCACGTAGTAGTCTGCTGAGTTGTCAGCCGGCAAGGCCTTGATCACCCTTTTGGAATGAACATTCTGGACATTTCATTTTTTTTTTCTTTCTGCCTAAAACCCACGTGGTCTGAAAATAAACCAACGTCATTGCCTTTGTATGCCCTGTCAGCCCTTAGCATTCATTTCTGCTACTCACAGCAGAGGGCACAGTCCACAATCTTGCCTGGAGTCAAAACCCCAATGTGGGAAAACCCTTTCCCTTACATAATGTGTAAAGAGTCGATGGGGAAATACACCAAGGGCTCTGTCGCTACCAGAAAGTCAATGCTCAGTTGTTAACACATTTGCAGCCGGGGAACTCCACGCAGTATTGCTGTCGCTTGGGCATTTATAGCAGAAGAAGCAGTCTGGGGTTCCTCTTCTCAAGTTCATGATCAGTGGATGTTCAGTGGGCGATCCATCCTTGTGCATGCAGAAACCCCTTGGCCAACTTCTGCTCTCCTAGAGCCAATTTCTGTCGACTCACACAGGAGAGCATTGCTTTGCCTCTGCCATTGCCAGAGCCACCCATGTCCCCCAGCCCAACTAATCCTTCATTGATCTCAAGATCTTAAAACACAATTTGTCCTTTTCTCTGCAGCAGTCCTCTCCCTTCACCAACTTACATGTATCCCTTTTTCTTCCCTCAACCGCCAATTCATTCACCCACTTTGTACCATAAAATGCCAGTAGGAACGTGCACTGAATGAGGAGGCACCCAGAACCATCTGCACCCAGAGTTGCAAGGCAGTCCATAATGTCCTGAAATGTATCCCTAGAAATGCTCTTTCTTGTTTCTTGGCAGCGACCTAGAACCCCCATTGAACCGAAGCAGAAAGCTGCTCCACGCTCCTCCCAGCTTCACTTCCCATGATAACCAGATAAAATAATGATTTGCCCTCAGATAGCAGTGATTCTGTCCAGTCTTCTGAGAAAGGGACAGCTCAAAAACCAGCAACTCGACTGAACTAACGTACCCAAGCAATGGCTACAGCTGATGCTGTGTCACCATGTTGGTAATCAGATATGTTCTCACTGTTGCCTGAAGGTCCTTTATTTTGCCCTCTGGCTGGCAGGACTCTTCCTTTAGCATGTCCAGGTCCATCCCTAGAAGTTATGGGCACATTTTGGACTCTCAGCCTTCACCTTTTCCAGAAAGACCCGCTATTTATTCTGTCAAACTAACATATAGGAAATATGGTATCAATTTCTAACAGTCAACCGAAACCTTAGGTCACACAAATAAATAAAAAAACATCCAAGTAGTGCACCACCCCTTGCCACATTACCTCTTTCTTAAGGCGGACAAGGAATTATGCAGATAGATCAAATAAAATGGAATGACCCAGAGGCAAGCATCTGCCATACTAACATTGACCTTCCAGGGAAACCCGAGCCCCATGTAGATGTCTAAACGTAGAGTTTAAATCCTAAATGCTGATAGGTTGTACCTCTGTGCCAGCATTGTCCCTTTTAACAAAGCCTGACCATCAGGAATGCGTGGTCAAATGAGGTGTTCCCCTCCTGAGCAATCTTTGTAGCTTACATGATCATTGACAGAGTATCCTGCTGGGTAACATAGGCCATGGGGGTCATTATGTGCTTCATTATAGGCTTGCCTGTCTGGAATTAATGTGCCAGTATTTCTGTTTACTGGCATGTTACCGCACCGGCAAACTACAAGTTTGATGGGGGGGTGCCTAGATTTACCTGCAGCTCAGAGCTGCCAGTAATTCCGTTACCCCACCACTAAAGAATGCTTGTAATACTGGCAATTCCCCACATGGAGTCCTTTGGGACTCCATGGAATGGGGAATACCCACACTTACCGGCACTTGTAATCTGCCGGTAATAATGGCAGACCAAGTGCTGGTAAAGGTAATACCGTTTGGTGGTATCCGGCCAGATGTACCTGCGGGATACCTCCAAACATATAATGAAACCCTATGACTCTGCCGGTCTGGAAATAAAGTGCTGCTATTCATGTATATCAGCACTTTGCCGGACCAACAGGGTATAGGTTTGCTTTTGGGGGTTATCTCACTTACCTCCAGTCAAGCGCTGGAGGTAAATCAGGCCCCGACGATCAAAAACAGCCGCTATTTCCAGCACTGGATTACCGGTTTCAGAAATACCATCAATTCCTCCCACGGCTTGGAATATCCTGGTAAACCTGGGATATCAGGCAGCAGGAATGGTAATAATGTTTGGTGGTATCCTGCTGGAGTTACTGGAGGGATACCACCAAACTTCTAAGGACTCCATACGGATCAAGATGAATTCCCCCAAACACCTTGTTATGAACCAACTCTAGCAGGGACTTCTTAAAATTAGCAAACAGCGTTGGGGTGCTCGAAAGTCCCCCAAAACCCTACTGAGCTACGTTTCCCTTTCCACTTCCAAACAAAGCAATGCTGGGAGCTCCCTCGTGCTGACATGCGATTGTTGGTCACCATTTCCTGCACTGGTCTCCTGTAGAGATATTACATCCTTCTGCAAATCACACCCAAAGAAAGCCTGCTGTCTGAACATGGTACCCCGCACATTAGTTCTCCTTGCTACCTTATTGCTTTGACCCCGTTTCTCTGGACAGGGTGCATGCCCCTTCTTAATCCCTCGCTGCTTGTGATTGGATTGCTACCGGGCCTCTTTCTCCACTGTGTCTTTTCTCTGCCTAGAACTCTGCAGCTTGGTCTGTGGTGAGTATTTCTGAAGCCATTGAAGTGTGGGCAAACCTGCATTCCCCTCAAAAATAGCCAGAATAAAATGTACAGCCAATTCCCTTCTTCCTGAAACAATCTCTCCATGGGGGGCGAGGGGGTCGGATAGAAGGGCTTTCTGTGTGCCATGTTTAACACGTGCTACCACCCATCATGTTTGTGACAGTCATGCAGTTGTATCACTTCCTGATACTCCCATAATCTTCCATCAGGTAAAGTACTTCTTTCCAGAGACTAGTGGCCATTAACTCCTGGGCAGCCCTCCAGTTCTCTAAGCCTGTTGCAGGGCACAGCATGGAGGCTTCATCTATGGGAAAACCTACGCTTCATTCCTGTGATAATTCACCTGCTCCTCCCCTTCCACAGGTAGGAGCAGGAACATGTTTTAATATATCATTCATGTCACCTTGTCCCCGAGTTGCCTTGCCACATGGATGACAGCATTCACCCCATTAAAAGATAGACATGTCCAGTGACCCTTCCACCTTTATTTATTGTGACAGAGTCGGTAGTCTGGCCCTGTCAGGAGGGGATAGGGATCCTCTCAGCCTGGGATGGGAGGCCTACCAGGGTGTAAAGTCTGAACCTTTCCTATCCCTGATGGGGAAGATGGCACTTTGGAGAGCCCCAGTTCCTGTCCCCTGACTAAGTCCCTATATGTGTTTGAGCAGTACAAATGTTGACTACCTCACAACTCTTGGAAAAGATGCTGGCCAGTCTCTTTCTTTTTAGTTCAGAGAACAACATGCATCAGCTGCCCAGGCGAATCAACCGTGACAAGGCAACCCACCAAAGCCTTCAGTGAGAAGTCTCCCTCCAGCATATCCCTACCAACACTGAAGAGAGAGCAAGTCACGTTGTGACACAGCAACCTACAGCCATGGACACACGTACTTACATCACCGCCACACGTGTGCATTTTCAAACACAAACCTTTTTCCAGTGATTTAGGCATGGGGTACGCTCCAAGACATGATCTTAGGCATTGTTCCATGCCCCGGCGGCATAAAGGGGTGGGGCTTAGCCCCCAATTGTGTGCATTTACCAATCTGTAACACCTCCCGAGAAGTTGAAAACAGTCCAGATTGGCTAGGGGAACCAGCAAGGGAGGGGCAATGGGATCAGGAGGATAAAGCTTATGCTCAGGAAAAAGGAAAGTGTGTGTTGTTTGGGTGAGGTGGCAGACCAAGAGAGAGGCTGGAGGAAGGACGGTGGACAGGAGTCTGGAGGCTATTAGTTTAAACGGTGAGGTGTTGATTGGTGAGAGAAAGTGGTATTGTGTAATGATTGTGCGTCAGTGAAATAGGTATTGAGGGAGGAGTGAGTGAGGGGTGACAAAGAGAGAATGGAAGGGGACTGAGAAGAAGGTGGAGTGGAGTAGTAGAGTGGAGGGGAAGAGTAGTAATGTGGAGCGGGGAGAGAAGCTGGATAGAGGGTAGAAAGCAGTTAGATTGGAGGGTTGAGGTAGATTGTAGAAGGGAGACATTGGAGGAACAGAGGAGAGAGAAGGGAGAGAAGTTGGGTGGTGGAATTTGAGAGAGAAGAGCAGGTTAAGGAAGGGAAGTGACAGAGACATACTAAGAGAGGAATATCAGGCCATGAAAAGAAGACAGCAGTGTGGGGCTTGATTGTCTGGAAGGCACACACTACCCCACAACCGAGAGTAATAACCTATCAGTAGAGTAGATCACACTGAGCAAGTCCTGGAAGGGGGTATGTAGATAAGGCATTCCCCTTTAGGTCATCATCACATGACAGACAGAACATAGACAGTAGGAGTCAATAATCAGTAGATGACAACCTGGGAGTAGGGAAGCTGGGGTAAGGGAGGGACTTCCCATCTCTAGAGTGGGATGGCCCTAATAGCACACTTACATCATAGCAATACAACTAGGCCAACTGTATTTGGGTGTTTGGTGTGTTATTGAGGCCTTCTGTGACAGTACAGGGCTTTGAAAAAATGCCCCACGCCTATCAGTGGTAGTGAACTCTCCCTGGCATGGTTGTGTGCAAAGCAGGGGAGGGCCATGAAGGTAAAACAAAAGCCGCTCCAGCAGTACCTCCACCACCATTATCCCAGGGAGAAGAGTGAGTAATTCAGGAAGAGGGACAGTGGCCTATATCTGGAATTCAAGGAGTGAGGATTCAGGCAATGACTACACTGGAGGGACACATGGAGCAGAAACCCATTGCCACACACGGAGAGGGGGCAGGTGTAGGCACCACATGTAGCACAGATAAGAGGGGAGTAGGCTTCACATGGAACACATAGGGGGTTGCCTTCTGGCAATGCTGTAAGGGGAGAGCAAGGACCTTTTGTCATATACTGAGAGAGGAGTGGGTCCCATTGGTAACCCCAGAAAAGGAAGCGACACACTTCACAGAGCAACTCCCAATTATTTGCCTTTTACCCCTGGCCCATTCTCACTCAAGTAAGTCCTCAATAACCTCCTCCAAACTCTCCTGCTCCACCACATCCATTACCATTGTCTTTCCTCTCAATTTTCCCTCTGAACAGCTAGGCTAGACAGTGTTGTAGGTTGTCCCACACTCTCCCTCACACACAATAATCATGACCATTCACTCCCCATCCAACACACCTGTTACTCAATTACCTGTGTATGTTACCTTTTCTCTCCTTATTAGGAGGCCCTCATGCACTACCCCTCCTTCACTCCTTGTTCTCTCCTGCCCTCTGATGTGTTCTTGTTGCCTGCTTCCCCTTCCACCCCATTCAGTTTTACACTCTTCCCATCACTGGTCAAAGAACTGCCCTCAAACTGAAGGGAACGCTCGGCTATTAATTTTCCCTCACTCTTCTTCTCTTCTTCAGCGAGGTCTGATTGTTTTCCCATCTCCTCACCATCAACGCACAGCTCTTCTCTGCAAAATGGATATACATCTCTGAGCTTCAACCCCTACACCTCTTAACTTTTCAGGCCTGCCTCAGTGCCTGGAGACCATGAAAATGTCAGTGGTGCACAGTACAAATCTCATTAAGATAGCATAATATAACATTGTCTTCCCAGGCCCGGCTTATCTGTCCTCCATCTTCCTTCATTTCCTCCTCCCCTTACTCCTAATTGTTTGCCAGCTCTGCCACCCTTTTTGCTCTGTGCTGTAGCCTCCATGGGAAATGCAAATGCCAAACTCATTTCCCCATCTCTTTTAAAAACTGTGTCTTGAACCTTCTATGGCTTCATCTATGGCTTCATCCAGCCTGACGGATTTGGGGTAGCAGTGGGTTATCCCCAGGTGTTTCTGGTGGGAGTTATCTTGCTGCATGGGGCCCTACAGATTATGAAAACAGTGATGGCTGTTACCCCCTTTATTATGGCCGTAGAAGAGAATAAAAGAGAAATGAAAACTGCCTGATTCTAAAGTGAACAAGTGCCTGAATAAAGCCTCTCATGATTTGTACTTTTCTGCAATTACCCCAAAAAGGGAGCACCTGTGGGATGCAGGTAGGTACCTGCTCACCTAAGGCATAGCACAAGACTCACAGTGTAGATTCGGCAAACACCTGCAGCAACCCATTGAACTGCAGAGCTCAAATAGTAGTCAATCTAAAAAGACAGGCTGACACATATTAAATTCACAACAAGAAACACTGAAAACCGCTTTTTGGTAAAATAGAACTTTCTGCCATCATCTGACTTGCTGCACTAGAACAAAATAATGAAAGCCCAAGGACTAGCACTGGTTCATATTTTAGTTGTAACATATTGACAAGCAAAGAAGAATAACCAACACCACTTCCTACATTACCCTGAACATATTGATACAGTTCAACAGAGCTTAATGTATTCACCTCTAATTTTATATAAACCAAAATATAGGTATGTTTTTCAAAATGAAGCATCAGAGTGCACAATCTTTTATTTCCATTACGTTTTGCCATGCAGCTTCAAATTAACCCTCACATTCTACTAGGCAATTCAGCTTCTAGTGAATTTGTATTCAAAATATGTGCTATAGTAGCTCTCTATATATATAAAGCAGAAAATATGTTAGTTTGTTCCTTATACAATTCCACACCGTTCCAACAATCTGCACCAAAGTTTCCATAGTTACCTGTTAGGAACCCTGGACATTACTGGCTTCATGACATTTGGGCACACCACCCCTTGCCATTGGATTTCATCCCTTTCACACATGAGTCGGTTGCGGGAAATCAGCAAAACATCAATGTGTTCGTAGAATGATCAGACAGGGCTCATTATAAGCATCTCAGCATGAGGAACAACAGTCAAACCGTGTTTAAAGGCCCTAGGATGCACTGTTTTGGAGATATTTTCACAGCAATGTACCACAATGCACTGCACCACGCCAGGGTGAGGTGACAGGTAGAGAGTGCACAGAAGGTCCCAATATGCTGCAGCATGCTAACTCTCGCCTCCTCTCCATGTCTGCTACGGGGTATGTCAGCCAGCCACACGTACCCATTCTTAGGGAAGTTTATTTCAGAGTGCAAAGCACATCAAACGATGAGCGAATTGGAACAGCGACCTAGAGGATCATTGATTTTCAACAATTGATGAGTGTTGTATGTCTGTCTACAGAACCTTTGTGTAGTATGGATACGTTTTGCTAGTTACATACAAAAGTGATGCCTTTATAAATGTAAATAGAAGTCTATTATAAATACATTATGGAATAATAGTGTATGCAAAGAGTTAGAAAAATTGATCACATTACTATTTAAATGTACAGGAAATCATTGGTATTTTGATATAGCTTTGACAATGCTGGTTTTCAAAGGAACTTGACAACAAGCTAATTCTTCAGTCTAAGCCCTAAATGCGTGATTGAATAAGGGTGTGGTTACATTTCTAGGGGATTGGTGGCCATCATGAGATAACAGACCTATACAAATAAAGCCATCAAAGAAACCAATTAACAGTATCTACAACAAAGGCCATCTGTTCAATGCCCCTGGCTAATGAGATGACTTTTCACTCACATGGATCTATCTCAAGAGAAATATTTTAAACACACATACATTCAATCCACTATCTTCTGCAAAGATAAACATATGAACTGACCACATGTTTGTACCCCTGTTTTCCATACTCTCCAGATTCAAAGAGCCTGAATACACTTTGGCTCAGCCAAAGTAATAAAACCTACCACGGGTTTGGTTAATGGAAGAACACCCAATGGGGCCTTTAGAGATATTTACATAACTCATGATGTTAGACACATGATGGAACAAGGGTTTCATAATTCGAAGAAATTTAACTTAAGATTTAACAGGCCCCAAAAATGCATTTAAAGATAATTGTGCCCATAAATCGACAACCATATGTCCAAACATCAAATGAAAAAAGGTGTGTTACAAATGTGTGATTCTCCTCTATAAAAGAAGAAACAAATAATTCAATTATATGTATCAATAAAATTGACATTTATTCATCAGATAAATGAATGGTGCATATCTGTGCCTTCAGGGGGACCATGGGAATTGAGAAATCATATGTCTTCCATGTGTCATATTGCTACAAGGAAATATGGAATAAAATAAGTTTTTCAATTCAAAAGTGTCCAGATTCTGCAGCCCTCACATTTTCACATTTGAAACAACTTCCTGGGTAGAGGTGGATTACAGCTGGAAGCTGAACAACCAAAATATTCGAGAGGAGAGCAATACACAGGAGGATCTCTAATTCTGCAAGAGAGAGAGAGAGAAGGCACCTGAACAGAACTCAGACATTCTCTAAGAACGAGGGAGGGGACAATACTAGTTCCCTAAAAGAACTGCAGGACATAATCCAGAAGACAACTACAAAACAGTTAGGAATGGTCTACTGATTGCAAGAATAGAATCAAGAAAACCCTGTGACAAAACACAGCAACTAGGTGAAGGGAGCCATTCTCCTGGCTTTAGTTATAGTAGTGGTAGGGTCAAGATAGGTTAGATTTGGAGAGTGTGGGCTTGTTTTAGATTTTCAAACAGACTGATGAGCACATTATTTAGTAAATAGGTAGAGAACACCCTGTAGACATAGTGAAAAACAGGCCTTATTTTGCTTTAAATAAACAATATATTGAAAATATCATTACAGCAACTGCCTCCTTCTACTGATCCTCCACATTTCTTTCCACAACCACCACATGTTCTGGGTTTTGTTAGGAAAACCAGATCTTAACTCTGTCATAACTAAAGATTTTTCATTATATATGTATATATACTGGTCAACCTATATATGAACGTGTGAGCCTTCATCCTCAGAGTGACAAGCGGTGCACAACGGAGAGCCCAGTTGGTGAGCATTTTCTGTAAACTAATCATACCCTTGATGATCTCAAAATGGCAGTACTCTGTGGAAATTTCAGGACTGGCAAAACCAGTAAGACCTATGAATTCAAACGCATGCACATTTTCAATACACTGATAGGTGGCTTGAAAAGACATCACATTTTCATGATTCACTATCGCAGCTTTCCATAATTTTTTCCCAAGCCATATACAGGGAATGCAACTGGCATTGCACCAGCTCCTTCGGCCACTCTAAGGCAATGACTCGTTACCAGACTCAATCCAACCCAGCCCCATTCGCCTTCAAAATGCCTCAGCCCAAAGCTTCCCATAGACTTGTGTGGGCCCCTGTCTCATTTAAAACAACTATCTTTCCTCATGTTTGTGACGTAACACAATCCTGATATGGTATTTGACACAAACATACCATACAGGTCTCCATAAAACAATGGCCTAAGACATGACTGGTTATGCGTCTTCTGTTTCAGCCTTCTAGAGACACAAGCCTGATATGTGATTGATTGTGCTACCTCTGATCTTGCAAAGGGACCAGCCTGACACGCCGAGTTCCGACTGGACTACAACCACTGACACTAACCCATCCCCTTCTGCCTTTCTGAGAGCACTTTAACAGAGTGGGCTGTGTTTTCTTTTCTCCCTTTTCATCTTCTTTCTTTCAATTCTCGTTAGTTACACTGACCCCTTACCTACACACAGTGCATTTTATAACTTGAAGACTGCATTGTGTGGGATGGACCAACACGCAATGCATGCCTTTCTGAGTAAAACTACTTATCAGGTGGTGCACATACAGGCATAGCAAAAAAAAGAAAATAAAGATTCCCAGAAGGGGCTGTTTAAGCTGCAATGCAGTAATATTTTTCAAAGGTTTTATTTCACCCCTGCCCAAGTGATAATAGACACAGAAAGTTCAAAAATAAGCAAATAAATGACTTTGTTGGGCTAACCATGGAAATAACTTGTTTTTATTTTGGATCAACACTCTATTCACCCATTTTCTAACACAGTAAAGATAACTGAAATATGTTTATAATATATAGCATGGGTGTTGTAACAAATCGTTGTATGTCGTCGCTTCTTCCCTATGGGGAGAACTTTCCCATGGGGCCAGAGTGGTTCATTCACAGTACAATAGGCCCCCTGTGGGTGGAGAACCGAGGGAGGAAAACCTGGGGAAGGACGCCCCTTATGGAATTGGGGATGACGATATTAGGAGAATGTGGCATACCTCTGCTTCAATACCCCTTCTCCATTGCCAAATCCTCCTTCCCCCTCTTTAGATAGAGACAATGTGGTATATTGTCAAGTTGGTTCACCTAATAAACTTGAAAGGACAATAACAGAGAATGCAAATTGTGCTAATATGGCTCCATTTCAAGTGCTGTGAAGAGGAAGATGACCAGGAGTCCGATGATCACTATGGGGAACCAGGTTGAGCAGTCTAGCCTCTCACAGTATGTGACTGGCTGAAAGCATTTCAACAATCCAGAACAGGAGTTCAAAGGCAGCTCAGCTGAGACTCTGCAGGACAGCGGTCCTCCAAGGAGGAACTGTGGGAGCTGTGCAGCAGGAGAGCAGATGAGAACCGAAAGGGAAGCCATGAACGCAGGAGAAGGAGAACCCTGAACATGGTCCAGGATGGAAGAACTACTCAGGCTGCTGCAGAGTTGTACTTCTGGGCACCCTAGGCCCCAGAGAAGTGCCAGAGAGAGAGGACGTGCAGTCAGAAAGAATCAGATGTCTGCAGAGTCGCTGCAGAACCTGCCGGTTACCCGAATGCTACCAGAGCCTCGAGAAGTGACACAGGTCCTCGGGAAATGCCAGTACCAGCACGGAAGAGACAAACAGGTATGTGGGTTACCCGTGAGGTGCTAGAGGTCCAGGAAAGCAAAAGGGCAAAAACTGAAGCTGCAATGAATGGGTCTCGGACCCTGAGAAGAGACTGAGATTCTGGAACTCGCACCCATATCTAAGATAAATTATAAGAGGATCTTGGACCCTGAACATAACCAAGATAGAGAAAGAGGAATCATATGTTTGGCAGATGCAATAATACATTGCAAATCTGGGAACCGCACCCATATGAGAAGCAGAGAACAAGAGTGTCTGGGACCCTGACTATAAAAGGAACAAGCAAGGAACTGTTGTATGCTTGGCAGGGGAATAAACCAAGCAGATACAAAACTACATTGCAAGTCTGGGACCCACACCCATATGAGAGACAAACACCTAAAGTAACGAACAATAAAAGGGTCTGGGAACCTGTGAGAGAGACCGACAGTGAAAGAGAGACAGTCCATGAGAGGACAGTTTCTTGGCAGGAGAGTAAACCAAGCAGTTCTGAATGTTGCGGGTCTGGGACCCGCACACAAATGAAGCGTATTGGCCCCTGTGAGAGAAAGAGACCGTCCATGAAAGTACAGTTGCTTGGCAATAGAGTAAAGCAAGCCATACAGATTATTGCGAGTCTGGGAGCCGCACACAAATGAGAGTTTGAGAATATGTTGGTCAAGAAACCAGGGAGTAAACAAGGGCTTATTAAAAGGAATTCTACCCTTGGTCTGGAAATGTGCCAGTTTGCTGGGTTAAAGAACTGTGAATCTGTGAAGCATGTTCTTGTAATTTACCCGGTGACATTTGCCTAAGAAAATACGGGGCTAAGGAGCCCAAAAAAGATCAGCACTGAAAATTAAGAAGAAAAATATTATTACTGCTTGGCCGGGCTTCACACGAAAATGATCTGATGCTAAGCTAGAATGGTTACAGGTTGGTCCGCATATGTGTGAAATAAAAAAAGAAACGATTATTGAGCCTGGTTGGCCTCTCTGCCATAAATATCCTGCAATAGAAACATTTTACTATTCATCACTTGCCACAGCTGAATATTAATGCTTCTACATGAGACTTCATGTGCAAAGCCCAACCATTCCAAAAATAAAATTGCAAACATTAGTGGACTTTGTGGCAGAAATATTCCATGCAGCAATGTTGATTTACAGCATGCAGCCATCACATGATAGAAAATATCTATATAGTTTTGGCAGGAATCGTGTTATAGTGTTTACAGGACTCTACAACCTCCTTCTATGAGTTTCTGGTGCGATTCTCAAAGCTGGATTGACCTGGGAATATTCACACGTCTCCCAGATTCCTCAGTGGGAAGCCTGCAGCCATTTGCAAGACACGTTTTGCCAAGGTCGTCGGAGCCTAAACAGTATGTTTTCAGTAACAACAATAATTATGGTGCGGCAGTCACTGCACTGTACTTCAGGTGCGTAGCTAGTTCCACAGGAAACACGAAAATTGAATTGTTAATAACGTTTGACTTGCAGGATTGATTTAGCTGATATTTTGCAAATAAGAAGTTTGTCCTGTGCACCACCAGACAAGAGGTTCTGCGGAAGATTTGTTAACGAATGAAAAAGTTATCAAGAAAGCAAAAAACGCTGTTTTCGGCCTATTCTCATTTATTTACCCTTAGAGAAAAAGTACAAATTTCTCTGCAGCAAGTGTTGACACGATTTCCGGAAGGGATCTGGGGTTATTCTGTCCAGTCAGTACCCCTTCTACCAAATGTATGGCTGCATTTTATCCCCATGGTGCTTTGCAGCAGCAGAATTTCAGAAATGAAAAAGACGCCATTTTTGTTTTGCTCGATTATCGCGATAATTACTGCGATAATGCACAAACAAACAGTGAAAAAAATCGCTATTTGGAGGTGGACAGAGGATGAAATCATATCAGGCTAGAGGTGGGGAGGGGGACATCGGATGAAGTTGGGGAGTTACTGGTGGTCTGGGAAACATGTTACGACTCTAAAGTTTTTGCATTACTGCAGTAATACCCCGATAATTAATGGGGTAATAACATAGAAAAAAAAGGAAAGCACCACAGATCAAAACCTGACGTTCTTGCGATAATTACTTCAGTAATAATCGGGAGAATGGAAACTGATGATCAGGAAATTAATGGAGGGGGGACATCGGTTGTGATCACATCTACAAGGCAGGGGGAAATGGATCTTTGTGCCAGTGGCCCTCACCACTAGGCCCAAAAGAAACCTATTGGTGCAACATGTGCAGCGGCCACATCCAAAGGCTGGCCGAAGGCTCGGGCAAGTGGGCTCGGAAAAAACCTTGAGTATTAAGATACACAGTGAAAGATATACAGTGGCCACGGCGGAAGGCCACGGCTAGTGGCCCTTGAAGAAAAAATGATGGTACTACAAAATGCACGAAATTCATTGAAAAAGCTTTAGTTAAGGGAGAATGAAGGTGATCAGATTTAATGCAATGAAACCCTTGTAATTCAGCGGATGTGGGAAGTGATGATCATATTAACTCGGCGCCCCCCCCCCCCGTTGCTAAGCCAATGAGCACATATATAACATATGGGATTCGTAATGACAAATGAAATGAGGCAGCAAGATATCTCAGTGGTTTGAATGCTCGCTGCTGCGATATGTGTATAATTTGCAGTTCACAGGCTTGAACCCTGACAAGGCCAACTCAGCCTTTCTTCCTTCAGAGGTCACTAAATGAGTACCGACTCCGGTAGTGTGATATTGTATGCATGCATGCGTGTTCTATGTAAAGCGCTTTGGCGTAAGCACTATGTAAATAATACATCATTAGATCCTGGGGATCATCAACAGAAGGGCGCCAAGTTAAGATGATCATTACATCCATACTCACTGAATTTCAAGGGTTTTGTTGCTTTAAATCTGAGCACCTTAACTGTCCTTAAATAAGGTTTTTTCAATTAATAATATATATAAAAAAGATAAGAAATATTTAAATGTGATCATTGAGAGCAGCAATTATAAAATGTCTATTTTGGTGTAAATCTACCCTGGTCATTGAAATGTAGAACTCCCAGAAAATAGTCCTAGACCAGAACCCTGATGCGACTCTGTGTGATGCATTTGTAAATCCCTACGAGCAGCAAGCATCTCGATATGTTGTTTAAAACACACGTTTCTCTTCTGTATTGCAACTCTGATAGCGCCCCCTTCTGGCCATTCTATGTATTGTAACCCAACACAATATGGAAAGGAAAATGTGTGCAAATGGTTTTCCTTTTAAAAGGGAGACATACTTTATTGACAGTGAACACATCTACAATAGAAATGCAAAAGTCATTCAAATTTGACGCTCTCAAATGGCCGGTAGTACTTTAATATATCACTAGTATTTTGAAAATCTATTTAATTTAAAAGTGATTGCATTCAAGTGCTTCTTTGTTGAATGTATTAAAAGAAGACTAAACGAAATGAAGATTGACTAATATTATTCATGTATTAGAAAAAACATGTTCAATATAGAAACATTTGAAAATTGCAATGAAACATAATATTGATTGCACAATTCATACATTATGGTTTCCCTATTAATGCTAACAGGTGACAGGCAATCCACCGCGCACGGTATAACATCTCAAGTGTTTATTTAACATTTCATGGAAAGTACCTGCTGATTCTGAACAGCTCTAGTGGGTAGGGACCCAACGCTCGGATCCCAGCCCCCACCTTGCTGCCAAATGCAAAGAAGGTGAACCCAAGTAACCCATGCCACATTACAGTATAGAGCACTGCCCTCCAAGACAACTGGGTCCAGATCCGATCATTGAATCCCGCCACGCGTCCTTCTGGTCAGTGTAGCAAGTACAGTTTCTCTGGGCACTATAGCAACATTAAGTAGCCCTTTCTACTTTCTAATGTTATGATACGTTGGGGGGCAGTCATTGTTATGGCAAGAGCTCAGTGACGTAAGCACGTGTTGCAGAGATCTGTGGTCACATGAACACTTCACACATGAACACTTTTGTCTCTCTCTGAGGTTGATGAACTTGAGTGTATACACTTTGGAGATGGTGGCATAACAGTATGGTGCACGTCTAGACCTCGGTCGCTCAAAACAAAGAGGGTGTAGCAATATATTGCCACCCCCTGTGGAGAGCATAATGCATTAGTTGGGACTCCTGAGGGGTGGTTAGTATCCAAGCTGGAGACAGTAGAAACGCAGTGGACCTCATTACGAGTATGGAGGTAGCCAGCGGCATGACTATCCCCATACCGGGTACCAGGTACGGGTTCCAGGAATGTGGAATTACCGGGCCATTCCGACCTTGGAGGGCCCGGTAATTCCCCTTCCCGGGACTGGGACCCGGTACAACCCCATTCCCATTGAGCCCCATAGGCTCAATGGGAATGGGGAGGATGCTAACAACGGGCCCGTTAATGGCAAGCCCGTTGTTAGCATCCGGGTCTGCTAGCGGGTCCTGCTAAGGTCGTCTGGTTTTACCAGACGTCCTTAGCGAGACCCGCGAGCAGACCTCGTAATGAGGCAGCTCTACCATCGCCGTTAACCCTCTACCGCCTTCCTCGTAATGAGGCCCAATGTCTGCTTATAACCTGGTTTGCCAGCAGACAATACTGTAATCCTGGGCAGATCTCTTTAGTTCAGACTCTATGGTGCTGCCGAGTTCAGTGAGAAGGAGAGCCTTCTTGCGCTCTTGTGGCATTCTTCTGCCCATTTCCTATCCAGGGCCCAACTCAGGAGAGAGCCTACTCATTTGGCCAGGCTTCTAGAGAGCTGATTTTCAGGTCCACATATTTCACACAAAAAAAGACTTGCCATTTTCTAGAAATTCAAATGTTTTTCACATCACAAATAACTCTCTGCTAATCTTTTACAAACAATAACTATAAGCATGAAACTTAATCATTAAGCTTATTTTGTTGGTTGTAATTAAATCCTTGAAATACAGTAGAAAAATCCAGGATACAACGTACAGGGCCTAATTCACAGTAGCATTTTACAATGGCAAAACCCCATTGGAAAAGGTTCTGTGAACAACGGCCATAGTCTCATGTGAATTGGCATTCTGGTACTTGTACATTTCCATTCACGAAGAGTACAATCATGCCACACTCAGTCTCCTTCTGCATGGCACCCTTCCAGATTGCTGATTGAAATACATATTTTCAATCAGGGGTCCATCGTTGATTTACATACTTTACATTTCAGATCTTCAAAACGGATTTGAAAGTTAAACATTCCCAAATAACTGCACTTTGATGTATGACAGAAACTAGAAAACAATGTGTATGGAATGTAGAGTCAGTAATGGAAGTGGTTGTGCATAGCACCGATCTGCGCTGTTGCAGGCTTGCTGTGCGTGACGACAGGGGAGGGTCTTTTGCGGGACAGTGGAAAAGACATATGCAAAACCTGTGCTGTTGAGGTGTACAGGTCGCAAGTGCCCGGTTCGTGAGTGCCAATCTGCTTTCTGTGGGTTTGGCAGAAGAAAACCAGAAATATGCTATCCATATGGAGGAGCCCCAGGTTTGATACATGGCTTTGGGTCTGGTTAGTCACTGATATGGGGGAGTGTGATAGGGTTAAAAAGGAGAGCTTTATTGTTGTTCTGAGTGTGTATGTGCTGATGGCTAGAACTGTAGCACTCCTAGGGGGCCACATGTATAATGTATGATGGTAGGATAACTATAAAGGGAGCCAGTCAGGAGAACGGCAGACTAGGCCTTACATGGAAAATCAACCTGTGACCCTGTACCCTTCCCACTGGTCTATTGTAGACAGGGTCCAATGCACCAGCTCACATTCTCACATTCCTCCCTCCATCTCCCCCATCCCCCACCACCCCATGCTAAGTGTAAGAAGATTTGGTTGAAAGAAAGGACTGCTATCATGTATGCACCACAGTCAGTCATTTCAGCTCCCTTAGTATGGAAGTTGCCAGGCCGAGAGACACCTCAAACCTCACTCTAATAAGCTCAGGTGCTGTGCACAGTAGAATGTTGGGACATTTGCCCAGAACAGGCAGGGCCCATCAGGGACAGGGTAAGACATTTCTCAAGTATGATGGCAAGTACCAAGATTGCGGGCTGGTCCTATGGACTCCAATTAATAGGGACTAACACCGCCTACCACCACTTGTAATCCGGCTGTAATACCGCTGGACCAAGTGGCGGTAATGTTTATACAGGTAGGTGGAATCTCAGCAGAGCTAAGCTATATTGAGGCCTAGAGTATGCAAAGGAACCCATGGACAACGATTAGCTGAATTGATGCTGATCGAGACTGACATGGAAACAAATGTCTGGGTGGGAAAATGTGCTGTGGACAGCCAGAATAGCAATCAAGTCATTTCAAGTGGTGTTTCCTGAATCTATTTTATAGACCAATTATTCAGAGCAAAGTTCTTTTGACATTCTGCTGGTCAAATAAAATCCAACTCAAACAAGATGCTTTCGAATTTTGCTCAGAGAGGGAGTTTGATGAATCACTTGTAAGAACATACATGTTTCTGAGCACATATATGTACTTTCCTAACACAGGTGGGCACAGAAAGGGGAATATGTTGTCGCCAAGATTTTGACTTGGCTCACTCGAATGTGCTCAAAATGTAATTTAATTCTATAAAACTCAGCAAGCTAGAATTAATTCTGAGGTCATAGTGGAGGTAGTGTTGAAAGTCTAGAAAACAAGAATTATGCATGATTTTTAATCATTTTATTTTTCTATTCAGAAAAAGCGGAATGAAGGTGCATTGCAATGTACTTCTGTCACATTTCTGTATAAGGTGTAGGTTTAATCCTGGCTGTACAATGTAACAAAGCAATCTTCCCCAACAACTCACTGGCCACCAAGCTGGCTACAAGCTAAGGGCTACGTTATTTCAAGACCAGCAAGTTACATGTGTCCAAGGAGCAGCAAAAGCTGAGAAACCATTGATTGTCTAAGCCTGAGGTGGCAACATTTTGCTACATTACCGGCCTACTCCTGTAAATTCATTGTCAATGCCATGCAGAGGGGGGCAATAACACGTCTCGCAATGTAACATTAAACTATAATCCACTGTTATACGGAACTGGACATGGGTACCCGAGGTGCTGGCAGTAAATAACCCTAGGGCATACATTACTAGGCCAGGTTTTTCAGCATTGGTTCATGCACCTCACCCATGAAGAAAATGCAATTTCAAAGCTCGGTGAAGTTGAATTAATATTACTTCAAGAAACAGTTCTGACTGAACAAGTGATATTGGATGGCTTTATAGTGTCTCAACAAATGGTATTAAAAATCAGAAGGGTAGGCCTCAGGGAGGTTTGTTAATCGCAGGCAAGAATGCTTGGGCGCAAGCAATGGGCATTTTGCAGTTACCTGCCAAGCATTCAGGCTGTACGAGTAAAGTTTCATTGCGACCTTCGAACTTTGATGGCTATGCATTTATATTGTAATTATCCAGCGATGAGTCAGGAAAGGATAAGTGAGTACGTAGAGACAATCTTATTAGGATTTTGGGGTGATTGTGAAATGAATTATTTGATTATTGCTGTTGATTTCAATATGGATTGTTTAGCTGGATGTCAAACCAAGGAAGTTTGACCCGTGACGGAAAAACACATGTAGTGATAGGGGACTGAAATGGGCCACTTTTTTAGGCATTGGGACTTTGCTCCCCTAAATGAGTGTGTGGTGGGTGATCTCGAAGGCAACCACACCTGACATGGAGGTAGCCAGAATTTGAGGATTGATTTTATTTTTGTAACCGCTCATCTATTTCAATGGTCTGAGCACGTTAAAATATGCAGCGGAGATACCACTGAACACCCAGTACTATTTGGGAGCTTTAAGTGACCCTATTCTGTCGATATTATGTGTAGAGTACCTAGTCTAAAACATAAAAATACAAAAAATAGGCTTGTATGGAATGAGAGGGCAATGATTTGATTCATAAAAGCCTTTAGAGAGGCCTGGTCTAGAATAACAGCTGTGCGAGGAGAAAATACTACTAGTCATTATGCACTATTTTTTATAAATACTGCAAAACATCATTTTTAGTAGAAATGTCCCTGGGATTAGAGCAACATATAGGAGTGGTGACTATATTCCTGCGATGCAGCAGATTTAGAGCGAGATGAGTAGGCATAGCAGAAGGTTTAAGATAATGGCCCTGAAAGATATTGACTGTACCACCTTAATACGACAAGAAAAGTTGAAGCATATGAACAGAATAAAAGGGATGGGAGTTATGAGTCAACAAAGTGCAGGGGAAAGTATTCTACAGAGCATTTTGCGGAGTTCGTATAAGAGATTCTGGAAATTAATAAAGGAGAATGAGAAATCCCAACTTAAATCACAGGAGGATCCTATTGCAGAGGACATTTGGATAACCCACTACTTCAAAGGCGGAACCTTATTTATTTGGAGGAGGGGGTGATTCACTGGACCGCAATTTTGACAGTGCGGACATTGAAATTATTATTCAGAAGATCAGTTAATCAAGAGCACTGTGACCAAATGACCTCTCCTTAAGATTGACCCGATGTTTTGGACCTCATTATTATCTTAGATGTTTAAATAGCTTTTGAATCGGAGGAAGATGCCAGCTACTTGGCATACTGCCATAATAGTACACATCTTCAAAAAGGGTACTATTTATAATCCCCTTAATTATAGGTCAACAGCTCTGCTAGATGCTGATTAAAAGCATTTGCATCCCTTGTGTTGGCTAAATTAACATCTTGGGCCACCCTTACTGGCATGCTTAGACCAAATCAAATTGGGTTTAGAAAGAGGGAGTGGACCACAACCTCTTGTCTTGGGAGGATTGCTCAGGGCAACACACTTGGCTTGGAAACAAGATGACAGCAGAGCAACAAAGGTTCGATCCCCGGGTACATGCTTAGAAACCTCTGGGTATTAAGCGCATTATAAATAACCAATTACAATATTTCACCATTTACAACAGATTACCGGACAAAAGTGTTCTCTTAAGATTTTTGCTTTTTCAGTTGATCTCTCAATGGAATTTGACAAAATCGAGCAAAGATTGCTGCGGTCAAAGTTAAACAAATGGGGCATTCCAAACAACTTGTTGCTAATTCTGATTCATTTGCATTCAGACACGACTTTAAGAGTCAAACTTAGTCAGTGAGGTAATATGACCATTGTTACATGATATGGCATTTATAACGTGCCTATACACAAGTGTTTCAAGGCGTGACGAGGCAAGGGACGGAGGACAGAGGGAAGACAGACAGCGATCTTACTAGTCCAGGTGTCATTCAGATCGTGCAAGTGCATGGGAAGGGGAAAAGTGCGGGGGGCAAGGGGGAGGGGACAGTGCAGTACATGAGATACATACAATAAGTAAAACAATAATGAATAGATACAGCCAGCTGGACGCAATTGCAAGGGTAAGTGCAGATACCTGGTGTCAAGTGCCGGGAGGGGGGCTGTAGGGATACAGTCAACAGCCCCCAAATGCGGGGGTTGCCAGGGAGGCAGTGCAGGTGTGCAAATGATGGGGGAGGTGACCTGGGCCCGATATCAGAGGGTGGCCAGGTAGCCAGTGCAGTTTCAGTCAGGAATTCAGGAACATAAAATGGGTTGTGCCAGGGCTGTGTCCTGGCGCCTCTATTTTTTTTTTACCTACATCTATCTGGCATTGGTGAAGAGCTCGCTAATTTTACATTTCTTTCTCCTTTTGTGTTTGGATGAAAATGTTTCTGGTTAACATATGCAGACATCTTGCTCCTAGACTGCTGTAGGGTGGACATTTATCGTCTTCTAGATGCTTTTTGACACGATGCAGTTACAAACGCATTGACAATACCATGAAATCCAAAGTATTGGTGTTCAAGACTGGCCGTAGAAAGGCAAGCTCAAGCTGGAGCATACATTCGCAGCCAATAGACGAGGTCCACAACATAACATATTTAGGCTTCAATCTTTATGGAATGCAAGGGAAGGTACACTTGATTGAGAAAATAATCATAAAAGCAAAACCCATTTTGTGTCCAATGAAGGCCCTTCATAACCACTTTGGAAGATTCTCCCTAAAGCTGGCAATGACATTTTATGAACTTAAAGTGATCCCAATTATTTATTTTTGGTTGAAAGTGCACCATCAGTTAAGTGATTATCTTTTTTTTTTATTGAGGGCTTTTTGTGGAAAGACACCCTGGGCCTCCCGAAAGTTGTGCCAATTATCATTATTAGGTATGAATTGGGCCTTATATCTTTAAATAATAAGGTTATGTGGAGGAAATATCAGCTTTCCATGAAGTTTTACAAACTGCCATCTAATTCAATTTCTGAGTTGATGGATAAAGACAAAACCAGAGTGAAGAACACATTTGTTCAGACTTGCACAATTCAGTTGAGTAATATATCATGTAGCATGTAAAAGGCTGTAGGCAATATTTTGCTGGTGAAGAAAAGATTATGGCACTATGATTGGGCTCAAACTTGCAAAAAGCTAAATCATTATAAAAGATGTGCACCGTATTTATCAATGTATCCACCTTGGAAATTTGCTAGATACTTCTTGCGCTTCTGTCTGAATCTCTTACCAGATGTGGAGAATGGGTTCTTATGGAAGGAGAAAGACTTGATGGGCGAACTTGTTGTAATTCCCACAAATATTCGGAATCTTTAAAGCATTTGTTCCTAGAGTGCCCAGAATTAGTTAATAGGAGAAATATCAATTTTGGGCGTTTTATTCAAGGGATTAGATTGAGCCCATGAGAATTTGTATGGGCGCAATTTTATCTGGATCAATATCCCAGATCAATATAAATTATTTTGGTATTTGCCTCAGATAGATCTTCTGCAATTTTGATTAGTTCATTGATATGATTTTGGGAAGATGGAAGTATGTTTGAATTTTATGTCTGGTTTATGTTGAATTGATATATTTTGTTAATGTGGTATTTTATTGTTATGTATCGTTTTGTGTTAAGGTTTACTTGATTGAACCATGACGCACAAATAAAATAAAAATAATGGGCTACCAACTCCAACTCTGTATTTATGGATAAATTAAGTCCCATAGGGAAAGAAGCCCTTTGAGATAACAAACATATAAGTGAGTTCTAGGGCATAAAACACATCCGCAACAAAACAATACACCCCACTCTTAATTTTTTTGAAAGGTTTTGTATAGTTCCATCCATCAGAGATAAAGTTTTACTCAATTAGATTTGAAGTTTTGCAAAGTGTGGGATGAAGGGCACTGAAAATTCTACTGCGTAGAGTCGCATACAAAATATGGGCCAAAAAAGAGAGAACAAATGTCACCACACAGACTGTTAACTGAACAAGCCTTTTTAAAAGCTGTCTTAAAAGCAGCAAGGTCAGCGGTGAGAGAGATACCGAATGGAGGGGCATTCCAGATTGTTGTGGCCTGGACCAAACTATTCTGTCACCTCTGCTCTTGACCTGAATTGAAATTTTAAATTTGTAGGAGGTGTCCGGATGATTTCTAAATCTAGTACATCTCCCACAAGGAATGTGTGCACCTGTTCACATACAACACAGGATAGATCTCCACTTGGTTTTGCGAAAGTACATTCAGCGGTTTGACAAGATTGTGTATCACCCCTACCTCATAGAGCCTTCCCCTCCACCCACATGGGAGTGTCCAAGACTAACCCAAAGCAGTGGAAGGGGCTGTGATGCAAAGAGGTATACATGTTACACATGCAGAAATAAAAACAACACCTTCTGCAACTGCTGAAATAACACTGTTATCTGTGATTTTCTAACAGCTGAAAAAATAAGTACCAGTAAACACAGAGGTTTCCTTATTTTGAAAACAATGGAAACACACCACCAGAATTAACCAAACAAACACTTAACAAATCCTACTTTTGATACACATATACATTGTATCTTCCAGGGAAGCCACATGTGCACCCATTATATGATCGCTTCCATTGCTCGACGCGTCTTGTTGACCAAGTATTTGAATATGTTCAGTCTAAAATGTCAACACACATAACATAGTGCCTCTTATCTCGCTTGTGGGATGTTTTTATCCACGCATCCAAGCCCTACCTCAAAACTGTGCAGTACTAACATGGAAAACATCTTGATGGCCAGAGCTTCCCAGAAAATGCACAGGGAAATGCATGAAGAATAGGCTGCCACTCATTTTTGCCGATGTTATGGGCACAGAAGGACACTGCCTTAAGCCACCATTGGACTACCCACACAGTAGTCTGAAACCATTGGGAGTGGCAATGCTGATTGCCAAAAGCAAACCCATAACTGTTGGGAATTCATTTTCTTAAATCCCAAAAAGGGGTGCAGTACCAGTACTCACCGCTATCCAAAAGCCGGCGTTTTAAAACAACACCAGATTTTACTTTTTGTAAAACTGAATAAATGAACCCAAAACAGGCCAAAGAAAGACTTACTGAGAGGTGGATACAATCTAAAGTCATATTCTGAAGTGACTTGAAGGTTTATAACAAGACTGGCTGAGCTGTGGATTTCAGCAGTTTAAGTAAATTTGGACTGAAAGACATTAAAAATCTCAATGTTTAAGAGAAATGAGTGACCTACTTCTGAGTGTCACATAGGTTGCAATTGTTTAAATGTCATAGTTTAAACTTAGAATCAGCATTCTAGCTGCATATGTAAACATTGTCTTGACTTAAACTGGGTAACAAAAAGTGACATTTTATCTGAAACCTGGCTTAAGGAACTGAATTCTGCCTGGCAACTACCCCCCATCAGGAGTGAAACTTGAGTCACAGCTGTGTTCCCAGGCCTATCTGCCTTTTGCTGGCCACACTAAGGATATGCCATCTCTCTGATAATTGAATTAAGGGGAGCCCCCACAGAATACAGGAGCTCTGAACAAAGCCCTCTCCTGACTCAGGCAGATGGTTTATTGCAGATGTCGTAAAAGTAGCTTCCCCCTGAAGCAAAGGGGAGGGGCACTGCCTGTGAGAGCAAGCTGGCTTGGCAGAACTGGAAAAACCAGAAATTCAACCTTGTGCTGGAGGAAAACCACACCCCTTTGGGGCCAGAACATAACTCTAAAAAGATGAATAACTCATAGTACGGACTTGTGAAAATTATTTAAATGACACCATAATTCTTGTGATTTTTCTGCCCACATTTTAAGAGGTTTTTAGAACCGGTGGCATGTTCAGGGGGGTTTTAGCGGAAAAGAGGATATTACTCAAAATGTGTGCATGTGAAAAATCTGACACTTCATCAACTAATGTCCATACTCCTTGCGCACATGTGTGTAAATTTGGGGTAATGTCCGGTATTGCAAACCAGTTAAAAAGTGCAAAATATTGCCATTTCTGAATGCAAGCTCCCAGGAAGAGCAGAGTTTGAACAGGGTATACCTCCTGTAATGCATGATGGGTGCATATGATTTTAAAACAATATGTACCTCTACAAATATGTATTTGGTTCAAATCTAGATGTGTGTGCAAGTTGACAGGAGGAGTGGACTTTCTGCAGGCTGTAAAATGACATCACTCTGACACAACTTAGCTCCCCCAATCAGGGGAGAAATGAAAGCTTGGCCAATGATAAGTGGAGAGGGGTAGGGTCTAGTGATGCTGCACACACACCCATTTTGAAAACACATAAAAGCAGACAGACAGGACAGATAGGGGCCTTCAAATCCATTTGCAGCTGGAAGCTCTGCCGGAAAATCCATACTTTACCTCCCTCAACCTTCAGAGAGCAGACATAGAGACTTCAAATCTATCAAATATCCAGAACCAGAAACCTAGACCAGACCAGCAGAGCAGAGCTGACCCAGATCACTGTGAAGTGCAGAGACCAGAGTCCAGTCTAAAACCTGACCAGATCCTTGGCAAGGCCCAGTTAATTCAAGAATATAGTGTGAGTACCTAGCAAACTGTGCAGAACCAATCTCTTAGTTAAAATAATATAATTCAATCCTATTTTAATCTAAGTAGAACTGTCTCCTAACTGTCACCTGTCATTTGTAAAGCTGTCACCTGTCATTTTCTAGTTGCAAGCTGCACTTGTCTTTTTGAACTTTAAAATTTTGAATCTGAAAAACGACCTTTATTTAATCGCTCATATCTCCGTGACCGTTTGTGCTAGAGACTTGCAGTAACTTTCATCTGGAAGCTGAGATCCTAGGCTTTCCTAGGACCCCAAAACGATAGTGATAGTCCTTGTAGTTCCTCTGCAATCGCGCTCGGCGCATTCGCAAATTTAGCCGCGATTTGACATTTTACCGCGATTTGCAAATTTCTTCACGTGTAAAAATCTGCTGCTGCTTGCCTTTCAGTTGCCAAAAATTCGTTTAACCTGCTAGTTACACCCTAGAACCTTGCTAAAGTGAGCCTGGACTAATATTAACTTGATTTCACTCACCCTGAACATCCTAGAGGGAATTAAAAGCATTTTAGCATATTTTTCACTTTATTGCCAGCACATATAAAAGCATTTTGCCTGTGTTTTAAACTTCTGTAGTCTAAGCTTGCTGGGGTGAACTGAATCACATTTGATTGCATTTCTGAGAACTGTGTGCTTTCCTTCCATTTCCTTGCATTGCATCAAGGGGGGGAGGGGACTGCCAGAGAAAAGTGATTACATTGTTTTGTTGAAATCATTTGAGTATTTTCTATACTGCATTTCATTCATTCAACCTTGCATTTCCTTGAACCCTATAAAGCATTCTCTTCCACATTATTCTTCTGTCCCTATTTACCAGTGTGCTATCTTATCCATTTCATGTCAACTCCTTAGTGATTATAAAGAAGTGTGCTAGTGCCAGATTCTCCGTTGTTAATCTTTATCATATCAGATTAAGTGTGCTATTCAATTATTAATTTATTCTAAAGTGAGATATATATCTATTGTTTAAATTATCAAATAAACCTTTTAACTTGCAAAACAGAACCACTTCTTGGCTCAGTGGGGTCAGGGGGATTCCAACAGAGGAGTGTTATATAGGGGTAGTCATCCAGAACGCATGAACTGGACATAAAGATATATCAATAAGGGTTTTCATTCAGTATTCTAGACTAGGCGTTGACTTAGCTGTAGTGCTGAATTGAATCATCTTACACTACAGACCAGAACAAACGGAATTCATTCATTCCAGTACAAACAAAGTGAACTAATTTCATCAATTAATCTGACCTGACCACAACTTTGTAAGTAAACACCATTTGTTATATTTATACCCATATCACTTAGAACTAACAGCATAAGACTCACTGCTCAAACTAACCCTAATCTCCCTCTTCCTCTTCCTCTCAGACACCCTTTGATTCTCATCCTATATTCCTCCTGAAGAACCACCGCGATCGTGCGGTGGAGAAACACGTGTTTATTTAACTTCGAGAAGCGCAACAGGAGGGCTTTTTCTCTTCTAAACACTTAATAAATCCTACTTTTGATACACATATACATTGTATCTTCCAGGGAAGCCACATGTGCACCCATTATATGATCGCTTCCATGAAGAATCAGAAAATGGCTGATAGGGTTGTGGTGAAATGTGCTCTGTTTTCGTTGAAGCAGCTTGTAATATTTGTCCAAAGGTAACCTAACCCAACCAACAGAGATTCATGGATCGCCCTGATGAATATGTTTAACATTGTGTAAAAGCTTGTGTTTTACCCCATCGTTCCAGATTTACGGTTACTCCAATGAATTTTATAAAAACCGAAATTTTGTGTATTTAAAGAAAGCATTAATGTGTCACCAAACCTTTCTTCTGACATTAAAAAAGAACACACGTGATGACATTTAAATGTAATTCTAAGTAATCATGCCTATTATGGTAATATTGTCCAGTCAAGAAACGATCTGAAAATTGGGACAATGTATGGACCTTCTGGTTATTGTTTCAACATGTTATACATTAATACAAAGATCACCATAACCTTTGTTGTCTCATGGATTGGGGAAACAACAAAGGAACTGAGACAAATATAGCGGCTCAACAAAAGACATTTATTGGTCAAAAGACAATGGTGGCTGTGTCAGAAAACTGAGGTTATTCTCACTCCTAAACCCCATGGATATACTTCTCAGGTGGCCAGGGAATGGCCATTACTCTTGGATCCAGACCCTGGGGGTGGAGAAGCAAGGGGTTCAGAGTTTGGGATTGGGGTACCATCATGTGAGACACAGTATCCCCCTTTCCATAACAATGACCTTCCTAAACATCCCCCGACCTTTGTGGGACACTACAAGACTGCTCCCATCAAGTCCCCACATCTGACAGTTAAAAGTACTCAGCCGAAGACGACGAGATTGAAAGTAGTAAACTCTATACTTCCTTTACCACTGTGTTACTGGGACAAAGAAGATGCCTGCATCGAGTCAGGCGTGTCTTTTTAATCATGGCTAGGCAAACCTAAGTAAATACACACACCTGCAACATGTCAACCTGTTAAATGGTTGCAGGTGTATAAAATGAGAGTCAGAGAGGGCGCAATAGGGAGACTGCCTGGGAGAGACCAGTAGGGGAACCCTAATGTATGGAGGCCACCTAATGCAGGAGCCAGATCGCCCGCAGAGACCACGAAGAACTTTTGTGGTCCAAGACAAGTAGCCCATGTTGTGGCACAGGTGTGGGAGTCTCCAGTGTGTGGTGTGAGCAGCACAAGCTGCAGGAGATTCCCAGAGAGAGAGGACAACGACATCCGCATCTGGAGAGAAGTCTCTCCGAGAGCCGGCATGCAGGGAAGACTGCCCGGCAGGTAATTGGTGCTCGAATCAGAAGGACTGCCGGCCTTGCGATGAGAGAGGAGCTGCATGGGCCGTAGGAGGGAGCAGCCATCAGCCGGTGAGTGTCAGAGGGAACACTCGGGCACCAGGGTGTTCCGAACTGACCTGAATTTTCTAACGGTCTTTGAAACAATTACACTATATGCATATTGAATAACCAACCAAGCAGAAACTTGAAATTACATAGTACGAATGCATTATAAATACCGAACTGCATGAAAACGTACAATTAAGCATAACGGATGCATCATAATTACCAAAATGAATGGAAGCTTCAAATTAAGCCTAAATAATGCATTTTTAGCACCAAACAGAATGAATAGATGAAATTAAACATAAATAAGTATATTAAATACCAAGCTGAATGGAACCCTGAAATTAGATACATTGAATACTGAATGCACTAGAAAAATGTTATGAACAAAGCAAACCTTAAAGGACAATTAAAGTGCCCATGTGAAAATAAACTACAGAAAAATGGCATAAGTGTGACAGGGTGCTACAGAAGGTAGGACAAGAATAATACCCCAACAAGGTGTACTGTTATGAATGAATGCAATGCATCAAGGCCACAGACTGGCGAGAGGTGTGTGACACGTGGTGGCAGAATCAAGAGGTTGACAAGGAGAAGACAAAAAAGTGTCAACTTGCATATAAAGCCAAGAGGCCAACAAAGTAGAATTAACGGAACAGTGACTTGGTACACAGAGGTAGGAGCTGAAGAAACTGCGTGGCCCTGAACCTAGGGATCCTGGTTGCGCAACCTGTGATGGGTGGACCGGGTGGTCTGGTAACTTCGCCTAGACCAGTGAGCCCTGAATGAGTTGCAAAACAAACCAAGGAGAAATATTGTGAAGAAACTGGCGAAGCCAGCCACAAGGAGAATCAAGTTGCCTACGGGTTTTGTTGCACTTATTGAAAGACAAAAATAAATCTGCTAGAGTTGAAGTCTTGGGGAAGGGCACTCCGAGACTTGAGGACCTGTACCCATTGTCTTGAAGGCAACGCCTCAAGACCCCTTTAATTTGTGAACTGCGTTGCCTGGAACTTGGGGAAGGGAACCTCAAGGAATATTTGGAACTGCGTGGCCTTGAATGTGAAGAAGGTCATCTTGAGACTTTTTGTGGAACTTTCTTGCAATTGGGGAAGGGAAGCTGAAAGAAAGCTGAGAGCTGGAAAAGTTTAGACTTTGAGTTGAACACTGTTTATTTTATTAGTGACATCCCTACATATTGGTTAGCGTTCGTTGTGAGGGCATGAATAAGTTTTGGACACAGACAGACTTTTAAGTTGAACTCTTTGACTCAGACTTTCTTTAGTTTTGTTCAGGTAGGGAAATCCCACCTTACTATAGGGAAAGTTAGGCCTTCAACCATCCTGACATTTAAGTTAATAAATACCTTTTGTTTGAACTTTAACTCTGTTGTCTGTTTCTTGCTTCATGATGCCTTCACAGTTGGTCTAAGGGTCTATTGCTTCCCAATCTGTTCTTTGTTAATTTTCAGACCATTGTCATTATAAAACCCCACCAACGGCAATGCTGTAGGATGGATACCCCACCGCTGACTCAGGTTCCTTCTGATGTCAATATCAGTCTTAAGTGTTATGTGAGCCTACAATAGGCCCCAGTCTTCTTGTGTTTTCCCAGCTCTGATCCTACTGGAGCACCATGTCAGAAACTTGACTGGCTTGTTCATAGATTCTCTATAAACCTGCCTGGTACAGGTCCTTCAATTAACTTTCCTGGCTTAGGTTTTCAGTAAACTCCCTTTGCTCACCTTCTCAAGTCAACAAGTGTGATTCATTTTCCTTTGTGCGATTACCAGTTCGACCAGAATCCAGACTGTAGCTTGAGTCTTGACCTACTTATTCTCCCCCCACTGCTTATATCTATTGGGGTCTCTATGTTATGGTCTTATTTTGATTGCTCTCCACCCTTTAAGCACTTGTTACATGACTGCACCACACTTTAACCCCATTGATCTCATCTTGTGTCTCTCAACATTTCCTCTAGCCTTTGCCACCGTTGGCATGGCAAACAGTAGTTCTCTATTTTAGATCTTTATGTACCCTTACCCATCCCGCTCTCTAATTCTCCTCTGTCTTCAACCTCTTCCTGTCTCTGTTGTTTTCATCCTTTCCCATCATCTCCTTGCCAATCGCTTTGGGTATCACTTCTCCTTTTCCTTCCTTTTTCTGTCCCTCCTAAGTCACCAACCTCTCTCTGCCTCCAGTTTTTTTCTGTATACTGGATGTCTGTTCAAAGTCCCACACTCAATGCATGTGTGGCTGCTATGAGCCAAATTGCTAGTGATCATCCTATAGGTCGGTGGGCCGTTACACTGTTACTCTGGATTCAGCTGGCCAAGTCATTGTGACCACCTGATCCAATGGTGGCCCTCAAAAACTGAACAGTTATCCGCAATGATTTGTGGCATATGGTGTCCATCGTGTACCTGAGATCACCAGGTGATAATGCAATTGAGGTCGACTCCATGTAATATGATCATGCACATTTCAATCTCCTCCGAAGCTGCTTCACACTGTTTGGTGCATTCAAAGGCCCCAAACTGAAGGTCCATTTCACCTAAGAAACAAGATTTTTAAACACTAATATCAAAAACTCTTTTTCATGTGTGGCTGCAAGGGAAAACTGCAGGTCCCTTTCACATGAAAAGTAGGATTGTTCAACACTAACACCAAAACGGCTTTGCTTGTGTGATTGCAAATGAAAACTGAAGGGCCATGTGAAAAAGGCCTACCTGTCACTAGCCAAGGGAAAAGAGCAATTTAATTCACAAAGCAAGAAGAAAAATCAAAGGTCCCTTTCACATGGAAAACAGGATATTTAAACAATGACACAAAAACGGTTTTTGCATGTGTGTTTGCAGTTTAAATGTGAAAAATGTACCCCTGCTAACATTTGAAAAGATAAGCCTCTTTTGTTGTCCATGGACAAGCTTCTGTAGGCTTGAGACAAACCCTTTTGCATGCTGTGGGCACTTCACAAGGAAGTCCCCAACTGCAGATCTGGATTTTACATCCCCAAGCTAATTATAAAGGCAGTAATGTGTCCTGCTTATGGTGTGGAAAGCTCAGTATTGCCCAGACTTGCTGGCTCTGAAGGTAGTGACTGCAGGACAAGTTCCCCTTGGCTGGAGCATGACCAAAAGGTTTGACAATGGAGGCAACACACTTCAAAGCTCAAGCTGCAAACACAAATAGAATGATAAAAAATCTGTTTACAGGCTGACCCAGTGAGACCATGTGGCCTGAAGGAAGCAGAATGGTGATTTGTACCACATGAAGATTCACAATTAATTTAAAAGGAATATTATCATTTAGGCCTTTTTCTCAGCAACCATAAGTCGTACTGATTACATACATGTGCTATTTTTGATGTAATTTCCAGGCAGTTGTGGAGATTTAAAGAAATTCATCCACCTGCAACTCCGGGAACTGTAATGACCATCTAAGCTGGGTTTCTGGCTGATCTAAAAAGGTTCCGACTATGACAGTTGATGAACAGGTGGAGGGAAAAATTAGAAGTATGGGTAATAAATCACATATTCATAACTGTTATGCTTTTTGTGAAAATGGCAGAACATTGCCAAACAGTCATCCAACATGGTGCAGACCCGACTGTTTGATTAAATGCACCACAATTAGCTGAAAAGGAAAATATATATATTATGGCAGTTACTAGTAAATCACAAAGCTTTTGATACATAACTCGTTTTTGCCAAACATTTGAAAGGAGAAGAAATGACGATTACAAATGGGAATTGCCATATGTTGCTCTAGCCCCCTAAATCAATCCTGAGAGGGGGCTGGATTTGGGAGGCGAGAGTAGGGTAACTGTCCATTCCTAGTTTCAGGAACTATTGCAGGATACATCCCCAAGATTGGAAAATTGTGGGTGTCATTGCTCCTATATAAGGGGGACTGCACTTGGAGGAGTGGATAGAGCTGGTGAAATTTACTATCAGGAGGGTTGCTTAAACTTACCATCTGATAGATGTCAGGAAACACCAGAAGAGATTGCTGAGAGTGCATCTGGGTCAACCTGTCTATTTCTAGGAAGACCTCAAAGCTGGCTGGGTGCTATGGTGGAGAGCGGGAGGCCATCTTTGAGAGTGGAGTGACCAGAACCCTGCACTATCATTCCAGAGTGTCCTGAGATGCAGCTGGCTTTCCTGAACTTTAAACAGAGGCTTTCTATGTAAGTGGAACTGAGCACTGGGAAAGCAAAAGGTGGGGGAGTCTGCTTGCCTTAAATCATTTCCCTTTATAGTGGGCGGGAGGTCAGAACTGTGTAGATGTTATGCGCCCCTTCTATGTGAGGGTATGGGACCGATGGCGATGCAGCCGCCATAGAATTGCTCCACTACATTGTGCCGCAGCGTTTACAGCGGTCTAGTCTTTCCATCTGTCATGGCCGCCGCCGCCGGCCTTTCAGCAGTTCTCTGCCAGAAGCAGACGCGTTGCAACTGTGTGACTTCCTCCTTCATTGCCAGTGCTCCCATGAGTTTTCCTCTTGGCTCTGATGAGCCCTTTTCTCTGGCGCCCTTCGCCTTGCCTTTTTTCCCTTTTCTGCCTCTCCTTTGCTACTCCCTCCTTTCGGGGTTTCCCATTACCTCTTGGCTTCTTCCTGCCTTGTCCGCAATCTCTGGCTTCCCGGGCCGGCTCTTCCCTGCCCTCTTCTTACTTACCTGGATTTCTGCTCATTTATCCTCTCTCGTCTCCCGCTTCAAGATTACGGAGTGGAGCCGTTCTGTTTGTGAATCGACAGCTTACCTGTTTATCCGGAAGACCATCACTGACACACCAAGTGTACTTCAGGGTTTTTTGCCTTTGCGGCTTTTCCCCTTCTGGAGGCTGCGTATCCGGGGCCTCTGGTTTCTGGATATTTTTCCGGTAACCATTCTGCCGTTGTTCCGCGGTCGGCCATACCTGCATAAAAAGAAATCAGCAGTGAGAGAAAAGAAGAAGAATAAAGCATCTCCCACTTTATCTTCAGGTGAGGAAGAGAGTGAGATAAATTATTCAGAGACTGAAGTTGACTTACCTGACAGCTTGCAACGCCAGAAAGCTCCCGCAATGGCGACAACTGAACAGGTCCAAGAGTTGGTAGCGGCCGTTCAGTCCTTGAATATGGAGGTGCGAAACTTAAACCAGGAGTTACAGAATATCAAGGCAGAGAACAATGTACTCTGACATTGGCAAATCGTGAATCCCGTAATACGGATCTTCCTCCAATGCCACTGTCATCCGGAAAGTATGACGGTTCTTCGAAGCGGCTTAAGGAGTTCATTGAGGCGTGTAACATACAATTTGCCTTTCGGCCTACAACCTTTTCCACCGATCTAAGTAAGGTCGGGTTTTTGGTTTCTAATTTGTCGGGGAACACACTGGCCTGGGCGAGTCCCTTTGTTACGGCAGATTACCCTATTTTGAGGGACTGGAGTGCTTTTTCTTGAAAAGTTTAAACAGTCTTTTGAAAGGCCAGAAATCAAGTATATGGCTTGTGAAGAATTGTTGAAGGTCCATCAAGGGCAGGTGGATCTCTTATCGTACATCACCAAGTTCAAACAACTTGCCACAGAAGGTAATTGGCAGGAACAAGCCCAATTTACCATCTTCCGGAGAGGACTTAAGGAGGAATTGAAGGATGAACTTGCGAGAATTCCTCGTCCGGCTTCTTTCACTGAGTTGTTGTCAGTTACACTACAAATTGAGCATCGCATCAACGAAAGGAGGCAAGAAAATAAGAAGGCCAGAGGGGCCTTCAGTCTTCCCAGTCCTTTGTGTGCCACTCCTGTTTCCCCAGGTCTCTCTAAAGAGGAACCCATGCAGATCGGCACTACAAGATCGCCTCTCACTACGGAAGAAAGAAAGACGCCGTGAAGCAGGTCTCTGCATGTATTGCGGATCTGCCTCTCATCTACTCCGTGATTGTCCCGATGTCCCACCGAGATGTTCAGGAAATGTGGTGCCTTGAACCTAAATGGGACCACGGTTCGAGGAGTGAATAAGGGTCCCTATGTAACTTTATCTATTGCCCCCTCTCGCCAGAATGAAGACGCTCGCCTAATGGTGGTATCCCTGCATTTGTCCTGGGGTCAGAATTCTGTTGACACACTGGCACTCATAGATTGTGGTGCAGCGGGAAGCTTTATGGACACTGTTTGGGCCAACAAGATGGGTATCCAACAAGTTCAGAATAAAGAAGACCTCAAGGTTGAAGGAGTGGATGGCACTCTCCTCTGTTCAGGTCTCATCGCCCACTCCACTGAAGCCATCCAGGTTGCCATTCAGCATGACAAGGAAGAGATATCGTTTGATATCATTAGGGCAGCTCACTTCCCCATATTTTTGGGCATTTCGTGGCTCCGTCGTCACAATCCAACTATCGACTGGGCCACCAATACCAATTTTCTCTCTTCCTACTGCAGTCAGTCGTGTTTGGCTTCTCAGCGATATCAGACTGATGTTTTGCAAACCATAGAGTCTCAAATTTGAACCATACACTCTGTACCACCCCAATTCTCTGAATATTCCGAAGTATTTGCTGAGAAGGTGGAACATGATTTACCCCCCCAATGCCCTGAGGACTGTGCTATTGACCTTATTCCGGAGGCTTTAGGACCATTCAGTAGGATGTTTTACTTGTCCCTCAAAGAGTAATTGGTTCTTCGACAATATCTGGATGCCAATCTCAAGAACGGTTTAATTCAACATTCCAAATCACCAGCTGGGGCTTCACTATTATTTATCTAAAAAAAAAAGATTCTGAGGTGCTCCAGCCCTGCATTGACTATCGCGGACTCAACGAGGTCAACATCAGAGACAGGTATCCCATGCCCCTAATCTCAGACATACACGAGGCTGTCAAAGGGGCAGTCATTTTTACCAAACTGGATCTACGGAACGCACATCATCTCCTGTGCATCCGTGCTGGAGATGAATGGAAGACCGCTTTTAGAACCCTGTACGGGCTCTACGAATATAAGGTAATGCCCTTTGGCTTTGTCAATGTGCCTGCAGTGTTTCACCGGTTTATGGACCGGACCTTTTCAGACTTACTATTCCATTCGGTCATCATTTACTTGGATGATATCCTAGTCTTCTCCAAATCCGTCCAAGAACATTCTACTCACCTACATGAAGTACTCAGACGTCTTCAAAATAATCATCTATTGGTCAAACCTAGTAAATGTCTTTTCAGGTATCCTGGGTTCCTTATTTGGGATTTATACTTTCCAGTGATGGTGTTCAGATGGATCTTAAGAAGATTTCTGCAATCTCCAACTGGCCTTCTCCTTCTTCTTCTGTGAAGGAGGTTCAGAGATTTCTGGGATTCGCCAATAATTATCGCAAATTCGTCAAGGACTTTTCTTCTACAGTGGTTCCCATCACTTCTCTTCTCAAGAAAGACCAACTACCCTTTCAGTGGTCTTTGGAAGCTGAAGAGGCATTCAGGAGCTTGAGGGGGAAATTTAGTTCAGCCCCCATACTGAAGCAACCAGATCAATCCAAGAGGTTTATAGTGGAAGCCGATGCATCAGCTGATGCAGTGGGAGCAGCCCTACTGCAAGATCATGACGGAGTCGAACACCCTGAGGCATATCTCTCCAAAACCCTAAACACCAGTCAAAAGAATTATTCTGTGATTGAGCGAGAACTCCTGGCAATCAAACTTGCGTGCGAGGACTGGAGGCATCTCCTTCAAGGAGGAGTAGGACCTTTCACCATACGGACGGACCATAAGAATTTGAAATCTTTAAAGAACATGGAGTGTACCAATGCCCAACAGGCACGATGGGCTCACTTTTTTGCTCAGTATGACTTTGAAATCACCTATTTTCCAGGCATTCAGAATGTGATAGCAGACTCACTTTCTCGTCGATGGAACATCGAAGGCACCTCATCTCAGATCAAGGAGAAGCTCTTCCCAGATCAGGTGTTTATTGGAGCCACAGTGGCCTTTCTCTCCCAAATAAGGTCAGCCAACGAACGATTACCTCTCCCCGAGTTTAAGACTCCCAAGTTTAAGGTTGTGATGAAAGATGGGCTGTTCTTTGTTAACAAGAAGTTATACATACCGTTGCCGGATCTGCGTCTCAAAACTTTGTCGTGTTGTCATGACCATAAGACGCCGGGGCATCAAGGCATAAAGAACTATGAAGATCTTGTCAGGAGATCATTCTTTTGGCCAGAAATATCTGCAGATGTCAGGAGACATGTACAGTCCTTTGTCCAATGCGCTCGCAGTAAACATCGCTATCAGAAGCCCATAGGTCTTCTAGAGCAGATTCCGTTACCTACAAGACCATGGGAGCAGATATCCACAGATTTCATTGTAGAACTACCAGCATCTCGAGGACACACCTGCATAATGGTTACGGTGGATTCCCTTACTAAGTTAGCTCATTTCTCCCCACTTCCGGGATTACCCTCCGCATCTGAAATGGCGGAAGTATTTATCTGAGATATTTTTCGCCTACACGGACTGCCTACTAAAATCATTTCGGATAGGGGGAGTCAATTCACCTCCAAATTCTGGAAAGCCTTATGTCATCAGTTAGGGATAGCACGGGCTCTCTCCTCAGACTTCCACTCACAAACGAATGGTCAGACTGAGAGGCTCAATGGCACCCTGGAGCAATATTTACGATGCTGCGTCAACAATGCCCAAAATAACTGGCATGATTTACTGCCAACTGCCGAATTTGCCTATAATAATTCTAAACACTTGGCTCTTGATCTCAGTTCCTTCTTCTGCACGTATGGTCAACACCCCAAGGGCATACTACCAGTTTCTTCCTCCAATTCCGTGTGCCCCTCGTCTTTTGGGCTTGGTTCCAGAGTGGTTATCCACCAAATAGCTACCTAGATGGATACGTCATTCCAAGTTGTCTCCTAGGTTTATAGGTCCTTTCACAGTGGAATCCCGCATTAATCCGGTGGCCTTTAGCCTCCGCCAGCCCAGGAACATGAGCAAGATACATCTTGTTTTCCACTCCTCCTTATTGCGTCCAGCCTCTGAGGGCATCCTCACTGCTCCTGTTACGTGGCGCAAAGAAGATAACACTGCAACCGAAGATGAGTATGAAGTGGCGGAGATCAAGGACTCACGTTACCGCAGGGGGAGATTGGAATTTCTTATTTCCTGGAAAGGTTATCCCTCTTCTGAAGACTCCTGGGAACCCAGTTCACATGTCCAAGCTCCACGTTTATTGAGAACGTTTTACCGAGTTCGCCCGCACTGGGGGGGGGCATACTGTCATGCGCCCCTTCTAAGTGAGGGTATGGGACCGATGGCGATGCAGCCGCCATAGAATTGCTCCACTACCTTCTGCCGCAGAGTTTACAGCGGTCTAGTCTTTCCCTCTATCAGGGCCGTCGCCGCCGGCTTTTCAGCAGTTCTCTGCCGGCAGCAGACGCGTTGCAACTGGGTGACTTCCTCCTTCATTGCCAGCACTCCCGTGAGTTTTCCTCTTGGCTCTGATGAGCCCTTTTCTCTGGCGCCCTTCGCCTTGCCTTTTTACCCTTTTCTGCCTTTCCTTTGCTTCTCCCTCCTTTCGGGGTTTCCTGTTACCTCTTGGCTTCATCCTGCCTTGTCCGTGATCTCTGGCTTCCCGGGCCGGCTCTTCCCTGGCCTCTTCTTACTTACCTAGATTTCTGCTCATTCCTCCTCTCTCGTCTCCCGCTTCAAGATTACGGAGTGGAGCCGTTCTGTTCGTGCATTGACAGCTTACCTGTTTATCCGGAAGACCATCACTGACACACCAAGTGTACTTTGGTTTTTTTTGCCTTTGCGGCTTTTTCCCCTTCTGGCAGCTGCGGATCCGGGGCCTCTGGTTTCCGAATATTTTTCCAGTAACCATTCTGGCGTCGTTCCGCGGTCGGCCATACCTGCATAAAAAGAAATCAGCAATGAGAGAAAAGAAGAAGAAGAAAGCATCTCCCACTTCATCTTCAGGTGAGGAAGAGAGTGAGATAAATTATTCAGAGATTGAAGTTGACTTACCTGACAGTAGATCCTTAGCCTATTTAACTAGAAATATTAATTTAAATAATTCCCCATTTGGCAGAACACTACGGGGTGAATTTTGTTGAAAATTAACAAAGCTCACCTCCCAGTGTGTGTGGAGAACTATAGCCTATAATTTAATTGGGTAATCCTTTTTTTCCTGCTAAACCCTACTTCTTTAAGGAAGAGGGGTGTCTTTGTTCTTAAATCAGTCCAACCTTTTTATCCAGCTTCCCCAACACAGGCCTTTCAGTGGAGGGGGGTCTGAAATCCAAAATTCTCCAAGTCATTCCAATTTTTCTGTCTGATTTCACCCAACAGAGACCAAAATAGGGTGGCAACTGAAAAACAACCACTAAATCGCCCTGTGTTTATTTTAAACCAAAAATGTGGGTGAAATCATAATTGCCTTATGTATTTGTACCAGTTTTGAAACCCAACTGCTAGCCTTTTAAGCCGGCAGGAACATCAACATTGCACAGCACTACATGTATAATTGTTTTGGTTATTGATCAATTTAATTAACAATTTCTTGATGTGAAGTTTGTAGAATGTAAAGAATTGTGATTTATTTTTTTTAACTAATTTGTGTGATTGATTTGAGTAACGAGAAGTTAATGGGGAGCCAAAAAGAAGGTGGTGCGTGCAGTTCAGTGTGATTTCTAGTACTTTTCATTTTAATAAATCCAAATAGATTTCCTGTACACGTGCCTGCTTCTTGGCTCATTGGTAGCTCAGGGAGAGGGATCTAAGGGGCATGATATGTGTCTGAAGTAGGGCTAAATAAAAGAATCTGTTAGGCAGTTTGTTGAGTCACACCTAGAGTGTGGAGGGAAGGAACTTCCCGTGTTGAGGGTGGCTTTTCAATAAACTGTTACAACACTTGCAAATGGAGATCACAAACCAGCCTTGAGAGGGGAGTGTTTCATTTTTCCTAAATACTGTTCAACTTTGTGCTTTAGGGTTTTATGGTCGGACGAACTGCTGGGATACAGAATGGTCAAGAGACTCTGGGGGCACTCCATGCGTCACCACTGGGAGAGGCATCACATGGAGAATGGCCTTCTCTGGCTCTAGGGCCACTCTCATTCTTTTTCCAGACTCAGGTATAGGGCTTCAACATTTATTAAAAAACAAAACACTCCTAGGCACATTTTAAGTTTGATGATTAAGGGTCATATTTCTGCCATCCAAATCTTATATAAACATGTCTAATTCATAGCAAATAAATGGGCACACTCACAGGATTATAGCACATAAAATTAGCTCATTTCATTTGCTCAAGAGAGGATTCCTTTTAGACATGCAGACGCTGCTGTAGAAGCCCACTTTAATCCCTTAAGCTCTGTAGCGAACATGCTTCATGTGGCTAATCCGTCATAATTTCTCATTGTCTGCTTTATTTACGTGAAGAGAAAATGAGCGATGCATAGCAAGTAGGGATTATAGCTTCCTGTTTTCAGTTTATGTTCCAAAAAGTCATCCCTCTGGTCTTAAGTAGTACCTATGTGTAAGAGGCAGACAAACCAGAAAGCCAGGACACAGTGGCTTTGTTTTACATTATTCAGAAAAAGTCAATGTATTTAGGCGCTTATATAGATATTTTTACCTTATATACTTTAAACAAATGTAGCAACAAATCCGTCGACATTAATAGTGCCTTAATGTCAGTTTGGTGGTATCTCTGTGGTGAATCGCTGAGATACCACCAAACTGATTTAACATTACCAACACTTGGTCCGGCGGAATTACTGCTGGGTTACAAGTGGTGGTATGACGGTGTTAGTCCCCATTTATAAAGTCCATAGGATTCCATGGGAATTTCGATGGAATTACTGTTTTTTGGCAGTAAGGTAGCAGGATTACTTTCAACATTTTGCTGAAGGTCTTTCCTTCACCTTACCTACATACCCATTGTTCGGCAGTGAGATAATGCAACGATAATGCAGTGGTAACAGAGTGCATTACCACCATTGATGGCCACACCGCTAAACTCATAATGAAGCCCTAAGTATTCACGAGACTTAAGTGCAGTATAGCAGTCTCTGAAATCCATATGGATCACTTTCGATACAGATACTTTTTGCCAGTAGTTCAACTTAAGGAATTAATTTTACAGCACTCAACAATCTTATGTCAGGCTACAAGATCAAGTCAAAAACATTGACGGACAACATCAATTGGTTTGCCTGACAAGCAGGTAGAGCAAACAACTTGTCCTGATACTATCAGGTACTCACATCATTTGCCAGATATTTCCATTATATTCCCAAAGACTTCCAGAATTTCCCAGTTACTGTGATGATATGTTCCAGTAGCACCATCATACTGTAGCTATTGTCATCGTGTAACATATCTTAACTTTCTGTGTATTCTTTGGGGGATACCTGTCATAAATTGTCATTACACATCTTCCAGTCCTGAGTGAAAATTCCTTTTTATTTTGTTTGAAGTCAAAAAAGATAAATTTAGAAAGACCCCTCAGAGCAAATAGAGTAGTCTTTCTAAAAAGATCTGTCCAGCACCTGCAGCAAATGAGCATGGGCTGACAGGCGCGGCCGGACAAGGGAATTCTCGCGAGTGAGAGATAAGTATTTTTTGTGTTTGTGTGTGTTATTGAGTGTCTGTGTGTGTGTGCGTGGGAAGGTGCATGATTGCGGTGGGGGAGTTCAAATGTCTGCGATACTGCGGTTGTGTGCTTGAATCACAAATTGCATAATGTACACTTGGCTTGGTGGCCTTTGTTTTTCTCAAAACACACTGTAACATTAACATGTTTGTAACATTGAACTACATATTTTAAGGATGTGGAAGTAGGACACAGTAGGCTCATGTTAATTGGCATAAGCCTTTTTTGAAAGTAAAAGGTTGGGGGTTAAGGAACCTCCTACCTTTCCCTAAAGATAAGAGGGTTTTCCATATCACAACTAAAAGTAAGGAGACAGCCAGGATGTATTTGTCTAAAGTAAATAGTCCACTGTCACAAGCTCAAATCGATTTCCATCCCTCACACTATGGACTAAACTATAAACAACAAAAGGTCTTCTTAACTCAGAAGGGGTTGTAGTTCCAATCAAAGAGTTCCAAATAGCAACAGTTCCAAACCCAAAGTTCTTTAATGTAAAACAAGGTTCCATAATGTTCTTAGATAGTTTTCTGTAACACAAGTTTCCCAACAACCAGGGGCAATGACTCCCTTGCCCTGGTTCCTTCTCATTTCGGTCCCAGACCTCTGCTTCTCTCTCTTGCTGCTTGGGCCATTTTGGTTAACTTCCCTGTCAAGTATGGGCCTTAGTAATGTGCTTTGTGGTTTCCTTTCTTCTCATGGAAGTGGGTCCCAGACCCCTTTTCTTTACTTTTGGGTACTTGGAGCCCTCTTCTCCAAGTATCGCCACAATGAAGATGACTCGTGTGGTTCTCGTGTGGTGGTCCAAGACCCCTCTTCTTTATGTGTGGGTACTTGGTGCCCTTTCCTACAAAGTTTTCTTTTCCTATTCGAAAATAATGTGTTGTCACTGTTTATAAGTGGTTGTTTACATATCAAGTTTTGATTTATTTATTTTGAGAAACAGGTGGCATCAATGACATTATTTGTAGATTACAGAGCATCTCAACGTTGTGGCAAGTAAACATAACCTTTCACCCTTATGAGGGCAATAAACCGAGTGCCATTTAAAACACAAAAATGGGGCAACAGTAACAACTATTACAGTGCTTAGAAACTGGACTAGTCTGGCATGAAGAGCTATAATTGAACAGTATATTATCATCCCCCTCTTCATCAAATAATCAGCCTCAAATGTGCTTCATTTCTCCTTTCTCCATTCCTATGATGCCTGTGTAGAGGAGGAGCCAAAAGCCTCTACCAGACCCGCCAATATGTTGGGGGCCAGAGATAGTGACAAGGGTGACACCTGTAATGATGCCAATAACATGAGCAGCCTTTGAAGCAAAATACCCATTGAGGAAGCCATTCTTTATGTATCCACAGAGAGCTGAAATACACAATTGAAGCTCGAAGCATGGTCTCCAGACACGTGACCAAGATGGAAATAGACTCAAACGGATGATGTTGAGGCAAGCAAAAGCGAGTATACCCACACTCCCTAATATTCTCAGGAGTTGTGAAGCCTACAAGGCTATGTTCAAAGGCTAATTGACTGACAAAGTGTAAGAGTGATGATGTATGTCAGGCTAATTGGGTGGGAAGCTATGGTCAAGATGAGCCAACCAGCAACTGAGTTGTCAGCTTGTGCACTGCTAGTGGGTGGAATATTCCAGAATGGTTGCCAACCAATTATAGAGGGCCATGTAGCAAAGAGCCCTATAGGTTGAGAGCCAATTGATCATTGTGCATTGTGTGATGATGTAGATAACTTTCACTAGAGGAAGGCTTAGGTGCCCACCTGACAGTAGAGACCCAATCATAACTTCAACCTGTAAATACTGGAGGCGGGTGTCTGTACTCCTGCTCTCTATATGGTAGAGGAGAGGCACAGAGGACCCCAGCCAAGATTCTTTATTTGGTAAACGTGGGCGAGCAATCAAGGCCTACCTTCTCAGGAGGTGATTCGGTCTGGTTCTTAAGTACAGTGCAGTCCCCAAGCACCCACAAAGGAATGTCCACACACTGTATTAGTGAAAATACAGTCTTTATATAATTAAGGTTCAAGGTTATGTACACAATCACAATAACTCACTTTGTGCTCAGTTAATCTACAATAGCAAACATATACAGTTCTAAGTGGTAGCACACTTATGGTCAGATTTCATTAAAGTTCATCAACTATACTGCGGCCAAATGTCACAAAAATCAATTAATAAAGGTAACCAACAATAGACATAGGAGGAAAGCAGTTGGTTAGAACAATTGGCAGAATACTGGCCCCTACTACTAGACACAGTTCTGTGTGGAGATTCCCCCACCTGGGCAACCTGTAAAATAAAGATATACCACAAGCCCAGTCCATATATTGTTAAATAAGCCTTATTTCCTTCTAAAATATTTCTACCACTGCAATGTACCTGGAATAGCAGAGTTCCTTGAGGAGGCATTGAGGGATCCTTCTTGAGTGACTCCCCCTTTAAAGCAGGAGACACTGATCGTCGATGGGCCTCAAAGAAAGTGAACTTAGTGTCGATGATCCTCGATGGAAAGTTTGGTAGCGTCGAGGCAGCAGCTTCGGTCATGGCGGTGCTGGTCGATGAAGAGTCAAAGACGTCCTGCAAGGATGAGGCATCAGGGGCATCTCGATGTCGATAGGTCAGGACCGCAAAGAGTTTGTGAACAACTTTGACCCAGCGAGGGCGTCGAGTCATCCAGCGTCTCTACGGTCTTTGGGTGGCAGGAAACCCACCGGCAGATGCTCCTCAGTGCGTCAACAGCTTGGCCTTCTCTGGAGGGACAAGACGGTCGGTGGTGCAGATGAGCACGCCTGGGAATCAACTGTCTTAATCAATGGAGCGTTGCGGCTCCAGTCGTCGATAGCATGGTGTCAAGCGGTCCCCGCTTCTGGGCAACATTGCTTTGACGTGCCTCCAGCGGTTATAGCAAACCTGTGAACCCTGGTCGACGACGGTGGATGGAATGTCCCCTGCTTCTCTTCATTTTCCTCAGTGGTCCCCATCTCCGGTCGGCAGCCTGTCGAGGGTCTGACTTCCAGGGAACTTTGGGGACGGTTAGCGGTGCTTGATGGTTCCTCGGAGCTTGGGAAAAGTGCGCCTAAACAGGTCTTCTCTCGGGTCAGTCTCAATATCAAGGCGGCTTTCAGATTGCGGTGAAGGTAACAGCAGTCAACCTTCTTCTTCAGGCTCAGCATCAAGATCAAGCTTCCATTTCGACTTCAGTTTCTGAACGAATTCTAGCAGTGGGAGGCCCCCAGATATATTGCTGTTCGCCCATTCATTCTGCTTTGTCACATTCAGGCAACCAATCACTCAGAAGGGCATTCAGAAGTCAGGCAGCCAATCAGGCATCCAGTGCATTAAGGACATTCTCCACCCTCTCAGACACTCACAACAAGGAATGTGTATTGGGACAAGTACCCATCCATTAAACACTACACTGCATTCATACCAGTTTCGGGCAGGGCTCTTCAGTGATTGTGTTTCATACCAGTAACCAGACATCCACAACAAGAAGTACGTATTGGTCACACACTCCATTCACCCAGGTCCAACCCACAGGGTGTACCCACAACATACAGTCGATGGGAAGGCTCCAGCCAGTCAGGCCTGGACCTCACTACAATACCATATATGGAGCTTCCACCCAACAGCCAGTGAGGGGGAAGGGACAGAGTCAGGGCTGCCTGTGCCGTTGGGAAAACAAGGTAGCAGGCAATAGAAAGCAAGAGGCCACAGGGGCCATCTTGTTTCCTATCAGGAATCAACTGATTCCAATGTCATGGAGGATACTCATAGCACCTGTCAAATTCAGCATGGAGCTTCCACCAGCCCATACCCTGCTCTGTGGGCCACCCACAGGTACCCAAAAATATACACTAGGGGCACAGGGTTGCACCCCCAGCCATGGGTGCCATAAGGGTATCCCATGGGTCTGTACACCAAACCAAAAATAGGAAGAGCTGCACTGCCAGGAGTCTCACATGGACTCTTGGGCAGAAAATAATACAGAACACAAATGAAAAAGGACTACAGGACAAGGGCAGGGAGGCCCTGTCCCTCCAATGCATTTCCAGCATCACACAACCCAAATAGACAGTATATGTAGATGATCTGAGTTACCTTATCACAGCCCCACATAAGTTTTACAATTTGACACGTAGTATGACGTCAATGATGACAACTATTTAGTATATGTTTCTTTTAATGAAATGCATGGAGATTATGCTGTGTGACACCTTCTGATGTTCATTGTACTCCCTGTTTTAGATAATTGTTAATAAAACCGCATACACCTTGCCAACTTCTTGAGTCAACCTTGTTATTGGTGTTTGAGTAATTTCTGCATCCCCATCCTTCCCATAAGAGCGCCACCTCGTCTTAAAGAACCAATTATCCGAGTTCATTTCCTTTGGGAATATATGTGGTACTTTGTGAGGATGTGCAAGTTGTTCCATGGACCCTGACAGCCAGCATGCGACATATGGCAAACGATAAACCATTAAAACAAAATGATTAACCTACATGCAGAACAAAGGGATTAATCTTATAGTAACCACTACTTATTAAAGCATACTGGCAAAGTTGTTTAAAACAGCCTCCATCTGTACGTTTTATGCCATGTTTTAAATAAATTACAGAGATGTATTGTGGAGCAATATGAAAACAATATTTATCATTCAGAAGACTTCTCTTTTGTGCCTGCGTGTTGCTAGGTAGCTGCAATTATTTCTTAGCGGATATCCAGCTACATTAAGGAGCTTCTCCTTCATTGATATTTTAATAACAATTCAATTGGAATGTGGCAAAACAGGAAGACATGTTTGTACTAATATCTGCCGGGTCCTTTTCAACACAATCCCTAGAAGCATATGCACTTTTATTGATAAGGCATTTTGATATGATAAGGCATTTCTAACGCGCCTATACACAAGTGTCCATGGACGGGTAGCTAGAACGCACCATGCTTACTGTCCGTGGCCTGACAGTTGGGACATGATACAGGTTAGTGCATTGTTGACACTGGTTGTAAACATGATCCACTTGTGCAATATTCATCTGATGTGCTAAAAGTCTAATTAAACAAAAATAAAGAAAGACAAACAGGAACCATGAAAAATACAGAGGTTTCCAAATACTGATAGAAAGATGTCATGAGAATTCAGAATGCATGCCTGGCAACACTCACACCCTTATGCCAGAGCGTAACATCCTGCACTTAAGCGTGCCTGACTTCAGAAACATCTTCCAATTGTATTTAATAAAAACCTGAAAGCACTATCCTAAATATCCCTAGTACATTGACAGACGGTGAACTTGCATATCATCTAAATGATATGTTGGAATCCCTTTCCATGAGTGGCCATTGTTTTATAGCAATTAGTACCTGGCGAGGAACAGCGAGATTGTAACATGTAATCTCATTGGCCCTCGCCAGGGCGTTACCCGACTGGGAATCCTTCTCCCCACAATGTTCCTTTCTTTCTGTCCCCGACAGGGGGGGTCAGTGTGGCAGCTACTCAGTCAATGAGGAGGCTCAGAATGGGGTAATCCCCGCTCCAAATCACCACAGAGCTGGAGGCTGCCATCTTCCCCCCATGGAGATCGAGGTAAATGTTGTTCCACTCCCCCTTCCACCTCCCCCCAATTCAAACAATTCTCTCCCTGCCCTCCCAATCCCACTTACCTTATTTTCTGTCCATTTCAGGAGCGGACGCGCTGGGAACACTTCTGTTCCCAACGCATCCACTCACGATCCGCAACAGCCCGTCATGGAAAGGAAGAAGGGACTACATGTCTGCTATAAAAGGGTTGTGTGCTTGAATCACAGATTGCATAATGTACACTTGGCTTGGTACTCTTTGTTTTTCTCAAAACACACCCTATCATTTACATGTTTGTAACAGTGAAATACATATTTTAAGGATGTAGAAGTAGGACTAGGACACAGTGGGCTCATGTTAATTGGCATAAGCCTTTATTGAAAGTAAAAGGGTGGGGGTTAAGGAACCTCCTACCTTTCCCTAAAGCTAAGAGGGGTTGCCCTACCACAACCAAAACTAAGGAAACTGTCAGGATGTCTTTGTCTAAAGTAAATAGTCCACTGTCACAAGTCCAACACAATTTCCATCCCTCACACTATTGACTAAACTATAAACAACAAAAGGTCTTCTTAACTCAGAAGAGGTTGTAGATCCAGTCAAAGAGTTCCAAATAACAAAAGTTCCAAACCTAAAGTTCTTTAATGTAAAACAAAGCTGCACAAAGTTCTTAGATCGTTCTGTGTAACACAGGCTTCCCAACCACAGGTGCAATGACTCCCTTGCCCCATTTCCTTCTCTTGAAAATTCTCTGTTTCTTGTAACACAACAGCCAGGGGCAATGACTCCCTTGCCCTGGTTCCATCTCTTTTAGGTCCCAGACCTCTGCTTTTTTCTCTTTCTGCTTGGGTCAACTTGGCTCACTTCCCTGCCAAGCATGGTCCTTAGTAAATTGCTCTGTGGTTTCCTTTCTTCTCATGGGAGTGGGTCTCATGGGACTACTTGTAGTACCTTTAACCCTTCCATGTCAGACATTTTGTTTGTTTACATTTTGACATTTGTTTTCAATGCCCACCAAGGAAAGGGAAAATGGACTTAGTTTTCCCTTCCCCGGCGGCCATTTATTTTACTTTTTTATTCCGAAATGCTAGTACTCTGATCTTACGGACCAGGGTACTAATAGCAAGAGGCCCCTCGCAGGGCAGGCATTACCACTTCAGGTAATGCCTCCCTGCTCGGGGCTTATTGCTTAATTACATGACTTCACCTGGATGAACTACAAAGTCCTCTCACTTCAAAACCATCTCCAGTCTGAAAAATAGACTGGCTTGTAAGGAGAAATCTAGGGAAAGTCATCTCATGTGCTTTGGTCGTCTAGAACTCCATCCCGGTGGTATTCCAACAACACTTTGGTGTAGCCTGAGTTCCAACTATTTTGTGCACACCCCAGTCATATATTGTAAATTGATTGATTGATTGAAACAAAACAAAATTCATATTGTCTTCTGCTGATTCTAAGTCTCACTGGGATAGTTCCCTGCAACCTATTCCTTGGGTTCGATCCCTAGTTCCTCTATTTCTTAATTTTGTTTTGTTTACCTGGCAGTACTACAAGATGTCAAGTAAGTAACACGTGATAAGGCCTTGAGAACGACCATAATGGTCGAAACACGTGTCGGCTATTGGTGATTAAGTTCACGAACCATACAATTTGAACGTAAAGACATTATCAGATTGGACTCACAGTGTGGACTATAATCATTTGTGCTGACTGCATATTGATTTGTACAGTGTGAACAAGCAGCTTGTGAATAGTAGTGTCAAGCGTGGAGATAGCCTTGCAATATCCAATTAATTTTCACTACAGTGTGGGCCCGTGTGGAGGGTTCTCAGATTGCGAGACTCCCGCTGCTGATGTTTAACTTGTGCTAACTCTAGTAAACAACGTAATAGGTTGGTGAACAGCGCACGGTTCTGAGTATCAATCCACAGAAGTTCCCAGTCATATATTGTAATGGGATAATAATAGTCTCAAGACTTTCCTCTTTGCTTCTGCTTTCTCTCCTCTTCTCACCTGCTGATCTCCTGGCTGAATCTGAAACTGCACTGGTTACCTGGCTACCCTCTGATCTCGGGCCCAGGTCCCCTCCCCACCAGTTGCACACCTGCACTGTCCCCCTGGCAACCCTAGCACTGTTTTGTATCCCAACAGCCCTACTTGCACTTGACACCTTATGTCTGCACTTACCCTTTCACTTACCACCAGCTGACTGCATTTTCATGTATTGTCCTTATTCATCTTACTGTTATCCTATGTACTGCACTATCCCTTCCCCCCTCACATACACTTGCGCAATCTCATTGTCACCTGGCCTAGCAGGATCACTGTCTCTATCCTCCCTCTGTTTCCCATCCCTTGCCTCGTCGCTCCTTGAAACACTTGTGTATAGGTGCATTATAATTGCCATAACATATCATAATGTTTACTTATTTTTTATGGGTTTCTTTTTCAGTGTCTGAAGTGTCTTACATGTTTGAAAGGTTTTAAAGCTGGAAGGTGTAACTGAAGTTTCACATTGTTCACAGGAGAAGACAGTAAGATCAGGACATAAAGGAGATAGCAGTGGGACTGGAGGGGTTAGAGTACATGTGAGGATACAGGTATGTTTTGACGATCTTTCGAAAAGTGGTGATGGAGCGTGAAGTATGGATTTGAAGCACTAGGGTGTTTCATTCTCTGGGTGTTTTTTGTCTGCATGTTAGTTTTCAGAGTTTAGAAGATGCTGGCTTGTTGGTCTGGTGTTTATGTGGATGATGTGTTTGAGATTGTCATGAAAGTAAAATGGGGTTTGAGATGGATGACTTTCAATACAATACAGAGTCCTTTGAAGGCAATTCTCTGAGAATGGGGAGCCAGTGGAGCTGGGGCAGAGCTGGGGTGATGTTTGAAATTTTGGGTAGGTGGGGGATGAGTCTGTATGACTTGCATTAGTAGAATCAGTCCTGCAGATTCTGCTCTCACATCTTCAAAGCACCACTCTTTCCACATAATTAATATCACAAAGAAATATCTATTTTATTAGATACACATGAGAGGAAAATGTTGTCACTGTTCGAATTTCAAGCCGGGAATCCAGGAAAACTTTCTCTGCTGTCGCTGACTGACACCAAATGTGGCGGAGGGTACCAGCAGGCCTGATCGAATAGGAGAAGGTTGGTTTAAATGGAAATTAAGAACTCAAACCAGCAAAGGGGCCAAGCCGGGTAGGCTCCCTGGCTTGAAATCCGAACAAAGTTTATGGAAAGGAAGAGATTGCTACTGCAATAAACGAAAGAACAGAGAGAACAGTGAGAGGGATGTGGCGCAGTAAAGCATGTACCCTTAATGACATTTGGATTCCTTTTCAATAAGAGGCAAAATATTCCAACAAGGGAGATTTAGAGAACCTGCTGAACAGTAATAAGAGAGGGGTGGATTGGTGTCCAAGCAGAATTAAATCTGTCCTGATGAAGGCCGAAAATGTAATTGAGGGACATGAATATGTGCTCTCATCCCGCTGCTTAGTGGCCGAAATACAGTTGTGTTGACATGTATATTTCTTTTAAAGAAAGTCTAGTTTATTGATTAGTTAGTAGGTCAAGATCATCACATATGTGCTTTGTTCAATATTTGAGGTATTTGTCTGGTTGCTAAAGCCAGTCTCTCTAGAATCCAGGTAATGTGCAATATTTCAGAACAGACAGTTGAATATTAAAAGTGCACATGTCTCTGATTTGAGAGAAGTTATCAGCACATTGGCAGTGATTGTAGACTGCAGCAATTCATCAAGTCACTTTGATACTAGCCCCTGCCACAAATTAATTTGTGTGTTTTTATTATTGCTTTTAAGTGTGTGGATTAATGTTTTTTGACAAAACGTTCCTCTCATGTGTGTTTAATAAAGTAGATATATTGCTGTGATATTAATCGTGTGGAAAGAGTGGTGCCTTGATGGTGTCAGAGCAGAACCTGCAGGACTCATTTTACCACTGGTAGGAGCACTATACATTCTGTTTGAAGTCCCAGTGAGTAAAGTAGTTTTTTCCGGGTCCCGGTCTTTGAGCGCATGACTAGCATAAGGGCAAGTGCGATGTTGGGGAGTCCAGTGAGATGTGGCAGGGTCAGAAGAAGGAGTCGAACACATTAAGGACATGTTACTTCTCTTCAATGAAATTATAGGTAAAAAGGCCTATATTTTCCTCTTACTGAAGGGCCTCGCCTGTCATCAGGAAGTCCAAAGTAACTGTCCTCCATCCCAAACCGAATTCTACCTGAACCTACCACTAATTTGAATAACACAAAAGGGGCCAAAAGAAGGTCTCTCTTCTCTTGGTTGCTTCTCCTCTTGCCTTCCTTCCAGCGGCTTTCTCTTTCAATTAGAATCTTATATCCTGGGGTTATTGATACTTGACTGTCTCCATTTAGAAAATGCTCTTCCTTCAGTTGTCTTCCCTAATAACCTCTTGAGACTTCAGTCATGAGCGCCTTTAGCTCTTCCCATATACTTGTGGGTTTTGTAGTGTCTTTAATGCCAGGCTTAGGTCAAATTTCCTTGAATACTTTCTCCCCCTCATGTCTTTCACCTTATAGTGTTTATATACATGAAGGTTAATCTTCCCTGGATTTTGTATGACTTTATGCCAACTACTGTTTCCCCTCTCCTGCGTTTTTTTGTACTGGATTGTCTCTTTTCTGATTCTGGTCACTTAACATTCTCTTTTCATAACGCTTGTCACACTGGTACATGGTGGCAACTCTGCTTTCCTTAAGGCGCTGGGGGCGTCTCCCTTCAAGGATATTTGCTTCCACTTTTTAGACGTTTCCCATACAGCATTATTCCTCACACATTGTATTGACTTCATATAACTTAAATGATCCTTATTTGATGTTCGGATTTCATATGTTTTATTATGCAAAGTTTCTATCTTTCTCATATGTTGCCCCGTTGGCTTCCTGTCGTTCGCGTTCTCCCTGGTACCCCTTCTGACATAGGTGAACCTGCAGGGCTCAGTGCACAGTCGGGCCTTCTGTTTCCCGATTCCTGTTCTCTGTATCTGGTCTCATTGGCATATCGTTCTCGGCTCTGCAGCAGTGGGATGTGGTCTACGGATGCAGGCAGCAGGATGCTCTTAGCACTCCCTCCTCGGGTGAACTTGGCATTGTTAGCTGGACCCTACATCTGCCATGATGCAGCTGTGGTCATGTCACACCCTGGTGTGTGTCACTTTGTTTCCGGTTCGAGCAACTTTTTTCCTGTTTCAGGATTGTTCGGCTGTCTGGCATCTCAATCTGGCATTTCTTGCCTCTCCAAAGTCATGGGCTCAGCAACTTTGCTCTGCTCTGCCTCTCCAGCCCTTAATAATGTCAGCGGCTTCCCCTACTTACCATGCTCTCTAGCCTCCAAAGAGGTACTTGTCCCAGTAACGTACACGTCTCTTTTTAAAGAGACATTTCCTTTTTCTTTGTATGCCTGGTTTTTTCCCACTTTTCAGGAAGTCAAATATAAGTATGACAAATCCGTCTTCATAGGTGGCAGTCCCATAGAGGCAAAGATGGTATTGGACCTAGGGGTTTCCTCATCAGAACAGAGCAGGAGTCCTTGTCCCCTAAGGGGGAGTCACTCCCATTGAGTTCTCACGTGGCCATACTCCTACGGAGGGTGTTGCAGAGCGGGCTCACCTCCCTAGCATCAAAGATGATTCACCCAGAAAACCTGGCCTAGGACCCTTCTCATGTGGCAATGGAAAGGCAGACATGTTCTGATCCTGACCCTGGGGGTGGTGTTCTGTGGGAGGATCATATGGCGAGGGGCAGAAGATCAGGATGAATAGCAAACTCCCTTGTATAATTTTCCCAAAGACTTCAACCTTCTAATGGCCTATTGTAAATTAGAAACTGTTAGAAAAGCTAATTTTGACAGTGTGGACTTCAAGTCTCACAATTGCCAAAGTACTGGGATTAAGGGGAGGACTGCAGAGGCCCAAGACTGCAAGTTGAAGCCAATTAGGTGTAATGATCTGCACCTCAGGGAGACTGGGAGGCAAAAACGGCCCCTTCAGGTGCAGACCATTAAGAAGAACAGTAGAAGAAGGTGGAGTAGTTTTGACATCTCCACAGGGCAGCAGAAGTCAGATGAGAGCCGAGACGCTGGGACCATCGTGGTGTGTAAAACAGATATCGGTCCTGAGAGGGCCTCTTATGCTCGAATCCTTGACTGCAGAGGTTGCGCAGCAGAAAGCACACCCTTTAACAGTTTTCCCCATATTCAGACAAGCGCTCGTGGTAGGCGAGCACCGGAGAGCTGTGAGAGCCAGGAGAGCTTTGCTGTTGTCAGACACAGGCATCCGGAAGTCGTGAAGGGGGTGTTGCTGGGCCGAGTGGGAAACCCTTACAAAAGAAGTACTTGCTGTTAGTAGTGTATTTGGGCCTGGCAAAAGAGTACACCAGGTCAGAGATCTTTGTAGCATTTTGTTCTGTTCTGGCAGGAGAGCAGCTGAGAACTTTTTAGTATTAAGGGAAACCATTGAAGTGCTGTGTTGTGGTTATCATTCTTGAAGAAGACGTTGAAGAATTACTATAGTGTTTTTGTGGAGTAAAGCATAATCATCCTTACTATTTAATATCACTGAAGCAAGTGTTAATTGAATTGCTGAAGAATTATTTAATATTGTCAAACAAGTAGTTATATTACCTGGTGCAGAGATATCCTGACAAAAATAATGTTGTTGAAATTAACAAAGGAAATATTTTTTGCTGATGAAAAGAAGATGTTTCAAGATCATTGTCGCAAGTGGAAAAGAGAAAACCTTTGTTGAACACTTGTGAACTGCTGCTTGAATTCAAGTTGGAACTTTGTGTTATCAAGTTGGAACAAAAAGAGAACTTAAGTGGAACTTTTGTTATGAGACAGGATTTCCTTAACCTCTTGGAACTACTTGAATTCAGGAAGGGGAATTCACCCAGGTTATAAGAAGAACAGGATGTCATGATGTGAACTTAACTGTCACATGTGTTGCTTTTGAACTGCCATGTACTACCTGCTAAATTGATGTATGTTTAAGCGTGAGGGACAGAAACCTTATGTTAGAGTGTTTACTTTAGTTTATTTTATGTAGGGAAATCCTCGTCAGAGTAGGGACAGTGAGGCGTTTATTCAAACTTTTGAGTTACTAAAGATGGCATCTTTCGAAAATCCATCACAAAGTTGTCCACCTCACATTTCTCACCCCTCACACTACTCCTTGGGGAGGAGGGATGAATACCCGTGATTCGTCACATAGAGCATTCCTGTAATCCAACTTAGACAGAAACAGTGCTTGGATTGCAGTGCAGAAATCATGTTAGGGAAGAATGCGTTTGATCTTGTGTAGGGGGGTGTTGTAGATTGCATGTTTTGGTGACAGCAGCTATGTGGTGTGTGAAGGAATAGTGGGGTTTGATGGTGGAGCCAAGGGATTTGACAGGTGTGGAGAGGGATATGTGTGGGTTGTGTGTGAAGAGCTCATTGATCTAAGGTTTGGTCGGGTTAAGGCCTAGGGGACAGATGAGGAAGTATTCCCTTTTGGAAGGGTGATTTTGAGAACGTGGGTGGCCATACAAGTGGTGATAGTGGAGAAACCACTTTGGAGGGTGTGGAGTTGTGAAGGGGATGAGATTTTGGTAAAATCCTAGAGGCAGGGTGAAACCTTGAGTGATCCCGTACTTGACTAGGGTGGGGTTGGAATGATTATGTGGCATGGAGACAAAGTTTGTTTTGTCTTTGAAGAAGTGGGTGAACTAGTCAAGGACAGTGCCTGAGAGTGTGATCCTGTGATATATGATGTTGATTAGAATGGTGTGGTTGATGGTGTCGAAGGCTGCAGAAAAGTTAATGGGCACGAGTAGTGCTGAGTGTCTTTTGTTAGTGATATTGTGGAGGTCCATGGAGATGTGAAGTGTAGCAGTCCCAGCAATGTGCCCTGGTCGAAAGACAGATTGGAAGGTGTTGAGAAGGTTGTTTGTGTTGATGTGTTGTTGAAGTTTGGTTGCGACAAAGTGTTCCATGATTCTGGTGAGGTATGGCAGGATAGTAATGGGGCAGTAGTATCTGGGGAGCGTCGGGTTGAGGGATGATGATTTGAAGAGGGAAAGGTTTGTCCAGTTTTAAATGCAGGGCGGGTCGTACTGTGTGGGAGACAAGAGTCGATGATGTTGAGCCATTGCAGTGCAAGGGTGGTGATGGAATTGGATGCATCTTGAGGTGGGCATGTGTCATGTAGGAAGTGTGCAGGTTTAGTTGTGGCATTAAGGGTGATGAGTGTGTCTGTGTCGATCGGGTGCAAGGTGTCCCATGTTTGGAATGTTTGAAAAAGGAGAGTGGCATTGGGAGAGGAAAGTGGAGGGCTTGTCTGATGATGTGTATTTTAGTGTTGAAGACCAGGAGGGAGTTGCATGCAGAAGTGAATATGGGTGTGGAGGGTATGAAAGGTGACTTTGCGAGGAACTTAATGATGTTGAACATTATCTTAAATGAGTGGTTGCAGATTGGAGTACAACACATAGTGGGTGGCTTTGGCATTGTGTATGGTGGGTTCTATTTGTTGTGGCAGTATTTGTGGTCTGTCCTGGTGGGAAGGCATGTATCCTTTTGCCATGCTCTTTTGAGGCATCAGACATCTTGCTTGATAGAGAGGAAGGAACAGTTATACCATGTTTTATGGTGGTAGTTGCAGCGTTTTTATTATTTGAGGGGTGCAATTTTGTTGAGTGCCTGTGTGATGATGGTGTTGTCATTGTTGAGGTGAACGGAGGGATGTGTTTGTGGGGAGGGGGCATTGGTATGAGTGGTACAATGCTGTGTCTGTAATGTGTTTGGTTGTCTGACTGGAGGCAAGGTGGATGTGTGGCCGGTGTGGGGGATCTTATCTTGTAGAGTGAAAGTGAGAGGGAAAAGAAATGCAGTTGCAGGAGCACAACACCCAGATTTGATTTTCCACAGACAGGATTTTTGCTTGAAAGTTTGCTGCCAATTATGTGTGCAAGGTAGGTGATGAGCTGTATGTGGTTATAGGGGGTGAATGGGGTGAGTTTATTGCTTGGTATGGGGTTGCCGTCTGGATGGGTCACCAAGGTGGAGATTGGTGCAGAAGGAAGTATGGTTGATAGTAATGAGGTCAGTTGAATCAGCGTGTTAGTTTGGATTGCGTATTGTGAGTAGCAAATGAGGTGGATAAAGGTGGGGTGTGGGTGTGATGGAAGTTTGTAGCAAGTGAGAGTGCTTCAAAGGAGTTGAGTGGGGTTGCTAAGTGCCAGAGAATGTTTGTATGTGGTGGCAATGTTAACCTTGTTTGTGCATCTGGGCGTGTGGTGGATGAAATAGTGTGGTGGAAGAATGTCAGGGATAATAGGCATGGGGTGGGGTTTGAGCCATATTTCTGTAAGAAAGAGTATGTCTGGGGAGTGTGTGCTAATTAGCTCATAGATTTCATGTGTGAGTGCAGGAGGTTTGTTTGTGTCATGTTTATGGTACCCAGTGGCAAACTGGGGCTAACAGAAAGGTAAAATTGAAATAGAGAAAAAGTAATTGCAGGAGCTCTGTGCACAGCCGGGCAAATGGACACCCTGCTGAAAAGGGCTAAAATTCCCAAAGTGACCCGGAAGTAGTTCAGCAGTAAACAGATATAGATAGGAAACACAAAATGATTTTTGTTTCAATGCTGAAAGCAGCAGAAGGATCAAATAATGCAGGTAAGGAGCTGGAAGGAGGACGGTAAGGGAAAGGGAAGCTGCAAAATGAAACTCTGTAGCAGAAGTGGGAGTCATATCTAACCCTACTTGTGGGTGAAAGACATAATGCACTAGATCTACCTGATGACTTGGGTAAATGCCCGCAAGCAATTTCTTTCTCTATGGCTTGTATAGAACTCTGTTGCTCCCGACCTTGGTCTACACAATAATATTAATCATAATACTGATTCGCATTACCCGCTCACGTGTGGGAGACATGGGTGGATAACATGTCTACAGAGGATCAAATACATGCGTTTGAAGGTATCTGTGCTAACTAACCATAGCTAATGCAATACGTGTCTTCAAATCAGTGGCAGCCTCGACCCAACACCACATGCAAAGAGCATGTTACATTAATTGAATTGGCCATGATTTGATCTGAATGCACAACTGAAAAGTCATGTGGCTTAATGGCAGTATATTTAGCCACCTTGAAAACAATAAAACTAAACATGGGAACATGAACATTCCTGGGTTTAATCAACAACTTTGACTTTGCTCTTAGTGCTTAACCAAATCCGCCGTGTCAGGGTCAGAGATAGTCAAGAGGGCAATCTCCTGCATGTATGGAGCAGTGGCCATGACAACACATTCTCTCAGGATGCCACCAATTGGATCTGGTCCTTCCAATCGGATAGAACAACCAGAGTCTTTGCCCCCTCAGGTGGCGCTGCAGCTGACCCCGCACCGATCCAATGTGGAGTTTCCCAAGGCTCGTGTATCTCTCCTACACTTTACAACATCTTCACTAAGCCCCTCTTCAACTGCCTTCACAACCTGGGAGTTACCTATACCAACTATGCCGATGACACCCAGGTCCTCATTGCGCTCACGGGAAGCTATGAGGAAGATGATGCTAAACTAAACGAGATTTACCTTGAAATGCAAGCATGGATGGTCACCCATAGCCTCTGCTTAAACAATGACAAGACAGAACTGTTGATAGTCGGATCACAGGCCCGTCTTAACAAACTTGACCCTAGATACCAATCCTTCGTCATTGATGGTAACACTATAAAAGTATCTAAAGAATTCAAAACATTGGGAGTGTATCTGGACTCAGCTCTTTCCCTCAACAAACAAATCAACGCCCCTATCTCCTATACAGCCTACTCCAACAAACTCATCAATGCCTGCAAACCATTCTTATCTACCAACAGCCATTTTATACTAGCTAGGGCCCACATCTTATCCAAACTAGACTACTGCAACACACTCTTCCTAGGCTCCACACACCACAACTTAAATAGACTTCAGATAATACAAAACAGCGCACTCAGATGCGCCCTCAACCTCCCATGTAAAGCCCACATTTCCGCAGCCAGGAAGTAAGCCCACTGGCTACCTATCCGTGAGAGAATAAAACTACGAGCTCTTGTCATCACTCACAAATGCCTCCATCAGACAGCCCCTCGAAACCTATCTGACAAAACCACCAGACAGAACTCTTCTAGTCCTACTAGATCCCCATACCTACACCAGCTTTGCATCCCCCGGTTTAAACTGAAAACTGTTGGAGGGTTCAGCTTCCCTGTGCTAGCGGCTGCCAAATCATGGAATGCCCTACCCTTGGCTATTAGAGCCGACACGTCATTCTGGTCGTTCCGAGCTAAGGTCAAGGATTTACTTTCATCTCAGCACTAGATCCTCTACTACACTCAGCTTCTCTTGGCGCTGTTGTACTTTGTGATATAAAGAGGTAGCTTCCGTTTTGGCGACAAGAAACCTTTGTAACTAATGCATAATTCTGCACAGACCTTTATGTAACCAGCTCCTTCATACTAACTATTGTATTGTTTGTATGTATGTGCAACCTTCTGTAACAATGTGGTTCCCAAGAAAATGCACCCAGTTATCTGAGGGTTCGGTTGCACTTTACAAATAAACAAACTAAACTAAACTAATAAGATCCCAAAGGAGGTGGACGAGTGATTAAAGGATCCAGTCTATGGCAAGCTTAGACAATGTCATACTGATGTCTTTTGATTCTGAAGTAAGATACACTGAGAATGTGGCTTCACTGCATGATTGACAGAGTGGCAGTCAGGAAGGATATGCCATTTTCCAACTCCACGGGGAGGGGTGGGGGGTGACATTGAAGCACGTGATGTGGTGTCTGGAACTGAAGCTACTCAGGTCTGGCATCAGACGCCACATCCCTGGAACTGGTGACTTGCCATATACACCTTTGCCCGTTCTTCTCTGCAGATATCTTGGGAGGGACGTATCTGTCCTCATTTCCTGAATCTAGGAATCATTGGCATGTAGGTGCTAGCGCGGTGGAATGACTGGCCACTTTTGCAGAACATTTTCCCCAATGGGTTGAAGCTATTTTCCTGATCATCACATAATGAAAACATATTGTCATTTCAGCTTTGATAAGGTGCAGGATTTCCTTGCCAAGTCTCGTTTCCCATTTTGCAGCTCAGTTACTTGGGGAAAATATAGTGTCTTTGTAGGTTTTTGGTCCTTTAATTATTATTTCCACATAGACAATGTGATGCAACTCAAAATTATTTTTTGTATTGCTGTTAGCATTTGCCCCTAATGGCGGTCTGCGAGCACAGAATGTTGCCTTTTTGTAAATGCAACACATAAGTTGGGGATGGCCCATTATCACAAGCAATAATGACCTCTCTAGAGGTCCATAAGGCTATTGGTAAACATCGCATCGAGCAGCGACCGATTTCTTCAAGGACCTGAATCAAACTCAGTTAGTGGGCACCTGGAGTGACTGAATCCCGGCTATTTGCATAAAGGGAAGAGCATGTTGGGAACAATAGAATGACCATAGAATTTTATATTTGAAATATGTCTGTAAAATGATTCAAACATGAAACACTTCTAAACAAGTAATGCAAACTAGTCACTTCCTTTGTTTCATTTGTCACAACACTCGCCGGTACAGCATTATGCCTATACGTCACAAAGGTTATGTGCTAATTTGTGCCACTCTATGGGCGTGAGGCTTGGGCTGCAATGCACAGAGATGGTGAATTGATCAGCCAGTCCCTCTCTACTGTTAGTCTCTTGAAGCGCTCCAAATGGATGACAGGGTGAGCCTCACTGAGACAGCCCCAACGGATCTTGATAACACACTTGTGTCATGTACACCAACTGTATACAAAGATGATGCCCTCCCAGCTGGCATCCTAAAGCAGAACAACAAGGTATCACTTAACCTCCTTCTCAAAATAGTAAATGCCTCGATCATGCAGAGCATGTTGCCAAGCACTTAAAAAACAGGACTCGTCTGTCCACGCCACACAAAAAACACTTTAGACAGAGACGATCTTGCAAACTATCAAACCATCATTAGCCTCCCATTCATTGGGAAATCCCTGAGAAGGCCTTTGGCAGAAAACTCCTTCATTACATTAACCAACACGACTTGCTCAGCTATTACATTCTGGATTCAGACCCAAATTAAGCACTGAAATAGTCACCATACAGATCGTAGATGACACTCTTCACATCATGGACAAAGGCAACTCCTGCCTCCTGGACTTCCTCAACACCTCTGTCGCGTTCGACATGGACTAATTCTCATTGAGCAGCCTACTCACAATCTGAAAGGTCTTCTCAGGAACATTTCTCAATTGGTTGGCAACTGAACTCTCGGACAGCTACCAAGCTGTCCAGGTGGACACGTGTGGGTGAAACCACTGTTTGGGTACTGTGGTGACCGGCAAGGATCAACACTCTCCTCACTGATCTATACCCTATACATGGAGTCAATGCTATCACTTCAAAATTACCCTAACATCTCACTCTACCAATATGCAGACAGTACCCTATTTATACCCACCCCTCAGTGGTATACAGGGCAACACACACCTTAGTAACGGCTTCGTTTCCAACCAAACCTGGATGACAAGTTCCTACCTGTAGCTCTTAACACAGTCAGAATGTGTCCTGCTCAGTCATCCAGCTAAGCAGGATGCTATTTAAGAGTTGCTAAACAACATGGATGCTGATGTCTTCACGCCTCACCTGGCTCCAACTGCCACATCACTCTCGTTCACTGTAGATAGCATGTTCACTTCCAATAACATATTTAAACAAAAGATGACCCTGTGTGTAACCCTCCTCTTGCTTCAACCAGAGGACTTCAAAACCTCAGGCCAGGCGTTGGAAGTCTCCTACATATGGCTAAACACACGTTTCACCAGCACTCCAGTGACTTGCCTGGCCCCACATTAGGGGCACGCAACACACCCCAGCATGGGCCATAACAGAAAGCAGCACACTCGATCAAATGTGTCCCCTTTTAGGGGAGTTGCACTTTCTCCTCATCCCCAAGAATACTCTTTAAGACTGCCTACATGAACTATAAGGCAACCACTGGTCACACAGCAGCCTACGCAGCTGCACAAATCTGCAGCACACATAAGTCACACTTCTCCAAGACCCACACCATCGCTAGACTGAAGCGAAAACTGAAACAGGCTTTCACCTGCTATGCCCATGATTGCAGAAACACCATCCTGGTGACAATCCAGACCATGGCGACGCTCTTGCGTTTTAGGACACAACTCAAGATGGTACTCCTCAGTCAGTATCTAGGTGCCACCTATGTGGTTTGCCTTTCCGCATCACAAACACCCAGGGCAGGAACACAGAATCTTTACCCGCATTTCCCTCAGAAAGATGCACAGGGCTCTGGAGCTTCCTAGCTAGGTTTGAAACCCCACATATAAATACATTCATTTATGTGATAGCAAATGTTCTGCTCTGCTCAGAATTTACATCTTGCTGGTGTGTATGGACGAGATTCAAACTGTGAAAATGGTTCATTCTCTTTCAATTCCTGCAATAAAATTACTCATAATTACCCTGAACAAAAGCAATTTGTGGGTTTTTCATCAGCAAGATAAGTGGAAAACTCTAGTTTAAAGCGAAGGTTGCTTAATGGGAAAGGTAGAAAGCGATAATGATATAATATTTATGCGGTATAGCAACAGGGCAGTGTCACAGTTTGGTTTAGTTAGGTAGTTAGCCCTAGTTCAGCTGAAAAACAAACAATCATTATCCTGCTGAATATGTGTTTGTTTCCTATTCCAATCTGCCAGGTGTCATGTGTGTGCTGCACGGAAGTGACTGGCACACAGTGCAACACAAAAGAGTGGGCAGTGAGCATTGAGAGGCTGACAGATACACATTGACCAAAGGAGACTGTTGTGTGTTAGGATGGAGGATGACGAATATGACTTTGCCCATTTGGGGTTAAGAGAGTAACAGAGCTGTATTTACACTGCACCGATCAAGGTGTGCAATGTTACAGTGGTATCAGGTAATATTATCCCTATAAATAATGTCACCATACACATGGTCGCTTAGAAACGGCATAGGCACCATTATTTATGGAGATCATTTCTGGGGTAAATAGGTTCCATGGGGTAGTATCGCCTCAAAAAAATGGCGCCATTCCTGTAAAGTGAAATTTTTTCTGGGATACTATCACATGGAACCATTACAGTACATGTCTGTGTGGTAGAGGCTGGGGTGGGGGGCTTTGGGATGCTGCGGATCTGGGCTCTAATCCCAGCTTCCTTGAGGTCATGCAAATACTAGAGGTGTACTTTAAAATTCTCATGTCACACAACCGAAGACAATACAGCATAACATCATAAAGCATTGAATCAAACATAGCATAACATTGCCTGATCTTGGTCAGACAACTTAAACTTCCTTTGCATCATTTCCAATATATCCCAAAATCAGGGGTGCTTGGAAACAAACTAAATGTACACATGGTGTGGTCTATACATATATGGACTGAAGGACACGGACTATCTCTGCCTGTAGTGAGGAAATCAGAAGGCTGCCGAAGCAGGAGACCTCAATAGGGAATGAGACAAGAACCAAATGTTCTGCATCAGGGAAAAAGTGCACAGAATGTTTTGTGCCTTTGTATTCCAGTTTTCAAATATTACACAGCATTCAGATGTTGATACCTTTAATTGGATTTACTGGACATAGTATGCACAGATGGAACCAAGCATTAGATTTTGAAGTCCCATACACTTCTTCATCAAATGGGGCAGCTGGACATGATTGGAAAAGGAACACCTACAGGTCAGGTCATATATAAAAAAAAAAAGTGGACCAATTTCAGTTTAAACTCGTTTGCGTAAAGACATTGCATGCTTTGAATGCAGGTCTGGTAAGCCTGCCTTTTCTAAAAGATCATAACATTGCTGAAACACATTATTTGGGAACACACAATAGCTTTAATGAAAGCCGTCTTCATTTCTAGCAATAGTCACATATTAAGAAAAATAGCCGTATTCACATAAAACTATTGCATTTAATATGTTTACAAAGTTAGACACAGGCAGATTTTACAGTGGGCCCCAGTAATTTCCTAAAGTTACTGATACTCTTTTAGAAACACATTGCAGTGTAAGATTTAAAGTGCACACACTTGGAAGCAGGTTTTACATTTTTATTTTCGCAGAAAGTCTGAAAAAGTGCAGTGTGGCCTTAATGTAGTATAATGACCACATAATGATTTTGATGGAGCTGATGAGGCTTCCTGGCTGGTATAGAAGGTGCCACTATTAGATCAGGTCACAGGGTTAAACTGGTACAGTGTCTAGTCTTATCGCACTGTGCCTGCCTCACGCTTTACAATGGCTTCCTGGATTGTATTTAATGTAACAAATACAAAATAAGTCAAAGCTGTTAGCTCAGTGAGCCACATGGTCAAACATAATAATAAAAATAATAATAATTTGAGCATGGATGTCATAGATTTCCTTTGCTGATATTCTATGTCCTCACTGATTTGGGGTCTTGAACAGTGGTTGCCAAAAGCTGCTGGTAGGATGTGGTGCTGGAGGGCTGTTTTCTGACTGTGTTAATGTGCTTGCCTTCCCAGTCCTGTGCTCCAAGTGTTCACAAATCACAAATGTGTAGCAAATAGCACCAGTGTGGTTCTTGTTTCCCCTGAAGAAATTCATAAACTTGATGTTGAAGATATTGCTAACCTGTTTGAAGACAACCCTTGCCACAGAGGTACTTGCTGTTAGTTGTGTATTCTGGCTTGGTAGGAGAGTACAACACGTCAGAGATATTTGTAGCATTTTGTTCTGTTCTGGCAGGAGAGCAGTAGAGAACCTTTTAGTAGTAAGCGAAACCATTGAAGTACTGTGGTTTGGTTAACATTCTTGAAGAAGAAGTTGAAGAATTACTATAGTATTTTTGGGGATTAAAGCAGATTCATCCTGACAACTGCATATCACTGAAGCAAGCGCTACTTGAACTCATGCAGAATTATTTAGTATTATCAAACAAGTAGTTATGTGAGCTGGTGCAGAAACATCCTGACAAAAACGTTTTTGTTGAAATTAACGAAGTAAGGAAATATTGTTTGCTGATGAAAATAAGTGGTTTCAAGATCTTGTTGAACACTTGTGAACTGTTGGTTGAATTCAAGTTGGAACTTTGTGTTATCAAGTTAGAACAAAAAGAGATCTGAAGTGGAACATTTGCTATGAGGCAGGATTTCCTTAACCTCTTGGAACTGCTTGAATCCAGTGAAGGGGAATTCACCCAGATTATTAGAAGAAACAGTTGTCATGACGTGAACTTAATTGTTACATGGTTCTTTTAAACTGCCATGTGTTACCTGCTGAGCTGATGTATGTTTAAGAGTGAGGGACAGGCCTTTGCTAGAACACCTTTATCAATGTTCAGACCTCTTTCTTTTAAGTTAAGCATCTTCAAGTACTTGAACTCCCACATTCCTCTGAGTTTGGTATTTGAGAGGTCACCTTTTAAAACTTCACTGATAGATCCTATGCCCACCCTGTGTACGTGTCAACCTAATGGAGCTTCTGTTTTGTGACTTTGTGATGCTTTATCCATCTAGAGTCATCCTATTATGCAGCTACTGGCCGGTTTCACCAACACTTTTCTTGTGGGCATTTCTTGCATTGAAAACCCTATAGAACATTGAATGATCACCAGTTGTATGACGCGTGTATCTGTATGGTTTGGCTTTGTAGTGTTGTCATGGCAGGTCTGGTGCAGATGTGATGGCAATTTGGAATCTCCTAACATTGCAAGTCTGCATGCCAGGTCTTCTTTGGTCCTGGTTTAGTGGGAATGTACTCCTGGTGAGAGACATTGGTAGGATTCTCGGTTGCTTGTATGCAGTTAGAGGAGCTTCTACGAGAACGCCTCTCAGCTCCAGTCCTTGCAACATATTAGTTCTATGTCCTTATCAATCCAATTCACTTGTGTTAAGCTGGATGATAGGTGACAATTAAAAGTGTATTTGCTCTGTGTTTCTATTGAATCTGTATTGTAGCAGTGTGGGTATCTTGGGGTAAAGGTACAGCGTAGACACAAAATATTGTTCCAACAGTAACTTTATTGATATTAAATTCAGAGAGCGCTTGGGCTTGGTAAATGCCTAACATGACGAGGGGATACTATACACTAACATCTATTTGAAACCGTGTCAAGTTGGGTTGACTAAATAGTGACCCCGTAGTGTCCCCCGGTCTCCTCTTGTGAAGAAACTGAAATGTCCAGTACCCATTCCAAAGTGTCGCTCATCCTCATGGCTGCCTTCTTGTTTAACACAAAACGTTCAAACCGCATTCACCAAAGCAAATGTTCAGACCTGTTTTGAAAGCCCTTCCCTATATGTAACCAGTGGTTCAAGCATAATGAAAAGACTCCCTTCCCTTCAGGATGCCGTTGGCAGGTCCAGAGTAGTATCAGCACTGGATTATCATTTATTTGACAGCCCTCTGGCCAGTACCAGTGACTTCCTGTGGAAACAGGTGTTCAATCTGACTCCTACCAAATGGTATGAACGAGTTACTGCCTTCCATGGCCACAACCAGGTGGTTACAAATACTACCCCCTGGCTGCAACCATGCATATACAAACACTGTTCCAGTTACTTCACCTTTGCTAGGGTTTTCAACTTCACTCCACTTCAAATGGGTCTAATCTGGCATACCTTCCTCAAGTCTTCAGCTTTGACCCTTTTCTAGGGTCTCCTCTAATAAGCACCCTTCTTCCAGGGTCTTCAGATTCACTCCCAAAACGCAAGGATCCCCTGGGTGTCACCAGGAGTCTGGCCTCAGGGCTTGGCATATTTATTGGTACTTGCTGGTCCCCTCAGGCATGCGTTGTAGAACAAGCAGCCCTACCCTACCAAAGTAAAGTGGGGAAGTGTCACTTCCCACAAGCAGGTTGTCATTTGGAATATTCAATGTACAATCACGTTCCCTGCAATTTGTCTGGATGAGTGACCCTTTTCCAATAAGAAGGTACAGAGTGTGGCATGTTGAGAGGCAGACATTCAAGAGTGCTCAGGAGTGGGATCCAGAATGGAGTTGGATCAAAGAAAGCACAGAGGATCCTCAGGAGAACAGGACATAGCAAGACCAAGTTGAAGAATTTCAGAACAATACTGTAAAGTAACAGGAGCGAAGTATGCTGGACTGATGCTTGATCCCCTGAAATAATGTCCTCACTGAATCTACCAGGGGGGTGCACTAACAGAGACATAGTCCAGGTAAGTGCAAAGATGTCCTCCTGTCATGCGACTACTTGAGTGAACATGCATATCAGTTTGGGACAGATGCTGCTGGGGAATCAGAAGGGCACCAGGACGGGAGACCTCAATAGGTAATGAGACCAGAAGAAGGCCTTCTGCATCCATGGCAGAAATGCAAGAGCCCTCGAGGGCGCGAGTCTGGGAGTCAGGATGGGGTATGACTAATGGAAGCATGCGAGGATGCTCTGGTGCAGGACCACGATGAAGAACAGTGGAACATTACTGTGAACCACCAAGTGAGAGGTGAGTTACGCCAGTGCTGCATCCCCAGAAATACTATGCCACTGGAACTCTGAGGGTGGAGCCTCAAAAGACCAAAGCTCTTGGTACATGCAGGTGTACAGATGTTGACCATGTGGCTACTTGGATGCACACAGTGTTTGAAATGACTAAAACTTACTGGGGGAACCCTCTCATCCTCGGAGGGGCTGGGCGTCATCGCTTAGCTAAAGAGATTTCTGGCGAGGGGCCACAGCACCATTAAGGGTGAAAAGGTGAGGCCGCTGGACGCCGAAGCTTTTTTTCCTAAAGCCTGAAGCACCTGCGAATGAGCGAGAGCTTCAGGCTTTAGAAAAAAAGGCCTTGACTTCCAACATCCTCATCTTTCCTTCTATAATGGTGGCACGGGCCCTCGGGCATCTCTTGGTTAAATGGATGCCTCACAGGTGCCAGCACCACCATTTTGCGGAAAGGTAATTTTTTTCTGACGCCTGAAGCTCTCACACTTGAGCAAGACTTTCAGGCTTTAGAAAAATAGCCTTGTCCTCTATTGGCCGGGGACCATATTTCTAAGCCTGCCGGATCTCGATCCTGGCTAGCCCCAGCCAACTTAAAGCCCTTGATCCTGGTCATCTATTTCAGCTCCCTCTAGCATTTTATTTTAAATGTCTGGCTTTTCATGCTTAAAACTGCATGCTTGGATGAAAACAGAATCGAATTTGTGAACAAATGTTAAAAAAGGGACTCCTTATTAACATGTATTTATTAAAACATATGTTTGCCTTCTTTAAAGTAAATCTTCCTCTATTCACTATATTCTGAACACTCTTTTGGGGCAACACTTGGCAAGAATCGGTGAAACTAATGTCTTAGCTTTTCTGTCAGAAATCGCTCGTGTGCTACAAATATCATTTCTCTGCACAAGAAAACAGCCTGGAAATGACATCTGCTTACCGACCATCTCTGCATCATATTTCATAAGGCAACTGCACGCGCATGCTGCTGAAAAACGTGATTTACAATACATGTATTTACAAAACGTATACAACGTACTGAGCCATTTTCTTGTACTATTTCAGCTTCTATTTTCTCCCCAAATTGGGTTACCAATTCCACTAAAATAAAAACATTCTCCTTGTACTAAGTAGAGGCACGCACGTGCGACTGGGGCACATGAAAGATCCATAGATACGCCGTCGCAGCTAACTTCGAGGTTAAAGGGGTGTCACGATGCCACCTAGTGGCCAGTATTCAATTCACAGGGTGAGATTCTCCAAGAATGGAAAATCCGATCATCAAACATTTCAGATCCAGGGGAAAGGTGGCGAAAAATCAAACGGTTAATTATATTTTGTGAACACATGTGATTCCCACTGGTAAAAACATATGACATTGTTCTGTGTGCTATTACAGAGATGATATTTTGTGTCGGATTTTGTATATTATAACAAATACATATCTTCAAAAACTCAATACAAAAATTGTTTTAAAAAAAAGATTTACAGAAACGTTTCAACATTTCTGATTAGGAAGCTCAAATACGTTTCACCGCACTGTTCATTTACGGGTATTGCCTGATAGAAGCTTACTTTTCTTAAGGATATACCAAAGGAATTGAGAGAGCTTTGTTAGTTAAATTTAAGCTCATTCAATATATATTCAATTGTGCCTCTTTTTTAACATACTTTCGCAGCAATTTTTGTCCAATCCAACAACTTTTTAATAAAATCAGTGTGTTTTGCTAAGTATACACATTATAAGCAATCATGGGCGTCAGTGGTGATAACGAGGTGCGGGCGGGACCTAACAAGTGTCTGCTGCAGCCCAAGAATCCAAACTATGAAACTTCTATCCACGTAAACAAAGGCGTGGCCTCGCAGATGCAGTGGCGTGTTAATGGCTGCTGTGCGTTCCATAAAAGGATGAGAAACGGATTAACACAGTGTTAAGAATCATTATCAGCAGTCAAAAGAATCGACTACAAGAAAACATTGAAACAAAAACAAAAAAACAAATCAAAATTGGTCAAAGCAGGTTCCGATTAAAGTAAGATAGTTCAGGATGTTAAAGTGCCTGCTGCAGTGATATGATTTTACAATGTAAGTCACAAACTCCCATGTGAGTAAGACGGCTAAAAGGGTTTCTGTGCCTGCTGCAGAGATCCCTTTTCAATATGCCGTCTCTGATCCCTTCACCAAACTAAACGACATCTTGCTCAGTCTCAGAATTTCAGCAGATCATTTAAACTTCTTGGGCATATGTATTTCAGGTGACCATTTGGACCCCTATGCCTTTTGGTTCTTGTGGGTGCCTGCCTGCGAATCATTACAACATTCATCACATGCTTTTTGCACCATACCAAAGATGGTCGGTGGCTATTTATGTACTTCTGGCTCACTAATGGTGTGGTCACTGTAGGAGATCCCCATGCTTGTGTCATTTTGGTAACGCATGCTATCGCCTGTCTCGTCAGATGGCTTCCTCTCGCTGCACACCATCAAAAAATCTTTTAAACCTTGTTGAGTTTCGTGAGACTTTTTCCCACTCCCAAGTCCGTTCTGTATTGCCTTTTCCAGAAAACTGGCATTCTGCGATGCCCTTCAACAGCCACCGGCAGCACTGAATCACTGGGGCACTCATAGTAAACCATGGGGCTGGTTTCAGTAGCTGCATCACTCTGATTTGCTTTACTCCCGAGGATGATGCTACCTCGTTTCCTTTCTGTCATATCCCCATTCCTGTGTGGAGGCAATATTACGTGCAGTGCTAGCATAGTCCACAATTTGGGACCACTTTGAGGGCCAACATCAGATTCAAGCTTCTAATCATCTGTACTGAATAAGTGCACACAGAGGTGCTTGAGGAGAACCATCCCTGGTTCCCAAAGCACCTCAAGACCTTCCTCTTTTCTTCTGCCTTTGCTCCCCCTCTACCCTGCTGATCTGTTCTCTTTTGGCACTGTGCACCTGGCCACTCTCTGTCCTCTGGGCCCAGGTACCTGCTCACCCTGCCACCCTCCCGCACTGCCTCCGGGCCACCCCTTACACTGGGGTCTGTATCTGTACCCATACAGCCCCCCCTTTTTTCTTCCTGCACTTATCAGACCTACCCTGTCTGCTGCCTTAAACCTAGCACTTGCAAATTGCTGGCTGCACTACCACTGTTTGTTGCCTTTATTATTTATGTATTGTTATTTATCTGTTTCTCCTCTGCTTCGCACTTTCCACTCCCCCCCCCTTCCATGCACTTTTCCTCTCCCCCTCTCCCATGCACTTGCACATTCTCAATGTCACTGGGCCTAGTAAGAGCGCTGTTTTGTTCTCCCTTGTTCCCCTCCCTTGCCTTGTCGTGCTCTGAAACACTTGTGTACAAGCACAATAGAAATAAAATATCAATATCTACTCCACTATCATACTGTATACACATCAAAGAAAATGCCATGATCTGCCAGAGAACTCCTGGCTTTAAAGGAATACCCCGGTCACTGAAGCTGTGACCACGGATGATCAGAGAGATGATGAAGACATCTTCTCAGTAGGTTCTACAATATTGCACCAGTGGAAATTTGTTAACACATATTGGGCCTGTTAGGCAAAAAGCTGTGCAGTTCCCTCTGGGACCACTGCAAAAGATTTAGGACTGCAGGTGTTTGGCAGTAAACCCACTTAGTAGCAGTGTACCACACAGATTCACTTGGTAGCTGTGGCTGAGCAGTCGGACTTCTCTCAAGAAAAGTTAGGCAGTATGTGGAGTATACAAGATAGGGCAATTTACACAGTAGAACAAGCAGACACGGAACAGAGCTTCGGTGTAAAGATATATAATTATTTATTGTAAAAACACATCTATGAAAAACACACTAGCACTATTACGGCAAATAACTTCAATCACAATTACTATAAGTATATCAATCCCCTAACAATATTTCGACAAGTCTAGGTTCAACAGCACCACTTATTTGCAGACAGAGGTGAATGCTTTAACCTAGATGGCACTCTAATATTCGTTAGAACGGGAGAGAAAAGGCAGGGTATGAAACCACCTCGATACCAACACTTTTACGAAGCAAAAGGCAAGTAAGGCAGGGTCTACTGTAGATCATAAAGTTCAGAGGCCAGGCCCACTCAGAGAAAGGCAAGGCGATATGTCCCAAAAAGTATCTCAGTGGAAATGCACTTCGAGTCTTTGTAGCAAATTGCCACAGAAAGGTTGGACCAGTTTAGAACAAAAAGTTAAGAAGGTCAGGAGGCGACCCAATGGTAGGTAAGGATTAAGACACCTCACGCTAACCGTCACAGGGGACGCCAGGCGAACACAGTACCTTGTAAGTCAAGAGACAGCTCTGGCGGGGGCAGTTGTTCCTGGTGGTGGATGCAAGTCGGGGCTTTGCCAAGAGATGAGATGGTCTCGGCGTCGAAGGAAAGTTGAAGATCGTTGCACCACCAGGGAAGAGACCAGCCGCAGAGTGCTCCGTCACAAGGCACCACCTTTTGGTCGCGGTATGGGCTAGTGGCTATCCGGTTTCCGGGGTGCTCAGCATGGGCAATTCGACCACTATGGCCTGGAAGCGAAGAAAAAGCAAAGGGACTGGTTGTTCCCACCAGTCAGGGGAAGAAGACTCTCCAGCAGGGAGATCTCCTCTGTCGTTGGGAAGTGGTGAGTCGGTTCAGCAGGGCTCCACCGGAGGTGTCGTTGTTGCAGGTCGGCTCAGCTTTACCCTCGTCAGATTCTTAGGTCATGTGGCGACTTCTGAAGATCCAGTCCCAAAAGCCCTGCTTTTATGCAGAAAACCCCCATTCATTCAGCCTAGCTGTCAATCAAACCACGCTAAGTGGTGAGCGGGGCGGCTCACCACTTGGGCCAATCACACCAGATTGCGACTTGAGTTGGCAAGGCAACTCAGTCCAGGGTGCCTGAACCCCCTCCGACACCCCCTGTGGTACCCAGACAGAATGGCACCACTTTGGAGGGCTTCTGTGCAGAAGCCCGCCAAAAATGGAACAAAGGACTCAACCTTTGGTTCTGAGTGACAGAGGCGAACACATACGCCATTTTAAAAACCGAGTTCTGGCAGAAAATACCAACCGGTGGATTTATTTAAGATAAATAAACCGGTGGTATGTTAGAGACCAATGTGAAAAAGTATTAGCCTCCAACAATGGGAAGAATCCCATAGGAATATATTCGGGGTCGAATATAAAAAGTAGTTTCTACTGCCACCAGCCAAAACTCGACGAGGGGGGACGGGACAGTGCCCCCTCGAACAACAGACCAGGGGTAATCGAATTACCCCTACCAGTACATCCACAATAGGATGGTTTGTACGGGTTCTGTTAGTAAATTTAGGTCTAGTAAAGCCAATGGTGACTTTACATGCCCTGGGAGACAGTAGTCAGTCCCAGGGTATGGAGTCTATGGTGGGGATCCTCTAGGACACCCCAGTGTTACGGCACGGAGGGTGCGGTGTAACACACATAGCAAAACACATGAGGCCCTATGGAGTAAAAGACCCCATAACCCATAGAACACATTGACATTCAAAGGAATCAACCACATTCATGTCCAAGAGTGGGAGGAAGAGAGTCTCACTCTTGGCAGGATGACAAAAACCAAACTCCAGGAATCCAGCAAAGCTGCTGGGGGACTCACTAGGTTAGGAAATTCAGCCTAAACAGAGAATTCTCCCTAACAGGGCCTCATTACAAGTCTGGCAGTAACCCTGCTGGTGCTTCTGGCGGGTTGCCGCTGGACTCGTAACACTTCTCTGGCACCGGAATTTCCGGTGCTACCGGGACATTACAAGTTCCAGCTTATCGGGAAGTCAGGCACCGGTAAATATGTGGGGTGCATTTAAAGGCCACAGACAGAAGTCCCTTTCCCATGAAAGCAGGGTTTTAAACACTGAAACAAAAACAGCCTGGCCTTTGTTGTTTTTCAAGTAAAATTAAAGCGCCATGTGGAAAAAGGCCTAGCTGTCATTACCAATGGATAAGCAGCATTTTAATTTACAAAAGAAGGAGGATTCAAAGATCCCTGTCATATGGAAAATCCGATTTTTAAACATTGAAAACAAAAACGGCCTGCACAGGTGTGTGCATATAAAAGCAGTTTAAAAAGTGAAAAAATATCACTGCACTCAAATAAATGTTGGGAAAACAAAACATTCTGTGCTGGGTGACAAAATGCAATGTATATTATGTTTCACCCACAAAACTCTGGTGACATTTGAAGAGCTACTTTGTCTTCATGAAAAATGTCAGCCCAGAGCACACCCTTTTGCCAGCTTTGGGCAAAACATCACAAGGAAATCTCCACTCCCAGCATGGGTGTCACATCTCCTATGTAATGACCAACGGCAATGAAGCGTCCTGCTGAGGTGTCAAAATGCAGTGTTTTCCAGACCTGCTGGCTTTGAAAGCATTGACTACAAGAAAAGTTACTCTTGGCTGGAACATGACCAATATGTTTGAAAATGGGTGCACCCACTTTAAAGAGCAAGCTTCGAACACAAAGGAGACTGATAGAAAAATGACTCTGGGTACAGGCTGACCCAGTGAAAACAAATGGCCGGATGGCAGGAGCAGGGTCATTTGTCTCACATGGAGATTCACAATTAATTTAAAAGGACTATTATCGTTTAGGCCTTTTTCTCAGCCATCATAAGGTGGATGTATTTAATCTATGTATCATTTTGATGTCATTTCCAGGCGATGTTTTGGATATAATATTCATCTAACTGCGACTCATGGAAATGTAATGGCCAGTTAAACTAGGTATCTGGCTGATCTGAACATGATCCAAATGTGACAGTTGGTGAGCGGATGGAAAATTAAATTAGGGATATGCTTGATAACGTACATATTAATAACTGTTGTGCTTTTTATGGAAACAGCAGAAAGCTGCCACATTGCCGTGCTACATGGTACAGATTTGGTGGTCGGTTTACCTAATTCCCCATGAGTAGCTGAATCAGAAAATATGTTTAGTATGGAAGTTGCTAGTAAAATTATGAACTTGTGATACATAACTAGTTTGTGCCAAAAAGTTGAAAGGAGAACGAAGGGAGATTACAAATGGGAATTTCCATATGTTGCTCCAGACGACAAAACCAATACTGACTTGGAGGCTGGGTTTGGGAGGAGAGAGAAGGGTTTCTCTCCAATCCTAGTGGCAGGAATTATTGCAGGGTTCTTCCCCAAGATTGTAATATTGGTGGCATCATCACTGCTATATAAGGGGGACAGGAGCAGACAGGCAAGAGACAGCCATCAGGAAGGCTGCTGGGACTTACCATTTGACAGCTGTAAGGAGACACCAGAGGAGATTGCTGAGAGTGAATCTGGGTGGAGCGGTCTATTCCTCAAGTCCTCAAAGCTGACTGGGTCCTACGGTGTCCTGAAATGCATCTGGCATTCCTGAAACTTAAACAGAGGCTTGCTGTGTAGGGAGAACTGAGCCTTGGGAAACCAAAAGGTGGGGAGTCTGCTTGCTTTGAATCCTTTCCCTTTGTAGTGGGTGGGAGCAAAACTGTGTAGATCCTTAGTCTATTTAACTAAATATATTAATGAATTCCCCATTTGGCAGAACACTACAGGGTGAATTTTATAAAAATGTGAAATTAACATAGCTCACTTCCCAGTATGCGCTGAATACTGGGAAGTATGCCTGTAATTTAATTGAGTAATCCTTTTTGTCCTACTGATCCCGACTTCTTTAAGGAAGAAGGGTGTTTGTGTCCCTAAATCAGTCCAGCCTTTTTATCTAGCTTACCCAACACAGGCCTTTTACTAAGAGGGGTCTGAATTCCAATTGTTCTGTCTGACTTCCCAATATAGACCAAAGCAAGAGGGACGGGGGATTCTGAAGAACAAACCGATAAATCACCCTGTGTTTATTTTAAACCAAAAGTGTGGGTGAAATCATCATTACCAATTTTGAAATCCTACTGCTAGCCTTTTAAGCCTGCAGACAAATCAAAATCACACATTACATGATAAGTGCCTTCATTATTGATCAGTGTAATTATTTTGTGAAGTGAAATTTGAAGAACGTGAAGAATTGTGAAGTGTTCTTTTTAACTCACTTTTGTGATTGTGTTGTGCCACGGATAAAGTGGTGTTTGACATGTGTGTGCTCTTTTCTCTTAATTTTAATTTAAATACAGACCAATATATTTCCCATACATGGGCCTGGTTCTTGACTCATTGTTAGCTCAGGGAAGCGGGAACCAAGGGGCATGATATGTGTCTGAGATAGTGCTAAAAAAGCATCTGTTAAACAGTTTGTTGCATAACCACTTCAGTGGGGATGGAAGGAACTCCCTGTGCTGAGGATGGCTTCTCAATAGACCACTTCAAATTGGGGGCTCAAGCCAGGATTTAGCTGCCTATTTCTGACCCATGACAAGTACATTGTGACAGTCTATTCATTTTGATGCAAGTGCATTAAGCTGGAAGGACAGTCATCTTTGTTCTGTTAAAGTGCCGTGAGTACTTGACCCCTGAGTTCCAGAGAGGTGTATAGGTGAAAAATCAAGAGTGTGTAAGAATGTATTTGAGTGAGGAAATCAAGCAGAAACAGGGTGATTTTGCCCCTGCACAAAGAAAGTTTTTACTAGTGTGCAAAAAGGCAATTGTGAAAATGAATATTGTACAAATTGATGAAGCCAGGGAGCATCTCCTAGCTAAATTATTTCTTAAAGGAGAATGGGTTGAGGATGATGCATGAAGCTGGCAAACCAGAATTGTATGGGACTTTACCTCTTTAAGCAATGATATTTGCCTTGAAGATGGAATATTGCACAATGCACTTGAAGCATTTTATATGACCACAACTGCTCGTGATGAACAGATACAAATGGCTCAGCTAAATGCTCAGCTGTATTTTCATTTGCTTTTAGTGGAAGAGCCATTGGCAAAATAGTGAGGCTAGTAGGATACAGGCCCAGGATCTTGCTCAACAACTCAAAGATGAGCTGAAAACACTGCAGCAAGAGAGTGCAGAGCGTGAAACACAGTTTTCTGCCCTGACAAATGCACATGAAGAGTGTGTAGAAAATCTGAGCACACTGCAACACAAGCTAAACGACCAGGCTGCTCATAAAAGCGTCATTTTGGGGGACATTATCGCATTCCAATCTGAAATAAAACATACATTTTCCCAGCCATAGGAACCCACAATAGGCCTGTAAGGCTGCATATAACTTGCAGTATGGGGAAGATAAGACACCTAGGGAGTTTGTGCAGGAGATAAAGCGGGCATTTGCTCAGACTTCCCGGCGAGTGAACACCAATAGTAGGGAGTTCATAACTACACATTTCCTTTCTCTCCCCAAATACATAATGACTCTGCTGGTGCATGACTTTCACGAGCATAGGACCATGGATTGAGTGATTGAAAAGGCCACAAGGATTTATGAGGTCCAACAGCCTGCTGAGAGTAAAAATACTGTCAAAACCCCCAAACCATCTAACACCCCTGCTGCTGCAAAGGTGGTGGAGGTTAAAACTAGCCTTCCATTGGATCTGTAGAAGGAGGGGCCTAAAGGCAACCATCCCACCAACAAGCAAAATGGAAAGCAGAAGGGACCATCCAACCCTACCCAATCAAATGGTAGTCAGGCGGGGGTACAGAACAATGATCCCTCTCACCCTGCCACCTATATAAGTCCTGGGAACAAGGGTACTGAACCAATCCTGGGCTACATATACACTCCCCTGGCGCAAGGGGGGAACTAATCAGGTAAGTACTACCCTGGGAAACCTCCCTCCAAACTTCCCTCAGGAGAGAAGTATCACTCCACCTCCCAATCTGAAGTTTTTCCCCAGATATCCCCCAAACCCGAACTTCCAAAACAATCCTCCTGGCTCTACCCGGCTCCAGGACAATAGATCCCTGAACCCGGGAGAAGGGAGATTCAGGATGGAAAATTATGGGAGGAATTTCCAGCACCCAAGCTACTCCGGGAGAAGGGACAGTTACCCCTTCCAGGAGCAGCAGAGGTATGACTTGAGACCTCCCTGTCACCCAGACAAGGTCTCGCAACTGGAGCGGCAGGTCCAGCAACTGACCAATTATCTGGGGAGCATGCTGATGGCTAAGTCCAACTCTCAACCTAACCCTTCTTCCCGGAATTTCCCAACATCAGGTCTGAGAATGTAGAGTTGCATTTAAAAAATAACCAACTCCCAGAGATCACTGTCATCTCTGTAGGAGAACAAACTGGTGATTGGAACCATTCTCTATTCTTGAAAATCAACCTTCCTCCCAGCTTTATGTGGCAATCCACACTGGAAGGGGCACACTAACATTTTACGCGAGTCCAAAATCAGATGAATCCTTGAGTCCCATGAAACCAGACACAGTAGAGGCTGCTCAAACTCTGAAAGACATTCAGAAAAAGGCGGTGAGTAGTTGTTTTTTCCCCATTCAGGTAAATGAGGGTGAGGAACCGGTGCTTGCAGGAGTATGCCTGAATAAGAAAAGGAGCTTCATCAGTGAATAATTAGTCAGGAAACCCTCAAAAGATCAGACCATTCCCACATTTAAATTGATTGACAAATGGAAAATAAGTCTGGAAACCCCACATTCCAAACATCTCCTGCCTAGCAGGTGTATGCTAAAAATGTCCATTTTCAACAACATTATAGACCATAATTGTTGGGTCGTGATAGATGTCCCTTCTGATTTTTATTTGGGAAGTGACATTCTCAACCGATTTTCAATCAATTTGAGCCTAATTAATAATAAATCCTGGTCCCGACTGGGGAGTAACCCCATGAACTTTGCAACATTGAAAAAGCATTCTGGTCAGCTCAATTGCTGACTTATGCGGTTGAAGTTCAAGTGCGAGAAGAGATTACCTTCCCAGGATTCGTTCCACAATTTACTCTTCCTCTCAAAATTAAGCGAGGACAGAACCTTAAACATCAGGACGCATATATAAATCTGAATTTCCATCTCCAACAACAAGGTTTATATTTAAATCCAATACCTCTAGTAGACCTAGAACACAACACCATTTGAATGTTGGTGGATAACAGCAACCCTTGAAGCATCACTTTGGGCGGAGACACCTTTATTGAAATGGCTGTTGATGCCCAACATTATTATATTGAGTTAGATAATTAAAACATGGGGCCAATCCCAAATGACTGCTTCAACATTAGTGACAGTATTCCTCCACAAAGTATGTTTACTAGGCATGGGGGTATTTCCTGGTGTACTCTTCCTGCCCCTACAGTGTGAAAGAGGAGACCTGTGACCTTAGGAGGGAGGATGTAGTGTTCAGAGTCAAGAACCACTACCTTGAATCCCCTGTCCAGGTCAACATCATCAAAAGAGATCTCTCCACTGGAGGACACTGCTGAAATTGTCAAGCCTGAGGTCTTTCCAGGGTTCAAGCAGATGGTTGAGGAAAGAATCAATCTTGCTGATGCCTGAGATCAAGGAGCAAAGATGAAAGCTGAAACAGGTCTTCCTGGAATTCCAAGATATCTTTTCAGTTGATTTATATGACTGCGGAGACACATCCATTCATTCAACTACCATTCCCACGGACCCTGAGATGGCTCCCGTATTTGTGAAACAATACCGGTTACCTCACGCATCCATGAAGTCACTCACAGAGATTATTACGAATTTACAATCCCGTGGGATAATTCGTCTGATCCGCAGTACCTTCAACAACACAGTACTGGGGATCCTCAAACTAAATGGCCAATGAAGAGTATGTGCAGACATAAAGGAGTTGAACAAATGAGTCCAATTTTCAAGATGGTCCCTTTCCTATTGGACAGTACCCGTAAGTAGCAATGACAAGTACAAGCTTGCCTTTACCTTTGGGGGCCAGCAGTACACGTGGACCCGAACCCACTTTGGATACATAAACTCTGGCAATGAGTTCAACATATTCCTACATAATGTCATGCCCAATTTGGGAAAAAGGGGAAACCTGGACTATGTGTATGATGTTTTAATCAAGAGCTCAAATGTGGAGGAACATATAGCAGACATATGCTATGTTCTAACTCAGTTGCAGAATGCTGGAGCGAAATTGTCCTTTCAGAATACACAGTGATGTAAGACCCTAATGAACTTCTTAGGGCATGAGATCACACCCGAGGGTATTAATCCCCAGGTGAAGCCCGTGGAAGTCTTATTGAAATTAAAATACCCTACCACTCTGTGAGAATTAAGAAGCCTTCTTGGACTTACTAATTATAGTTGAAAGTTAATTTAAGACTACACAGAGGTCAATTAACCCTTGGTCCATTTATTAAAGGCCGGCGTCAAGAGGGAGGGGGGGCCGGAACAATCAGAGGAAGTGCAAAAACTAAAAAGAAGTCTTTCCCTGGATCCTTGTTTGCCTTACCCCATAAAGAACAAGGAGTTCTTCTTGGAGACAGGGATCCCAGATCCCAGATACTTGCCTAACAGCTGCATTATACCAAAAGCATGACCGGGTCTACAAAGTCATCTCATACATGAGCCAGACTTTGTCCTCTGTGGAGGAAACATTCAATGACTGAAAGAAGGCAATGGTGTGGGTGCTGAAAAATGACTGCCCATCCATACAGGGGGAGCACATCATTGTCAAGACTCCTCACCAACCCTTGCAATATCTACAAAATGACAGAATCCGGGCTGGGAACGTTAGTAATTCCAGAATTACTTTCTGGATTCTGTCCATGCAAGGCTTTCCTGTGGAGGTCAGATATGGCAAAATCAAGAAGCGTCCCATAACGCAAGGGTTGGCGGACGTGCATGATTGTGCTCAAGAACACTTTCGAAGATGAAAGTCTAATGACCAACAAAACCATGGAGGCATACTTAATTCCCCACACAAGGTCTATGAAGAAGACACGTGTCAGAGGATACCCACAGTTTATGTGGATGGGTGCTCCTACCATGTTGATAACAATGGAAAAAAAAGAATGGGTGGCTGGCATTGGGAATGCCTCAGCGAACAATACCCCGGAACCCTCCACTGGTTATAAAATAGGACCTCAAAGTAGTCTGGTTGCAGAGTTGATGGCTGTTTATCAAGCCATCCTCACTGCAGTGGAACACCAACTCAATGAACTGTTTGTTACCAATCACTCTGATTATGTTAGGAATAAGTTTGTTAGAGCACCCGATAACTGGAAAAATCGAATCATGCTTTGTGCCAACAAGAAAACCCTAAAGCATGTTAAACTGATACAGTCAATCGACGATCTGATGACCCCCAATGAGATAACATATATTGAAAGAAGATAAGAGACCTTCCAAGATAAAGGGGCCTGGTCAGACTAGGAATGACCTGGCTGATCAGTTGGCTAAAACCAGAGCTCTACAGGGGGATTTTCATAGCAGTGCAATGGGTAAAATCCAAATGGCAGCTGTCACCAGATCACACATCTACCCACGGGATTGGAGCGCTATACAAATAAATAAACAAACAAACAATCGGGCTAACAGCGAACTATCAATAGCCCAGTAAAGTAAAGATACCACAGATGCAGATTTGATCACTGCACAGAAAGAGGACCCGATCATTGGGGAATATTATCGACAAATTGAAGACCCCATAAGCTTTCCTACAACAGAGTTGGATTATGCCGGTAAAGAGGATCTCCGGATGTTGATGAAGTTTTGCAAGATGTTCCAGATGCAAGATGGTTTGTTGGTAAGGAGAGCCCTATCTGGCAGTGGTGGCATCTACTTCATTCCGAACCCTGATGTTGAACCACTCCCATGACACGACAAGTCCCAGTCATAGAGGATTTCATACAAGATTGGAAATCTTGTGCAAGGTGGTCTCCTGGCTACACGTGGGTCAGGACCTCGACACCTACCTAAAGTGGTTTCTTGTGAGTGCTCAATTCCAACCCAGTTCACTCACACACAGAGCCCCACCCCACAAAAAAAGGGGACTGACCCTGCCTTGGTCAGATTTGCAAGTTGATTTCATCGGTCCACTGATTTGCTCCTCTAGAGGGAACAGGTACATGTTGACTGTGACATGCTTGTTCATGAAGTGGGCAGAATGTCTTCCAGCACCAAATTGTTAGGCGGAGACAACTGCTGCACTAATGATCAACCACATGTCCTCTCATTTCAGCCTCCTGCAAAGGATTGAGTCGGACTGAGGAAGCCATTTTACCAATGAGGTGATGGCGAAGATGTGGGAGTTTCTCGGGGTAAAAAGAAAACTCCACCTTCCCTACCACCTGGTCTCAAGTGGGGGGTAGAGAGAGACAATGTAACAAATGTGAGTATCTTAAAAAAGTGTGTGGCAATGCCTATTAGGGCTACACCATCTTCTGCAAGAACGATATCTTCATTTGAGCTCATGACTGGATGGAAAATGTTGTTCCCACTATGGGACTCAGGAGCAGACACTGAGAAATATGTCCACTACTCATGAGTACATTAAGAATTTTAGGAAGCATCTCCACCATGCTTTTGCTTATGCTCAATGCAATTTAGGATGGCCGGCTCAAGGAATGAAAACCTACTATGATTTAAAGACCAACAAGAAAGAGTATGAAATAGGTGACAAGGTTTACCTGTACAATTTTCAAAGTAATCCCATCTTGACATGGTGCTTTTGAAATTGGAGATGAAACATTACATGAAAAGGAAGGATGAAAAATCAAATGGAAATATATATATAACAGGGAGCAATTTACTGTGCGTTATTGTACAATAATAAAATGTGTTTTGGGAGATGGTGAAAATGTCAGGTTGTAAATGTAGGTTGTTGTTTTTGTTGTAAATTCTACGTAAATCTTCCCGGGGAAAATATGTTTAAAAAGTACTGAAACTCTATTTCTATCTTTTATTAAAGAACTAACCTCCTTAACTTCTAGCCTGCAGGTGAGAGTGGAGCCCGGTGAGAACCCCATGGACCTGGAAAGGAAGGAAGGAAGGGAGTGCTATGCCACGCCATCCAACCCAAAGATGGAAGGGGAGGCTGGAGTGCACTCTCACAAAAGAAGGAAGAAAAGGAGGTGCCATACCATACCCACCAATCCGGAGATGGAAGGGGAGACAGAAGTGCCCACTCGCTGATGAAGGAAATTATGCCTAATGAAACCCCACTCTGCCCTGCTATTCCCCAACAAAGAGTCATGGAAGAACAGAGGGGGGCATGTGGGGTTCATTTAAAGGCCCCAAACAGAAGTCCCTTTCACAAGAATGGCAGGATTTTAAACGCAAACAAAAATGGCCTGGCCTTTGTTGTTCTTCAAGTAGAGTTAAAGAGCCATGTGGAAAGGATAAGTAGCATTTTATTTACAAAGAAGGAGGAATCAAAGATCCTGGATACATGGAAAACAGGATTTTTAAACATTGAAAACAAAAACGGCCTGCACAGGTGTGTACAAATAAAAGCAGTTTTGAAAAGTGAAAAAGTATCACTGCTGTCATAAAAATGTCAGGAAAACAAAACATGATGTGCGGGTTGACAAAAAGCAATGTATACTATATTTCACCCACAAAACCCGAGTGACATTTGAAGAGCCACTTTGTCTTCATGAAAAAAATGTCAGCCCAAGGCAGTCCCGTTTGCTGGCTGTGGGCACAACTTCACAAGCAAATTTCCCACTCCCAGCCTGGATTTCACATATCTTATCTAATTACCAACTGCAATACAGCGTCCTGCTGAAAGTGTCAAAATTCAGTATTCTCCAGACCTGCTGGCTCTGAAAGCATTGACTGAAAGAAAACGTATTCTTGGCTGGAGCATGACTAACATAAGTGAAAATGGGGGCACCCACTTCAAAGAGTAATCTTCCAACACAAAAGGAGACCAACAAAAAAAATAGACTCTGGGTACAGGCTGACCCAGTGAAAACAAATGGCTGTAAGCGAGGTGGAGGACCATTTGTCTCACATGGGAGGACTATTATCATGCGATTTTGGGGATATAAAATTCATATACCTATGACTCTGCAAACTGTAATAGCCAGTTAAACTAGGTTTCTGGCTGATCTGAGCATGTTCCAAATGTGAGAGTTGGTGAGCGGGTGGAAAATTAAATTAGGGATATGCTTAACAACTTACACATTCATAACTGTTGTGCTTTTTATGGAAATGACAGAAAGGTGCACGTGGCAGTGCTACATGGTACAGGTTTTGTGGTCAGCTTATCTAATTCTCCATGACTAGCTGAATCAGAAAATATGTTTAGTATGGCAGTTGCTAGTAAAATTATGGAACACTGGCACCTTTGCTAACAGTTCCAGTGCTTCTGTCACAATTCTGCTTTCCGGGGCCATTGCACCCGGAAGGTCAGACTTACCGGGCGCACAGGGCCCGGTAGTGTTAGTTGTACTGTGGCGGTCCCGAAAGTGTGCCAGTACGGTGCAATCGGCACTTTTATTTCCAAACTGCTACAGTTGTAATGAGGCCCATTGTCAGTTTGATATCACACTCTTCTTTATCGCTTGCCATGAGAATACAAGATATGGAAAAGTGATATAATTACTGCAACACTGGTAGCAAATGTATTGCCATTTGAAATCCCAATCACAGAAGAAATAACATATTGAAATGTTTGTAATTACTACTCGTAATAACAACTCAAATGAGCTGATCTTAAAGAGGGGAGTCATCTAAACTAGATGCCTCTCCCGGAAAGGTAGACCAGGTCTGTTTCAAATGATGGCAAAATGGGAGTGTGGAGAGCCCCGGGGACTCTTTCCCTGCAATTCATGCATTCTAGGCCTGAATGTATGCAATTTACTTGCAGAGGTATATTTTTTAGCCCAGCAGTATTTCTAATCGTACACATTCTAAAGATGTGCAGTATTTATAACTGGTGACCATGCAATGCCACCAGCACCAATGATTAGTTGCAATGCTGCTGCATTGCCGACAATGTGGTCATCTCAGTGTAGGGGTGAATTGCAACTGGCAGTAGGTCTTGGTTTACTTTTGGAGACAGGGTGCTGGATTGGGGCATCATGCGTGTGTGGTTAGAGCACATTACAACAGCACCACCTCTCCCGCGTCCACTCCCCCAGCAGTTTCCCAACTGGGAACATTCCTTATTTGTCATTGGATAGAGACGCAAGGTAAAAAGTCAATCTCTATAATTCCGGGATAGTCATAGGTTAGGAGATATAATCAATAGGGAGTGGGAAGAATTTGTGTTTAGTTCACTAAAAAGGCTTTCATGTCAATCGGTTCAAGATGCAGACTCTTAGTCTGGCTGCCAGTTTCTTTACAAGTGACATACGAAATGGCAACTGGTCAATAAAGACAGTGATTTGCATACTCTGGCGAAAGAAAAAGTTCTTATGTCTCAGGGACGTTATACCAGGTATTGCCATTTCACAGTATTGCATAAAAGAAAGGTGTCCTTTCTCAATGTCGATAGCCAAATCCATATCATGCACTGCACGAAGATCGAACATATGCACTCCAACATAAGTATCTTATGCAGTGATGGAGAGCCTACAACCTGCTCCTGTAGTGAACAGTAGGTCAAGCGTGCATAGAAAACCACTCCATGTTGCTTTCATCAGCTGCTTAGATGATTAGAATGTAAAGCTTATCCCTTATTTAATTACGCTGAGGACTAGAAAGCAGTTGACAGAACTGAGAATGAAATGCTAAACTTTTATAGTCATAGTTTAGATCTGTGCCGTTGTCGTTTCATTTTTGCTCCATTGTTTAGAGCGATGCAAGTCATTCCAAAATCCACCATAATCAAATACACTGTTCCAATTGCGCTTCTTCAAGGCCCAACTCAAGGACAAGTCCTAGCTCACAGTAGCAACCATTTGCTTCAGAGGCTTCAGCACATTTCACCCATTTGATCGCCTAGCAACAGTGTCACTTAAGCACTTGCCACATGTCTGCAACATTACAAACATCCCACATCCCCAACCTTAGGTACTGCATTCCCTACTTGGACCGTACAAAACAAATTCCACACATAGCAATGTCTTGGTGATTAAACCGGTATGCAGTGCTGGAAATGGAAAACATTTATTGTGGGAACCGTCATGTCTAAGGAGGGGCGGGGCTTTGGGAAGGGGGTAAACGGCCAAAGAGCATTGCCCCCGGCCAGGTTGCATAACACAGTATCTCTAGATAGAATCAAATCCTGCCGAATTTGCATAAAAGCAAAGAGCATTATGGGAACGTAAAATTCAGGACATATATACCAGTTTGAACAGCTGCAAAACTGTATCTGATGCTTCAGCAGTTTCTGTATGCAGGCTCCAGTACTGTGTGTTCTGAATGCTTGTTTTTAGAATGGGTTGTGCTTCGGGAGCAGCCTGCACTGCCTGTTATCCACATGTTGCCCAGCACTGCTGTATCGAATCTACAAGTCCCATCCCCCAAGAATCAAATCCTGATGCCTGCGGGCTACCCTCTGTTATAAACAGGTACATAACTTAACATGCTCCGTTTTCACAAGCTAAATACGTGTTATGCATATAGTCCATGGTTTTCTTTAACAGCGGGTGTGTTGAGGGCAATAGACCAGATATGCACAGAACCTGGTTCCTGGTACTCTTCCTGTAGCCCAAATTGGCAGGAGGCCATCACCAGCAAACTCTTGTCTTAATTTTCATAAATTAGTGGAATTGAAACAATCAACCATTGACAATCAGTGAATCTTAACTAGATTGTCCCAATAATAAAGTAAATGTTACAATTTTCAAAAAATTAAGTGGAATTGTATTGATTCAGAACTATGAACCACAATTATTGACAACCAGTGAATGTCAACTAGCTTGTCAAAGAAACCTTCTTTAGATCATTGTACCTTACCTGATTTCTTAACATCATTATTTTTCCACCTATCATTGAAGAATTAGAACAAAGTATTCTATTGCATTTTTTAAGAAAAAGCGCAACCAAGGACGCTGTATTTTTCTTAGTCTAGACTGTGACTGCTGTGAGCTGTGCAACTATCTAACGCTCTAACGTCGGGGCTTGTATTGCTTTTGTTTTTTTATGACGCCCCAGCCCAACCAGGATGCTACACATTTTGAACACATCATATAAGAAGGCACGTAATTCGTTTTATACATACACGGATTTGCTTTGACTGCTTTCCTAAACGAATGGTGAGATAAAGAGGCGTCAGTTTAATATGAAAAGGAACGGCAGCCTAGTGAGTTAGGTGACATTATTAAACATTTCCCGAGGAATGTAATTATCTTGCCACCTTTTCATTGGTTCATAGGTTTGGGCAGAGTCCCCCTAAACATCCTGTGTGTTGGCGCGCGTGACTGTGCTTCACTTGCCTGCCTGTTTATCGCTACAGCAGTTTGACTTCTCTGCGCGGGCCACGTTACAGTCCTAGGAGACTGGCAGAAGCGCTGCAAAATCCAAACAGAGCGTGCAAGTTTACCCAACTGCGTCATAAATCAAGAGACTTCTCTAAATCCGAGTTAGACAAATACATGACAGTAACCTTTCACATAGTACAATACATTTTCATCAAGCAATTACACGTTCCAGTGGTAAAGATCTGAAGCATGCCTTTTGTTAAACATCCGGAAAATGCTGTCGGAAAAGTTACTCTCAAAATGTAGTACTATATTGAAACAGAAGTACTAACAGTTTCATACGTGAGAAGGAGACAAGCGTGGTTAATGTTTAGCAAGTGCTTTGTGTGGCGTGTGCGCCCCCACATGCGAGTGTGTGTGTGTGTGTCGGCAACCATTGTCATAATGGGGCTTCAGCTTGCCCTGAGCCACGTGAAATGCAGGAACATTGATGACTAGACCCCACTCACCCTCAGAGCTGTTGAGGGCACAACACAGATTATAATGGTAGACAGGACAGCACCCATACCAGGACCAGGACCCCACAGGGGGCTAAAGACCTTTGACAATAGCCTTGATAAAGACCCACGGGTCGAAACACGCGTCAGCTGACAAACAAGGCGCACAATTGCCTTTAAGTGTATACAATGGTTATCAATTAAATGTGGAAAACAACCCAACACTAGCACAAATAAATGCGAAACCTGTATCGCATTAACTACATTGTTAGAACTATTATTTCAACCACTGAAGCAAGGTAACCAGAACAAACTTCCTTCTTCTACGGATTATAATGGTGCTTCGGCTGTACCATTAACAAGGGTCCCCCAATGACTTCTGTAGCACACCTCAATTGTTGGCAGCAGCACTTATCTTATGCAACAACATTTAGTGAATTCAAACCGTGATGGAACGTTTCCAAATGAAAGCTCCCCCACAGCCACAGTTGCCTACACAATCTGTGCCTGCTTTCAGCCACATATATGTGTTATGAAATAAAGGGCACAAACTATGGGATTACAACGGAGAAGGCTGTATAATACATTAATGAGGACAATAATCAGGGCCTAGGGAAGTAACCAGGAAGTCATCACGTGATTGGCAGGAGAGAGGTTGTGAGAGTTACAGGATAAAGGAGGTAATGTATCTTCACAGTTAAGGTACCTGCTTTCAGAAGGGAAAACAAAGGGTTTTCAGACTGACTAGAATGTGTGTAAATGTTAGATGCCAGGACCCAAAATGGATTAAGAAGGCGCAAAGCAAGGACACGAGTCACAAAATAAAAGAACTTTTTTTTTTAAAGCCGAGTTGATATCCCAAAGGTCCATAGTACAACATTAAAAAAAGGGGGCTTGCATTCTGGGACTTGTCCTTTTCCATTTAGGAAGTGGAAAATACAGCTACAACAGTGGAGCTCGTTTGGCTTAACACAGTTATACAGATCTTTGCATATTGCCACGTTGCTTTAGGTGTTTTGCAAGTTACCTCTATGGCACAATATTATTGTAGTTGGAGCTAGGGGGTCAAGAAAGGCAGTCTGTGACGCAAACCTCAAACAATATCCAAACAGGGTCGCGATTGAACAAAAGCGACCCGTCTGTCACCATCACAGTCTAGAGCTCACAGAAAAGCTTTGGGAGTCTTTCCCACAACGCACCCAAGAAGGCCTTGACTGACGAAGAGAATTGGTATTGGCTGGCAGAGGCTCTGGCATCCAAGTCGAGCAGACTATGACAGTCCAGGAAAAAATGACCTAACAACTTGGCCATAGGCAGCTGGAACACACAAGGTTTCATACATCAGTTTAGCCAGGGCGATCTAGCAAAGAAACCTACGATATGATTGGTTTACAGGAAACATGGATGAGAAGAGCACCAATTCTCCCATGATATACGATCCACCTTAACCCAGCAATCAAGGGGTTGAAGGGTCGACCGATGTCAGGCTTATTGATAGCACTAAAATTGTTGGCCAATTGGAAAGTAGTGACTTCAGGGAATTACAACCCGTATATCCAAGTACTCACGATTAAGGTGGGCGAGTCTGCGCTAGCCAAAAAGCTTGATAATACTTAACCTTTATTGGAATGTTTCAGCACCAGAGGCAGCTTCATTCTCATCAACAATTATGGACATCTTTGATAGATCAAGAGAAAAATGGTTTGACCCCATATAATTCTTTGTGGCAAATTAAATATCCATTGTTTTGATTGCAACAAATGCCTCATCAAGACCAGAATCCAGAGGCTTGACATGGCGGGAAGACTTGCTACTCCGAAGTGTCAATATTTTGAACAGAAATACGAAGAGCGACAGACCAGCTAAAATAACATGGAAAAATGCTCTGGGAGAAATATTCCTAGACTTTATTTTTCATCTCCCACAATATGCCGAAATATGGGAAAGATCTATAAGTGACCACAATATATTGAAGTTAACATGTGTTTACTTAAATGAGAGGCTAACTGAAAATTACTCTACTAGTTTGAGAGTTGCTCCAGGAAGAAATCGACTAATCATCTACCCTGAGAGAATCGAAAGTCTGATCAATAGGCTCAAAGCTCAGTTGAATCAAGATAAGGTTGCTCCATCTGAGCACGCCTTGGACTATCCCAAATTGATGCTAGATTTTGTGGAACAGAGGAACAACGACCAGAAAAACTAATGCTCACACACATGACAAGCTTTTGGAAAGGAGGAAAACGTTTTGGAACTCAAGCTTGAGATGACTTAAAAGTCTGGATGTAAAGGACACAGCAATTATTAGCAAAACCATTGCAACTGGATAAGATCATGAAAATAGGAAAAGTTGCAGCAAGACTCTGAGAAAATGCTGAGAAGCATTGCATCTAAAAACATGAGTGAAATTTGGCAGATGATCAATGGATTAAGCGCTCCACAGGAGGTGCTATTGACAAATAAAGTTTCAGCCAGTGAGTGGGTTGGCCACTTTACTTCATTGTTTCAAACCAATGAACATGCACTGCATGACATTCGAACACCTAGCTATGAAGGATGGATCTTCTAGACCACAAGAGAAGACATCCTCACCTTATTCCACAGAGCAAGCAACTGTAGGGCCCCTGGGCTGGATGGGATGTCGAACGCCATGCTCATGAAAGACCCAGAGCAGTGGGCATCGTTTGTGTGGACCTCATTTGAGCACATCAAAAATGTGAGGGAAGTCCCACCCTCAAGGAAAATCTCAGTTGTTGTCCCTATCTTTAAAAAGAGGGGCAGATCGATCCTGCAAATTATAGGCCCATAACGCTACTGGGTGTGGCAGACAAGATCGTCCAGGACCTTGCAAAATGGAGCACAACTTTTGGTATCTGTGACAGAAGACAATCTGGATTCGTAAGAGGAGTGGGCACTGCCCTGAATGTTTTCGTGAATTAACATCCTAAAGGGACACGTTAAAGAGAAGAAAGCCCCCCAAATTCTATCTGGCTTTTATAGATCTGGGCCAAGCGTTTGAAACTATTGATCGTTCAAAACTCTGGTTGAAGCTCGAAGAATGGAAATGCCCCAGCGATTTATTGGAAGCTATGAAAGATCTTTATTCTGGGACTTCCCTAAGAGTTCAAAAGGCACACTCTCTGAGCCCATTTTCACTTTGAATGGCTTGAAGCAATGATGCTCATTAGCCCCAGAATTATTTAACCTTTTCATATCAGACATTTATAACATCTTGAGTCAAGGAAGGAGCTTTGCACCAAAACTAGCCGGAGAGCCCCTCAACAGACTCTTGTACGCAGACGATCTAGTCCTGGGAGACCAAACACTGATTGGTCTGCAAAGACAATTGGATGACCTTCAAATCTATGTGAAAGACAATGGTCTCAAAATAAATGCTAATAATTCTCAAATACTGATAATGGAAACAGTGGGGACAGAGGTAGAAGTGAAGGATCCTGGTTTTTAAATGGAGAGAAGCTCATAAAGGTAAGCTCCTTGACTTATCTGGGAATGTTTCTAAATGTCAGTTCAAACGATGCCCTGATAGAGGCCATTCTCCGAAGTAAAGCCAGGTCCATATCAGCACAGGCACGGTGGATCATTTTCGGAAAAGTATTGTACATTTTCAATCACCCCAATTTTGTCATTCTACCGTATGAAGGTCGTCCCTATTCTTACATATGGAGCTGAAGCGTTCTTCACTCTCCCGGCTGCAGTATGGCCAACATTGGAGGGTCTGTTTTGGAAGAAGGTCCTTCATCTACCGAGAAGTACACCATCCCAGGCTATAAGAATAGAATTGGGCCTAACCTCTATGTACACAATGGCGGTCTGTAATCATTGAGCCTATTCCGTAAATGCATTCTTCCAACGCCGCCCTGGGGTTTCAAACTGCTGCATGCAGGTATCGAGAAGGGTCTGAAGCTACATTGCAAGAATAGAAAAGCATCTGTACTGCAAACCTTCAAAGTCTGGATAATTTGGAAGACACACTAATAACTAACCCTACTAGTTGTTAAAACCCTACAACACATGCTCTAGGACCAAGATTGGATCAGGACGCAGGAAGAAAGGTTGGGTTTTAAATGTTATGGTAAATCCCTATTTTAATCCCGTTCACGCAACTCACCTCCAAACTATTTGCTAACATTTCCAAGCCCATACTATTGTGCACAGTTCTGGCATTTTAGACTCAACTTTTTTCCCACTCGTGAGACCTTGTGTTTTAGATCAGCAAGGAACAAAGTGTACTTCAGTTGTAGACTGTGTACTCAAAAAGACTATAAAGGAACTCTCAAGCATCTCGTGCTATTCTGTTCGGCAATCACAGAATTGAGGACATAATGGTTGGGCAAGTTCATCAACAGCCAATCCTCGTTATTGGTTGACCAGTGGTGGGCCCTACTGATACAGGGAAACAAAATATAATTGACATTGGCCCTGATAAACTTTTTAAAAGAAATATTCAACCAAATCGGCAGATTACAAATGTAAAGGAGCAAGTAATGGCTCCTTGTTTATCTTTCTGTTTTAACATTAGTGTTGGAAGCCATATGGTGGTTGAGAGCAACATCTGTAACTGGTAGCCAATACACCAAAAATGAAAAAAAGAAATAATAATAATAATTGCAGTTCTTGAAAGCCAAAAAAAGTGTAATAACTGTAGCTCCTATGCTTAAATTGCAGTGGGTTCACAATCTGACGTCACTGCTTAACCAAAGTATGCAGTAATGGGCAAATAATGTCACTGTGTTTTACCTGCAAAAAATCTTCCCTTAAAGTGGGGCAGATTTTAAAGATGTTATGGCCAAAATGGTGTCTCCTCATAATCATCTGATGATGGACTCGACAGCCATCCCCTAGAATTGTAGCCATTCCTCAGTCCCACATTACTTGATTTGAGAGGTGGATATATCTGTGCAACACTCTTAGTAGACCAGGGGTTGCAGTGTAGTGGACTGACTGCATCAGAGAGACTATTGGGCTCATTATGTGGGAGCCCGTCTGGAAAGAATGCTGGTACTACTGGCTCTGGCATTGATACCGGACTGGCTCACTCCGAGTCTGCCGGTAGGGGCAGTGAACTACCGGCAGGCCCAAGCTCCCGGGAGTTCAGGCCACTATCAGCAGATAAATCACTGAATCACTGTCACCATTAGCAATGTTGCAGGTGACTCAGTAGTTACCCATCCCATGGAGTCTGGCCATGGAATGGGAATTTACCACCGTTGCCAGCACCCATAATATCCTGGTAACACCGGTATATCGCGAGCTGGTAATGTAAGACGAGTCTGCCGGTAGCACTGGCTGAATACCTGCACACTTGTAATGAGGTCCTATAAATCCCTCTCTCCTTCAATTGCTGCCAGCCATCAGTGTTACTTGCCAGAGATTTCGCTCACAGGAAAGCGGGTGAAGCTCTTTTGCCATCTTTCGCTCTGCCTGGTTTTGCTAAGTTATTGAGACTTTTACACCACAACCTCTGCCATTTCCATGTTTTCATGGTGCTTTAATATCTTTCAGTTGAAGGGTATGGCTCCAACATAGAAGCAGAGTAAGCAGGGCAACGTTGCAATTTTGCAGTGTTGTGTGCAGATCTGAAAAGATAGGGCTCTCTGTGGTGTGTACATTTTAGATATTTTGTGAATTGTCTAGCGCAGTGGTTATTGTATGCTCCAGGTTGATAATACAAAGTGTTTGTGTGGTTGCTTTTGGTCTCTGGCAGAGTAGTGGTTAAGGAGAGTGTGGAGAGTTGCATTGACTTATCTGGGGTGGGTTGGTGTGGTGATTAAGGAAATTTAGTGTAGACACATGGGTCTAGAGTGGTATACGTTCTATGGTGCTAACGTGTTTTGGTGATGTAGTAATGTGTCAAGATGGGTTGGTGATTCAGGTGGGAAGAAGAATTATTTAGAGGTGTTTGTTGTTACTGTGCCTTGCTCAAAAGGCCTCCCAACAACAGCTGGGACAATCTTTTTCACTTTGAAACACCACAGGTCATAATATTGATTGGTTTATATCCAGGCAAAACGTTCTTTCTCCAGCCTTGGTGCCTTGTTATGGTATGCAATGTTGGGCACATCATGGCACAACGTCAGGGCCCACAATTTGTAGTCAGCTGTTTGGGGCCCACCCCCTGATACTTTAGCACCATTTCAGACTAAATGGTATTTTAGTGCAATGCAGCTGGACATGCGCAATGATCTAACAGCTGACAAAGCAAACTACACACAACATCACAACCACAGCATTACCATGCTGTCAAGTACCAAAGACATATGCATCACGTTCTTCAATCCTATCAATGGCCTGATGTGCTTTCATTTACACCATTTGGTGCTTACTTGCCAGTAGTTCCCACAAACATTCTTTATGGGAGACCCGCCCGGTCTCTGAAGTAAGCCCATCATTTGCAATAGGCCCCCCGCCCCCTTAAAGTAGATGTGTGAGTATGTATATATGTAGCCTAGTCCAAATATAACTTTCGATGGTTTTAATCATTTAAAATATGTTTATTGCATTGCTAATGTGTATACTTCTATCACGCGTAGCACTTTTACCATCAGTGGCTTGTGAATGTTTTCAGTGGCAGGGAAAACATCTTCACCTGCATCTGTGAGAGTAACCAGGCAGAGAACGAGAAACAATCAAAGGCAGGTGGTACATGGGTGACTTTCTCTGAGAAAAGGTTTAAAACAATGGGTTGAAACAGTGCATTCGCAGCAGATATCTTTCAGACTTGCAATCTGTCCAGTAGGTTTACTTGTGAAAATGTCCAATAAGTGAATCTTCACCATCAGTGCACATTTTTAGGATGGCTGCACCCAGGAAATCCTGGTCTAATTTCGCACAGTTTAGCCGAGACTGGATGGCCACACAGGTAGTTTCCCCCGTTCTGAAATGTACTGTGTGTGATTAAAACGCCTGTTTCCAAGACTATCACTTTTATACAGTAAGCTTTGCAATCATTCTGCATTAAGTGTGTTAATAAGTGTATGTTTGGCTAGTTATTTGTAACATTAGTGGGTAACTGACTCTTCGTAATGTGTTTGTGATACAATGACACAATTGTTATGAGTTAGTTGTGCACTTTTGTAAGTTTCATATTTTGACGCATTATATATTTGTTTTGTTTGCATGGTTGTACTGTAGAAACTTGGTCAGATAGTAGGGCATACCAATCATCTTGGTAAACTAACTGATTTGGCATATATTTTTCTCTTCCAAAATATGTATATTATTCTGTTGGCATCCACTTAAACAAGGTGTTGCTAGACACATCCTGGGAAACCTTTGTTGTTGACTGTACCGACGATTTATGGACGCAGTAAGACTTTCCTGATGCCTAATACTCATAATGTTTGCCACGACAGACACTGTAAACCACAATGCGTTTGTCTGTAAAGTTATATCAGTACTGGCATTGTAAAATAAATGTTCGTGGTGTCTGTGCCCTAAATATATGCCAGTACTGCCAATGTACAAAACACTTCCTGATTCCTGTGACTAAAACATATGCCAGCACTGCCACTGTAATGCATGTGTGCATGATGGCAATGCCTAATGTATGCAAACATTGCCATACAAAACACATTCATGCTGGGCATGAAAAACATGTCAGTATTTTCACTGTAAACAAATGTTATGCACGATGTGCGCCATATATATAGATATATATATATTGCTTCTGTAAAAACATATTCATTTTGATTGTTCCCAATAAATGCCAGCATGGCCTGGCTAAAAGTTCTGGACTTGAATCCTGTGCCCAATACTTACCAGCATTGCCACTGTAAAACATAGTTTGATGTCACCCTGATATGCCTCCCCCGCAGCAACCACATATGCAGTCAGAAGGAAATAAGAACACGTGCAGAACTACATACTTGCACCCATTCGCACAACAGTCATGAATGCACAAAACTATTTATTTTTGGTTTGTGCACACATCTTTATGCTTTCCAGTCTTTTAGCTCCTGGTCGTCCTCCTTGTTCAAGCTCTGCAAAAGCATGGAGAAACCTTGTCAATGTTTGGCAAGTTCCCTTCCCGATTCATACATTCACATGGCCCACAGAACGCTTTGAGAGAATCTCAAAAGACACTCCCATGGCTTCCTGTGGGGCATGATCCCCAGTGTGATCTATAGCCTGCAAAAGCAGAGTGGGACAGCACCCCCCATTAGGGCCTATGCTCTTGTAGGTGCTAAATACATTGATCTATCTATTAATAGCAGTGCCCTGATCTGCATCACTCTGCATGACAGCAAATCGGTGGCAGTCTGCATATAATAGGAAGAGGTGTGCCTCACGGCCCACTAGGCACTTGCCACCATTGATGTTCACATCATCATTTTGTTAAACACATTACCAATGGTTCCTTATGTTAAAAATACACCTTACAATTATGCATCACTGTGCTTATGGTCCTGCTACAGGCATGATATTTTCTCACACCACAGTATGCTTAGATTTTCTATAATTATACTGTTCTAGATTGTTTTGGATATGATATGATAGACTACTGTTTCTAAGCGTCGACCCGGGGATCGAACCTGTGAAGCTCCTGTCATCTTGCTTCCAAGGCGAGCATGTTGCCCCTGAGCTGTACTCCCAAGACCCCCAAGCTATCCTTCCGATAGCTCCTGCCCTAAGTGCCAGAATACTTTGAATTTGCCCCGGTCACTAAAAGGTGTATAGATGCCATGGTGCATAGATGGCCATCTCTTTCTGTAGTAGCCAGATCAGAAATACCCTTTGACCAATGTGTTCTGAAATGCATGAGCAGAGACGTCATCCTGAACTTCACCATGCACCTCATAGGTATCCCACAGTGGGGTTCCCACAAATGACCGCTTTCTGAGTGACTGAGGGTGTAGCTGTTGGTGGCAATGAATCCATGTCACCAGCCTAAAGCCCTTTTACAGGTTGCCCCATAGTCATCCATATATTCCACCTTGAACATGCCCTCCTTTGAACACATACACTGAAGCATAGATGTTTGGTACACAGGACCAAGAAGAAGATTTTGCTGATAAACATGTGTCAATAATGAGCCTTAAGAGCACATCGGAAATACATTTCTTAGCAGATTCGCCAATTATTTGCCCATCTACGGTAAGAACTATGCTTGAAATGCATTCATGTGATTATGTGTATTTCAGTGCAATAAATGATGTTGGGAGATGGCAGCACTTTTGCATTGTGACAGATGGATGCACATGCTGCCAACATTCCGCCTACAAAGCTTATGTTGTTTTAATAAAACATACCTATTTATCCATGTTCTAATTCAGAAGTGTCAACACCAGCCACATGCTTGCAATTGCTTCACAACAGATATGTTCACATTAACCCATGTGGGATCCGTACATGTGTTTTCTAATTCAACATAATGCATGAAAAGGCTTTACAGCGGGTAGTTCCAGTTATGACCAGACAGAAAGTAGGTGTTCCTGATCATTTAGGTTCAATTTGAAAATTAAATATAACACAGCACAGTGATCTAATGCTCGCCATATGCCATTACTTTCTGCAAATTCCAATGCAATACTCAATGGAATAACCTATTGGTGGAAAAGACGTTTTGATCTGAGATTTAGCATTTTAACGTGAAGGTTTTCAGAATTATCTAGGGAAATTAAACGGCACATGTTGAAACATAATGGTGCCACTGCTTACAAACCACAGCCAATGTGCAGTTGTTAGAGAGTATGGAGTGGTCAAGATCAGGCTTGGACAAAGAACTAAGAGCCGGATTTTGAGATAGGCGTGACCGAGTCCAGTCCTACCCCCTTTTGGGGACTGTTCAGACAATGATATGATATGATATGACAGGTTATGTATAATGCGCTTAATACCCAGAGGTTTCTAAGCGAGGCCTCAGGGATCGAACCTCTGTTGCTGCGTGTCGTCTTGGTTCCAAAGTGAGCACGTTACCCTTGAGCTATCCTCCCGAGACAAGTGAATCAGAGTAGAAGCTGAACCCGATTTATGGAGGGACAACAGCAGCCCTACCCAGCATTACTTCCTTTGATGGTGCTACCTCTACTGGCACTGCTGGTCTTCAGATGGCATTGCAAGTAACCCAGACCCAGCAGTGCTTGGGAAGAGAACTGCACTGGCAGCCTGGCAATGCTACTCAGCTAGAACACGCATCAGACAAACAGGAGTATTGTAAAGATCTAGGACTTCTGAGTAGGACAAGCTGTGGGGCTGAGTAACCTAAACTGCACGGGATTGCAAGGACACATAGGCCATGTGTCCCTCCAAGAAAGCTACAGCTCATCTTGTGGAGGCAGCAGCCAGAGTCATCTCTGGATGAAAGAGGATCTACATGGCTGTCCTAGAGAACGTGCTTGCGTGCAGGGATGCAAATCCATGGAGTCGCGCTTATGTTGCATTGTGGAAGCGCTAGCAGTGCACACTGTTACACCTGTACAGGAAGCAACTGGCAAGAGAAGGTGGAGGTGTTATCATCCGGATTGCTTTCAGTTTCAAGTAAACTAGAAAACACATCTGGTTCTAAACAAGGTCCCTGGATCGTCTAGGTTTGCTGCTGGCTCCTTCTGTGCTTGGTGGACACTGTACACGCATATGCCACCCTTACTTATTGTGATTCTATATGAAGATATGGCCTACAATCCCTGAATACTAATATCCTGAGCAATGTGAAAGAGACAAATGAGAACACGCACATTGAAAGTTCCCTAAGGTAATATTGCCACAGGCAACAGACAGTTATGAACAAAATGTAAATCTTGTGTGGTAGGTCAGACATACGACTGACAAGAAGACATGTTTTCAAGCGTCTCAGGTTTATTAATGTAAAGAAAAACGCCTCCACTATCCCCGCTTCTAAAATGATGACGGTTCCCCATCCTAGAACAGTAACAAAAAGGGTGCTCATTAGGACGTCTAACACAAATAAATCCTGTCCTCTCTCCATGCCTGTGCTACCCTGTGGACTGACTAACACTAATAATAAAACATAACACAACATAGAGACATGTTCTTACTCCCCCCTTTTCTTTTGGCAAATGCTGGCTGGTGCCTGACTCACTCCCAAATGCCTCTCAAATTCTCCTTGTGGTCTTCCATACCTATACCTGCTTGTACAGTTCAAAATAAGTTCCTTGGGTTTCTATACAACAAGAGGCCTCCTGAGCCCCGTAACATAGTCTGGCTAAGCTAGAAAAGGTATTTCATTAAATGCTACATTTGACATTTTAGATCCTTCACTGTTATAGCTAGGAACTCGTGTTCATCCCTCCAGGGTGTTTCAACTCCTTTGAAGTCATAGATTTTCTTGGTCCAGCATGGACCATCTGGTTTTACTGGTAAATTGAATTGGTCATGATTTCACACCCTTCACGAGTGATTTAAGTTCTCACCCAAGACTGCTATTGGGTCCTTCCAACCTATTGGCTCTCTGGTGGAGCTATGCCGCCCTTCTCCCTATCCTCTGTTCTATCCACGTGCCTGCTTTCGACTATGTTTTTTGTTGTCTGTGGGGCAGCTCTGGTAACTGTGGAACTGTGCTTCTTGGGTCGTTGGTTCCTTCACAGTGGTGTTTCTTTCAGGCGTTGTCATTCGTGTACACCGCTGTGCCGCCTCTGCCGCATTATGGTCTCTTTCTTACAGAGAGCAGAGTTGCTTGGGCTCTTCACCGGGGCGTGGCAGCATTCCACAAGCTCTGGGCTTCCTCCACCCACCACATATGCAATGTGCTCCTGCCACAAGTCTGTATTGGCTTGGTGCTACAGCGCAGGATTCTGCTGTGCGCCACCTTGCTCAGTCAAAGCCTTTTGCAGTGGCTGGTACACTCCTATCGGCTGTTTCTTCCTCCCCAGGTAAGGGTATTGGCCCTTATATGTTCCTCTATTCCACGAGAGATGCAAGTCCATTGGTTCCTAGATTCTGGCAGCAAGGTAGGGGCAGCAACTGAACCAAGCATATGCAAATGCCCCTATACATTATTAATGTATTCTACCCCCAATGTATCCAACAAACAATTGGGATTCTGGTGTTAAGGGAGATGTTGCAAACTTCTCACAGGGGGACTCCTTGTCCCCCCAGTGAGATCCGCCTTCCCTGTTTTATAGGCAAGGTTTTAGATAGTGGGTTCACCTCCCTAGACCCCAAGAGAGTAGCTTCCCCTGGGGGAGACGAGAGGAATTTTCTGGATTCGTCACACTTGCTAGTCATTTGGGGAAATGATTTTAGATATGCAAAGCCTCACACATGATGCAATTAATAGAAAATATGACAACACATAGATTTGCTTGCAGAAAGTAATATACACAATTGTGGTATCATCCATAAGTGTCTGCACCCCAAAAACATGTGGGTGTCCTTGGCAGAACAAACCTATGGTCCTAGCCTGGGTGGATGGCCCCATAGTGCTCCGCCAGAGAGAACAAGCTGATGAGTGCAAGCTCAGACTCGGAAGGCACTTAGAGTCACATGAGCAATCCCACTACTTCCTAATGTGTCCATTGGGAAAATGCAGTTTAAAGGAATACATATTTGCACCGATAATATGACTGACTCATCAACAACCACTCTAGGGAATACATCGCTTTGACAAGAGAAAAAAGCAATTCAAACTATTAATCAAACTCAATGATGAAAAATAGAAATTCAACATTTTCATAATGACAAATCAACTTTTTAATTAAAAGGTCTGGCAAAAATAAACTTTAGCCCACCAGATGGTGCCGGGTAATGTAATGGAGGACAGATACAGTGGTCACTTTTTTTGTGCAACTGCACCTCCGTGGTAGAATTCCTCCAAGCTAATCAACTGATCCCCCTAGGGAGAAGGCCAGAGGCCATGAGGTATTCCAATGGGCCAACGATTCATATTCCTGCGTGATCTCCTCCAGCACAATTAAAAAGCACATTTGAAAACGATCCCAAACCCGAACCTGGCTTGGAACTCCATAGTCCATGGGCCTTAGAGAAGGCCTCCCTGGAGCCCCAAACCCCACCTAGCCTCACCCCGAGCACACCTTGCTTGGCTATGGGAAATAGACAATTAGGAGGAGAATACTCTGGAAAAAATCCTTCAACGGATAACTCGCATGTGATCATATTGCTTAATACAGTAACACATAGCTTCGTGTGTGCTTACAGATGGAAAGTTACAATTGTGTGGAGTGTCCGCCAAGAGGCGGCGAGATGCACACCTGAAGAAATCGAGTAGTCATACATGTGAAACATGAAACTGGCCCTCTAGCATCTTGCTGGCACAGAAAAGGTTAATGCTTTTCTTGTCCATAACAAGAATCCCTCTGTAACCAGGACAGTGACCCCCAGTCAGTGTCCTGTTAACACACGAGTACCCTTACAGCAAAACATGTCTCATCTCGTAGTAGGGTGGGGAATGCATCATGCTGAACGCGAAGCGACATTAGTGGCTTTGCTGCTCCACAAAAAATGATGGTCGCAAGACCTTTCATTCTTCAGAGCAGATGGAACACGGGCCTGCACAACCAATTGAAAGCTCACGCCTTAATTTGATACAAATATTTGAAATGACACAATAATGATCTCAGCTGTGCAATGTAGGCAGTAGGCTTGACAATAGGTCCATGCAAGGCTTGCTTGCGCCCCAACTCACTGCCTCGTCAGAGCTTTGAAATTATCCAAGACCATTCCCTTGCTGGTTGTGAATACAATGTCACAGCCCAAGGAGCTTACACAGCAAATAAGAACAGCTGAAACTCACTAAAACAATTAACACGATGAGCACAATGATCAGTGTTATAAAAGAAATCAAGAAAGACTATCAACCCCATAGTTTCCCCCCAGAGCTCATATTGATCCAAGAAGCCCCTATGCTTCCTGAAGCAAAGTGAGCAGTTTCATATTCTGGCACCAGCACATTGCTGCTATCCTTCCCTCTCTATGGTGAAACCAGGGACAGGTTTACAAGAATTACAATTGGAGGGGAGGACTACCAAGTCTCACTAGCTGTGTGAAGCGAGTTTGTGGCACCCAGATTTTTGTGCTGGTTCTGGAAAGGAAATGTCGAACACTGCCCGAGTAATGCTAGACCCCCAGCTTCATGAAGTCCCCCATTTCCCAATTGCATATGATGCACTGCCTCCGGGCCACCCCTTGCTCTCGGGTCTGTATATGTACCCATACAGCCCCCCACCCCCTCTTTTCATCAGCACTTATCAGGTACACCCTATATGACTAACCTAGCACTTGCCACTTACTGGCTGCACTACCCCCGCCCTATCAAAGGGCAGTTCGCACCAGGGTACTTGCGCTGCTGGCAAGTGGAGCTGTCAGGGAGCGATAAAGGCCAAGAGGTGCCAAAGACCATGTACACTTCAAAGTGGTCTATAGAGCATGGGTTGTTGTTCCCATGTCTACCTCCAGACCCCGTGTCTCCTGCCAAGCATCCCCCCTCACGCTGGACGCCTTCCTGCAGACTTTGCTCGCTTTCCGAAATGTAGGCCAAGCACCCGGAATTTTCACGGCAGCAGCAGTTCTCCTCCTCAGTTGGCATTAGCTCGCACCGATTGCACGTGCACCAGGTGGAGACGCCGTCCATGCGACATGGTCCAGGCTCTTCATCCGTTGACTGGTCCTCCCAACTGCCGTCCGAATCCCCATCGTTTTCGCGTGCTTGCCTTTCCAGTAGATTCTCCTCGGTGTACTCGGGCTCGTACATATACGGCATTATTGTGGCCATTGTGCGGTAAAGATAGTAAAATAATTTACAGAGATGGTACAGGTGTTCACACGGGCTACAAAGAATCTGTAGCTCGTTGTGACTCACAACAAAGTCGCAGCAGCCTCCGAACTGAATGTACGTTGTCCCTGCAAGCCGCTCTGTTGCTTCTCCGGGCACAAGCGGCGAAGGTAGCTGACCAGAGCACTGAAACGAGTCACAGAATACTCAAAGTAACACAGAGAGAGGAATGGAATCGAAAATCTGCTGCTGTATGTTGTGAAACGGTCTGTTTATACTTATTGGGGAAAGAGGCGTCCTGCCATTTCCATGGCAACACGTCAATAGCTGCTTCTCCGGGCAACGTAGCAGTGGCCACCGCAGGAACTCCTCTTTTCACAATATTAATATAATACTTCCTATGTGACAGCCAACGCATGTGCACAATTGTATAACAACACTGCCAACTACTGCTGAAGCGAGGAGAACGCTTTTTTAACTGCATACTAACAAGGAAATACTCGCAAGTGAACCATACCACCACATTAACTCTGTCAGCCAATTAAAAAATATAACAATGATCGACAGGACTCGAGCAAACAGGGAAAGAAAAGAATATTTTTACTCTTCCAACCTTTCATGATCTGTGTGAGACATAATACAGCAATCCACAAAAGGAAAACCTCGCCTAGTCAACACTACTTTTAAAAGTTCTGCTGCCCCAGGTTCTGCTGAGAACCATCATTCGACCCATTTATCATCAGCGCAGAGCACAGGTTGCATTGTTCAAGTTAATCCATTTTCTCTGACATTTGCAAATAGAATACATGGTGCAACATGTCCTTTAACAGCGTACCTCCACCAATGTTTTTCTTGCCAGAAGTTGGTGAACATTTAACATCATGGAATAGGTGGATCACATCGTTCGAACATTATGCAGGTGTTGTGTGTGGCCCGAACTGTAGTGTAGAAAAAAGGAAATCTTTATTATTGCACTGCCTGGGTCCTGCTGGTTAAGAGAAATTCGAGGATTTGCCAGAACTTACTGCCAGTGAAGATGTTGATATAAATGAATATGAACGTGTTGTCAAGAAACTGAGTAAACACTGTGAGAAAAAGACGAGTACCATCCTAGAGCGGCACAAATTCGGGAAGAGAGCGCAGGAGGAAGATGAAAGCATTGAACAATACATTACCAGTCTAAGGAACTTGCGAGGACTTGCAACGTTAACGAACAACTGGATGAGAGATTGAAGGACCAGTTCATGTTAGAGTGCAGCAGAGGCATTGCTAAGGGGGGGCTGAGGGGACTATAGCCCCAGGTATTTTGGTTGCAGCCCCGGATAGAAGCCCAGGTGCTACAACCAAAATGTTGCCTAGCCCCAAGTCCCGCCAGTGCCGACATTAGATTAGCCCCTGATCTTTTCGAGACCTGGCAACACCCGTGGAGTGCAACAGTGCCAAGGTTAGGGAGAAGCTGTGGTCTGAGGATGATCCTCCTCTATGTACTGTTTTGCGTATAGCTAAGGAGGTGGAACACACTGAAGTGTGTCAAAGAATTGGAGAACAGGGTCAGGACGACTGAAATCAAATCAAATCTAATGTATTTTCAACCAATGTAACTAATATTAATGAATCTGTAGCTCAAGTAAGTGGAGCAACAAATAAACAAAGGACATCGGGGAAGAACCGCAAACCAACGTGGAATGAAGAGAAGAGAAACAGGACACCTTTCAAGAATTTGAGGAGTTTCAATTGGAGAAGTCCGGACAAGCAAAGAGCCAGTCCGAAGAGAAGGGAACAAGGCAGATTTTTCAGGTGTGATAGTAGCAACCATTGGGCGGATGACCCAGATTGTCCAGCATTGAGAATAATTTGCAGCAATTGCAAAGGAAAAGGCCATTACTGCATAAAACAGTGCCAGATCATTCAGAATAATGCAGTTAGGTCTATCACTAGAAATTCTAAATGTGATCATATTACAAAGGACAGAAACGACCTTCACTGGCTTGCAGTGAAGGACCGTATTACTTTCAAATCATTGACTCTGGTCCATCGCTGTCTTTACGGAACGGCGCCAGCATACCTAAAGAAGGAATTTATCTGGTATGAGCTGTGCCAGAGCTTAAGATCTGCAAAACAAGGACTACTTAAATCTAGCCTCCCTGGTAAATCCACAGGCCTCGGTCGAGCATTTCCCAGAAAGGAAACTTCCCACTGGAATAAATTACCTTGTAACCTCAGATTGGAAAGTAATACTCAATCTTTCAGGAAACAGCTGAAGACCATACTCTTCAAATAATCAACATCGCCACCAGGTTGGCCCTCTGACAATGCTAATTTCTCCTCTTCTCACCTTTCTATTTGTATTGTCCTCTGAACTCTACGTCTTTGTGTCTCTGTCGCGCCCTGATTCTTGTGAGCTTTCGGCGTGTGACTAGTACATAAATAAATAAAAATAAATAAATACATAAATAAATAATTACTCCAGATGTTGCAGATTTCGCAATACATCCATGAATTGGATTGGAGGTGAGGGCCACAACGATCATAGTGATGAAGAGGGAGAAGAGTGCATCTTTATGATAATGGATGATGATATAGAAGTTATAGAGTCCCAAAGCAACTGTATGTGTCGATGGAACAGAGATAAGTATGATGATAGACTCTGGTGCCAAATACACTCTCATACCACAAAATGTTTGGAACAGAAGCAAGCATAAATACCTTCATGGACCTGACATCAGACCCAGGGCATATGGAGGGGTCAAAATTGACATCATAAGATGGTTTTTGGGTATTCTGAAATTCAAGGACAGAAGGGCCAATGGAAAAATATATGTCACGAGTGTAGGCAAGACAACGCTTTTGAGTTGGACACATCAAAGAAAGTTGCAAGCTAAGTTACATCCCAGTGACATTGAAACAGTGTATATAGAAAATAACACAATAACCAATAATAGTGCTAGTGAAATAATGAAGGCAGTGTTTCGAGATGAGATTGGATGTCTTTGTGGTTATACTCATGAAATCAAATTGAAACCTCACCATGTTCCTGTCATGCAGAAATTACGTAATATACCTTTGTCTATGAGAGACAAAGTGAAAAGAGAAATCAAACCCTGGAAGATCAGGGAATTATAGAGAGCATTGATGCCAGTGAGGGGGATTCTTGTTGGGAAACTCAGAATTTGTGTGGACATATGCGTGAATTTAATAAATGTGTTGTTCCAGATAGACACCCTCTTCCGAACATTCAAGAACTTGTTTCTTTGATAGGTCGGTTGAAATTTTTCTCCACATTGGATTTAACATCAATGTACCATCAGGTTAAGCTGCACAACAATTCCAAGAAGCTAACGGCATTCATTACACCCGATGGATTATAGCAATATAAGAGGATGCCTTCCGGATTAGTATCCGCTGCGTCTGTGTTTCAGAAAATAATGCACAGGCTACTTGAGGGAGACCTAGGAATTATGTGTTTCCAGGATGAAATCCTTGTATTTGCGGACGGACAGAAATTACATGATGAGAGGGTGGCATATGTTTGTAAGAAATGATATGACGCAGGAATGACCTTAAGCAAAGACAAATGTTTTGTAAATCGTTCAGAAATTGACATCTAGGCCACTCAATCTCAGAGAATGGCATACGACCCAAGAAACAACTTACCGATGCCATCACAAATATGCCTAGACCTAGTCTAAGGAGGAAGTTGGCACGTTTATTGGAATGGCAGCGTACTATTCAAAATTCATACGCGACTTTGCACTGCGCACTGTTCCGTTGCATGAACTTCTTAAAAAGAGGATATTTGAATGGAGTCATGAATGTGAGGAGGAATTTGAATTCATTAAGTTTGCTTTGATCAAAGCCCATTCGTTCAAAAACTTCACGATTAGGAGAAAAAACCATCATCACTCCGGATGCTAGCAATTTGGGTCTAGGAGCAGTAGTCACTCAGGAAGTTGATGGAAGAGAAGTTATGATTGCATTTGCTTCAAGGCTATTGAAAGGAGCTGAGAAATCATATGCCACAATAGAAAAGGAGACTCTGGACATTAAGTGGGCATCAGAGAAATTCAGAAGTTTCATTTGGGGAACAGAGGTCGAGTTTCGTACAGACCATAAGCCATTAGTTCATGTTATCATCAATAAAAGATTAGACAAAGTTTCAAATCATATCAGAAGATGGGTAATATTACTACAGGAATTCAACTGCATGGTGCGGTATTTTCCAGGAGTCAATAACATTGCTGCATATTGCCTGTCCCATCTCACAAGTATATCCGAAGTGGGAGATGGTAGTGAGAAGGATTCTGAGGCAGTTCTGAGCATAGAAACTACTTGCATACCTCAAAACGAGTGGGAAGATGCTCAAATGAAGGATAAGTCAATAAATTGGTTGAAACAATTCATTAAAGATCAATGTCCTTTGGGAAGAGCGAAGTTTGAGGAAGTTGGCCTTGCAGACTACTGGAGAGTGGCAGATGAAATAAATGTACAAGGTGGCATGGTTATGAGAGGTGACCGAATAATTCCACCATCAGGAGTACGTCAACGACTTATTGACCTTGGCCACAAAGGCCACCAAGGTATTTTGAAAAATAGAGGATTTGAAATGATTTCTGGTGGCCAGTTGTGACCTTCAAATTGAGAGGATGAGCCGCAACTGTATCCTTTGCAATGAGAGTGTGAAAGCTTGCATGAGTGTGAAGTATCCCATGGTTGTGACAGAAATCCCAAAGAAAACGGGGGATGAGTTGGGCATGGATATTTTAGGCCCTATTTGCAGTAATGAGAAATGTCAGTTCTGTTTAGTTGTAATTGATTTATTAACTAGGTGGGTGGAGGTACTGATTGAACCATGTATTAATGCTAAAATAGTTATTGATTTCCTCTGGGAGATTTGTGGTAGAGAGGGTTTTCCAAATAGCATTATTGCAGATAATGGCACTCAATTCTGTTACAAAGAAATTGAGGATTTCTGTGTGAATAATTCTATTGTGCATAAAAAGAGTGCCATCTATCATCCCCAGTCAAATGGGATTGTTGAACATTTTAACAAAGTACTCAAAGAAGCGATTAGATGGGCCTGGTCAAATGGGTTAAATTGGCAAAAGGCAGTGAGTGATAAGATAATTGCTCACCGTTTCTCTCCACATTCTCCAACTGGTATATCTCCATTTGAACTGAGCAGGGGACGTAAGGCTAATACCAAATTGTTACCATTGTGGATGAGTAGGAGAGCTGTTGTGGAGAAAGACCAAAGAAGCAACAACCAAAAATATACCCTGAAGCTATAACAAAGGTAAGGTAGTATGGGCAGTTAACACAGCCATCACTGTGCTAAAACCCTGCCAATTCTACATTACCACCATCATAGCATAATACTGTGTAGATTACCAGCTTCACCCTCTAGATAGCCCGATAGAGTTACCAGGAGTTATCTGTGTGCCGCACCTAGCCGTTGCTAAAATGGTCTGGAAAGTCCCAATTACCTAGAGGTTCTGGAGTCAATAATGGAAGTAGGCAAAGTGGAAGCAAAATTCAGCTTTATTGTCATCAAAATAAAGCAAGGACAGCATACAAGCATTACATTTTTGGAGCTCTGGCAGGTACATAAAAAGCAATGGCTTATAAATGCAGCATTTGTCATAACAGACATCATACTGTAATCTTAGTTACCAAAAACTATGGGGATTGGTTAGTGTTGGTGATTACATTTACATCATTCTATATGTGTTACATCTCTAATTGGGTAGTATTTATCTAATGGCTCCTCCTGAGACCACTTCTAAATTGATAAAGGTAAAAAGACTTAATTTCTGCAATATGTAATTGTCTGGCACCTTACTTCATTGGCGGCATAAAATTGGGGTTGTTCATTGGTGGCTTCAAAATATTAGCCAGACAGGAGTAGGGGGAGAGGGGCCCACGGACGGCTTTCCTTTCAATTAAAAAATAAACTATTCCTCATTTCTAAGCCATGAGCCAGGGTGATCTTTGTATTTGGCTTTGTGTGGTGACTAATGAATAGACAGTGTTCTTCAATTATGGTTCATGTGTGATGCAACAGTGTTTGAAATTATTTCACCCTGCATTTATTGGGAGTTTAGCTAATATTGATACCAGTGTTATGTTTTCTTTTGCCACTGGGGACACTTTTGAGTTATTCTTGATGTTTTATTTTTGGCTTATAGTTGTCCTGCACCTTGCTTACAAAGGCTGGCTGTACTCTTACAAAACGTGAATTAGTCTGGGAGTATCCTTCTTTCGTCCTGAATATTGTTATCTTGTGCTTCCACTGCAGTGTTCTGACCCTCCCTTAATTGGCAGTAAGCTTGGCTTTGTTTACCATCTCTGACCTCTGCAACAATCTGTATTTCTGCCAGCTCTGAGCTCTGCATGGATCTGTATTTCTGTGGTTTCTGCTTTTTGTTTTCTCTTGAAGCCTTGAGGCCTGGTCTATTTGAAAGTGTGCAACAGCTTCCATTTTGGAAAAGATGGCTGCCCATTATACTTGCATTTCAATATCATTGAGCTGTACTTGTGAGTCATCCATGCTGCATTCAGGTCATGCATTGCTTATGTTAGTATTCTTCATGTATTATGGATAATATGTTACTATTCTTCATGTAAAAGTAGATGTATCATCTAGTGTGTGCTCTTCTTATTGAGTGCACATTTGCTTCATGTCTAATGCATGCACATGTATTGCCACAGTGTTAGTTTGGTTACTCTTGCCATATTCAGCTTCAATCGTATCCTCTCGTGCTGTACCTGCCTGGAATAAGGACAGTGCTGTTGATTTAGTAAGTAACGTTTCTCACATGTGTTGGATTGGGCTGGTGAAGGGGCAGAAGCTATGGATGACATATACATCTGCCTCTTAATCTTCGCTCCTCTGGTTGAGTCCTCAACCACACTCTCCTTTCTTCTACCCCCAATATAGAGCTCTTTGGGTACCCATACCTTAGCCACCCCCTCAAGCTGCCTGCATGTCTGATGTGTTCGACCACACTCCAGGTCATATATCAGCATACCATATTGGAATCACATTATAATCAGCACTTGGTGAAATTGTGAGCGTCCTGAGGACAAATGCATTTGGATCCTCGAGGGGCAACAGTACCTCCCACGGATTCAGTATGGGGGGAGTCATCAGTTTGGCAATACTCTTGTACATGAGTATCCAAAAGCATTACTATTTTCATTCTTACTGCTTTTTTGACAGTCTTTTGCATTGGATTATTGAAATACTTAGAACACAAAAAACAAATCGTACTAGTACTAAGATAGCCACCAGCACACTGAATGCTTTAGCCAGCCAAGAGGGGATCCAGGAGAACAGGTAATTAAACCAGTCAGCATCTCTTATATCATCCACCTCCTCCACCATTTTCATGTGCAATTCTCGGTGACTATGGCTTCTGTGAGGGTCCTATTCTCTTCATCATGGGTGAGTATTTACATTCAGCAAAAAGTCCTGATCTTTGCACACACGCCCACCTCCATGGCCGTTATCATAGCCATTAGTCTTATTTCCCTCAGCTCTTCCCTTATGGCATTAAAGCCTTTCACAGTTCTGTTGTCTGTCTGCAACAGCTCAGGTAATTTGCAGCCATTTTGCATTCTTATTGGCTTGCAACCTGACTGTAAAGAGGGATTTAAACATGTCAGTTCAACCAAACAATTTTTGCTTGTCTTGAATGGCATCATATGCCTCTTGTTGTAGTTGTCCATCTCCATGCATTCAAGTGTGAGGTCCCTGTTATGTCTTGTGTGTTAATTTTGGGGAAATCAATAATATGTACCTCACTCTGCGGTACTACCAAGGTTGGTGCACATATTATTAGCGAGGAGCACAGGCCGTCTCAATTTGGAGGAAGTTGCATGTAGGCTCTGGAACCACCGGCTCAATAGAGTTCCATTATCACGGCTCTTCCTACTTTCATGCCTAGTACATCGAAAATACGCCCACACTTTAGGATTGTTTCAACATGCAATATGGCATTATTTCTGAAGCATAGGGTGGCATCTTTCAAAGGAATTATGTGTACTGGTCCTCTTTCATCTTCTACCCAGGTGAGTTATTTGGTATATTTGTGGCCTTCTTCTAGGTATACTTTATTAGCATTTGCACAACCACTTTAGGCTACTCTAGGAGTGCTAATACTTTGCAACCTCTTAATCTTTCCCCCCATCCTTTTGCCATAAGTATCCCTTTATTTGTTACTGTCATCTGTTCCAACAACCAGGGATTACTTTTACTTGCACATCATTGCACTGCAGCATTTTAATCACTCCCCCATTCACGTCCACTGGCAGGTATTTCACTACTATGTTTTGTATTAGCATTTATCATGGTGTTCTTTTTTTTTATAAAATGATCCTGCTGTAAAGATGTTTTTTTGTCATCCACTCTATTGAGGCTGTATGCCCCTGGAATTGTCCTCAGGACATACATATAGGGCAAGGTGTGTGATGCAAAGTGCTGTGTTTGCGGGTACTTCTGTGGCTATGAACATTCTGGAGGGACTCATGGCATCGGGGAATGAGGGAACACTCAAAAGAACTCTCATCAGACGTCTCTCTCCCCACTTCTCTTATGTGCTTGTACCACATGTGGCTAGTACCATGGCCAGAATCATTAATATATTTGGTCAGGTACATTGAGTCATCTCGCACACTTCTTTTTGCTCTTTTCTCTGTAGTGCTATAGTAAGTACATTTCCCTAGGGCTGTTTCACTCAGCATTATATTATACATATTGTACTGGTGTTAACAATGTGGATAACAGTAAACAATGGCCTCTTTGGACGATAGATGCGATAGTGTTGTACTGAAAAACTGTAAAGGAAATATAAACAAACCATGGAGGAAAAGGCTGCTTCTAGCATCGTGGCTATAATGTCTCTCTTTTGCAAACGGGCATGGGCATTTCGCTTCTTGGTGTTAAAAAAAAATAATTCATCTCATTGAAGGAATGCATCTTTTATTCAGGGAAACGATTCCTTTTGTCTTCCGTAACAAGCAAATATTCACAGAAAAAACCTTGTTAATATTGAGAGACAATGTCTTTCTAAAATTATATGTCTTTAAATTGAACAGTAACATTGTAAAACCAGGTTTCCAGGCTCCTAAAGAAGGATACATGTTCAGAAAAAAGGACAAGACCAGGAAAAATAGGATTGTGATAGGGAACACCTGTTATTTTTGTTTTCTTTCTTTGGAAGGGTCATGCTTTATTATAGATAAGCGTCGGTAAACAATGTTGGACAAACTTTCTTTGTGTCTAGATGAAGACGATGTCTCTTTTATTCTTCTTGTTGCTGATTGGCCCTTGTTATTGATCTTGTTTGGACTCTTCTCACATCTTCCTCATTGTTGGACTCAATGTTGGTATTTAGCGGGCGTCTCTTCTTTGTATGGTTTGATGTCGCTGACATGTAAACAGGCACGCATTCCTTGTACTTTCACAGCAGACTGTTTAACGCAGAAGTATAACATTGGCAAGGGCACAATTCTCCTTCTCTGGGATACCAATTTAGGGAAACCTGTAACCCGCCTTGCCCACAGCCAAAAGACTACAAAACAGCAGCAGAAAAGTGACAAGGGTGCAATTCCCCTTCTTTGGGAAATTTGGGGAAAACTGTAACCTGCATTGTCCACAGCCAGAAGGCTACCAAGCCGCAGCACAAAGGTACAATTTTCCTTCTCTGGGATAACAATTCCCCTTCTTTGGGATATCAATTTGTGGAAACCTGGAACCTGCACTGCCCACAGCCAAAAGGCTACCAAGCAGCAACAGTACAAAGGCAATAAGGGTGCATTTCCTCTTCTCTGGGATGCCAATTTGGGGGAAACCTTCAACCGACAGTACCTATAGCCAAGAAGCTGTAAAGAAGCAACACAAAGACAAGGGTGCATGTTACCTTCTTTGGGATACCAACTTGAGGATACCTGTAAACCACATTGTCAAGCAACTAGAAAAAGAGGTGACTTTTGTTTAACGCTCCTCACAGGGGGTACTAGTGTGGAGAACCTTGAAACATATATTGCAACTAAGACTGATTGTAGTTGTTGGAATATTTCACCCTGGCATTAGAGTAAACCACAAAAGGGATCAAAAGTTGTTAGTCCTGGCAGGGGAGTATAACAGTAGAGAAAAAAAAATATTTTGAAGAAGTGTGGTTGAGACAAAAAGTGTAGTGTAAAGAACATGTTAATATAAATCATCATTTTGACTAACTGCAGTATCCTCAAAGGTAGTTGATGTTCTATCGTGACAAATGTATTCCCATTGAAGAATAACTGTGATGGGCTAATACTTGTTTTGAATCTTGAATAGAACAATTGCTGTGGTTTATGAACTTATGTTTTGTGAAACAGACATGTGCCTTACCAAGAGGGTTATTGTGGAGTACAACAATTGCTTTAAGTTCTGAACACCTGTTTGTGAAAGAGACCTTTACTTTGCCTAGTGGAAGGTTGCATTGGAGGAAAGGATCTTTTATGTTAAATTAAACCGGAACTTAGTTGAATCAGGACTTTTACAAGGATACTCCTGCATTGTTCCAGTGGAAGGGAGCCCAACCCTGGCCACAAGGAGAACTTAAAAATGTAAAGGTTGAACTGTCACCCGGTTGTAAGTGAGGGTCAGAGAATGTTGGACACTAGGTCAGCCTTCTTTAATTTAGTTTTCTAGGCAGGCAGGGACACCCTGGTTAGGATATGGAAAGATAGGTGTGTATGTGACCCTCTCTATTTTTAATAAATGGCATACTTTGAGAAAACTATACCTTTGAGTCCGTCTCCCATTTCTAACCTAATGGAGCCAAACCTTTTCCAGTGTCTCTTTAAGTTTGGCAAATATCTCTTTTAGGAAGCAGTTGAGACACTCGCAAATCCTGTCTGCTTGTGGGTGATAAACTGATGAGAATGTATGCTTTATGCCCAAAAAGATAGTGATGTGCTCAATTCTCATTCATAAAATGGGATCCATTGTCAGGCCTAGCACTTTGCACACTCCACACCTTGGAAATACCCCCACATACAAGGAATTTCACAGCACATGTGGCATCAGATGTGTGCAGGAACCTGCTTTGATCCATCGTGAAAAGGGGCATACGCCCACTAACATATATATTGCTGTTACAAATTTGGTGCATATCCACATAGTTGATAAGCAAGTGCTGAAATGGTCTGGTAGGATGGGGTATTGCTCCTCTCACTATCTGCAGAGTATGCCCTGCAGTGAACTTCTGGCATGTTAAACAATTTACAATAACATTAGCGATGAGATCTGCCAAATTAAGGACAAACCAGTCCACCGAAACAAGTACTGCAAGACACTCTATTGATGTGTGTGCTGGGTAGTGCAATTGGTCTAGTGCTACTGTAAGTATCCATAGGGGCATGACTGGTTTCCCAGTGCTGTCCTGCTTGCATCTGTGGGGGACAATGAGCACCCTCTTCTTTTTCAAAGCTCATGCTTTCCTGTGGTGCTCTTCCATTTGTAATTGGATAATTTGTGTGATAGGTAACATATTAAAGCTCTTGTTGCCACGAGAAAACAAATCTGCTCCTCTAGTATGCCTCACGCACTTTACCACAGCAATGGCCAATGGGAGTTGGAGTCCATCTATGAGTATGTCCATTAGTGGCGCATGTTGCACTGGTGTACCGTCTGTGCTCACAAAGCCCCTCCTCTTCCAACGTGACAGTCTTGCATGTACTGTTCATGTCGCATAGGTGGAGTCGGAATACACAGTTACTGCCTCTTCTTCATGTACTTCAACTGCCAAAATCAGCGCTTCCAATCCTGCCGCTTGTGCTGAGAAATGTGCTGGCAATCTCGCACTGGTCACTGTCTCAAAGCCATTATTCTCTTTTGCCTTCACCACTGCTGTGCCACTGTGCCTTTCGCCAGTACTCTGATCTATTGACGATGACCATCAATGAGGAGCCATATGCCACTTCCTAGGGTATTTTCCTTGACATGTGGTATTTCTTCATGGTATTTAGTGTACTTGGTACAATAGTGCACACAGTCACCCTCCTTTATTGGTTCTGCTATGAACCTAGCTGGGTTTACCACTCGGCACCTGATCATTTTAAACAATGAATATGATATAATTACTTCATAACCTGAGGCTCTCTGTGTAGTCCATGTACTTCTGGGCTTTTCAAGGATAGCAAATAAAGCATGTTCAACATATACTGTAACTGTGCAGCCCATAGTTCTGCTGGCAGACTTCTCAAATGCAAAGGCTGCTGCCTCCAAGGCTTGCTCGTATGGGTAGTGAGCTCTCATCACTGGATCTAGTGTCCCACTGGAGAATGGTAACGGTTTGCATCCCAGGGTAGTTTTCTGTGCAAGGAGAGCCATCATCACTGCTGCATTCCAATGGGAAAAAAATAATTATTTATTGTAATCGTTGATCCCTAATACGGGAGCTGGGCTGATTGCTAGTTTCAGTTAATCAAAAGCATCTACCATGTAGCCTGACCAGGCTATGTCACTGTTGTTTTTCTGTGCCTCCTTCAGTCCTTTGAAATTTGGCCTGATGTATGTGTTGTAGTCAAAGACCCATGTCCTGCAGTAATTGCAAAGGCCTAGACATTGCTTCAATTCCTTCACTGTCTGAGTCGTGGATGTCCTCATGGCTGCGTTTGTCACCTTCCTCCCTTCTTTTGATACTAGCTGTCATATATAAAGGACAACTTCTTAGCAATATTGCATTTTCTCCTTGTCAACTTTGGACCCTTTCTCTGGCAATTTTCTCATCAGTTTTACTTAGTCTTTCCTGCACTCTTCTTCTGTGATCCTACAAACCAAAATGTCACTCTCATATTGGTTGACTGCACTGTCAAGTTTTACATTCCTCAAGTCCATCTGCAGTACCTTTGGTTAAGATGGAGGGTGATGTGGGATGTGTTTACCCATGCCTCTAAGACCTACCATAAAACTGTGCAGTACTGGCATGGAAAACATCATGATGGCCAGAACTCCTGAGAGAGTGCACATGGAAAACATGAAGAATAGGCTGCCACCCATTTTTGCCTATGTTGTGAGCACAGGAGGGCACTGCCTAAAACCACCATTGGGCTACACACACATTAGCCTGAAACCATTGGGAATGGCAATGCTTATTGCCAAAAAGCAATTCAGAACTGTGGAGAATTCATTTTCTTAATCCCAAAAATGGTTGCATTACCAGTACTCAGCACTATCAGAAAGCCGGCGTTTTAAAACCACCAGACTTTTGTGTAAAACTGAACAAATGAAACAAAACCAGACCAAGGAAAGACTTGTTAAGAGGTGGATACAATGTAAAACTATATTCTGAAATGACTAATATTTTTATAGGTATAAATTGTCAGTTTGATTTGAATGTAGAAAACTGGGAACAAAAAGTGACATTTAGCTGAAACCTGGCTTAATGAAACTGAATTCTGCCTGACAACTACCCCCGACAGGAGTTGAAACTGGATCAACAGCCACTCTTCCCAGGCCTAGCTGCATCCGGCTGCCCCTTGCCAAAAGGAGTTCACCTCTCTGATTAGATTAGGGGTGGAGCACCTGGGAACTGGAAGAGACAGAACAATGCAACTTCCTTGACTCAGGCAAATGTTATATTGGGGGTGCCGTAAAATAGCTTCCTCTTGGGAGAAACTGGGGGGCAGCTGTGCCTCTGTGAACAAGCTGGCTTGGGGGAAGTGGATACACCAGTTATTCCACCCTGTGATGTGGGAAGCCACACCCCTTTTTGACCAGAGCATAATTTTAAAAAGATAGATAACTCATAGTGCGGACTTGTCAGAATTATATAAGTAATATCATTATTTTTGTGATTTTTCTGTGAACATTTTAAGAGGCGAATGTCTGCATGTTAAAAATCTGACACTTCATCAATTAATGTCCATACTCCTTGCGCACATGTGTGTAATTTTGGGTAAATGTCCGATATTGCAAAACCAGTTAAAAAGCGCAAAATGTTGTCATTTTTTAATGCAAGCCCCCAGGAAGATCAGAGGCGGACAAGCATGGACCATAAGGAATATATAATGTGTACATGTAATTTCAACAAATTATGTATCTGGGAAAGATGTATTTGAATCAAATATAGATTTGTGGGCAAACTGACCAGGGGAGGATCCTCTGACCCATAAACAGACCTCATCATGATGACAATCCATTTCCTTCCCCCAATCAAGGGAGAGAGGAGGAATTGTCCAATGATAAGTGAGAGGGGCAGGTTTAGTTATGACCAACGCACACACCCACTTTCCAAAACACATAAAAAGAGACTGCTGGGACAGGTAGAGACATTCAATTCCATTTGCTGTGGAGCATGCTGACCGACGACTTCACATCCAGAGATCCAGACTTCAAATCCATCAATCTCCAGAACCTGTAGCATAAATTAACTCCAGAATTTGTAGCAGAGAGGCCTGAATCCACCAGCTGAATCCTCTTCTGCAGGCCTCAAAACTAACCAAACTATTCAACAGCCGGGCGAGCGGTTTGAAGTTTTGCCGAGAATTTTTGCAAGAACCTGTAGCAGTACCCAGAAAGCAGTGTTACATTCAGAATCCAGAGAGGCTAGACCAGCAGAGCAGAGCTGACCCAGATCGCTGTGAGCAGAACCGGTGCCTGATTGACCCGCCGAGCAGACAGAACCGCAGCCGGACGTGTTGACCAGATCCGTGACGAGGCCTAGTTCAAATTTATATTGTGAGTACCTAGCAGAACTGTGCAGAACCAATATCTTAGTTAAAATAATCTAATCCAAACTTTTTTAACCTAAGTAGAACTGCCTCCTAGAAATTGTCATCTGTCATTTTTAAAGCTGCACAACTGTCACCTGTCAATTCTGCAGCTGCAAGCTGTCACCTGTCATTTTGAGTTTACTTTAAATCCGAAAAACTACCTTTATTTAATCGTCCGTATCTCTGGAACCGTTTGGGCTAGGAACGTAGTTTAACTTCCATCTGAAAGCTTAGGATCTAGGCTTTCCAACAAACCTAGAACCGCCTTCCTACTCCCTATACTTTTCCCGTAATCGCGAGACACGCACTGGCGAAATTTACCGCGATTTGCGATTTGGCCCGATTTCTTCATCTGTAGAAATCAGCAGCTTTTTGCTTCTCTTTGCTAAAATTCGTTTGCAATCTGCTAATCATTCATAGAGTATTGTTAAAGTGAGCCTGGACTAATATAAAGTAGCCATCACCTACCCTGAACCTCTAAAGGGAATTAAAAGCAATTTTATCACCTTTTCACTTCCTTGCAAACCACATTAAAGTAATTTGCCTGTGTTTAAAACTCATCCCTGTTTTCCCTAAGCTTGCTGGGAGAACTGGAACTGTGTATTGCATTATAAAATGTGATTTGTTGGGATTCTTGAAGACTGTGTGCTCTCCTTCCATTTCTGGTATTGCATAGGGGGGGAGTGAATTGTCAAAAGAAAAAGTGATCATATTACCTTTTGCTAAAATCATAACAAGTTATTTCTGTACTGCATTTTATTCCACCTTGCGTTTCCTTGAACCATATAAAGCATTCTTTCCCACCGTGTTCTTCTGTTCCTATTCATAGTTACCTCTTGCTGATTACTGCTCATATTCACAAGTGTAATATCCATTATCAATTTATTTATAGAAGTGTGATATATATATTGTTTAAATTTTCAAATAAACCTTTTAATTTGCAAAACAAACCTACTTCTTGGCTCAGTGGGGTCAGGGGGTTTCTAAGAGGGGGGTGTTATACAAGGGTTGTCATCCGGAGTACTGAACTGGACATAAAAATACATCAATAAGGGTTTTCCTCAGCATCCCAGACTAGGCATTGACTTAGCTGTAGTGTTGATTGAATATCGCTTACAGGTAACTGAGTATGTTTCATTTTAATTCCACAGTAAGTAAAGAAGGTCAAATACTGCTACTTGTCATGCAAGGGGAATGAGAAAAAGGCATTATTTAGATGTATCACTGTAAATTATTTAAATTTTGATGGGATGTTACATAATATTAATGCTTGTTTTGGAACCAATGGGAATTCTGCCTCAACAATATTATTCAGAGGGCATAATTCCAGGATAAATCTCTATGACCCTCATGTTGCTTGTCCCTCCCTCCCCCCCGAGTACACAGCTGTGTTACATGGGTATTCTGAAGGCACTAATATCCCTTGTCGGACAGAATTGTACGGAGCTCGTATTTTTGACTGCAGAGGCTGGGATTTAACCCGTGAATTTACATGTTTGCTATGCTGACAAGCCACGTTCAATATGTACAACCAATACAATTGGCCCTGATTTGAGAAAGACGGTGCAGATCGTTGAAACACGTGTTATCACAAAGGGCACTTGTTCTAAATAATACAAATCCACAATTACTACATTCCAATTGAGTGGAGTCGCTTCTTGTTTCTCATTTAACTAAAACTGGCGCATGAAGGAATAAGTGCAACTACCTTCTTCATTTCATACACATATTTAAATACAAAATAAATGAAGATAAACATACCTTTCATGCTTGGCTTTGACACCTCCCTGGGGATGTGGCTGCACCCCCCTGTGGGTCATGCCCCACAGTTTGAAGACCTCTGCCGTAAAGGAATACCTCCGGGACTAGTGGCACTCCCCTTTGTGCTTCCTGGCCATAACATGCATTTATGAATTTGTGTGTATTCACAAAATGGATCCCTGGGGTATAACATATTATTCCCTGGTCTGTTAATGTCATGTTTACAAGTCTCTACCCAATATGTTAACTGGTATCATGCAGGAATATGATAATGTCATGGACATGTTGTGTGCTCCTATGGGAATGGAATGGGTAGTTGCACCATGTAATGGGTAGTGCATTCCTGGCAATGCCTGACATTGGGAATCTTCCCTCTTTAGCACAAGACCAAGTCAACCCGTACCTGCTAAGAAGGAACATGTTTTGTCACCTATGGACCTTGGTTCCTCCTGTGGGTCTGGTGTAATCGATAGGATGCAACACATCAAGTGTTTCTTTGGGCAGTCCTATTGTGGATACATGTGCAGTCCTATGCTGGAGAAAGGATTCCCTCCCACTACTGTCACACCCCCTATTGTAGGTGCCTGTGGCAATATGTTCACATGTCATGCTGTGAATGATTTCTGTTGTGCTAATGCCTGTGTGTACATTGGTGCCTGCTGTGCCTGCATTGATACTTGCTGTGTCTGGGGTGGCCTCTCATGTTGCATCTGTTGTATTCGTGGTGCTTGTGTTTGATACTGCATGTGATCTTGGCCATAATATTCAGGTAGTTCTACACTACATTGTCTGGGTATGCTGTCCTTCCTCTTGTGTCTGCTGCTTGCCAATGCTGATGCATCCCTCCTCTGCTTCTGCATACGTGTGATATGTGGCCCCTCTCATCCCACATGTCCAACACTGCTGTGGATGTCCAACAAATCCAGGTTGCCCTCCATTAAATCCTTCTTATGGAGCTTGTAATCCAAACTCTCTGCCTCTGGGTGCAAACCCTTGCCATTGTGGAAAATAAGTATACTATCTCCTTAATGCCATTTTGCTGCTGGCTTTACCTGCTGTGGCTCTTTTGTGTTATAACTGTCTTCCCCACTCATCAATACTGATCCTTCTGCTGAGAAATTTGACAGTTATTTTTTAACTAGTTTTGCTTCCTCAATCTTCCTGTCCTCAACTTTCTTTTTGTCTTTCCTTTGTTTTAACCAACAATGGTGAACAATAATGAACTCAGTCTCCGCCCATGGCTTCACTTCCATCCCCACAATCTTCATCAATTGACTTTGCACTTCCTTAGGAAGTCCTCGACATAAAATGTGATAAAAAAATTGTTATGTTTTTTTCCCCACTGTTCTGTAGTTTCTATACGCTGTTTTTCTTGAATATCCTGGCTATAAACCATCGGCTCTTCATCTGCTCTCATTTCAAAAGTCATAATGGTGCACATGTCTGATAAGTCTGGATACTGTACCCTAAGTGATCACCATATGTTAGCTCAGCAATTATTTAAAGGTGCCCTGTCATGATTAGTATTTGGTGCTGTCACCCCGGGATATCCTGCCCGTATCCAAATGTCATCCAATTGCCCCCCTAATGATGCAGCAAGCAGGCTCTTTATGTTGCCTAATGCTAAGTTAATTACAACTGTCATTCTCTCTAATTCATAGATCCATTTGCCTGCACCGATGTGAGTGATGGCATTTTGCTAATTAGATTATTGTTGTCCATCTGTGGCCATGGTGCATACTGAGGCAGTCCCCCCCTTTCTCCAATAAGGATAATTATGCGAATCCTGCCCCCTGACCGAGTGCAGCCACACCCTTTGTCTTGGTCTCTGCATCTTGTCATACTAACTCTCTCTCATCTTTGTAAATTCATCAGCCTATTCACATATGGGGTTCTCTCCTCTAAACTATTTGATTGCATATTCGGGTGTATGATATATTCAATGGGCTGTGTCCTTATTGGTGGTTCCTCCATCTCTGTCCAAACTACCTCTCCCCCTATCTGTGTATGCATGGAGGTGGATCATGCTGCCTCCTCTTTGCTTTCCCTGTCTTCTTCATCTTGAAACATTGTATCATCACTGTCTCCATCATCTTTGTCCTCTCTATCCTGGAAATCTAGTTGTTGCAGGGGAAGCCTCCTACACGTCCCACTCATCACTTCTTCCATTATATTTCTGCCTTCCTCTGGCTTGCCTGTTCTCCAACTTCCTATTGTTCCAATGACATCCTTCCTTTTCCTATCTAGGCTGTAACTTCTTCTCATTGCCACTTCATTCTCGTTATCTGACACCGCATGTCTGATCATAAAATGATCTGCTTCTTTGCAGCATCTCTCTAAACTCTGCTCTCGTTCTTTCTGGTGACATTTCCTGTCTCTTTCTCTGTCTGGGAGCATATCCCCCCTAATAATATCATCAACTTCTTTTCATCGCCTTTCCCTACTTCTTTCTGCATCTCATTGCCTCTCCCTTTCCCTTTCTTCCTCTTCTATTTTCTCTTTCCCTCTGTTCACTTCTCTGTTTCTCATTTTTCCTTTCTTCTTCCCGTCTCATCTCTTCTTCTCTCTCTTCCTCCCACGTCTTCTCCCTCTCCCTTTCTTCTTCATTCCTTCTATTTGTCTCTCTCTCCTCTCTTTTTCATTCTCTTTCTTTCTCCTCCTGTGCCCTCTTCTCTTCTTCTTTCTTTTGTCTTTCTCTGACTTCCATTTCTATGAAATCATCCATGCCCTTTCCATCTACATTGAGCATTATCTGTCATTCTACCCATTCATTTGGTATGGTCGTTGTGTCATCCCTTGTACCCTGCCTTCCTCTCTATCTCTGAACCTCCTCCTCGGCTTCTGTCAGTTTTGCTTGTAAGCCGCAGTGCTCGACATATTCCACATGTGTGGGCACTGGTCTTTGCTTACTTTTTTTTCTCCACTTATAATTACTTCACTACTGTACGCGGGGGGGGGGCATATGTGGGATTAGTGTACCCTGCTGCTTCTTTTAATGCTCTTAATGGATACAATCCCTGCACTTCTGAAGAAGGATCACTGCTCTGGGGAAGAGGAGGAGGAGCCGTGATACTATACCATCTATGTCATGTTAATTAAGCAGCCGTTCCTTCACAGGTGGCTCCTCTACCTCCTCCCCATATACATTTTCCTTAGTTCCAGAATGGCTGGTCGATTTTGCAACTGTTTTCCCTTATACACAGCATGGAAATAGGTGCACATCTGTTGCAGTACGGTCTTCGAGTGAGTGCCTTCTTGTGGCCAGGGCAAAATATTATTTGTATGTGTGTGGTATTTATGAATTGTCTCATTATACCTGGGTAATGCTTTGCACAGGTGAATGATAGACGGGTCTCCCATGTCAATATGTCACATCATAACTTACCAATACTTAACAAACTTTATTCTTATTCTAATTCATCCTCTTTTATCTCCCTTTCACACACTTCCCAAGCAATACTTCTCTTACAATTAATATTTCTCCATCTCTCTCCGCGACCACGCTACCTGCATCACCCAATCCTTCAGAGCGGCACCACAATGAAACCACTCCCATTCCAAACAGTCCCATCTTGCTGTTGATTCTAATCCTTCTGAGTGACACCACAAACATCACTCACGCTCTGAGTAGCACCATGTTGCTGCTCCCACACCAAACCACGCTCCTTGAATCGCTCCACAAAACCACTTCTACAAAGCCTAAACTAGCTCACAACATAAGGCTGGCACCAGCAATTACTACTGCCATTTTCCCAACTCCTGGTGAAGTATTTGTTTCTTTTATTGTTGCCCTGTGATGAGGTTCACCACATGATCTTTCCTGACTCTTCTCAGAAGCTATCTCTTCATCATTTATCTCTACATTTCATCACAACCCCCCCCCCCATTTTGCCTGGCTGTCATACTTACATCCGTGGATCTGCTGAAGGTCTTTGGTGTCGGTTTTCCCTATAAGCCTCACAACCCTTCACGCCCGATGGGGCAGCCTGCAATGACCGGACTGGACTTTCTCCATAGGGAGCTCCTGTCAACCTCTGTTTTATGCACAATTTCATTCCCCATAGGTCAACCACGCAGTCGTCAGGGACACGACAGGGATCCCATGACACCTAGCAAACCATCACTTCTCCTACGATCTGTTAAGATGGTCTGGAAAGTCCCAAATTACCTAGAGCTTCTGGAGTCAGTTCAAACTGTACTCTAAAGTAAACATCGCCAACACCAAGTTGGGAGAACATACGTGCTCCAACCTGGTACACACACCACTTAAGTAGCACAGAGGAAAACTGCCACGTCATGATACCTGCCAACTAGATGGACAAGCTACAATACCAAACTCACAGAATAACCATAGATGTGGAGCAAAGAAACACAAAGACTAAGAGGTAAAAAAAAACTAATAACCCTGCTAGAAAACCTCAACTTTCCCCATACACTTCTCACACAAAAACCCACACAACCAGTTCTCCACACAATCCACATGTACTTCACCACACTGCAACAAAAGACAAACAACACTTAACCCATATCAACGGCACATGGGAACTCTCATCCAATCTGATAACTGCACTCAAGCTCAGCGGACATTGAAAACCGAACTGAACTGCCAACAGGACATCACAGGTCTCACTCGCCTATTCCCACTCCACCCTACTAACCACCCGCCCCTCCTCTTTGAGATCCACCAGAGCACCTCGGGACCATTCCGGTGGTGATGGTGCACTGTACAAATAGCTTTGAGATTGACATATAATGGCAGTAGACAAAGTGCAACACAAAACACAGCTTTATTATCCTCAAAATAAAGCAGAGACGCATACAAGCATTCCATTCTTGGAGCGCTCAATGGTTACATAAAAAAAAATGGTTTATATATTCAACATGTGTCATAACTGACATACTGTAATCTTAGTTACCAAAACCTACGGGGAACAGGATTGGTTAGTGGTGGTGATTACATATTCATTCTGTAGGTGTTACTATTTCTAATTGGGTAACACTTACCTGATGTTTTCTCCTGGGACCACCTCTAAATTGACAAAGATAAAAAGCCATAATTTTGGTAATATGTAATTACATTGGGGATTTTCATTGGTTGGCTTCTTACTAACCAACCTCAGACAACTGACAGGTCATCAGGACATGAGCCAGACATGAGTAGGGGGACAGAGGTCCACGGACTGCTTGCCTTTCAATTAAAAACAATACCATCCCTCATTTCTAAGCCATGAGTCAGGTGATTTCTTAGCATTTGGCCTTGTGTGGTGTCTCCAGTTTGAGGATAAGTGTAAGGAGTAAGGCAGGTGTCCCATCTATGTTTGTTGCTAATGAATATGTTATGTTATTGAAATCGTATAGCACGACCAGGTACCCAAAGGCTTAAGGGCACTGAGAAATAGACAACCATTAACTTACAATACACAACATCGATAGGAAAAATGAAATATCCAGAGGACACAAAGGTCAGATCATAAAAGGCGGGATCAGAAATTAGGAGAAAAGGGCAGTTTAATAGAGAGTGTTCTAAAATTATGGGTCACATATGATGGGACCGTGTTTGGAACTATTTTGCCCTGCATTTATTGGGAGTTTAGTTAATATTGATGCAAGTGTTCTGTGTTCTCTTGCCACTGGGGACACTCTTGAGTTATTCTTCATGGAGTGTTTTGGCTTATAGTTGTCCTGCACCTTGCTTACAAAGGCTGGTTAAACTCTTATAAAACTTTAATCTGTGAGTATCGTTCTTTTGTCCTAGGAAATGCTCTCGTTCTTTCACTGCAACATTCTGACTTTCCCTTAATTTGCAGCAACCTTAGCTGTGGTTGCCAGCTCCTGCCTGAGCTCTGCACAGATCTGTGTTTTTGTGGGTTCATCATGTTGTGTTTTCTTGAAACCTTGAGGGCTTTGTCTATTTGTCTATTTCATAGCGTGCTGCAACTTCTATTTTGGAAAGGCTGGCTGTTCATTACGCTTGTGTTTCTCTATTAGTTAGCTGTATTTGTGTGTCATACATGCTGCATTCAGCTTATACATTACTTATGTTAATATTAATCATGTCTTATGGATGTTATGCTAATATTCTTCAAGTACAAGTGAATATATTACCTAGTGGGTGTGTTCTACATGTTGAGTTCATATTTGCTTTGTGTCTAATGCATGCACATGTATTGTCACAATGTTAGTTTTGTTACTTTTGCCATCTTTAGCTTAGATCGTGTCCATCTCCTGCTGTACTTGCCTGGGATATGGGCAATACGGTTGTCTTAGTAACATTTCCCACCTGTGTGGTATTGGGCTCAGAAGGGCAGAAGCTATGAATGACCTAGTCCTCTTTCTTTCAACACTCTATTTTGCGGGTAGAAAATGTATTAGGCTCAGATGGATTTTGGGGAGTAGGAAATGTATTGCACTTAGATGTTCAAGCCATACCCCTTATCAGATAGCCTATGTAATATTGCATTTGCCCTGTTTATGCTAAATGTGACTATTTTGATGTACAACCGCCCTACTTAGATCAGATTAGCATACCACACTACACTTTGAGTGATTTGCCCCTAGACTTTACCATACTACCACATTGAATCTACTCCACCCCCACTCAAAAATGATGTTTATCAGAAAGACCCTGGGGTCCCTTCTGTCATTGCTCACCTTACTAATTATATTCTTAACAATGTCCCAAACTAAGTATGTACCGTGCCCCACTCCCGACAGAAATACCAGGCTACGAGCCATACTTTCCTACCTCTACGAGCCTAAAACTATTACCGGCTAGTACCGAAACCTCCACTCTAGCCACAAACAAAATACCTCTTACCCTGAGCAAGCTTCTACATGAATGACACTATGTGCTAAACCTAAACAACAAATACCAGCTTGAATGGAACCACACAGACTACCTAACACAACCACGGTATCTGGAGTGCTGGTTAATGCCAGATCTGTAGTGGCTCATGCCACATAAATTGCTGAAATACTAACCTCTGATAACCTAGACTTCCTAGCGGTTACTGAAACTTGGCTGCATAAGGCAGCGGGCCCAGCCCTTTCACTAGCTATTCCGGAGGATTATCATTTAATCAGAATGGACAGACCAAATGCCAGAGGAGGTGCATTAGCCATTATAGCTAAAGCTGACCTCGACCTAAGACTCTCAACTCTACCCCCACTAAACTCATGTGAACTACTCAATGCAAATCTTCCCATATCCCCCTGTCGCACCTTAACTATCTATCTAATATACAAGCCACCAGGACTCGTTGGCACATTTGAAGAGGACATTTCTAGCCTCATAGCAAATAATACTAAAGATTCCTCTCAATTACTTATTCTGGGTGACTTTAATCTAGGATTCAATGATCCAGAGGATAAACAAGGCCAAGCAATAGCAATTATGCTTGCTGAACATGGCCTCAAACAAAATGTCTTCTCACCAACTCATGACAAAGGAAGGACCCTAGACTGGGTAGCCATCCTGAACTGTCCCATTGATATTACTAAAATAACCTCCCAACCATAGACTGACCACCATCTAATTTACTTCTGCCTAACCTTAGACAAAGAAATAGCCAACAATAAAATCATGGCACCTCCTCTACCCACTAGATCAAAGAAAAATATTACACCGGACAAACATTTACCCCTCCTTCTCCCTGCTATAAATGCTCCCTCAAGTAACTCAGATCCTGATACTCTAGTGGAGCTTTACAATAACACTATGACAAAGGCCCTTGACACTACTGTGCTTCTCAAGTTATGCAAGAGCAAACAGCAGGCACACCCTAACGCCTGATTTATCCCACACCTGAAAGAATTAAGATTACAAAAGAGGAAACTAGAAGCCTTATGGCGAAATTTCCCGACAGACGAAAACAAATTGCAATGAAACTCCTGACCAACAACTACAAGAATGAAATTGTCCGCACAAAAAAAGATCTTTTCAATGATAGAATCTCAAATGCCAAGGAACTGTTTGTGGTCCTTTCAGAACTAGAATCACCCACACCACCTCCTGACAACCTACCTAAAGAAAAACAATGGTGCACTAGCATCCAGAATGCCCTAGCTAATAAATTAACTACACTGCAAACCAAAATTGCTATACGAAAGCATCTTTGCCCTCTACTGAGACGTCTACTACTATCCTCACTAATGATAAGCCTAGCCTAGCACCATTCAAATTCACCAAAGTATCCATTCAGGAAAAGGAAAAAATCATTGCATCCCTAAAACTTTCCAATTGTAAAGGGGAAAACTGCCCTGCCCAAATAATTAAGGATGCTGCAAGAGATTTGGCCCCTTTCATTGCTAAATGAATTAATGCTTCCTTCTCTTCCAATACTGTCCAAAGCAACTTAAGAGTCCTGGGTTTGACCTCTTCTCAAGAAACAAACCCTAGACCCATCTATCCCTACTAACTATAGGCCCATCACCACGGTCCCCTTCCTCCTCAAGTAGCCTATCTTCAAATTCAGAACTATCTTGAGACTGTAACTCTTGGGCTCCCGCCAATCCGTATTTAGACCTCAACATTGCACGGAGACAGCCTTAATTGACCTCAAGGCACAAATTGACGAGCTCAACGATAAAGGAAACACTGCAATGCTGCTCCTCCTTGATCTGTCGGCAGCCTTTGACTTGGTGGACCAAGCAGTTTTATGTAAACATCTAGCATCGGCTGCCCACTTCTCAAGTGAGGCCATAGCCTGGGTCCAATCATTCCTAGACAAGAGGACTATGCGAGTCTTCCCCACATATCATTGGAAGACCCAATTCAAACAACATGTGGCATTACACAAGGATCTTGTGTCTCGCCAACTTTGTATAATATTTTTACCAAGCCCTTATTTGACAAATTGGACAGACTGGGTGTCACCTACACGAACTATGCTGATGACACCCAAATCCTCATTCCCCTTTCAGCAATTTTGCCTCAGATACGGCCTTGGTAAATGAAATGTACATCCTCATTCAGGTATGGATGGCAATCGGCCTGAATGACGATAAAACGGAGATCTTAATTCTCGGCTCTGCCACTAATCTAAAAAAAAATTGACACTAATTACTCTGCCTTCAACATCAATGGTAACATAATCACAGTAGCCAAAGAAGTGAAGACACTAGGCTGCTACCTGGACTCCACCCTAACTTTGAAAAAACAGGTACATTTGTTGGCTTCTTCAACCGCCTATACCTGTAAACTTATTAGATCATGCAGGACATTCCTTACACAATCCAGTTTCATTATCTTAGCCAATGCCCTAATATTATCCAGACTTGATTACTGCAATGCCCTCTATCTAAGAGCTAACACATACACCATTAATAAAATCCAGACACTGCAAAACAATACCCTTAGAACGACCTTGAACCTCCCGACTAGAGCTCATGTATCCAATATGAGAAGAGACCATCACTGGCTTAAAATCAGTGATAGGATCCTCCTCAAAACAGTGTTGCTAACTTTCAAATGTCTAAATAACGCAGCCCCCCCTTATGTCATGGAAAGAATAATTAGAAGAACATCAACCCGCCCTTCTAGAGTGGTCAACTCCCATTGTCTACTAATACCTAAATTCAGGCTAAAAAAAACAGGCAGCAACAGCTTTCTAGTAAAAGCCGCCCAGTATTGGAATGCTCTCCCACTTGAACTCAGAATAGAACAGTCCCACTACAGCTTCCGACACAACACAGTTAACTGGTTACAATCCAATGACCATTATGACTAATAGATCTGTACTAGCCTAGGAATCTGAGTCCGCTTGTACCCCTGTACTCAGCTATTTATTGTACTTTATTCTGACTATGCATTTATTACATGTATGTACCTTATCTCTACCTATCTCTACTTTGTAACTAAGCTATAAGTATCTTTTGTACTCTGCTGCGCCCAGTTACCTAAACGTTTGGTGCACCCTACAAATTAACAAACAAACAAACAGATGTATTCTGGGAGTAGGGAAGGTGTTACAATTAGAGGGATTTGGGGGATAAGACATGTATTGCACTTGGCTATATTTTGGGGGTAGGAAATGTCAGAAATGTATTGCACTTAGCTGTATTCTGGGGTAAAACTGTATTGCACTTAGCTGTACTTTGGGAGTAGGAAAGGCACACACTTAAATGTATTTCTTGGGGTTAGGGGGTGGAAACCTATTGCACTTAGCTGTATTGTGGGGTAAAAATGTATTGCACGTAACTGTAATTTTGGAGTAGGAAACATATTACACCTAGTTGTAATTCAGGGGCAGAAAATATGTCACAGTTAGTTTAATTGTAGGAGCTGAAAATGTGTCGCACTTAGATGGATTTGGGGGTAGAAGATATTGGGTAGGCTAACACATGTGCTGTGTTTAGAAGAAAGTGTTTAGATTAGAAGTTGCATTGCATTTGAAGAACTGTGAAGGCTAGCACATGCATTGCTTGTAGAACGATATTGGGCACGTTAGCTTAGAAGAATCTGTGAAGAATAACACATGCATTGCTCATATAATTAAAATGGATAGGTTAACTTAGAAGACACTGTGGAGGCTGGCACATGTATTGCTTATATAATTAAAATGGATAGGTTAGCTTAGAAAATAACTGTAAAGGGTGGCACATGTATTGCACTGAGATCTGGAACTGGACACTGTGGGTGGCACCTTATAATGTTAGACTGTCTATTGTGCTCAAAGATATCTGATGGTGAACCTGTCCACTGCAATTAGAAGATCTATAAGTTAGCCAATTTAACACATAATGATATCATTGATACTGCACCAGAAGATGCCTGATGGTAGCCTATTAGGGAATTTAGAAGATATAGAATAAAACTATAAGGGTGGCCTGTCTATTGTCCTAGAAAATCCTATGACCCTAGATCTTAAGGCAGCCTGTCTGCCACATCCAGTAGATGGTATATGATAGCCGGTCTATTTGTGCTTAGAGGACTATGAAGGTAGCGTTCTATAGTGCCTAGGAATGCATAGGAGGGTAGCTTGTCCTTTTCCCACAGGCGATCAGATCACACAGCGAGATCAAAGATGAGCTCCATCTGATTTTAAGGGATATATAAATGCACCACTTCAGTGGACATCTGCCACAGGCACGGCTATCTATCCACACACTATAACATGCAGCTACGACTACAACTAATTCTGTCTAGCTGCACATGTAACGGCTTTGCCCCTTAAACCAGAATTGCCTCAACACTGTGATCTGTCTAGGTGGTCTCCCTCAGCACCCATCCACATGCCTGACCTCTTGGATTGCTTACTGGAGCCTAGCCAGCCCACCTAATTCCTAATCTTGGCCAAAAGCACACACAAACTTTAAGCCTTTTCGGAGAATATTCCCATAGATGGAGTAAGGTCCTGAGGGAGTTCCTACCACACAGCGCCGTGAGGCCATATAAATGGGAAAGGTGCTATATAAATGATTACTACTACTACTACTACATGCCAAGGCTCTAACGCAGGTACCCTTATGTCCTCCTAAGTACCACCCAGAGCCTGCAGAGATAGTCTCTCTCTGGTGCATGGAGAAAACTTCACTGGGGCTCAGTGCATGCCACTACCTTCTGTGAATTGTAAATAACAGATGTTATTATTGCACTTCTTAACAGTGCTCACTTCATCACTGCATCGGATGAATGGCAGGGACTGCCCTCCCAGAATTCTGAAATACATGTACGATTACACAAAGATCTCTGAAAATCCACATATTTCTTTCAATGCATGCCCCCTTGGGCGAAAACTATTTATTTGAAAACGTATATGTTTTCACATCTGCGGCAGAACAAGAATATTCATGTGAAGTAACTCCTCTATGATAATTCTAATAATTCTTCATTCACACTCTTGTTGCCCATATATATATATATATATAAATATATATATATATATATATAGAAACAAAGCTTTAAAAAGTGTTCCTGGTTTGTGTTCCCCTACACACAATATAAAGGCTGGACTGCAAGTACCAGTGTGCAGTTGACTTTTAACAAATTGAGATAGCCACAAACTGTCCTATATCTCTTACAGAATTCAAGGCTTAAAGACACCCTAGAATAGTCTTTGTGGTATAGTAACCTGAACTTAATGTTTGACAAAAGCATGCCTATTTCTGTCGTGCTTGATGTCCACAACATTTGCACATTACGCAACCAGCCTTATCTAGAGCCTACCACTACACTGTTCAGAGTAACTGCTGGAGACAATAATTACACTATTCCCCGCCAGGGTGCATTTTCTGTTACCAAAGACAGCAGGAATACAACCGGATTTGCTATCCTGGTGGAGTGTCCTGTGGCCGGGACACATTCTACCACCTGCAAGGCCATCCTGATGGCTGTCTCAGGAGGAGCATCTGAACATGAAGCTGCCGTAGACTGGTCCGAAACATTTATTTGTGCTTCCTTGTGGAGCATGTGTGGGGCCATGCTGCCACCCCTGTTCTCCATCCATCCCCCAGTCGGTACGCGGATGAAGGCTTTTGTCACAAACAACTTGCTGAATAAGGCTCTGACCTGGCAGCGGCCGTGGTAATGGTGCTCGCCGCATGCGTCACGCCACCCAGTATCCTACGTGCACACCATATCAACGAGCGGGAAAATGCTGATTCTGCCAGCTCTCCCCTGCTGCCGTTGCCGTTTACTTCTTTCATGACATGAAATGAATGGAAATGATCGAGGCTATTTTTAGGTTGGCGGGAGAGGCCAAGAATTCGACTTGAATATGTTAAATATTCCCAGCATTCTCTTGTGGATCGAAGGACAGTTTTCAGCCTCATTGCAACATAGAAGGCCAGCCTCTGCTATGGTATGGAAGGGGTGCTGGAGTTAGGTAATGGGGAGCAACACAAATAGGCATTGATACACAAGGGCAGCTGCCTCCTGGGCCAGGATTCCATAATCCAGAAAGGCCGGCCAAGGTGCAAGTGTTTCTTAGCCCGCTCATCCATGCCCATGTAATTGTTGAGTGTGTTATGTCATGTTATTGTGATTTTGTAATATGCTTAATCACCACCGTAGTAGTTTTAAAGCACTGAATCCCGGCCAGAGTAATATTGTCAAACTAAAAAAGTACAAGTGATCAAGGCTATTTATGTCACGCCCCAATCGTTCAAATATTCAATTGGTATTTAGTCTTTTCTATTTGTTCCAAAACGTAAGTAGTTTAATTTGTACCAAACAACACATATTTACTTAAAAATAATTCATCGATACACATTCTATGGGCTTTAGTAGGGCCTTCCTACGAAACTATGTTGCAGACAATAACTAATTGTTTCAATTTTGGACACAAAGGACAATTGTATACAGTTGAGATCTATTAGTAACATACATTTCTCTTCTCAGTGTAGTATTCTAAACCCTGACCCAGTCGAGGATGAATTCACATGTTTCTTGTTGTTATATATAACCTTTCCTATCTGTGCAGTGTCAATGGTGGCTCTGTTTGTAGTCGACACAGTGTGTTTCAGTGTTCTCATGAATCGGGGCCGTGGTTCTCCAAATACGCGGCCTTCTTTTTTTTTCATTTTTTAGTTGATACACAACGTTTCAAATGTTTATAAGAAATACATCACAGGTACAAAATCATAAAAAGAATTAAAATACAAAGGGTACAAAGATACAGAAGAAGAAAATACATAGATTAAAAACCAAGATATGCTGCCTTCATCAGGACGGGTTCAATTTTGGGTACACATAAATGTGTTTGGTGTGTACAACAGAAACACATATATGTGTGTATTAGTAAGGGTGTGACATGTATTTTCAAAAAGGATGGCTTAATGCGTCTAAAGTAATTCAGCAAAACAACCAATGGAGGGCGTCCTACCTTCTAGTAGTAGCCCGGTGTCAAGAGGGGGGAATATTGTGACCTCACCAGGTGTAACAAAACCATGGTCTGCTGGGAAGTATAGCATAAGCAAGGGGTGAGAGGGGGAGAAAGTGGGAAAGGAGTTTACAGATACAGGAGAAACTGCTTGGATTAGTATGGAGGTTTGTTAATCCCTTGTGTATGGACCATCTGCTACAGAGAGATGACACCGAAGTGTATGTGTTGAGCTAATAATCACACTAGGATTCTAAGACAGTTCTGGAGTATTCTAAGATGGATAAATGTTTCCTGTCGTGTCAGTGTGCTTGGTCTATGCTGGTAGATGTGTAGGCTTGTAAATACCTCCCAAGTCTATTTGGGGCACTGCAGGTAAATTCCAGAACCAAGCCAACTCAAAAGGTGGCCTAATCCAAGGGTATTGGGTGTGAACAGTGAATGTTATAAACAAGCACGGAAGTGGGATATACACAATAAAGTAAATATGCAATATTTGGCACTAGGTTTAACATGAACCGCGCTTGTGTTCTGTGTAGCGCTTAATGCCGCAGAAAGACCACCTTGCTGTTCTTAGGAGTGGAGCAATGCCGGCACAAGTCCATACAAAGATCAGCAGCGAAGGCCCCTCTCCCAGCCCTGAATGGCCACAAACAGCCAGTTCTACAGTGAGGAGACATGGGTGACCCTGAGGCCACTTCCGGGCCAGTATTCAGGTTCCTTGTTGAGGATAGCATCCTGAGGCTGTTACCTGATGCCCGCCTCCCTTTTGTGGTTCCTGGGTTGTTGTGGAGACAGGGCACACATTGGGTAGTTGTTAAGCTCCTCTGCGAAATATCTGCACCTAAGCCTCCCTTTTGGAAACGATTTCCATGAGCATCAGTTGGCTAGTTCGTTTAACGGGATAAACCCGAACAGCCTTGGGAAAACAGCTCAGTTTACTGGAATGCCTGCTAGTTCTCCAGCACTGAACGACCCTCAGGCCCAAAGACAGTGGACAGTTCCCAGGCTCAAAATGCAGAGAAGCACATTAATTTGCTCCAAAAGTGGGCACAACAGAAAAAAATGGTATTCTGGGGACTGTGTAATCTTGAAAACTGTTTAAAAGAAACGGGTGGGTTTGCATTAAAACCTGTCAAAACAAAAACGAATTACCTACTTCACAGCAGAAAAGAGATTTGAAGAGTAGATAAGTTGAGAAATACTTAAAAAAAAACTTTTGATAAGCCAACCAAGATGTCATTGAAGCCTGTGGAAACTTAACATTAGTTTGCACCACCCCTGACCCCACCCAGACAACAGAAACTGCATTATCCCCAGCAAACAGAAGTGCTCGGTGTTCCTTTTCTTTGCTGGAGCTCAATGGGCCAGTCACAGAAAATGGAACTTTTGCATTCTCGCCATTGGGTGTGGTGTAAAGCATGCTTTGCATGAGAAATTTTGTTTTGAACACAAAAACGCAGGTTAAAATATTACAGGAACCAGAGTACATCAGTTGTTTATACGCTCCCCATATGTACTTGGCTCCAGGGGTCAAGTCCTAAGAATTCAAGTGGGGGACTCATCAGAAAATGCAACGGGATGTGATGTCGCCAGAAATTAGCCTACCTTGGTGTAATATGCACATTTCATTAAATTGGCTTTGCATAACCACCCAAATTGCACAGGACGAATGGCATTTGCCTTTCATAAAATCAACACACACAAATAACCAAGAGAGGATATTTTCTTTTAATAGTGTTTTTGAAAACATTAAAGAGGTATGCATGTTTTAAACTCCAAGAACTGATACACATGTTTTCCCTGGAACTTGCAGTACCGAAATGGAACATTTTACCTTTAGTTGTTTGTTATTTTTCATCAGGTTAAATAGTGCAGTGGTGAAGTGTCTGGCCTGCAACCCTGACTACTGTGGTTCGATCCCCGTGGTTGGCTTTAATGCATAAATTCAAAGAGGACGTACACTGTTTCTCATTTTAGCTGGTGGGGACTGAGTCCACCCTCTGAAAAAAGTGGGGGGGGGACTCAATCCCACCGCGTGTACCCTCGACTTGAGCCCTGCTTGGCTCTCCACTACACCCAATATCATTGCTTGCAAGTGGGCCAAAAAAGATTACTGCGTATAATTCTAGATTCATGTATTGTTCCACCAATAACATTTGATCATTTTGTTCCCATTTGCTCACAAAATAACGGACATTGTTAGTTAATCCGCGCACTCGGGTATAGGGCTATTAAACAGTTTTTACTAACAGAGTGTGACTCTGCTGGGACGTTACCAGTGCTATCATAGTTTGTCTGTATAACGCATGCCCACATCTGTTTATCAGTGAGGTTTTACAACACACAGGAATACATATGCCAGCGACATTGGTGATGAAGATTCAACCGTTAAAACACAACTTATTTGTTTGGGAACCTGCCAAAAAGATGTGCGTAGCTGTAAACTATGACTGATTGTAGAACCAAATGAAACACCTGACTGTATTGAAATTGCAGCAATTCGCCGAAAGTTGAAATAGCCGAGGCCCGGAGTTGGACGTGCCTATAGGGAACTCTGGAGGGTTTCCTGGTAGGCCTCAGCACCCTGGGCCTCTTTTGTGTGGTAGTTCCAAATGTTCTCATAGGAAAAGGGTTAGGCTTCCTAAAAATGTCTAAGATGGCGCCTCTTTGAAAAGGATTTCCAGGGCCTCTTTTGATGCCAGCCCACCCCTGCCGAGGCCTGCCAGGCTACTCATGCGTCAATGTCATATGTGTCGAAATGCATTGAGCCCAGACATGAAGACACTGCACATTACAGGATTGTGTGACGTTTGGTGGAGTTAACAGGTCAATCGGTGCCATCAAACCTATACGGATTTACAATCTGCAGCAGTTCAAGGGGTAAACGCATGCTTTGCTGCGGTGTTGCAGTGCTTTGAATTCCCACAGTTGGTCCGAGTGAGAACTTTAAGATTAGAACCAATATTGATTGGTATGTTTATTTGCAACTCTAGGAAGACCCAGAACAGCAACATTTACACACTGGACTAGTGGAAGAAAGAAAACATTCCTTCATTAAAAGAAAAGCTGCGTCACACAACTGCTGAAATGCATGGGCTGTCCCTGGGTCCCTGGTATTAGTATTTGGTTCAAGTGGACCGCTAATGTGGACCGCAGAGGGCTTGCTTTGACGTTCCTTTGCTACTGGTGGTGGTGGTAGAAAAGTCATGGCTAAGTACATAAGAGCGAGCTTTTTGGACACAAAACACACAGTAGCACACTAATATTTGGATAAAGCAATTCCTAAATGAGAAGCCTTTTTTGTGTGTGTGGTGTGTCTTTGCAGGTAGGCTTTGATTAGCGCTCAAACAAGTGAAGTGCTTTTAAGAGGCGTCTCACTCCCATAGGCTGAAGCACTTGGCAGAGCCCATGCATTAGTGTTTGGGGCAGCTGGGAACTTATGGTTGGTTACAGGGCTGCCTGAGGGAATGGTCACATCATACCTGACCTGACCTGACTGCTTTGTGGATGCATGACTACAATTCATGGTGACCTCAAAAAGCAGGTCTGTGGCAAAGCATTGCTTGATTGATCCAGTGGCAATTGGTCCTGATGCTGAGTTCACATTCAGGCTCACCATAGTCCCACTTAAGGATTATCTGGCCCAACTTGACACAAAAGAAGCAGAGTTTGGATGTTTCCCCCATGCAATAGTCGTAATAGTCCCTTGTGGTCAGGGTGCTTCAACTATTGCCCACAGATGGGAGAATTCCATGCTTTTTTTCTTGTAAAGGTGCTGTCCAGCTGTGTGCGTGTTTTCTTCTGTTTCCCGTTTGCCTTGTAACTACCACATGATTAAGAGGTCTCTGGGACTTTGAAAGCTCATGGAACCACCATCTGAGCACAATATTTGTTAGTCCAATGAAAGGTGCACACATTTGGATTTTGCTTGATTTTACAACTGGATTAACATGGCGCCAAACCCTTTCTCACTACAGATCTGTCAAGATTCTAACTCCTTTTAGGGGTATGGACGGCATTCAATGTTTCAATGGGTCCCTTGTGGTTTTCTATGTCAGTATCAGAAGGTCAGTCCTGAGGGAGGGGAAATATGCACAAAACAGACTTAGAAGGTGGATGATGTCACAGACCTTTCTGGTCTGTTAGAATGGTGCAGGTAGTCTCCAACAATTCCTAGAAGGTAAAGATATGGTTATTTAATTGTGGACACTAGTAGGGGGTAAGTACCGTCATTTGAAACTGGTCAGCTTAGGCAACTGCAGATCTCTGCTGGTTCTTTCAGATACCAGCCATTTAATGCCGCTAGTCTGGTATGTTTATTTGTGGGTAGGTGCTGCCAAGACATGGAGGCGAGCACTGCTTTGTTATGTTTCCTTGTAGATTTCTCAGTTAAGGGTCAGAGCTTCGCCATCAGGATGATACTCTGCAAACACGGGTTCTGCAAGTCTGATCTTTGGCCCGTGTCTTATTCTATGTTCAGAGAGGTATATCCAGGATTCTACAGGTGATTGAGGAAGAACCTCCACATTTATGATGAATTGGGGCTGGGCAACGATCCCCAGTATCAATAATAATTCTTCGTTCATTGAAACATTTTGATGGCTTTCCATAAATCGGGGCCATGAAATGCACCCTTTGCATGCTTTTTTTGTGGGCAAAACTCCAGAAGTGGATTCAGGTTTCAATCAAGAAACCATTCGCAAACGGATCTTCTCTGGTCAAAGGCCCAGCTGATGTCATCTCATGGATGTTAAGACGGCTAGGTTCCAACCGTATGCAAAAGGACTCATATTACATACATGAAAACATATGAACGAAGACCAGGGGTTGTAGTTTGTTCTGGATTTTACAAGGGGATGCAAGAAGGTGCATGCGGAGGCTACAGTTGAACTGTACCTCCTCAACTTAGTTCAAAACTTCAACCAACTGGTGAAGCTCACCATACCGCCAGCTTTGCAAGGATACTCCCACAGCAAATCATAGGGTCCACGTATAACCACACTGTTAGGATTTGGGCTCCTTCACAGGCACAAAGATTATTCTTACCCCATAGGAACCTCTTGCTTTTGACTCCTCAAGGAAGACGTCAGCGAACCACTCAGAGAGTATGTGACAAATAAACGGACATTATATTACAGTGACAGTATGTGATTTTCAGTCGTAGAATGTGAAGGTTAACAGCAAATTCCCCTGTAGTCATACAGACATAATGCGTCATACCTGAAACCTCATAGGTTGCTTACAACAGACTGTTGGTGCATATATGGATCATGCCTTGTACAATTGTCTGTTTCTAGTCATGAAATAAAATATTCACCCATTTCATTTACATTATCACCAGAACTCCAAACATATTTAAACTACACATATGCACAGGAACTGCATACCATCCGATTCTTAACAATGGCCTATTTTTGCCACCAACTGCACTGTGCTGCAGGCTCTGGAGGGAGTACATACAGGATCTCCAATGCTCCCCGTTTCATCACTACCCTTAGAGTAAAACCGGATATAAGAATCCCTAAAGGTCATAGGCCAGCAAGCCTTAGAAGACCTCAGACCTTCTAGCATCCAGGCTTTCCAGCACCCAGGCATATTAAAGTACCCACAGCACAGGGGGCATGGGAAGGGAAAATCAAAGATCCCCATATCTAGCAGTCATGTTAGTAAGGATCAAGTGCGTTAGTTGGCTTTTGTTCGACACGCAGTACTCTCTGGGCACTCTGCTAGAGATGAGGCGAAACATATAATGCATCAGACTCAGGAAGAGAATTTGACCCCAAGTTTCACAGCCCTAAATACCTCCTCAGGTACAGGGATATTGCTACTTGTTCCGCAAAAGACCCTCAGTGTTAATGAGGAGGTCACGGCAGCCCATGTGGAGAGAGCTGTTTTTACCGCCAGTATAGCCCTTCCTGAAATAGGTTCGTTATCATTACTTTTTAAAGACCAACTGTAAGGGTGATGTCAAAGGGGGGCAACATCTTGATTGAATGCAGATATTGCAAAACTGCATCGAGCCCAGGTACCACTGGGACAGGTCCACATGAGTTGTACATTGAAAGTCCAAATTGCTTTCAATGTTCAGCTTCAGATATCCTCATAGTGCTTAAAACGCTATGCCCAAGTTGCTGCTTAACAGATGCTTTACCCGCTGTAGCACCAAATCATTTTGCAGATTCTATAATTAGTTTTACAGGTAGATTTATAAATAAATCATTACCTACAAGTGTCATCCCTGACCCTCTTAAAAAGACCAGAATCACACATTTTCCAAGAATCCATCATTGCATCCCTCTATTCTTAATAATGCCCCCCCCCCCAACTTCAAAGTTGCCTTCTAAAGCAAATGGTCACATCCTAACTTCAGCAATTAGTTGAATCTAATTCCCTGCTTGATGAGTATCCAAGAATAGCATTGAGAACGCCCTGCCCTCCTGACTGTTTTGGACGCCATTGTGTCTAATGCTGACTCGAGTCATTTCACTACTTCGATGGTGCTGATATAGAAGCAGCATTCAACACTGTTGATTATGAAATCCTACTTTCCCATTTATTACCCTTAGTGGGCATTTCAAATCATGTGATGTGCTGTTTTCAATCTTTCTGGAATGGAAGCTATCAATGAGTGAGTCTGGGAACATGCTTGTGTGCCAAGGCATTGGTGAACTGTGGTATCTCCCGGTGCTCTCTGCTGTCAACCTCTGGTTTTCAATATTTGCATTCAACCGCTGCTTAAGATGTTCGCCAAATGCAGTGTAATTTGTCAGTCATAGGCAGTCCTCATTAAGGTGCATTTTGAAGGAAAGAGTTTTGGCCCTGACTTGTACAATATAATTAGCGTTTCTGGCTTTCAAGTGTTTGTTTTGCCAATTTCAGTGGTGTTTTCCAGCGTTTTCCCAAAATGTTAAAATCTGTGTATTTGTGTTTATCAATTTTTTGCGGAAAATAATGGAGCTCAACATTGTTTTTACAGTGTTTCAGAAAAATATGCGTATATTAACATACATACATTTTGGAGCGGTAATTACATGGGCTATGCAGTGCTGTCAATGGACAGGCTATTGAAAGAACAGTCCATCAAAATGGGCAGCCAACATGCTTCTGCTGAGACAGCTGGCAAAAGATGTCAGTGATACGCTGCCCCGGAAAGGATGTAGGCAATTGTGAGTACACAATGATGCCCTTTGTCAATATCCAGGGTAGGTTCTATGATGTGTGAGGGCCTGTGTGACAAAGGACGTGCACGCGGCCTAATTTGCATATGTATTGATATCAGTGTGAAATCAGAAAATTATGTTACAGGAAGTGACATGAGGCTTTGATAATTGATGGTATCATGGGAGCAACATTACAAGAAATTGTTATGAGTAAACCACGAAACAAACAACATTTTGTTGTGTACTGTATGTTATCTGGATTTATACGGCACACCACTGGCATTTTTCTGGTTTCCAGGTGCTCTCTGAATGGTCACTGTTATTATTTATGGAGTAATAGAATGGATGGGAAATGTTGTTTCTAGAGTACAATGTGGACAAAGTCAGCACTAAGGACTTTTCACGGACAAGTCACAGTGAGATCAAATGATTTGCCTAAGATCACGCATGTCAGTTAAATGGTGATGCAGGGGTCTGAAACATTGCATTTTGACCACATATATCGTCCAGGTTCTATGTGGTAGAAAGATGTGGGCATGTGGCAAATGTTGAGGTAAGTTTATTTTTGGAGGTGCATGAATTGATTGCCACATAAAGAGGCTCAGCATTGGCTACAATTGCTCAAAGTAGCCCTTCCCACTGTAAAATACTTTCATGTACAGAAAACAATCTAGCATACATTTTGTGTCTGTGTCTCTCTTATTCAAACCCTACATTTGAGGGAGGGGAACAATAGAGTCTGGGGCACAAACAGAGACACTGAAAAATCCAGGTTGAACCTTTTTGTTTAAATACAAATACTTGTTAGTGGTCAACGATTAATTTGAACAATATTTTGACCAATTTTGAGACGTGAATCGGCAGTCGCAAAATTAGCTGAAATGTATCCACTATTTCTCAAAATAGCCCCTTGCTTCTACCAAATATATGATAGGGGTCGTGGGTGATTAATCACAGAAGGATGTCCTTTAGAGGGTTTGGGGTTTATAGAAGACATTTTCAGACTTGCAGGGTCGTGTGCTAGTTGGTGCCTGACATGTTCCAGGAATGTGCAGCCCCAGCCAGGATTGAAGAGCATGTTTCTTCATCCCCAAAGGCTTGCGGAGGCGCGTTGCCCCACCCTATCGCATCTGAACGGATAGTCTGCCTCTCAGAGGGTGTGTTCCGAAGGGAAGGCTAGTACTGTCCTGCCTGTGTGCTAGGTTAAGGATCGAACATTGTCATGTTAGGGGGTACCCCAGCATATTATGGCAAGACTGTGCATGTTATTGTGAGTATTGGGGGTGCATGGCTGTACCTAACATAGACGGCTGCATTCAGTATCTGAGCTGCACCTAGGTATATGATTCTGACATCTGGCACACACAGTTACATTGCAGATGGGTGGGCTTGGCTGCACTTGAGCAACAGAGCTTCAACCTGTCTTATTAAGGCAGTACAATCCTGTGTGCACCTCCCATGTGAGGGGGTCAAAAAGGCATGTGAATCTGTCCCTGGGCATATGATGGCTGCCTGTTATATCCAGGCCTCTCTTGCAACCATGATTGACAGGGTGTTCTGTTGGTACTATGTATCGGTGGAGTCTGTTTTGCCACTCGTCTTAGCTAGTATCAGTTGTTGGTGTAGCCAAGGGAAACTTTGCTAAAGTAATGTGAGTTTGTGAAGTAATTGATAGAAGGCTCTTGTTCATTTTTCTTTTTTCCGGATTCCTCTGTTAATATGCATTTACTGTTTTCAAATGAAGTGGTAAGTCTTGCTTCCAAGTTGTCACTAAACGAACAGGCAGTTCCATTGATATGCTGCAGTGTTGCCCGTTACCTAAAATCTGTAACTATTCATTAGCACCCACAGGAGAGCAGCCCCCGAACTAGTTGGACATGAAGAGAGACATTATTAGAAGTTTCAAGCCTGTTTTCCGCGCCTCTCCACCACTTGGCTTTTATTTCTTGCCCTTTCTGGCACCTGACATCCTCCAATTTGACATCCCTTTGCCACAGTGAGGTCTCTTTCTACTGTCAAATTGCCACATTCATGACCTCCCCCCCACCTTCCTGCTTTCATCTGTTCCCTGGACTACCAAGCAACCTATGCATGATGCCAGGGAACAGTGCCGATTACCCATTAGGCCAAGAAGACACTGGCGTATGGGCCCCACTCCTTTTAGCGGGTCCTGGTGCCTGCCAGTGCTTTGTTTGGATTGTGTATTTGTGCCTTGGGGATGGACACACTGGTCCGGCAGCCTGCGCAGAGTTAAACTATATCTTTGTCAATATCAGTCTGACTCACACCGCATCCACGTGTGACCCTATGCCAGGTCCGACTTGTATTTTCATTTTTATCAGTTTATTTTTTTTACTTGAGTGCCCGTGCGTGCCAGCCATATCCCAAGCACATACTCAGTGAGTCTAAGACACACCCTAGCTGGTGCGCACAGGAAGACAGGCAGGAGCACCAGCAGGAGGAGTCAAGTCATCAGAGGACCAGACGGCGCTGGCGGCATCAGCCTTCGCCACCGCCAGGCTCGGCCACAGCCATCCTACCGTATGATTCCTACTCATAGGCCAGGGGTGGAGGGGCCGCAGTGAAAGAGACTCCCTTGTGTTGCCTAACTGTGTGGGTTTACAGACAGACGACCCTGGTATGTGGCCCGGCAGGGGCCTAAGCTTCTACTCCACCTTTTCTGCAATGCCATCACTGAATACGCATGTCCCCTCCCCTATCGGTTGTTAGGTGGCTGGTGCGATTGCAGAATGGTGGTATAATGTGTGTCTTTGTTCGTAGTGTTGTGCAATGCTTTCTTCATGACAAGGGTATTTTAATAAATGCAACGAGTCAATGGACCATCCGTTTTATTCAAATCACCATTTTCAAGATTGTATGCTGTAGTGTGCAAACCTTTTCTAATATGGCGATTGTTTGCACATTTTTGGCATGCACATTCCATGTAAAATGTCAGTAATTATTGTAATTAGACATGTGCAAATTGTACGCCTAAATAAAAAAAGAGCAGCATAGTGAACTTATTGCAATCTTCTGCAAACGCAGCCGCTCCAATATAGTAAGATCCATTTTGAAAAGAGCCACAGAATGGGCGGGCCTTAAAATATGATCTTGCCACTGCCTCTGAAACTGAGTTCAACACATTGAGGCAGTGATACAAAGTACTTGGTTGCAGAATACATTTGACAAAACTTACACTTTTGTCAATACATGTACTGTATCAGTGAAATAGCGGTCCCAGCACATAACAAGCCTGTACAATACGTGCTAAAAGGCTCAATTTGCCAATGTATTGGGAGATTATTTGTGAGTGGGCCCCCAAAATTTCGACTGCCTCGGGGCCTCCGCAGGGTTTAATCCAGCACTGTGAGGGAAATAGACAAGGGTCTCACCCATGAGCACCCTTTATTATTTCCTGGATAGCTATCTTGTTTGTGATCATATATTTTTGTAATTTTACCTCATTCTTTTGTTCAGATTGTTTATAATTTAGCTGGAGGAGTAAAAACACACATGCAAAATGTAGCAATTTTGCTAAGTAGAATACATGGGAATGTTCGTAAATTGTGCACACAAATGCACAAGTTTGTTCGTAGTGTTTGCAATGCTTTCTTCGTGACTTTCTTCACCCATTGTCCATTTACAAGCCATTTTATATCGTATTCCGAAAGATTTGCAGTGGAACTTCACTCCCCCCCCCCCCTCACTGAGGGCACAAAAATCATACTGGACATTACTGTCAATATGTGAATTGATGATGTTGCAGTGGGAGTTTGATGGGATTATAAAACAAAACCGAGAATATACTGATATTGTTAAAGTAAACATACAAACACTGTAGACTTACTGCTGTGAGTAATTGTAATCAAATTTGGAGTGTAGTGATTTTACAAATTCTTAGTATGCTGGGACTGACAAACTGGTAGAATACTTGGATAATCAATCTGGCAGCATACAAATTGGGGGTGGAGGTTTCCAGAATTGTGCAATTATAAACTATGTTAATGTTAAAGGATATTTGTACCTCACACTATCACCACTGCTGTGGTGCCCTGGTGGATCTGAAAAGGAAAGGGGGTGGGGGTGAGTTAGTGGGAACGAGCGGGATACGTGCAAGAGAGCAGTGATGTTCTGTTGACAGCTTCAGTTTGGTTAACACTGTTCGCTGAGCTTGGGGCTGCTTTCCAGTCAGTAGCCGTCGTGTGCTGTTGTGCGAAGCTTGGTTTGTTTTGTTGCGGTGTAGTGAAGTGTATGCGGTTTGTTGTGCTTTAGGGTTGTTGTTGTGTTTGGTTAGAGTTTGAGAGGTGTATGCAGAGGGGTGGAACTGTTAGTGGGTTGGTTATTGGCCTCGCTATCTAGAAGTGATATGTGTTAAATGTTCACGTTCTTTCTAGATGTGGCGCGTGAATATCTCTGCATTTCTATCTGGATACTGCACTGGCTAATATAAGTATGTCAATTTTTTTTAAATAAGAGGAATACTTTATTTTATTTGATATTATGTATATTATTCCTCCACATTCCCATACGTTTTATTTGTCATGAGTATTACTATTATTTTTCTTAATGGCTCAACCGAGAAAAACGAGATTTGACACATCCATGTGCCCTGTTAATGAAATTGCCATGTTCTCGCCTGACCTGCACGGGCAGATTACTCTCTGAGGGATAATATTAACCGATAAAATGCAATTGTGGTTGGACTTATGATATATTTCGTTTTGATAATCAAACAGATGTCAGGCCAGTGTTGCAAAAAACACGAAGAACGTTGGCATTATGCTCCCAGAAACTGAAAGCCCAATGTTAAAAACAGAGACCTATCAGTGTTGTGCCAGACAGCCGTCGTTGCAAGAAAAGGAACTCTCATCCCCGAAATATCATACATAGTACATGGCCTGGCACCATCACTCCTGTACTAGCACAGTGCAGAGTGAATACAAGATGCGACGGAGCCCTAGGTATGGGGCCTCCCAGCTACTGAATGGCTACTTGTGTGCAAAAATAACCACTGGCGTCCCAAGCTCATGAGATCACTAATCTCCCAACTTGGTTCTCCATAACTCATGCCAACATTACTTTTTAAAATATAGTAAATCATTCATTATGTCATCAGCCCCAGGGATGTCAACCCTGAGGTTTCCCTTGCTACCCCTGTGGTCTCCCTTGCTACCCCTAAAAAAAGAAAATAATAATTCTTTTTTTTTTCTTTTTTTTTACAAATCGTAGCTCCTGGGCTGTAGCCAGTGCCATGTGGCTCTTTGTTTCTAGAGTGGCCGGCTTTCTTGATCAGGCCTCTTAAAAAAGAAGGGGGATCCACAAGTGTAACACTTTGAGCAGTGACCCTAAATAAGGAAGAATAGAAATAACAGATACTTTGTCTTTCTGGAATTCTACACAATAATTGCTCGACTCATTAAAGGTTTATTTCAGGCAAACCTCAGGGGATGAGTCACTGATTTAGTCTGTTCCTAACCACCTCAAATTAACAATGCAGACAAAAACTTCCAACAAGCATTTAGAGTAGAATAAGCATCCATTTCAGACTTGTCTCGGGAGGATAGCTCAGCGGCAACGTGCTCGCCTTGGAAGCAAGACGACACGGAGCACCATAGGTTTGATCCCCGGGTCCGCGCTTAGTAACCTCTGGGTATTAAGCACGCTATATATAACCTATTATTTAGAGGTTATTTATAACCTATATAAATATTGATATCATGTGTGTTTTGCTTTTCACAAGTTGCAGTTATAGCATGTGTTTTTCAGTCGTTGTCTCTGTTGCGATCATCACAAGACAAAAATCTTGTGCCTAAAATCTTGTGTACAGTGTAGAAATGTTTGACCATAGCACATAAGGTGGCCCTTGATTTCATTGTGCCACAATTAATGCACTGTTGTAATGTGTGTATCTTTCCGATCTCCATTGCCTGCTGCTCAGGATGTTTGTTTGCATGTATGAGGTAACGAGTGCCCAGAGTACGGGATGCCATGTGAGTGTGCTGCTTTTAATGTGCCACTCTAAATTCTTTAATACACAGTTATGAACCCTCCCAATCATATGTATTTTGACAACCTGTGAAGCCTGAAAAAAGTAGATCCACGCAGGCTTGACATGTGGCCAACTTCGCACCAGACCGGCAGATGAACTGGCCTGCTCTTAAATCTCAGTTAGCAGTTTTATGGTATCCACTACAGAGTGTAATTTGTTTTCTGACTTTGAGAACATTCAGAGATGTAATTGCTCATTTTACTATAGCCGGTAAGAGAGCTCAGGGGGTTGATCACTTGCTGCAGCGATGTATGTGTGCCTGGAGATTGCACCTTCGAAATCCCGGCAAAGTCAACTCAGCTTTTCATCTTCTGAGGTTGATATATTAGTTCAAACACAGGTTGGGCGATATTGTATGTATATTTGTTCTATATAAAGCATATAAGTGCTTTATAATAACACATCATTGTCATTTGGCTTTGGACATCTGCTTGCATTCATAGTCATTTCGTAATATGGGGCTATACACACTGATATAAACAATACATATGGTGATCCATTCTTTTATGAAATTGATATCACATTACAGTGATATTGTAACCATATTGCGCGTAGTGTACTTAAGAACAGTGCTATGTGATGTCACTTCCTGTTTTGTCAAGGGATGAAAGGTTGTGTTCCATCGCCTCCCGTGATGTCACTTTGTGGTGGGGTAAAATGACATCAGTACCTGTGTTGTCATTGGAGGTCAAGGGTCGTGTGATGTCACTTCAGCTACCACTGGCATTTTATTGCAATGACATCCCCGATCAGCCCCTAACTAAATGTACTTACACTTGTTTGTATCTTGCATGTATCAGCCTGAACAAGTTCGCACTGCTTCAGGTAACGCCTGGAGACCCCACATCTGCCAGTGCATCTGCCAGTGATGGTATTTATTGATCCAATTGGCCCAAATTGGCCCATCCTCACAGCTTCCACGGACTATCCTTTTACTGCGTGATAGAAGCTAGCAGATGATTTGATTGCAAAGTCTTCAGTTTATCTGCACAGTATCCAGGGGCAGCAGAATGCAAGGCGCAGATCTCTTTCCCCAGCTAGGAAAATGCCAGCCCCTCGATCAAGGCTCAGATTCAGGGAGAGGAACACAAGCAAAAGCCCCTTCTCAGACTCGCATTCTATTTTTACATTTGCTTGGCATAGTATACATGTCTTATCTGCGCATATAGGTACATATCCAATCAGGGCTTCTTTTCTTAATTAAAGCAAATTAATTTCTTTCGTGACGTTCTGGCCACCCACGCCCTGGCATCACCAGACACGTAATATTGTATGGCGAGCATTGTATACCATTCCTCACACAGTGGCTCCTGGCACATTTACGCACAGTATAATATAAATGTTTCATACATTGCCCTTGCTTGGCTAGAGATGCAGTATTAACCCTTTGTCAGGTGACGGCCTCTCCTTTATAACAGATGCTCTCCTTGCACATTCACGGAAGTTCAGTGTCTTTGCTTAAAGTGATCAACTCCTTTTGGGCAATGCTGCAGGGCCGACCAAAGCGAGGCAGGGTAACTGCTGTTACCATCAGCAGGCCTGGAGAGGGGCAGCCCAAGCTCTCCCCCTCTCTGCTCCTCTCCTTCACCCAAGCCAGAAAGACACGTAGTCTGTGCAACACAAAGCGAAGGAAGGGTGAGGTATGAACAATCACCTCACCCTTCCTCCATACATTAAGGTACTAAGCACCTAAGGAAACCAACAGTCAGGCAGGGATCAGGTTCAAAGACCTACCCCCCCCCAGGGGGCCAGACAGTCGGCTATCCGGCCGGGGGATGGAATACAACAGCCCCCACTCCTATACACATCAAAGACCCAGGGCTCCCCTGGGTCTTATAAATACAGAGCGGCATGCTCTGAGAAAACACAAACAGTTTGTGGACCCTGAACGAGGACCCAAACACACAGGAGGTGGACTGTTTACTCAGTGCGTTCCAAACCTTTGCTTCTTTAGCAAACTCTGAAGTTTGTTGCATTCGTAGCATCTTTGTTTCCCTTTGAACATTGCACTGTTCATGAACCTCTGCACGTCAGCGAGCGGCGAACACTGAACAAACAAAGTCTCCCGGGACGTACCGAAGGGAAGCAAGACTCCACTTACCAGCGCGAATGAATGAAGGAGGAACCTGCAGAGCAGCCCAGCGTGGGCGGTGGCTTCAGTCAAGCGCCAATTTCAGGTAAGCCGCCACACCGGGCTGCGAGCATGAAATAGAACACTGTTTTTTCTAACGGCGTGCAACAAAGATAAACATCCACGGGCAGCCACTCGCCGGCGGACCCGGAACGTGCACTGCGATTCAATTTCAATATAAATATTGCAAGTTTAAACACTGAGGCTGCGGGGAAACCCCGTTCCGGGAAACCTTACTGCAAAAGTACAACAAATATTGTAATTGAGGCAGTAGGCAGACAACTTTTGGTTCATACAGCATTTGGGGCATTTTTAAAGGCCCAGGCCAACAGGGCGCACACAATTAATTGCAGTGAACAACAAAGGCATAGTTTATACGCATAGCTTGAACCTGGGCACAAGAAATCATTTCAGCTCACCAAAAACCACTGCTGCAGTTTGTCTGAACATAAACCAAAGTATTTTTTGGGGTAGCACTCTACAGTTACCCGGCACTGGAAACAGCGTTTTTTGCAAGCCCACAAGAATCCACAAATAATACAACTAGCATTATAAAGTGCATGCTAAACGGTGCAATTGCACAATGAGTAGAGAGCTCATTTTGACATCTGTGCAGAGACTGCTGACACGGGTTCAGATCCCTGCAAACACAGCCTTTTTCAAATATCTTTCTTTTAATCAGGCTGAAAGGAAACATGGATCCCAAACGAAAATCACAGGAACCCACAACACCATCACAGAAACACAAATCACCCCACCTTATGGCAGCCATCGAGGCAGCGGAACACTACAGTTGGGCATGGGTCAGGGAGAATATGTACAGCCTACCAAGGGAAGGGACACCCATACCATCCAATCAAGTTGACGTCAGAACACCACCAAAGAGACAGAAAGTGACAGATGGCCCTAAAAAAGGTAACAAAAAACTGGCAAAATTGTGTGAGAACATGTCGGAAATGCAACAATTATTGCGCGAAATGAGGGGGAAACAATTACCTCAAACAGGGGAGCAGAACCCACAAACCCCAACATACCCCTAGAACCTACCATAATGGTGACCCCCCCCCCAGCAACGATCCCAACAACAGCAGCCCCAGTCACACCACTGCCACAGGTGCCGGCAACGCCAACAACTGCCAGCACAATTGCGCCAACTGCAGCCACAGCAGACCCAACAGGTGCTTTAAAACCATGGGCAACCCCCAGTACAGAACCACTGGGACAGACAGGGCAAAGCAACGGCATCCCAACAGACATAGCAATGATCTACAATGCCCAATTAAAATTAAAATTGAAATCCTTCCAGACTGAAATACTGAATAGATATAAAAGATGCCAAGCATGGAATATTGACACCACAATCAAAGAGGCCATATGGGCCAAAGAGTTCATAGAAATCTTTTCACTTATAGAAGCCCAACTCAGATGCAAAGATGCTTTTAGGGATCCCAAAAAGATAGAAGAGAAAGCCATAGCCAGAAATGCCCAGGTAGAACAGAATTGGGACAACTGGCTACAGGCCTTCGCCATCTTGGCAACAATATACGAAGAGAAATTCCCCAATGATGGCAGAAAACTATGGGTTTACATGGATAAAATAAGAGAAGTAAAAATCACTCAAAAAGGGAAAACCTGGCTAGCATATGAAATCAGATTTAGGAGAAGCATGTCAGAGAGGCCAGCCATCCATAGAATGGGACGAGGTCCAAAATGACTTATACACGTTAAACGCCGAGCCCCCATCGGAGGAAGAGGCCCCACAGAACATCTCCAAAAATAGCAAAAATGCACAGGGTCCCAAAAATAACGATAACGAGAAACATAAAAGGGGGAACAGCCCTTTCGGAAGAACCAGCCATGGGCGGCTAAGTCTAATACCCACAGGCAGAACAAAAACCACTCTCCAAAAGCTAACATTCCATGCAGGAACTTTTGAAAAAAACTAGTGCACCTGGGGTAAGGACTGCTGGTAAAAACACGTTTGCACCAACTGCAATGGTGACCACGCAGCAAGCAACTGCACCAGACTGCCAGCCAAAAAAGCAAAAGATTAGCACCATCCACTCCCTTTCAACCCCAGGTTTGGCACCAGGCAGAACCCCCATCAACCCAAACAATTTTAGAGACGCACTCATGAATTACCCAGACAGGGAAACCAGCAAGGCAATCTGGCAGGGTTTCACCAACGGTTTTACCATCCTTTTTAAGGGCACAGGGTCACAGTACATCCCAATGAACCTGAAGTCGGCCAGGGACAACCCTCAAATAGTGGAGAGCAAAATCAAGAAGGAATTGCTGTTAGGCAGGATTGCAGGACCCTGGGACCACATGCCCCTCAAAGATTACATAATATCACCACTAGGGCAGGTCCCCAAAAAGGAACCTGGGACAATGAGGCTAATTCACCACTTATCCTATCCCAAAGGCAAACCACTAAACGATGGCATTCCATACACGGAATCTGCGGGTATCATACACACACTTCCAGGAGGCAGTAAGACTCATACAGGAATGTGGCAGGAACACCCTGATGGCCAAACTAGACATCGAATCCACTTTCAGACTATTGCCAGTCCACACAGATTCCGATCAATGGTTAGGTTTTACTTTCAACAACAAATTCTATGTAGACAGATGCCTCCCCATGGGGTGTGCAGTATCCTGCGCCCTATTCGAGCAATTCAGCTCCTTTTTTCAATGGGCTTTCCAAAAACAGAGACCAGGGAACAAAGTAGTACACTACCTCGATGATTTCATGGTAATGAGCCCAGAAAATTCTGATGAATGCAATAAGGCCCTGGCGAAATTGGAAGAAATGGCCGCACAGTGGGGCATACCTTTAGCAAAGGATAAAACGACCAAAACTGCCACCAACATAATATTCCTGGGCATTGAAATTGACTCTGTACAGGGCCTATGCAAGATCCCAAAGACAAAAATTGCAGAAATCCTGGAGAAAATACAAGGTCTGACAACAAAAGACAAGGGCGCAATTAGAGAAATTCAATCATTAGCAGGGAGTCTCAACTTCGCTGCTAGAATAATCCCCCAAGGGAGGATATTTTCCAGAAGTCTGGGACTAAAAATCAAATCATACACTAAACCCCACCTAAACATCCGGCTAGGCACAGAGGTGAAACGAGACCTGGAAATTTGGGGGAATTTCCTCAAAGATTTCAACGTGACCTCACTTTGGCGTACGCCTTTGAACACATGGACAAAAAGGCTCCTTTTCAATGATGCAGCTGGGAGTAAGGGGTTTGGAGCCATACTAGACTCATAGTGGGTGGCAGGACACTGGCCCAACTCATGGTAACAGGCAGGGGGAACTAAGAACATCACCCTCCTAGAATTATTTCCCATTTGGCTAACATTACACATCTGGGGCAGGCAGCTAGCTAACACGGAACTCTTGGTCTGGTGCGACAACATGGCCGTAGTAGGCTCCATAAACAGAAGGTCTACCAAATTCCCTCTAGTCCTAAAAGTCCTACGAGCCATCACAGCAGTCACACTACAAGAACACATTGTGGTCAAAGCAAAGCACATCTCCGGGCGGATAATAACATTGCAGATGCTTTATCTCGCTTTCAGTGGCCAAGATTCCGGGAGCTATCCATGCTGATTGGGAGCTAGCGCCTCACGGCCAGGAACAGATGACGCCAATACCAGTGGAATGCTGAGCAGTAATGGAAAATCATAAATAACGGCATCAACGCCAGTGCCAGAGAGCTATGGCTGGGATGCCCAACAAGAACCAGGCACCTGAATAACGGGTGCCAACAACTCCTTAGGCTTCCTAACAGAGATGGCAGAGAAAGCACTGGCAAGCACCACCGCGGCGCAGTACAGTAAGTGCTTACAAACAGAATTTAAAGCCACAGGCGTAAACCATGTAGAGTTAATAATGATTAAAGACATAGAAATATTTTTAAAATGGGTGCATGAAAAAGGCTTTAAGAGAGATTGGGCAAAAAGACACCTAGTTGCAATCTCGTATTTTTCAAAAATAAGGGGTGATTCAGACCCCACGCAGAGCGCTCTTATTTCCTATGCAATGAAAGGATTGGGTAGAATAGAGGGCCCCCAGGTGGACACCTGCCACCCCCTGGATTTCAACAAACTGGTACAAATTGCAAACCAGCTGGATGCCATATGCTGGCATCCAATACAAGATCTTATTATTCAAAACAGCTTTTTTCCTGGCATACTTCGGGGCTTTCCGTGTTGGAGAGCTCATTGCCTCCAGCACCAAGTCTACCAACGGCCTGGGTGTCATGGAGGTCAGGGTTAGACAAGAGAGCATCAGCATAGAAATCCAACAATCAAAAACTGGGGCCAAAAGAACCATCAACATGTGTTGCATTGATGAGGCAGCAAACTAGCCGGTATGTATCACCAACCTTTATCACACGCAAAGGCCCAAGGTAGGGGGGAGGTTTCTAATCTACAAGGACGCCTCGGCACTAAGCTGCTACCAATTCAAAGGAGTGCTGATGAAAGTAATCAGCAAAGCAGGGTGGGACCCCAAGGGTTTTGGCACCCATTCATTCAGAATAGGTGCCACCACCTCAGCATGGCAAGGAGGCCTACCTCCCCAACAACTAAAAAACATAGGGGCATGGAAGTCAGATTGCTACAAAAGATACATCAGACCACAGCTAATACAGCCATCCTCCCTCATTTTACTTTCTCCCCCTTCCTACAGAATTAACAGGCGAAGGGAGGACCGCTCTCCAATCAGCATGGATAGTCGGCCACTCATTTATCTTCAAGATGGGCCGATGGGCAGAGGAGACCAAAGAAAGGCCACCTTTCAGAAACACCATTTCTTCATGGTGGGGATGCAGAGGCCTACGATGGGCTGAGATCCACGAAACCCTAGCAGAACTGTTGCATACAGAGACCCGCCAGAATTTTTGGTCATACACCTATGGGGCAATGACCTGGTATCCATTGGAAGGAGAAATATATTCGAGGACATGTGCTCCTCCCTAGCAGGCATTTCACATAATTGGAGGGGAACAGAAATATATTTCTCGGCCTTCCTACCCAGAAAGAAATGGCAAGGGGCCAACTGCTACAAATCGATAGACATTTCTAGAAGAAAACTCAGGGGGCTAGAGAAATTCTGTACAGCAAGAGGACTGGGCTTCATAAAGCACCCGGCCATTACAATGGGTGACCCGGACCTTTTTCACAAAGACGGCACCCATTTATCAAACCAGGGCATGGAACATTTCTTTAGAGAAATTACAGCAACTCTAGCCTCCAGTGGTTGCCATTAGGAGATACTTTTGGGGGAACGTGGTCAGCAGCCAACCTGCCCACGTGTGGCGGCACGGGCCAGAGGGGGTAATCCCAAGACCCGGTGCCCAAAAGTATGTTACTAAAATGACATGTGATTATTGTTATCTCCAAAACCATACCTGTACAAAAAAAACCTACGGCCTTTTATTGTCAACACTTGACAACAATGTGTGAGCCAAATTATTCCGGGTAAGGGTATGGGGTCGGCAAATAATTATGCATGCATATGGGTTCAGCAGTTATGGGCAATGCTGCAGGGCCGCCCAAAGCGAGGCAGGGTAACTGCTGTTACCATCAGCAAGCCTGGAGAGGGGCACCCCAACCTCTCCCCCTCTCTGCTCCTCTCCTTTCCCCAAGCCAGAGAGAGACACAGTCTGTGCAACACAAAGCGGAGGAAGGGTCACCTGTGAACAATCACCTCACCCTTCTTCCATACAGCAAGGTGCTAAGCACCTAAGGAAACCAACAGTCAGGCAGGGATCAGGTTTAAAGACCTGACCCCCCCCAGGGGGCCAGACAGTCGGCTATCTGGCCGGGGGCTGAAACACAACAGCCACCACTACTATACAAATCAAATACCCAGGGCTCCCCTGGGTCTTATAAATACATAGCAGCATGCTCTAAGAAAACACAAACAGTTTGTGGACCCTGAATGGGGACCCAAACACACAGGAGGTGCACTGTTTACTCAGTGCCTTCCAAACCTTTGCTTCTTTACCGCAAAACCCTCCCACCCTACAAATAAAGTAGAAGAACAAAGGAAAAGAAGTACAAGACACTGTACGGTGCCCACAACAAGTCGTGGGACATGAGAAGGTGGGCACGGGCCAGAAGGAGTAACCCCAAGACCCGGTGCCCAAAAGTATGTTACTAAGATGATATGTGATTATTGTTATCTCCATAACCATATCTGTACAATAAAAACCTATGGCCTTTTATTGCCAACACTTGACAACAATGTGTGAGCCAAATTATTCTGGGTGAAGGTATGGGGTCGGCAAATAATTATGCATGCATATGGGTTCAGCAGTTATTCCCCTGTAACTGATAATGCAGCGATGCTCTGTTCCACAGCTAATTCCTAACGTTTTCCTTTATGCTTAACCCTTTGTAAAAGCACCATTCATTAGATAAATAAGGTTAGCTATATGAAATACTGACTTTCACAGTGTTTACAAAAATGCATGTTTTGCGGAAGCTAGTTTTTCTCATTATAGCAGAAAAGGTGAACGTTCGTTAGTCACTTTACATCGTGCAAGGCAGGTGAGTGAAGGCCCCTCTGAAGACCCCCCGGGCCTTCTGTGTTATTTTTGACCCCCCTGAACCCCATCCTAGGCCCGTGTAACCCGCTCTCCTTCCCCTCTGCCACTTCCCTATTCCAGCCTCCCTAGCCCCCCCCCCAGGTGATTGGCTCTGCCTTGCAGAGCTTTGCAGGCCCAGCGCCACCTCTCTCCCCCTGCCTGCACTTTCCATCGTGCAAGGCAGGTGAGTGGAGGCCCCTCTGAAGACCCCCCGGGCCTTCTGTGTTATTTTTGACCCCCTCCTAGGCCCGTGTACCCCGCTCCCCTTCCCCTCTGCTCGCTTCCCTATTTCCGCCTCCCTAGCCCTCCCCCCCTGGTGATTGGCTCTGCCTTGCAGAGCTTCGTAGGCGCAGCGCCACCTCTCTCCCTGTCGGGGTTATTCTCCCGGGGACGGCTGGGCCTTCCGCGGACCTCCGGGCTGGGAGGCCCCAACTCCTCCCGCGTATCCCAAAAATGAGTATGAGACACACACAAGAAGCAAGGTGGTTCTGCTGTTTATTGAATAACGGCAGGATGGGTCTAGGATCGTACGCGTCCGTCCAGACTCTCGAAATTCGTGGGGCTCGCAGGCCCCTTTTTGCCTCGGTATGGCGCGCTACTTGCGTCACCTGGGAAAGTTAGCAAAAAACCTATCGCCACTCTGGATTGGTTCCTCGAGTGGTAGGGTTAGTATAGCATACGTATAGAGAACGCTGTTAGTGGTTAAGGGTCAGTCAGGTGGTATACTTGGGTTGTCCCTTCTATTAGATACTTGAAAATTGTTACACGAAGACCCCTAATGATTGGCTATGGTCAATGGCGTCAGTGATGAATGCCCCATGTTCTGATTGGGCCACTCGCGAGCCCCCCAGCCTGGGACCATCGTTGTTCCCAGCTCGCGGTGTACCTGTCATTTGCAGCAATATGTAACTATGTGTTTGTGCAGACAATGCGTGGATTTGCTCATTTGCCTGAGAGCAGACCATTCCCATAGCTGTAGGTGTCCATTCTGTCATTTCATTGTTGCAGCCTGTGTCTCAAACGTGGGACCCAGGCGACTTCTCCCTCCTGGGTCTGGCACCCTGTCAGGTTTGGCTTGGTCACGTGAGGAGAGACCGTGGTTCAGACAGAATTCTGCACATTAAAGTTGTATTTTCCACTGTGTGTCTGGCTTAGCTTGCAGGTGCGGCCTTGGCTTCGGCTTGTGGCATGCGAGTTGCAACATTGCACCCTTGGCTGTCAGTTCTCGCTGGGCTCATTCTGCAGGGTCAGCAATTGTACTCTTGCTCGTTCAATGTTCGTGGAGGCTCTTGCTTCCGGCCTACTTGGGCCTGGTGCATAGGTGGGGATGTTTAATGCACGGCACTTTAAGTTGCGGTATCACATTGCTTCATAGGCAGTATCATGTCTTCGTTGTATTTTCATCACAATGCAAGGGTTAGGAGAAGCATCAGCAAGCATTTTAGATGAGTGCTTTGTGCGTCTTGCGTTTCTGCATTTTGAAAAACCTATGTGAAAAATAATAAAGATGCGCGTCAGTGGGTGTGTCCGTCACCTACGTCATAGCACTGAATATGTTCTTCGTGTGGATTGGTGTGGGGGTGTCCAGTGTGCATGGTTGCACGGGTGTTCTGACAGTTGGCTAGGTCGTCATGGCATCCCTAACGATGTGTTTATTTACTGTTGAAAGGTTTAGTCGAGATCATCCATGCCGCAGGTGTCGGCTTGAGCAGGGCAGGCTGGTGGGCAGGCTGATGGACACATCCGTATGTTCCTGTACCAGGGTATTTGGTCGTCTGGTAGGTAGGCAAATTCATCTCGTGGCGGGTGTCTGGTTCGCGATCCTTTAGGCCAGGGGCGCGAGGAGATTGGGGGGAGTCTTTTGTCCCATTCTCCCACTTCATCCCCCTGCCTGCACTTTCCATCGTGCAAGGCATGTGAGTGGGGGCCTCTTTGAAGACCCTCCAGGCCTTTTCTGTTATTTTGACCCCCCTGAACCCCTTCCTCGGCCCGTGTACCCCACTCTCCTTCCCCTCTGCTCACTTCCCTATTCCCGCCTCACTAGCCCTCCCCCTCCGGTGATTGGCTCTGCCTTGCTGAGCTTCGTAGGCCCAGCGCCGCCTCTCTCCCCCTGCCTGCACTTTCCATCGTGCAAGGCAGGTGAGTAGAGGCCCCTCTGAAGACCCTCCGGGCCTTCTTTGCTTTACTTGACCCCACTGACCCTCTTCATCCTCCAGGTAAGCCACAGAGACCCTCTAGACCTCGCTCAGCCCAATCCACCTTCCTCTGCTGCCCCACTCCCCCCTCCTACTCCATAGCCCCATACGGCCCATCTCCACCGGAGTCAGGTGAGTGCTGCCCCGTTGTTCTGTGGCTGGCCCCTCTCCCATAGCTCGCACTTTGTGTATTCCAGTTCGGCCCTGAGGCCCTGTGCAGTCCCGCTGCCACCCCGCTCCCGCACCCTGAGTCTCCTTCATTCCCTCCCGCCTTGCAGGGATCCATTGCAGGGAAGCCGGCGTGGAATGAGCCAGACCATCTCTGGCCACTCGTGTGTTGGGCCCAAAGACTAGGCCCCCAGGCTCCCAAATCATCCCTGTCACACCCTGCACCATCTTCCTGGTCTCTCTTCCCCTCCCGCCTCCCAACCAGCCCATCCCGCTCTGATTGGGCCTCGATGCCTCCATCACTAGTCCTCCCAGGGCAGCCCTCTGCCCCTTGCAGCCCTGTGGCTAAGAGCCCCAAGGCATAGGGCGGCTCCAGGAAGTGTCAGCAAGTGTCCGCAGGGGAAGCCAGTAGTCAGCCGTCAACCAGCATCTACAAGGACCAGTAAGGTAGGGGGCTTCGAATTGGCGAGAGGTACAGCGCCACCCTAGAAACCTGACCACTTGGCAAAACCAATGTTTAACAATGTGATCAGCCCCTGTAACCCAAAATTGCATTGCGTGATCTCAAAATTGCATTGATAGGCCTCTCTCCCACTATACTGGTGTCTCAAAGTTAGCAGGACCTCTGGGCCCAAATTGCATTTTTGTGTTATTTAGATCACATTGATAGGCCTCTCTCCGACTATACAGGTGTCTCAAACTTAGCAGGGCCCCTGTGCCCAAATTGCATTGTGTGATCCCAAACTGCATTGATAGCAGGGCCTCTGTGCCCAAATTGCATTGTGATCCCAAACTGCATTGATAGCAGGGCCTCTGTGCCCAAATTGCATTGGGTGATCTCCAAACTGGATTGATAGCAGGGCCTCTATGCCCAAACTGCATTGTGTGATCCCAAACTGCATTGATAGCAGGGCCTCTGTGCCCAAATTGCATTGTGTGATCTCCAAACTGCATTGATAAGCCTCTCTCCCACTATACAGGTGTCTCAAACTTAGCAGGGCCTCTTTGCCCAAATTGCATTGTCTGTTCTCCAAACTGCATTGATAGCAGGGCCTCTATGCCCAAACTGCATTATTTGATCTCCGGATTGCACTGATAGGCCTCTCTCCCACTATACAGGTGTCCCAAACTTAGCGGGGCCTCTGTGCCCAAATTGCACTGGTGATCTCGAAACTGCAGTGATAGGACTCTATCCCACTGTACAGGTGTCTCCAACTTAGCGGGGCCTCTGTGCCCAAATTCCACTGGTGATCTCGAAACTGCAGTGATAGGACTCTATCCCACTATACAGGTGTCTCAAACTTAGCGGGGCCTCTGTGCCCAAATAGCATTGTCTGATCTCCAAACTGCATTGATCGGCCTCTCTCCCACTATACAGGTGTCTCAAACTTAGCAGGGCCTCTGTGCCCAAATTCCATTGTGTGATCTCCAAACTGCATTGATAGGCCTCTCTCACACTATACAGTTGTCTCAAACTTAGCAGGGCCTCTGTGCCCAAATTGCACTGTCTGATCTCCAAACTGCATTGATAGGCCTCTCTCCCACTGTACAGGTGTCTCAATTTGATAAGCCTCTCTCCAACTATACAGGTATCTCAAATTTAGTTCACTTGCAAATCTAGCTCACTCGCAAATTTAGCTAACTCTCAAGTGAGAAAGAAGCCACCAGTGAATTACGGCGGCGGGTCACTCTGACTAGGGCCCCTCGCATCACAAGGTGAAAGTCCAAGCGGCGCCCGTCCAAGCCCTCCAACCAGCAGACACCCTTCCAAACCCACACAGCCTGCTCACCACAGTGAACCATGCTCAGGAGACAGACAGTAAAGAGAGCCACCGATAACACCCAACTTAATAACCCTTGCCACCCCCCTTCCCCTAGGACAGCGACTGCACTAGTCGCTGACTTCAGCCGGAACACCACCTACAGATGGAGCCTAAACTAGTAGCGGACACCCCCTCACCCACCACTACACCACAAGACCACAAGACAACAAAACCAAAGCAGGACCAACTAGACGTCACCAAACAAAGACTAAACAACTCTCAGTCTAACAATGCCGTGCAAACGATCCATCCCAAGGAAAAGACAAAGAATGAAAGAACAAACACTCCAGAACAGCAACTTAGAACAACAACCATACACCGGACCCCCACAGACAGGAACACAAACCGAAGCAACTCTGAGAGAAGAGAAAAATCCCTCTACCTAACTCCATACCTCGCAGACAACAGGCCAGCACGGCAATCCAACCCAACATTAGAAGCAGCAATATCAAACAACCTAACACAAGCAAGTAGAAGAAGGATGAACAACACAAACAACAAACAGACGACCGACGCAATAACCCCCTACATTACCAAAGCAAGAGGAACTTCCGATCAACAACCACAACTCCCGGAAGACGAACCCGATGAAAACGCAAAAAAACCCAAGACAAAACCTAGAAGAACTCTTCAAAGACGCTGACACCACGAATCCCACAGCACAGCAAGTTACCGACCAGGAAGGAAACCTCAACACCGAGCAGAAGACGACCTCGACAAAGCCCAAACCAAACAACACCTCCAAACTTCACTGCAATCTAATAAACGCAAGATCCATGTCAAAATACTCAACAGAGATCTTTGACCTACTCAACGACAACGGCATTGACATCCTGTTCATCACAGAAACATGGCTGGATGACAACTACAAAATCACACTCCAAAGCTGCCTTCCGACTCACTTCAAATGCATACAAATAAACAGAAAAAACAAAAAAGGAGGAGGCATCTCTATAACAGTCAAAGAACACCTGAAAATAAAAACTGACGAACCACTCAACATCCTCAACTGTGAAACCATGGTAATACACCTAACAGCGATCCCAAAAACCAACAACACATTCATCCTGGTATACAGACCGCCGACATATGATGCAACATTTGTCGATAACTTCATAGAAGCCATCACCAATTTAGCCATCAACCACGAACACCTAATCATCCTGGGGGACTTCAACATCTGGTTTGAAGACAGCCACGCCAACTCCCAAAACTCACTAATTGAACAACTCAACACCATGAAACTACGACAACTAGTCAAAGGAGCAACGCACTCGGCAGGACACACCCTAGACGCAATTTTCGCCAAAGAAAAACTCATCACCACGGCACCTCCATTACAAATACTGTGGAGCGACCACCTCATCATCCCATTCGTGATCACTCTGCCTACCTAAGCCTACAACCAACATCCGAAACTCACAACCATGACCAAAACAAACTGGAAACACGTCAAAGGAAGCAAGCTATTCGAACAACTGGAATTAACAAAACCCTCAACTACAGAACTGGAGCTAGCTGACCTAGATGCGAAAGCAGAGATACTGCACAAATGGATCGCAGATACAACAGACAAGATCACCCCAGGAAAAACGTTCACCCCATCGAAAAAAAGAGCAATGGCAAAATGGTTCACCCCACTATTAAACGCCATGAAAAAGGAAAACAAAGAGATGGAATTGGAATGGAGGAAAGAATACAACCCAGGGAAAAAAATATTGTACCAGAAACAAATCCGCGCATACAAGAAGGAAATTGTAAAGGCAAAGATAAGACATTATGATGGCAGAATCAACAATGCCACCAACACACAAAAAGAAATGTTTAGCATCATTGAAGTAATGAGAACACCCCAACCCCATCAGAAAAACTATGCAACGACCTGGTGGACCACTTCAAAAAAAAAATCTATGACATCTGACAAACTATAAAAAAGTGACCAACCAACCACAACATACAACCCAACGACCCCAACGTGGAACCACAGCACAAACTGCAAAGCTTTCCTGAAATATCAGCAGAGGCATTCGCAATGCTGGTAAAACGAAGCAAGAAAGCGGGATCATCCATGGACCCCTGCCCCCCAGATATCTACATATCAATCCTCGCGCAAGGATCACCAGCAGAACACTACCGAAACCTTCTTAATCTATCACTATCAATAGGGACTGTACCAAAGATCTTCAAATCAGCATACATCAAGCCACTCTTGAAAAACACAAGTGGTGACGTAGATAACCTTTCCAACTACAGGCCGATCTCTACCATCCCCTACCCAGCAAAACTTCTAGAAACCTACATATATGAACTAACCCAAGAACACGTAGAAAAACACCACCTGCTGGACCAAGCTCAAATCAGTTTCAGACCAGCGAGAGGAACGGAAACAGCACTACTATCCATCTGGGACGACCTCAAAACTAACGCAGACTCAAACACTACCTCAGCCCTTATTCTGCTCGACCTCTCGGCAGCCTTTGACACAGTCACGACACCCTGGCAAAAAAACTAGAAGACATAGGCATAACAGACACAGCACTACGCTGGACCAAATTATTCCTAGCAGACAGAACAGAAAAAGTATGGATCAAACCTTTCAAATCCACTATCTCCGCTATATTTCAACATCTATCAGACTCCGGTCATCAGAATCTTCAAATAATACAACATTACATGTTACAACTAGGCAGACGACACTCAGATCATCTACAAAATCAAAGACACCGATGCCGACCTTTCAACCCTAATCGACTGTCTAAAAGAAGCCTTCAACTGGATGGATGCCAACAACCTGAAAATCAACCAGGAAAGACAGAAATCATGATTATATCCAAAGACCAAGAGAACGAAACCACCATCCCATGGCCTACGGAAATGGGAAACACACCAACACCATCGAAGTTAGTAAAAAATCTGGGAGTCCTAATGGACAACACCCTAACCCTGGAACCACAAATAAATGCAACAGTGAATAAATGCTTTTTTCCCCTCCTTACGACAAGAAGAATTATACCTTTCCTCTCCTTCACGCACAAAACACTCACTATAGTCGCCCTAATCATGTCAAAAATCGACTATCCAAACAGCCTCTACCTCGGAATACCAGAATACCTCCTGAAGAAACTGCAACGGATCCAAAATGCAGCATCAAGACGACTACTCGAACTATCCAGAAGAGACCACATCACTCCAGCCCTAAAAACACTACACTGGCTCCCAGTGAAACAACGCATCACCTTCAAAACAATGTGCATAACGCACAGGGCAATCAGCGGACAAGGATTAGAATTCCTACAAAAGAAAATAACAGTCTACAAACCAATGAGACCCTGCCGATCAAGCAACGAAATCCGCCTGGAACTCAAACCATACCTTAAGAAAAACCTTGGAGGCACCTCCTTCTACCACTTAGTCGCAAAAACCTGGAAATCATCCCAAAAGAAATAATAAACACTGAAGATCACCTAAGATTCAGGAAATCACAAAAAACCTGGCTCTTCAACACCACAGACTAAATCTTGAAACCGGAAAAAGGATGACTAAGCCGGAAAGGACAAGGACATGGACGGGTGACACTGGATAGACTGGACTGAGTCAACTATCCCAGGAAAAAGGAGACGTCCCAGCCCTGCCATGCTATGGAGAGAGATAACATCAGCAGTTTGTTTGCCTGGGGCCCCACATCGACACAGATGCATACATCCCTCCTACATTCCCCGAGCCTGTGTGGCAGAAAAGAAGGAGCACTGCTACTCCCACTGAAAAGTGTTCCATGGTAGCCCAAAGATAGTAATGAGCCCGATCATCAGAGCCAATCCCACCAACACTTTCGCCCGCCCCTTAGTTACCGCCAGGTACCGCATTAGTGTGGAATTGTCGAGATATTGGCAATCACCACACTACCTGAGAGGTCGACATTTGCAGATGCACTGGCCACAGGAGTATGAAGGGAGGATAAGGGGAGCTATGAGAGAGCATGTTAGAGGTGGGGGCCAGAGGAGTAAGGCACCTTGTATACCAGTCAGACCCAGGTCAGGACAGAGCATTGCCTTGCATGATGGAAAGCCGCATCAGGGGAGACTACGCAAGCCGAGTGCCTCAATTCAGGATAGAGACGCAAACTAACCAACCCTACTAACAATTTCCCTTTCTGCATACACCTCTCAAACTCCAAACCAAACACAACCAAAACCTACAGCAAAACAAACCGCACAATCTTCACTACATTGCAACAACAAAACAAAACACACACATAGTCTTGCACAACAGTACACGACGACTACCGGCCTCAAACACCCCAGGCCCAGCCAACGGACCCACCGGGCTGAGGCCGCCAACAGCACATCACTGCTCTCTTTCACTTTTCCTGTATCATCCCACTAACTCAACCTCCCCTCCTCTTTCAGAGCTGCCAGAGCACCAGGGGACCACTCCGGTGGTGATAGTGCGCGGTACAAATGTCCTTTAACATAAACATTAACATTAAATTGTGTGTGTCGTCAATGCATTTCACAGTATGTGTTATTATATCGAAAAATCCATGTGTGCGTATTGCTATCGGCTGCACTTCCTTACAGATGCTGCTCCGTTGCCTTTCCTGCCCATTTCACAGCACTCCTTTCATCATTTTACCTTGTAACCTGGCAGGTATTGGCATGCTCATTCAGGGATTGTGCTGGGATTCTCCAAATGGTAGTGAGTTGGGGGTTCTCATTCTGGTAGTGGCCTGGGATTGACAAACTGGAAGTCCTCTGAAAATGCAAAACTGGGGTTACTAGCAAAATTCAAGAATGGCGCAAGGTTGGAGTATTTTGGGCTTTCTGACTAGGATAATCCTTGCATTTTCACAAAGTGAATATATTGAGATCGTCAGCCTGAATGTAGTGTTCTTGAATATACTGGGAATATAGTGGGATTACCAATCTGTGACTATAGGGACCATGGTAAAAGGGAGAATATTGGAATGTTCCAAATAAACGTGAATGCATGGATTGTGCAACATGAGAATGCTTAGATTGACGGCAACTATAACACATGCTTTGGTTGTCGAACTGAAAATAAACTAGGGCTGCACCAACTGGGAAATAATGGCATGGATACTCTGTGTTCGTGGGGGAGGCGAACCTCCACTCCTCCCCTGCAAGCCGCCAACATCTCATGGCCACAACGGTGAGAAGGAGCCCAATGAGTTCCCGGGCCCTCCGGCGGTGAGTTCTGCTGTGCTCCATGCCGGAGCATGAAGAAAGTGGAAGTGCTCGGGGCTGGAGCGGGAACATTTTTGTTTGAACTCGCTCCTCGTCGGAGCATTCTAATATGCATTGGCCCATGGTGGACCCAAGCCTTTACAGGTGGTGAGGTGCTGTCCTCCGTCTCGGGGCAAGTTAAGTAAGATCCCGGGTGCCAAGAGGTGAAATGCAAACCCCCTCCGTGGCTGTACAATCTGGTATTTTCAAATGTTTTTCAGCTGTCAGGTGTATCGACCCACGTTCAAGTTATTATGCTGCAACATTTGGTGCTGTGGGCTTAGAAAATACAAGATGGCTGAAAAGCCCACATTTGCGCCAGAATCCAGGAAAACCGCGCAGTTTTTGCGCACACCAAAATGGTCGCCTGACCTGCCACCCACCAGTGCGAGCATGATGGGCCAGAAGCGCCATGAGTGAAACGTGGTGCCAAAGGAAAACCAGCAGTGCCTGTTAGCTCAAAAAGCGCTTTGAAATCACGTTTGTTTCTCTGAATGCAAGCTCAAAATGCCTATTTCAAACATTGCAAGATATTCAAAAATCTTACTGAACACCAGCAGACATCTGGTAGAATGAAGTCTTGTGTGCATACCACATCTGGAAAGATGAAGAGCCTAAAATAATGTTCATAACAAAACTGGCTGAGCTGTGGATGTCAGCAGCTTAAGTGAAATGGGATTTAAAGTGACCTACTTTTGAGTGTCACATAGGTTGCAACTGTTTAAATGTCATAGTTTTGAACTTAGAATCAGCGTTCTAGCTGCATGTGTCAACTCCTTTATAATGTATTTGTTATGCTCACCTGGTATCCACGGGGGCGTCAGGTCTAAGCGCTATCCCGGACCCCTCTCTGCTTGGTTATGTGCCAGATGTTGGGTAGCGCCTATAACAGGAGAATGGAGGGTTAAGATACTGGTTCTGTGATGGGTGGACATCCCTCTGGTCCAAATAGCCTCCCTTGGGGTTATTGCTCACCTTAGGTTTTTGTGCGTTGAACTCCCCGTCCTGCGTTTCTGTGCAGGGGCGCGTGGATGGTGCGGGCGTTCCGTGGATCTAGTTGCTTCACTTGTTCGTGTGCCCTTATGTCGGGTCCAGACCGGCTGTGACTCAGACTCTGCTTGCTGTCTTCCAGGTGAGTTTTAATGTATTTTCCTTCTTTATTTTGTCTCTTTCTTTCCCTCCAATTTCTCTTTCTTCTCGACGTCTTGCTTCACTACGCTGTTCCCTAACAATGTCTCTTTTTGTTTTCACAAGGATGGTTGCGATCTCAGAGTTGCCGCACTGATGGCGAAGACCACAGTGAGTTATTGATGTGCAGAGCGCTGCGCTGTTTCTTGGTATTAATTGCTAACCTGTGTTCTCTTCTTTGTACTGGTTGTGGTGATGTTCTGGAGTGATGAGAGATCGAAGGGCTGTTTGCCCAGGTAAGTGCTTTGTTAATGCTGACCTTGTTCCTTCTCCTTTGCAGGTTGCGGTGAAACCCGGAGATGGGCGAGGTAAGAGAAATGCAGGGGGCCCCAGGACTCGCTGCTTGCCCAGGTAAGAATTATTATTAATGCTGTCCTTGTTTCTTTACCTTTGCAGGGTGCGGAGAACTCCGGAGATGGGCGAGGTTAGCGAAGCGCAGGATGGATTCAAGGCCGGTTACTTCACAGGTAAGTGTTCTTGCTCGCTAATGCTGTTCTTGTTCTTCCAGTTTATTAATTGAATCTGGATCTAGGGCTTCAGGATGGGCCGCTGGAGAAGCAGATGAGCTGGAGCTAGACACTGTGAGTGTTACGCTGCAAGAGTGCAGAATAACGCGAAGTATGTTCTGCTGTTTGGGAGTAGTATAAATAGCACAGGTAAAGTAGTTCCAGGCCCAGCCACACCCAAAACACTAGACCGCATGGCTTGGTTCTAAAGAACTGAGCTGTGTAATAGGCCTCCATGTTGGATTTAGGTCCAAAACTGGTATTGCTTTATTCCTGATAATGAGCCTGGCACCAAAGGCACCAGGACTGACTCCATGTATGTTTCTGATGAAGTTTTAAGGCTCTTGGGGCCAGTGTGAAGGGCTTTAGCCCCACTGCTGCCAGGGGGGTGTTATACCTCAGGGGGTCAGGGGCATGGATTGTGACAGTATTTGGGTTTACCCTTATCCTTAGGGAGTGCTCTCCAAGTGTCCTTTCCTGCACTTTGTTTTGTCTTTTGATCCTTGGCCCTGTATATCCTTGTGGGATATATTTTTTTTAGGTGCAATATCTTTTCTGGCTGATTAACGTTCGCTCTTTTTTAGCTTTGTTTTATCTGGGTTATCTTTTATCTTGCCAACATCTTCAAGCTGTATTCTCCTCTCTCTGGTATGTTCCAATTGGAACTGCTTGAATGATGGCATATCCTCCCCTCTTCCCAGGGTAACATTATCCACTGTGTAACAGTCTCTTGTTCCGGTTTACTTATAATCCTTTTTTCCTTAGTATTTCAGTTCAAGTTTATCAACTTTGCATTTTTGAGTTAGTCAGTTCCACTGAGGTGAGTGTCTCTGATTACACTCCCCTCACGCCACCCGACTCACTAGATGCCACCTGCCCCTCTCCTCCCCGTCACCTGGTACAGCTGTACCCCTCCTCTGCACTCCTCTGTATCCTACCTCCGCTGTATATCTGCTCTGTTGTTACATCTGAAAAGCACTCCGTTATGCATCTGTAATGTTGCAGCCTCACCTGGGAGGGTCACTGGCATCCTTGAAACACAAAGCAATCTTCACTTGTGGGATATGGCCTTCTCCACGTGTCTCTCACGGTCTGTTGGAAGCAACAATCTCCAGTACGGAACCCCTGACGTTTTCAGCCTGCTGGTCTCGTCTCTTGGTCCGCTTTAGTAGGTGTGCCTTCATCCCGAAGGTTCTGCTCGTACTCGTGTTCCACCTTGCTCAGAAGGTGTCTTTAGGTGTTGTCTTTAATTCATGTGAGGAGAGCTAACTGGTATCAGGTGTATGCACTTAGTGTAAAATGCCTGACTTTGCCTGACCCGATTAACGGGACATGTCCAGTACGATGTGAGAGTGTTAGTCTGGTTACTCTCAGTCACCCGCGGGGCAGGGGGAGTTGGGACTTTGGAAAGTCCTACAAAACCGGATGGGTAGATGAACAAAAAAGGGGGGAATACTGCGTTTCACCATCAGCTGTCTCACCCCCGCTACCCGTGATCCTCCTGCACTTGTCCACCCACAGGAACTGGATCCAAAAGAGATGGCCGTGTCCTGGCCACCTGGATGACAACTCCCAGAGGACTAGCGGATGAGACACCCTTTGATTTCTCCCACTGTGCATACTGGTTCTCCAGCGTCTGCTCTTTTTGTTCAGGGCAGTTCTGAACTTCGCATGCTCTGCGGCTCCTCGCAGCCCCACTTCTCGCTGTCAGGTGCCTGCCCTGCTCGTGCCTTCCCTGCTTGCGCATGCGTTTCTCTCTAATTCAGCGTGTCCTTTAGATTGAACCTCCTCATCACAGTTGATTGGAAGTTTCTTAAAGAGACAGATTTTGTTCCTTGATGATCATGGCATATGTAAACTTTGCCTTCAGCTCAGTCTCTGGAATTGTTGCTGTTTTGCCTCTCAGATAGTCCCATGTATGCCATCATGGAAACAGCTTAGGCAGTTCCTGCAGGAACGGGAATCCTTGTCACCTAAGGGGGAGTCTGTCCCAGTGAGTTCCCACTTGCCCAGACCCCTAGGGAGGGTCTTGCAGAGCAGATTCCCCTCCCTAGCTTTAAAGGGGGAGACTCCCCCTTATGGAGAAGGGACAAATTCCCTTGATTTATCGCACTGCCACGACACCAGGACTTTTTCACAAGCTACTGTTTCATAATGGGCCAATCCAGACATTGTAATCAGTGAGCTGTGCTATAAAATCAATCGGAAGCTTTAGCTGAGAGGCCAATGTGTTTGGGCCCTGAAAACACTTAAAGATGTCTGCAAATGTGTGATGTGCTTTGCATGGTGTACATAACATTAAACATGCCTTATGCAACTCAAATTGGCCAGCAAGACCAGCTTTCTAAATAAATATGCCATACAAAATGGAGGCAGAATATTGACCATGCACTGTGATCTGGAAACAATCAAACAGTACTGTTTATTTGAAGTATTGTAGTCCTGCAGTGTCTGTGTTTGATTGCGTAAGTGGGTTGGTGGATGGGTTAGTGGATGGATGATGAATGGATGGATGTGTGTGTGTGTGTGTTGCGGGTGTGAAGTGATGGGTGGGTGAAAGGATGTTTGTGTGTAAATGAATGGATGGACAAGTAAGTCGACTGACCTAGCTAGTCCTCATTGTGTGAAGTTTCACTGGAGCCTATTCATTCATGATAAGTGGAGGCGATATCTGTTTGCAGGTATGGAAATCTATTACTCAATGCAATAGATTCTAAATCTTCAATACGCTTCAATACTGTGAGCAATTATGGCAGGCCAAAATGCGAATTGCTTTGCAATTTGTAGAAGGTGCCTGGAGTGAGCCATCGCAGGACCCGCTGGTGCAAAACCATACATGCATGCTTCATGAGAGTGCTGAATTATCCATCACCAGGTGGGCAAACAGCACTTAACATGAACGGCTTCTTTTACAATCTGTGTAGGCACAGGGCAGAAGTTTCAGTGGTCCTGTAAGGGCTGCAGTGATCTCGTTTAGTACCAATAGTGTCAAAGCACTGGGCAGACATGTTCCCTGGTCTAAAGACGTGAGTTATGTCACATAGTACTCATCAAATGCACAGACACATGTCAGAAACAGCGTAAACTATTCTACGGTCTTTTGGCAAATGGTGTCATGTGTAACATGGATCAACAAGGGAGTACCGAGAAGCAGTGATCTTTTTGTTTACAAAGTCCAATACAAAGAAATAAACATCAAAATAAATGATTGCTTGATCTTTCATGCACCAAAGATCAATATCAATCAATCAACATGAATTTTAGAACTAAAGGGATAGCAGCCACACCGGTTCTTTATCCAGTTCGGGGGAGATACTGATGGGAATACATTGAAATTTCCATTTACTGCTAATGGAAAGGAAGGGACAGGGAAAGGGTAGACAATGGAAGACAGCAATCTCCCCAAGACGTCACGCGTCTGAGGACCATTACGTGATCCGTCTAGTACTCCCTGACATGTGAATTATCTTAGATTCCTCGGAATTCATAACTCAATTCTGAAATATTGTTCAACCTCACGTGGGCATGTACCAGAGGAGGAAAAAGTCTCCAGGCATAAATGGTGATCCACACAACATACAAGGCGAATCTGCTTTCTGTCCTTGATCTCTGTGCTTGTGAATAGCAATATATGTTTGTACTGGATCCAGCGGCCGGAGTGTAGCTTTGGGAGATCTACAAAACTTCCATGGGCAAAACTGCAGATGATATTTGGTGTTCAATTAATATGCTATATTTTTCATGTATTTAATTTAAAACATTTTTTTATTCACAAGAACACATATGATGCCTGGTCTTGCTCTATTAGTCATTAATAGAACAATGTCGAAGAACCACATTTTGCGACTAGTTTATGTTTGGTGGTACATCAAATGTTGGAGGGAACAAATATGAAAACATATCCATGACAGAATACATTTATAAAGGCCGATTACATGCATGACACATGTTAATGTTAGTCTAGTACACAGTTATTTAAGATAGTAGTTGCGCAAACCAGAATACATTTGTGATTGCTACTGTTATGTAGGAGTTAGATGATAAAGACTTGTTATGCGATTATAATAAATGTTTCTGTTAAAAGAACAATTTCTGATGTCACATTCATTAATGAATACATAAAAAGTGCTTAGGGTAAATGTGATTAAATATTTTTTATCCAAGTGTTATTGTTTTATAACATGCTTGTTTTTGTGAAAAAGAAAATTAAAATAGAAAAATACAGGGCGAGAGCTTAGTTATAAGTGTATCCTAGCTCTGTGGAGCCAGCACTTGTTTCGACCATACCACTCTTCCTCAAGGCCAGATACGTATTGGATATTGTGCATCAATGAATGCCTCCGCTTGAGTTCTGAGGGCTCAGCTGGGTTGTGCTGGAAAGTTTCAATTGATATGGGTTCTGCTGATGGGTGTACTCTACGGTATATTTTATAGTTTTCTCATGGTGATCAAATGTATCTAGCAAACATTCCTTCTACTATATATAGTGATGTCATGCATCATACAAGCTGCATTCTACCTGCTGCCGTCCAGTGCTTGAGTTCTCCCACTCCTGTAACGCAATGGGCATGGATTAGGCAACCACTACATGCTGGAGACTCCCATGGCACTTAGGGTATACTGACACCGGGAACACTATAACTTCCCAACACAGACACTGCATGACATCATTACGGCAGGCATGCAGTCTACAAGGCAGTCCAGAAGTTAAAATGGAGAGCCGAAACGCCGGTCTCAGCCTCTCAGTGGATCTCTCCACATTGTCAGCCTTCTTCAGGTTCTTCTGCCCCTCAAGCCTTCCTCGCTTCTTCTGGTGCATGCCCCTTGTCGTCCATCTCCGCTGCGCCCCTCTGCATCGTTTCTCACTCCCTATTTCTGAACTTGGATTCTTCTATTGATGTTTTCTGGACCCCTTGAGTCCTTGGGACCAGTTGGTTTCTTCATCTCTGTTTTTGCTTCTATAGAATTGACCCGGGATTTACCCCCCTTTGGATTGCGTACATTATACCATACAACTCATGTTTTATTACAGACTAGGCCTTGGATTTTTCTTGTTGGCCTGCCTTTTGGATTGTGGATCTTACACTTGCACTCTTACTCACCCCATTCACTGCTTGAGGCCTGGCTTTGTCACAATATCTGTTCTATAGCGCTATTCTGGGTGTATAAAGGCCCCTAGATGACTGGCCATTCTTTTGGCATAACACCAGACATCTGTGTGCCCACTTGTACCCAGGCTGTTCTATCAATACGACCCATAGCAATTTAACTATTGGTTGTTTCAAAATACCACCTAATCATGAGTTCGGAGTGCATCGGATATTTACCACATTGCATGCGTAGAAAGAGCTGGAAGCATGGGTGAAATATGTGCAATGTTGCCCATGCAGCACTTACTTTGCACCCCATGCGGTAAATGTCCCATTTGATCTGAACTCATAAGTCTGTGGTATTTTAAACACATGCATTCATTACATCATTCGGTGCTTTTTATTTCCTCATCGGGTAAACCTCCCATGCAAATTTGAACTCATATTTAGGCATTAGTATTTGTTTACAGATCCAGGGCATATATTTATTAAAGGGCACATCTTTTCCCTATAAGCACCATTTTCATATGGAGTCACACTACCTCTTGCAGCAGCCCCCAGCTTGCCATTTCTAACATCCACAAAAGACGTGCTCTGCGCCAACCCTGCCCCCTCCCATCCGCCGCCTGCACTTGAGAGCGTTGAGCAAGCCGCTGCTGCGCATGCGCAAGGTGCAATTACATCAACGCCACTCTCCAGCCTCAGGGTTACCAAGCAACATTATCAATGCTCAGAGGAGATGAAAAGCAGCGACCGCGAGGCGGAATATAGGAGTGCAGTGTGAGGCTATACATTACGTTAATCAAGGACTTTCACCCCAGACCCCTGCTGTACTAGTCTCACGCGATGCCCACCACGCCTTGCAGACTGGCATTAACAGCGTGTAGATTTTCTGTATTGTCCAAACCCTGAGATTCTGTGGCATTGCATCAGTTGGCAGCCACCTGCAGCCGCAAAGCGTCCCTTGCTGCGTGCTGCTTGCTAGTGTTTGCTGGTAGAGCGTCGGGGGCTGCTCCCAGCGTTTCCAGGGTCGCTGGGTATGCGCGGTAGTAATATGCTGCCTTTAGCGGTCTGGGTGAAAGGTGTCACTGGAGGGAAGCGGTAACTAGCCCTTCAATATCCTCCCGAACTGCTCTAATTGGTCCGTGTGTTATTAGATTGTGGCTTGTGTTTGCACACAGATATGGCAGCTGGTCTGTAAATGTGAAAGAAATGTGAGCTTGATCAAGCAGGACTTTTATTGATAGAGATTAACAGAGGATTCAAGTAACACCTTCTGCTGTTACCCTTCTCCCTAGGTATTTACTCTTAATTTTTATGGTCAATTTCCTCTCCCAACAGCTGCTTCTTGTTGGGTTATTCGCCAACAAAGAGTTAAATACACAAGCCAAAGTATTTTCAATGCTTCTGTATTTCCATTTAAAAAAAAGCATTGGCAATGCCAATAGTTTTGGCTTTTGTAGTTGTGTATTCCATTTTACATTTAGCATGGAGGGAAGGAATGAGGAATGACAGCACATTAAAGAAATGACAGCATGGGATGGAATGAAGGGTAGTACCGGGGTTAAGGGGAAAGCACTACGGTGGTGACTAACAATAAATAAATGGCGACACGAGTGAGCATTAAAAAATCCAATCGATGAAAGCTAGGGCAGCAACATACACAGGAGCATTGTGCAACACTTGAAGGAAGGAGCGGCAGTGCAAATGGGGGGAAACAGTGGCAGTGCAAATCGGGGAAAGAGTGGCAGCGCAACTGGGGGAGGATCCACAGTTCAAGGAGGGATAGGAGCAGCAGCGCAAGGGGGAATTGAGTGACAGCCGCAAAGTAGGAGCAACAGAGCAAGGGGGAAAAGGAGCATCAGAGCAAGGGGGATGGAGCGACAGGGCAAGGGGAAAGGCGCGACAGAGCAAGGGGGAAGGAGTGACAGAGCAACGGTGAAGGAGCGACACAGCAAGGGGAAAGGAGCGACACAGCAAGGGGAAAGGAGCGACACAGCAAGGGGAAAGGAGCGACACAGCAAGGGGAAAGGAGCGACACAGCAAGGGGAAAGGAGCGACAGAGCAAGGGGAAAGGAGCGACAGAGCAAGGGGAAAGGAGCAACAGAGCATGGGGGAAGGAGCAACAGAGCATGGGGGAAACAGCAACAGAGCAAGGGGAAGGAGCGCAGAGCAAGGGGGAAGGAGTGACAGCACATCGGGGACAGAGTGACAGCACACAGGGGACAACAGAGTGACAGCACACAGGGGAAGGAGTGACAGCACACAGGGGAAGGAGCGGTGGGATGGAGCAAAGGGACAAGAGGGACAGCGCAAAGGGGGAGGTGGGACAGCACAAAGGGGGAGGAGGGACAGCGTAAAGGGGAGGAGGGACAGCGTAAAGGGGAGGACGGACAGCGCAAAGGGGAGGAGAAACAGCGCAAAGGGGAGGAGAGACAGCGCAAAGGGGAGGAGAGACAGCGCAAAGGGGAGGAGAGACAGCGCAAAGGGGAGGAGAGACAGCGCAAAGGGGAGGAGAGACAGCGCAAAGGGGAGGAGAGACAGCGCAAAGGGGAGGAGAGACAGCGCAAAGGGGAGGAGGGACAGCACAAAGGAGAGGAAGGACAGCGCAAAGGGGAGGAGGGACAGCGTAAAGGGGAGGACGGACAGCGCAAAGGGGAGGAGAAACAGCGCAAAGGGGAGGAGAGACAGCGCAAAGGGGAGGAGAGACAGCGCAAAGGGGAGGAGAGACAGCGCAAAGGGGAGGAGAGACAGCGCAAAGGGGAGGAGAGACAGCGCAAAGGGGAGGAGAGACAGCGCAAAGGGGAGGAGGGACAGCACAAAGGAGAGGAAGGACAGCGCAAAGGGGGAGGAAGGCAATGCAAAGGGGGAGGAAGGCAACGCAAAGGGGTAGGAGGGAAGCACACGAAGGGAAAGGAGCAGCAGTGCAAGTGAGGAGTACATCTGTTGGTTGTATGTATAATTACAGCCTGGTCATATTTGTCCTATATTGTACTTTTGATTTCAACTGGGCTTATTTTTTTAAGCCTGGCGCAGGTCCTCAAAAGACATCTGACATTTCTTCATAGTCATACACACACACATTTGGATGTGCTTTTGAATGTTTTATGCAATTGCACAAATCAGCAGGACAAAAGGCATTTCTACCCATTTCAAAGTGCATCACAAATTCAGAAAATGGATGTGCTTTGGTATGCACAGAAATCCTGTTTGGCGCGGGAGAAGGGGAATGCCCAATGAATATCCAGTTCATTCATGAACCCACAATGCTATTTTTAATTTCTCTCCCTCCAACAGAGATAGAAATGCTTGAATGATGTGCACAGCACACTCAGGGCGCAAATGTTTTTCCAACAATGGACATGTTTGGCAGATATGAAAACCCTGGGATCTAGGCATTGCATTACAAGCATTATTTCTGGGAGAGGTGCAGCACCACTGACGACATACAGAGGTCCTCATAAGAAATCTGGTATTTCTTATGTGGAACTCTGTATGGCAATATTTTTGTGAGAGGTTCAGTACCACTGACAACTAACAGAGGTCCTCTCAGATTTCGATTGTGAACCTCTGTATGGTACTGCACTTATACAAAAAAACTTTGTATCGGTACCCAGAAAGGGAAAACAACTGTAGCCCAACAACCAGGAAAATATCCCAAGTATAGCCCAACTCGCTCTGACTCCTAGATGAACGATCACTACGTGGGCCCTAGATTTGACACTGACACACACACGTGACATGTTACAGTACTCCTGATTGGGGGAAAATAAGTTAAACAATTCATCATTGGATTATATTGACCTAAGGAAACAAGAAATAACACTGGATGTGTTAGCAGGTTATGCTACAACATTTCTATTTGTCCTGCCAAACATAAAGTCAGCTTTCTGGACCTTTTTACTCTCTCTTCTCTGTAGCAATGGTGTTTCCGACATTTTTGGTGGCTGCACAACCTAAATGCGCCAAAAACAAGAAAAAAGGAACCCCATAAGCCTTGCTGTTTGAGACACATGTTTTTCAGACTGGCCACGGTTATTCGTGGCATGAATCCCAGAGAAATGTTTGTTACATCGCACATCAGGCAATGGTAGAGTTCCGGAAAGGGCAGAAACAATGAAAACTTTGAATCCCCTGCCAAGGATTATGCATCACATCAGTTTGGAATTTAAAGGGCTGATATTCCTCTGAGAGGGGTACTGTAGCACATATTGTAACCTAGGGGCAACACAGTAACTATGGGCAACTTCTCCAGTGATGAGGAATTAAGCCCCTAGCGCCGACCCTGCTTCTGAATGCATCCCTGACCTCCCTGTTTGTGCATTCCACCTGAATATAGAGAAGAAATTGTCCACCCGCTGTCCTATGTTGCTGTCACACATGGGCTCACATTTTTTCCCCTTTGCTCAGGCAGTAGCACAACAGAATAGACATTTCTAGCCCAATCCATCAGTTTCAAATCCGTGTTCTGGGCCCCTGCCAGCTAAACGGGATGGTCTGAGTTCTTTCTTATTACTTCCAGAACCCCAGACTCCAGTATCCACTTCATCAATAACAGAGAATATCGCAAGTATCAATCCTCCATCACACTCCAGACTACTAGCAAAAGCACAGCCTTCCTGGGCCTACAGGAATGAGAAGCGCTCAGCTCAAGCCAATAACACTGTGCTGTGGATGCCCCATCAAAGCCCACAAGCTGAAAGGGGACGGCACCAAGTGGGGTTTTTAAAACTATGTGCCAGTGTAATCCAACCCTTAGGGAAAACATTGGGGTAGATTGGCCAGAGCAGTTAGGTGCTATTAGGGAGCAATGTGAATAGGGAGGAGGCTGTAAAGAAGGGTGGCCCTGGTATAAGAGACCCACACTCACAAGCATGGATGAAGGGTGTTGGGTGCGGTCAGGAGTAGAGTTGGTGGATCGAGAGAACAGGCAGGGGTTAAAGCGGAATGGTGAAGAATTGATGGAGATATTGGAAAATAGTGGTGTGAGGTATTGTGTGAGAGAGTGGTACCACATGTGAGATAGTGGAGTGAATGTGGTCAGAGAGGGTGCTAAGATGCGTAGAGCGAGAGTGTGGGAGTTAGGGGAGAGTGAAAACAGTGATATTAGAAGGAGAGATTGGTACAGAGAGAATGACAGAATGAGAGAGTTGAGGCAGGGGTAGAGTGGGAGGTTGGCGAGAAGGAGGGAGCAGCAGGAGGGAGAGAGAAGAGAGCAGAGTGTGAAACATCAGAGGGACAGAGAGGCATGAGAGAGAGGGCACAATAGAACAAAGCGAGCAAGCAGGGAGGAGAGTGGGAAAGAACAAATAGGCTTTTTATATTGTTTCAGTGCGTTCAAGGCTTTTGTACCCCAGCTTTAAAGAATGAAGTTCCCCCGCCTTCAAATCCCTGACCCTGATTTCCACATCGAGTGCATGAGGGATGTTATGCACTCAAACAACCATATCAAATGTACCCTTGTACTGAGATGGTAGCGGGAGAATTGCAGTCACCACTGAATATCGAGGAGTTGTAAAGAAGTGCCGACCGGTGCAAATTGATGTCATAAGGAGAGGAAACAATGACGCACTGAAACAATATAAAAATACTTAAAGAATGTAGATGTAAATGATGAAAAAAAGTAACATATATGAGTGAGAACAAAGAAGATAAGTAACCAGATGAGTAGTTAATGTATACTGCGGCAGTAGAAAACATAACATGGGTGAAGCAGCCATGTTGGAAAGATGGATGCCAGCTGTCAATGATAGTAAGTGAAGAGCTCGAAGGAGAGAGACCAGAACTGATAGAGGCTAGAAAAACAAATTCATGCATGAATAAAGACTTGCTGCTAGCCAGAGATCTAGGATGCCACAGCAAGAAGCTACTGAAGGGTACATGGGGAGATACCCAGGCTAAGAAACACACGCAGGATTTATTTCTCTTAGTTTAAGTAAATGAGTGAACATTTATGAGTACCAAGTATTAACAATAAAGATGCAGAAAGGTCTATGTGAGAAATAGCAACAAAGTCTCCAGAGGCCAAGAGGAGTAATGACACCCAGCTTTAGTGAATTTAATAGCACTAAATAAAAGGATAACATGGACAACATCATGGTGTCTTCACACGTGACTCAGAACTAAAAAAAGGCCTATTCATTAAGCTCCAGATGAAGGTATTGGTGAATGTACACTTCCTTAAAAATCTCAGAGAAGAGAACAGTCTGCAAGGTCAACTACAAAGAAGAGGCCATGGCTGAAGGCTTGCCTGATGAGAGAGGGTAAACTAATTGGGCATGTGGGCAGTAGTCTGATGTTGTTCTCCGCACGCGAGTTTTGTTTTGCTCATGTGCTGGTAGTGAGCCAAGTGTCCAAGCTTGGGAAAGGATGCCAACCTATCATGAGGGCCTATGCAACAATGAGCATACAATGTTGCATGAGTCAATCCGCTGTTGTTATACTGGTATAATCTGTATTATTCATAGTTACAGGGAAGTTGGAGACTTGCCTACCAGAGAGGAGCAGCCAATAACCAACACTTATAGACCCTATAAGTAGACACGTTCCACTAACCAATCCACAAGTCTGATAGGTGTTATTTGCCACACAGGATTACGTCCTAGCTGACGCACTTTGAGGTATAAAGCCTCTGTGTAATTAATCTGCATTGCGAGTGGGTGGACTACAATTCGCTGTTCGCCAGATTGCCCTACTTTATTGAACTGATAATAAAGTAGTACTTTGCCATATTCTTTGAGTCTGTGCGGTTATTTGGGTCCACGAGTATAAGCTATGGTATTTCCATTCTGCGCTTAGATACACCCTAAAAAGTGCTACTGCACAGAGCTCTAAAGGGATGCCTGGGATAGGATGGAGGAAGCCTACATGGAGGTAGAGGGAGAATGTAGGGACCCTCTTAGAGTGGGCAACAAAAATGTTTCTGGAACATCAACAAAAATTATTAATAAAGCCCTTGAAACTTCCTGTGAGTAGGTTGGATCTTGTGGGTAACTGTGACAAGACGCAAGGTGTCTAATAAACAGCCAATGCAGTGACAAGGCAATCCAGCGCTTGGTCTGGGCTTGGCTGTGAAGATGCCAAGAAAGGATTGCCTTAGGGCAGGAGTGTTGCTAAGTCTGGAAAAGTCAAGACTGTCGGGACTCGGGCCTAGCTAGCCTTTTGGTTGAAGCCTCTGAGCTTCTAACCGGGGCTACAACCAAAATACCCACAGCTTTGCCCCCCCCAGCCCACCCCTAGCAATGCCTCTTCCTTTGGGGTACCTATGGTACACCACCGTTGAACACCTTGCCACACTAAGTAGTCTGTGTGTTTGAGGGGCTGCTTCTTCCCGGATCGAAAGTAGTTATTGGGTTCAAGGAAACACTAATGACCTCCACAAAGTGTAAGATGTTGAACAAAACTATTTTCAGTACATTTAAATCAATCGAAACTAAGAGTTGATAAGCCCTAATTAATCCCTATAGCAATGAGGTAGTATTTACCTAGCGATTACCTTTTAAAAAATAATAAACCATTTAAAATCATTTGTTTAGTTTTATAAGGCAAGAAATAGGAAAGCCAGCAGCATTTCAGCATTTCAAATAGAGCCCACAGTGCAAACAGCAAAGATTCAGAGTGCTTTTCAGACCTGAGCATTTTGCATTCTGCTTGAGGGTCCAGGTGTGCCTGAACTCCCCTGAACCATGGCCATCCTGTTTAATCATTGCCATTACAAGCAATCAGAAAGCGGATCTTGGGATGTCAAATGTTCATTGGCCGCCACCTTAAAAGCAGGACATGCTTGCGAGAACCACGCTCTATGCTGATTTCTAAAAGTAACGCATATTCGCTAAGCCCAACCTCAGCTACATGTTGGCTATAATAATATCAGGTCCCTCCACAGTACTATTTAAAGGGCTCAATACACACCGAGACATATTCTTGAACTTAAAGCAGGTTCGATTCTGGACGTTATTGTATACCGACTGTGATTTTAGTGCCTATATTCAACTTCTGACTATCTCTAGTAGTGCTGCACTATTAATGTAGAATTTGATTTGTCTGGATATCTTCTTTTATGGAGTTAACTGATAACAGGTTGCTTCTTGGACCCCCGGTCACCTCTTGCAGTGTGGATTCTGCAGTTCTGGCAAGCTACCAGTACATGAGCCACGGGTATCCTAGAGAAACATGGTTCATCTCCATCAAAATAAAATATCACATTTAGTTTATGCCGAATTATTCCCTATTCAACATGATGTAATAAAGGGTGTTACAATTCCTCAGTTCTGAATTCATCATTCTTCGATGGTTAAAGAGCTGTCAGTTCGGCCATGATTATAAACTATGACAAACTAAACTCCCTCATTTTCTTAGCACTTGACAGGGTATCAAACCCATGTGACATGCCATCATCCCGTTGGCACGGCAACTGCATTGCCTCAGAGCTATCCTCCCAGCCAAGAAGAGCATGGTCATCTATTATGTCAGGTGTGCTGATGGACAACTGCAGTTGTGGACTGACTTGGGTTACTTTGTTCTGCCTTTATGTGTAATTTGTTATTCAGCAATTTTTGAAGTTGAGCCCCCTGGTAGGCGTGTGCTTAAGAAGAACTGAAACAAATGTGAATATGTGCTCAACTCTTTGAGCGATCCTACCAACTGGGCTGTCTCACCAGCTATCTTGTGATCCAACATTAGAAAACCTACCTTGTATGTGCTGATACAAAAGAACGGTTAGATGAACCATTTATTTTAGTGTAGTTACTGAACACGTATGACGATATCTATATTTATAAAATTGAAGATTTGTGGGTGGCTGGTTTTGTTGCAAAGCTTTGTTCCTTATATAATTGCACACCGTTTCACATATCTGCACCACATATTGCATAGTGACCTGTTAGGACCCCCCAGACATTACTGGCTACATGACATTTGGACACCCCACTACTTTCCCCAGATGTGGTTGGAGAAGGACAGATGCCGACACGAGGAACAAAACTCAATGTCCCATAGGACCTCAAAAACCATGTTTCAAGGCCCTATAATGCACTCTTTCTGAGATATTTGCACCGCAATGCACCACAATGAACAGCACCACGTCAGGGTGAGGCGACAGGTAGGGAAAGAGCACTGTAAGTGATTTCAATCCAGCACTCCAACTAAGTCAATGCCTAGTATGGGATGCCCAATAGAAACCCTTATTTATTTATTTTTATGTCAAAGTTTGTTTAATTCTGGATGATGTACCCTTATATAACGCCCCTCTCTTTGAATTCCCCCGGTCTCACTGAACCAAGAAATAGGCTTGTTTTGCAAATTAAAAGATTTATTTGAAGAATTGAACAATATACATATATTACACTTTTATGAATATGAACAATATCTGAATATCACACTTATGAATATGAAAAATGATCAGCAATGGGTAATATTACAATATCAACAATCTCTTTAATCAATTAGGAGTAGGAATAGGAAGAATAATCTAGCAGAGAATACTTTGTATGGGTTCATGAGATTGCAATGGTAGGAAGAAATGCAACACAGAAATAAAACTTGATATGACGTTAATCAAAAGACAATATGATCACTCTTTACCCTGTTACTACTCACTCCCCTGAGTATGCAATATGAAGAGGTGGAATGAGGGCACACAGGTTTCAGGAATTCAATCAACAATGCAGTTCTATCCCTACTCCCCCAGCAAGCTTAGAGAGAACAGGTATGATTTTAAACAGGTCAATTGCTTTTAAATGTGGTTTGAATTGAATGGGAAAAATGCTAAAAATTATTTTAATTCACTAAATGAGATTCAGAACTAGTGAGAGGTTCAGGTCAACACTATCAATGATTGTGCAATGATTAGCAGATGGAAAACGAAATTAGCAGTTGAAAGCAAGAGATAGCTGTTTTACATGGGGTGAAATTGAGGCAAATTGCAACTTTTTAAAATGTCGTTGGGTGCGTTTGATAGCTGAGGATGTTAGCATTTAAATTCTGTTTCTAGGACGTATGGTTCAAAAGTTAATGAGGTTTTAGCCAAGGTAGATTTTTCAGAAAAAGAGTCAAGATTTCAAAATGAAAGATGCGCTTTAAAGATTGGGAACCAAGATGGACTTATACTAAGGAGCTATGAAAGTACAAGATACCAATGGGACAAACACCAGAACAGGGCGCCTTCAGCTATGATTGCCGTGCGCCAGGACACTTGACTTTCTTCAGAAAATATCAGCGCACAGATGATTATCGCTACAATTATCACAGACTATACAATGAGAAGAATTCAAGATTCTATAATACAGTTCTGGATAGGTTAAAATGGATTGCATAGGATTACTTTAAACTAAGAGGTGACTATGGACAGTTCTAAACTAAATACTCACTCCTATGGCTTTGGAATGGAAAGGGCCCGTCAAAGATCTGGTCAAGGGTTTGGCTGGGATTCTCTCGCCACCGGACAGGTCTCAGGCACTGGGTTCTGCTCTCAGCAAGGCCCTCTGGTCTGCCCGGCCTCTTGGACTGGATCTGACGGGTTGGTTCTGGGTACAGCTCTGCTCTATGGGTCTGGATCTTGGTTCTAGCACAAGGGTTTTAGCTAGAACAGCAAAACAGCTCAGCCAGGCTGTTGGATTTTGTGGTGCCCCTTGGAAGTTTAGGGGTTAAAATCAGGTTTGCAAGATTTTTAAAGGCCTGCTGAAAAGGGTTCAGCTTTCTGGATTAGGCCTCTGCTTCCGGGTTCTAGAGTCTGGTTCTGGAGTCTGGAACTTCCTGCAGGGTGCTTTGCCAGGGGACCCAGTTGATGAGTGAGAAAGTCTGTTTGTGGGTCCTCAGCAGTCCCTATTTATCCATTTTCCAAAGTGGGTGGGGAGGCTGATTGTCTATGCCCAACCCTCTAAGGATCTGATAGGTCAGAGAATTCCCTGTCCCCTGATTTAAGAAAGGAACAGTGTGTCATCATGTGTCAGAGTGATGCTGCCATTTACAACCTAGGGAAGAACCTCCCCTTTGCTTTTACTTAGAAAATCTATTTTTCCCAAAAAACATATTTCCCATATGCACAACTTGTTCATAAGACATATTTACATGATAGATTAATTAAGGCATGTCTCTGTTCAAGTCCGATGTTCCTACGAGTTTCGGTTCACAAATGACAGTTCTTTCGCGCTTTTGGTTGGTTACCCATTTTCGGATCTGTACAATTTTTTACATATACATACACATGCTACCTGGTCATACTTCTGTAATTTTTCATGTTCCTAGCGCAACCACACTTGCTACAATATTAAAAAAAAATGTGGTTCAGTCGCAGAACATCGCACAGATTCCAGATTAGTTTTAAACTGTGAGCACATTTTTCATTTTAAAAATCTCTAAGTTTCATATTTTTGTCTGTTCGGTACAATATTTTAGAAGTATTTTCCATAAACATATATTTAATCCAATGTCAAATCCACATTTTCAGTCTGGCCCGCCTCCAAAGCTTGGCTGAGTCAGAGAGTCACATGGCTTGTTTTCCTGCCAGGGCATTTTCTATTGACGCCCCAAATTAGCATTTCTGTTCAGTTCAAGGGAGCCCTTTGTCTGCACTCAGAGCAACAGGCCAGGGTGCCCCCCCCAGTTCCTTTTCACACCAGCCTGCCAGTTTCTTAGCAGAGCACAGGAGAACAGATTCCTTTGTTTAGGAAATAGGTGTGGAATGTGTTTGAAGCCCAGTGTGGGAAACATTAACTTTTAAACCCAATGTCTGAAATTGACTTGTCTTAAAATATAACTTACATTTTTAACAAATACATCAACCAATTTCTTACTTCAAGCCTTTTTAGAATATAGTTTTGAATTGTATCCACCTCTTAGGCTTCTGATAGCAAGTCTTTCTTTGGCATAGTTTGAGTTCAATGTGCAACTTTACACCTGACAGGTTTTAAATCGCCGGCTTCTGACAGAGGTGAGTAACGGTACTACACCCATTTTTGACAGATTTCTTCCAGCTCAACCATCCTCAAAAGTGGACTTTGTTCAGATTATATATACTTCTGTGGACATTGTATTTATGCAGATTCTCGAAGTAGAAGGATGTTCACCATCCAACAAGGAGGTTGGATCTTTTTGTGTGGTTTGTGAGCCATGATTTTCACAATTTTGACAGCCAGGGAAACAAATGATTTTTAAAACAGCTCTGTTTTTCTTCTGCAATGATTTTGCTCTGTGGGCAGCCAAATGATGGGTTTTGGCAGTGGTCTCCTGTGTTACCACTGACATAGGCAAAAGTGGATGGCGTCCTATTTTTTAGATTTTTACTGCGCACTTTCTGGTGATTTTTAGCGAGCAGCATGCTTTCCGGTGGCCATTCTGATGTTTCTGCTGCAAGCAATGCCCAGTAATGTTGCAGGGCTTGGACTAGTGGGTTGAGACATCCCACAAGCCCCACTCTTGCGATTGGCGTTCATCGACCATCAATGGGAATTCGCAAGACTGGGATGCCAGTTTCATCTCTTCTGATTCCACAAATGGCAAAGTTCATCATCTTTTCCTCCATCAGGGGTGGATCTATCGGTTCTGTGTGCCAGTCCTGATGGGTGTATTGAGCGATACTCTGGGCCCCTCGGATCCTTGCTCCCGGTCCCCGGGTAGTCCTCCTTGGTTAGTCTCCATGGTCTCCAATCAACTATAGGAGTAAGGAACCTTGTATGCCAGTCGGACCCAGATCAGGACAGAGACGCACCAGGGGAGACTGTGCAAGCTGAGCGTCTGAATTCAGGATAGAGACGCAAACTAACCACCCTACTAACAATTTCCCTTTCTGCATACATCTCTCAAACTCCAAACCAAACACAACCAAAATCTACAGCACAACAAACCGCACAAACTTCATTACATTTCAACAACAAAACAAAAACACACATAGTCTTGCACAACATTACACGACGACTACCAGCCGCAAACACCCCAGGCCCAGCCAGCGGACCCACCGGTCTGAGGCCGCCAACAGCACATCACTGCTCTCTTGCACTTTTCCTGCCTCCTCCCACTAACGCAACCTTCCCTCCTCTTTCAGAGCTGCCAGAACACCAGGGGACCACTCCGGTGGTGATAGTGCGCGGTACAAATGTCCTTTAACATTAACGTCTCTCCTTCTCCTAGGATGACAAAGCAAAAAACTTATTTGTAGACATTTCCCCACAACTATTAATGTAGTGGGGCAGACACATACATTTTGATAATCAGGACACATTTGTATGATTATCTTTTATAGACTATGTATGTAATATTTTAGAGTTGGAATTTTATGGAGCTGGAGTGGCCCATATGGGGTTCCAGAAGACTCCTCCAGTTTCTGCAGAGTGTGCCTAGGATGGCAACACTTTAGCTGATTAATATGGACCCACTTATCTTCCCCCTCCGCCAAACTGCCTTTGGGAATGCGGATCTTGTAGGCGACTGATGAGATTTTATCTACAATTTCAAAAGGACCCCTCCAGGTAGGCAGAAATGTTCACTGTTTGGCCTGGTTCCTTTGGAAATTGTATAAGTAGACCCGGTCTCCTACATTGTATTCCTTTCTGGTAGTCTTTAAGTCATAGTGGGTCTTCATGCTGTCTGCAGATCTTTCTAGATTTCGCTGAGCATAGGCAAAAGCATGTTGAAAGTGTTTTCTTAGATTTTCAACATACTCATGAGTTGTGGAGGCATTGATCCATGTCTGCTCTTGGGTTCTATAGAGCAGATGCTAGGGAAGCACCATCCTGTGTCCAGTCATCAGCTCAAACAGTGACATTTTAGTTGCAGATGAAGAGATAGATCTGACGGCCATTAGGACAAGAGGTAATCGAATATCCCAACTTGGCCCAGAATCTGCCACAAACTTTTTTAATATGCTCACAATTGTTCTATTATATCTCTCTACTACACCGCTAGAGGCTAGCCGGTAAGCAATGTGTAGCTTCCTTATGACCCCAAGTATCTCCCACATCTCTGTCATTACTTCACTGGTGAAATGGCAACCTCTGTCTGACTCAATCCTTTGGGGTAGTCCAAAACGCGAAAAGATATGGTTGATCATCAGGGCAGCTGCTGTTTCTGCCTTGCAGTTTGGGGCCGGGAGACATTCCACCCATTGAGTAAACAAGCATGTCACGGTCAACATGTACTTGTTTCCCCTAGAGGAGCGAATCATGGGCGCAATGAAATCTACTTGCAAATATGACCATGGCAGTGTCATCCCCCTCTTTTGGAGAGGTGCACGATGTGTGAGGGATGTTGGCTGAAATTGTGCACACACAAGACACCCCTTCAAGTATTGGTCGAGGTCCTGCCCCATGTGTGGCCAGTATGCAACCTCTCTTAAGATTTCAAGTGTTGTATGAAACCCCCTATGACCGGCTGTGGCTGCATCATGGGCGTGACTTAACATCAGGCTTCGGAATGAGGTAGGGACCATCCACTGATCATGGCCAGCTAGGGATCTCCTTACCAACAAACTGTCTTGGATTCGGAATATTTTTGGACATTTCATAAGCACTCTGAGGTCCTCTTTCCCAATGTAATCAGTATCTGTCAGGGGAAAGTTCTCAGGGTCCTCAATGTGTTGATAAAACTTACCAATTATTGGATCCCCTTTTGAGCCGTAATCAAATCAGCATCTGGGGTCTCCTTACTCCATTGTGCAGTTGAGAGATCATTGTGAGCATTTGTCTGGGATCTAGTCGTAGCAGTGACCTGGATTTCCCGAACAGGGACTCGATCTCTATTAGATCCCCTTGGATGGCCCCGGATTTGGCCAGCTGATCAGCTAAGTCATTTCCAGTTTTGTCTGGTCCCTCTACTTTGGAATGACCCTTGATCTTTTTCCAGAAGATGGTCGTCTTATTCGAGGTGACCAGATCATCAATATTTTGAATTAACTTCCCATGTTTCAAGGGTTTATTAGCACATAACATGCCTCTGGTTTTCCAGTTAACCAGGTGCTCCACGAACCTGTTCTGTACATAATCTGAATAAGTGATTATGACCAGTTCGTGGAGTTGATGTTGGACAGCAGTGAGGATGGCTTGATGCACAGCCATCAACTCTGCCACTTGACTACTTCGGGGACCAACCTTGTACCCAGTGGAGGGTTCTGGGGTCTCATTCACCCATGCATTCCCTACGCTGGCCACAAGTTCTTTTTCCCCGTTGTTGTCAACATGGTAAGAGCATCCATCCACATAGATAGTGGGCATTCCCTCACACTTGTCTTCTTCAAAGACTTTGTGTGGGGAATTGAGGTATGCCTCCATGTTGTCCATGATTTTTAGACTTTCGTCCTCGAGACAGTTTTCTCTGGCACAATCATGCAAGTCAGCCAGAATTACGCGAGGGGACTCTTCTTGTTTTGGCCATATCTGACCTCCACAGGAAAGCCTTGCATTGACAGAATCCAGGAAGTAATTCGGGAATTACTCACATTTCTGGCCTGGATTCTGTCATTTTGGAGATATTGCAGAGACTGGTGTGGAGTCTCCACTATGATGTGTTCCCACTGGATAAACGGGCAGTAATTCTTCAATGCCCACACCATTGCCAGGAGTGCCTTCTCACAATCGTTAAATTGTTCCTCCACAGAGGATAAAGTTTTGCCCGCATAGGAGATTACTTTATTGACCTTGTCATGCTTTTGGTATAATACTGCAGTCAAGCATGTATTAGACAACCCTGTCTCCAAGAATAACTCCTTGTTTCTTACAGGGTAAGCTAGACAAGGTGCTTCTGAGAGGCTTCTTTTGAGTTGTCTTACTGCCTCGGCTTCTTCTGGACCCCATTCGCACTTGACCCCCCCTTCAAAAGATGAATCAGGGGTCTGGTGATCTCTGCGTAGCCCTCAATGAACTTCCTACTATAATTAGTCAGTCCAAGGAGGCTCCTTAGTTGCCGCAGAGTTGTGGGGTCTTTCAATTTCTGAAGTGCTTCCACTTTCTTTTCCTGGGGACAGAGACCCTGAGGAGTAATTTCATGCCCCAAGAAATTGTCACGTGTTCTACATCACTGTGCCTTTTTAAAGGAAAGTTTTGCTCTGGCAGCCCTCAACTATGTCAGAACATAACAGATCTCCGCTATGTGTTCCTCCACAGTTGAGCTTTTGATGAGGACATCATCTACATAGGCCAGGTTACCCCTCCCACCCAGGTCGGGCATGGCCTTATGTAGAAAAATGTTGAATTCATTGCCGGAGTTGATGTATCCGAAGGGAGTCCGGGTCCATGTGTACTGCTGGATCCCAAAGGTAAAAGCCAGCTTGTATTGGTCCTCCCTACTGACAGGTATAGTCCAGTATCTATTGGTCAGGTCTATTGCAGTGAATACCTGTGACCCCTGGATCTGGACCAGCCCTTGGTCAATGTAGGGAAGAGGCCATCGGGAAGTATGGGCCCATTTGTTGAGCTCCCTAAGGTCGGCACAGAGTCTCCACTGGCTGTTTGGCTTCAATATCCCCAGCACCAGATTATTGAAGGTGCTGTGGACCTGGACGGTTTATCCCACGGGACTCAAGGTTCTTAATTATTTCATTTGAGAGGCAAGCGATATTGCTTCACTGTTAGGCTTTCCTCTGCACACCAGAACACTGCTAACATCTCCACAACACCTACCCCGGGTTCCCACACTACTCCCTCCAGGGTTCGAGACTCACGATGTGATGTGGTTACCCCAAAGGACCGAAAGCTCTGTACCAGGTACAATGTACGTGCCCGGTGCGCCCCTTCCTCCATTGGCAGTTGCCATGGAGAACATACAGCAGAAGGGGCGGCGGAACACCTCCGCATAGATCATTCATTTGCTCACGTGATTCAGAGCGGCGTTTCCCACGTGACCATGGTGGACGTCACATGACTCAGAAGCGCACAGTATATAAAGCTTAATGCACGGAGCACTCACCGCTTCTCAGCTGTCTTTCGACTCTGTTTGGCGTTACGTTTGATATACTCTGCTGGTTGACCTTGATCTTGGATATTTCACCTGGACTCCTTCGGATTACCCTTTTGTACCTTTGCTTGGAACTGTTTACTCATTGCTGAACCTCGACCCGTCCCTTACCTGTCTTCGGATCATCCCTTGGTACTTTGTTGGACTTCTACGCCATTGCCCTTTGGGAACTCAAACTACATCTTCAGCTCTACAGGTGGGCTATCCTGGGTCCACGCCTGACTCCGTTCCCTATTGTTCTGGGGACCGCCTCTCACCTGAGTCTCAAACCTCCTTCACTAGGTTTCCCGGGCTTTCCAATCACCTGATAGGTAAGATTACTCAGATCCTTTGATTACTGTGTTATATTGTATTTGCCTGGTACTTAACCTCGTTCTTTCTGCAGCAACATCGGTGTTCCAGAGGTTCCATGGATCCGGGAAGTAACATCTCCCACCTGTGGCTCCAAAGGTCGCACAGCGGGTTTCTTTTTGGTTCCCCTGTGCATCACTTGGGGACGGAGGTCTCAACGGTCTACACGACACTCAAGTCAGAACATTCACAAACACTGGAGTCAGGCCAGGGTCCGAGTGAATTGTTGTTGTGTGGATATCGGTGGGACCACAGTCATATGAGTCCACCGCAAAGAGATCCTGAAAATCCAAGAACATTTTTTTCAACTTTTGCTTCTGCTCCAGAGTCTCACTGGCATCAGCTAGGTTGACTCTCTCTTCAATCATCTGCCTGAAGCCTGGAAAGACTTCTGGTTTCGCCATCTCAGCGGCCTCCTCCAGCTGGGTGGAGAAGTCCCTGGTCAAAGTGCTGATTTGGACTGGCAGCTTCAGGTGGGAAAGGCAGCCCTTATGGACCTGGAAGTCACATCTTCCTTACCATAAGGGCAGGAAGTGTACACCAGGAAGTTCCCCCCATGCCGGGTAAAGATCCTGTCTGGCGTTGTGTTGTCATCACTGTCACTGTCAAAATAGTCCTTGGGGATTGGTCCTAACAGTTAATTTCCTAAATCAATGGAAAAATGTCGGTCATCAACCGCCATTCCAATAATGGTCCCTGTGACTAGAGTGCTACTCTTTAAGTCGCTGTTATCCACCTCTATTGGAATGGTGTCATGTTCTACATTGACTAGTGGTGTTGTGTTTACCCCCAACCCTTGCTGTTGGAGAGAAGCATTAAGATGAATATAAGCATCAGGGTTTTCAATTTTTGTCCTCTTTTACCTTTCACTTCCAGGGAGAATTGTTGGGTCCTTTCTGGGATGGTGACTTCCTCTCCAATCTGAATTTCAACTGCATAAGACAGTTGAGCTGACCTAAATGCTTTCTCTGGATCATCAAAGCCCATGGGATTATCTGCTAATCGGGACCAAGCTTTGAAGTTGATTAGGTCCAAACTAATGGCAAAGCGATTGAGAATATCACTGCCTAAGTAAAAGGCGGCAGTGACGTCTCACACGACCCAACAATTATGAACTATGCTCTTGTTGCCTAAGGAGATTTTGAGCATACACCTGCTTGGCAGGAGATGTTTGGAATTGGGTGTTTCCAGATCCATTTCCAATTTGTCTATCAGTCTAAATCTGGGAATGGCTGGAGTTGGCGGAACATGGCTTCGCTGATGAAGCTCTTACCGTTTTTCACACACACTCGGGCGAGAAGAGAGTCCTTCCCTTCATTTAAATGAACAGGGATGAACAACTGCTCTCCAATTTGCTGAATATCAGCCAGGTTTTGAGCTGATTTCACATCTTTCTGGACTATATGAGTGGGAATGTCTGATTGTGGATTGGTAAAGAATTTCAGAGTGTTTTCTTCCAGTGTGGAATGCCACCTTAGACTGGAAGGAAGGTTGATTTTCAGACATAGAGAGGACCCCCCATCACCAGTCTGTTGTTCTTCTGCTATTACTGTCACGTCTGGAATTTGGTTGTTCTGGAAGTGAAATTCTACTTGGTCAGATTTTTGTTCAACCATGTGGCATGTGCCGTTTAAACTAACATGGTTGACGCACTGTTTCAATTTTATTGGTCGGCTAGTCTGCGTCCAGAGGACCTTGTTTACAAAGTATATTAGGGGTGTCAACCTTCTCAGGAGGTCATTCCCTAGTAAACACTGGTCATAGTTGGGACTCTGGAGTCACAACTATGACCGGTTGCTTCACCTTGTGTCGCCCAATTTTAATGTCTAAATCCGCAGTCCCCTCGACAGGAATTTCCTTCCCGTCGAAGTTCTGAAGTTGTCCAGGAAGAGAGGTGAGAGGAATTTGGTAATTCTCCCCTTCCTGAATTCAGTTAATCAAAGGCCTTTTTGGACAAAAGGGTAGCTTGGGATCCAGTTTCCACAAGTTCCAAAATTGTACCCTGCCCCTGTATTTGTACCGGGGCATAGTATCTTCTCTCCTTCTCCGCAAGGGGGCACAGATAATGTACATTTTTGGACAACTGGTGGGTGAGTTTTTTAGTTTTGGACATTGAGAGAGAAGAGATTTAGGCAGAATTCTGTGGGGAGTCTAGGGAATCTGAAAAGAAAAGGTGGCAACCAGAGATGGGAGAAGTTTTGAGTTCCCCTGGTTCCGGTTCTGCCCCCCCCCTTTTTGGAGGCAGTCACCAGGATGGGTTTGAACCAGGGGATTTTGATGCTGTTGGTTCTGGGATTGGATGATGGGCGGTGCTAGCTCAGTCCCCACATCTACCCAGTCTGGATTTGAATCCTTCGGGACCCCTTTTGCTTTGGGAGGAGTTCCCCCATCTCTGAAGGAGAAGATCCTTTTCCCAGGATCCTCTGAGGACCCCTTTCCTTCAAATTGGAAGATCTTTACCTCCTCCACAAAATGGGCCTGTTTGGATCCTTTGTTTCTCCTACCCCCCCAGCCCCCCTCTGCTCCTTGTGTGGCAGGCCTTCGGGGCAGGAGATTTTGTTTTCCGGTTCCTGGGTTTCCAGGGGCTTTTTACAAGTGGGGAAGGAAGCTTCCTCCAAGGCTTTACACCCCCTTCTCCTTGTGTCTCCTCCCTGGGAACCGGTGGGTTGTCGGGGTGCTGCCCCGTCATTGTTCTGGAGCACCAGGTCCAGAGTTTGGGGCATTCTGTGCCGGCATGCACATTTGAGGGTTCTGTTGAGCCCTCAGCATGCGACCCAGATCCTTTGGCATATTTTGGATCTGGCGCTCTAGCTGTGAAACCCGCTCAGGCTGATACAGGGTTCTGTTTTCTCCCCTGGGCTGATCCCGGGAAGGGTAGCTATCCCTTCTCTGGTTATACCCCGGGTTGGGAAGATTTGGGTACCCCTCCACCCTTGGCCTCCCCTCTCCCAGATTAGGTGGTCTGGACTCAGGGAATTGGGGAAAGAAGGATTGATGATTTTGGGGTTGAAAGTTTTGTGGATACCTGGGGAAGAACTTCTGTCCAGGATTTGGGGAGTTTCTGCCCTCCTGGGGAAAGTTAGGAGGGAAGTTCCCTAGGTTAGGTGCCTGGTTGGATCCGCCCGTTGGGCTGGAGGAGTCCACAACTAACCCAGGATGTGTCTGTTCCCCTTGTAGCGGGGACTTACCTAGTCAGGAGAGTGAGGGATCCCATTTGTGGGACTACCTCCTTGGCTCCCTGTCTGTGACTGGCCCGAGGGCTTTCTGGGTTTGGGATTATTCTGTTGTGCAGGCAAGTTTTTAGGCCCCCCCATCTCCAAATCTAAAATGGGGGCAACCTTGACCTCTGCCACCTTAGCAGCAGCAGGGGGGTTGGTTGATTTGGGGCTTTTTTGAGTTTTCTTGTTGTCTATGGGCTTTTGCACCTCATAGATCAGGGTGGCCTTTTCAATGACCCAGTCTAGTGATCTTTTCTCATGAAAATCTCTCACTAGCTGGGTCATGATGTACTTTGGTAGAGCGTAGAAAAAAGAATCAACAAATTCTCTGCTGTCCGTGCGCACCCTTCTGGTAGTCTGCGCAAAGGCACACTTTAGCTCCTGCACAAATTCTTGTGGGGCCTGACCCTCCCCACATTGCAAGTTGTAGGCTGCCTTGCGAACCTCTTGGGGATTTCTGTGTACAGAAAAATGCTTCAAGATGGCCGCCCTATATGTGGACCATCTTGAATGATTTTGGTCCCGTAGCCCCGCAAAGAAACTGGAGTAATCTGGCGAGAATGTCCATTTCACATACTGAATGCAGCTACTGCTGTCTTTCAGATGGAAAGTTTCCATCATCTGCTCAAAGAGCTCTAAGTGCTCGCAAACAGAATACTTAGCGTTCTTGTGATAAGGCGTGATGACACTTCTTATTGCCTTGATTTGTTTTAAAGGGTCCTTAAGTAAGGCCCTTTTTTGCCTTATTCGCCTTCTTAGTTCGGGTAACCCTGGTCCATTCATCCTCTGACTCAGAGGCACTGCTCCCAGAGGTGCCCATCTGATCTTCTAGGTTCTCCCGGATTCTGCGAGCCTGGGAGTGGCCCCCTTGCTCCCAGGATTTGATGGGTAACCCCCCCCCACGGTCCTAACTGGGCAGAGGTTTTTAGGATGCCCTTAGTTGGCCTACTCTCCTGGAGTTCCCCACTAAACTTCACAGTGCTTGGGTACCCATACCCAGGTGCCCACCCATCTATTCCTGGGAGGTACTGGCCTATGAGCCCCATACTTCTGACTGGATAGTAACCTGCCATCCCCGTGGCCCTGGGCTCATGTGCGCCAGTGGACATGGGGGTGGCAGACTCCAGGGACTGGGAGAGATGAAGGCCTCTCATACTAGGGTTCCTGAGGTTATGCTCAGGTGTTTCCCTTTCCCAGAGAACCTCATCTCTATCAGCCCCTGCTCCTGGTTGCCATGCAAGAACCTGAGCTTTCTGTTCCTCAATCAGGGCCTTACTAGTCTCTATCAGTCTCTCTTGCATGGCTACCAGCCTGTGGAGCTTGTCATTATTCTCACAGAGAGCCTCATTTTCTCTCTGTGCTTCCTGGGTTGCTTTTGAGTACTGGGCCAGTCTTTGCTGCAGGAAGTTACCTCCTGAGTCCCATCTCTACTGGCCTGCTCCTTTCTTGCCAGAGCATCTTCCACCCTCCTGGTGTGCTCTAACAATCTATCATGCTCTTTATGGAGGTCACCCAGTCCCTGGAGGGCCAGGTGATTTTCTTCCAGTTTCCCTTTTAAGTGACAGACTTCCTGGCCTAAGGTGTCCCTTTCCTGAGCAAGAGCCTGCCTCTGTGCCGCCAGGTCATTCCTCTGTCTTTGAAGGGCACCAGCTTTCTGGCGCTCTTCATCAAAATCTGACTGGGTGTCCAGGTCTTTCAGAATTAATTTGTTGCTCTGTGCCTTCTCTCTATCTAGGTGGCTTTGCAGGGTGAATACCTGCTCTGTGCCTACCCTGTTGAAAACCAGTTGTTGCTCCAACTTTTTCTGGCTCTGCAGTAGAGAGTCCAAACCTTCTTGGGACTCCTTCTGCAAGGCCAGAATTCTGTTATCCTGGTCTGCCCTTTCCTGTTGTAGTATACCCATATCCTCTTTAATTTTAACTATATACTGCCTGCTTTAATTTTCTGACTACTGGCTCCTCTGCAGCCTCTGCTCAGAAGAGTCCAGATCAGATTGGGCCTTTTTTAATGCCATCAGCTGCCTACTCGCCAGATCTTGGCCTTCAGCATATTTGTCCTGTATGGCTCCCATAGATAAATATAGATATGCCACTATCTTGGCAATCTTATTTTGCTCATCCTTGGCCTTAGGGGCCATATATAGTTCACTCAGGGCCACCTCTAAGGGACCCTGATCTCTCCAGATATCCAACCCAGTTGCAGTTATCTGTTGTGTGATTGCCTGCAACCACACATTCTGGTCCTGCTCAGTCCACTCACCTCTCACAAATAACTTATGTAAAAGGTGTCCTCTAGCTATCTTGATGTCTACCAATGTCGCCGTTTTGGAAATATTGATTTCCTTCCTGATTTACAGAAGTTTTTTTTTAATTTTACTTTGCAAAACAGACTGTTTCCTCAGAGCGTTCCCTTTTGAGGGGTGATTTTACAGTGTAACACAGCGTAGTAGCCTAACAGTATTTATGTATCCTGTCAGTTAGCACACTGTATTAAGATGCACAAGTGGTAGAACTAATCCAAAAATCCCGGACGAGCCCCCATTCCATAAGTGATTTCAATCCTGCACTCCAACTAAATCAATGCCTAGTATGGGATGCCCAATGGAAACCCTTATTTATATATTTTTATGTCAAAGTTTGTTTAATTCTGGATGATGCACCCTTATATAACGCCCCTCTCTTTGAATTCCCCTGGTCTCACTGAACCAAGAAATAGGTTTGTTTTACAAATTAAAAGATTTATTTGAAGAATTGAACTATATATATATATATATCACACTTTTATGAATATGAACAATATCTAAATAATCAATTAGGAGTAGAAATAGGAAGAATAATCTAGCAGAGAATACTTTGTATGGGTTCAAGAGATTGCAATGGTAGGAAGAAATGCAACACAGAAATAAAACTTGATATGACTTCAATCAAAAGACAATTTGATCACTATTTCCCCTGTTATTACTGACTCCCCCCCAGTATGCAATATGAAGAGGTGGAATTAGGGAACACAGGTTTCAGGAATTCATTCAACAATGCAGTTCAATCCCAATTCCCCCAGCAAGCTTAGAGAGAACAGGTATGATTTTAAACAGGTCAATTGCTTTTAAATGTGGTTTGAATTGAATGGAAAAAATGCTAAAAATTATTTCAGTTTGCTAAATGAGATTCAGAACTAGAGAGAGTGGCTTGGGATAGGTTCAGGTCAACACTAGCAATGATTGTAGAATGATTAGCAGATGGAAAACAAAATTAGAAGTTGTAAGCAAGAGATAGCTGTTTTACATGGGGTGAAATTGAGGCAAATTGCAAATTCGCGGCAACTTTTCGCGTGCGCCAGTGGACATGGGGGAGGCAGAGTCCAGGGACATTCCTTGATTGCGGAGAAACTGTGTGTTTGAAAGCTGAGGATGTTAGCTTTAAAATGACATTTAAATTTCGTTCCTAGGACGTACAGTTCAAAAGTTACAGAGGTTTTTGTCAAGGTAGATTTTTCAGAAACAGAGTCAAGACTTCAAAATAAAAGATGCGATTTAAAGATTAGGAACCAAGATGGACTATACTAAGGAACTATTAAAATACAAGATACCCAACGGGACAACCACCAGAACAGGGCGCCTTCCGCTCTGATTGCTGTGCGCCAAGACACTTGACTTTCTTCAGAAAATATCAGCGCACAGATGATTATCGCTACAATTATCACAGACTATATAATGAGAAGAATTCAGGATGGACACACGATTCTATAATGCAGTTCTGGATTGGTTGAAATGGATTCCATAGGATTACTTTAAACTAAGAGATGACTATGGACAGTTCTAGACTAAATACTCACTCCTATGGCTTTGGAATCGGGTGGGCCCGTCAAAGATCTGGTCAAGGGTTTGGCTGGGATTCTCTCACCACTGGAAAGATCTCAGGCACTGGGTTCTGCTCTCAGCAAGGCCCTCTGGTCTGCGTGGCCTCTTGGACTGGATCTGACAGGTTGGTTCTGGGTACAGCTCTGCTCTATGGGTCTGGATCTTTGTTGTAGCACAAGGTTCTTAGCTAGAACAGCAAAACAGCTCAGCCAGGCTGTTGGATTTTGTGGTGCCCCTTGGAAGTTTAGGGTTTAAAATCAGGTTTGCAAGATTTTTAAAGGCCTGCTGAAAAGGGTTCAGCTTTTTGCATTAGGCCTCTGCTTCCGGGTTCTAGAGTCTGGTTCTAGAGTCTGGATCTGGAGTCTGGTTCTTGAGTCTGGAACTTCCTGCAGGGTGCTTTGCCAGGGGACCCAGTTGATGAGTTTGAAAGTCTGTTTGTGGGTCCTCAACAGTCCCTATTTATCCAATTTCCAAAGTGGATGAGGAGGCTGATTGTCTATGCCCAGTCCTCTAAGGATCTGATAGGTCAGAGAATTCCCTGTGCCCTGATTTGAGAAAGGAACTAGGAAAGAACCTCCCTTTGCTTTTACTTAGAAAATCTATTTTTCCCCAAAAACATATTTCCCATATGCAGAACTTGTTCATAAGACATATTTACATGATAGATTAATTAAGGCATGTCTCTGTTCAAGTCCCATGTTCCTACGAGTTTCGGTTCACAAATGGCATTTGTTTCGCGCTTTTGGTTGTTTACCCATTTTCGGATCTGTACAATTATATATGTATACATGGACATACTATCTGGTCATACTTCTGTAATTTTTCAAGTTCCTAGCACAACCACACTAGCTACAATATTTAAAAAAAATGTGGTTTAGTCTCAGAACATCACACAGATTCCAGATTCCAGATTAGTTTTAAACTGTGAGCACATTTTTCATTTTAATAATCTCTAAATTTCATATTTTTGTCAGTTTGGTACAATATTTTAGAAGTATTTTCCTTAAACCTATATTTTATCAAATGTCAAATCCACATTTTCATTCTGGCCCACCTCCAAAGCTTGGCTGAGTCAGAGAGTCACATGGCTTGTCTTCCTGCCAGGGCAGTTTCTATTGACGCCCCAAATTAGCAATTCTATTCAGCTCAAGGGAGCTCTTTGTCTGCACTCAGAGCAACAGGCCAGGGTGCCCCTCCCAGTTCCTTTTCACATCAGCCTGCCAGTTTCTTAGCAGAGCACAGAAGAACAGATTCCTTTGTTTAGGGAGGAGGTGTGGAATGTGTTTGAAGCCCAGTGTGGGAAACATTAACTTTTAAACCCAATGTCTGAAATTGACATGTCTTAAAATATAACTTACATTTTTAACAAATACATCAACCAATTTCTTACTTCGAGCCTTTTTAGAATATAGTTTTGAATTGTATCCACCTCTTAGGCTTCTGATAGCAAGTCTTTCTTTGGCATAGTTTGAGTTCAATGTATAACTTTACACCTGACAGGTTTTAAATCGCCGGCTTCTGGCAGAGGTGAGTAACGGTACTACACCCATTTTTGACAGATTTCTTCCAGTTCAACCATCCTCAAAAGTGGTTTTGTTCAGATAATATATACTTCTGTGGACATTGTATTTATGCAGATTCACGAAGTAGAATGATGTTCACCACCCAAAAAGGAGGTTGGATCTTTTGTGTGGTTTGTGAGCCATGATTTTTGCAATTTTGATAGCCAGGGAAAAAAACGATTTTTAAAACAGCTCCGTGTTTCTTTTGCAATGATTTTGCTCTGTGGGAAGCCAAATGATGGGTTTTGGCAGTGGTGTCCTGTGTTACCACTGACATAGGCACATTTTTCAGATTTTTACTGCGCACTTTCTGGTGATTTTTAGCGAGCAGCATGCTTTCCGGCGGCCATTCTGATGTTTCTGCTGCAAGCAATGCCCAGTAATGTTGCAGGGCTTGAACTAGTGGGTTGAGACATCCCACAGCACAGAAGGTCCCAGTATGCAGCAGTACGCCAACTCCCACCTCCATCAATGTCTGCTCCGGGGTATGTTAGCCAGCCTCATGCGGCCATTCTCAGTGCAGTTTACTTCAGGGTGCAAAGCTGATTAAGCGATAACTGACTCAGAACAGCGACCTACAGGATCACTGATTTTCAACAATTGATGAGAGTTTTATGTCTGTCTACAGAACCCATTCTCAGAACAGGTACTTTTGCTAATAGGTCTATAAAGAAGAAGCAAAACTTAATTGAACATGCCTCTTCTGCACTGTCCGAATTGGCTTATTGTTCTTCAGGTAGCATTGACCTTCATTGGGCAGAAGCGTCCGGAGGTGGGGCAGCAGTCCTGGGGCTATGAAATCCCGAATTAGTCTATAAGTTAGATGTTGGGTAAGAAATTATGTTCGAACACTGTGTGAGACTACACAACACTTATCTGCTTGGTATTAGGTAATCCGCCCTTTGGTCTGGGTCTGTATTACACAAGTTAGTAGTGTGACTGAGCAGCCAGGCTTATCGCAAGAGGGGTAAATATGAGCTGTAGAGCAGTAGCAATGAAATTTGCAAATACAAGTTACCAAGTAGCACTTAAACTCAAGGTTACAGTTATAATAGTTAAATTGTTTAAATAAGCCTTATTTAAAAAGGGCAAGATATGTTACAATCAAATATACCTTAAAATACTTTTTAGAATCAGCGCAATTAGTGGATACTCTTTGGATATGCTTTTTACACATTTCCTAGACCTGGAGGAAACTTCATTCACAAGGACAGTAATGGCAGTTATATATTACTAGTTATACTTTGCAGATTCTGAGGTTGCAGAAAGGAAAGGTTAAAGGAAGGAAAAGGGTTAAACAGGTTCTCAGGGCATGTGAGTATACTTAAATCTTTCAATGCAGTCTATACAAGCCTTTCCCAATAATAACAGTCTAAAACAAGTTACCACCTATGAGGGACAGAAATATCAAAGTCAATGGACTAGAAGAGTCTGCAGGGAGCCAGGAAAGAAAGTCAATTGGAGCACATGCTATGGAGCTGAGGCACTTCTTAGATACTAAAAGTCTTGCACAAAGTTAGAGAGTTTTGTAGAAATCACTTGTAGGTTCACAAGCTGTTACACTTGTGAAAAGCAGAGTTGGAATCAACTCTAAGGGTAAGCCAATGAAAGTCTCAACTGAGAAGAGCACAGCTAAAGACACTGAGGTAAGTACCCCGTGTCTAAACAGTACCTCTGGTTTGAAAAAGAGTGGTCCAGATGGATTCTGTCCTTTTGCAGCAAAGCAGATCATGGGTTCCTGAGCCTCAGTCGTGGGGATAAGAGGGAGGACATCTGGAGGACTCCTGTGGCAGCAATTTGGAGGTGGTTGGAAGCTTTGGGCTCTTTTCGGATCAGCAGCACTTTGCAGTTTCAGCGCTTGGTAAACCTCACCACTGCGGATCTCGGATACTGGTTGGGCTTCCTTCCCTCCTTGGGTCCTGCACTCTGGTGAGGGGAATCAAGCTCTGGAGGGTCCTTAGGAGACTCCTGGAGCTTCGGGCCAGATTTCAGACGTTGCACACGACTACGGTTTTCTCGACCCCTGGCACTCAGTTCCTGCAGCAGCGAAGAAGTACAGCCAGTCGGGGAAGATAGTCCAGTGGAGTTTGTCTCGGGGTTAGATGGCCCCACTAACCCAAGAGAAGAAGTCATCCCTTCCAGAGCTTCTCTTGTTGATCAGATAAAGGAGTTTCAGCACAGCAGCAGGGCTTCACTGGGCAATTCAAAGGTCCAGGAGGATGCTGCAAGCTTTGTTCATGGTGTCTTCAATGAGTATTTCTCCCAGTGCTCGACTCTGCCTCTAGTCCCAAAACCTTCTCCTTTAAGCAGGTTTCTCCCATTCATGCACAGCATAGGCTGTCATTCACACAGCAGGGTGGCTGTCCTGAAAGGACAGCCAGCCAGCCATCCAATCATGACTGGTTGCATTCAGGCATTCCTAGAGACAAAGGACAGGGGAGTTTTGGAATCTCCCACACAACCTGCCTTTTGAGGCACACTGGAGCCAGAGGTGGGGATTCAGCCCTGAATCCCGCCAAAGGCAAAATAAACAAAGGGCTCAAACCTGGCTCAACACGTATAGTAAACCCCAAGAAAGACCTCACAAACAGAAAACAGCAAAAAAAGAATACCAGGGCCATTTTGACAGAAATGGGAACCCATGCGCACTATACTGCAGCTGAAGATTCAGTCTGCACTAGAAGAGCACAATGCTAGGAAAATTGAACCACTGCCACCAGCCATTTAAAGTAGTGAGTGTAACATAAATTATTTTACATGAGAGAGTAGGATAAGGGGCTACTAAGCAACCCAGCAGTACTCCACATAAGATGAGGTTTGCTGGACCTATGAAGAGAAAAGAGAAGCAAAGTCAATTTCATTTCACTATTCTTGGGAACGGTAGTTCACACAAGAAAAGGTATTTAAACCTTATGAGCAATCTAAAGGATTTCTCTGTGACACTGCACTGAAGGTGCTGTGTGTCACCACACAAAACGTAGATGGCCATGGAGTTTGTCAGACTCCAAAAACAGAGGAAACACATAATCCAAATCAGGTCAAAACACATGAGAGTGTGTGTAAAAGATTTCACTCATTCCAGGGTTAAAATTTAAAAGTCCTGAAGTCCAGCAAAAGGGCTGGGGGTCTCAAAGGTTGAAGGGAATTAGCACAGAAATGAGAATTCTCCCTAACATTAGGTAATAGACTATTCCAGACTTTTGAAGTAAACCATTGGTATTGCTTCATGATTTCTTTGTTTTCAGATATTTGAGATTTCAGAGGCAGGGTTTTGGCATTACCTCCTGGGATGGTCTTGTAATTTCCCATAGATTTCTGGATTCAGTTTAGCATTAACAGCAGATGCCAGTGCTGTGCCTGTAAGTCTGGAAGAATAAGCAGAGTTACTCCTGAAAATCTTAGAATAAAAGATTATGTGCAGAAACCATTTGCCTGGTCGTCTCTTTCTGCTCCCACCTTTCATGCATTATCTCGTCTACCAAAAATCTACTGTATAACCTGTTCCAAGAAAATAATGACAACCTGCTGCAGGTTGATTATACGCCTCCGTCAGCCTGAAGGTTCATTGCTTCCTTCAGAAACGACCTGTCTTAAAGCTTTCAGTTGACATGCAGCGATTATAGGAAAAAGACAAGGCTGTCAGTTGAGATGCAGTTCTCCGCCCACACCTGTCCTTGCTCCCTCATCTTCGATCAACCTATGCTCTAAGTTCAAGATACAGTGTAAGTGATATGAAAAAAGGGATTTTAGGTTTTTATTCCATTAATGCATCAAATAGACACATAGGAAAAAATTGAATAATTATCTCTATTTGTCTGATTTTGTAAAAGTTAATAGTGGGTGTGAGGAATTCGACCAGGGAGAGTGTGCTTGCCTGAACTATTTGATTTTTTGTTTATTTAAAAGAATGAATGTTGGGAGATCAGCCTGTGGAAAATATGTGGGGCCATTCCCGCATATATTTTCCATGCTCACCGCACAGAAGAAAAATAGTCATGTACTCTGGGAGGACACAGCTTACCAGTGTCGCCTTCCCCTGTCATATGTAGCTGTGTTGCCCAGACACATGACAGCTGTGGGTATATCAAAAGCCTCTGGACATGGGCAGCCAGATTAGCATTTCAATGCCCCATGGATTTGCATCTCCATTGTTACACGTTGCTGGTGGCTGTGAATACAGAAACATGTTCATTACTCAGGACGATAGCTCAGGGGCAACATGGTCGCCTTGGAAGCAAGACAATAAAGAGCACCACAGGTTTGATTCCTGGACCCGCGCTCAGAAATCTCTGGGTATTAAGTGCATTATAAATAACATATATCATATCAATAACAGGCCTCAGGGAAGGCCTGGATGCACAAAGTGACAATGGAGACCACAGACCAACACCTCTGTGTAATGCAGTGTGTCAACTTGGTACAAACACCCCTCCTTGTTATGAAAGGGGGGTGAATGTCCTGTATAGAAGCACTCCTTACAGAGCAGGGAAGTATGTGAATTGTAGGAAACAAAAGTCTGCCTGCAACCCCCTACTTCAAAGGAGGACCTTGTTGTGGCCAAGCGCTGCATAGGGCTCAGTTAATTAGGGAGACACTTTGATGTACAGCAGACAGGAAGATAGGTGGGACTTAGGTAAAGGATGACAACAAATACTACTGCCTGTTGTCAAGTGCTCTGATTCTGATGTCAAGCATCACTGAAGATTGTTGGTGGGGACCCAGGATTGGTTCATTAAGGTGGGCTTAGCCTGCACCAAACACTGGGGCCAGTTTGGCTTTAAAGGAGGACTGAGCCCCTCACTGATCAGATTATCTGAAGACTTTGAAAGGAGTAAGAAGGACTCATTTGGACCCGAGCTGAAGGTACAGTCTACCTTACATCTTCCGCAAGTGAAGGAAGGCCAGGAGTTCCAAGAGGAGAGCAAGATCCCTCCTCTGAACATCTCCCATGGAACAGAGGGAGATACCAGACTCAGAGGACCCATCCAGCAGCTCCAGAACTGGTAGCCAGTCAGCACACAGCATGCGCTGCTAGTTTCTGATAGCAAGCTTCCTAGGTGGGAAGTGCCAGAGAATCTCTGGACTAAGGACAAGGCCGTTGCCTGCAATAACTCTCCTGAGCTTGGGACTGTCTGCCTTGAAAAGACACAGGCCTTGATAAGAGGCTAGGAGGAGTGCCACACAAGCATCATCCAGTGTCCATCTTTTTAAGGACAATTACGAGACAGTTGATTCCTCAAACTGCATCAGGCTGTACCGCAGACTCTTGTCACATTGCAATCACCAGAGCTGTCCGAGACACCTCGACCAGCATTCCAGATCCACCGACCAACGCAGAGACAACGATTCTTGGCCCCGAGCATTCGTGCTGGACAGCCTGCAGACGTCCGTCCAGTCTTGCTTGCTAAACTGCCTGCCACCTGGTACCCGAAGCTGTCTCCCGACACTAATTCTGCCTCAAGGCTGCGAAGCACACTGGAACTGCCTCAACGCTTTTGAGTACCAAGAACTTCTTCAGCAGCAGGTGCATTGTGGTTCTTCCCCCATGGTCCTTCTTTGAAGGCCCCTAGAGACAGTTACGACCCTTTGCCCCTTTTGGTGCTGAAACCAAATCTTGAACTATAAAACTGATTACTTTACCAACCACCCTCCTGTCAGTATCCAAAGTGCATCCCTTTCCTTTGTGAAACTGTCTATCCTCTGTGTTCCTTTACAGTGTGGGTTGTAATCGTAGTGTGCTAGAACTGTCTGTTGTAGTAATAATAAAGTAGATATTTGTATACAACCTTGACTGGACAGTCCCTTTTATCATTGGGTAATAACTGCATTTTCGCTGTGTTGCAACTAACCAACGATCCACAACCTTGCAGAGATAAGCCTGCCATTCCGTCTACGTTACCTAAATTGGACAAGGAGGTAATTTATAATTTACTTGTATTCCAATCTGTTTGGATCCCTTCTGGTGTACTACAGGTGTGGGTTTGATTGATTGTTTACAAACTAATATTCATCAACTGGACCACTGGTGCCATGGAATTTGATTTGTCACAGTTGTCAGTCACACATTATACTTGGAGCTTTCTAATGATGTTTGGGATACTTTGAGGTAAATAACCATGAATGTAATCAGCCTTTAAAACCAGAACAGAATACACTGATTGGCTACCAAGTGCAAGACTTTGATTTGATAAATCAAACAGTAGGTTTCTGGAAAGTTGCTGTAAAGAGGATCTTGCAAAGGTGCATTGGGGAATGTGCCCACTGCAAACATCTATCGAAAAACTGAGGGCCCATTCCAGTGTTGAGTACCAAAGGATTAGGGCAGACTATAATACTAACTAGGTCAATGAATCATAACATTGAATTAGGTTATAATTGTAATACCTATAATTTAGAAAATCACCAACATGTTTTTATTATGAAAACTTTGGCATTGTACTTACCTTTGCACCCCCACACCACTCCGTGGTCCATAGTGCATGGCGTCTTTGCTCTTTCTAAGCTCTCTCTATTAGGGTATGTGCACTGAGGACGGCACGGTGCCTGCCGTCTAGATATTCCACTACACAGAAAGGTAGAGTTAGGACGGTGGAACGGCAGAACTAATGAAAGGACTCCATGCAGCCACTATTTTACCAAAAACAAAAAGGTATGCTAATGTCACAATTATATCTACCCCTAATAATTATGGATAGGTTTCTGCCTACTGTGGTTTTAATGTATGGGAGTCTTCATCGAGGCATCAGCAATTAGAAACAAACATGTGCAAATTAGAAATCTTCACAGTCCAATAAATCAAAAGGCAATTATATTCACAGGCACCGAATCGTATGCAGTGTTGACATGGTCCAGCCCATAGTCGTATCAAACCAAACCAGGATGGTCTTTTTCCAGACACTATATAGTTTACAGACAGAGTACAAGCGTCTACTCTACAAGGTATTATATAGGTAAAAATGCAACACAACTCCAATTCTTGCTAGCTAGCTAGGCTCCCACTTTATAAATATCCTTATGTATGATGTGCGATCCAGGTTGGCCATCAGTCAGTACTGCATCAAAGTGAAGGGAAATGTGCCATGGTTTCTGTATGTGTAAAAGACTGGATCAATGGTAGCAAAAGGACAAATAAGGAGACACATGAATCTTACTTCTTGAGCAGCCAGGTTTTGATACGTTTCTTAAAGGTGGCAAAGGAGCGCTCCTTTCTGATACAAGGGGGAAAAGTGATCCAAAGAGAAGCGGCTGTAAAGGCACAACACGCCATCATGGCCCTCAGTGTAACAGGTTTCTATGCTAGCAAACAAAGTTTAAAAACAATGATACCCCATGCAACCTCCAGGCAAAACAGGTCTGCTGTATGTAACACAGGTGAAGCAATCGGGCACTTAAAAACAAAGGAATGTAATTCCAGAATTAATCATGAGCCAAGCGAGGAAGACGTGCCAGGCTGATTAAAACCAGCCTGTCATCCCAGGTGTTTGCACTCATTGGAAAATAAGAAGGTGTATATCATTCATCTGAAGGCAGATGGTATTTACCGAACAGCTGATGATTGGTTTAATGAGAGGAAAACACAATTTCAAGGGATGAATCATGCGCTGAGGGTTCCAGGAGGCTTCAGAAAGCAGCCTTTGGGAAAGAAATCGGTGACTCATGTTCCATTAGGGTGAACCCGAGCGCCCACCATGAAAGAGGTTGTGCCGAACCCGGAGCATTCGCCGCCCGCCTAAAATACGTTTCTTTAGTGCTTTATTTAACAAGGAATTCCCCTTAGGGTGTACCGTCGGATTTACGAGGGAAGCCGGGCAAAGACGAGAAGAGGATGAAAAACACATCTCGCCTGTAGTGCAAGGGACCATATCACTGCAGCGGGGAAATGACCATATGCAGAACGCTCAATAAGAACGTATGAATTACAGCAAGAAGCCATACAGGTGGACGCACGTGTGGAAAACGGTTTTCTTATAGTTGCATTAAATAATCTAATAATTGATTTCGATGGTTATGAAAGAGTGTGTTCAGAGGAGTATGGTCAGGTTAATGTGGCCCAGACACTTTGCAGAGGCTTGGGCGAGAAGTCTCTTCCTCACTTCCGCTACCGTCAGACGCTTGCACCACTTAGAAATAGGCTGCAGCCAGAGTTAACCTATCAATACATATAATTAGCACAATTATGTAAGTTGTTATTGACCTTCTCTCAGCCAACCAGAATGTTCATTATATGGTCAACAACTACTGGTATTCACTGCATTCTGAACATTCCGTCTTCAGAAACAGAAAGGGAAACAACAGCGCAATTTCCAGCCAAGATTTTGTTTCAACCAGTGCTTAAAGTGGGCCGGAGCCTGCCGGGGCTAGGCCCCGGCAGTCTTCAAAAAGTGGGACTGAGCCGGGGCCCTGCCGGGGCCCCCCATCCCACACAACATTGGCGGGATGCATTATCCCGTCGCGGCCGCAGCGGGAGATGCGCCCGCCAGTTTAATTGCAGGCGAGCTGACAGAAGTGCCAGCCAGGCACAGCGTCGCTGAGGCTGGCTGGCACTTCTGTCAGTCACTGTAACTTCCCTGATGACCCAGCATCTGAGGGGTCATCAGGGAAGTTACAGTTCCTTTGTTTGCCGTCGCCAGGTCACTGACCCTCAGCGAACCTGCGGGCCCCATGATCTAATATGCAGATTAGATCACGGAGCCCACGGGTTCGCAGAGGGTGAAAGGCGCCTCGGGCTCAGTGTTCTATCTGCTCTGAGCAGAGATCACAGAGCCCGAGGCGCCTTTCTCCATCGGCAAAGCTTTATAAAAGATGCCTTGAATTGTATACGTTTCAAACCATCTTTTATAAACGTATAAATATTTCTATGTTTATAAAAGACCGCTTGAAACGTGCACAATTCAAGGCATCTTTTATAAAGCTTTGTCGATGGACAAAGCCACCTCGGGTTTTGTCCATCCTCAACGCTTTATAAAAGATGCCTTGAATTGTTTACGTTTCAAGCCGTCTTTTATAAACATAGAAATATGTTATAAATGTCTATGCTTATAAAAGGTGGCTTGAAAAGTGCACAAACCATAGTAAGGTAAGCACACAAGTGTGCGTAAATTACTATGGTTTGTGCACTTTTCAAGCCACCTTTTTATAAACCTAGAAATACGTAACATTGGTATGTTTATAAGGCTTGAAAGGTACACAAACCATAGTAATGCGCATACAAATATATAAATGCTCACATACATTTATATATTTGTTTGCGCACCTTACAATGATTTGTGCACGTTTTAGGCCACGCCCACAATGACGCCACGCCCCCAAACGAGGCCCCCCCCTCAATTTCTTACCCCACTTAAAGCACTGGTTTCAACAATACACTTTCTCTCGCAGCACCATCGTTTTTTTGGCTGCAACATGCTACAAAAGAGAAAGGTAAAACATTGAATAAAGATTTCACTTCCTAATAGCGAAACCGTTTACTTTTACATGACAGCTAATGCAAGCTTGTTTTAAACCTGTTCCAATTCAACCAAGTTGCAATTAAAATGCTTAACCTTTGAAGACAGCCATAATATTTAAATACTGCAAAAACACCCATTTTATTTACCAACTCAGTTTGTCTGTTCATGTTATTCACACGTAGTATCAGTTTTTATTTCACTACTAAAACTCCAAAATATGTATTGCTACTACTACCGTGTGCTAATAGCCTTGCAGGTCACTTGGGATAATGACACTTTCCCAATGTGTGGCCCTCTGCTTCGCCTTGGGACATAACTTGGTGGCGGGTCATTATCCTGTGATAAAGACTCCTCCCTCGTCCTATGATGCATGGCCCTTGGAAGAAAGTTAGAAAGCTAGAGATAAACTTCTGGTCCCTGAATCAAAGCACCAATGTCATTTTATTTCATTTGAGCCAATTTTTATTTCCTTTCAAAGTCGGAGTTTGTTCCTTCCCAGGCGGGTGACTGGACACCGTATTTTCATTATTTGACTTCCCATTCATGCCATATCTACTTTTCTTATTTTCAGATTGGTTACTTTATTAGTTCATTTCTTTTGGTTCCTTGTAACCGATCTAGTCGGTATGAGGTTGCCTGGCTCCTGCAGTGCCCCGGGGGCTTGGCCCAGTTGCTACTGGTTACCATTTCTTTCTCTGACCCGCACAAATCATAGCGCAGTCTTTCCTCACTGTATTCACGCCACCTGGTTGCTGATTGGCTCCTGGCGATATCATGTGTCCTTATGACCAGCCTGCCTCTAGGAAGCGTGGTGGATGAGCGCAGCAATGGTGCATTGTACGTGCCAAATTTGTGCCTAAATTTATTCCATACAGTCCTCGGATGGGCCATGGGGTAATTTAATCTTCCCTTTGCTAGCACACCTGTCCATGTCTGCTTATGCCTCCATATCACGGGAGTCTTTGATGCAATTGGCCCCGCCAAACATGCAATGGACTTTAGGCATCACTTTGGTATCTGCGGTAAGTCCTAGTCAGATAACTCCCAAGACCACTGATCTGAAATGTCTATAGTTTAATGCATGCTCGTTAGTGGCACATTCTTCTGCTTGCTATGATCTTCTGCAAGATCTTGCACCTGATTGTGTGTGTGCGACAGAGACTGGGCAGTCATCATCCTCTGACCTATCCATGGTTCAAATGCTCCCTGATGGCTAGAACATTCTGCATTGTGACCACGCTTCAGACCACCCTGTGGGTGGTGCTGCTTTCATTTTTAAATCTTTACTTACAAACACCATTATTCCACTTTCTTTTTGGCTTTAAGATGGAGGCCCTTTTGGTTTGTGTCCTTCTTTCTGCCTCTATGTCAATTCACTTTTTGATTGTCCCTTGTCCCCCTTGCTCTGACCCAGTTTTTGTTTGATCCGTCGTTGATTTTGCCCAAGTCTGCAGGTGCACCACACCAATCTAATAGTGGTTGATTATTTTAACATTAAACCTAATGACCTGGCTGATCGAGCTGCCTCCCAGCTTATTACTGCGATGTCAGATTTATGCCTTGTCCAAGTAGTTGCCAAACTGATTCATCAACTAGGTAACTGGCTGGATCTTATTTTTCTCAAGAGACAGTGACTATGGTATCTCCGGCTTTTAGTGTGTCCTGGTCAGGTCATCTTATTTTACCTTTTGCTTTGGAATTTAAAGGTTGTCTGCCTACATCTCGCACCCACAGTATATTTAAGTGCAACTGGTGCTCTGTCAGTTGCGCCTCTATTTTGCTCCTCTCCCATTTTAGATCTTACTACCTTAACGCAGATTTTTACTATCACAACCGATTATTTGGCTCTGCAGAAAAGAATTAGAATCCCTGGCTGCCCTTCGGAACCATGGTTTAAAGAGGTTTTGAAACTGACGTGTCTTAAGTGCAGAGGAGTGGAGCATAAATGGTGCTCTTCCTACTCCCTGTATGATAGGGTATTGTAACCATGCATCACAGCTACTTATCACAAAGCTATCTTAGATGCCACGTGCAACTTATTTACTAAGCGTATTGAAAATGCTCTCAATCATTCAAAAGAACTTTTTAATATTGTTCACTCTTTGTCTTCTAATTCTTCTTCTCAAGATTCTCTTATTGGTTGGCCAATTATTTTGTTCCATAAATGTGGGATAGCTGGGAAAACCTTGTGCTATCTGGACTAAAGAAAGGCAGGTGTTCTGTTCACACGTTGCCTTCTAACTCGAACCATGCTTGTTCTTGGTCAGGCTTCTCTTATTTTACATCTATGGATATTTTGTTTGAGTTACTAACAGAAAGAAGTCTGCTTCGCCCAATGATGCTATTGTTTTGAAAATATTTAAGCAGATTAAGCCGTCTGTCGCTTCCAATGTTGCCTTAGCAATTAATTCTTCTTGTTCCTTGGAAGAGGTTCCTGAGGCACTAAAACATGCTCTGATCATTCGTCGACTCAAGAAACCTTCACTAGAACTGCTGATTCCAGCACACCTTTGTCCTGTATCTCTGCTCCCACTCTTGAGGAAACTCCTGGAATCCTTAATTTCTCCTCTGCCTAGCAGGTTATGTGAAGATTCTCATATCTTTGATTCGTTCCAGTCAGGGTTTTGTCCAGGTAACAGCACAGAAAGTGTGCTTGTCTCTGTGGTAGACGATTTGGCCTTCCCTTTCTCCTCTTCCTTCACTCTCCCCCTCCTGTGGTAAACTCTCCATCCGCCACTGTGACCGGGGCCTGTTCTCTTCAGAGCCAAACAAGGGCCAGACCACCACTCACCAATCCCCCCCAGCATCGTTTGCCAGCACTTGCCCTCAGGCTCCCTTTCCCAGACTATCCCTACGTAGTGCTCCACTGCACTCCTCCTCCCATCCTTCCATCTTTCCCCTGGCACTTGCTGCCTTGGACCAAGCAGCACTTGCCCGCCCCACCCGTACCCCACTTCTGCATGTCTCCCTCTACCCTGAGTCCCCCTTGCACTTATCACCTTGTCATGTGCTTGCACAGTAGGATTGTCACAAGGCCAATATAACAGTTTCTTTGTTGTTTACCCATGCCCCCCCCCTTCTTAGCTTGTTGTGCCTGGAAACACTTGTGTATAGGCACCATACAAATGTCCAATAAATACATTTCTGTATGATCAGGGTGGAGTGGGGCCGCTGATTTTACTAGATCCATCAGCTGCATTCGATACCATCAACCACGCCACCCTGCTTAATCATTTTTCTGGGGGCGGCATTTCTTTGTGAAATGGATTACATAGCATAACATAACCCAGGGAAATAGATAACTGATGAAACATATCAGAATTGCATGCAAAACTTCTGCAGCCAGGCCCGGTCTCTCTCTCTATCTCTATGTCCTGGCATCTTTCCCTCAGTCTCCGTAGCTCGACTTACAACCAACCCTTTCCTTCCCCCCTCTTTCCCTTCCTTCCTCATCCATAGATTTATCTAAAGAGCCCTCAATTGAGGTTTAACATGGAGAGAGGTAATATTGGGATTCGCAAACACACCTGAACACACTGTTCTTTAAAGAAGAAACCTGCATGCATCATGTAGACGGTGACGAACCTCAAACCTCAGTCTTGCTTCTGACTCCAGTCTCAGCCTATTGTGACGTGTGGAAAAGTCGATCAGTTCCAGATGCGACAACCTGCAACTGCCTCCATACATTTTTCAAATAAAAAATATTAGAGGTCACCTGCTTTAAAGAGGAATTAAAAACGAACCTCTCATCAGTACATGTATCCTTGAGTTAATAATATTACATGTCATTGCTAGTGACAGCTTCATCACTCCTTCAGCAGCCCTCTAATTCCATTGAATTGTTGGTGTTAGAAAATAATGTATGAAATAGCATACAACATACACTGCCTTGGTGGTGCCTGGGCTTTCTAAAGCATTAAGACATCAAGGTCGGACAAGAGGATGCAACTGCAGAGTCTGGCCCTTCTGTAATTCAGCATATCCTGGCCTTTGATTCCACAGCACCAAACCGGACATTAAATAGCATGGGTGAATTCTGTTGGGTGGAACTGGTGCTCATTCACACCCCTACATACAAACACACCTATGGGCATTGACTTCGCCAGGCAGTCCCTTCCCAGCACATCTTTCTCATAGACCCCTGTTGACTGGGTATCATTACCCACATCATCTCAGTGGTCACTCATCTGAGGCATTTGGGCAGGTTTTCATTGGGTTACCCTTTTGATCATGAGCACAATCTTAATCGGCAACAGAGAGACGCATGCAAGGTGGAGAATTGTTTATAAAGGGGCATGGGCAGACAGGAAAAGTATGGAAATGATCAGAGCATGCCCAGTAAGGTTCACGGAAGTGGTGACTTTCGGTATTGTGATGGATGGTGAGGTAATTTGGCAATGTGACTATCACAGGTACATGGAAGTAAAAAGAGGAGTGTGTCAATTGCAACAGATGTCAAGATGAGCCTGGGGAGAAGAGTGTGCTTGTCCTTTCCCTGTAGAGTGGGGTGTGGGCGCAGCAATGATGGATCTATTGGGAGGAGAGTAATGGGGGTAAAGACAGGTTCATTTAGGGCCGGTTCAGTGAATGACGTCTCAGTATGTGATCGCCATTCCTCAGGGGCCCAATATGTGGGTTTCCTTTTGTCTTGGATCTCTTGACTTTTGAGTTTTCATTGCAGGTGATCAGGGATTTCAGACAACATGTTCAACAATAAAGGTATTTAGGGTTTTATGCGGTTTTGCAATGTTTATGTGGCAAGCTTTGTTACATTTTGCACAACATATTGTACTGCAAAATACTGCTCAAAACCTGGCGAGGTTGATTCACTTAAATAAGGAATAAGTCAACCATGCCTTATAGTAACTAGTAACTAGTTGGGAGTAAGCCAAAGTAGCATATAGTACCTTCCCAGTGAAAGAATCAGCCCTGTCCCACTTTAGGTCAAGGGTGCCTCGGTGCTACTTTTTCATCAACACTCCCACACTTGTACCAAATGTCCATACTTAATGATGTTTCCATTAATTTATCATGCTTTTGCTTTAACTCATTCAACTTTTTTCTTGTAAATGGCTTGCATTTTTAACGTGTTGAAAAGTTCCTAAAGGTCATAAAAAGCCATTAAGATGTTGGCAATATTTCTATTCTTTAAAATGGTCATCTTGCAATTTCAATGATCTATTTCTTGAATTTGATTTCATTTGCATTTTAAGCGGATTGTATTTTGTAGATAGCTTGTACTAGTCTAAACTGTTAAAATATGTTTCTATATGTTTAATTTGAATGCATAATAATATGATGTATTAACCCATTTAAATTGTTATCTTGATATCTTGACTTAAGAAGAAACATTTAAGTTTACACTTAAAATGCTGACTTTTTGTCAAGAAAAAGACCACAAAATGTTGTAATTAACCACCAAGTGGAATTTTTTGTTTCACACACCTCTGCTCTGAGTACTCTGCATATGACCTTTGTGTGTTTCAGAGGTGCTCAAAAGTACAGAGCCAGCTCTCTAATCCATATTTATTTAGGGGTTTTGTTGAGCCTTATATGTCACCTCATAGCCACTCCAGAGTGTCTGATGGTGATGCTTTCATCACATAGAAATGAGTGCTTTTCTTGTCCATCACCCATGCTAAGGCCTATGGTTACATTAGGAAGAGTTCAAAGCAGAGTGACCCAAACATTGCCCCTTGTTTGGGTCAATGGTCCCTTATTAGAAGTACTTAGGGTAGTGAACCTTTCAATGGGACACGGTAATGCCCTATTTGCTTCATCAGCAGAATCTGGGATCACTGCGAAACATGTGAAATACTTGTATATAGGCGCGTTATAAATGCCATATCATATCATATCGTAACTGCCCACAGGGGTGTTGCTAGGTCCAGAAAAGATCTGGGCTACAGTAATGTCGGAACTCTGGACTAGCTAGCCATTTTCTTGCAGCCCCTGAGCTTCTATCCAGGGCTACAACCAAAAGATCTGGGCTATATCCTCCTCCCTAACCCCCCACATCCTCTAGCAACACCGCGACTGCCTGTGGCTCATTTTAATGCTTGGTGTTCTCCAGGTGATATTAAGTGAAGAGGGAGATACCTGCAGGACCCTAACAGTGAACTAGGAAAAGATGATGGGTAGAACAGCAAGCATACATGGTAGAAGATGACTGTGAATATTCAGACACCTTACATTCCCACAAAACTGTAAGAATCACCTTTTTGGGCTTTAGGTATCACAGGTGTACATTGCTTCTAAGTGTAATCTTAACATCCAACACAAAACAGCATTCTGAAAGAGATCAGGTGTAACTTATTATGTTCATGTATAAGATTGTTTACAAAGGTTTCTAGACGGAAGAGAGGTTTTGGGATTATATGTACGTTTTTACTTTTTGTGGGTGTCTACTTCTGCCCCTACAGACAACCCTTTGAAATACTAATTCACTAACATATAGCTCAGTTTGCAGGTCTTTAAGTAAGCCTATAGAAAGTACAAGGTTTTTTGTAACTCAATATCCGTTTTGTCATGTTGGTGAAACGTACTCATAGTAAGATATTATTTTTCCATGAGTTAGTCAATCATAAGCCTGATACAATGTTTTTTGCATCAACTGTCTGCATGCAGACCTTCTTTATTCTATTTTATTTGATATGTAAAAGGCGCCTATACAACAAATGGTGTTTCAAGGTAACACAAGACAAAAACGGGGGGGGAGAACAAGGGAGAAAGATAATAATAACGTTCCTACTAGGCCTTGGGACATTCAGATCGTGCAAGTGCAGTAAAAAGAAGTGCATGGGAGAGGGGCGGGAGTGCAGGTCTGTGCGAAATGCGGTGCTACGGTGGGAAGGATAATGCAGGGAGGGATTGCAGGTGAAGGGGGCAAGGAGGAGGGGGGAAGAGAATGCAGGGGCTAAGAGAGTGCTAAGGGGGGCCAGGAGGGCAAGTGCCAGGGATTGCATGGGGTGCAGGGGCAAGGGTCCCGTGATAAATGCGAGGAGAGGGGTGGACTGGGCATGGGGGGGGGCTGGTGCCCTGTAGAAACTCAGAGGGAACAGGCAGCCAGTCACTGTGGCAGACAGGGGTGTTTGCAGGGGAGGGGTAGAGGGAAGGAAGAAGAGAAAAGGAGGGTCTTGAGCAGCTTCTGGAACTTAAGGAGACCCGGCTCAAGCCTGGGCAGGGAGACCATTCTAGAGGAAGGCTCCTGCGGAGAAGAGAGATCTACCACGCATTCTCTGCTTAGAGAAGGGTCTGATCTGCAGAGAGTTGGAGCTAGAGGACCGAAGGGCTTTAGCAGGGAGATATTTATGAAGAGAGAGCGTTGGATGTAGCAGGGTCTAAGGCCCTGGAGAGCCTTGAGGGAGATGCAGAGGGTCCTGAACAACCGGGAGCCAGTGGAGAGATTTTAAGGTTGGAGAGATGCGGTCCCTGGGCTAGTGGCCAAAATGGATAAGTCTTACAGCCCTATTCTGGATTAGTTGAAGTGGTGAAGGCACCTTCATAAAATGATACACTTGCCTGAAGAGCCCTTGACTGTGGAGAGAGTATGCAGAAGTGGGAGCTACAATGGTTCTCATGTAAAGATGTAACTTACAGTTTGCTCTCCGTTTCTGGAAGCAATCGGGCAATAAAGTTTCAGGAAACATCCTCTACAACATACTCTCCTCCTCTAAGGCAACTCAGCCATATATTCCTGTGCTGCAGACTGGACCATATGCTGTATATGTGGTTACTACAGTGATACACACTGTTATTGGCCTTCTAGGGATGGATTATCAACATGTATATAGTGCTCCGGTACCAGAGAGATTGCAGCGCTGGACAGCACATTGCGCTGAGCAAGTTTCATTGCTGTGCTGTATTGCAGAGTAATGGCTGATAGGTACTGAAGTGGAAGTGGTAAAGTCTATTATCGAGTTAAGGGGTAAGAGTAAGGAAATATATACGTAAAGGGGTGGGCATCAGTCTAGGTGCATCCTTGAGGAAGAGCAGGCCAGCATGCGTGACCAGAGGGTTGTGGGTGTCTCTGCTGGTATGTTCTGTAAATCACATAGGAGTCATAACGTGCTGCCTATTAAAGTTGTGGAGGTTTTTGAATTCTCTTGTTTCTTGTTTGCATCATTTCACCTGAGCAGATCTTAACAATTTAAACAGGAAGGGTCCTGGCGCATAGCACAGGGGCAACACGCTCACCTTGCAGAAACAGACAATGGCGCGCACCTGTGGTGCCAGAACTGGGCAGCTGGAGGAATCTGGCATATAGAGTGATGCTAATGACGGATAATAAACAGTGCCCTTTCCTGTCGCACCTCTTTCCGTTCCCATGTAGCGTTGTACTTGAATCGCCCCAGTCTCCCATGCTCTTTAGCGTGTGTGGCAATCCACTTCCACAGATCACCGGCCACTACGAGCAGTAAATGGGACCCAGCACTCCGGCGAAAGAGAAGTAACCACAACAGATGCCATATTATTCTTGCATAGAGATTGACTAGTGCTCAGCACGTGGGCCTACTACCTCTGCCTCAGCTGGCATACACCTACTTTCAGTCCACCCATCGCATCTCTTATTCCACCCCCACCTTCATATGCCAGAGCTTCTAAATAGGTCATACTGGTAGCCAGGGAGAAGCCACAGTGGCTTTCCTTCAAGGGCTTAGTCGCCTTGGATGTGTATTTATTTATTATTTATTTCATTTGTAAAGTGCACAAACAACCCGGACGCATTGAGGCGCTGTTGCAGGTACAGGTCAAGTAAGCATACTTTGTCAAATAGCTTACAGTTTACGTCAGCGATGAGAACAACCGATCAATTGCGTAAAAGAGAAATCATATCATGCATGCGGGTGAGCAGTTTGCTGACAGTGTTTGCAGGTCTGTGGGATGAAAGGGAGGGGTGGCTGGTTAGGAGAAGAGCTGTATTTTTAGAGCTTTCCGAAAGATCCAGTGTGATTTCTCTGCCCTGATGGAGGGTGGGAGGTTGTTCCAATGTTTTGCAGCAAGATAGGGGTAGCTTGAACCTCCTGCTTTGCTTCTATTGAATATGGGCACAACTAGGCGGTCCATGTAGGGGGGGATTTCGTAGGTGTAGTAGAGTGTGCTTTAGTGATTCTATGCGTGAGGTAGGGAGGAACTGTGTTGGACAAGCACTTGTGTGTGATGGACAGCGTTTCAAATCTTATGCGCTTGTGGATGGGGAGCCAATGTGCTTCTCTTCTAGCTTTAGAGATGTTTTCTATTTTAGGAATGTGCAGCGGCGCTTTCAAGGCATTATTTTGGACTACTTGTAACCTTTGAATCCGAAAATTCATTGAACACAACGTTTTGAAAATATCTGCGCATAAATCAAAAATCATCAAAATTAACACGCTCTGAACTCATACAACGAAAACCTACTCCACATCTCCCAAATATAATGAGGTTCAAAGGAGGTACCACCAATTATTAATGACAGAGCCATTGGAATGCACTTCTTTCCATTTTCCGCAACAAAAACAACCTTAATGTTTTTGTATAACCGCCTATGCTCCCACTTCGCAGACTAGCAAGTGCTTGGAGGCCATTGACTGTGCGAAGCTGTGCTAATGAAATGGTTAATTTATTCCTAATTTGTTAACATGACTTGGACACCCATTTTGGACTGTGTTCACCTGATGCTGGTCGCCCTTTTGCTCCTCATTTGGTTGCCAGTGGAAATCTATTTGAAAGAGACCAACCACCATCATATCGTGATACAAGACCTTTGGAGGGGAGTTTGAACAGTCATTGCATCATGCAGTGAATACGCAGTGATCTGTGCCATGCGCACATGCAATCCTGGCAGGGAACGGTAATGGTTGAGGACATGTAATATCAAAGCAAGCGCAATCAAATGAGATCCAAATGGATTTTCTATTGATCTTAGTAAGCATTTCAATGCAGGCATTATCTGCAGGGGTGCCACATCAAAATGCAGATGTGGGGAGGACTCGTTTGGATTCCTTTCATGGAGTAGGACACTCAGCAGATTTTCCACCGCGCCTCTCACACCAACTAGAGGACCCAATAAGAGATGTCACAGAGGTGAGAAAACCCACAAACACTTAGTTTTTGCATGTTTTCTCCTCCTCTGTGTAAGTCCCCTCTTTAATTAAAAGGAGGAGCTACTTGGCAGAATTTCACAGGGCCCTAATGCCTGAATTCTTACTCAAATAATGTATACATAAATAAGCATAATTTAAAGTAATGTGTGAGTAAAGACAATTGGTTACCTATTTTCATGATTTCATGGCTCCAAGCTATCATATCTAGCAACGCAACACTTTTTTGATAGATTAGATTTGTACATAAAACATAACAAATATTGAAACTAACATTATTACCGAGCAGGGATTCTGAAACCGTCAGGCCTAGGTTCCACCATAGCTGAATGTTTGATAACGACACAGATTTAGGGTCAGATCCACCAATTACATTTCTTCTGCACTTAGGTGCTCATTTTCAGAGTCCTGCGTAATTCAGAGGTAGGACCTGTTAAGTTTGCACATTTGCATGAACAGGTTGTGGCTGCCAAATTGTCCACATTTGCACTGCAGTGTGGGAAAAGGCAACGTACACGCTTGTATGCCGCACTTTTGCACTATGCCATGCACATGAAGTAAATGCTGCCTTCGATGTATGCGTTGCAGCAGGGTTTATAATGGATTCCGATGGAGCCACCCACAATTTGCTGGTGTAAAAAGCTGGAGGACAACATAGGAAGTTACCTCGACAAAGGTAATCTCCCTTAATTTTTGTATACGGGGGATCAATTTCTCAAAATGGGAGAACAATAATAGAGCAAATATAACAAAGGTAGGAAAAAGATTACCCCTCTCTACGCCTATAAAGGTCAGGTTGGGTGATGTTCTCTACTTCAAAAAAAAGAAATCATTGTCTCCTTCAGATAAAACACAAATTGCTACACAACATTTCAGACATGATTAAAGAACCACATTCCTCATAAACCACTCTTATCTGTATTTCATTACCAAATGTTTATTCAATATCAAAAAATATATATTTATATAGACATAAAAACAATACACAATTTTTCAACACAATTTTTTCAACACAATTAAAACACAGCTTTATCTGTGGTGGGGTTCTTTGTCATAAATACAACAAACTACATAGAGTTGTAGCTATTAGATAAAAGACTTCAGTTGTTCTCTAGCCTTTTAACAGTAATCGACATGTTTCGGCCCTTAGGTAAAATTGGGCACTATCTTTAGTGCTGGTTGAACCCTTGATTTAATGGCCTTCTTCAGGACAAGTACATTTCTTCAGTATGGTATTACTACTTTGGTATACCCCAAATACAAATATTTGAGGACAATGGAGCGATGACGTGTTGATGAGATGTCAAAGCAAGTTCGTATCCAGCATTCAAAACAGCATTTTCCAGGACTCTCTTGAGTAGCCTAGCTAGTAAATACCAACAGTTCCTGAAGAGGCAGGGTTACGACTAAGGGCGGACTGGGGATAAGATTGCCTTGAGCACCAATGAAAATGTTGGCCACAGTTGCAAATGGCTATTCATTCTTTTAGTGGCCCTGTTTGAATAGTAACCAAGGAGAGATTTCTTATTAAGTGTGATGCAAATTGTGCATTTTAAAGAATATTTATTCAGCAACACTGGTCAAAACTACTAGCCGCAGAGTGAATTAACTCAAAACTGCCCAATAAAGTGGCCTACTTTGAACAAAAAAACTGGCCCATGCCAGCATTTTGTGTTTTTGGTTGGGCCATGGGCCTATTGCCCTATAGGCCAGTCCGAGCATGGTTCCGGCTTCCTTTTATGAGCTAATGTGAGAGACTATCTTTTCACACAAAATATCTATAACATTTAAAAAAAAAATGCTTAACATGCATTACGTTCACTGCAATTCGTAAATGTATGCCAACATACACAGACATGGTTCTATATTAAGTCACAGCAAAACAACTTACCACACCTTCTATAATGCGTCTTCAAATGTGTTACTTACCTAGAGAAAAATAAAGAGACACGGAAAGTCATATTAACAGTAAATACATTTACGTTGAACAATCAGTAATTTAATGTATTAAGTAATTAAACACCAGAATGTCAACTCGCACCATCTTTTGGGTACATGATTAATTTTTTGATTTATTAAAACATTGTTAGGCACACAATCTATTCATAAACGTTATTTGATAACGTGAAGAAAACAAATCAGAGATGTTCCTGACACTGTATACGTTTACATGTGCATTTTTGGAAAACAGTCACCTTGCAATGACATCAGGAAGACTTGGCCCCTGAATGATGCCCTCTGATCCTTTACATCCCCTGTCACAAATGACGCTTGTCATGTATGTAACACTAATGATAGCAGCCAGCGGTGAGCAGCCGAGCAAGGCTCAGTGACTGCAACCATGCCTTTTTGCATGGGTAGCAACTCAACATGATGCGTGTGCAGTAGCGGGACGTGCTTCCAATCATTCTAATAACGCCCCGTGCCAATGTTCTGGGTAATGCACTCATCTTGCCAGCAGTGCTGCAGTGCAGTTCCGGGTCAGACCATGGGTTGGGAACAGCAATGAGGTGATATTACTGGTCAAGTCATAAAATACCTCCTACATTTTGGCAAATGACATACATACAAATTATTGTTTTGCTCTGCGTTGCCTTGTAGCACTGCCCCCACACTCACACTGTGGCACAGGAAGACGTGGATTTCTCAAGCCTTTAACCATGAACTTATCTGTTGGCATGCAAGAGTGGTTTATTCAATGGGAAACGTCAGTGTAATAGAGTTACGCATGTACACTTGAACTCGTCAGGGACTCTTCGGGAAGAGCCCATGTTGAGTGTGGTGGGGGCTCATCCTGGACATCCGGTGGCCCCCCTGATCGAGTGCCATGGTTATTGACACTCCACAGGCCCGGTGCCTGTGGGGGTTGGGGGCCTGCCCTGGACATCCGGCAGGCCCCATGGTGCTTTGGGACACCAGCACCATTGGGGGTTGTGGGGGCACAGCCTGCCAAGCCCCTGACCATGCAGACCTCTGCCACTACCCTGCACAATGGTCCCATGGCGTTGGGGCCTGCAGGCCTGTACCTCCACGTGTAGGCCTGCAGCCTACATTATGAAATGAGACACGGACTCAGAGCCTCCTCTTCTGGAGTCTGCAGGCGTACTAACGCACATGCCTGCAGGGCTCCCTTTTATTAGCTTGGGCCATGACAAAGTCATGGCCCCTCTTAAAAGGACAATGCAGGAGGAAGGGATACATCCCCTTAAAGGAGCAACACACATAGGAGGGTTCACCACTCCACATCCCTCCTTTTCCATAAGAAACAAAACAAACTATATAACACCATAACTAATTTTCCCCTCTCCCGTTACAAAACAATACTACTTCAAAGTTGTGGGACAAACTCCCCACCGAATATACTCACGACACACATGTGGTCTCATGTTCCTCTATACACATCACCTACCAACCCTCAATAAATGGTCACAGGGGTACGTCCCCGGTGGACGGTTGGCATTTGGACCGCACGGTGCAACCCTTTATTAACCTGGGGTACGGACCTGCCACAATTGCATGACGCTCACGGATGGCCACTGGTACCACATGGAGCACCCCCACCAAACGCAGGAGCACAGCTTCACATCCCTGTCCTCTACTGAGACCACTTCCAACAGATAAATCCCATGCAGGCTCACAGCATTGAAAACGCATGTTTACTGAGTCCTCTTAGAGCAACAGCAGGACTGCAGCAAACCAGGTCATCCTCCATCAGCGTCTGTTCAGGAGTCCCTTCCCTGGGACAAGGTCCATTGATGGCACAGTTCAAAACCGGAAAAGCCGCGCCTAGCGGGTGATGCCAAGGGCCACATTAGCATAGTCTCCTGCTGCTCAGAGCAGGGTAGCGAGACGCAGGTCATCCAGGCTGCTCCTGACGTTGACAAGGGATGGTGCAGTCGGTCAGGCACGAGTGATAGGGCATCAATCACCCCTTTCTTCACAATGCTCACCCCAGTCAGGAGTATTTCTTTCCTCCAGGGGCACAGGAGGGCACATAAGCACTCCGGATAAGCTGCAACCCATACCCTGCCCATTGCACTGTTCCTGGGTGTTGGTTTGGACAGACCCAAGGTGTTTGGCTTGGCTAGCTTAGGGGGAGCCGGCAGGTACATCCCCCAAACCCACGTTGGCCTGATCTCACGACAGCATGTCATGCAGAGCGACACCAGTGTCGGCATTCCAGAAGCTTCTGTGGCTCGGTGTCGAGGCCACCTGTGGGCAGGAATGGTGGCTGTAATGGTAGGCAGTCGGGGACACCCATGGGCCAACTGGGTGACGCTGGTATCAGAGTGTCGGGCCACCGGCTGCCTGGTTCTCTCCGTGGCAATGGGAGTCTGTCCTAGGATTCCCTGGCAGTGTAGGGTGCCTCCTGTCTGTTGCCTAAGGGTCCTCACATGCACTGTACGTGCATCATCCTCGAGCTGATGACGCCGGTGCGATGGGTTGTGTCATGCGGTCAAGGCCACCCGTGGGGCAGACTGGGAGCTCGTAGAGGCTCACAAGGTGTTGGGGCCACTTGTTGGGCTGACTGGGTGACTGGGGTGGTATAGTGCTGGGGCCACTTTCACTGCAAACAGGTTGATTTCCGCGGCAGCGTGTCCCGTTTTCCTGATGACACTTGGGCGGAAAAGCATTTACTTATATTCTTGTTGGCCATACTTCTCAAGCGCTGGTACCATGCACGGGTTCTGGTACAACTGGCACTGAAGGAATTGCCTGGTGTTAGAGGTGCACCATTAGATTCCGACTCTCGGAACCCCGGGCAGCGCATAGCGCCTGTTCCCTTAGCACTGCGAGGTCCTCCCCCTGTCACGTCCTGCGCATGCAGCCTTCCATGTTTGATGATCCTGGTGAGATGTACAATATACAGAGCGCTGGGTGCTTCTATACTCATGGATTGGAACCCTTAGGGGCATATGGGTGTAGATTGCACATCACACAGTGTAGCCATTGTGGGTGCTGGTGCGATAGGCAGGGCGCCGAGTTCAGGAGACTCACATGCTCGTTGCTTGGAATTCCCAGGAGCAGAGGGGTGGCAAATAAACTTTTGGCGCTGTTGGAACAGTCGGTTTTGGTGACATATCGCTGTCTTCAGTGCGCAGCGTCCTTCCTTTCCCTTTTTCCGACCTGGTGCACAAATGTCCACTTCACTGCCGGTGCGGCTGGCAGGGGTCTGACCTCTTGGCTCTGATGATCGGGGCTCATTACTATCTTTGGGCTACCATGGAACACTTTTCAGTGGGAGTGACAGTGCTCCTTCTGTCCTGCCACACAGGCTCGGGGAATGTAGGAGGGATGTATGCATCTGTGTCGATGTGGGGCACCAGGCAAACAAACTGCCCATGTTATCTCTCTCCGTAGCACGGCAGGGCTGGGACGTCTCCTTTTCTTTGCAGCGGCAGCAGCTTGGCATATCCTTTCCCCGCTCCTTTTCTTTTCCCATGCCAGTCACCACCACTGGGCCCAGGAACTATCCCAGGCCATGAGGCTATTGGCCCACCCAGATGGCTTCCTTCTGCACGGCCAACTCGGCAGTGGCATTGTTGTCACCCTTCTCTGATGGCCCTGGGTCTGAGGAGGGCCCATGCATTGAATTCTTGCTGGCGATATTGGTGCGTGCCCCTCACGCTGACACGCTGACAAACGTTTGAAAATACCGGATTGTACAGCCACGGAGGGGGTTTGCATTTCACCTCTTGGCGCCCGGGATCTTACTTAACTTGCCCCGAGACGGAGGACAGCACCTCACCGCCTGTAAAGGCATGGGTACACCATGGGCCAATGCATATTAGAATGCTCCGACGAGGAGCGAGTTCAAACAAAAATGTTCCCGCTCCAGCCCCGAGCACTTCCACTTTCTTCATGCTCCGGCATGGAGCACAGCAGAACTCACCGCCGGAGGGCCCGGGAACTCATTGGCCTCCTCCTCACCGTTGTGGCCATGAGATGTTGGCGGCTTGCAGGGGAGGAGGGGCAGTTCGCCTCCCCCACGAACACAAAGTATCCATGCCATTATTTCCCAGTTGGTGCAGCTCGACAACCAAAGCATGTGTTATAGTTGCCGCCAATCTAAGCATTCTGATGTTGCACAATCCATGCATTCACGTTCATTTGGAACATTCCAATATTCTCCCTTTTACCATGGTCCCTATAGTCACAGATTGGTAATCCCACTATATTCAAGAACACTACATTCAGGCTGACGATCTCAATAGATTCACTTTGTGAAAATGCAAGGATTATCCTAGTCAGAAAGCCCCAAATACTCCAACCTTGCGCCATTCTTGAATTTTGCTAGTAACCCCAGTTTTGCATTTTCAGAGGTCTTCCAGTTTGTCAATCCCAGGGCACTACCAGAATGAGAACCCCCGACTCACTACCATTTGGAGAATCCCCGCACAATCGCTTAATGAGCATGCCAGTACCTGCCAGGTTACAAGGTAAAACGATGAAAGGAGTGCTGTGACATGGGCAGGACAGGCAGCGGAGCGGCATCCGTAAGGAAGTGCAGCCGATAGCAATACACACAAAGGGGATTTTTCAGTATAACAACACATACTGTGAAATGCATTGACGCCACACACAAGTGACTAACAAACGTTCGCCAGCTCTGCTATAATGAGAAAAACTAGCCTCCGCAAAACATGCATTTTTGTAAACACTGTGAAAGTCAGTATTTCATATAGCTAACCTTATTTATCTAATGAATGGTGCTTTTACAGAGGGTTAAGCATAACGTTAGGAATTAGCTGTGGAACAAATCATCGTTGCATTATCAGTTACAGGGGAATAACTGCTGAACCCATATGCATGCATAATTATTTGCTGACCCCATACCCTCACCCAGAATAATTTAGCTCACACAGTGTTGTCAAGTGTTGGCAATAAAAGGCCATAGGTTTTTATTGTACAGATGTGGTTATGGAGATAACAATAATCACATATCTTAGTAACATACTTTTGTGCACCAGGTCTCGGGGTTACCCCCTCTGGCCCGTGCCCGTCTTCTCATGTCCCACGACTTGTTGTGGGCACCGTACAGTGCCTTGTACTTCTTTTCCTTTGTTCTTCTCCCTTATTTGTAGGGTGGGAGGGTTTTGCGGTAAAGAAGCAAAGGTTGGGAAGGCACTAAGTAAACAGTGCACCTCCTGTGTGTTTGGGTCCCCGTTCAGGGTCCACAAACTGTGTTTTCTCAGAGCATGCCGCTCTGTATTTATAAGACCCAGGGGAGCCCTGGGTCTTTGATATGTATAGTAGTAGAGATGTATAGTAGTAGAGGCTGTTGTGTTCCAGCCCCCAGCCGGATAGCCGACTGTCTGGTCCCCTGGGATGGGGGGCAGGTCTTTGAACCTGATCCCTGCCTGACTGTTGGTTTCCTTAAGTGCTTAGCACCTTGCTGTATGGAAGAAGGGTGAGGTGATTGTTCACACCTCACCCTTCCTCCAATTTGTGTTGCACAGACTGCGTGTCCCTCTGGCTTGGGGGAAGGAGAGGAGCAGAGAGGGGGAGAGGTTGGGCTGCCCCTGTCCAGGCCTGCTGATGATAACAGCAGTTACCCTGCCTCGCTTTGGGCGGCCCTGCAGCATTGCCCATAACTGCTGAACCCATATGCATGCATAATTATTTGCCAACTCCATACCCTCACCCGGAATAATTTGGCTCACACATTGTTGTCAAGTGTTGGCAATAAAAGGCCGTAGGTTTTTTTTGTACAAGTATGGTTTTGGAGATAACAATAATGACATATCATCTTAGTAACATACTTTTGGGCACCGGGTCTTGGGGTTAACCCTCTGGCCCATGACCCCACACGTGGGCAGGTTGGCGGCTGACCACGTTCCCCCGAAAGTATCTCCTAGTGGCAACCCCTGGAGGCTAGAGTTGCAGTAATTTCTCTAAAGAAATGTTCCATGCCTTGGTTTGATAAATGGGTGCCGTCTTTGTGAAAAAGGTCCAGGTCACCCAGTGTAATGGCCGGCTGCTTTATGAAGCCCAGTCCTCTTGCTGTACAGAATTTCTCTAGCCCCCTGTTGAGTTTTCTTCTAGAAATGTCTATTGATTTGTAATAGTTGGCCCCTTGCCATTTCTTTCTGGGTAGGATGGCAGAGAAGAACAAGTTACTTACCAACTGTAACATTCTTTCGACTGGATGTTCCTCCCACGTATTCCTCATCTTGTGATAATTCGTTTTGCCAGCTTCGCTGCATCGGAATTTTTTTCCCGGCAGAGGGCGCTGTGCTCGAGGTCGTGGCGTCGAATGTCCCTCGACGGGCTCCGTACCGCGTCTAGGTCACCGCTGGTATAAATGGCTCAAGCCGCGCCCGTTGGCTTCAGTTCTGTTTTTTCGAGGAAATACTCGTGGAACATATAGGCGTATGCTGTGACTGATAGGCCCATCGTGAGAGGAAATTGCAAGAAAGTATAAACTATACTGTGGCGTAGGTTGGGAGGGTCGATGAGGAAAACGTGGGAGGAACATCCAGTCAAAAGAACGTTACAGTTGGTAAGTAACTTGTTCTTCAAATGGATTGTGTTCTCCCACGTATTCCTCATCTTGTGATAGACTCCCATAGCAGTGATCAATCTGGAGGCGGGAGTACTAGTTTTTGTTTTCATGTACAGAGTGAAGTACTGCTCTGGCAAATAAACCCTAATTCGAGGATGCGGTATCCAAACAGTAATGTTTGGTAAAAGTATATATTGATGCCCATGTTGCAGCTGAGCAAATATCTTTTGCCGGGACTCCCCTCTTCAAAGCCGTAGAAGTGGCCATTCCCCTTGTGGAGTGCGCACGTAGCCCATCCGGTGGGTCTTTCCCCGCTAGTCTGTAGCATTCCAATATAGCAAGAATAATCCAGCGGGATATGGTTCTTTTGGTCACCGCTAAACCTAATGTACAACCTGTGTATCCCACAAAAAGCTGGTCGTCTTGGCGTAATTTTGTCATTCTTGAAATGTAAAAGCTGAGGGCCCTTTTGGGGTCCAGCCTATGTAATCTCTCCTCTTCTTTTCCCAAAAGAGGAGGAGGATAAAATGTTGGTAAAACAATTTTCTGTGACAAATGGAAGTCGGAAACTACTTTCGGTAAGAAAGATGGTTTAACTTTCAGAATTACTTTGTCCTTATAAAAAGTGGTATATGGAGGTTTACATGAGAGAGCCTGTAGTTCACTAACTCTGCGGGCTGATGTTAATGCCACCAGAAGGACAGTTTTTAATGTCAGAAGCCTCAATGGGCATGAGTGCAGAGGCTCAAATGGTATACGTGTCAAGAATTTAAAAACTAGATTCAAATCCCAAGTTGGAACATGGAATGGTATTGGTGGATATACATTTGTAAGCCCTTTCAGGAATTGTATTATTAATGGTATTTTAAAATAAGAAACTTCTTCCGAGGTGCGCTTAAAATTGGAAAGCGCAGCAAGGTATCCTTTGATTGTTCCGATACGGAGCCCCAGATTGGCTAGATGTAACAGGAAAGAATGCACCACTGGTGTGCCACATTGAAAAGGGTCCACATCTCTATCTTTGCACCAGTTACTGAACTTATTCCAACAACACCGGTACAAGGCTTTTATTGCTGGTCTTCTAGCCAAAAGCAAAATCTCCATAACGTCATTCGGAAGATCCCAATCCTTGTATCACAACCTCTCAGAAACCATGCATGAAGGTTGAGCGTGTTGACCTCTGGATCGAGAACCCGACCTTCCTCTTGCGAGAGAAGATCCTCTCTTTGTGGAAGACGTACTGGAGGGCAGATGGACATGTCCAGAAGGTCCGGGTACCACGTTCTCCTGGCCCAATCCGGGGCAATTAGGATCATGGTTTTCCTGAACTTTCTCAACCTCCTGATTACTTGAGGAATCACGGGGACTGGAGGAAACGCGTACAGCAGGGGAAAATCCCAATCCACTAGGACCACGTCTCCCAGAGCTCCTCTCGGAGGAAATTCCCTTGAGCAGTACTGATCGCACTTTCGGATCACCGAGGTTGCGAACAGATCCACCTGATGGGTTCCCCAAAGGGCTAAGATCTCCAGAAGGACTTCCTGAGCTAACTCCCACTCGTGGGACACTGTGCTCTGCCTGCTCAGAGCATCCGCCGCCGCGTTCTGCTCTCCGGCTAGGTGAACTGCCGATAGAGCGATTCCTTCTCGTATTGCCCAGAACCAGAGCTGCATTGCCTCTCTGCACAGAGGTAGTGATCCTACGCCTCCTCTTTTATTGAGGTAGTACATGGCCACTGTATTGTCCGTCATTATCAGGACATTCTTTCCCTGTACGGAGGGCAGGAGGGCCTTCAGAGCCAGCCTGATTGCCCTCAGCTCCAAAAGGTTGATGTGTAGTTTGGACTCCAATGGAGACCAACGTGCGCTGATTGTCAGATCATTGATGTGTGCTCCCCACCCCGTGAGTGAGGCGTCCGTCACTAATGTTATCTCCGGCCATGGTTGCCAAAAGGATTCTCCCTTGAGAATGTTGTCTTTGCAAGCCCACCATGATAGATCATGAGCAACTGCGCTCGGGACTTGCAGAAGATCTGACATATAACCCGAGAACTGGGACCACTGAGTTCTGAGGGTCCATTGGAGGGATCTCATTCTCAATCTGGCTTCTGGTACCGGAAAAATGCAGGATGCCACGAGGCCAAGCAACCTCAGGAAATCGAAGGCCGGCAGGTGCTGGGCTTTTTGGAATTTTGTTACCATCTGCTGGATGTGGAGAGCTCTCACCTCGGGTGGCGAGGCTTTGCCCGAGGAAGTGTCCAAGACTGCTCCGATAAACTGGAGTTTTTGGGATGGTATCATGTGGGACTTCTTAAAATTGAGGGAGAAGCCCAGGTTGTGGAGGAAGTGGCAGGTGTGCGACAGGTGTTCCTGAGCTTGTTCTGGGGAATGTGCCCTTATTAGCCAGTCGTCCAGATAGGGGCAGACGTGAATCCCCCCTCTCCTGAGACTCGCTGCCACCACTGCCATCAACTTGGTGAAAACCCTCGGAGCGGAGGTCAGACCGAATGGCAGAACTTGAAACTGATAGTGAGAACCGCCAACTGCGAACCTCAAGTATTTTCTGTGCTTGGGATGAATCGGCACATGAAAATAAGCATCCTGAAGATCCAATGATACCAACCAGTCTTGAAGCTGGAGAGCCTGAAGGATCTGAAAAAGGGTTACCATCTTGAACTTGTCCTTCCTGAGGAATTTGTTTAATTTTCTCAAGTCCAAGATGGGTCTCAATCCTCCGTCCTTTTTGGGGATGAGAAAGTAGGGGGGAGTACCAGCCTTTGTTCCTCTCTGCTACAGGGACATGTTCTATTGCACCCTTCTCTAGCAGGGTTATAACTTCCTGCCAAAGGAGCGTGTCTGGAATCTTGGTCGAACTGGCTCTCGGTGGATGATCGTGAGGTCTTTTTAGGAAGGGAAGGCAGTAACCCTGAGCTACTGTTTCCAGTGCCCAAGCATCTGAAGTAATGCCCCACCATTCTTTCAGATGCTGAGAGATCCTGCCTCCCACTGGTGTTTTGTAGGATAAGACCTCAGAGAGATTTGGAGGTGGCTGCAGGAGCGGCTGAGGGCATAGATGCTGTTCCTGAAGATGGCTTTGTCGTCTTTCCTCGTCCACCACGAGTGACATTTCTTCTGCCCCTTTGAAAGGCCTGTCCTCTTCCTCTACTAACAGAGGAGTAGTATCGAAAAGGACGACCCCTCTGGGAAGATGTGCCCGTATAGGGTCTCTGGGGCTGTCCCATAGAGGCACTAAGGGACTTTGCTGCCGCTTTCGAGGTCTGTAGTTTTTCTAGGCACTCATCAGCCTTACTACCAAACAGCCTCGAGCCATCAAAGGGCATGTTGTGGAGCCTGTTCTGCACATCCGGTGCAAACCCCGACTTCCTCAACCACGCAAACCTGCGTAGTACCATGCTTGAAGCCATGGATCTACTGATACTATCAGCAGTATCCAGTCCAGACTGGAGACATTCCCCCATTGCCTCCTTACCGTCATTGACTATATTCAGGAAGCCTTCCCTTTCCTCGCCTTCCGGAATATGCTCAGCCGCCGCCGAAATACATTCCCACAGGGTATGTGTGAACCTGGCCAGGGTACAGGTTACATTGGTAGATTTTAAGGCCATGCTACCCGAAGTAAAAACCTTACGAGCCCAGGCATCAACCTTTTTATCCTCCCTATCTGGAGGTATGGTTGGGTATGCTGTCTGCCTGGATACATTAGCTGCCTGAACTACCCAGCTTTCTGGAGTAGGGTGTCTACTCAGGTATTCTGGATCAGAAGACGAAGTTCTGTACTTTTTTGGGAGATTGTTATCTATGGCAGCAATGCTATCTGGTTTCTCCCAGTTGCTCTCTACTGTTCTCTGTAATGCCCTATGAAAGGGAAGAATTGGATCTTTCCGACGGCCTCTGACTATAATATCCGTCATGTCATCCTGTTCAAATGTAGGGTAAGCTCTTCCCCAACCCATATACTCAATCACCTTATTCATCTGATTCCTGTACCCTGAGTCTGCATGGTCTACAGGATCAGGTGCAGCAAACTCCAATTCAGGTGATGTGTCCACACCACTGGCAGAATGTAGAGTTTCAGACAGGTCTCTCGTTTTAGACTGAGGATCTACCAGTTCTTCTGGAACTTGTTTAGTTCCATATTTTACTCCATGGGGAGTGATTTCCTCTTCCTGTGAACAAGATTCCTCAAAAATGGAGGACATGGATTTAAAAAAGTCAGATCTTGGTAAAGGTGTAAACATTCTCTCTTCCTCCTCATAAGTTGTCGTTGGAATCAGAGTTTTCTTCAAGGTGGTCTTTGAAGGAGTCGAAGGAATCTTCGACACACCCGAGGAAGTCTTCGACAAAGGCGTTGAAGATGAAGTAGGCTTCGACGTTGAAGTCGTCAACACCGATGGCGTCAATGAAGTTGTAACCGACTTCGATAATTTAAATTTTTTATGAGGGATCGGGGCGATACTCGATCCTCGAGGGTCTCTCGATGATTTGTCGACTTGAGACTTATGGGTACTACTCGGTTTGGCCGTTGTAGTTCCCGACTTCCCTGCATCGTCTAAAAGAGAAACCGGGGTCTAACCTTTCTGCGGTTTCTTTGAGGGGGTTGAGGCCGCGTTTTCGAAGACCTGCAACATTTTCTTCTTAAAGCTCTCCCATTTAGATGGGGAATCAGATCTAGTCAGGCATCAAACCAATTTAGATGACGAATCGGATGATGACGACAGAGATCTGTGTCTCCTCTTGTGCTTTTTTGAGGAAGACTAAGATCGTCTCAACCTGCTACGAGATCGTGATCTCTTCAAGTGCCTTTTACGACATTCCGATTCTTTAGAGTCAGATGTTTTTTTATATTTTTTTGACAAGGCTTTCGAAGAGCCCTTCGACGCTCCCACCCCATTGCCAACTTACTTTTCCTCTCATGGAGGGCCTTTTCAGTCATCGATTGACAAGAACCACAGTCGCCCGTTCGGTGGTCTGAGCCCAGACACCATAAACAAATACGATGGGGATTGGTGATGGACATCTTCGATTCACAATCACTACACTTCTTAAAACCCGTCTTGGGAGTCGAAGCGGTCGAAGAAGAAGACATTTTTTCGATAGAAAATACTGAAGCGCGCCGTTCACGAGTTGGGAAGCAATTGGAAAAACTGAACTGAAGCCAACGGGCGCGGCTCGAGCCATTTATACCAGCGGTGACGTCGACACGGTACGGAGCCCGTCGAGGGACATTCGACGCCACGACCTCGAGCACAGAGGCCTCTGCTGAATTTTTTTTTCCGATGCAGCGAAGCTGCCGAAACGAATTATCACAAGATGAGGAATACGTGGGAGGACACAACCCATTCAAATTATATTTCTCTTTCCCTCCATGAAATGCCTGCTAGGGAGGAGCACATGTCCTCGAATACATTTCTCCTTCCAATGGATACCAGGTCATTGCCACCTTGGTGTATGACCAAAAACTCTGGCGGGTCTCTGTATGCAACAGTTCTGCTAGGGTTTCGTGGATCTCGACCCATCGTAGGCCTCTGTATCCCCACCATGAAGAAATGGTGTTTCTGAAAGGTGGCCTTTCTTTGGTCTCCTCTGCCCATCAGCCCGTCCTGAAGATAAATGAGTGGCCAACTATCCATGCTGATTGGAGAGCGGTACTCCCTTCGCCTGTTGTTTCTGTAGGAAGGGGGAGAAAGAAAAATGAGGGAGGATGGCTATATTAGCTGTGGTCTGATGTATCGTTTGTAGCAATCTGACTTCCATCCCCCTTTGTTTTTTAGTTGTTGGGGAGCTAGGCCTCCTTGCCATGCTGAGGTGGTGGCATCTATTCTGAATGAATGGGTGCCAAAACCCTTGGGGTCCCACCCTGCTTTGCTGATTGCTTTCATCAGCACCCCTTTGAATTGGTAGCGGCTTAGTGCCGAGGCATCCTTGTAGATTAGAAACCTCCCCCCTACCTTGGGCCTTTGCGTGTGATAAAGGTTGGTGATACATACTGGCCAGTTTGCTGCCTATTCAATGCAACAAACGTTGATGGTTCTTTTGGCCCCAGTTTTTGATTGCTGGATTTCTATGCTGATGCTCTCTTGTCTAACCCTGACCTCCATGACACCCAGGCTGTTGGTAGCCTTGGTTCTGGAGGCAATGAGCTCTCCAACATGGAAAGCCCCGAAGTATGCTACGAAAAAAGCTGTTTTGAATAATAAGATCTCGTATTGGATGCCAGCATATGGCATCCAGCTGGTTTGCAATTTGTACCAGTTTGTTGAAATCCAGGGGGCGGCAGGTGTCCACCTGGGGGCCCTCTATTCTACCCCATACTTTCATTGCATAGGAAATAAGAGCGCTCTGCGTGGGGTCTGAATCACCCCGTATTTTTGAAAAATATGAGATTGCAACTAGTTGTCTTTTTGACCGATCTCTCTTAAAGCCTTGTTCATACGCCCATTTTAAAAATATTTCTATGTCTTTAATCGTTATTAACTCTACATGGTTTACGCCTGTGGCTTTAAATACTGTTTGTAAGCTTTCTCTGCCATCTCTGTTAGGAAGCCTGAGGAGTTGTTGGCACACGTTATTGAGGTGCCTGGTTCTTGTTGAGCATCCCGGCCATAGCTCTCTGGCACTGGCGTTGATGCTGTTGTTTTGTTGGCACCCGTTTTTGAGGAGCCTGGTTCTTGTTGGGCATCCCGGCCTGGGTTCTCTGGCGCTGGCGTTGATGCCGTTATTTTTGATTTTCCATTATTGCTCAGCATTCCGCTGGTATTGGCGTCATCTGTTCCTGGGCGTGAGGCGCTAGCTCCCGGAACCTTGGCCACTGAAAGCGAGATACAGCATCTGCCATGTTATTATCCGCCCCAGTGATGTGCTTTGCTTTGACCACAATGTTTCCTTGTAGTGTGACTGCTGTGATGGCTCGTAGGACTTTTAGCACTAGAGGGCATTTGGTAGATCTTCTGTTTATGGAGCCTACTACGGCCATGTTGTCGCACCAGACCAAGAGTTCCATGTTAGCTAGCTGCCTGCCCCAGATGTGTAATGTTAGCCAAATGGGAAATAATTCTAGGAGGGTGATGTTCTTAGTTCCCCCCGCCTGTTGCCATGAGTTGGGCCAGTGTCCTGCCACCCACTCTGAGTCTAGTATGGCTCCAAACCCCTTACTCAAGGACCCTTTTTGTCCATGTGTTCAAAGGCATACGCCAAAGTGAGGTCCCTTTGAAATCTTTGAGGAAATTCCCCCAAATGTCCAGGTCTTGTTTCACCTCTGTGCCTAGTTGTAGGTGGGGTTTGGTGTATGGTTTGATTTTTAGTTCCATACTTCTGGAAAATACCCTCCCTTGGGGGATTATTCTAGCAGCGAAGTTGAGACTCCCTGCTAATGATTGAATTTCTCCAACTGTGCCCTTGTCCTTTGTTGTCAGACCTTGTATTTTCTCCAGGAGTTCTGCAATTTTTGTCTTTGGGATCTTGCATAGGCCCTATACAGAGTCAATTTCAATGCCCAGGAAAATTATGTTGGTGGCAGGATTAGTCGTTTTATCCTTTGCTAAAGGTATGCCCCACTGTGCGGCCATTGCTTCCAATTTCGCCAGGGCCTTGTTGCATTCATCAGAATTTGCTTGGCCAATTACCATGAAATCATCGAGGTAGTGTACTACTTTGGTCCCTGGTCTCTGTTTTTGGAAAGCCCATTGAAGAAAGGAGCATCTGTCTACATAGAATTTGTTGTTGAAAGTAAAACCTAACCATTGCTGGCAATCTGGGTGGACTGGCAATAGTCTGAAAGCGGATTCGATGTCTAGTTTGGCCATCAGGGCATTTCCTGCCACATTCCTGTATGAGTCTTACTGCCTCCTGGAAGTGTATGTATGACACCGTGGATTCCGTGTGTGGAATGACATTGTTTAGTGATTTGCCTTCGGGATAGGATAAGTGGTGAATTAGCCTCATTGTCCCAGGTTCTTTTTTGGGGACCAGCCCTAGTGGTGATATTATGCAATCTTTGAGGGGCATGTGGTCCCAGAGTCCTGCAATCCTGCCTAACAGCAATTCCTTCTTGATTTTGCTCTCCACTATTTGAGGGTTGTCCCTGGCTGACTTCAGGTTAATTGGGATGTTCTGTGACACTGTGCCCTTAAAAAGGATGGTAAAACCCTTGGTGAAACCCTGCCAGATTGCCTAACTGGTTTCCCTGTCTGGGTAATTCATGAGTGCTTCTCTAAAATTGTTTGAGTTGATGGGGGTTCTGCCTGGTGCCAAACCTGGGCTTGAAAGGGAGTCGATGGTGCTAATCTTTTGCATTTTTATCTGGCAGTCTGGTGCAGTTGCTTGCTGTGTGGTCACCGTTGCAGTTTGTGCAGTTTGTGCAAGTGTGTTTGTACCAGCAGTCCTTACCCCAGGTGCACTGAGTTTTTCCAAAATTCCTGCATGGAATGTTGGCTTGTTGGCTTTTGGAGAGTGGTTTTTGTCTGCATGTGGGTATTAGACTTAGCCGCCCAAGGCTGGTTCTTCCAAAAGGGCTGTTCCCCTTTTTATGTTTCTTGTTATCGTTATTTCTGGGACCCTGTGAATTTGTGCTATTTTTGGAGATGTTCTGTGGGGCCTCTTCCTCCGATGGGGGCTCAGCGTTTAACATGTATAAGTCATTTTGGACCTCGTCCCATTCTATGACTGGCCTCTCTGATATGCTTCTTCTAAATCTGATATCATATGCTAGCCAGGGCTTCCCTTTTTGAGTGATTTTTACTTCTCTTATTTTATCCATGTAAGCCCAGTTTTCTGCCATCATTGGGGAATTTATCTTCGTATATTGTTGCCAAAAATGGAGAAGGCCTGTAGCCAGTTGTCCCAATTCTGTTCTACCTGGGCATTTCTGGCTATGGCTTTCCCTTCTATCTTTTTGGGATCCCTAAAAGCATCTTTCCCTTTGCGTTGGGCTTCTATAGGTGAAAAGATTACTATGAACTCTTTGGCCCATATGGCCTCTTTGATTGTGGTGTCAATATTCCATGCTTGGCATCTTTTATATCTATTCAGTATTTCAGTCTGGAAGGATTTCAATTTTAATTCTAATTGGGCCTTGCAGATCATTGCTATGTCTGTTGGGTTGCTGTTGCTTTGCTCTGTCTGTCCCAGTGGTTCTGTACTGGGGGTTGCCCATGCTTTTAAAGCACCTGTTGGGTCTGCTGTGGCTGCAGTTGGCGCAATTGTGCTGGCAGATGTTGGCGTTGCTGGCACCTGTGGCAGTGGTGTGGCTGCTGTTGTTGGGATCGTTGCTGGTGGGGGGTGGGTCACCGTTATGGTAGGTTCTAGGAGTATGTTGGGGTTTGTGGGTCCCTGCTCCCCTGTTTGAGGTAATTGTTTCCCCCTCATTTCGCACAATAATTGTGGCATTTCCGACATGTTCTCACACAATTTTGCCAGTTTTTTGTTACCTGTTTTAGGGCCATCTGTCACTTTCTGTCTCTTTGGTGGTATTGTGACGTCATCTTGATTGGGTGGTATGGGTGTCCCTTCCCTTGGTAGGCCGTACATATTCTCCCTGACCCAGGCCCAACCGTAGTGTTCCGCTGCCTCGATGGCTGCCATAAGGTGGGGTGATTTGGGTTTCTGTGCCAGTGTTGTGGGTTCCTGTGATTTTCGTTTGGGACCCATGTTTCCTTTCAGCCTGTTTGATTAAAAGAAAGATATTTGAAAAAGGCTGTGTTTGGCCCTGCAGGGATCTGAACACGTGTCAGCAGTCTCTGCACAGATGTCAAAATGAGCTCTCTACTTGTTGTGCAATAGCACCGTCTAGCATGCACTTTATAATGCTTGTTGTATTATTTGTGGATTCTTGTGGGCTTGCAAAAAATGCTGTTTGCAGTGCCGGGTAACTGTAGAGTGTTGCCCCCAAAAATATTTTAGTTTATATTCAGACAAACTGCAGCAGTGGTTTTTGGTGAGCTGAAATTATTTCTTGTGCCCAGGTTCGAGCTATGCGTATAAACTATGCCTTTGTTGTTCACTGCAATTAATTGCGTGTGCCCTGTTGGCCTGGGCCTTAAAAAATACCCCAAATGCTGTATGAACCAAAATGTGTCTGCCTACTGCCTCAATTACAATTTTCGTTGTACTTTTGCGATAAGGTTTCCCGGAACAGGGTTCCCCGCAGCCTCGGTATTTAAACTTGCAATATTTCTATTGAAATTGATGCGCAGTGCGCGTTCCGGGTCCGCCGGCGAGTGGCTGCCCGCGGATGTTTATCTTTGTTGCACGCAGTTAGAAAAAAACAGTGTTCTATTTCATGCTCGCAGCCCGGTGTGGCGGCTTACCTGAAATTGACGCTTGACTGAAGCCACCGCCTACGCCGGGCTGCTCTGCAGGTTCCTCCTTCGTTCGTTCATGCTGGTAAGTGGAGTCCTGCTTCCCTTCGGTACGTCCCGGGAGACTTTCTTTGTTTGTTCAGTGTTCGCCAGTCGCTGCCGTGCAGAGGTTCATGAGCAGTGCAATGTTCAAAGGGAAACAAAGACGCTGCGAATGCAATGAACTTCAGAGTTTGCTAAAGAAGCAAAAGTTTGGAAGTCACTGAGTAAACCCGTTCAGAGTCCACAAACTGTTTGTGTTTTCTCAGAGCATGCCGCTCTGTATTTATAAGACTGAGGGGAGCCCTGGGTCTTTGATATGTATAGTAGTGGGGGCTGTTGTGTTCCAGCCCCCGGCAGGATAGCCGACTGTCTGGCCCCCTGGGGGTGGTCAGGTCTTTGAACCTGATCCTTGCCTGACTGTTGTTTCCTTAGGTGCTTAGTACCTTGCTGTATGGAGGAAGGGTGAGGTGATTGTTCACACCTCACCCTTCCTCCACTTTGTGTTGCACAGCCTGCTTGTCTCTCTGACTTGGGGGAAGGAGAGGAGCAGAGAGGGGGAGAGGTTGGGCTATCCCTCTCCAGGCCTGCTGATGGTAACAGCAGTTACCCTGCCTCGCTTTGGGCGGCCCTGCAGCATTGCCCAAAAGGAGTTGATCACTTTAAGCAAAGACACTGCACTTCCGTGAATTTACAAGAAGAGCATCTGTTATAAAGGAGAGGCCTGCACCTGACAAAGGGCCAATACTGCATCTCTAGCCAAGCAAGGGCAATGTATGAAACATTTATATTATACTGTGTGTAAATGTGCCAGGAGCCACTGTGTGAGGAATGGCATGCCCGCCATACAATATTACGTGTCTGGTGATGCCAGGGTGTGGGTGGCCAGAACGTTACGAAAGAAATTAATTTGCTTTAATTAAGAAAAGAAGCCCGGATTGGATATGTACCTATATGCGCAGATAAGACATGTATACTATGTCAAGCAAATTTAAAAATAGAATGCGAGTCCGAGAAGGGGCTATTGCTTGGGTTCCTCTCCCTGAATCTGAGCCTTGATCGAGGGGCTGGCATTTTCCTAGCTGGGGAAAGAGATCTGTGCCTTGCATTCTGCTGCCCCTGGATACTGTGCAGATAAGCTGAAGACTTTGCAATCGAATCATCTGCTAGCTTCTATCATGCAGTAAAAGGATAGTCCATAGAAGCTGTGAGGATGGGCCAATTGGATGAATAAATACCATCAGTGGCAGATGCACTGGCATATGTGGGGTCTCCAGGCGTTACCTGAGGCAGTGTGACCTTGTTCAGGCTGATAAAAGCAAGATACGCACAAGTGTAAGTACATTTAGTTAGGGGCTGATCAGGGACCCAAAATGCCAGTGGTAGCTGAAGTGACATCACACGACCCTTGACCTCCAATGACATAGGAAGTGTCGTAATTTGACCCCACCACGAAGTGACATCACGGGAAGCGATGGAACACAACCTTTCACCCCTCGACAAAACAGGAACTGACATCACATAGCACTGTTCTTAAGTACACTATGCACAATATGGTTACAATATCACTGTAATGTGATATCAATTTCATACAAGAATGGATCACCATATGTATCGTTTATATCAGTGTATATAGCCCCATATTACGAAATGACTATGAATGCAAGCAGATGTCCAAAGCCAAATGACAATGATGTATTATATAGCACTTATATGCTTTATATAGAACAAATACACATACATTATCACCCAACCTGTGTTTGAACTAATTTATCAACCTCAGAAGATGAAAAGCTGAGTTGACTTTGCCGGGATTCGAAGATGCAATCTCCAGGCACACATACATCGCTGCAGCAACTGATCAACCCTCTAAGCTATCTTACCGGCTATAATAAAATGAGCAATTACATGTCTGAATGTTCTCAAAGTCAGAAAACAAATTACCCTCTGTAGTGGATACCATTAAACTGGTAACTGAGATTTAAGAGCAGGCCAGTTCATCTGCCGGTGCGAAGTTGACCACATGTCAAGTCTGCGTGGATCTTCTTTTTTCAGGCTTCAGAGGTTGTCAAATTACATATGATTGGGAGGGTTCATAACTGTGTATTAAAGAATTTAGAATGGCACATGAAAAGCAGCACACTCACATGGCATCCCGTACTCTGGGCACTCGTTACCTCATACATGCAAACAAACATCCTGAGCAGCATGCCATGGAGCAAGGAAAGATAGACACATTACAACAGTGCATTAATTGTGGCACAATGAAATCAAGGGCCACCTTATGTGCTATGGTCAAACAATTCTACACTGTACACAAGATTTTAGGCACAAGATTTTTGTCTTGTGATGATCGCAACAGAGACGACGACTGAAAAACACATGCTATTACTGCAACTTGTGAAAAGCAAAATACACATGATATGATATGATAGGTTATTTATAACGTGCTTAATACCCAGAGGTTAATAAGCGCGGACCCGGGGATCGAATATGTGGTGCTCCGTGTCATCTTGCTTCCAAGGAGAGCATGTTGCCGCTGAGCTATCCTCCTGAGACAAGTCTGAAATGGATGCTTATTCTGCTCTAAATGCTTGTTGGAAGTTTTTGTCTGCATTGTTAATTTGAGGTGCTTAGGAACAGACTAAATCAGTGACTCATCCCCTGAGGTTTGCCTGAAATAAACCTTTAATGAGTCTAGCAATTATTGTATAGAAATCCAGAAAGACAAAGTATCTGTTATTTCTATTCTTCCTTATTTAGGGTCACTGCTCAAAGTGTTACACTTGTGGATCCCCCTGTTTTTTTAAAAGGCCTGATCAAGAAAGCGAGCCACTCCAGAAACAAAGAGCCACATGGCACTGGCTATAGCCCAGGAGCTACGATTTGTAAAAAAAAAAGAAGAATTATTATTTTCTTTTTTTAGGGGTAGCAAGGGAGACCTCAGGGTTGACATCCCTGTGGCTGATGACATAATGATTGATTTACTATATTTTAAAAAGTAATGTTGGCATGAGTTATGGAGAACCAAGTTGGGAGATTAGTGATCTCATGAGCTTGGGACGCCAGTGGTTATTTCTGCACACAAGTAGCCATTCGGTAGCTGGGAGGCCCCATACCTAGGGCTCCGTCACATCTTGTATTCACTCTGCACTGTGCTAGTACAGGAGTGATGGTGCCAGGCCATGTACTATGTATGATATTTCGGGGATGAGAGTTCCTTTTCTTACAACGACGGCTGTCTGGCACAACACTGATAGGTCTCTGTTTTTAACATTGGGCTTTCAGTTTCTGGGAGCATAATGCCAACGTTCTTCGTGTTTTTTGCAACACTGGCCTGACATCTGTTTGATTATCAAAACGAAATATATCATAAGTCCAACCACAATTGCATTTTATCGGTTAATATTATCCCTCAGAGAGTAATCTGCCCGTGCAGGTCAGGCGAGGACATGGCAATTTCATTAACAGGGCACATGGATGTGTCAAATCTCGTTTTTCTCGGTTGAGCCATTAAGAAACATAATAGTAATACTCATGACAAATAAAACGTATGGGAATGTGGAGGAATGATATACATAATATCAAATAAAATAAATAATTCCTCTTATTTAAAACAAATTGACATACTTATATTAGCCAGTGCAGTATCCAGATAGAAATGCAGAGAGATTCACGCGCCACATCTAGAAAGAACGTGAACATTTAACACATATCACTTCTAGATAGCAAGGCCAATAACCAACCCACTAACAGTTCCACCCCTCTGCATACACCTCTCAAACTCTAACCAAACACAACAACAACCCTAAAGCACAACAAACCGCATAAACTTCACTACACCGCAACAAAACAAACTAAGCTTCGCACAACAGCACACGACGGCTACTGACTGGAAAGCAGCCCCAAGCTCAGCGAACAGTGTTAACCAAACTGAAGCTGTCAACAGAACATCACTGCTCTCTTGCACGTATCCCGCTCGTTCCCACTAACTCACTCCCACCCCCTTTCCTTTTCAGATCCACCAGGGCACCACAGCAGTGGTGATAGTGTGCGGTACAAATATCCTTTAACATTAACATAGTTTATAATCGCGCAATTCTGGAAACCTCCACCCCCATTGTGTATGCTGCCAGATTGATTATCCAAGTATTCTACCAGTTTGTCAGTCCCAGCATACTAACAATTTGTAAAATCACTACACTCCAAATTTAATTACAATTACTCACAGCAGTAAGTCTACAGTTTTTGTATGTTTACTTTAACAATATCAGTATATTCCCGGTTTTGTTTTATAATCCCAACACACTCCCACTGCAACATCATCAATTCACATATTGACAGTAATGTCCAGTATGATTTTTGTGCCCTCAGTGAGGGGGGGAGGGGAGTGAAGTTCCACTGCAAATCTTTCGGAATACGATATAAAATGGCTTGTAAATGGACAATGGGCGTGCACAATTTACGAACATTCCCATGTATTCTACTTAGCAAAATTGCTACATTTTGCATGTGTGTTTTTACTCCTCCAGCTAAATTATAAACAATCTGAACAAAAGAATGAGGTAAAATTACAAAAATATATGATCACAAACAAGATAGCTATCCAGGAAATAATAAAGGGTGCTCATGGGTGAGACCCTTGTCTATTTCCCTCACAGTGCTGGATTAAACCCTGCGGAGGCCCCTAGGCAGTCGAAATTTTGGGGGCCCACTCACAAATAATCTCCCAATACATTGGCAAATTGTGCCTTTTAGCACATATTGTACAGGCTTGTTATGTGCTGGGACCGCTATTTCACTGATACAGTACATGTATTGACAAAAGTGTAAGTTTTGTCAAATGTATTCTGCAACCAAGTACTTTGTATCACTGCCTCAATGTGTTGAACTCAGTTTCAGAGGCAGTGGCAAGATCATATTTTAAGGCCCGCCCATTCTGTGGCTCTTTTCAAAATGGATCTTACTATATTGGAGCGGCTGCGTTTGCAGAAGATTGCAATAAGTTCACTATGCTGCTCTTTTTTTATTTAGGCGTACAATTTGCACATGTCTAATTACAATAATTACTGACATTTTACATGGAATGTGCATGCCAAAAATGTGCAAACAATCGCCATATTAGAAAAGGTTTGCACACTACAGCATAAAATCTTGAAAATGGTGATTTGAATAAAACGGATGGTCCATTGACTCGTTGCATTATTTAAAATACCCTTGTCATGAAGAAAGCATTGCACAACACTACGAACAAAGACACACATTATACCACCATTCTGCAATCGCACCAACCACCTAACAACCGATAGGGGAGGGGACATGCATATTCAGTGATGGCATTGCAGAAAAGGTGGAGTAGAAGCTTAGGCCCCTGACGGGCCACATACCAGGGTCGTCTGTCTGTAAACCCACACAGTTAGGCAACACAAGGGAGTCTCTTTCACTGCGGCCCCTCCACCCCTGGCCTATGAGTAGGAATCATACGGTAGGATGGCTGTGGCCGAGCCTGGCGGTGGCGAAGGCTGATGCCGCCAGCGCCGTCTGGTCCTCTGATGACTTGACTCCTCCTGCTGGTGCTCCTGCCTGTCTTCCTGTGCGCACCAGCTAGGGTGTGTCTTAGACTCACCGAGTATGTGCTTGGGATATGGCTGGCACGCACGGGCACTCAAGTAAAAAAAAGAAACTGATAAAAATGAAAATACAAGTCGGACCTGGCATTGGGTCACACGTGGATGCGGTGTGAGTCAGACTGATATTGACAAAGATATAGTTTAACTCTGCACAGGCTGCCGGACCAGTGTGTCCATCCCCAAGGCACAAATACACAATCCAAACAAAGCACTGGCAGGCACCAGGACCCGCTAAAAGGAGTGGGGCCCATACGCCAGTGTCTTCTTGGCCTAATGGGTAATCGGCACTGTTCCCTGGCATCATGCAGAGGTTGCTTGGTAGTCCAGGGAACAGATGAAAGCAGGAAGGTGGGGGGGGGGGAGGTCATGAAAGTGGCAATTTGACAGTAGAAAGAGACATCACTGTGGCAAAGGGATGTCAAATTGGAGGATGTCAGGTGCCAGAAAGGGCAAGAAATAAAAGCCAAGTGGTGGAGAGGCGCGGAAAACAGGCTTGAAACTTCTAATAATGTCTCTCTTCATGTCCAACTAGTTGGGGGGCTGCTCTCCTGTGGGTGCTAATGAATAGTTACAGATGTTAGGTAACGGGCAACACTGCAGCATATCAATGGAACTGCCTGTTCGTTTAGTGACAACTTGGAAGCAAGACTTACCACTTCATTTGAAAACAGTAAATGCATATTAACAGAGGAATCCGGAAAAAAAGAAAAACGAACAAGAGCATTCTATCAATTACTTCACAAACTCAAATTACTTTAGCAAAGTTTCCCTTGACGAGTGGCAAAACAGACTCCACTGATACATAGTACCAACAGAACACCCTGTCAATCATGGTTGCAAGAGAGGCCTGGATATAACAGGCAGCCATCATATGCCCAGGGACAGATTCACATGCCTTTCTGACCCCCTCACATGGGAGGTGCACACAGGACTGTACTGCCTTAATAAGACAGGTTGAAGCTCTGTTGCTCAAGTGCAGCCAAGCCCACCCATCTGCAATGTAACTGTGTGTGCCAGATGTCAGAATCATATACCTAGGTGCAGCTCAGATACTGAATGCAGCCGTCTATGTTAGGTACAGCCATGCAGCACCAATACTCAATATAACATGCACAGTCTTGCCATAATATGCTGGGGAACCCCCTAACATGACAATGTTCGATCCTTAACCTAGCACACAGGCAGGACAGTACTAGCCTTCCCTCCGGAACACACCCTCTGAGAGGCAGACTATCCGTTCAGATGCGATAGGGTTGGGCAACGTGCCTCCGCAAGCCTTTGGGGATGAAGAAACATGCTCTTCAATCCTGGCTGGGGCTGCACATTCCTGGAACATGTCAGGCACCAACTAGCACACGACCCTGCAAGTCTGAAAATGTCTTCTATAAACCCCAAACCCTCTACAGGACATCCTTCTGTGATTAATCACCCACGACCCCTATCATATATTTGGTAGAAGCAAGGGGCTATTTTGAGATTTTGAGAAATAGTGGATACATTTCAGCTAATTTTGCGACTGCCGATTCACGTCTCAAAATTGGTCAAAATATTGTTCAAATTAATCATTGAAAACTAACAAGTATTTGTATTTAAACAAAAAGGTTCAACATGGATTTTTCAGTGTCTCTGTTTGTGCCCCAGACTCTATTGTTCCCCTCCCTCAAATGTAGGGTTTGAATAAGAGAGACAGACACAAAATGTATGCTAGATTGTTTTCTGTACATGAAAGTATTTTATAGTGGGAAGGGCTACTTTGAGCAATTGTAGCCAATGCTGAGCCTCTTTATGTGACAATCAATTCATGCACCTCCAAAAATAAACTTACCTCAACATTTGCCACATGACCACATCTTTCTACCACATAGAACCTGGACGATATATGTGGTCAAAATGCAATGTTTTAGACCCCTGCATCACCATTTAACTGATCACATGCGTGATCTTAGGCAAATCATTTGATCTCACTGTGACTTATCCGTGAAAAGTAGAAGTCCTTAGTACTGACTTTGTCCACATTGTACTCTAGAAACAACATTTCCCATCCATTCTATTACTCCATAAATAATAACAGTGACCATTCAGAGAGCACCTGGAAACCAGAAAAATGCCAGTGGTGTGCCGTATAAATCCACATAACATACAGTACACAACAAAATGTTGTTTGTTTCGTGGTTTACTCATAACAATTTCTTGTAATGTTGCTCCCATGATACCATCAATTATCAAAGCCTCATGTCACTTCCTGTAACATAATTTTCTGATTTCACACTGATATCAATACATATGCAAATTAGGCCCCGTGCACGTCCTTTGTCACACAGGCCCTCACACATCATAGAACCTACCCTGGATATTGACAAAGGGCATCATTGTGTACTCACAATTGCCTACATCCTTTCCGGGGCAGCGTCTCACTGACATCTTTTGCCGGCTGTCTCAGCAGAAGCATGTTGGCTACCCATTTTGATAGACTGTTCTTTCAATAGCCTGTCCATTGAGAACACTGCATATCCCATGAAATTACCGCTCCAAAATGTATGTATGTTAATATACGCATATTTTTCTGAAACACTGTAAAAACAATGTTGAGCTCCATTATTTTCCGCAAAAAATTGATAAACACAAATACACAGATTTTAACATTTTGGGAAAACGCTGGAAAACACGACTGAAATTGGCAAAACAAACACTTGAAAGCCAAAAACGCTAATTATATTGTACAAGTCAGGGCCAAAACTCTTTCCTTCAAAATGCACCTTAATGAGGACTGCCTATGACTGACAAATTACACTGCATTTGGCGAACATCTAAAGCAGAGGTTGAATGCAAATATTGAAAACCAGAGGTTGACAGCAGAGAGCACCGAGAGATACCACAGTTCACCAATGCCTTGGCACACAAGCATGTTCCCAGACTCACTCATTGATAGCTTCCATTCCAGAAAGATTGAAAACAGCACATCACATGATTTGAAATGCCCGCTAAGGGTAATAAATGGGAAAGTAGGATTTCATAATTAACAGTGTTGAATGCTGCTTCTATATCAGCACCATCGAAGTAGTGAAATGACTCGAGTCAGCATTAGACACAATGGCGTCCAAAACAGTCAGGAGGGCAGGGCGTTCTCAATGCTATTCTTGGATACTCATCAAGCAGGGAATTAGATTCAACAAATTGCTGAAGTTAGGATGTGACCATTTGCTTTAGAAGGCAACTTTGAAGTTGGGGGGCCATTATTAAGAATAGAGGGATGCAATGATGGATTCTTGGAAAATGTGTGATTCTGGTCTTTTTAAGAGGGTCAGGGATGACACTTGTAGGTAATGATTTATTAATAAATCTACCTGTAAGACTAATTATAGAATCTGAAAAATGATTTGGTGCTACAGCGGGTAAAGCATCTGTTAAGCAGCAACTTGGGCATAGCGTTTTAAGCACTATGAGGATATCTGAAGCTGAAAATTGAAAGCAATTTGGACTTTCAATGTACAACTCATGTGGACCTGTCCCAGTGGTACCTGGGCTCGATGCAGTTTTGCAATATCTGCATTCAATCAAGATGTTGCCCCCCTTTGACATCACCCTTACAGTTGGTCTTTAAAAAGTAATGATAACAAACCTATTTCAGGAAGGGCTATACTGGCGGTAAAAACAGCTCTCTCCACATGGGCTGCCGTGACCTCCTCATTAACACTGAGGGTCTTTTGCGGAACAAGTAGCAATATCCCTGTACCTGAGGAGGTATTTAGGGCTGTGAAACTTGGGGTCAAATTCTCTTCCCGAGTCTGATGCATTATATGTTTCGCCTCATCTCTAGCAGAGTGCCCAGAGAGTACTGCGTGTCGAACAAAAGCCAACTAACGCACTTGATCCTTTCTAACATGACTGCTAGATATGGGGATCTTTGATTTTCCCTTCCCCTGCCCCCTTTGCTGTGGGTACTTTAATATGCCTGGGTGCTGGAAAGCCTGGATGCTAGAAGGTCTGAGGTCTTCTAAGGCTTGCTGGCCTATGACCTTTAGAGATTCTTATATCCGGTTTTACTCTAAGGGTAGTGATGAAACGGGGAGCATTGGAGATCCTGTATGTACTCCCTCCAAAGCCTGCAGCACAGTGCAGTTGGTGGCAAAAATAGGCTATTGTTAAGAATCGGATGGTATGCAGTTCCTGTGCATATGTGTAGTTTAAATATGTTTGGAGTTCTGGTGATAATGTAAATGAAATGGGTGGATATTTTATTTCATGACTAGAAACAGACAATTGTACAAGGCATGATCCATATATGCACCAACAGTCTGTTGTAAGCAACCTATGAGGTTTCAGGTATGACGCATTATGTCTGTATGACTACAGGGGAATTTGCTGTTAACCTTCACATTCTACGACTGAAAATCACATACTGTCACTGTAATATAATGTCCGTTTATTTGTCACATACTCTCTGAGTGGTTCGCTGACGTCTTCCTTGAGGAGTCAAAAGCAAGAGGTTCCTATGGGGTAAGAATAATCTTTGTGCCTGTGAAGGAGCCCAAATCCTAACAGTGTGGTTATACGTGGACCCTATGATTTGCTGTGGGAGTATCCTTGCAAAGCTGGCGGTATGGTGAGCTTCACCAGTTGGCTAAAGCTTTGAACTAAGTTGAGGAGGTACAGTTCAACTGTAGCCTCCGCATGCACCTTCTTGCATCCCCTTGTAAAATCCAGAACAAACTACAACCCCTGGTCTTCGTTCATATGTTTTCATGTATGTAATATGAGTCCTTTTGCATACGGTTGGAACCTAGCCGTTTTAACATCCATGAGATGACATCAGCTGGGCCTTTGACCAGAGAAGATCCGTTTGCGAATGGTTTCTTGATTGAAACCTGAATCCACTTCTGGAGTTTTGCCCACAAAAAAAGCATGCAAAGGGTGCATGTCATGGCCCCGATTTATGGAAAGCCATCAAAATGTTTCAATGAACGAAGAATTATTATTGATACTGGGGATCGTTGCCCTGCCCCAATTCATCATACATGTGGAGGTTCTTCCTCAATCACCTGTAGAATCCTGGATACACCTCTCTGAACATAGAATAAGACACGGGCCAAAGATCAGACTTGCAGAACCCGTGTTTGCAGAGTATCATCCTGATGGCGAAGCTCTGACCCTTAACTGAGAAATCTACAAGGAAACATAACAAAGCAGTGCTCGCCTCCATGTCTTGGCAGCACCTACCCACAAATAAACATACCAGACTAGCGGCATTAAATGGCTGGTATCTGAAAGAACCAGCAGAGATCTGCAGTTGCCTAAGCTGACCAGTTTCTAATGACGGTACTTACCCCCTACTAGTGTCCACAATTAAATAACCATATCTTTACCTTCTAGGAATTGTTGGAGACTACCTGCACCATTCTAACAGACCAGAAAGGTCTGTGACATCATCCAACTTCTAAGTCTGTTTTGTGCATATTTCACCCTCCCTCAGGATTGACCTTCTGATACTGACATAGAAAACCACAAGGGACCCATTGAAACCTTGAATGCCGTCCATACCCCTAAAAGGAGTTAGAATCTTGACAGATCTGTAGTGAGAAAGGGTTTGGCGCCATGTTAGTCCAGTTGTAAAATCAAGCAAAATCCAAATGTGTGCACCTTTCATTGGACTAACAAATATTGTGCTCAGATGGTGGTTCCATGAGCTTTCAAAGTCCCAGAGACCTCTTAATCATATGGTAGTTACAAGGCAAACGGGAAACAGAAGAAAACACGCACACAGCTGGACAGCACCTTTACAAGAAAAAAAGCATGGAATTCTCCCATCTGTGGGCAATAGTTGAAGCACCCTGACCACAAGGGACTATTAAGACTATTGCATGGGGGAAACATCAAAACTCTGCTTCTTTTGTGTCAGGTTGGGCCAGATAATCCTTAAGTGGGACTATGGTGAGCCTGAATGTGAACTCAGCATCAGGACCAATTCCCACTGGATCAATCAAGCAATGCTTTGCCACAGACCTGCTTTTTGAGGTCACCATGAATTGTAGTCACAATGAGATGCATCCACAAAGCAGTCAGGTCAGGTATGATGTGACCATTCCCTCAGGCAGCCCTGTAACCAACCATAAGTTCACAGCTGCCCCAAACACTAATGTATAGGCTCTGACAAGTGCTTCAGCCTGTGGGATTGAGACACCTCTTAAAATCACTTTACTTTTTTGAGCGCAAATCAAAGCCTACCTGCAAAGACATACCACACACATAAAAAATGCTTCTCATTTAGGAATTGCTTTATCCAAATATTAGTGTGCTACTGTGTGTTTTTGTCCAAAAAGCTCTCTCTTATGTACTTAGCCATGACTTTTCTACCACCACTACCAATAGCAAAGGAACGTCAAAGCAAGCCCTCTGCGGTCCATATTAGCGGCCCACTTGAACCAAATACTAATACCAGGGACCCAGGGACAGCCCTTGCATTTCAGCAGTTGTGTGATACAGCTTTTCTTTCAATGAAGGAATGTTTCCTTTCTTCCACTAGTCCAGTGTGGCTGTTATGGGTCTTACTAGAGTTGCAAATAAACATACCAATCAATATGGTTCTAATCTTAAAGTTCTCACTCGGACCAACTGTGGGAATTCAAAGCACTGCAACACCGCAGCAAAGCATGCGTTTACCCCTTGCACTGCTGCAGATTGTAAATCCGTATAGGTTTGATGGCACCGATTGACCTGTTAACTCCACCAAACGTCACACAATCCTGTAATGTGCAGTGTCTTCATGTCTGGGCTCAATGCATTTCGACACATATGACATTGACGCATAAGTAGGCCTAGCAGGCCTCGGCAGGGGTGGGCTGGCAACCAAAAGAGGCCCTGGAAATCCTTTTCAAAGAGGCGCCATCTTACACATTTTTAGGAAGCCTAACCCTTTTCCTATGAGAACATTTGGAACTACCACACAAAAGAGGCCAAGGGTGCTGAGGCCTACCAGGAAACCCTCCAGAGTTCCCTATAGGCACGTCCAACTCCGGGCCTCGGCTATTTCAATTTTCGGCGAATTGCTGCAATTTCAATACAGTCAGGTGTTTCATTTGGCTCTACAATCAGTCATAGTTTACAGCTACGCATATCTTTTTGGCAGGTTCCCAAACAAATAAGTTGTGTTTTAACGGTTGAATCTTCATCACCAATGTCGCTGGCATAGGTATTCCTGTGTGTTGTAAAACCTCACTGATAAACAGATGTGGGCATGCGTTATACAGACAAACTATGATAGCACTGGTTACGTCCCAGCAGAGTCACACTCTGTTAGTAAAAACTGTTTAATAGCCTTATACCCGAGTGCGCGGATTAACTAACAATGTCCGTTACTTTTGTGAGCAAATGGGAACAAAATGATCAAATGTTATTGGTGGAACAATACATGAATCTAGAATTATACGCAGTAATCTTTTTGGCCCACTTGCAAGCAATGATATTGGGTGTAGTGGAGAGCCAAGCAGGGCTCAAGTCGAGGGTACACGCGGTGGGATTGAGCCCCCCCCCACTTTTTTCAGAGGGTGGACTCAGTCCCCACCAGCTAAAATGAGAAACAGTGTACGTCCTCTTTGAATTTATGCATTAAAGCCAACCACGGGGATCGAACCACAGTAGTCAGGGTTGCAGGCCAGACACTTCACCACTGCACTATTTAACCTGATGAAAAATAACAAACAACTAAAGGTAAAATGTTCCATTTCGGTACTGCAAGTTCCAGGGAAAACATGTGTATCAGTTCTTGGAGTTTAAAACATGCATACCTCTTTAATGTTTTCAAAAACACTATTAAAAGAAAATATCCTCTCTTGGTTATTTGTGTGTGTTGATTTTATGAAAGGCAAATGCCATTCGTCCTGTGCAATTTGGGTGGTTATGCAAAGCCAATTTAATGAAATGTGCATATTACACCAAGGTAGGCTAATTTCTGGCGACATCACATCCCGTTGCATTTTCTGATGAGTCCCCCACTTGAATTCTTAGGACTTGACCCCTGGAGCCAAGTACATATGGGGAGCGTATAAACAACTGATGTACTCTGGTTCCTGTAATATTTTAACCTGCGTTTTTGTGTTCAAAACAAAATTTCTCATGCAAAGCATGCTTTACACCACACCCAATGGCGAGAATGCAAAAGTTCCATTTTCTGTGACTGGCCCATTGAGCTCCAGCAAAGAAAAGGAACACCGAGCACTTCTGTTTGCTGGGGATAATGCAGTTTCTGTTGTCTGGGTGGGGTCAGGGGTGGTGCAAACTAATGTTAAGTTTCCACAGGCTTCAATGACATCTTGGTTGGCTTATCAAAAGTTTTTTTTTAAGTATTTCTCAACTTATCTACTCTTCAAATCTCTTTTCTGCTGTGAAGTAGGTAATTCGTTTTTGTTTTGACAGGTTTTAATGCAAACCCACCCGTTTCTTTTAAACAGTTTTCAAGATTACACAGTCCCCAGAATACCATTTTTTTCTGTTGTGCCCACTTTTGGAGCAAATTAATGTGCTTCTCTGCATTTTGAGCCTGGGAACTGTCCACTGTCTTTGGGCCTGAGGGTCGTTCAGTGCTGGAGAACTAGCAGGCATTCCAGTAAACTGAGCTGTTTTCCCAAGGCTGTTCGGGTTTATCCCGTTAAACGAACTAGCCAACTGATGCTCATGGAAATCGTTTCCAAAAGGGAGGCTTAGGTGCAGATATTTCGCAGAGGAGCTTAACAACTACCCAATGTGTGCCCTGTCTCCACAACAACCCAGGAACCACAAAAGGGAGGCGGGCATCAGGTAACAGCCTCAGGATGCTATCCTCAACAAGGAACCTGAATACTGGCCCGGAAGTGGCCTCAGGGTCACCCATGTCTCCTCACTGTAGAACTGGCTGTTTGTGGCCATTCAGGGCTGGGAGAGGGGCCTTCGCTGCTGATCTTTGTATGGACTTGTGCTGGCATTGCTCCACTTCTAAGAACAGCGAGGTGGTCTTTCTGCGGCATTAAGCGCTACACAGAACACAAGCACGGTTCATGTTAAACCTAGTGCCAAATATTACATATTTACTTTATTGTGTACATCCCACTTCCGTGCTTGTTTATAACATTCACTGTTCACACCCAATACCCTTGGATTAGGCCACCTTTTGAGTTGGCTTGGTTCTGGAATTTACCTGCAGTGCCCCAAATAGACTTGGGAGGTATTTACAAGCCTACACATCTACCAGCATAGACCAAGCACACTGACACGACAGGAAACATTTATCCATCTTAGAATACTCCAGAACTGTCTTAGAATCCTAGTGTGATTATTAGCTCAACACATACACTTCGGTGTCATCTCTCTGTAGCAGATGGTCCATACACAAGGGATTAACAAACCTCCATACTAATCCAAGCAGTTTCTCCTGTATCTGTAAACTCCTTTCCCACTTTCTCCCCCTCTCACCCCTTGCTTATGCTATACTTCCCAGCAGACCATGGTTTTGTTACACCTGGTGAGGTCACAATATTCCCCCCTCTTGACACCGGGCTACTACTAGAAGGTAGGACGCCCTCCATTGGTTGTTTTGCTGAATTACTTTAGACGCATTAAGCCATCCTTTTTGAAAATACATGTCACACCCTTACTAATACACACATATATGTGTTTCTGTTGTACACACCAAACACATTTATGTGTACCCAAAATTGAACCCGTCCTGATGAAGGCAGCATATCTTGGTTTTTAATCTATGTATTTTCTTCTTCTGTATCTTTGTACCCTTTGTATTTTAATTCTTTTTATGATTTTGTACCTGTGATGTATTTCTTATAAACATTTGAAACGTTGTGTATCAACTAAAAAATGAAAAAAAAAGAAGGCCGCGTATTTGGAGAACCACGGCCCCGATTCATGAGAACACTGAAACACACTGTGTCGACTACAAACAGAGCAACCATTGACACTGCACAGATAGGAAAGGTTCCATACAACAACAAAAAACATGTGAATTCATCCTCGACTGAGTCAGGGTTTAGAATACTACACTGAGAAGAGACATGTATGTTACTAATAGATCTCAACTGTATACAATTGTCCTTTGTGTCCAAAATTGAAACAATTAGTTATTGTCTGTAACATAGTTTCGTAGGAAGGCCCTACTAAAGCCCATAGAATGTGTATCGATGAATTATTTTTAAGTAAATATGTGTTGTTTGGTACAAATTAAACTACTTACGTTTTGGAACAAATAGAAAAGACTAAATACCAATTGAATATTTGAACGATTGGGGCGTGACATAAATAGCCCTGATCACTTGTACTTTTTTAGTTTGACAATATTACTCTGGCAGGGATTCAGTGCTTTAAAACTACTACGGTGGTGATTAAGCATATTACAAAATCACAATAACATGACATAACACACTCAACAATTACATGGGCATGGATGAGCGGGCTAAGAAACACTTGCACCTTGGCCAGCCTTTCTGGATTATGGAATCCTGGCCCAGGAGGCAGCTGCCCTTTTGTATCAATGCCTATTTGTGTTGCTCCCCATTACCTAACTCCAGCACCCCTTCCATACCATAACAGAGGCTGGCCTTCTATGTTGCAATGAGGCTGAAAACTGTCCTTCGATCCACAAGAGAATGCTGGGAATATTTAACATATTCAAGTCGAATTCTTGGCCTCTCCCGCCAACCTAAAAATAGCCTCGATTCATGTCATGAAAGAAGTAAACGGCAACGGCAGCAGGGGAGAGCTGGCAGAATCAGCATTTTCCCGCTCGTTGATATGGTGTGCACGTAGGATACTGGGTGGCGTGACGCATGCGGCGAGCACCATTACCACGGCCGCTGCCAGGTCAGAGCCTTATTCAGCAAGTTGTTTGTGACAGAAGCCTTCATCCGCGTACCGACTGGGGGATGGATGGAGAACAGGGGTGGCAGCATGGCCCCACACAGGCTCCACAAGGAAGCACAAATAAATGTTTCGGACCAGTCTACGGCACCTTCATATTCAGATGCTCCTCCTGAGACAGCCATCAGGATGGCCTTGCAGGTGGTAGAATGTGTCCCGGCCACAGGACACTCCACCAGGATAGCAAATCCGGTTGTATTCCTGCTGTCTTTGGTAACAGAAAATGCACCCTGGCGGGGAATAGTGTAATTATTGTCTCCAGCAGTTACTCTGAACAGTGTAGTGGTAGGCTCTAGATAAGGCTGGTTGCGTGATGTGCAAATGTTGTGGACATCAAGCACGACAGAAATAGGCATGCTTTTGTCAAACATTAAGTTCAGGTTACTATACCACAAAGACTATTCTGGGGTGTCTTTAAACCTTGAATTCTGTAAGAGATATAGGACAGTTTGTGGCTATCTCAATTTGTTAAAAGTCAACTGCACACTGGTACTTGCAGTCCAGCCTTTATATTGTGTGTATGGGAACACAAACCAGGAACACTTTTTAAAGCTTTGTTTCTATATATATCTATATATATAGATATATATATATATATATATATATATATATATATATGGGCAACAAGAGTGTGAATGAAGAATTATTAGAATTATCATAGAGGAGTTACTTCACATGAATATTCTTGTTCTGACGCAGATGTGAAAACATATACGTTTTCAAATAAATAGTTTTCGCCCAAGGGGGCATGCATTGAAAGAAATATGTGGATTTTCAGAGTACTTTGTGTAATCGTACATGTATTTCAGAATTCTGGGAGGGCAGTCCCTGCCATTCATCCGATGCAGTGATGAAGTGAGCACTGTTAAGAAGTGCAATAGTAACATCTGTTATTTACAATTCACAGAAGGTAGTGGCATGCACTGAGCCCCAGTGAAGTTTTCTCCATGCACCAGAGAGAGACTATCTCTGCAGGCTCTGGGTGGTACTTAGGAGGACATAAGGGTACCTGCGTTAGAGCCTTGGCATGTAGTAGTAGTAGTAGTAATCATTTATATAGCACCTTTCCCATTTATATGGCCTCAAGGCGCTGTGTGGTAGGAACTCCCTCAGGACCTTACTCCATCTATGGGAATATTCTCCGAAAAGGCTTAAAGGTTGTGTGTGCTTTTGGCCAAGATTAGGAATTAGGTGGGCTGGCTAGGCTCCAGTAAGCAACCCAAGAGGTCAGGCATGTGGATGGGTGCTGAGGGAGACCACCTAGGGATCACAGTGTTGAGGCAATTCTGGTTTAAGGGGCAAAGCCGTTACATGTGCAGCTAGACAGAATTAGTTGTAGTCGTAGCTGCATTTTATAGTGTGTGGATAGATAGCCGTGCCTGTGGCAGATGTCCACTGAAGTGGTGCATTTATATATCCCTTAAGATCAGATGGAGCTCATCTTTGATCTCGCTGTGTGATCTGATCGTCTGTGGGAAAAGGACAAGCTACCCTCCTATGCATTCCTAGGCACTATAGAACGCTACCCTCATAGTCCTCTAAGCACAAATAGACCGGCTATCATATACCATCTACTGGATGTGGCAGACAGGCTGCCTTAAGATCTAGGGTCATAGGATTTTCTAGGACAATAGACAGGCCACCCTTATAGTTTTACTCTAGATCTTCTAAATTCCCTAATAGGCTACCATCAGGCATCTTCTGGTGCAGTAACAATGATATCATTATGTGTTAGATTGGCTAACTTATAGATCTTCTAATTGCAGTGGACAGGTTCACCATCAGATATCTTTGAGCACAATAGACAGGCTAACATTATAAGGTGCCACCCACAGTGTCCAGTTCCAGATCTCAGTGCAATACATGTGCCACCCTTTACAGTTTTTTCTAAGCTAACCTATCCATTTTAATTATATAAGCAATACATGTGCCAGCCTCCACAGTGTCTTCTAAGTTAACCTATCCATTTTAATTATATGAGCAATGCATGTGTTATTCTTCACAGATTCTTCTAAGCTAACGTGCCCAATATCGTTCTACAAGCAATGCATGTGCTAGCCTTCACAGTTCTTCAAATGCAATGCAACTTCTAATCTAAACACTTTCTTCTAAACACAGCACATGTGTTAGCCTACCCAATATCTTCTACCCCCAAATCCATCTAAGTGCGACACATTTTCAGCTCCTACAATTAAACTAACTGTGACATATTTTCTGCCCCTGAATTACAACTAGATGTAATATGTTTCCTACTCCAAAATTACAGCTACGTGCAATACATTTTTACCCCACAATACAGCTAAGTGCAATAGGTTTCCAACCCCTAACCCCAAGAAATACATTTAAGTGTGTGCCTTTCCTACTCCCAAAGTACAGCTAAGTGCAATACAGTTTTACCCCAGAATACAGCTAATTGCAATACATTTCTGACATTTCCTACCCCCAAAATATAGCCAAGTGCAATACATGTCTTATCCCCCAAATCCCTCTAATTGTAACACCTTCCCTACTCCCAGAATACATCTGTTTGTTTGTTTGTTAATTTGTAGGGTGCACCAAACGTTTAGGTAACTGGGCGCAGCAGAGTACAAAAGATACTTATAGCTTAGTTACAAAGTAGAGATAGATAGAGATAAGGTACATACATGTAATAAATGCATAGTCAGAATAAAGTACAATAAATAGCTGAGTACAGGGGTACAAGCGGACTCAGATTCCTAGGCTAGTACAGATCTATTAGTCATAATGGTCATTGGATCGTAACCAGTTAACTGTGTTGTGTCGGAAGCTGTAGTGGGACTGTTCTATTCTGAGTTCAAGTGGGAGAGCATTCCAATACTGGGTGGCTTTTACTAGAAAGCTGTTGCTGCCTGTTTTTTTTAGCCTGAATTTAGGTATTAGTAGACAATGGGAGTTGACCGCTCTAGAAGGGCGGGTTGATGTTCTTCTAATTATTCTTTCCATGACATAAGGGGGGGCTGTGTTATTTAGACATTTGAAAGTTAGCAACACTGTTTTGAGGAGGATCCTATCACTGATTTTAAGCCAGTGATGGTCTCTTCTCATATTGGATACATGATCTCTAGTCGGGAGGTTCAAGGTCGTTCTAAGGGTATTGTTTTGCAGTGTCTGGATTTTATTAATGGTGTATGTGTTAGCTCTTAGATAGAGGGCATTGCAGTAATCAAGTTTGGATAATATTAGGGCATTGGCTAAGATAATGAAACTGGATTGTGTAAGGAATGTCCTGCATGATCTCATAAGTTTACAGGTATAGGCGGTTGAAGAAGCCAACAAATGTACCTGTTTTTTCAAAGTTAGGGTGGAGTCCAGGTAGAAGATTAGTGGCAGAGCCGAGAATTAAGATCTCCGTTTTATCGTCATTCAGGCAGATTGCCATCCATACCTGAATGAGGATGTACATTTCATTTACCAAGGCCGTATCCGAGGCAAAATTGCCAAAAGGGGAATGAGGATTTGGGTGTCATCAGCATAGTTCGTGTAGGTGACACCCAGTCTGTCCAATTTGTCAAATAAGGGATTGGTATAAATATTATACAAAGTTGGCGAGACACAAGATCCTTGTGTAATGCCACATGTTGTTTGAATTGGGTCTTCCAATGATGATGTGGGGAAGACTCGCATAGTCCTCTTGTCTAGGAATGATTGGACCCAGGCTATGGCCTCACTTGAGAAGTGGGCAGCCGATGCTAGGTGTTTACATAAAACTGCTTGGTCCACCAAGTCAAAGGCTGCCGACAGATCAAGGAGGAGCAGCATGGCAGTGTTTCCTTTATCGTTGAGCTCGTCAATTTGTGCCTTGAGGTCAATTAAGGCTGTCTCCGTGCAATGTTGAGGTCTAAATACGGATTGGCGGGAGCCCAAGAGTTACAGTCTCAAGATAGTTCTGAATTTGAAGATAGGCTACTCTATTATCTTGAGGAGGAAGGGGACCGTGGTGATGGGCCTATAGTTAGTAGGGATAGATGGGTCTAGTGTTTGTTTCTTGAGAAGAGGTCAAACCCAGGACTCTTAAGTTGCTTTGGACAGTATTGGAAGAGAAGGAAGCATTAATTCATTTAGCGATGAAAGGGGCCAAATCTCTTGCAGCATCCTTAATTATTTGGCGGGACAGTTTTCCCCTTTACAATTGGAAAGTTTTAGGGATGCAATGATTTTTTCCTTTTCCTGAATGGATACTTTGGTGAATTTGAATGGTGCTAGGCTAGGCTTATCATTAGTGAGGATAGTAGTAGACGTCTCAGTAGAGGGCAAAGATGCTTTTGTGTAGCAATTTTGGTTTGCAGTGTAGTTAATTTATTAGCTAGGGCATTCTGGATGCTAGTGCACCATTGTTTTTCTTTAGGTAGGTTGTCAGGAGGTGGTGTGGGTGATTCTAGTTCTGAAAGGACCACAAACAGTTCCTTGGCATTTGAGATTCTATCATTGAAAAGATCTTTTTTTTGTGCAGATAATTTCATTCTTGTAGTTGTTGGCCAGGAGTTTCATTGCAATTTGTTTTCGTCTGTCGGGAAATTTCGCCATAAGGCTTCTAGTTTCCTCTTTTGTAATCTTAATTCTTTCAGGTGTGGGATAAATCAGGCGTTAAGGTGTGCCTGCTGTTTGCTCTTGCATAACTTGAGAAGCACAGTAGTGTCAAGGGCCTTTGTCATAGTGTTATTGTAAAGCTCCACTAGAGTATCAGGATCTGAGTTACTTGAGGGAGCATTTATAGCAGGGAGAAGGAAGGGTAAATGTTTGTCCGGTGTAATATTTTTCTTTGATCTAGTGGGTAGAGGAGGTGCCATGATTTTATTGTTGGCTATTTCTTTGTCTAAGGTTAGGCAGAAGTAAATTAGATGGTGGTCAGTCTATGGTTGGGAGGTTATTTTAGTAATATCAATGTGACAGTTCAGGATGGCTACCCAGTCTAGGGTCCTTCCTTTGTCATGAGTTGGAGAGAGGACATTTTGTTTGAGGCCATGTTCAGCAAGCATAATTGCTATTGCTTGGCCTTGTTTATCCTCTGGATCATTGAATCCTAGATTAAAGTCGCCAAGAATAAGTAATTGAGAGGAATCTTTAGTATTATTTGCTATGAGGCTAGAAATATCCTCTTCAAATGTGCCATCCTGGTGGCTTGTATATTAGATAGTTAGTTAAGGTGCGACAGGGGGATATGGGAAGTTTTGCATTGAGTAGTTCACATGAGTTTAGTGGGGGTAGAGTTGAGAGTCTTAGGTCGAGGTCAGCTTTAGCTATAATAGCTAATGCACCTCCTCTGGCATTTGGTCTGTCCATTCTGATTAAATGATAATCCTCCGGAATAGCTAGTGAAAGGGCTGGGCCCGCTGCCTTATGCAGCCAAGTTTCAGTAACCGCTAGGAAGTCTAGGTTATCAGAGGTTAGTATTTCAGCAATTTATGTGGCATGAGCCACTACAGATCTGGCATTAACCAGCACTCCAGATACCGTGGTTGTGTTAGGTAGTCTGTGTGGTTCCATTCAAGCTGGTATTTGTTGTTTAGGTTTAGCACATAGTGTCATTCATGTAGAAGCTTGCTCAGGGTAAGAGGTATTTTGTTTGTGGCTAGAGTGGAGGTTTCGGTACTTGCCGGTAATAGTTTTAGGCTCGTAGAGGTAGGAAAGTATGGCTCGTAGCCTGGTATTTCTGTCGGGAGTGGGGCACGGTACATACTTAGTTTGGGACATTGTTAAGAAGATAATTAGTAAGGTGAGCAATGACAGAAGGGACCCCAGGGTCTTTCTGATAAACATCATTTTTGAGTGGGGGTGGAGTAGATTCAATGTGGTAGTATGGTAAAGTCTAGGGGCAAATCACTCAAAGTGTAGTGTGGTATGCTAATCTGATCTAAGTAGGGCGGTTGTACATCAAAATAGTCACATTTAGCATAAACAGGGCAAATGCAATATTACATAGGCTATCTGATAAGGGGTATGGCTTAAACATCTAAGTGCAATACATTTCCTACTCCCCAAAATCCATCTGAGCCTAATACATTTTCTACCCGCAAAATAGAGTGTTGAAAGAAAGAGGACTAGGTCATTCATAGCTTCTGCCCTTCTGAGCCCAATACCACACAGGTGAGAAATGTTACTAAAACAACCGTATTGCCCATATCCCAGGCAAGTACAGCAGGGGATGGACACGATCTAAGCTAAAGATGGCAAAAGTAACAAAACTAACATTGTGACAAAACATGTGCATGCATTAGACACAAAGCAAATATGAACTCAACATGTAGAACACGCCCACTAGGTAATATATTCACTAGTACATGAAGAATATTAGCATAGCATCCATAAAACATGATTAATATTAACATAAGTAATGTATAAGCTGAATGCAGCATGTATGACACACAAATACAGCTCACTAATAGAGAAACACAAGCGTAATGAACAGCCAGCCTTTCCAAAATAGAAGTTGCAGCACGCTATCAAATAGACAAATAGACAAAGCCCTCAAGGTTTCAAGAAAACACAACATGATGAACCCACAAAAACACAGATCTGTGCAGAGCTCAGGCAGGAGCTGGCAACCACAGCTAAGGTTGCTGCAAATTAAGGGAAAGTCAGAATGTTGCAGTGAAAGAACGAGAGCATTTTCTAGGACAAAAGAACGATACTCACAGATTAAAGTTTTATAAGAGTTTAACCAGCCTTTGCAAGCAAGGTGCAGGACAACTATAAGCCAAAACACTCCATGAAGAATAACTCAAGAGTGTCCCCAGTGGCAAGAGAACACAGAACACTTGCATCAATATTAACTAAACTCCCAATAAATGCAGGGCAAAATGGTTCCAAACACGGTCCCATCATATGTGACCCATAATTTAAGAACACTCTCTATTAAACTGCCCTTTTCTCCTAATTTCTGATCCCGCCTTTTATGATCTGACCTTTGTGTCCTCTGGATATTTCATTTTTCCTATCGATGTTGTGTATTGTAAGTTAATGGTTGTCTATTTCTCAGTGCCCTTAAGCCTTTGGGTACCTGGTCGTGCTATACGAATTCAATAACATAACACAACATATTCATTAGCAACAAACATAGATGGGACACCTGCCTTACTCCTTACACTTATCCTCAAACTGGAGACACCACACAAGGCCAAATGCTAAGAAATCACCCTGGCTCATGGCTTAGAAATGAGGGATGGTATTGTTTTTAATTGAAAGGAAAGCAGTCTGTGGACCTCTGTCCCCCTACTCATGTCTGGCTCATGTCCTGATGACCTGTCAGTTGTCTGAGGTTGGTTAGTAAGAAGCCAACCAATGAAAATCCCCAATGTAATTACATATTACCAAAATTATGGCTTTTTATCTTTGTCAATTTAGAGGTGGTCCCAGGAGAAAACATCAGGTAAGTGTTACTCAATTAGAAATAGTAACACCTACAGAATGAATATGTAATCACCACCACTAACCAATCCTGTTCCCCGTAGGTTTTGGTAACTAAGATTACAGTATGTCAGTTATGACACATGTTGAATATATAAACCATTCTTTTTTATGTAACCATTGAGCGCTCCAAGAATGGAATGCTTGTATGCGTCTCTGCTTTATTTTGAGGATAATAAAGCTGTGTTTTGTGTTGCACTTTGTCTACTGCCATTATATGTCAACCTCAAAGCTATTTGTACAGTGCACCATCACCACCGGAATGGTCCCGAGGTGCTCTGGTGGATCTCAAAGAGGAGGGGTGGGTGGTTAGTAGGGTGGAGTGGGAATAGGCGAGTGAGACCTGTGATGTCCTGTTGGCAGTTCAGTTCGGTTTTCAATGTCCGCTGAGCTTGAGTGCAGTTATCAGATTGGATGAGAGTTCCCATGTGCCATTGATATGGGTTATGGGTTGTTTGTCTTTTGTTGCAGTGTGGTGAAGTACATGTGGATTGTGTGAAGAACTGGTTGTGTGGGTTTTTGTGTGAGAAGTGTATAGGGAAAGTTGAGGTTTTCTAGCTGGGTTATTAGTTTTTTTTTTTACCTCTTAGTCTTTGTGTTTCTTTGCTCCACATCTATGGTTATTCTGTGAGTTTGGTATTGTAGCTTGTCCATCTAGTTGGCAGGTATCATGACGTGGCAGTTTTCCTCTGTGCTACTTAAGTGGTGTGTGTACCAGGTTGGAGCACGTATGTTCTCCCAACTTGGTGTTGGCGATGTTTACTTTAGAGTACAGTTTGAACTGACTCCAGAAGCTCTAGGTAATTTGGGACTTTCCAGACCATTTTAACAGATGGTAGAAGAAGTGATGGTTCGCTAGGTGTCATGGGATCCCTGTCGAGTCCCTGACGACTGCGGGGTTGACCTATGGGGAATGAAATTGCGCATAAAACAGAGGTTGACAGGAGCTCCCTATGGAGAAAGTCCAGTCCGGTCACTGCAGGCTGCCCCATCGGGCGTGAAGGGTTGTGAGGCTGATAGGGAAAACCGACACCAAAGACCTTCAGCAGATCCACGGATGTAAGTATGACAGCCAGGCAAAATGGAGGGGGGATTGTGATGAAATGTAGAGATAAATGATGAAGAGATAGCTTCTGAGAAGGGTCAGGAAAGATCACGTGGTGAACCTCATCACAGGGCAACAATAAAAGAAACAAATACTGCACCAGGAGTTGGGAAAATGGCAGTAGTAACTGCTGGTGCCAGCCTTATGTTGTGAGATAGTTTAGGCTTTGTAGAAGTGGTTTTGTGGAGCGATTCAAGGAGCGTGGTTTGGTGTGGGAGCAGCAACATGGTGCTACTCAGAGCGTGAGTGATGTTTGTGGTGTCACTCAGAAGGATTAGAATCAACAGCAAGATGGGACTGTTTGGAATGGGAGTGGTTTCATTGTGGTGCCGCTCTGAAGGATTGGGTGATGCAGGTAGCGTGGTCGCGGAGAGAGATGGAGAAATATTAATTGTAAGAGAAGTATTGCTTGGGAAGTGTGTGAAAGGGAGATAAAAGAGGATGAATTAGAATAAGAATTAAGTTTGTTAAGTATTGGTAAATTATGATGTGACATATTGACATGGGAGACACGTCTATCATTCACCTGTGCAAAGCATTACCCAGGTATAATGAGACAATTCATAAATACCACACACATACAAAACATATTTTGCCCTGGCCACAAGAAGGCACTCACTCGAAGACCGTACTGCAACAGATGTGCACCTATTTCCATGCCGTGTATAAGGGAAAACAGTTCCAAAATCGACCAGCCATTCTGGAACGAAGGAAAATGTATATGGGGAGGAGGTAGAGGAGCCACCTGTGAAGGAACGGCTGCTTAATTAACATGACATAGATGGTATAGTACTCACGGCTCCTCCTCCTCTTCCCCAGAGCAGTGATCCTTCTTCAGAAGCACAGGGATTGTATCCATTAAGAGCATTAAAAGAAGCAGCAGGGTACACTAATCCCACATATGCCCCCCCCGCGTACAGTAGTGAAGTAATTATAAGTGGAGAAAAAAAAGTAAGCAAAGACCAGTGCCCGCACATGTGGAATATGTCGAGCACTGCGGCTTACAAGCAAAACTGACAGAAGCTGAGGAGGAGGTTCAGAGATAGAGAGGAAGGCAGGGTACAAGGGATGACACAACGACCATACCAAATGAATGGGTAGAATGACAGATAATGCTCAATGTAGATGGAAAGGGCATGGATGATTTCATAGAAATGGAAGTCAGAGAAAGACAAAAGAAAGAAGAAGAGAAGAGGGCACAGGAGGAGAAAGAAAGAATGAAAAAGAGAGGAGAGAGAGACAAATGGAAGGAATGAAGAAGAAAGGGAGAGGGAGAAGACGTGGGAGGAAGAGAGAGAAGAAGAGATGAGACGAGAAGAAGAAAGGAAAAATGAGAAACAGAGAAGTGAATAGGGGAAAGAGAAAATAAAAGAGGAAGAAAGGGAAAGAGAGAGGCAATGAGATGCAGAAAGAAGTAGGGAAAGGCGATGAAAAGAAGTTGATGATATTATTAGGGGGGATATGCTCCCAGACAGAGAAGGAGACAGGAAATGTCACCAGAAAGAACGAGAGCAGAGTTTAGAGAGATGATGCAAAGAAGCAGATGATTTTATGATCAGACATGTGGTGTCAGATAACGAGGATGAAGTGGCAATGAGAAGAGGTTACAGCCCAGATAGGAAAAGGAAGGATGACATTGGAACAATAGGAAGTTGGAGAACAGGCAAGCCAGAGGAAGGCAGAAATATAATGGAAGTGATGAGTGGGACGTGTAGGAGGCTTCCCCTGCAACAACTAGATTTCCAGGATAGAGAGGACAAAGATGATGGAGACAGTGATGATACAATGTTTCAAGATGAAGAAGACAGGGAAAGCAAAGAGGAGGCAGCATGATCCACCTCCATGCATACACAGATAGGGGGAGAGGTAGTTTGGACAGAGATGGAGGAACCACCAATAAGGACACAGCCCATTGAATATATCATACACCCGAATATGCAATCAAATAGTTTAGAGGAGAGAACACCATATGTGAATAGGCTGATGAATTTACAAAGATGAGAGAGAGTTAGTATGACAAGATGCAGAGACAAAGGGTGTGGCTGCACTCGGTCAGGGGGCAGGATTCGCATAATTATCCTTATTGGAGAAAGGGGGGGGGACTGCCTCAGTATGCACCATGGCCACAGATGGACAACAATAATCTAATTAGCAAAATGCCATCACTCACATCGGTTCAGGCAAATGGATCTATGAATTAGAGAGAATGACAGTTGGAATTAACCTAGCATTAGGCAACATAAAGAGCCTGCTTGCTGCATCATTAGGGGGGCAATTGGATGACATTTGGATTCGGGCAGGATATCCCGGGGTGACAGCACCAAATACTAACCATGACAGGGCACCTTTAAATAATTGCTGAGCTAACATATGGTGATCACTTAGGGTACAGTATCCAGACTTATCAGACATGTGCACCATTATGACTTTTGAAATGAGAGCAGATGAAGAGCCGATGGTTTATAGCCAGGATATTCAAGAAAAACAGCGTATAGAAACTACAGAACAGTGGGAAAAAAACATAACCATTTTTTATCACATTTTATGTCGAGGACTTCCTAAGGAAGTGCAAAGTCAATTGATGAAGATTGTGGGGATGGAAGTGAAGCCATGGGCGGAGACTGAGTTCATTATTGTTCACCATTGTTGGTTAAAACAAAGGAAAGACAAAAAGAAAGTTGAGGACAGGAAGATTGAGGAAGCAAAACTAGTTAAAAAATAACTGTCAAATTTCTCAGCAGAAGGATCAGTATTGATGAGTGGGGAAGACAGTTATAACACAAAAGAGCCACAGCAGGTAAAGCCAGCAGCAAAATGGCAGTACGGAGATAGTATACTTATTTTCCACAATGGCAAGGGTTTGCACCCAGAGGCAGAGAGTTTGGATTACAAGCTCCAGAAGAAGGATTTAATGGAGGGCAACCTGGATTTGTTGGACATCCACAGCAGTGTTGGACATGTGGGATGAGAGGGGCCACATATCACACGTATGCAGAAGCAGAGGAGGGATGCATCAGCACTGGCAAGCAGCAGACACAAGAGGAAGGACAGCATAACCAGACAATGTAGTGTACAACTACCTGAATATTATGGCCAAGATCACATGCAGTATCAAACACAAGCACCACAAATACAACGGATACAACAGGAGAGGCCACCCCAGACATCAATGCAGGCACAGCAGGCACCAATGTACACACAGGCATTCGCACAACAGAAATCATTCACAGCATGACATGTGAACATATTGCCACAGGCACCTACACCTACAATAGGGGGTGTGACAGTAGTGGGAGGGAATCCTTTCTCCAGCATAGGACTGCACATGTATCCACAATAGGACTGCCCAAAGAAACACTTGATGTGTTGCATCCTATCGATTACACCAGACCCACAAGAGGAACCAAGGTCCATAGGTGACAAAACATGTTCCTTCTTAGCAGGTATGGGTTGACTTGGTCTTGTGCTAAAGAGGGAAGATTCCCAATGTCAGGCATTGCCAGGAATGCACTACCCATTACATGGTGCAACTACCCATTCCATTCCCATAGGAGCACACAACATGTCCATGACGTTATCATATTCCTGCATGATACCAGTTAACACATTGGGTAGAGACTTGTAAACATGACATTAACAGACCAGGGAATAATATGTTATACCCCAGGGATCCATTTTGTGAATACACACGAATTCATAAATGCATGTTATGGCCAGGAAGCACAAAGGGGAGTGCCACTAGTCCCGGAGGTATTCCTTTACGGCAGAGGTCTTCAAACTGTGGGGCGTGACCCCCAGGGGGGTGCAGCCACATCCCCAGGGAGGTGTCAAAGCCAAGCATGAAAGGTATGTTTATCTTCATTTATTTTGTATTTAAATATGTGTATGAAATGAAGAAGGTAGTTGCACTTATTCCTTCATGCGCCAGTTTTAGTTAAATGAGAAACAAGAAGTGACTCCACTCAATTGGAATGTAGTAATTGTGGATTTGTATTATTTAGAACAAGTGCCCTTTGTGATAACACGTGTTTCAACGGTCTGCGCCGTTTTTCTCAAATCAGGGCCAATTGTATTGTTGTACATATTGAACGTGGCTTGTCAGCATAGCAAACATGTAAATTCACGGGTTAAATCCCAGCCTCTGCAGTCAAAAATACGAGCTCCGTACAATTCTGTCCGACAAGGGATATTAGTGCCTTCAGAATACCCATGTAACACAGCTGTGTACTCGGGGGTGGGGGAGAGGGAGGGACAAGCAACATGAGGGTCATAGAGATTTATCCTGGAATTATGCCCTCTGAATAATATTGTTGAGGCAGAATTCCCATTGGTTCCAAAACAAGCCTTAATATTATGTAACATCCCATCAAAATTTAAATACTTTACAGTGATACATCTAAATAATGCCTTTTTCTCATGCCCCTTGCATGAAAAGTAGCAGTATTTGACCTTCTTTACTTACTGTGGAATTAAAATGAAACATACTCAGTTACCTGTAAGCGATATTCAATCAACACTACAGCTAATTCAATGCCTAGTCTGGGATGATGAGGAAAACCCTTATTGATGTATTTTTATATCCAGTTCAGTACTCTGGATGACAACCTTTGTATAACACCCCCCTCTTACAATCCCCCTGACCCCACTGAGCCAAGAAGTAGGTTTGTTTTGCAAATTAAAAGGTTTATTTGAAAATTTAAACAATATATATATCACACTTCTATAAATAAATTGATAATGGATATTACACTTGTGAATATGAGCAGTAATCAGCAAGAGCTAACTATGAATAGGAACAGAAGAACAAGGTGGAAAAGAATGCTTTATATGGTTCAAGGAAACGCAAGGTGGAATAAAATGCAGTACAGAAATAACTTGTTATGAAAGGTAATATGATCACTTTTTCTTTTGACAATTCTTTCCCCCCCCTATGCAATACCAGAAATGGAAGGAGAGCACACAGTCTTCAAGAATCCCAACAAATCACACTTTATAATGCAATACACAGTTCCAGTTCTCCCAGCAAGCTTAGGTAAAACAGGGATGAGTTTTAAACACAGGCGAATTACTTTAATGTGGTTTGCAAGGAAGTGAAAAGGTGCTAAAATTGCTTTTAATTCCCTCTAGAGGTTTAGGGTAGGTGATGGCTACTTTATATTAGTTCAGGCTCACTTTAACAATACTCTATGAATGATTAGCAGATTGCAAACGAATTTTAGCAAAGAGAAACAAAAAGCTGCTGATTTCTACAGATGAAGAAATCGGGCCAAATCGCAAATCGCGGTAAATTTTGCGAGTGCATGTCTCGCGATTACGGGAAAAGTATAGGGAGTAGGAAGTCGGTTCTAGGTTCGTTGGAAAGCCTAGATTGTAAGCTTTCAGACGGAAGTTAAACTACGTTCCTAGCCGAAACGGTTCCAGAGATACGGACGATTAAATAAAGGTAGTTTTTCGGATTTAAAGTAAACTCAAAATGACAGGTGACAGCTTGCAGCTGCAGAATTGACAGGTGACAGTTGTGCAGCTTCAAAAATGACAGATGACAATTTCTAGGAGGCAGTTCTACTTAGGTTAAAATAGTTTGGATTAGATTATTTTAACTAAGAGATTGGTTCTGCACAGTTCTGCTAGGTACTCACAATATAAATTTGAACTAGGCCTCGTCACGGATCTGGTCAACACGTCTGGCTGCGGTTCTGTCTGCTCGGCGGGTCAATCATGCACCGGTTCTGCTCACAGCGATCTGGGTCAGCTCTGCTCTGCTGGTCTAGCCTCTCTGGATTCTGGATGTAACACTGCTTTCTGGGTACTGCTACAGGTTCTTGCAAAAATTCTCGGCAAAACTTCAAACCGCTCGCCCGGCTGTTGAATAGTTTGGTTAGTTTTGAGGCCTGCTGAAGAGGATTCAGCTGGTGGATTCAGGCCTCTCTGCTACAAATTCTGGAGTTAATTTCTGCTACAGGTTCTGGAGATTGATGGATTTGAAGTCTGGATCTCTGGATGTGAAGTCGTCGGTCAGCATGCTCCGCAGCACATGGAATTGAATGTCTCTACCTGTCCCAGCAGTCTCTTTTTATGTGTTTTGGAAAGTGGCTGTGTGCATTGGTCATAACTAAACCTGCCCCTCTCACTTATCATTGGCCAATTCCTCCTCTCTCCCTTGATTGGGGGAAGGAAATGGATTGTCATCATGATGAGGTCTGTTTATGGGTCAGAGGATCCTCCCCTGGTCAGTTTGCCCACAAATCTATATTTGATTCAAATACATCTTTCCCAGATACACAATTTGTTGAAATTACATGTACACATTATATATTCCTTATGGTCCATGCTTGTCCGCCTCTGATCTTCCTGGGGGCTTGCATTAAAAAATGACAACATTTTGCGCGTTTTAACTAGTTTTGCAATATCGGACATTTACCCAAAATTACACACATGTGCGCAAGGAGTATGGACATTAATTGATGAAGTGTCAGATTTTTAACATGCAGACATTTGGAGTAAGACCCTATTTTCCGCTAGCAACCCCCCAGAATACATCACAGGGTCCTAACGCCTCTTAAAATGTTCACAGAAAAATCACAAAAATAATGATATTACTTATATAATTCTGACAAGTCCGCACTATGAGTTATCTATCTTTTTAAAATTATGCTCTGGTCAAAAAGGGGTGTGACTTCCCACATCACAGGGTGGAATAACTGGTTTATCCACTTCCCCCAAGCCAGCTTGTTCACAGAGGCACAGCTGCCCCCCAGTTTCTCCCAAGAGGAAGCTATTTTACGACACCCCCAATGTAACATTTGCCTGAGTCAAGGAAGTTGCATTGTTCTGTCCCTTCCAGTTCCCAGGTGCTCCACCCCTAATCTAATCAGAGAGGTGAACTCCTTTTGGCAAGGGGCAGCAGGATGCAGCTAGGCCTGGGAAGAGTGGCTGTTGATCCAGTTTCAACTCCTGTCGGGGGTAGTTGTCAGGCAGAATTCAGTTTCATTAAGCCAGGTTTCAGCTAAATGTCACTTTTTGTTCCCAGTTTTCTACATTCAAATCAAACTGACAATTTTTACCTATACATTAAATAATTACTTCCTTCAAGTCATTTCAGAATATAGTTTTACATTGTATCCACCTCTTAGCAAGTCTTTCCTTGGTCTGGTTTTGTTTCATTTGTTCAGTTTTACACACAAGTCTGGTGGTTTTAAAACACCGGCTTTCTGATAGTGGTGAGTACTGGTAATGCAACCATTTTTGGGATTAAGAAAATGAATTCTCCACAGTGCTGAATTGCTTTTTGGCAATCAGCATTGCCATTCCCAATGGTTTCAGGCTACTGTGTGTGTAGCCCAATGGTGGTTTTAGGCAGTGCCCTCCTGTGCTCACAACATAGGCAAACATGGGTGGATTCATGTTTTCCATGTGCACTCTCTCAGGAGTTCTGGCCATCATGATGCCAGTACTGCACAGGTTTATGGTAGGGCTTGGAGGCATGGGTAAACACATCCCACATCACCCTCCATCTTAACCAAAGGTACTGCAGATGGACTTGAGGAATGTAAAACTTGACAGTGCAGTCAACCAATATGAGAGTGACATTTTGGTTTGTAGGATCACAGAAGAAGAGTGCAGGAAAGACTAAGTAAAACTGATGACAAAATTGCCAGAGAAAGGGTCCAAAGTTGACAAGGAGAAAATGCAATATTGCTAAGAAGTTGTCCTTTATATATGACAGCTAGTATCAAAAGAAGGGAGGAAGGTGACAAACGCAGCCATGAGGACATCCACGACTCAGACAGTGAAGGAATTGAAGCAATGTCTAGGCCTTTGCAATTACTGCAGGACATGGGTTTTTGACTACAACACATACATCAGGCCAAATTTCAAAGGACTGAAGGAGGCACAGAAAAACAACAGTGACATAGCCTGGTCAGGCTACATGGTAGATGCTTTTGATTAACTGAAACTAGCAATCAGCCCAGCTCCCGTATTAGGGATCAACGATTACAATAAATAATAATGTTTTTCCCATTGGAATGCAGCAGTGATGATGGCTCTCCTTGCACAGAAAACTACCCTGGGATGCAAACCGTTACCATTCTCCAGTGGGATACTAGATCCAGTGATGAGAGCTCACTACCCATACGAGCAAGCCTTGGAGGCAGCAGCCTTTGCATTTGAGAAGTCTGCCAGCAGAAATATGGGCTGCACAGTTACAGTATATGTTGAAAATGCTTTATTTGCCATCCTTGAAAAGCCCAGAAGTACATGGACTACACAGAGAGCCTCAGGTTATGAAGTAATTATATCAAATACATTGTTTAAAATTATCAGGTGCCAAGTGGTAAACCCAGCTAGGTTCATAGCAGAACCAATAAAGGAGGGTGACCGTGTGCACTATTGTACCAAGTACACTAAATACCATGAGGAAATACCACATGTCAAGGAAAATACCCTAGGAAGTGGCATATGGCTCCTCATTGATGGTCATCGTCAATAGATCTGAGTACTGGCGAAAGGCACAGTGGTACAGCAGTGGTGAAGGCAAAAGAGAATAACGGCTTTGAGACAGTGACCAGTGCGAGATTGCCAGCACATTTCTCAGCACAAGCGGCAGGATTGGTAGCGCTGATTTTGGCAGTTGAAGTACATGAAGAAGAGGCAGTAACTGTGTATTCCGACTCCACCTATGCGACATGAACAGTACATGCAAGACTGTCACGTTGGAAGAGGAGGGGCTTTGTGAGCACAGACGGTACACCAGTGCAGCATGCGCCACTAATGGACATACTCATAGATGGACTCCAACTCCCATTGGCCGATGCTGTGGTAAAGTGCGTGAGGCATACTAGAGGAGCAGATTTGTTTTCTCGTGGCAACAAGAGCTTTAATATGTTACCTATCACACAAATTATCCAATTACAAATGGAAGAGCACCACAGGAAAGCATGAGCTTTGAAAAAGAACAGGGTGCTCATTGTCCCCCACAGATGCAAGCAGGACAGCACTTGGAAACCAGTCATGCCCCTATGGATACTTACAGTAGCACTAGACCAATTGCACTACCCAGCACACACATCAAGAGAGTGTCTTGCAGTACTTGTTTCGGTGGACTGGTTTGTCCTTAATTTGGCAGATCACATCGCTAATGTTATTGTAAATTGTTTAACATGCCAGAAGTTCACTGCAGGGCATACTCTGCAGATAGTGAGAGGAGCAATACCCCATCCTACCAGACCATTTCAGCACTTGCATATCAACTATGTGGATATGCACCAAATTTGCAACAGCAATATATACGTTAGTGGGCGTATGCCCCTTTTCACGATGGATCAAAGCAGGTTCCTGCACACATCTGATGCCACATGTGCTGTGAAATTCCTTGTATGTGGGGGTATTTCCAAGGTGTGGAGTGTGCAAAGTGCTAGGCCTGACAATGGATCCCATTTTATGAATGAGAATTGAGCACATCACTATCTTTTTGGGCATAAAGCATACATTCTCATCAGTTTATCACCCACAAGCAGACAGGATTTGCAAGTGTCTCAACTGCTTCCTAAAAGAGATATTTGCCAAACTTAAAGAGACACTGGAAAAGGTTTGGCTCCATTGGGTTAGAAATGGGAGACGGACTCAAAGGTATAGTTTTCTCAAAGTATGCCATTTATTCAAAATAGAGAGGGTCACATACACACCTATCTTTCCATATCCTAACCAGGATGTCCATGCCTGCCTAGAAAACTAAATTAAAGAAAGCTGACCTAGTGTCCAACATTCTCTGACCCTCACTTACAACAGGGTGACAGTTCAACCTTTACATTTTTAAGTTCTCCTTGTGGCCAGGGTTGGGCTCCCTTCCCCTGGAACAATGCAGGAGTATCCTTGTAAAAGTCCTGATTCAACTAAGTTCCGGTTTAATTTAACATAAAAGATCCTTTCCTCCAATGCGACCTTCCTCTAGGCAAAGTAAAGGTCTCTTTCACAAACAGGTGTTCAGAACTTAAAGCAATTGTTGTACTCCACAATGACCCTCTTGGTAAGACACATGTCTGTTTCACAAAACATAAGTTCATAAACCACAGCAATTGTTTTATTCAAGATTCAAAACAAGTATTAGCCCATCACAGTTATTCTTCAATGGGAATACATTTGTCACGATAGAACATCAACTACCTCAAAATGTCAAAATGATGATTTATATTAATATGTTCTTTACACTACACTTTTTGTCTCAACCACACTTCTTCAAAATATTTTTTTTTCTCTACTGGTATACTCCCCTGCCAGGACTAACAACTTTTGATCCCTTTTGTGGTTTACTCTAATGCCAGGGTGAAATATTCCAACAACTACAATCAGTCTTAGTTGCAATATATGTTTCAAGGTTCTCCACACTAGTACCCCCTGTGAGGAGCGTTAAACAAAAGCCATCTCTTTTTCTAGTTGCTTGACAATGTGGGTTACAGCTGTCCCCAAGTTGGTATCCCAAAGAAGGTAACATGCACCCTTGTCTTTGTGTTGCTTCTTTACAGCTTCTTGGCTATAGGTACTGTCGGTTGAAGGTTTCCCCCAAATTGGCATCCCAGAGAAGAGGAAATGCACCCTTATTGCCTTTGTACTGCTGCTGCTTGGTAGCCTTTTGGCTGTGGGCAATGCAGGTTCCAGGTTTCCACAAATTGATATCCCAAAGAAGGGGAATTGTTATCCCAGAGAAGGAAAATTGTACCTTTGTGCTGCGGCTTGGTAGCCTTCTGGCTATGGACAATGCAGGTTACAGTTTTCCCCAAATTTCCCAAAGAAGGGGAATTGCACCCTTGTCACTTTTCTGCTGCTGTTTTGTAGTCTTTTGGCTGTGGGCAAGGCGGGTTACAGGTTTCCCTAAATTGGTATCCCAGAGAAGGAGAATTGTGCCCTTGCCAATTTTATACTTCTGCGTTAAACAGTCTGCTGTGAAAGTACAAGGAATGCGTGCCTGGTTACATGTCAGCGACATCAAACCATACAAAGAAGAGACGCCCGCTAAATACCAACATTGAGTCCAACAATGAGGAAGATGTGAGAAGAGTCCAAACAAGATCAATAACAAGGGCCAACCAGCAACAAGAAGAATAAAAGAGACATCGTCTTCATCTAGACACAAAGACAGTTTGTCCAACATCGTTTACCGACGCTTATCTATAATAAAGCATGACCCTTCCAAAGAAAGAAAACAAAAATAACAGGTGTTCCCTATCACAATCCTATTTTTCCTAGTATTGTCCTTTTTTCTGAACATGTATCCTTCTTTAGGAGCCTGGAATCGTGGTTTTACAGTGTTACTGTTCAATTTAAAGACATATAATTTTAGAAAGACATTGTCTCTCAATATTAACAAGGTTTTTTCTGTGAATATTTGCTTGTTACGGAAGACAAAAGGAAACGTTTCCCTGAATAAAAGATGCATTCCTTCAATGAGATGAAATATTTTTTTTTAACACCAAGAAGCCAAATGCCCATACCCGTTTGCAAAAGAGAGACATTATAGCCACGATGCTAGAAGCAGCCTTTTCCTCCATGGTTTGTTTATATTTCCTTTACAGTTTTTCAGTACAACACTATCGCATTTATCGTCCTAAGAGGCCATTGTTTACTGTTCTCTACATTGTTAACACCAGTACAATATGTATAATATAATGCTGAGTGAAACAGCCCTAGGGAAATATACTTACTATAGCACTACAGAGAAAAGAGCAAAAAGAAGTGTGCGAGATGACTCAATGTACCTGACCAAATATATTAATGATTCTGGCCATGGTACTAACCACATGTGGTACAAGCACATAAGAGAAGTGGGGAGAGAGACGTCTGATGAGAGTTCTTTTGAGTGTTCCCTCATTCCCCTATGCCATGAGTCCCTCCAGAATGTTCATAGCCACAGAAGTACCCGCAAACACAGCACTTTGCATCACACACCTTGCCCTATATGTATGACCTGAGGACAATTCCAGGGGCATACAGCCTCAATAGAGTGGATGACAAAAAAACATCTTTACAGCAGGATCATTTTATAAAACAAAAGAACACCATGATAAATGCTAATACAAAACATAGTAGTGAAATACCTGCCAGTGGACGTGAATGGGGGAGTGATTAAAATGCTACAGTGCAATGATGTGCAAGGAAAAGAAATCCCTGGTTGTTGGAACAGATGACAGTAACAAATAAAGGGATACTTATGGCAAAAGGATGGGGGGGGAAAGATTAAGAGGTTGCAAAGTATTAGCACTCCTAGAGTAGCCTAAAGTGGTTGTGCAAAATGCTAATAAAGTATACCTAGAAGAAGGCCACAAATATACCAAATAACTCACCTGGGTAGAAGATGAAAGAGGACCAGTACCCATAATTCCTTTGAAAGATGCCACCCTATGCTTCAGAAATAATGCCATATTGCATGTTGAAACAATCCTAAAGTGTGGGCGTATTTTCGTTGTACTAGGCATAAAAGTAGGAACAGCCGTGATAATGGACCACTATTGAGCCGGTGGTTCCAGAGCCTACATGCAACTTCCTCCAAATTGAGAATGCCTGTGCTCCTCGCTAATAATATGTGCACCAACCTTGGTAGTACCGCAGAGTGAGGTACATATTATTGATTTCCCCAAAATTAACACACAAGACAGAAAAGGGACCTCACACTTGAATGCATGGAGAGGGGCAACTACAACTCAATGAAGATGCAAGAGGCATATGATGCCATTCAAGACAAGCAAAAATTGTTTGGTTGAACTGACATGTTTAAATCCCTCTTTACAGTCAGGTTGCAAGCCAATAAGAATGCAAAATGGCTGCAAATTACCTGAGCTGTTGCAGACAGACAACAGAACTGTGAAAGGCTTTAATGCCATAAGGGAAGAGCTGAGGGAAATAAGACTAATGGCTATGATAACGGCCATGGAGGTGGGCGTGTGTGCAAAGATCAAGACTTTTTGCTGAATGTAAATACTCACCCATGATGAAGAGAATAGGACCCTCACAGAAGCCATAGCCACCTAGAATTGCACATGAAAATGGTGGAGGAGGTGGATGATATAAGAGATGCTGACTGGTTTAATTACCTGTTCTCCTGAATCCCCTCTTGGCTGGCTAAAGCATTCAGTGTGCTGGTGGCTATCTTAGTACTAGTACTATTTGTTTTTTGTGTTCTAAGTATTTCAATAATCCAATGCAAAAGACTGTCAAAAAAGCAGTAAGAATGAAAATAGTAATGCTTTTGGATACTCATGTACAAGAGTATTGCCAAACTGATGACACCCCCCATACTGAATAGGTGGGAGGTACTGTTGCCCCTCGAGGATCCAAATGCATTTATCCTCAGGACCCTCACAATTTCACCAAGTGCTGATTATAATGTGATTCCAATATGGTATGCTGATATATGACCTGGAGTGTGGTCGAACACATCAGACATGCAGGCAGCTTGAGGGGGTGGCTAAGGTATGGGTACCCAAAGAGCTCTATATTGGGGGTAGAAGAAAGGAGAGTGTGGTTGAGGACTCAACCAGAGGAGGGAAGATTAAGAGGCAGATGAATATGTCATCCATAGCTTCTGCCCCTTCACCAGCCCAATCCAACACATGTGAGAAACGTTACTTACTAAATCAACAGCACTGTCCTTATTCCAGGCAGGTACAGCACGAGAGGATACGATTGAAGCTGAAGATGGCAAGAGTAACCAAACTAACACTGTGGCAATACAGTGCATGCATTAGACATGAAGCAAATGTGCACTCAATAAGAAGAGCACACACTAGATGATAAATCTACTTTTACATGAAGAATAGTAACATATTATCCATAAGACATGAAGGATACTAACATAAGCAATGCATGAGCTGAATGCAGCATGGATGACTCACAAGTACAGCTCAATGATACTGAAATGCAAGTATAATGGGCAGCCATCTTTTCCAAAATGGAAGCTGTTGCACACTTTCAAATAGACCAGGCCTCAAGGCTTCAAGAGAAAACAAAAAGCAGAAACCACAGAAATGCAGATCCATGCAGAGCTCAGAGCTGGCAGAAATACAGATTGTTGCAGAGGTCAGAGATGGCAAACAAAGCCAAGCTTGCTGCCAATTAAGGGAGGGTCAGAACACTGCAGTGGAAGCACAAGATAACAATATCCAGGACGAAAGAAGGATACTCCCAGACTAATTCACGTTTTGTAAGAGTACAGCCAGCCTTTGTAAGCAAGGTGCAGGACAACTATAAGCCAAAAATAAAACATCAAGAATAACTCAAAAGTGGCAAAAGAAAACATAACACTGGTATCAATATTAGCTAAACTCCCGATAAATGCAGGGTGAAATAATTTCAAACACTGTTGCATCACACATGAACCATAATTGAAGAACACTGTCTATTCATTAGTCACCACACAAAGCCAAATACAAAGAGATCACCCTGGCTCATGGCTTAGAAATGAGGAATAGTTTATTTTCTAATTGAAAGGAAAGCCGTCCGTGGGCCCCTCTCCCCCTACTCCTGTCTGGCTAATATTTTGAAGACCTGTCAATTGTGCATGGTTGGTTGGTAAGAAGCCACCAATGAACAACCCCAATTTTATACCGCCAATGAAGTAAGGTGCCAGACAATTACATATTGCAGAAATTAAGTCTTTTAACCTTTATCAATTTAGAAGTGGATTTAGAAGTGGTCTCAGGAGGAGCCATTAGATAAATACTACCCAATTAGAGATGTAACACATATAGAATGATGTAAATGTAATCACCAACACTAACCAATCCCCATAGTTTTTGGTAACTAAAATTACAGTATGATGTCTGTTATGACAAATGCTGCATTTATAAGCCATTGCTTTTTATGTACCTGCCAGAGCTCCAAAAATGTAATGCTTGTATGCTGTCCTTGCTTTATTTTGATGACAATAAAGCTGAATTTTGCTTGCACTTTGCCTACTTCCATTATTGACTCCAGAACCTCTAGGTAATTGGGACTTTCCAGACCATTTTAGCAACGGCTAGGTGCGGCACACAGATAACTCCTGGTAACTCTATCGGGCTATCTAGAGGGTGAAGCTGGTAATCTACACAGTGTTATGATGTGATGGTGGTAATGTAGAATTGGCAGGGTTTTAGCACAGTGATGGCTGTGTTAACTGCCCATACTACCTTACCTTTGTTATAGCTTCAGGGTATTTTTTTGGTTGTTGCTTCTTTGGTCTTTCTCCACAACAGCTCTCCTACTCATCCACAATGGTAACAATTTGGTATTAGCCTTACGTCCCCTGCTCAGTTCAAATGGAGATATACCAGTTGCAGAATGTGGAGAGAAACAGTGAGCAATTATCTTATCCCTCACTGCCTTTTCCCAATCTAACCCATTTGACCAGGCCCATCTAATTGCTTCTTTGAGTACTTTGTTAAAATGTTCAACAATCCCATTTGACTGGGGATGATAGATGGCACTCTTTTTATCCACAATAGAATTATTCACACAGAAATCCTCAATTTCTTTGGAACAGAATTGAGTGCCGTTATCTGCAATAATGCTATTTGGAAAACCCTCTCTACCACAAATCTCCCAGAGGAAATCAATAACTGTTTTAGCAGTAATACATGGTTCAATCAGTACCTCCACCCACCTAGTTAATAAATCAATTACAACTAAACAGAACTGACATTTCCCATTGCTGCAAATAGGGCCTAAAATATCCATGCCCAACTTATCCCCCGTTTTCTTTGGGATTTCTGTCACAACCATGGGATACTTCACACTCATGCAAGCTTTCACACTCTCATTGCAAGGGATACAGTTGCGGCTCATCCTCTCAATTTGAGGGTCGCAACTGGCCACCAGAAATCATTTCAAATCCTCTGTTTATTTTTCAAAATACCTTGGTGGCCTTTGTGGCCAAGGTCAATAAGTCTTTGACGTACTCCTGATGGTGGAATTATTCTGTCACCTCTCATAACCATGCCACCTTGTACATTTATTTCATCTGCCACTCTCCAGTAGTCTGCAAGGCCAACTTCCTCAAACTTCGCTCTTCCCAAAGGACATTGATCTTTAATGAATTGTTTCAACCAATTTATTGACTTATCCTTCATTTGAGCATCTTCCCACTCGTTTTGAGGTATGTAAGTAGTTTCTATGCTCAGAACTGCCTCAGAATCATTCTCACTACCATCTCCCACTTCGGATATACTTGTGAGACGGGACAGGCAATATGCAGCAATGTTATTGACTCCTGGAAAATACCGCACCATGCAGTTGAATTCCTGTAGTAATATTACCCATCTTCTGATATGATTTGAAACTTTGTCTAATCTTTTATTGATGATAACATGAACTAATGGCTTATGGTCTGTACGAAACTCGACCTCTGTTCCCCAAATGAAACTTCTGAATTTCTCTGATGCCCACTTAATGTCCAGAGTCTCCTTTTCTATTGTGGCATATGATTTCTCAGCTCCTTTCAATAGCCTTGAAGCAAATGCAATCATAACTTCTCTTCCATCAACTTCCTGAGTTACTACTGCTCCTAGACCCAAATTGCTAGCATCCGGAGTGATGATGGTTTTTTCTCCTAATCGTGAAGTTTTTGAACGAATGGGCTTTGATCAAAGTAAACTTAATGAATTCAAATTCCTCCTCACATTCATGACTCCATTCAAATATCCTCTTTTTAAGAAGTTTATGCAACGGAACAGTGCGGAGTGCAAAGTCGCGTATGAATTTTGAATAGTACGCTGCCATTCCAATAAACGTGCCAACTTCCTCCTTAAACTAGGTCTAGGCATATTTGTGATGGCATCGGTAAGTTGTTTCTTGGGTCGTATGCCATTCGCTGAGATTGAGTGGCCTAGATATCAATTTCTGAACGATTTACAACACATTTGTCTTTGCTTAAGGTCATTCCTGCGTCATATCATTTCTTACAAACATATGCCACCCTCTCATCATGTAATTTCTGTCCGTCCGCAAATACAAGGATTTCATCCTGGAAACACATAATTCCTAGGTCTCCCTCAAGTAGCCTGTGCATTATTTTCTGAAACACAGACGCAGCGGATACTAATCTGAAAGGCATCCTCTTATATTGATATAATCCATCGGGTGTAATGAATGCCGTTAGCTTCTTGGAATTGTTGTGCAGCTTAACCTGATGGTACACTGATGTTAAATCCAATGTGGAGAAAAATTTAGACCGACCTATCAAAGGAACAAGTTCTTGAATGTTCGGAAGAGGGTGTCTATCTGGAACAACACATTTATTAAATTCACGCATATGTCCACACAAATTCTGAGTTTCCCAACAAGAATCCCCCTCACTGGCATCAATGCTCTCTATAATTCCCTGATCTTCCAGGCTTTGATTTCTCTTTTCACTTTGTCTCTCATAGACAAAGGTATATTACGTAATTTCTGCATGACAGGAACATGGTGAGGTTTCAATTTGATTTCACGAGTATAACCACAAAGATATCCAATCTCATCTCGAAACACTGCCTTCATTATTTCACTAGCACTATTATTGGTTATTGTGTTATTTTCTATATACACTACTGTTTCAATGTCACCTGGATGTAACTTAGCTTGCAACTTTCTTTGATGTGTCCAACTCAAAAGCGTTGTCTTGCCTACACTCGTGACATATATTTTTCCATTGGCCCTTCTGTCCTTGAATTTCAGAATACCCAAAAACCATATTATGATGTCAGTTTTGACCCCTCCATATGCCCTGGGTCTGATGTCAGGTCCATGAAGGTATTTATGCTTGCTTCTGTTCCAAACATTTTGTGGTATGAGAGTGTATTTGGCACCAGAGTCTATCATCATACTTATCTCTGTTCCATCGACACATACAGTTGCTTTGGGACTCTATAACTTCTTCATCATCATCATCATCCATTATCATAAAGATGCACTCTTCCCCCTCTTCATCACTATGATCGTTGTGGCCCTCACCTCCAATCCAATTCATGGATGTATTGCGAAATCTGCAACATCTGGAGTAATTATTTATTTATGTATTTATTTATTTTTATTTATTTATGTATTAGTCACACGCCGAAAGCTCACAAGAATCAGGGCGCGACAGAGACACAAAGACGTAGAGTTCAGAGGACAATACAAATAGAAAGGTGAGAAGAGGAGAAATAAGCATTGTCAGAGGGCCAACCTGGTGGCGATGTTGATTATTTGAAGAGTATGGTCTTCAGCTGTTTCCTGAAAGATTGAGTATTACTTTCCAATCTGAGGTTACAAGGTAATTTATTCCAGTGGGAAGTTTCCTTTCTGGGAAATGCTCGACCGAGGCCTGTGGATTTACCAGGGAGGCTAGATTTAAGTAGTCCTTGTTATGCAGATCTTAAGCCCTGGCACAGCTCATACCAGATAAATTCCTTCTTAAGGTATGCTGGCGCCGTTCCGTAAAGACAGCGATGGACCAGAGTCAATGATTTGAAAGTAATACGGTCCTTCACTGCAAGCCAGTGAAGGTCGTTTCTGTCCTTTGTAATATGATCACATTTAGAATTTCTAGTGATAGACCTAACTGCATTATTCTGAATAATCTGGCACTGTTTTATGCAGTAATGGCCTTTTCCTTTGCAATTGCTGCAAATTATTCTCAATGCTGGACAATCTGGGTCATCCGCCCAATGGTTGCTACTATCACACCTGAAAAATCTGCCTTGTTCCCTTCTCTTCGGACTGGCTCTTTGCTTGTCCGGACTTCTCCAATTGAAACTCCTCGAATTCTTGAAAGGTGTCCTGTTTCTCTTCTCTTCATTCCACGTTGGTTTGCGGTTCTTCCCCGATGTCCTTTGTTTATTTGTTGCTCCACTTACTTGAGCTGCAGATTCATTAATATTAGTTACATTGGTTGAAAATACATTAGATTTGATTAGATCACTTTTGATTTCAGTCGTCCTGACCCTGTTCTCCAATTCTTTGACACACTTCTCAGTGTGTTCCACCTCCTTAGCTATACGCCAAACAGTATATAGGGGAGGATCATCCTCAGACCACAGCTTCTCCCTAACCTTGGCACTGCTGCACTCCAGGGGTGTTGCCAGGTCTCGAAAAGATCAGGGGCTAATCTAATGTCGGCACTGGCGGGACTTGGGGCTAGGCAACATTTTGGTTGTAGCACCTGGGCTTCTATCCGGGGCTGCAACCAAAATACCTGGGGCTATAGTCCCCTCAGCCCCCCCCTTAGCAACGCCTCTGCTGCACTCTAACATGAACTGGTCCTTCAATCTCTCATCCAGTTGTTCGTTAACGTTGCAAGTCCTCGCAAGTTCCTTAGACTGGTAATGTATTGTTCAATGCTTTCATCTTCCTCCTGCGCTCTCTTCCCGAATTTGTGCCGCTCTAGGATGGTACTCGTCTTTTTCTCACAGTGTTTACTCAGTTTCTTGACAACACGTTCATATTCATTTATATCAACATCTTCACTGGCAGTAAGTTCTGGCAAATCTTCGAATTTCTCTTAACCAGCAGGACCCAGGCAGTGCAATAATAAAGATTTCCTTTTTTCTACACTACAGTTCGGGCCACACACAACACCTGCATAATGTTCGAACGATGTGATCCATCTATTCCATGATGTTAAATGTTCACCAACTTCTGGCAAGAAAAACATTGGTGGAGGTACGCTGTTAAAGGACATGTTGCACCATGTATTCTATTTGCAAATGTCAGAGAAAATGGATTAACTTGAACAATGCAACCTGTGCTCTGCGCTGATGATAAATGGGTCGAATGATGGTTCTCAGCAGAACCTGGGGCAGCAGAACTTTTAAAAGTAGTGTTGACTAGGCGAGGTTTTCCTTTTGTGGATTGCTGTATTATGTCTCACACAGATCATGAAAGGTTGGAAGAGTAAAAATATTCTTTTCTTTCCCTGCTCGAGTCCTGTCGCTCATTGTTATATTTTTAATTGGCTGACAGAGTTAATGTGGTGGTATGGTTCACTTGCGAGTATTTCCTTGTTAGTATGCAGTTACAAGAGCGTTCTCCTCGCTTCAGCAGTAGTTGGCAGTGTTGTTATACAATTGTGCGCATGCGTTGGCTGTCACATAGGAAGTATTATATTAATATTGTGAAAAGAGGAGTTCCTGCAGTGGCCACTGCTACGTTGCCCGGAGAAGCAACAGAGCGGAGGCCGCTGCGACTTTGTTGTGAGTAACAACGGAGCAGCAATAGTCTGGGAGCAGGAAGTGGAGATGCCAACACGGTGAGTGGATGACCTGGGTGGGGCTCAATGATGGTGACCCCCATCGCCACTTGCAATATGTAGATGCTGGCACACAATGCTGATGTTGATTAATATTTATTAAATAATAATTATAAATACAGTAAACAAACAAGGAATGAGATAATATGAGCCCCATCGGACTCGGCTCTCTAAACAGTTATTGTCCTTCAAACTCGCCCCCGAGTTCCACGCGTAAGAGGCGCTCGTGAGTACATGAGCCGGGCAGTTCCACCTAGGAGCTGATGACATGAGTGAGGATCAAATGCTACATTAACAGAGCGATTCACTGCCAAGGAGCAGAATTCCAGCAAGAAATGATCTCTATCTACAGACCAAAATCAACCCTATCCATAAATGACATATGATGGATCAGCCTTCTGAAACATCTCCATGAAACTCTGGAACTCCCTCACCAATGGAATACGCACAATAGAGGAACATTGAAATTAAGGAAAGCACTAAAATCATAGCTCTTCGATTTCCCAAACAAACTCAACAATCCATGGCCCATGCTCAAAGAAAAGTGTGCAGCTTTAATGGAGAGAGGTACAGTATGAAGTACTGGGTCTTGGCTCAGGGTTTCTGTGTCACGTGAGCCAAGTGGATTGGCCTATCTATCAGTGAAAGACCAAACAGTGGGTTCCAGTTTACTCAACAAACAACATGAATGATTGTGATTCAACCCTACGCCACAAGGATCACCCTCATGTCCTCCACTAACCCTACTAAAACCCTCAATACGCCTGCAAACACACAACACACCAACCAATTATGCCACCCACACATGGCAATCAAAACACCCCACACCCATACTGACACCAACCAGCAAAATCCTATCCCTTCCCAATAATTCACACAATTGCCATCAAGCGCACAAACACCCAACTAACTACCTATACCAACTAGAAGCAAACCCGCAAAGAGTGACTGTTTAAACTGAAAACATCATCACAAAAGCACTTGCACATTCTCACTCTCCTCCCACTAACAATGCCACCCCTTCCTCTTATTTTCAGATCTGCCTGTTCACCTGAAGACCATTTAAAGGGCAGCAGTTCACAGTATAGAGCACACTAATATAACATAACATAAGCCAGCATCGTTGAATAAAGCAGACTAATGATCTTACACTTTGTGCCATAGCAAATCTTTCCTACACCTTGCAGATGTCAGTCCCCATGGAAAGGTAAGGGGGGTGAGCATTCTATTGAAGATGTGAGAAACAACAGCAGGAGTAACTCCTCCATTATGCAGGCACCAGAGCACAGCAGGCACAGTGAAACCTGAGCTATACCTCAGTGAGCAGCTGAGGGAACCCTCACAAGTCACTGTCATGTGTATACAAAGTACCCAAGCCCACATATATTTAATGGGCCACAGAAGGCTTAGGTTTGTTGTTGAGTTAAAGGAACTCAACACACTTCTGTATGAGTGGAGCAAGACACAGGGAATTGGGGGTTTCCTTACTGCTATTGGATGTGGGCCGAGAGGCTGATTGGCAAGGTCCCCATGGGAGCCAAGTCCCATGCTCAGAGTGTGCTTGAAATGCATAAACACCCTCTCTTGATATTTCAAGCACCTATACACTTCACAAATTGCATTTATACATTTCAAGTTTTTTTGGAACTCAATGTATTCTTTAGAAACACACAACTTTTTTTATATAAAAAAGTTCTATAAAAAGATTCTTGTATGTATGCAAACAAAACTTTGTCATTTTAAACAATGTTTAGTGAGCACATAGTGATAAACCCATCACCAAACCTTGTGTTTAGTGACAGTACAAAACATTTAAAAAAAACAATTTAGACTCCTACATCTATTTCTTCTTAGGAATTGGAATGGCCCACATGTTTCGGTACTCTATATTATGAACATTCTTCAGGGTTATTTCATTGATGAATGCTGGTGGGGGTATGTAGCATTCCAAACGTATTAGAAGCTGTCACACTACAGTCTGCTGCACTGCTCTGCGTATTTGAAATAATTTTGCCCAAAAACAATTAGAGAACTATAGATTACTCTTAGTGATGTCTCTAGTGAACACAAAATTGTGGAGATTTTTATTAGTAAAAAGGTAATATTACCTTGCACGGAAGTGATTCCTTTGTTTTCTGCATTTCTTGTTCAGGTAAGGTAAAACAACAGTGATTGTCTATTCGAGAGAGCATCAAAAACGTTTGTCACGCACTGGTCTCTCACTTAGGTGTAATTTTAAAAACTGGGAACTCTAATAATGCATTTTTTTTTAACTCACTCGGCTCTCAACTAAATGTTAATTTCCCCTTCTTTGAATTGTCACAATCCATAAATATGTGCGAGATCGTGTTCCCGATGAAAATCAGTGATGAGCTAAGTATTAGCTGGCTAATCAATTATTAGGCTAATTGATACCAACTAGATAGAAAGAGAGAGACACAAGACAGGGCAGAATTAAAACAATGCCACTGAATCCACATCCCAGCGTATTTTTAACCGAGAAAATATACTTTTAGAACCATACAAGGTGTCTATGTTTTATCATTGCCTCGAGTTTCCCACATGGTGTTTTGTTTCCGATCCTTGCATGGCGAGTCGTACTACCGCCATTTTTAAGTAGGGGGATTCTTATGCATTGCTACAATTGACGGATGCTGTGGGAACTGTGTACATGCTGATTGTGAAACAAATAGTGAGCAGGACTCAGAGAGTAGCATTGATATATATACACACAACTCACTGCGTGTTACCTGAAGGTGTCATTCATCCAGTGTGGTGGGCCAAAGCAAAGTGTGTATGCTTAACAACAAAAAAGGACTTTGTAAATCGCAGTGTATATGTATGTGTGCTTGCATCACAGCCAGCGGCTGATGTGGGTGGGGTGTGTGTATGGGGCTGGTGCTTGTGGGCAATGGAAATGGATAGGGGTGTATGTTGTGGAAGGGAAGGAGGGTGGGGAAGAAGAGTTTTGGTTCTGTGCTGGCAGATGTTTTATGGCAATTGTCGACCCCCACCACTATGTAATTGGCATGGGGCAATACGCTGACATATTGGCAAAGCCCACATGCAAATGTGTTATTACACTGGTGATACAACCATAATGGGCAGGGCATCTAAAGTGTGCCCTTATAGTGGTAGTACTGGCCTTGTTAGGCACAGTCACAGCAACAATACTGCACTATTATTCACAACCAACATGAGTGTGCTTCCTGCTATAATCTGTAGCAATCAGCCATGGTCATGGATCTAACTCACATTTGGTAAAATGGCATGGGAGGTATTGAAGTTGCCTGTTATAATGCTGAGTGAACCCTACAAAAGGCAGAACATTACGATTGTAATGAAACCAGGTCTATTGGGGCTATTCACAAGTGGGCTAAATAATAGGGTCAACAATGTCAAATCAACTATTCAGAATGGCTTGATCTTCTCAACCCTTGCAACAAAAATGTCGCTCATAATTCATCTTTCTGATTCTTGTGATAACTCCCTGCCTCATGGTGAAGTGCCTTACTTGGTCTCCCATTATCTAATGTCTGAGTGGTAATCTCACCACCCTTACATAATGAGGAGATTTGCATAGGATATGAGTTCTGAGCCCAAATGTCACATAAGTCCAAAACTTCAAGAAAGCTAGAGGCCACTTTTCTCAAGGGCTCCTGGCATCACTCTGTCATATGGTCCCACCAGCGCCCTCTCTCCCTCTCCTGCTTGTCATCAGTCCATGTGCTGCTACTTAGGGTAATAAAGTTGCCTAACCTATCTTTATCTTGATCCTCGTGCTCAAGTTCACATACTCAATACTTGCTCTTCCACCCCACCCAGTATTCCCCCTTTGTTACCAGACATTTGGTCGAAAAAAAAAGGTCGACAGGACAAATGGTCAACACCATTTGGTCGAAAGCCAAATGGTTGAATTATTTTTTTTTGTATTTTCACTTTTTCTTTTTTTTGGGGGGGGGGTCCCTCCCAACCCCCCTTTTTTTCTAAAAAAACCCTTTTTTCTCTAAACGAAAACCTAAAAAATATATATATAAATAAAAAAAAATTCGACGATTTGGCTTTCGCCCAAATGGTGTCGACCATTTGTCCTGTCGACCTTTTTCTTTCGACCAAATGACTGGACACCTTCCCCCTTTACTATCGGGATTTGCCCATTTCCACGCTACCATGCTTGTCCTTGCTAAGCAGTCTTTCCCTTCCTTCCTTTCTCTTTGTTTCTTTGTGTAGAGGAGGATCCAAGTACCCCCACTCCAACTGCCCCGCCTAAATTACCTTAGAAGTATGAACCAAAGTATGGGACGTATACTTAACAGTTGAACCAGCAAAGAGAAGAGCGTGGGCTCTGTGCAGTACCCATAAGAATATCTATATCTAAAAGAGTATGGGAGGTAAAGTACCCATTTAGGAAACCATATCTGCATAAAAGAAAATATGATGGCTATTTGAACGAGATCCTGAAGAAGTAGAGAAACTAATTGGCAAAGATGAATTCTAACGTCATACAAAATTGAATCGACAAACATATAGAAAGATAACCAGACCAGAGAGGCAGACGATTTATAAACCATCAAAGAAGTACCAAGGATAAGTGACATCTTGGGATCAAGGTAAAGAAACTTATGCCACAGATCTGATGAAGATACTTAGTTTAAACGAGTGCAGATGCAATGAAACTCAAGCAGCAAAGCAATCATGAAGCTAACCACATGCTTTTAAATAGATTGGACCGCAGCAAGCACCAAATATATATATATACACATTTATACCTCTATAGAAACATATGGGCAAGTAACGGATGAATGGTTCCACTACGTATATTAGCATTACTGAACAAAGCAAGAAGGCCTCATTTTTAGTGTTGCATTTGAGAAAAGCAATTGAATTAAACAGAATAAAAGTTCAGCTAAGGAGTTCACTGAGCCAAGAAAAGCCAAGGTCTTATGAAACTGGAATTGGCTGACATTGGATACAATTAACGTGAAAGAACAGAAGCTCCTGTTCAGAGTGGTCCAGCAAAAACAAATGATGTCAGAGGACTATTAAAGAATAAAATCAAATACTTGAAAAGGCTCATTTCATGGTATCCAGTCATGTGATGGAAGGAAGTTGGACGAACGAGATGATCGCACCTACACATGGAGGCCGGCTGGTGCCCATACTCCTTAAAAATTTTCAAAGAGCAGTACAAACTCAAGGCCAATTTCAAAGCACTAATTGACACTGGACCATTGATGTGATGATGCATAATTTGCAAATTGGTGGGAAGTGTGATAGAAGGAAGTTGGATGAACGAGATGATCACACCTACGCATGGAGGCCGGCTGGTGCCCATCCGCCTTAAAAATTCTCAGAGAACAGTACAAACTCAAGGCCAACTTCAAAGCACTAATTGACACTGGACCATTGCGGTGATGATGGATGATTTGTGAATTGGTGGGAAGCTGGTATCGAGACAAACTCACCGCAACCTGGTTGATCAGTCTGCATGCTGCTAACATAGGTGGGAAAGTACTCACGGGGGTTAGAAGCCAACCAATTGTAGGTGACCATGTAGTTGGGGGTCCTATAGTTTGTGTAGCAAATGGGACGTCATACTTTTAATGATTTTCATAGTGGCCATTTTTAGGGGAGGGCTTAGTTGCCCCACGTGATGTTAACTATCCAATTATTTCTCTCAGTTACTCTGTACAGATATGGAACCTATGCTTAGCTATTCACTCAGGACCAATCCCACCTCCCGTTAGGTTTTTGTAGTTTGCCACGTAGGATGACATTGGTAATGACGCAGGTCAAAATGTCAGTGATGACCAATTTTGGGTACAAAAGCCCTGCTTTTTTATGAAGTAAGTAGAGTCAAAGTATCGAGCGTTCACTCATGTTCGTTGTACTCGCTGTTTTAGATACTTGACATTAAAACAGATGAACTTTGGCAAACTATTTGTGTCGTCTTGATTATTGATGTATGAATAAAATCTGCATGCCCATCTATCTCCTGGGTACCGCTGCTCATCTTAAATGGCTGTTTGGAAACATCCAGCTCACTTGGTAGCAGAGATAAAATGGTTAGATAAGATAACCCTCAGCCGTCGACATATGTACCTTTAGATTCTCTGCAATATTGCACGACCTTTGACATTCGGATGACAGTACGTGAAGCTCCCCGTAGAAGTGGTTAGAATAGACAAATCCTTGCAAGGGACGGTTTGACAGGACCCCTATTTTCAGATAGAAACCCCTCCCACATGTACGCGGAGCAGATCGAAAATCGTCTTGAAGAGGTGGTAACGAAGGCAGTGATGCCGAGGGTCTGAAGAAGAAAAATATGCAAACGGTGAGTAAATAGACCAAAGATTGTGGCAAAGGGATGCATGCATAGTAAATAATGTAGAGTAACAGACGGATGCAGGATACAATATAACACAAGAGTAAGAGTGTAATATATATGTATATGGAAAAAGAGATATTGACTTGAGTGTGGCCGAGCAATATTTAATAAGAAGAATAGTTGCGAGTGAGGCCACGATAAGAGAATACGCCCTGTTCCTAGACTTTAAAGAGTGCTTGCAGAAATCCTTATCTAGAGTCCCATAAAGTGGATGACGTAGGAGACGGGATCGATTAAAGACGACCCAGAAAGAGATAGGTTTAAGTTCCAATGGGAGCAATCTTAGAGGGCAAGACGAGTCTTAAAAAGAAGACTGTGAGCAGTATATGTGGCCGGTCAAGTCTGTCTGTTTGTTTTATGTGATTGAAAGGTCTGATGAGGACAGAGTTGAAAGAAAACATTTTATGAAATAGAGAAGCGTGAAGTTGAGACACGAAAGTTGATCATTTCTAAAATTAAACTTTGATGGTTGTTTTTTAGCAAGATTAAAGTAGAAAATTGTCTTTTGATAGGATTGAAGCTTGCAACGATTGGTGTTCACTCATAAGTGTATTTTGATTGAGTTGTAATTTGGAAACTGTAATCCAAGCATAAGCGAGTGTTCGCAAAGAGGTAAGTGAAAGGTTAGAAATGGAAGAAGTTTCTCCATTAGTGCATCCCTGCAAACAGCTACCGAAACATGCACTTAAACTTAAAACAATACAGTGCAGAATGGGTTAAAGGAACCGCAGACAAAATGTTTATGCTATGGCCACAAGGCGGATCGTTATCAAAAGCAGTTCTGCAGCATATGACAACATATTTGCATGCCGCGTACAAAGGAAAAAAGTTAGTTAAGCGCCTAGCAAGTCTAGAACTTTGGAAAATGTATGAGCACGAAAAGGAGGATGAGTCTCCTTTAGATTGGATACTCAATGTATGCAAAGAGAGGGGTAAAGAGTCTTCTGCTCTGCCCGCCCCATCTGAAATAAAAGAACAAAACTAAGAATGATGAAGGATTATACCCATTAAGGGAACTTAAAGCAGCAATGGCATATAGGAATCTGTCATATGAGTCACCCACACAAAGTAGTGATGAGGGGCCCAGAGAGAGATATAACCTCCAAAGTCCCGAAGAACAAGTAGAGATACGACAAGGAGAGAAATGATCGAGCAAGTACATCTCTAGACATAAGGAGAGAAATAAAGAGATGGAAAGGAGACTAGGATAACACTGATAAGATAACACTTTTACAGAACAAATGGATGGGAGGTCAGATTTTACTTAAATTTGATGGTAAAGGAATCGAGGATGTAAGACAAAGGAGAGATCAAGATGAACAAGAGACAAAAGACAGAAAAGACAAAGAAAGAGAGGAATGATTGAAAGATGAAGAAGTGAAAAGAAAGGATAGACAAAACACAAGAACAGTTATATCAAGATTAGCAAGTTAAAAAACAGGAGAGAGCAGAAGAGCAAAGAAAACATGACCATAGACAAAGAACAGCCGATGAACAGGAAAGACTAGGAAGAAAAAGAACAGAAGATGATGAACAGGAAAGGATAAGAGAGAAAAGAATACAGAGGTGAAGGATTGAGGAGATACGAAGGGCATATGAATGAAGCGATATGAAAAAGAAAGAGTAAGACAGATTGAGAGAGGAAGCGAGAAAGCGCAGAGAAGTCAATGATGACATGGAGAGCAAAAGAAGGCAGAGAGCACGCAATCTCGAGTATTTGTAAAGGGAAGTAAGAATTCCCAATCCACAGGTAGCATGGGAAGACAGAGGAATTTTATCCCGAATCCGAGTCATTACCAGGTACATCTAGAGTAAATCTAGACAACGATTTTGACCTGTGAAGTAATGGGGAAACGATCGACAAAGTATACCACGAAATGCAAGCCCAGAAATAATCACAAGGGAAGAGAAAAAATTATCGCCTAGAGCGCACTCAGTTGTATGACACAGAGGAAGCCTCCTGTAGTGCGAGACACAAGGAGCTGTTTTTGGACAGACTAACATTAAGTAGAGATGATGATGAGAGATGTCGCATGAGTAGGGCACAAGAAGTATCAGATGAAGAAAGATAAACCTTCCAGAGGGAAGAGAGAAGATATATATGTGATCCAGAGGGATATTCTTCCTGTGGATAAGGGAGTAAGATGGTCAGATTTAAACTATGTCTAAGGCATCCGAGCCACTGACACAGTAAAGACCGACATAAGGGGAAACCCCACGGTCAGAGGGGGAGTCCCGGCCTTATGTAAGCAGGTTAAGATCATTACCAGGTAGACAGCGATGTGGGAATATTACCCCGGTGGTAGATAGACAAATGATGAGAGATGAGAATGAGTGTGGAATGTCACGGTTCCCCCTGTTATAAAAGGGAGGGACCGGCCGCACAATATACCATGGCCCCAGATGGACAGAGATAATTTAAAGTGCGACCTCCCAAGTTTAACTTCCGGCGCTGGAAAATGGATACACAAGTTAGAAAAAATGACGGGAGGGAATACATTATCTATAGGGGATATTAAAGGTCTTCTATTCGATATACTTGGTGAGAGAGCTGATAGCGTTTGGACACGGGCAGGTTACCCTGGCGTGACTACAGTCCACAACGCGCATGATGGAGCGCCATTTAATAACTGTAGAGCAGCAATTTAGAAAGTGCTATGAGTCTGATATGGGACCTATAATGACTAAAAAGATGAAGGAAGGAGATTATCCGTTAGTTTACATTAAACATTTCTAAAGACACCTGGATGCTCGAGACTAGGGAGGCTTGGGGGAATTCTATACATGTATTTTATCATATATTATGCCAAGGGCTGCCAGAGCAGGTACAGAAGCAGCTCGAGAAATTAGTGGGTATAGAAGCTAAACCGTGGTCGGAAATCCCATTGACTATTGCACATTATTGCAGACTCCTGCAGGAAAAGAATCGCAAAAAAGACGATACGCGAAAAGATGAGAAAGCAAAATTGGTTCCGAAAAAACTGTCCAAGTACGCCATTGAAGCGGCAATGTTAACTAGCGTAGGTGGATCAATTTCGCAGCAGTCAGGGAACACGACACAAGTAAATAACCAAAGACAGTTTGATCAGACAAATAATGGATATGCTCCACGAGCAAGGGGATATCGAGGAACAGTTTGGTAAGGTAATCAAGGGAATTGGTAGAATAATCAGGGAGGTTTTCAGAATATGCAAAATGGTAATCAGAATTTGCAATATGGGCAGATGGGGAGACCACCGCCTATATGTTGGACATGTGGAATGACAAATCACATGCCTTGTATGTGTAGAAGCCAAGGGATGGTGCAGAAAGATCATTTTTTGAGACAGGGAATGCCAAATCCACCTGCATATTCGAAGCAGAGCGGAAATGGATTTGCGCAAAATCAGACAGTGCAGCAGCAAGCACCGAGAGTTCAGCAAGGCTTGCAATCACAGCAAATGACAGGTAGCCAACCGCAAAGACAATGCAACTTCAGCAGGACACAAACACAGAGCCGCCAATGACTCGTAGAATAGGAGGTGTCACTGTTGATGAAGGAAATCCATTCACGAGTGATGGAGTGAGACTGTACTCGCAATAGGACAGCTCACTAGGAGATCTGATGTGTTCAGTCCTATCTATAACACCAAATCCTCATGAGCAACCAAAGATAGACATAAATATAGGCAGCAAATCTTTTTCCTTCTTAGTGGACACGGGTGCAATGCGCTTGTGTATCCGTGAGGGCACATTTTTAATGTCTGGCAATGTGATGAATACTCAGAGCTTTACAGGAGCAACAAGTCGAGTTCCTTTCACAGAAGAATTACCAGTCTCCATAGGAGAATGCGATATGAAGGTGCCACTGCTTTATTCAAGACTAACACCTGTCAAAATATTAGGATGAGATTTTATGACAAAATTGAATATGACTATTTCGTTTACAGACGAAGGCATAATATGCTCAACACCAGGAATGCAATATTTAAAAGTGTGAGAAATGATCATGACATTTGCGGGACAGATAGCTCCTAGGGCAATACCGGTTGATTCTGAGGTGTTCCCTTATGGGATACACATTCTGTTAAAATGGCTGCCAGGTGTAGTAGGTAGAAGCTTGAGGATTCCAGATAAATGTATGATTAGGTCTCAGAGACCAATGGATGAAGAGGGGCACATTTTTCCCTTAGACATAGAAGCAGCTGTAGTCCGAGGAAACATGGCTTTACTTGATGCAACTGATTATAAGGGTAGACGATGGAGCACAATAATGGCCATTGAGGAAGGCTACAGAGTGACAGATGTCACTGATAAGGAATTGTTTGGAGATGACCTATCTGATGATTTTGTGATATTTGAAATGTGCATTACTTATTGGGTAAAGGCAATCAAGAGAGAAGTTCTGCAGAGAATGATTATGGCAAAGACGCATCCTGAATCTTTTAATGAAGATATGGCAAAAGTGCCAGTTTCATTATGGACCACTAGCCCCTATGACGTAGGCTTGGTGAAAGGGGTTGGAGAAGTAATGATTAAATTGAAACCAGGAACAATTTTACCTCGAGCACGACAATATCCCATGTCTCAAAAAGCAGATGAAGGCATTTTTAAGACGATTTCCACCAGGGGGGGCTTGGAGACTAATACAAGATTTGAGACCAATAAACCAAATTGTAAAGGCCGAGTTCCCTCTAGTCCCAAACCCATCTACAAATTCTATGTAATACCTCTGTTGATGCACAATCTTTCACAGTGATTGACTTGAAAAATTAGTTTTTCTCAATCCCATTGCACAAAGACCCACAAGATTTAACGTTGTTTACTTTTAGACAAGTGTGATTAAAAAGGACAAGGCTGCCCCAGGGGTACTGTGAGTCCCCATCTATTTTCAACAGTGTCCTCCAGATGAACTTAAGCAATATTGCTTTAGAAAGCATTGTGCTGACATACGTAGATAACATTTTAGTTTGCAGCACCACAGAGGAAGAGTGCAGACGCGATTCTGTTCAGCTGATGATTATACTTGCTGACAAAGGCTATAAGGTTGACAAAGAATAGTTACAATATTTTCAACAAGAAGTGATTTACATAGCCCAATTAATTTCACATGATGGAAAGGTCACCCCTGAAAGAGCCAAGGCTATTTTGAAAACAGCTAAGTCACACACGATAAAACAGATGCAGAGTTTTCTAGGACTATGCAATTATGTCAGAGCATGGGTCTTTGACTAGACCTCGTATACACGGCCCCTCTTACAGGCCTTGAAGAAAGCCCAGGCAATGCGAGAAAGAATCGTGTGGACTGAGGCAATTGAAGAAGGTTTTGATGAATTGAAAAAAGCAATCTGCACAGCCCCATTTCTAGGGATCCCTAATTATGGAGAGGAATAATTTTTATTCTCGCATACAGATGCTACTCACACAGAGAACCACATTGGGATACAAGCCCCTTGCATATTACAGAGGAATTTTGGACCCAGTAATGAGAGGTCACTTTCCATGCAAAGAAAGTTTGGCAGCTGCCGCGTTCGCTATAGAAAAAGCTACAAGCATAGTAATGTATTGTTCCATGATGTTGTTTGTTGAACACGCACTATTTGCCATTTTGGAAAAACCGACAGGCACGTTGACTTCTCAAAGGGCTTCTGCCTATGAGGAAGTCATATCAAATCCAGCGAGTAAAATAGTTTGATGCAAAATAGTGAACCCAGCTATGTTTATAGCTGAGCCAATCACAGACGGAGAGCCCATGCATGATTGCGCAAATTATGAAGAGTTCTGTAATTAGATCCCTAGAGTAAAAGGGAATTCACTCGCAGAGGGAGAGATTGTTTTCATTGACGGGTCTTCGAAAATCGATCAAAATGATGGAAAAAGATACACTGGCGCTGCTGTAGTGAAACATTTAGCAAATGGAGAGTTTTAAGTGCTTGTGAGTACTCGATTACCATCTCATTATTCAGCACAAGCTGCAGAATTATTGGCGTTGATACTCGCGATCGAGAATCACACAGACCAGGAAGTAACAGTGTACAACGACTCCGCCTATGTGACATCGACATTGCACGAAGGATTAGCGCGCTGGGAAAGGAGGAGTTACCTCAGAGTGGACGGCATGCCAGTGCACCACGCAGCCTTATTGGACAGGCTTATTAAGGCACTACAACTCCCAGTGGGCATAGCAGTCGTTAAATGCGCAGCTCACACAAAAGGGATACATTTTATCTTGCATGGAAATCAAGTAACATACGCTGAAGCCAAGCGCATCGCAAATACAGATACAGGGATGATGAATATTGAGACCACTGATGTGAATGAAAGGATGAATGTGATGATGACTGTGGTTGAGGGATATAAATCATTTGCCTAAAATACAGATAGTGGAGCTCCATGGGGAGGCACCGCAAGAGGAAAAGAATTTGTGGAAGCGAAGAGGGTGTTCTTTAAACCCATATGAAGCATTATGGCAACACGACATCACTGGTAAACCAGTGATGCCTATAGCCTTATTAAGGGTGGCGCTGCAACAGCTACACTACCATGGTATACAACTAGGGAGAATCTTGCTGTAACTATTGCTGAGGATTGGTTCGTACCGAACCTCATGGAGCATGTTGCATTTTTTAATGGTGAATTGCCAACAATTCATGACTGGGCATACACTGCGCATAGTGAGGGGAGTCATCCCAAGACCGAATGGCCCTTTTCAGCACTTGCATATCGACTAAGTCGACATGATACAAGTTTGCAATGGTTATAGATACTTTGCTTGTTCTTGTATTTATTCCGCAACAATGGTCAAAATTACTAACTGCGTAGGGAAGTAACTCATCAAACTGCCCCACATTGGCCAAAAAGGTCGCCCATTTTGACTGGCCCACACTAGCATTTAATATCTTTAGTACAGGCATTACCCCATGATATATGATATGATATATTTTATTTGTATTGCTCTCGTACACATGTGTTTCAGAGCATGACCAAGCAAAGGGAAGGGGAACAGGCCAGTAGGCCAGTCCGAGCCTGCCAGCTCATCCATAATGTCGAAGGGGTGCCCACCCAGTTGCCCCCTCATCCATTATGGAGGCGCTAAGGAGCCATCCCAGTGAAACAATGAGCACTCCCTCAGCTGCTTTTACCAGCTGAGGGAGTGCTCCTGGGCTGGCTGACTGTCAAAGGGAAACCCTATTTTCCTTTGAAAGTTCAGTTCATTCCCCAGCCGCACATGTTCACTGAGCCATGCAAGGTTGTGGCGTTTTGCTTCGCCAGCATTGCATAGCTCATTGAAAATGCTGGCTGGGGCACTGCATGTCTGTATGTGCGAGGGGGGAGCTCCTGTACCTCCACGCACATACGGACAGAGCAGCCTGGAACAGGGCGTTTCAGCACCCACATGCAAGCCAATCCAGAAGGTATGTTTATGCTAATTTGTTTTATTGAATCATGTGTGTGAATGCTTGTGTTATGTGTGAGTGTATGGTGATGGATGCTTGTGTGAATGAAAGAGTGATTGCTGTATGAAAGTGTATGTTCGATTGTTTTTGTCCGTTGAGCTGATTTTGGCAAGTGGTGGATAGAGGGGGGAAGGAGGGTTGTACAACAAAGGCATTTTAAAAATGCCTTTGTTGCACAATCCCCCTAACCCCCTGCCAAAATCAGCTCTCCTTCTGAGGCGCCGTGGAGCGCAGGGGACAGGGATGGTATTTTTTGACTGCATTTCTATCATAGATATCCAGTCAAAATACCATGCTTTCACCTTTGGCACCCCAGTGCCTTGCATACACACATAATCATGTTGATTGTGTTAGGCCTAGTGGGGCCCAGGGGACAGGGATGGTATATTTTTGCTGGACATCTATCATAGATGTCCAGTAAAACATGTGATAGCTGCCCCCTCGTCTCCACCCAGCAGCAATTGCAACCTGTTTGGATATTTACCCATTTTCTTTTAAAGAATGCTATACAATGCAACATTTTAACCCAATATTTTATAAAATAAATTCACGGGGAAGACCCCCAGAGACCCTCTTGATTGGTTCAGACTCCCTCACTGTGCTCGGTCGCTGTAGCATTTTGGGGGAAATAGTTATGCCCCTCCACTTAAAAAATTCACCTGCCATCACTGGCTCTCAGACTGTTTTGGGAATGGGATGCGGGAGCCCAGGGACTGTGGTGGGAGCAAGATAGCAAGATAAGCGGGAACCATGGGATAGTGGTGGGAGCAGGGTGGGGAGAGGCCAGGGTTTGTGATGGTGTCGGGAGAGCCCAGGGACTGGGTAGGAGTGGGATGAGGGAGCCCAGCAACTGTGATGGGAGCAGGTGGGTGAGCCCAGGGACTATATTGGGAGTAGGGTGCAGTGACGGTGCGCAATACATACTGTCCATTTGGCATTTTTTGGGGGGCCTGGCGTGCCCAAATTCTGCTGGGGGGTGCAGGCTAAACATTTTTGAAGACCACTGGCCCAGTGGATTTTTTAATGGGAGGCAAATGCTTTGATTGGCATGCTCGTCAGAGTATCATCTACAAAACAAACCAGTGTGCTCGTGTATTAACATCACACATTTTGGAGCTATCTCTATAAAAAAAAAGAACATCAACACAGAGGGGAGGGGCAGGAGGGTCCCCAACAATTTATTGGTTGCTCAGGGGGGAGTTGGCATAAAAAGTTTGAAGACCACTGCTCTAGATGGATAGAGGCAGGTCCATGCACACACCCAGACTCTACCTATGCAGCCAAATTCTTTGTGCGAGAACTGTTTCCTAGATGGGGAGTGTGCAAGTTAATGAGATTGGATAATGGACCTCACTTTGTTATTACAGTTTTCGAGCAGATGAGCTTGCTGCTTGGTATAAATCACAAGTTTTCTTCGGCTTATGATCTGCAAGGAAATGGGATCTGTGAAAAGCTCAACGGCCTGTTAAATTGAAAGAATAGCCAAGTTGAAGCTTACTCTGAAGAAAGGGTAGTTGCATTGCCTACCACTGGCATTCCAGGTTCTGACAACCATCTCACGCCTCATGAAATTGTGGCTGGAAGGCAAATGAGAACACCCTTATTGCCTCCATCCTGAGTTAGAATTGATGCTCAGCCGACGTCAGAAATTTTAGGACTGGAATGGCAAAACTATTTGAACTGTATGACTTGCAATCTTTCTGTAATTTCAGGACAGTTGCAGAGCCAAGGTTGTAGGGCAGTAGAGAACACAGAAGGAGCTGCTTCAACAAACCAACCTCCGGAATTTCAACTTCCCAAACTTTACCCCCGGAGATGCGGTCCTAGATCATAACCACACAAGGAAAAGGTGGGGCGATCCCAGTTTCAACAGTCCTTTTGTCATTGAGGATGTAACGCCATCTGCTGTCAAATTGCAGGGTAGGCGTGCTTGGATCTTCTTGGGAGATATCAAAATCTATTCTGGAGAAACCCCTCTGCCTACACCCCTACGCAAAGAAGCTATAATCATTGGGGAAGAAACACAGCATGTGCAGACGAGATCTATGATGAAGAAGGAGGACTCATAATATGACAAGTGGAAAGCGTGAAGAGCCCTTTAGTTGGACTGTGGCTTGTTTTTGGACTCTCCCTTTTGAACTATAAATAAAAGGGTAAAAGGCCACATTCAAAAACTCTGTGTATCTTAGTTGCAGAGTAAGGGAAGATCTGCATTCTTAAAGCCACAGTAGCTTATTGACTTTGGACTTAGGCATAATTAAAGCCTTGATAAGAATAAGAGTATGCCAGATTCTGATACAGCAATTGGAAGAGGGTACAGTACCCCAATTCCTTCCATATAGAGTTCTTGTTTGGTTCTTGTCACGATCCATGCCCCTGAACCCCTCAGGTATAACAGCCTCCTGGCAGCAGTGGAGCTAAAGCCCTTCACACTGGCCCAAAGGGCCTTAAAACCGCATCAAAAACATATATGGCGCCAGGCTCATTATCAGGAATAAAGTAATACCAGTTTTGGACCTTAATCCAACATGGAGGCCTATTACACAGCTCAGTTCTTTAGAACCAAAGCATGAAGTGTAGTGTTTTGGGTGTGGCTGGGCCTGGAACATCTTGGCCTGGAATTACTTTACCTTTAAACCACACCCAAACAGCAGAACACGCTTCGTGTTATTCTGCACTCCTGCAGCGTAACGCTCACCGTGTCCAGCTCCTGCTCAGCTGCTTCTCCGGCGGCCCGATCCTGAAGCCCTAGATTTGGATTCCATTAATGACCTGGAAAAACAAGAACAGCATTAGCGAGCAAGAACACTTACCTGTGAAGTAACTCGCCTTGAATCCATCCTGAGCTTCACTTACCTCACCCATCTCCGGAGTTTGCCACAATTTGTAAGGTTAAGAAACAAGGACAGCATTAATAACTATTCTTACCTGGGCAAGCAGCGAGTCCTGGCAGCACCCTGCGCTTCTCTTACCTCGCCCATCTCTGGGTTTTACCACAACCTGTAAGGGAGAAGGAACAAGGTCAGCGTTAACAAAGCACTTATCTGGGCAAGCAGCGCTTCGATCACTCATCACTCCAGAACATCAGCGCAACCTATACAAAGAAGAGAAGAGAACACATGTTAGCAATTAACACCAATAAACAGTGTAACGCTCTACGCATCAATAACTCACCATGGTCTTCGCCATCAGCGCGGCAACTCCAAGATCGCAACCATCCCTGTGAAAACAAAAGAGACATTGTTAGGGAAGAATGTAGTGGAGCAAGACGGCGAGAAGACAGAGAAAACGGAGGGAAAGAAAGAGACAGAATGAAGACAGAAAAGACATTATAACTCACCTGGAAAACAGCAAGCAGAGTCGGAGTCATAGCCGGTCTGATCCCGACATAAGGGCACACGGACCAGTGAAGCAACAAGGTCCATGGAACGCACGCACCAACCACGTGCCCCTGCACAGAGACGCAGGACGGAGAGTTCAACGCACAAAAACCTAAGGTGAGCAATAACCCCAAAGGAGGGGATTTGGACCAGAGGGATGTGGGAGTCCACCGATAACAGAACCAGTATCTTAACCCTACATTCTCCTTTTATAGGCGCTACCAAATGTCTGGCACATAACCAAGCAGAGAGGGGTCCAGTTTAGCGCTTAGTCCTCCATCCAGTATCGTGTGGCAACCCCGTGGATACCAGATGAGCGTAACAGTTCTACTCATGGTGTTACCCAGTGATGACCTTTCTAGGCACGTACTTACATATTTTGAGTTGGTGTTACTTTCTTACCCTTCACTGGTGGGGAGAACCTGTTGCATTCCAGCTTTCATTCGAGATCCTGACAATGAGAAACTCATAAGAAGATTGCTTATAATCATCACTGAAGAATTCTTGAAGTTATCCGAGTACAGTGAAGAAAACACAAATGCCCCCATCAGCCGACGCAGCACATAGACTGGTCAGTGTGGTGTTCTTTCGTCTAATTGAAGAATATTTGCAACTTGTTGGAAGTCACACAGATGTGGTAACCTTTTTGAGAGATCCAAGAAACACTGCAAACTTGAATGTAATCCTGGAAGGTATAATCATCCAGGTGAGCATCTATTCTGAAAGAAATCACAGAGCAGTGTAGAAACTTTTCCTCCGAGGGACAGATCGAGGAAGTGAATAAAAGCCAAAACCTTTGTTCATGCTGACAGGGAAGCAACATGTCATCTGGACTGAAGCAGATTTGAGGCATCGATTGGGAACTGATATATGAAGCAGAACTCAGAGGTCATTTTCTTCACGATTAAGGAACATTTGCATCACGACTGGTGAAAAACTGGTTCTAGAGAGAAAGATAAAGTCATTTCTTAAGTATCCAGAAAGCAGATAGTTGATGGAGGACGAATGCTGAAGAAGACAGCAGCTTCCAGAAAACAATCTAAAACGCAGAGCCATGAAAGTTTGTTGTTCCTTCCTTAGCATCAAATGATCGAGATGTTGAAGTTCAATAGAAATATTGTGTTGCTCCATGAGAACAGACACACGCATTGTCCAAGAAGCAGATGTTGCAAAGTAACTTACCTTTGTGTTATTGTGGAATTACGATCAGGAAGCAGGTATGCTGCTGAAATTATATTTATTCTTCAAATTAAATTAGAATTGCAATGTCCTCAAAAAAGGGTTTGGACGGTTTCTTCACCGTTGTACCCCTTCGGCTATAGCATACGTTGATATTTCTTGGCTTTCTTCTATACCATGGTGTCCGGATAGGCCCACCACTCCTTTCTTCCTTGGCTTCCTCCTCTGACCTGCTGTAAAAAGAACGAGAGCGATGTAAATTGGCAGGCTTTTGTTTACCCTGTCGGCTTCAAATTCCCACCAATCTTATGGGGACCTGTCTAGCCATCTGTTCATTGGTTCTTGAGGCCTTGACCAGCCTCTTTCAAAGGCTGCCATCCCAGCCCATGCCCTAGACCTCCTTAGGCCTTCTTAGGTGACATCTGTAGAGTCTGCACACTGCGTCTCCTGAGGCGCTGCTGCCAGACTGCATATGGGTACACCCTGGCGTCGGGTCTGCTTCCCCAGCTGCAGTACTTCTTCTCAATGTCGGGGATGGGTCTGCGGTGCCGGCCACATCATCTCCCCACCGCATCACATGGTGTCGGTGAGAGGTGCTCCCCGCGTTGCTGTGAGGTAAGTGAGGTTTATTGCAGCTGTACAAGGCCACATTTGCATGCAAGAGGTGGCAGTCGTCCATGTTATTCGTTCCGACCCCCAGTATTGGTGATCGTGGGAATTGTGTTACCGAGTTCCGCTGCACCATTCTGTTGCTATACACCCCTAGGGCACTCATCCGTTGTGTGACCATGGCACCCGGCGGCACCTTCCCTGGTGCATTTTGCACATCCCCATCCCAGTCCCAGGCCGATCAGGCAAGGGTGTACACCAGGACAGGTAGTCGGCCACCAGCTCAAACCCAGCCGGTTTGTGCAATGTGAGGAAGTCAAACGGTTGAAGGGAGAGGAACCAGTGGAGGACCCTCTGGTTGGTGTCCTTATGCATGGTGAACCATTGCAATGGTGCATAGTCTGTGTATAACATGAAGCGGGGTCCCAACAGATAATACTTGACAGAGTCAATAGCCCACTTGATGGCCAAACACTCCTTCTCAACAGTGGAGTATGCTAACTCATGAGGTACAAGTTTCCTGCTGATAAAACAGACCGGCTGTAGGTCAACCTCTTGGTCCTGTGAGAGCACGGCACCCAATCCCTGGCCGGAAGCATCAGTGTGCAGTTAGAAATGTTTCTGGAAGTCCAGGCAACGTAGGACGGGTTCCGACGTGATCCTCTTCTTCAGGAGACTAATGGCCTTTAAAGCATCCTCGTTGTTGGTGAAGTCTGGAGAACCTTGGAGCCTCAAAGCGTCGGTTAAAGGTGCAGAAATAGTGGGGAAATCTGGTATGAACCTTCTGTAGTAACCGATAAGCCCCAGAAATGCCCTAATCTGTTTTCTTGTAGTGGATGTTGGGATATCGTGGATAGACTTGGTTTTTGAAATCTGTGGTCGTAGGATGCCTCCTCCCACTATATGTCCGAAATATTTCATTTCATGTGCTCCCATAACAGTCTTCCTGGGGTTTATGTGCAAACCCACCCTATGTAAATCCGCCACTACCAGTTCCAAGTGGTGTAGATGGTCCTCCCATGACCTACTGTAAACCACAATGTCATTTAAGTAAGCGGCTGCATATCCGTTATGAGGTCGCAAGATTACGTCCATTGATTTTTGGAAAGTGGCGGGTGCCTCATGTAGTCCAAAGGGCAGGACCTTGAATTGGTAGAGTCCTTGCTGTGTGGAAAAGGTGGTTTTCTACCTATCCGGGTAACGTAAGGTATCTGCCAATAGCCCTTGGCTAAATCCAGATCTGAGACCATCTAGCAGCTTGTCCATTCGTGGCATGGGGTATGCCTCATATTGAGATACAGCGTTTAGCTGTCTACAATCCATGCAAAAGTGAACAGACCCGTCCGGCTTAGGGACTAGCACTTTGGGGGATAACCATACACTGGCTGATGGCTCAATAATATCCATACGTAACATCTCTTCCACCTCGTTTTTTATGACTTGTCGTCTGGCTTCTTGTATCCTGTATGGGGTTCTGTTGTAATTCCGTGCTCCATTATGCTGGTCCTTCGCAGTAGTGGAGAAAAGGCTTCTGCATTGGGAAATAACCTGGTCAGTAAGTCTGACTTCATGGCCGGTGATAGGGCTTTTCCCCACTTGATGTCGTCTAAGGTATCTTGTTCTGTGTTCACGGTCTGTTCAGACTCTGTTTCACATGTGTCCATGGTTGCTGCTAGGAGTGGTTCTGTCCATGCTTTCAATAGATTCATGTGGTAAACCTTATCAGGAGTGGCTCTATCGGGCTGGTGTACACGATAAGTCACTGGGCTAAGAACATCCGTGATCTTGTAGGGACCACTCCATCTGGCCAATAGCTTATTTGCGCTAGTGGGTAGAAGTACCAGGTTTGAATGTTCTCATTCAGCTTCCCTTGTTGTACGATTTTTCCTGGGTCATCTGTGCTTGGCTAAGATTTGTTTCTAACATGGAACACAAAGCTGTTAGATGTTCCCTCAACTTCTCTGTGTATTCTGTTAAGGATACCTCTTCGGAGGCTTCCCATTCCTCTTTCACAAGGTCTAGTATCATCCGTGGTTGTCTTCCAAATAAAAGTTTGAAGGGAGAAAAGCCTGTGGATGATTGGGGCGTATCCCTTAACACCATTAGTATCAGGGGTATCACCCGATCCCAGTTCTTGACTTGCGGTCCAGTCACTCTTTTCAGCATTTTCTTGATCGTCTTATTATATCTTTCAACAAGCACATCTGTTTGGGGATGGTAAACTGAGGTTTGCAATTGTTTATTTGCAGTTGTTCACAGACCTGACGTAGGAGAGTGGACATAAAGTTTGTTCATTGATCTGTGATAACTTCTGAGGGTAGCCCCACTCTCGCAAAGAACGGAATAAATTGGTCACACACTTGTCAGGCTGACTTTCCCTTCAGAGGGAAAGCCTCAGGGTATTGTGTTGCATAGTCGACTATCACCAGTAAGTATTTGTATCCTCTACTTGCTGGTTCTAATGGTCCGACTATATCCATGCCTATTCTTTGGAATGGCACAGCTATGAGGGGCATCCGTTGTAATGGAGCTTTTGCTGCTATTACACCGCTAGTCAACTGACAGGTAGGACATCTCTTGCAGAACTGTGCCACTTCACCATAAATGCCTGGCCAGTAAAACCACTTAAGGAGGTTGTCTTGTGTCTTCAAGGAAGCCATATGGCTGCCACAGGGGTGATTGTGTGCTAGTTGTATTACTACTGCATGATGTGTTTTGGGTAATAGCAGTGCATCACCTGCTTTGTACTTTCAGTATAATAACCCCTGTTGAATCAGGAACCCTGCTCCCATGGATACGTTGGGATCCTTTTCCTGGGTTACTTTGTCTAAGGCTACCCAAAGCGTGGGGTCTGTTAGGGTCTCCCCCTAATGGTGCCTTTGTTTTCTTTGGTCTTCCAGTCGATGGGATGGGTTATGTAACTAGCCTGACACCAGGCTAGACGCTTTCACGTTTTCATCCCCTATGGGGGCTTAGGGTTAGTAGGCCAGGTCCTGATTCTACGGTACTAGACTCGGAAGGGCCCTTCTTCCTTTCATCCAAGGTCTTCAATGCCTGTTCATGGTTGGGTAGGTCGGTACCTATAACCACCAGGGTGGGTAGAGAGGGTAGGGCGGCAGCCCTTAATGGAGTGGCCTTGTTATTTAATTCAATTAACACTTCCTTCATTGGATAACACTTTATATCCCCATGAATACATCGAATCGGCACAGTGACATTTGACAAGTTAGGTGAGCTACTCACGGTTGGTGAGATGGCGGTCTGCTAAAGCTCGGGATGGCCTGCCGTCCACTCGTATGTCCATGACGCATGGACCAGGGATGCTTTCTTCAGGACATGGTTTGATGTATCCTGTCTCCATAGGTTCAACTGCTCTTCTCCTGGGACAGAATCATGCAATATGGCCCCATTTGCTGCAATCGAAGCACTTGGGTTGTCTGTATCCCGGAAGAGTAGCAGAGAGTTTTTCTTCTTGCCCATGTCTTGTCTTCTGCCTTCCTGGGGCCTTCCTCGGATTGTCCCCACCTGGTAGACCTGGTTCTGGCACCCTTGTACATGTGAGGGTCAGAAATGGGAACCACTATCGGACCCGTAACCCATGTTGATGGTAGTTTGTTGTAACCGGCCTTCTGGTATACAAATGCTATATCCACTGTTTCAGTTAGGTTTGGGTGGTTGTGTTGCCTTACCCACCTCTGCATCTGTCCCGGCAGAGCTTCAATGAATTGTTCCAAAATTATTTTGTCGAGCAAGGGCTGATTTGTCGGGGTTGGATTCTGTATCCATTTCCCGACCAAGTCCTTGATACGGTAGTACAACTGCCTTGTGATTTCTCCAGCCCTTAGTTTGGTGTCTCTTAACTGGATCCTATAGGCTTCTTCGTCTAGGCCTAAGCGGTCTAGCACTGCTGCCTTAATTTTTCCATATGGCGTGCTACTGTTGGGGTTCACCGCCTGGTAGGCCCCCTGCATCACTCCTGACAATAGGGGTGCTACATATTGCCCCCATCGTTCAGGCAGCCATTGTGCATTCCTGGCGATTGTCTCGAAGCTGGTGAAAAAAAAGGCAGGGTCCTCCCCATCCTTGTACTGCTGGAGCAAAGCTGACAGTACCATCGGTTGGTTTCTGGAGCTGGCTACCATCTCAGTGAGTCTGGCGATAGTTTCATGTCGTTTATCCTGGGCTGTGGCTTGCACTGTGCTCTGTAGTTTAATGGCCTGCTGGAAGGCCTGGCGGTCGGCAGCCGCCTGCTGGGTTTGCAGCTGGACCAGCTGCTGCAACTGCTGTTGCCCTTCTGACAGAGTCTTGATTATTGTCTCCATCTCGTTTTTTGTAAATCCCACCTTTGTCACCACTTGTGGAATTACGACTCAGGAGGCAGGTATGCTGCTGAAATGATATTTATTCTTCAAATTAAATTGGAATTGCAATGTTTCAAAAAAGGGTTTGGACGGTTTCTTCACTGTTGTGCACCTTCTGCTACAGCATGCATTTGTATTTCTTGGCTTTCTTCTATCCCGTGGTGTCCGATAGGCCCACCACTCCTTTATTCCTTGGATGATTCCTCTGACGTGCTGTAAAAAGAACGAGAGTGATTGTAAATTAGCTGGCTTTTGTTTACCATGTTGGCTTCAAATTCCCGCAAATCATATGGGGCCCTGTCTAGCCATCTGTTCATTGGTTCTTGATGCCTTGACTCACCTCCTTCAAAGGCTGCCATCCCGGCCTGTGCCCTAGACCTCCTTCAGCATTCTTGGGTGATGTCTGTGGAGCCTGTGCAACTGCGTCTCCTGGGCCGCTGCTGCTAGACTGCGTATGGGCGGACCCTGGCCTTGGGCTTGCTTCCCCAGCTGTGGTACTTCTTCTCAATGTCGGGGAGGGGTCCGTGGCGCTGGCCGCGTCGTCTCCCCACCTCATAACACAGTGTCAGTGAGAGGTGCTCCCTGCTGTTTGCCTCAGCATTGCCGCGTGGTAAGTGAGGTTTATTGCGGCTGTACATGGCCACATTTGCACGCAAGAGGTGGCAGCTGTCCCTGTTATTGGTGATCGTGGGAATTGTGTTACTGAGGTTCGCTTCACCATTCCGTTGCTATGCACCTCTAGGGCCTTCATCTGTTGTGTGACGATGGAACCCGGCGGTACCTTCCCTGGTGCTCCCCCCTACAGTCATTTACACATGCATTATATTTATACTCATAGTGCTTTCACTGACATTAAGAACTGCATTTTATATAGGAGCAGATGGGGCCAAGACTCCTGTATATGTTTCTGAGCAGAAGGTAAAGGTGAGCATGGCAACTACAAGGCAGCCTAGACCCTACATAGTTATTCCCATCCCAAGAAAAGATGAGAAATGGATTTTGTTAGCAATCAATCACACGCAGCACTTGTTTCAGAAAATGCTTTTAAATGCTGGAGACAGGGTCTGCGGATCCGGAAAATTAAGGGGTTAATAAAGGTTGGGCCTACACATATGATGCATGCAGACACACCTGGTCCAGAGACAAGAGGCCCAAGCACAAGTACCACAGAAAAGTCACGCATAGATATTATAGCAGAATCTTTAAGGCCGTTTTTAGCTGTCGCTAGAAAAAGACAGATGGATAGAGACAGACTTGTTGAACTCTCTTCTACACAGTGAAGAGGAAGTGCCAAGTATCATCCGCACTCCAGCCACCCCCTTTGAAGTGCCAGGTACGTTCACCCCAAAATTTGTGACGTATGGAGAACAGATAAACCAGCAGAAAGCTGCAGTTGGGCTCTGCCTAGTGCCTATCAGAATAACAGCACCTACTGAAGTACCGACACTTAAGAACACCTGGACAGTAAGGTACCCATTGAGAAAAACATATCTGCAGGCAAGACATAATGATGGTTGTCAGATTGTAATACCTGAAGAAGCCAAGAAGATACTAAAGGAAGACCAATGGTGACATCATGAGAAATTGAACGCACACTGAGAATACTGACAAAGAGACAAGATACCCTGTATAAATGACATCATGAGCATAAGGTGAAGAAATTAATGGCAAGATGCAGAAACCTATGCCATATGCACAATGAAGATATTAAGTTAGTTTAAACGTGTACAGATGCAAGAAACCACAAGAAGCAAAGAAATCGTGAACCTTGCTTATGCTTAGTAGTAAAAGATTGCGGCTAGCGCCAGCTATACACCTATCTACCTCAAAAGCACTTTATACATGAGTGTAAATCCACTACGCACATGAGTAGAATTGAACAAAGGTTACTAAAGGTCTCAAGAGAAGACTGCTGCAGCAAACAAATTGAGAATTAAGACGGAGAGAAACCCAGCTGAAGGTAACCATGCCAAGAAGCCAAGGTCGTAGAGGGCTGGAATAAGCCAACAGTGGATACAATGAAAGAGAAAAAGAACTGAGTATCCTGTTCTGAAAGGTCAAGATAAGCCACAGATGGTAGAAGACTGGCCAAATTAAATCATATACACGAAAATGGATGAAGAAGAGGCCGATTTCACAGTGTCTGAATCACGTGACAAGGCAGGCAGGAATGGATGAGACTTCTCACACCTACGCATGAATCCCTGCCATATCCATACGCCTTAATTTTCTCAGACCAAGAGCAGACTCAAGGCCAAACTACAAAGAAACAATTGATACATGACCACTAAGGTGATGAATGATTGTAACATAATTTGAGGGAAGCTGGCGTGCAGACCAACTCCCTGCACCTGGCTGGCTATTCTGCATGCTGCTAAGCGCAAGTGGAAAAGTATGAGTGGGGTTGATGCCAACCCAATCATAGTGGACCGTGTAAGCTAGGATCCTATAGTTAGTACAACCAATGAGACGTTGTACTTTTAGTGATGTTTATAGTGGCCATTTTGATGGAAGGGCTTAGTTGCCCCCGGAGTGCGGAGGGCAGGAGCACTCCCCCCTACTCGGCGTGGGACGCAACTGAGTGGTGAGGATCAGAACAACCGGACATGTACCATGCCCCAGATGACCCACGCTGCAGAACTGAAGTCATCCGCATCTCCTCCTCGGTTCCTGCACTAGTACAAATTCGAAATGTGCACAGCTTCCACAGTTTAAGAAAATTCGCCGAGCAACGCTGCTCAAAATGGCCACCGGCATGTTTATCATTGGTTGCTAAGCAGCTCAATCCACAACGCTGCTGCCAGACAGCAAGCTGATTGGCTGTAGCACCCCTGATCATGGAGGCCGCACTACCGGAAGCCATGAGCCGGTAGCAGACCTCTGACACAAGGACCTCAATTAAAGGGCGTGTCTGTGCCTGTACGTGAGGCCAGATCGCTGTCGCCTGGACCCTCTAGCCGTTGCTGCAAACTAAATTCTATTTGGATACATGGGAGTAGACTATCCCATTGTGCTCCCTACCCCACCTGACTACCCCCTTCCACATCTTGTTGCTGTGTGTACCCCATCCAGCCTACATATTCCTTCCACCCCAATGACGGCGCCACCCCAGGTTCTACCTTACTCCCACTATATAGCGCAGACGTAACCACATGTCCTACAACAACCCCTGAGACTCTCAACAACAGGAATCAGATTCAAGCTCATTTATCTTGACACTCGGCCATACAGCCATGCTTGCATTAATTTGTCCCCACTGCTTACAAAATTGTGTTCTGAATTTTAAATAACCACGAGTTTAACCATCATATACTAGATATCACAGCTCCCACGCGTGAGATAACCTGCCATGTAATGTACACACCATGTATTGTACACAATTATGCCTCCTTATTGCCATAGGGCATAACACCTGGCCACTATATTAGCCACAGTACTCTCAACTCACTCCATGGTTGTACTAGCCTCCCAACCTGACATCCTGACAAAGGATCACTAGCTGAACTAGCCTACTGTGAAAACTTGATTTGCCTATTGTCACAAAGCAGCTGAACTAGCCTACTGTGAACATTTGATGTGCCTATTGCCACAGAGAAGCTGAACTAGCCTATTGTGAAACTTGATTTGCCTACTGCCACCTAGCAGCTGAACTAGCCTATTGTGATAACTCGATGTGCCTATTGCCACATAGCTTTATACCTTAGGCTTATTGTGTTCTATCTTGTAAAACCAAAACTAGCCTACCGTGCCTCATTCGCCCTTTCCGCCTTATACACTATTGCTTACTCTGCATTTCTTTTAAAAATCATATCTAGGCCGCTGGGCACTGCCTCCTATGTGCATGTCCCTAGAAATTGAAACAAACCCACAATGCTTTAACTGCACCACATTCTAAATGATTACTGTGCATCAGCTAAAAACTGAATTTAACCCATCGCGCCCCTTGGGGTAGTATACCCCTCCTGCCTCCTAAACCTGATCCTAGCCGTCTGTGCCTTACTGCAAATATGATTATGAGAAACTCCCTTCAAACCTCTCTAGCAATTACCGTTATAATAATTATCCACCAGACCACCTTCACTAACTGCCTCACAGTAGGCCACCTACCGACGACCATGGCCAGTACTAGATCCTCACCATGTCCAGTCATAGAAGGGAACAACAAACTTCGAGCTAGGTTACCCCGCCTCCATGAACCACGAGCAAGTACCCTATCCAATAAGGACCACTATCCAAACAATAACCATTCTAAATCCAAACTACCCCACTATTCTGATAAACTAGCCTTAACTACAATGCAGAAACTAGCAAAAACTAAACTTAGCCTACCCAAAACCACAAAAACCTGTACCCTTATCAACTCTGCCAACTTTAACGTGGCCCTAATAAATGCTAGATCTCTGCTACAGACATACCGGACCTGATCACCTTAAATAACCCCGACCTCCTAGCAGTCGCTGAGTCATGGTTACATGACGCAGCAGGCCCAGCCCTTGCCCTAGCGGTCCCAGAAAACTACCAAATCCTCAGAGCGGTCAGAACCAATGCTAGAGGAGGAGGTATCACCATCATAGCCAAAACAAAACTAGCAATTAGACTTATACCATCACCTCCAATTACTTCCTGTGAAATGCTTACAGCGAAAATTCCAATATCTAACTCTAAGACACTAATAATCTATCTAGTGTACAGGCTCCCAGGACCGATCGGATCCTTTGAGGATGACATCTCAAGTATCCTCTCCAACATTACAAAAGAAACCTCTCGAGTACTTTTATTGGAGGATCTCAACCTTGGCTTCAACGACCGCACAGACAGTGACACCAAAGCTATCGCCAAAATATGCTCCAAGAACAAGGATTTACCCAAAAAGTGAATCAACCAACACATTCAAAAGGCAGAACCCTCGACTGGGTGGCCGACCTAAATTGTAACCTCTCCATTAACTCTACTTCCCCACTACCATGGACAGATCACCACCTGATTGCCTTCACTGTGGTAATAGACAAACAGCCACAAACTAATACGACCATAGCTCTGCCTCAACCTACCAGGAACAAAAAATATATCACAGTGGATAGGCTTCTACCACTTATCCTGCCTTCACTGACCTTATTATCATCATCCACTGACCCAAATATACTAGTTGACACCTACAATACAACCATGTCCAAGGCCTTGGATTCTATCACACCCCTCAAAATACACAAAAGCAAACCGCGAGCACATTTAAACGCTTGGTTCACCCCGCATTTAAAAGAACTTGGGCAAAAAAAAAAAGAGAATTGGAAGCATTATGGCGCCACAACCCGTCAGTAAAAAATAAAACGAACCTAACCAAACTTGCTGACCACTACAAAAAAGAAATAATCAACACTAAAAAAGACCTTTATAACGACAGGATTGCTAAGGCCAGTTCCAACACAAAGGAGCTCTTTACCATACTTAGAGAAATGGAGGCTCCCATCCCTCCAGCTGACAATATAACTAAAGACAAAGTCTGGTGTACCAACATACAGAACGCTTTAGCCAATAAAATTATATCCTTTCAGGGAAAAATTGCAAACAAAAAATCCTCTCTTACCAAACAAGGTGCTCACACTCTGACCCCCCAAAAACCCAATCAATAAACCACATCAATTTCAATTCCCAAAAGTCTCCATCCTTGAAGTGGAGAAAATCATTTCCTCCCTGAAACCAACTAGATGCCAGGGCGACAACTGCCCAGCGAAATTAATTAAAGATGCAGCCAGAGATCTGTCACCATTTATCGCCAAAATCATCAATGCATCGTTTTCAACTAATAACCTGGGTCTTACCGTTACTCAAAAAGCAAACATTAGATCCAGCCATTCCAACCACCTACAGGCCTATTACGACGGTGCCTTTCCTTCTGAGGATACTGGACAGAGTAGAGTATCTTCAGATACAACAATATCTGGAAACAAATCATCTCCTCGACACCCGCCAATCAGGTTTCAGGCCACAACACAGCACTGAAACTACACTGATTGATTTAAAAACACAAATTGAGGCACTTACAGACAAAAGGAAAATTGCCATGCTATTCCTCCTTGACCGGTCAGCCGCCTTTGACTTGGTGGACCACAAAGTCCTTTCTAAACACCTTGCTTCAGCGGCTCACTCCTCTAAGGATGCAGTAGCATGGGTACAATCATTCCTTAACAATAGAACTATGCAAGTCCTTTCCCCCTCAGACTCATCAGATCCTACCCCCATAACCTGTGGCATTCCACAAGGAACATGCGTTTCACCTACCATGTACAACATCTTCACAACGCCATTGTTTGACACATTGGACAATCTGGGTGTCACCTGCACTAACTATGAAGATGACACCCAGATTCTCATACCCCTTTTGGGCAATTACATCACTGACACAGCTCTTGTGTACAAAATCTACCCCCCCATCAGGCCTGGATGGCCACACATGGCCTCTGCCTGAATGATGACAAGACTGAACTTCTAATACTAGGAACCTCGGCCAACCTCAAAAAACTTAACGATTACTCCTCCTTCAACATTGATGGCAACTCTATCAAGGTTGTAAAGGAAGTAAAAACGCTTGGATTCTACCTTGACTCCACACTAACCATAAGCAAACATGTCAATTCTTTAGAGCCCACATCAGCATATACTTGCAAATTAATCAGGGCCTGCAGACCTCATCTTTCCTCAACCAGCTGCATCATCCTAGCGAACGCCCTCATACTTTCAAGATTGGACTACTATAATGCTCTTTACTTGGGGGCTAATAAGAACATCTTAAATTAGATCCAAACGCTACAAAATGACGCCCTAAGAACGGCACTAAATATACCAAGTATCGGTTATTCTAAAATCCTGCAACTGAAAATACATCTTATACTGCTCACGGAGTGCTATTAAGAAAAATAGGTTAGATAGTCAAGAATAAAAGGAGCAAAATGGGATATTGGTGATGGTCACTAGGATTGAGAGAATGTGTACAAACCATTTATTGTAAATCAAGTCTGTAAAGGTATAGTCCATGCTAAATCAAGTACGGGGGAATGTAATCAAAAAGGAATTGTCATATACTCTTACAGAAACTAATGTATAATGTTACAGAAAAGCCAACATAAAGAAGATGTCAGTAATAAATACAAATGGTTTACAACAGTGTACATAAGAAATGCAGCTACAATGTAGCTTACTTGCCACCAAAAATTGGGATCTTATTAAATCAGACCCCAATCTTAACCACCTCTTTCCATCCCCTCCAATGTTGGCATACAAAAGAGGGAGAAACTTTCGAGACACTCTGCTTAAAGCTGAGAGACCCAAAAAATTGACCCAGAGGACATTCACGAAGCAAAAGAATGGGACCTTCCCTTGCCTAAATTGTCAACATTGCTCCAACATTATAAAGGGTAACCACATTAGGCATCCAAACAATGGGAAGAACATCCCCTTTAAAAGCTACGCAACCTGTGAATCTAAAAATGTAATCTATACCATCAGCTGTCCATGTGGTGGCACAAGTCACAGATCAGAACAAAAAACCTTACATCACCCGTATTTCGCCACTTCAGGGACAACAACCACAACATCTCACAGATGCAATTTGCAATACTTGAAGTGATCCATCCCCTCCCAAGGGGTGGTGACTTATCTAAAATACTTGCTCAAAAAGAACTTTATTGGATACATAGACTCTATGCTATGTCCCCCCCTTGGCCTCAATGAAGGGGCCTACTACCTGGGTCCTTTTATTAAAACCTAAGAACAAACATACCAACAATGACACTGTCTTCACTCCCTCTTTACTTGAACTATAGTCTGCTTCCACTATATATGTAACTTGTAAAATGGCAATACTCAAGCCACTAGACTGTGAATCAAGTGTGGGCAGGTAGTATTCCTGTTTGCAAAGTGGACGAATATTAAGTAACAAGGATTGTCTAAACTTCTTTGAAAATTCTGTGATAATGTCACTACCAAGTTTCTTTTCCCACTCTCTATTACAGTTGGGTTGAAATAGTTTCACTTTGGCAAGTAAGCTATATTGTAGCTGCATTTCTTATGTACACTGTTGTAAACCATTTGTACTTATTACTAACATCTTCTTTATGTTGACTTTTCTGTAACATTATACATCAGTTTCTGTAAGAGTATATGACAGTTCCTTTTTGATTACATTCCCCCGTACTTGATTTAGCATGGACTATACCTTTACAGACTTGATTTACAATAAATGGTTTGTACACTGTAAGGATATTTGGCGTGTTACAGTACACAGTACAGCAATACTGCACAAGTAGCACAATTTTTTTTGCAGCACCACCACCACAAGGGTGCGGTGCATTGCTATATGGGTTAGCAGATTAACAAGGAAAGACAGACTATTCAGTAAAAAACGATTTTAACATATAAGATGCAAATCTATTTTTGCAGTTAAAAGCACACGTGTTCATTTAAAAATGCACACTATTTTTCACCTGAAATGCCTATATTGCTAGAGACACATTTGAAAATTAACAGCTAACCTATTAACCATTAACCTGACTAATAAAACCTTATTTTAATATAACCCACTAATAAAATGTGTTCTCTACTGCAGAATTAGGCATACTCTGAAAACCATTTGAATGAGTGTGCAGATTTTTTTTTCTTCTCTTCTCTGCCTGATTATCCGTGTTGTTGTGCACAGTAACGGCAGGAAGGAGGAAGTCAGATTTGCAACAATTGCAAATGTATAAGCGAAGCTATTGTTGAAGAGTAGGAGGATGAGAGATGATGGATTTCATTGGGACACGTCATAAAGAGGGCTGAGAGGAAAGTTTTAGTGGGCAGTAGCAGGGAAAAAGACAGGCAGACATCTTTCTGCACTACTGGGGAGAAGACCTGGCTGTGGGGTCCTGACTGAATGCAAATTCCGGTGTCCTGCTGCAGTCGAGACTGGGGAAAGCTGAAAGAAAAACCTTTCCACTGGCAGAGGCATTCCTATCTGAAAAAGCTGAGAATTCCAGGCAATGACCCCGGCTTGAGAAGGCAAGCGTTCCTTTTTGCTGGAGTTAATCCAAGAGAGCCACATTCACAGAGAGAAGCCTCTGAACAGATAAGGTAATTACCTAACTGGGGGAGCTGTGTGTGTGCACGGAAATATGCAGTCAGTGTAGAAAAATGAAAGTCCCGTGCGTGTCTTAATCAAGTGCTAATGTTGCAATTTAAGTTCTGTTCTCCGCCACTATAATTGCAGTGTGTCATAGAAAATGCTTTGATTGTTCCATTTTATTGCTGTAAAGAATGAGATCATGTCTAAATGCAACTTTTATAATACAGAAAATATTTGAAAACAGACGGGTGGTTTATTTTCTATTTACCATTACAATGCCAATGATGTGGGGAGATTTTTAAACAGTGCAATGGTCATTTTAAGACAGATGTGTGTATGTCAGAATCAGTATGAATAATTGTGAGTAACTGTAGCATAACTTGTTGGAGGTACATGAGCCAACGGGAAGAGAGACTCTCTGAACATAGCTCCCTACCGTATATAAGGTAGTGGAAATTACCACAAGACTACCACATATAGCTCTCTGTCGTAAATAAGTCAGTGAGTTTGCCCATGGTGGCGCACCAACACTATCACTGGAAATTGTGGTATCCCTAGAATGCAGGTCTGAGGTCTCTCTAGTGATCACACGAAAAATCTAAGCGAAGATAAGGGATTCTGGACATTGGGGCCACAAATAAAACAAGGGAATTATGCTCACCAAAATACCACCAACCACGTATACCAAATAAGCAGGTCTGGGTGCTGAAATAATGCATGTCCATTGTATTATTGTTGCACATGGCCAAATCTGAATACAAAGAGTGATTATTGCTAAGTTATTTTTCGGCGGTAATAAAATACCGTCAGGCCCCAAATCTCCACAAAATACCCTACATATTTATGGTGCGTTGCAGGCCGGGAAAGTGATCATAGAGTACCTACTGGGCGTGGCAAGCGTGTCTCACACTGCCATTTGCACATTAAAGGGAACCCATTTTATAATAGCAGTGTGCCACTAAAAACGAATTTCAGAATGTCACAAAGGGAAACCACATTCTCAGATCTAGTGCAATATTTAGAGGCAAAGTTATTTGCACATGGGAATTGGTCTTCGAACAGTACCTTAGAATGGAGTAACCGCATTCAGGGTGAGGTGCAGAAAGAAAAACTAGACAATATTTTTGCAGAAGGCAGCATAATTCAGGTCTGCCTTACAAGATTATTGAATGCAGCCGATAAAAGTGCAGAGAAAGACTGTTTAATACGGCTATGCGGCAAAATATGGTTTATTTTAAACAAGTCACTGCGAATGCAAGAGAATGATACTCAGCTAATTAACAGGTTAAAGACTGAATTAGACGGGGCAAGTAAAAATCAGGAAATGTTGAGAGCAGAATTGGATGTATGCCAAAAAGACATGCAATTAAAATGCAGAGACTTTGATACTCAGTTATCCAAAAGCAAGAAACAATTTGAAGATAGTGAGCAAGAATTGACACACTTAAAAGCCTTAGTGGATCACATTAGGCAGGATAAAGATGAGGTTGTTTCAGAAATGCAGATTTTACAAAAAGAACATTGCGAAAAAGAAGGTGATCTCCAGAGTGCAGAACAAGAAATGATTAAAATGATCCAAGAAAGAGACAAGAGAAATAAAGAGTTCAATGAATGCCAAATGCAAATGTGCGATATGCAGGAGGCAATTAATAAAATGAGTGATGAAAATAATTATTTGCATGATGAAGCCAACAGACTCCTTAAAAAGTGTAGGGACTTAGAACAGCAAATGTGCATTCCCAGGTCCCAGGAGAGGCGGCAGGGTACCACATTCAATGGAGTGGAGGTGAATTCTAGCTCTGCCCAAAGAGCTAGTGCCCCAGTGACAGGACCGGTGACTGAACTTGGTTGCAGTGCCCTTGGGGGATTTGATACTCCCATTGGGGGCAGCCACCAATCTCATACACCTGAAAACAGGATTGACTCACAAAATAGTGCAATTCCATGCATTGCAACAAGTAGCCCCATAAAAATAATGAAATCCATTAAAGCCCTGATCAAACCATTTAAAAAGGGAGGTGAATGCTGCATTGAGGATCACTTAGAAGCGGTGCATGACATTTTTAAAGCACTCCAGATACCTAAGGAACAGTACAGACAATATTTTCATTTAACTTTAGATGCCCCGACGGCCAGCATCATAAGGGGATTAAATGAACAGCAGAATATGACATGGCTGGAGTTTGAAAAAGAAATTAGGCGTCATTTTTCTCCTTTTCAGTCATTGCAGGAGGCAAAGAAAGTCGCGTACACTATTACTGCTGGACCTAATACATCACCTCGCCAATTTTTACAAGACTTAAAAAGAGCATTCTCTCGCTTTGATGTATCTTTTGACTCAAATTCCAATGAGTTTAAAACTGCATACTTCTATGGGCTACAGAAAGACATCATATCCCAATTGGTCCGTGAATTTGACCGTGACAAGTCCCTTGAATGGATTGTACATCAAAGCACCAAGCTATATGAGGTACTCTATTGTCAGGGTAGAGAAAGTGATAAAATGAAAGATACTAGGCCTAAATCTAAAGAACCCTCAGCCACAGTAATGGAAATCAGGTCAGCCAAAATGTCCCTTGAGTCTGCTCAAAGCCAAGGTAAAAATAATGTGACACCTGAACAAAGGGGTAATCAACAAAGATCGCCATTTCCTGTACCAATGTTCCAATCACATGATCCTAGTAATAGAGAGAGCTACATCAGCCCTAGATATTTAGGAGATAGACCCCGGGTAAGATACCGGTCTGATATGGCAGGTATGAACAATAACCAGAGACAAAATCAAGATCAAAGAAATGATGGTCCCTACCAGTCATTGGGGACACAGAGCAGATTTGATCCCAGCACCATGATATATGGTAATCAGGATAGGCCCCGATATGTGGATCGATTTACTGATAATGGAAATCAATATAGGGGCCAGTACCCACAATCTGAGAGACAGGACATGAGGCAAAACGTGAACTACAGTCCACGCCAGTACAATGATTCCCCACCAGGGGACTATAATCAAAGGATGGGTGCAACCCGCTCCCCTCCACAAATGAATCAAGAGTTCAGAAACCATCCCAACCGGTATCAATCACCTGAGAGGTATCAGAATAGATCCAATCAGGGGGAAAACAACCAATATCGACCTAGGCCACAGAAAGAGGATCCTAGAGAGGTGGAAAGGTTCCAATGCCTTGAGGCCCAAGTGAAAATGTTAGCTGAGCAAATAGGAAAGCTCTATACAGCGCAAAAACAACCTTCCAAAGAGGGGGCTGATGGCCATAGCAATGACCGGGGGGCTTCCGAAAAGTGACTAAGTACTCATGATAACTGCAGTGCCAAAATGACAGATTGCTCTGATATAACTTTGCATAACGACTCTGAGATGACTAATGGATTAAAAATGAAAGTACCAGTAAATGAAATTGTGATGGAAAGTGTAAATACTTCTAAAAAAGAGGTACGGTTTAACAGTAAAGATTTGCACAAATGAAAAAGAAACATTAGGAATTCCAAAAGAACAAAGGGACAGATTTAAGAAAAATGACTCATGCATGGGGAATACCAGTGAACAGGGAGTAAGTGGGGATGCCATAGCTCCTTCCCTGGGCAAACAAAACAATGACCAAACACAGACAGAAAAAGGAAATACTCACAAGGAGGGTACAAGTCAATCACCTGAAAAATTCTTTGAGCCACATATTTTTGAAGAGGCTGAAAGGGCTGGTATTACACTAAATGATCACAAATGCACAGAATTAAAAAATGACAAATTGCTGAATGATGTTGTTACACATGTTCAGTTGGAAGGTTGTAATGTGGTCTCTGATGTTACCCAGATGGATGGGCGAACGGTGGCCACACTCCAAAAAACCTCTGAACATGGAGAAATGAATAAAATACCTCGCACAGAAATGGGTAAAAAGGAGGGAAAAATGTCTTTTCATTTACCAATGTGCTTAGCCAAAAGTGAAAAAGACCTGAGAAAGGTGAGCCCTGAAATCAGTAAGAATTCACATTTCTTATGTGTATTAGAGGAAGTTGAGGACAGATATTATGCACCCATCACTGTAGAAGAAAAATGCCACACCTTTGCTATGATTGACACTGGCGCACAGGCCACAATTATGTCCAAGGAGCTGGTAAAGAGTATCAATGAAGGGAGGCCTCCACAGAGTCAGATCACAGTGAAGGCAAATCAAGGCCCAGTGCATAACTTTAATGGGGAGGAGGTGCCCATCATAGGTGTAACTGAGGTTGACATAAAAATAGGAAAGCACAGAATGAAACAAGAGGTATTGATCACATCTATTTGTGAAATTCCATTTCTGATGGGGACAGATTGCCTGAAAAGATTGTCTCCTCTCATAGATGGGGTGAATGGAGTGCTGTGGTCCTTAACCAAAAAACCATTGAGGCCTAAGAAACTAAAATCACAAAACAGCAATATAAAAGAATGTCACACCGTTGCCAAAACAAATGATACTGTGGAGGTATATCTCCAGAATAGCTGCATACCTAGTGTCACTGTTATATTAATGTGTCAAGACAAAGATCAGAGCGACAATGAAAAACTACCTGTACAAATATACTTGGACCCAAGGAAAGATTGGCAGACTGCTATAGATGAGCACACATTACGTTTTTACTTAAAAGAGAATACATGCAAACAGAATATTGTTCCTAAAACAGATTCAGAAAAACACATTACCACTCTGGCAGAGATACACATGGAAGATGAGCAACCATGGGTTCACGTTGGTATAAATGATTATCTTAAAACAATAAAAGCCACTTTAGCGCTTGAACATGAAAGGAGTTTCATTAATGAGAAATTGTTGCAAAAAATTATGGAGAGGGAAGAAATCCCGAAATTTAGGATTAAAAACCAATATGTTTCTGGGTTGGACAGTCCAAACTTTGAAAACCGAATTACAGGCAGATGCATGCTTAAAATTAGCATTGGGCAGAAAACAATTTACCATAATGTATGGATAGTGAGTGGAGCACAAAATGAATTTTACATGGGCAATGACATCATGCACAGAATGTGTATGGTGTTAGATTTCCTTAATCAAAAAATATGGTCACGCCTAGGTGGGTCGGCGCCTGAATTTGAAGACAAAAGAAGGGCTTATCATTGTGCACAACTAGTTCCTTATGCAGTCGAATTACAGATGAGGAAAAATACTATTGTTCCTGCATTTACAAAACAGTTTGCAATAACACTGAAATGCAAAAATGGACAGCAGATGAAAGGCTCTGATGCATTTGTATGCCTGAATGAATCCATAAAACAGCAAGGCCTGGATTATGAATACATTCCATTGGTAGACATTGGTGAAGGATCTGTAAAAATCATGGTAAATAATAAAGGTTGTCAGGACATTCATTTAGAGGAAAACTCCCCATTAGGAATGGCCATACAAAAATCACATTACACGGCAGATTTAAATAACATGGTGATTGGGAATATTCCTGAAAAATATGTAGATGCCAAGGGCGAGTTGCCAGAACACCTGGACTCTCAGCCCAAAGGAATATTTAAAATTTATTCTGTGTATCCTTATGATTCAAATGAGACAGTGTGCTGCCATCAAGAGGATTGCATAATATTTAATTTAAATGAAAATGAAACAGGAAATCAGCCCATTGAAGTGGAAGCTGATATGCCAAAATATTTGAAAGTGGCAGCTCTACAAAAAGACACAGCCACACAGTTAGAGGAAAGCGCTGAGATTCCTTTACCAGAAGAGTTTCCAGAATTTTCCAGAATGGTAGAAGAGCAGATCTCCTTAGCGGATGCATGTGACAGCGATGAGGATCGACGCAATCTGAGGGAAATATTTATGGAGTTTAAGGATGTATTTGCAAAAGATGCTTATGATTGTGGTTTAACTGATTTACATGTGGCCACACTACCAGAAGGTTGTAGCAGAAATCCAGTGTTTGTACGCCAGTATAGACTACCGCTGGCATGTTTAGAATCATTGGCAGAGATTATTAAAAATTTGGAATCACGGGGAATAATTAGGCCCATTCATAGCACATCCAATACGCCTATTTTAGGTGTGTTAAAGCCAAATGGTCAATGGCGGCTGTGTGCAGACTTAAGAGAGTTAAATAAAAGAGTACCAGTATCTAGATGGCCACTACCATTCATTGATCAGGGCCTAGCTCAGATACATGGTTCAAATGTATTTACCACGTTAGATCTCACATCTGGTTATTGGTGTGTGCCATTGGCAGAGGAGATACAACACCTATTTTCCTTTACATTTGACAGGACTCAATATGCCTGGCTTAGAGCTCCGTTCGGGTACATCAATAGTGGGAGTGAATTTGGCATATTTTTGAGAAAGGCCATGCCGGATGCAGCGGAAAGAGGGACAATAGTTTATGTGGATGATGTCTTGATAAAAAATGAAAACCTTAAAAGCCATTTTGATGAAATAAGACATGTGCTTGGCCAATTGCAGAAAGCAGGCGCCAAAGTATCTTTGCAAAAAGCACAATGGTGCAAGAAAAAAGTGAACTTTCTAGGGCATGAAGTGACTGAACATGGGCTAAATCCACAAAGGAAGAAAATAGAGGCCATACAAAGATTAAAAGATCCTAAAAATGAGAAAGGAGTAAAAAGTTTATTAGGGATGACAGGCTATAACAGAAAGTTCATTGAGAATTATGCAGAAATCACTCAACCATTGACTAAACTGCTTAAACTAAATACTCCCTGGAGATGGGAAAGAGAGCAGTCTGATGCAGTGGCTAGATTGAAGGAATGTCTTGTAAAGGCACCATGTTTAGCATACCCCATAAAGGACAGGGATTTCTTTATAGAAATAGGCTTTTCTGAACATTGTATGTCAGCAGTGTTATCACAAAAACACGATTTGAATCACAAAACCATTGCATATGCAAGTAAGGCATTTTCCCAAGTTGAAATGAAATTTAATGAATGCGAAAAGGCCCTATTAACCACTGTGTGGGCGCTACAACATTTCCGCCCCATTGTTCAGGGAGAAAAGGTGATTATTGAAACAAATCATCAACCTTTGCAATTTTTAGAGAGTAAAAGAATTAGATCAGGCAATCTAGCACAATCCAGAATCACTTCATGGACGCTGGCATTACAAGGTTTTCCCGTAGAAGTAAGATATGGACAAAATAAAAAGAGCCCAATTGCTCAAGGGTTAGCTGACTTACATGACTGTGCAGCTGAACAAATAACAAATGAAATGGATGTGGAAGCTAGTTTACAGGGATTTGAACAATCACCACACAAAGCTTTTGATGAAAAAACATGCAAGGATTTGCCAACTGTATATGTGGATGGTTGTGCTTTTCACATTGAAAATGACAGTAATAAACAATTAGTGGCAGGAATAGGAAATGTCTGGTTGAAATGTGAAGGCGTTCCTAGTATAGGGATGAGGATTGGAGATAGGAGCAGTCAGGTGGCGGAATTGGCAGCCATCTATAAAGCAATTGCTACTGCAGTTGATAAAAAGTTCAGTGAAATTGTCCTGGTGACTGATTCTGACTATGCACGGAATAGCTTTGTGGAGTATTTGCCTGGTTGGAAAGCAAGAGGCATGGTTACATACAACAAAAAGCCACTTAAACATGGAAAAATGATACAAGCCATAGACAAATTGGTGTCAGAAAATAATTTAACAATATACTGGAGAAAAATTCGTGGGCATTTAAAAACACCAGGAGAGGATAAGGAGGGAAATGATAAGGCAGACCATCTGGCTAAGATTGGGGCTGTGATGGGAGAATTGCTACCTATTGATTATTTAATGGGTGAAATACAAATTGATGCAGTCACACGTTCTAAAGCACCAAAGGAGGTAGATCAACCGGTGGTGCAGTGGAGTCATGACACGCCAGACCAAGATTTGATTGAGGCACAAAAGAATGATCAAATTTTGGGAATCTATTATAATCATTTGATAGATCCTGAACAAAATCCTTTAACAGAAAATGATTGCATGGGAAAAGAAGAGTTGAGGGTGTTATTAAAGAACAAAACACGAATTAGATTACAGGATGGGCTCATGATTAGAGAGTCCATAACAGGGCAAATACAGTGGGTAGTACCCCTTTCATTCAGAGGACTAATGCTACACCATGCACATGATGCCATAACTGCAGGCCATAGAGGTTCACAAAAGACATTAGAAATACTAAAAGATTATGCTTACTGGCCACATATGTCCCAAGATGTGGAATTATATACTAGAGGATGTCTAGTATGCGCCCAATTTAAACCTGCTTCACCAATGCATAGAGCACCATTGATGAAAAGAGGCCTAACTCTCCCATGGTCAGATTTGCAAATAGACTATGTAGGTCCTTTAAAAAGGTCGAGCAGGGGACACCGTTATATTTTGAGTGTGGTATGTTTGATGTCGAAGTGGATTGAGTGCATTCCTGCACCAGATTGTAGTGCGCAAACAGCAGCCACATTGCTGGTGAACCATGTGTTCTCAAGGTTTGGGTTGCCACAAAGAATTGAGTCAGACAGAGGAAGTCATTTCACAAGTACTCTAATGAGTAAGGTATGGCAAATACTAGGTGTGAAAAGGAAACTACATATCGCATATCGGGCGGCGTCTTCAGGTACAGTTGAAAGAAGCAATAGGTCTGTTGTGGATATTTTAAAGAAATTTGTGGCAGAAGCAGGTTCCAGCTGGGATTTGCGTTTACCATTGGTTTTGATGGCAATCAGGTCGACTCCTGCCAAAGCAACAGGTGTTAGCCCCCATGAGGTCTTAACAGGTAGGAAAATGGTGTTACCACAACACCTACTATACAGAACACATGAGCAAACTCTAGTGAGTGCATCCACAGTTCATGAATATATTGATGAACTGAGGAGGCATTTGCAACATGCATTTGCTTTTGTGCAGAGAAATCTGGAAAGAGCTGCTGACAGTGCTAAGTCATATTATGACAAAAAGACATCAGTAAAGGAATACAATGTAGGGGATCAGGTGTACAAGTTTCATTTTGGAAAAAGTAAACAGAAAAATTCTAAATTTCTGGCAGCCTGGCAGGGGCCATTTCGAATTATAGATAAAGTCTCTCCTGTAGTGTATAAAATTTTGAAAAATGAAGGTGAAACAGCAATGGAGCAGTTTGTCCATGTAAATCAAATCAAACCATGCCATCCCAGACATGAGATCAGGCAGCTTGAGCATGTGGAAACGGATAGAGTCTCTTGAGAAAATAAATGGGTGTGATCAGGAGGCAGTGACAAAGAAGTTAAAAAAAAAAAGTTGATTGTTATGATGGCACATAAACACTGTAATATATGTAAAAATATATAATATAAATAAATAAATAAATAAATAAATAAATAAATAAATGCACATATAACGGAAGCTCGTGGTTGGTGTGCAGAGAGAAAGTGTATTAAATATTGGATGCTGTTTTATATGTGTTTGTTTTCTTTTAACTTGTGTTTAATTTCAGAAAAAAGAAAAAAAAACGAAGTATTTTTACCAAGCATGTTTTATTTTTGGCAAAAGGATGAAGTTAGTATTGTGCTATGTACTTAATCTGTTTATTTTCTATTTTGATTTAGACAATTAACATTATTTGGTCGGAGGTTCCGGGATTAGAGGCCACGGGAGACGATGGAGTCCTGGAGTCCCCTGGATGAAGACCAAAAGATGCCTGCCTCCAGGTGGAGGTGAAGACAAAATAACCGGAATGCCAAAAGAGATGACTACCGTGGATTCAAGATTGCCAAGATGAAAGAGTACTCGAATGAACCGAATAACATCGCTGGTCGGGACATACCAAAAGAGACAAAACAAAAGTTCCGGCATATGAAGTTCCACGTATTTATTATTTTAATTATTTATTTTAACTTGTTATATTACTTATTTGTTTTAGTTAGTTGTTTTATTTCATTGTTTTTAATTGACTTGGAAAATTTAAACTTAAAGTAATGCCACTTACACTGAGAAGGCAAATGTGGAACATTTTATGAACTGATGGACTCAGATGAAATGTTGATTGCAAATTTTCATTGATGCACATGAATATTCATTTTGTTGGATTGCTATATTGTAAAAAAAAATAGAACAAGTTGTTTTTAGGAATTGGCTTGGATTATAGCCAAGTTCTAAAAACAAAAGGAGGGTATATGTAAGGATATTTGGCATGTTACAGTACACAGTACAGCAATACTGCACAAGTAGCACAATTTTTTTTGCAGCACCACCACCACAAGGGTGCGGTGCATTGCTATATGGGTTAGCAGATTAACAAGGAAAGACAGACTATTCAGTAAAAAACGATTTTAACATATAAGATGCAAATCTATTTTTGCAGTTAAAAGCACACGTGTTCATTTAAAAATGCACACTATTTTTCACCTGAAATGCCTATATTGCTAGAGACACATTTGAAAATTAACAGCTAACCTATTAACCATTAACCTGACTAATAAAACCTTATTTTAATATAACCCACTAATAAAATGTGTTCTCTACTGCAGAATTAGGCATACTCTGAAAACCATTTGAATGAGTGTGCAGATTTTTTTTTCTTCTCTTCTCTGCCTGATTATCCGTGTTGTTGTGCACAGTAACGGCAGGAAGGAGGAAGTCAGATTTGCAACAATTGCAAATGTATAAGCGAAGCTATTGTTGAAGAGTAGGAGGATGAGAGATGATGGATTTCATTGGGACACGTCATAAAGAGGGCTGAGAGGAAAGTTTTAGTGGGCAGTAGCAGGGAAAAAGACAGGCAGACATCTTTCTGCACTACTGGGGAGAAGACCTGGCTGTGGGGTCCTGACTGAATGCAAATTCCGGTGTCCTGCTGCAGTCGAGACTGGGGAAAGCTGAAAGAAAAACCTTTCCACTGGCAGAGGCATTCCTATCTGAAAAAGCTGAGAATTCCAGGCAATGACCCCGGCTTGAGAAGGCAAGCGTTCCTTTTTGCTGGAGTTAATCCAAGAGAGCCACATTCACAGAGAGAAGCCTCTGAACAGATAAGGTAATTACCTAACTGGGGGAGCTGTGTGTGTGCACGGAAATATGCAGTCAGTGTAGAAAAATGAAAGTCCCGTGCGTGTCTTAATCAAGTGCTAATGTTGCAATTTAAGTTCTGTTCTCCGCCACTATAATTGCAGTGTGTCATAGAAAATGCTTTGATTGTTCCATTTTATTGCTGTAAAGAATGAGATCATGTCTAAATGCAACTTTTATAATACAGAAAATATTTGAAAACAGACGGGTGGTTTATTTTCTATTTACCATTACAATGCCAATGATGTGGGGAGATTTTTAAACAGTGCAATGGTCATTTTAAGACAGATGTGTGTATGTCAGAATCAGTATGAATAATTGTGAGTAACTGTAGCATAACTTGTTGGAGGTACATGAGCCAACGGGAAGAGAGACTCTCTGAACATAGCTCCCTACCGTATATAAGGTAGTGGAAATTACCACAAGACTACCACATATAGCTCTCTGTCGTAAATAAGTCAGTGAGTTTGCCCATGGTGGCGCACCAACACTATCACTGGAAATTGTGGTATCCCTAGAATGCAGGTCTGAGGTCTCTCTAGTGATCACACGAAAAATCTAAGCGAAGATAAGGGATTCTGGACATTGGGGCCACAAATAAAACAAGGGAATTATGCTCACCAAAATACCACCAACCACGTATACCAAATAAGCAGGTCTGGGTGCTGAAATAATGCATGTCCATTGTATTATTGTTGCACATGGCCAAATCTGAATACAAAGAGTGATTATTGCTAAGTTATTTTTCGGCGGTAATAAAATACCGTCAGGCCCCAAATCTCCACAAAATACCCTACAACACATTCTCTCACTCCTAGTGACCATCACCAATATCACATTTCGGTCCTTTTATTCTTGACTATCTAACCTATTTTTCTTAATAGCACTCCATGTATCTATTCCAAATTGGTCCCTTTAGCTGAGTTCCTTTGGGCCTCTATGCCTTGGAGCTTTTATATTTATATTTGTTTAAAATCTTCGAACCGGAAGTCTTTTCCACAACATTGTCTATTGGTTGTCCTAAAACAACATTCGAATCACCTTGGGCCCCGGGACTATTTCACAAAATGGTAGCTGGTTTGTTTACATATGACATCCTTCATGCGCAAGCGTGATGATGTCATGAGGTAGACAGACTCGGCCACGTATGACCCATTATAACTATACCACTCCTTTTGAGTATTGCTCTGATTTAGACCAACATCTAGTGGGATCAAGCTATTAAGTCCTCATTAGCAGATACCCTCAGACCCTTTTGCAGCCTTTAAACAATTTTTATGAAATGTGCATACCATTGTCTAAATCCAGGATATGCATAACACCCGATTGCTTCAATATTTTTAAATGGGTAGTCCTTGGTCCATAGGATTATCTACACAGTGTGGACGCTGTTATGTTTACATATGACGTCATTCAGGTGCCAGCGTGATGATGTCATGATGTAAACAGACTTGGTTGGTTATGTTCTACCATTACTAGAGCATCCTTTAAGTACAGTAATATGCAAGCAGTAACTTGACCATGCCGCACAAGTATACCTGTATAGCATTAGATGATCCCCCCTTTTAATTTACATTCTCCCTTTGAATTTCATCAGCACGTTGCACACGCATGCGCATGTTGACGTCAGTCATTCATTTGTCATTTATACGCCGACGGCGTTACAGATGGAGTCAGTCGGCCCTTGGGTTTTCTGTCTCCAGTTTGCAATGCTGTTTGGCTACAGGTAAGACCATTATAACCCTTGTCCAGCCAGTCCTGTTAGGCTAAGATTTTAATGAATGCTTCCACATCATGAAGCACTTACCTGCTTCTCTCCCCCTTCTTTTATATATGTTGGCATCTCTTAGAGTCGGCATTTCGCCAAGCTACCAGCTAAGCCCTGGATTTTTTACTGATGGGATTTACCGGTTAGAACACCCAGCTGCAAGTTACTGCTGATGGAACTTTCCAAGTAGAACACTATCCTGCAGACTATTGTAAGTTATTCTTAGTTATCCCTCTATTTTTTCAGATTGTAATTATACTTTACTTACGTTCAGCCTCTCCTTTCAGACAGGGTCCGTCTATCAAGCTTTGCAATCCAAACTCCCGCTTTTACGGGTTCCATAATCCGGAGAACTTTCTCCCATTGATGATAATTCCCTCTAAAAATCATAAGGTTAGTCCTCAGAATACTTTCTACTTATTATTCCTTTGGGACCTTTGATCCAAAGCCGGACTCTTAGTTTACCCTGGTTTTACTACTACCGACAAGAATGGTTTCAGGATGTAAGGCTTATTCAATGCTTCATTATAACGACAGCTCCACTGAATTATAGCATCTGTATTGATAGAGCACCACAAACTTGTGGACATTTGGTCCTTAACACTGTTGAAAGACTTTACATTACTTGATGAACTGAGAAATTGCTTTTATCATTTAAATACTAGTAAGTTATGATGTTTGGATTTAAAGAAATCTTTTTCTAAATACTTCATGTAAATACTGTACATATATCTTTTTCCAGAATTTGATTTGCCCCTGATGAAGAGTGTTGAATCACTCGAAACGCGTTGGGCCCTCCACAGCTTTACCATCATGAATAAAATGAAGATTGGTTCTTGTGACCCTGACTAATTGAATGTCTATTTCTTTAATACTGTCACTTTTCTAAAGATACATAATTGAATTACCCATTTGAAATAGAATTTGGAAAAATTGTTTAATCAAAACATTAATTGTTGGTCTGGAATTCCAGATATTAGAAAGTGTGCAGGGGACGTGAGTTCCCAAAATGGCAACTTCTTTTCTCAATGTTCTGTGCAACCTAGGTGTCAAGGTTTCCCCTCTCTCCTCTGCACCTCAAATCTACTTTTGTACCTTCCTAACACTTTTTTTTGCACTACTATAAAGACTTATCTATACCTGATACCTTATATCGATAATAGGGTGTGACGCAGCTGTCCATCTCTTCCCCTTGCTCATTTATACCTTCTCATACTGACGAGAATGGAACCTTGACAGATGTCATAGACATGCTGACTAAACTCCATGGCCAGATGATAGAAGAAGTCGAGGACATTGCTGATGACAGCTGGTTTGGATCACTCTTCTCGTTGGTTCCGCAATGGATGGCAAATATGTTCACATTTCTTCTAGCTTTGCTATTATTAGTGATGCTTGGATTCTGTGTGATCAAAATAATAATCTCACAGTGCACGAAGACAGCAAAGAAAGCCATATGGATGAAGATTATGATTGATGTTGAACCAGGATGGTAGCCGAAGGGTCTGACTGATGAAGAAATCAGAGAATTTGTGAAGGCCAGCATCCATGCACCTGAGGGAACAAATGAGCATAAAAAAGTATGTGGGAAGATGGATCTATTGCAGTCCAAGTGGACAGTACATGCTCATGACATGGAACAAGGATGAGCATGGAAAAACAGCTGGATGCTTGAAGGGAGTCATAAAAATATGGATCCATAGGAACCATATCTTCAGACCAGGATGTCTAGATGTAACAGATGATGTGAGAGTGCTCGATAAATCTCCTAGAGGGAGAAGTGTAGAGGAGGAGCCAAGTACCGCCACTCCAATGGCCCTGCCTATATTTCCTGAGAAGTATGAACCAAAGTATGTGACGTATACTGAACAGGTGAACCAGCAAAGAGAAGAGTGCAGGCTCTGTGCAATACCCATAAGAATACCTATACCTAAGAGAATATGGGCGGTAAAGTACACATTGAGGAAAACCAAACCTGCATACAAGACAATACGATGGCCATTTGAACAAGATTTGTGAAGAAGTAGAGAAACAAAATGGCAAAGATGAATGGTGACGTCATACAAAATTGAATCGACACACATATAGAAAGATAACCGGACCAGGGAGATAGACGATTTATAAACCATCAAAGAAGTACCAAGGATAAGTGATATCTTGGGATCAAGGTGAAGAGACTTATGCCACAGACCGTATGAAGATACTTAGTTTAATTGTTTACAGGTGCAATGAAAAGTAAGCAGCAAAGCAATCATGAAGCTTGCCACATGCTTTTAAATAGATTAGACTGCGGCAAGTGCCAAATATATATATACATACATACCTCTATAGAAACATATGGACAAGTAAAGGATGAATGTTTCCACTACGTATATAAGCAATACTGAACAAAGCAAGAAGGCCTCATTTTTAGTGTTGCAGTTGAGAAAAGCAATTGAATTAAACAGAATAAAAGTTCAGCTAAGGAGTTTACTGAGCCAAGAAAAGCCAAGGTCTTATCAAACTGGAATTGGCTGACATTGGATACCATTTTTTTTTATTTTTTTTTATTTGATTTGGCTGAATTCAATCAACCTTTCAAAATACAATCAACATATCATAATACAAAAATTCATAAAACATTACTTAAAATTGATTACATCAATTCATCATTACAAGAGGTTCAATTATCAGAAAAAGAACGATCATCTCTCACCATCACTCTCTGCATCATCACTATAATGTAACAAAATTAACAAGATTAATAAAAGAGGCAAACTCAAATACATATGTTTTGCAAACTAAATAAAATAGTCAATTAAATTATTGCCAGACATTTAGCATTATATTCCTTGCTTCCTGCCATTGACAGTTATGATTTTAGTGCCACCTTATCTTCCAGATTTAGGCTGTGTAGAGCTGCAAGTTGTATTGCCATGTTGTTACACCCCAACAATACCGTCCAGCACTCAGATTGAGATGCCCCAAATATTCACAATGTCTTGTGAAAACAATTTCTCTTTCAGATCTTAACATTGGATACTCTGTAATCAGGTGAACGAGAGTCTCGGGAATGGTGTCATCTTTACAAAAACGACATAGGTTTTGTTCTGCACTCACAAGCCCGCACCTTGCTCTTATGTCAATTGTGACCCACAAGTTAAAACGGAGTCGAAATATGCTATTATGATATTTAGATGAAGGACATCGTATCAGATATGGTGGCAAGATGCCCACCATTTTCGGCGGAAAGCGCAGCGTGACACCATCACGGAAGGTTAGGCAATGGTCACAGGTGTTGATCCAATCGTTTGCTGTATCTTTAATTTGCTTTATCGGGATAGGACAACAACAGTTCAATAGTTATATCAGGTTTAACTAGGATATGATAAACTTTGTCCAACCAATTGTTTACGAAACATGTTTGGCAGTTTACAAGTACTGTGAGAGGATTTTTAACAGTACATTTTCCTTTGTAGACAACAAGCATTTTCTAAATAAAGAACACAGACGCCAGCTGTAATGCACCTGGAGATAAAGCAACCCCAGCTCAAATCTCAACCATGCAATCGGTATAGATTGGGGCAGGTGGAGCACTAAACGCCAGAATGTAGGGAGACTCAGTTGGCATGGATTCCAGGCCATATAGCAATATTGGAACGATTTTCTTGGTCCAAAAATGCCACGCAGGCAAGATCGAAAATTTACTATATTTATACATGATGATGCGGGTTTGAGATATGGCTGGGATTAACTTGGTCTCCACCCGCTCCACCTGGCCCTGCGCTTTCAACTTCCCTTCAAAAATCATTCCCAAATTGCAATAGTTTGGTACTACCCCAATCGGAGTAAAACCAATGGTCCAAACAAACGACAGGGGCCCTATGGGTCTAGGTGAATATTGTACAATTTGCATTTTTGTTGGGTTAATTGATAATTCATTCAGATGTACATATTCTTGGAACACATCAAGTAAGCACTGTAGCCCAACCTGGGTCCTAGAGATTGTACTATGTCTTTAAAGATTGTAGACAGTATATGGGCCCATATCTGTAGATATGTTTTGAACATCTGGTTAGATAGCCCATCTGGACCTTCTGCTCTCGAGGAACTAATCTTCTGTATGATGGTGTAAATTGTTTCGTAGGAGGCTTCCACCTGCCAGGTCGATGTAGAGACCGGTTCGTAGAAGCAAGCAGCATACTGGGGGACAGCATATAAGGTTGAGAAATGGTTAACCCACGCTTGCTCAGACACTCCATTTAGTTGAGCATCTGCTTGCTGATGGCAAGTATGATTATTTAAAAGGAACCACATTCCAGAGGAATTATTTTTACGCATTGCGTGACCCACACCTTCACTGTCTTGCTGAAATAAAGTTGACTTCCGACAACGCAACCAATTTTTGTATTTGCATTTAGCAGATTTTAATTCTTCCCACTTGGTAGCTGGCGTTGAAGTTAAGATTTGCCTTTTGGTCATCCTGAATTCAGCTCTTTTTTTTTAGATGTTATAGTCAAAGGCATGTGGATGTCTAATGATGTTACACTGAGGAATTGTGACTGTTTGAGCAAAGGAGTGTAACAAGCCTGTATACTGATTTCTATGTAATACTTTCGAGTTATCAACAACCAAATGCTCAAACTGATTCAATGTTCTCAGGTTCCATCTCAGTCGTGAGCGTGAACTATTGACTCCTAGATTGCCATGATAATAGACCTCACTTCGTTTTGGCATCAAGTCCAAATTAAGCCGAAGGATCAGCAGACTATGATCGCTCTTTGGGTCATCTTTAATGGTTAATAATTCAATCCTTTGAAATAATTTGGAGTCGACATAAATGTAGTCGATTATACAAGTGGATGAACCGTGATGTCATGTATAATGAACTGGGACGTCACCCTGAACAGAACCATTCACCATGTGATAATTTTGCTCATGCATAAATGACACCCACTTGGACACTGCTTGGCTTTGAGGCCTATCCTTCTACCAATCTAGATTTAGGTCTCCCAATAGAATGGTATGTATAATCACATAGTCTAATGAGATATGGTGAAGCATGTTGTGAAGGCCAGCAAAAAAGATTTCATCAGACATACTAGCAACATTTCAGTATATGTTGATCATGGCAAAGACTTTCTCACCATGGATAATTTTAACTTGCTTTATATGCGTTCCCACGGAAGCCCATGGTGCAATTGGTAGACCTGCTTTAATATTTACAGCAACAAGAAGGCCTGCCTCCAGTGGGTATAGCTGGAATAAGTAACAATTCATAATTGTCCCACAATGGTGGTTTGGTTAGCCATGTCTCCTGTAACGCTATGATGTGATAGGGTTCACACATCTCTCTAAATAAGGTGGATAAATGACTATGACCCCTAGAATTCCAGCTGACAACACTTAATTTTTTAGATTATTACATTGTAATGGTTATTGATGTAAGCTCTCGATTACCCAATTTTCTCTAGTTTCACGTCGAGTTCCTTGATAGATCTTGGGTGTTATAATGGATGTTTTAGATTTCGGTAAGGCATTCTCAGGATCCTCTGCTAGCAAAAACCCCATATCAAACAGGAGCATTTTGCTATGCCATATTGAGTGCCAAACCACACCTGAAGGAATCCAAAGTCTGACTATTGAGAGCGGTGAATCAGTTAAGAATTCAATATGATCTATATCTAGCGTGGAGATGTTACACAAATTGTCAATTTCACCAAATATGTTCAAGACACGATTTAAGTCATACAAAGGATGGTTGCCCTCTCTGCATTTTAAGATCAGTGTATGAAACTTTGCATGTTGTGGAGGTAAATCGTGTGAGGACAACCAGATTTCAGATTTACGGGGTGTCCATTTCGCAGTGGTAGGGTTACCAGGGATTTTAGATGACCATTCATTCCTTTGCCTCTGCGAATCCCTGCTCGGCTAAAGTGGGTGTTTGATGAAGACCAGACAAATTGCTTGCCCCTCCAGATATGTTGGTCGAGCAAGGTGGCTGGCCAACTACTTGAGAAAGTGCCTTTGCAAGATTATTGGATACATATTCGTCCACTGTTTTTTTAGTTCATCAGTCATAGTCTGAGGCACAGCGGTATCAAGTAAATAAGGCTGTTGTGATAGAGGGGCAAAGGATACTGATTTGGGCTGTGTTGGAGGAACCACTGACAATTGTGATTGCACTAAGTTCAGGGACCCAGATCCTACTGACATCTGACGATCTGTGGTCAAAATTGACTTGCCACACGCAGAAGGAATGGGAAATGAGTTTGATTCGTGAGAAGGAATTTTCCTGACATCACGGAGTGAGTGAACCAGTTGCGAAAGAATCACAGTTGTCTTCGATTTTGCACTAATATTGGATGTTGATAATGTGGACTGGTTGATTGCTCCTGTTGCTTTGGGTTGCTCGGGTTCAATTGGAGCAGAATCAATGTAATGATGTGTTTCAGGCAAAGTTGATGTTTTGCCAAGTGCTTTAAAAAAAGTGTTAAGAGTACTTTTTGGATTTTTAGTTCCAATCATGTTTGTTTTCTTAATCGGGATTGCTGATTTTTCTTTTTGTTATTGTTAAGTTTGGGATTTCTAGATTTCAATTGTTGTAGATGACTTTGTCCATTAGTCAATGCAGTTTGCCCACTTGGCGTCTCCACAAGTCAAGGAGGCACTTCATCATTCGAGATTGTGTTTGGTAAAAGGGAGGTGGTTTTCTCTGCATGAGAAGCCAGGGGGCTTTTATGCCCACGATTGGCAGAAGAGGGCAAGGGGCCTAAACAACAGGAGTCACCACCAGTGGTGTTTGTGTTGGCATTTGTGCAGTGAGAGGGTTGTCATCACGTGCATCCAAGTGTCTGGAGATTATAATAACAGACTCATCGGGGCATTCATTGCTTTGGGAGGCTTTGGGGAACTGTTGCAAAGACAGCCATTTCATCAATTCCTCAAATTGGAGAGCTTGTCGAGTTATTTTTGAGTCTAATGATTCAAAAAGTTTGCACAAACTATAAACAGCGGTTTCGATTGCTGTGAGAGCTGGTTGCATCATTAGTAAAGTTTGTGCAGAGTTGTCAATTGGATAAGATTTGTTGGGACGTGGAGTTGGCAGTGCAAAAGACATAAGCATTTGAAGTTCATTCACATGAGAAGGTTCGCAAGTCACAGAGGTGGCACTAGATATACATTCAACCCCCCTAACAGAGTGATCAGACGCACGTATGCTGGCGCAGATTGAGAGCGCAATGGAATCTGATAGTAGTCGGGGAAATGCAATTGGAGAGATGGACAACATCGAATTATGCACAACTTGACAATTTTTAGTAGATTCCATCATGGTCATATCCGAAATCGGTTGGGTATTAATACGCCTCATTGACGTACAATGGGATGCATTAACTTTCCCAATAGTCAAGGGGGAAGGCGTAGGTACCTCGCATGATGAAATGGTGGCTGGGGACAGAGTCGGAGACATACCTGATCTGCTACCTTGAAGGTTAAAAGGGAATCTTGTTTGCTTATTAGAAGACCATGGAGTCACAGACGTGGCAGAAAAAAAGGTTTGAGGTAACAGGGCAGATTCTAAAATACCTTGTGACAATGGGTTGGATTAAATGACAAGCGTCAATGGCACAATGGGAGGCATGTTAGTTGTAAGCTTGTAAGAAGTGTAAGCGGTCATCAGAAAAAATAAAAACAAAAACCAAAACACAGAACAAGGCGCAAACAATATGCCTTCAGAAAGATCAAACAATGACACAATCTTGCACAAGAGACAAAATCCAATGTATGTTATGCAGCCCGTCTCACCTGAAGAATAAGTGTGATTTAAGTAAATATTCCAAGTAACTTTTTCGCCCTTATAAAATAAAGAAAAAACAGACCAAATATTAAATGAATAAAACTCTACCGCGACTCCGTGGCTGCGTGGCTAAGCGGCCAATCGGTGCTTAACTCGGTACTTGCCAGAGATGCCTTTGGATACAATTAACATGAAAGAACAGAAGCTCCTGTTCAGAGAGGTCAAGCAAAAACAAAAGATGTCAGAGGACTATTGAAGAATAAAATCAAATACACGAAAAGGCTCAATTCATGGTGTCCAGTCACGTGATGGAAGGAAGTTGGACGAACAAGATGATCACACGTACGGACGGAGGATGGCTGGTGCCCATACTCCTTAAACATTCTCAGAGAACAGTTCAAACTCAAGGGCAACTTCAAAGCACTAATTTACACTGGATCATTGAGTTGATGATGGATGATATGCTAATTGGTGGGAAGCTGGTATCGAGACGAGCTCACCCGCACCTGGTTGTTCAGTCTGCGTGCTGCTAACGTAGGTTGAAATGTACTGACGGGTGTTAGAAGCCAACCAATTGCAGGCGACCACATAGTTGGGGGTCCTATAGTTTGTGCAGCCAATGGAACATCATACTTTTAGTGATGTTCATAGTGGCCATTTTTAGGGGAGGGCTTAGTTGCCCTACCTGATGTTAACTATCCAATTATTTCTCTCCATTACTCCATACAGATAAGGAAGCTATGCTTAATTATTCACTTAGAACCAATCACACCTCCCGTTAGGTTTTTGTAGTTTGCCACATAGGATGACGTTGGGAATTATGCAGGTCAAAACGTCAGTGATAACCACTTTTGGGTACAAAAACTCAACTTTTTTATGAAGTAAGTAGAGTCAGAGTATCGAACGATTGCTGATGTTTGTTGTATTCCCTGTTTTAGATACTTGACATTAAAACAGACAAACTTTGCCAAACTATTTGTGTCGTCTTGATTATTGATGTATAAATAAAATCTGCATCCGCATTTATCTCCAGGGTACCACTAATCATCTTAAAGGACTGTTTGGCAACACCCAGCTCATTTGTTTGTTTGTTTGTTTCTTTCTTTATTCTTTACTTATTTCTTTCTACACATTTCCTCTTCTTCCCACCACTCCAGGTATTACTCTTTTTCTCCTCTCCTCTGTTTTCACAAGCCTCTCCTTTCCTGTCTCATCTCCTCTTTGCCTTTACTTTTACCTTCATCCTCTCTCTTTTCCTGGTGTTCTATTTCTCCTCCTTTCTTCTGCTTCAATACGCTTCCTTAATTCTTCTCATCTCCTCGTCATTTCTTCTTCTCTTCCCTGTCCAATTCCATCTGCTCTCTCCTCCAGCCTCCTTCAAATGCACTCCTTCTCCAAACACCCATACCATCTCTGCAGAGACCCTGCTTCATACGAGGCAATGACCAGACCGCTCTGGCTTCCTCCCGTCTAATGGTCTTCAGCTGTGCACAAGATATATGTAACCAAATTGGTTGGCTGTGTTAGTTCTGGGTCGAGATCCCATTGGTGTATCTCTACTGTGAAACCCAATACATGATTAGACTGCCATTTTAGATGGGATTCCTGTGCACACACAAGGAGGGCTGGGCCCATTTGAGCGGGTGCACAAGGATACTGGGTGCATTTGTTCTGTGCAAATCAGCATCCTGGGTACTAACACGTCTGCTTCCTATGCACATACATTTGTGGGGGTCTGTCTTATGTGTGGCTTCGCACTAACCCTGAGAATGCTGGCTTCATTATGGGCAATGGAGAAACCTGTGATTCCACCATGTCAGAATCCATTTGGGAGATATCAGCATTCGAATACCTCAAATCCTCCTAAACCAGGCCCGTTGGGGTTGGTCCTGATATTCTCCAGACTCCGCATCTGGAACCTAGCAGAACAGTGCAAGTAGTGGAACCCAGTCACCTTGGTAAACCCAACCATCAAGTCAAGGTTCTTCATTATATCCCTTTTCTATGTGCCTTACTAAAGAACCAGGTTGGTTGATGGATTGTCAGAAGGCCCAGAGACAAGTCAGAGTGAACATGCAGGGACAAGATAGTATTTTCATCAATAGATTTTACCTTAACCAATGAAGGCTCGAGCTTGCCTCGGTTTCAAGTTATGAGTGACAGAAGAGCCAAAACATGTCAAAGTTAACATCAAGTGCCTTGATCTGGCTCTCTACCTTCTCCCATATCATGTCATGTGGACTAATTGGAGTCAGTTAATGACAGGCCTGGGGAAACCCAATGGCTTTTGGCTGTCATATTCAAAGTCTCGCCTCAAGTGCAATGTAATGCAAGCACATGCATAGCATTCTCACCATATAGCAAAGTATATCCCTGCATGTGCTCTGCTGCCATCATATGTTATGTGTGGCCTCATATTCCACAATATTGCCACAATTTGCCTGGTTTCCATAAGTAAAGTACATCTTTGCAGTTAGTGCAATCTTACAACAAGTGCAATCTCAGATACCCAAGTAATTCCACCATATTCATGGTTTGACACCAAAAGCATACTATGCACTCGAAGTGAGAAGAGAGTCTGTCAGTAGAAGGTGTGCATGCAAACACTGTTTAATTTTTTAATTTGTAATTGTTTTTTTATAACATACTTAATACCTGAGTTTGGTTTCTAAGTGAGGATCAGGGATTCAAACCTTGGTTGCTCTGTGTGGTCTCGTTTCCAAGACCAGCATGTTGCCTCTGTGCCATCCTCCGTTGGAAGTATGTCACTGGAAAGTCATCACATCAGGCAGTGCTGGCATGGCAGATATGGTGGCGGGTTGGTAAGCTGGTAATGGCAAAGGAAGAAGGATCGAAGGGGATGGGAACAGGCTAGAATCTGGGTGTGGAGTGCACACAAATGTATGCAAGAATTCACCCGAGAGCAGAAAGCTCTAAGCGGGTTCACGTGAGGATTGTCCATAAAATGGTAGTCAGTGTGTGACAAATCCCAAGATGTTATCACTTCTCCCCGAGGGGAGCTCCTTCCGATGAGGTCAGGGAGGTGATGCCATTATGAGATAGTCCCCCTTGGGTGGTACTCAGCGTGAAGATCTCATGAGGAGAGACTCGCCATCTGGGGATCGGGGAGGACATTTCAGGAGAATGCGCTACAACACCCCTCACCCTCTACCCAACTCCTTCACAGCCCATTTTCCCATTCCACACACTTCCATGTTACACTCTCGCATGTATGCCTGCGAGAATAATGATGAGGCAGCAGTAACTGAGACGAGGAAGAGTAGGGATGACTTGACTATGACATCAGTAAGAGGCACTGATGTGAGGAGGAGGTGCAGTCATTCCTCTAGCATTGCAAAATCGTAAAACCAAGTGAACAGATAGTCCATGGCAAGGAAGTCCTTCCCCCTGGCTTTCTGTGAGGAAAACACTGAGAGCCAGGCATTCTCCAGGAACCCACTACTGAAGAAGCAACTATGGACAATATGGAAACTCAATGTTTGAACTGGAACTTTATCTTTTGAGTTTGAATTGAGAACTTTATAGCTTTTGGCATTACAACCTGGATCTTTGTTTTGTGCCTTGGAAAGAGAATGATACCTGGCAAGGAGAGTCATTCTTTCAAGTAAAGATCCCATCTAACAACTGGAAGTGTGCTCTCCAGAAGAAGGGAGCCATTCTTCAAGACCAAGAAGACCCACTATCCCTTTAGTTTATTATAAGTGTGAGGGACATAAGCAGGTTTTAGACACAGGATGGTAGACTATTGATTTACACGGACATCATGACTGAAATCTTAGTATTTTAGTTGAGGTAGAGAACCCCCCGCCCCCCTTGCGGCTAGGGAAAGTTAGCTTTTCTCTTTATTTACTAATAAAAGTGTATGTCAACAACCATGTCACCTGTGTGCCAGTGGCCTCCTCCTGCACCCTTACAGGTATCACAATTTAGGCAGCGCTGTTTGGACATTAACTCACACCTTCACATGTGTAGCAGCTGGCAATGCATACCAGAATGTCCCAACGAGGCCATAATATGCTTGGAATAGTCACTCTATAATCTATAACCTCACAAGTGTGGGTGCTGCTCTCATTTGCCCAGTGCAGCCTCAGACGTTCAAAGAATGCTATCAAATTCCGGGGATTGTCACGATATGTAGGTGACAGCCACACATGTGCCGGCCCGGATATTACATGATGCTCAAAGTTCCTTAATAATTCCATAACATGCCTGCTAAAACTCCTCATATAAGACATAGCCTGAAAGTGCAAAACAAGCATTTTCAAGGTTTTTGGTGTGACATTTCAAATGGTTTCAAGTATTTTTTTTTTAAACATAACTCCTAGGCATCGTCCAAATTGCGCGCCTCAATTTGTTTGAAGGAAAACGAGAAGCAAAGGGAGAGGATGAATTTGAGGCAGCTGGGCAGTTGTGTCCAGCTGGTGCCTTTGGGGAGATTAGTGCTATCCTGGCTCCCATCTGGGGTAATTCCTAATCATTCCCACTACAGCATTCACTACACAGCCTTGGAACACATATGACACCTTCTCCACTAAGCAGTTCTAAGAATGACCGACTCATAGCCTAGCAGAATGCAAGGAGGACCCCAAGAACATATTTTAATCAATGTAATTACAAAATCGATCGTGCTCATTCACACCTCAAAATATCTCTGATCCCTTTTCTGATCTTTGTCGAATGCCAGACAATGCCCAAACTCCCGTCCTTTCTTTTGGATTTGAAGGACTCCACCTTTCATTCTGCTGAGTTTAGAATGACCCGTCTCTGAGTGGCGCGTTCTGGGTATTCAGGGCTGTTTGGGCGGCCAGCTCATCGGCCCAAGTGCTCGAGATATCAAATCTAGAGTGGTTAGTCAAGCAGCACATTCTTAGTCTTTCATCTTCCCCAGGCACTTGGAAGAAAGAAATCTTGCACGCGCGAGACTGAAAATTGTGGTAATTGGTAATTATTGCAGCAGTTTAAAAGTGTGATGAATCCGGCATGAAGTGTGATGTAAACTGTTAATCACTCGTGCGTTCAGGGAGGTGCTACAATTCTGTGTGTTATAGTTCACAATCAGGACAGGCAGTAAATGGGAAGATATTGACTTCAAGTATCTCATCACCTCGTCACCCACAAACCTCACATACTGGCACACAAGGCCGGCCTTAGTGGCAGCAGTGCCCTGGGCGAATTGGCACCTCGCCCCCACCACCCCACACGACCCTGGCGCTCGCAAGGAGCTAATCACTGGAATAGGATGCTGTTCTCCCACTATGCCAGCTCGGGGAGCCCTTGAAAGACTCCCCCGAGTTGGCAGGGGGCTAATGGCACCCTGGGGGGCATGGCACGCTGGGCAGTCGCCCAGCCTGCCCTGCCCTAAGATCGGCTCTGCTTGCACACACCTGTAAAGCAATGCAAATGTGTGGCGCAAAACTGTGCATTGTTTACTTAGAGTTCCAGAACTATTTCTATCCAAAGCGCAGATACCTCAGGGAAGAGTGTTCTCTCCAGAAAGTTAAATAAAGCCAAGCACTCTAATCATAGTGCAGGATAGATCTGCATTGGTAATGGCCCCAAAAAACGAATACAAAAACAAAGAGGACGACAATAGCGATTTTTTTCTGTCTAATTTTTCGAGTGGTTTGCAACTTTTTACACAATAACTTGATGGGGGATTAGATTAGGGGGGGGAAAGGTGGGAGATATTGAGGGTGGTACAGGGTCTCCCCTGCATAAAACAAAAGTGCAAAAAACCAAAAAAAATATTTTCGAAATTCGACCCCAAAAATTTGTGAAGGCCAGCATCCATGCACCTGAGGGAACAAATGAGCATAAAAAAGTATGTGGGAAGATGGATCTATTGCAGTCCAAGTGGACAGTACATGCTCATGACATGGAACAAGGATGAGCATGGAAAAACAGCTGGATGCTTGAAGGGAGTCATAAAAATATGGATCCATAGGAACCATATCTTCAGACCAGGATGTCTAGATGTAACAGATGATGTGAGAGTGCTCGATAAATCTCCTAGAGGGAGAAGTGTAGAGGAGGAGCCAAGTACCGCCACTCCAATGGCCCTGCCTATATTTCCTGAGAAGTATGAACCAAAGTATGTGACGTATACTGAACAGGTGAACCAGCAAAGAGAAGAGTGCAGGCTCTGTGCAATACCCATAAGAATACCTATACCTAAGAGAATATGGGCGGTAAAGTACACATTGAGGAAAACCAAACCTGCATACAAGACAATACGATGGCCATTTGAACAAGATTTGTGAAGAAGTAGAGAAACAAAATGGCAAAGATGAATGGTGACGTCATACAAAATTGAATCGACACACATATAGAAAGATAACCGGACCAGGGAGATAGACGATTTATAAACCATCAAAGAAGTACCAAGGATAAGTGATATCTTGGGATCAAGGTGAAGAGACTTATGCCACAGACCGTATGAAGATACTTAGTTTAATTGTTTACAGGTGCAATGAAAAGTAAGCAGCAAAGCAATCATGAAGCTTGCCACATGCTTTTAAATAGATTAGACTGCGGCAAGTGCCAAATATATATATACATACATACCTCTATAGAAACATATGGACAAGTAAAGGATGAATGTTTCCACTACGTATATAAGCAATACTGAACAAAGCAAGAAGGCCTCATTTTTAGTGTTGCAGTTGAGAAAAGCAATTGAATTAAACAGAATAAAAGTTCAGCTAAGGAGTTTACTGAGCCAAGAAAAGCCAAGGTCTTATCAAACTGGAATTGGCTGACATTGGATACCATTTTTTTTTATTTTTTTTTATTTGATTTGGCTGAATTCAATCAACCTTTCAAAATACAATCAACATATCATAATACAAAAATTCATAAAACATTACTTAAAATTGATTACATCAATTCATCATTACAAGAGGTTCAATTATCAGAAAAAGAACGATCATCTCTCACCATCACTCTCTGCATCATCACTATAATGTAACAAAATTAACAAGATTAATAAAAGAGGCAAACTCAAATACATATGTTTTGCAAACTAAATAAAATAGTCAATTAAATTATTGCCAGACATTTAGCATTATATTCCTTGCTTCCTGCCATTGACAGTTATGATTTTAGTGCCACCTTATCTTCCAGATTTAGGCTGTGTAGAGCTGCAAGTTGTATTGCCATGTTGTTACACCCCAACAATACCGTCCAGCACTCAGATTGAGATGCCCCAAATATTCACAATGTCTTGTGAAAACAATTTCTCTTTCAGATCTTAACATTGGATACTCTGTAATCAGGTGAACGAGAGTCTCGGGAATGGTGTCATCTTTACAAAAACGACATAGGTTTTGTTCTGCACTCACAAGCCCGCACCTTGCTCTTATGTCAATTGTGACCCACAAGTTAAAACGGAGTCGAAATATGCTATTATGATATTTAGATGAAGGACATCGTATCAGATATGGTGGCAAGATGCCCACCATTTTCGGCGGAAAGCGCAGCGTGACACCATCACGGAAGGTTAGGCAATGGTCACAGGTGTTGATCCAATCGTTTGCTGTATCTTTAATTTGCTTTATCGGGATAGGACAACAACAGTTCAATAGTTATATCAGGTTTAACTAGGATATGATAAACTTTGTCCAACCAATTGTTTACGAAACATGTTTGGCAGTTTACAAGTACTGTGAGAGGATTTTTAACAGTACATTTTCCTTTGTAGACAACAAGCATTTTCTAAATAAAGAACACAGACGCCAGCTGTAATGCACCTGGAGATAAAGCAACCCCAGCTCAAATCTCAACCATGCAATCGGTATAGATTGGGGCAGGTGGAGCACTAAACGCCAGAATGTAGGGAGACTCAGTTGGCATGGATTCCAGGCCATATAGCAATATTGGAACGATTTTCTTGGTCCAAAAATGCCACGCAGGCAAGATCGAAAATTTACTATATTTATACATGATGATGCGGGTTTGAGATATGGCTGGGATTAACTTGGTCTCCACCCGCTCCACCTGGCCCTGCGCTTTCAACTTCCCTTCAAAAATCATTCCCAAATTGCAATAGTTTGGTACTACCCCAATCGGAGTAAAACCAATGGTCCAAACAAACGACAGGGGCCCTATGGGTCTAGGTGAATATTGTACAATTTGCATTTTTGTTGGGTTAATTGATAATTCATTCAGATGTACATATTCTTGGAACACATCAAGTAAGCACTGTAGCCCAACCTGGGTCCTAGAGATTGTACTATGTCTTTAAAGATTGTAGACAGTATATGGGCCCATATCTGTAGATATGTTTTGAACATCTGGTTAGATAGCCCATCTGGACCTTCTGCTCTCGAGGAACTAATCTTCTGTATGATGGTGTAAATTGTTTCGTAGGAGGCTTCCACCTGCCAGGTCGATGTAGAGACCGGTTCGTAGAAGCAAGCAGCATACTGGGGGACAGCATATAAGGTTGAGAAATGGTTAACCCACGCTTGCTCAGACACTCCATTTAGTTGAGCATCTGCTTGCTGATGGCAAGTATGATTATTTAAAAGGAACCACATTCCAGAGGAATTATTTTTACGCATTGCGTGACCCACACCTTCACTGTCTTGCTGAAATAAAGTTGACTTCCGACAACGCAACCAATTTTTGTATTTGCATTTAGCAGATTTTAATTCTTCCCACTTGGTAGCTGGCGTTGAAGTTAAGATTTGCCTTTTGGTCATCCTGAATTCAGCTCTTTTTTTTTAGATGTTATAGTCAAAGGCATGTGGATGTCTAATGATGTTACACTGAGGAATTGTGACTGTTTGAGCAAAGGAGTGTAACAAGCCTGTATACTGATTTCTATGTAATACTTTCGAGTTATCAACAACCAAATGCTCAAACTGATTCAATGTTCTCAGGTTCCATCTCAGTCGTGAGCGTGAACTATTGACTCCTAGATTGCCATGATAATAGACCTCACTTCGTTTTGGCATCAAGTCCAAATTAAGCCGAAGGATCAGCAGACTATGATCGCTCTTTGGGTCATCTTTAATGGTTAATAATTCAATCCTTTGAAATAATTTGGAGTCGACATAAATGTAGTCGATTATACAAGTGGATGAACCGTGATGTCATGTATAATGAACTGGGACGTCACCCTGAACAGAACCATTCACCATGTGATAATTTTGCTCATGCATAAATGACACCCACTTGGACACTGCTTGGCTTTGAGGCCTATCCTTCTACCAATCTAGATTTAGGTCTCCCAATAGAATGGTATGTATAATCACATAGTCTAATGAGATATGGTGAAGCATGTTGTGAAGGCCAGCAAAAAAGATTTCATCAGACATACTAGCAACATTTCAGTATATGTTGATCATGGCAAAGACTTTCTCACCATGGATAATTTTAACTTGCTTTATATGCGTTCCCACGGAAGCCCATGGTGCAATTGGTAGACCTGCTTTAATATTTACAGCAACAAGAAGGCCTGCCTCCAGTGGGTATAGCTGGAATAAGTAACAATTCATAATTGTCCCACAATGGTGGTTTGGTTAGCCATGTCTCCTGTAACGCTATGATGTGATAGGGTTCACACATCTCTCTAAATAAGGTGGATAAATGACTATGACCCCTAGAATTCCAGCTGACAACACTTAATTTTTTAGATTATTACATTGTAATGGTTATTGATGTAAGCTCTCGATTACCCAATTTTCTCTAGTTTCACGTCGAGTTCCTTGATAGATCTTGGGTGTTATAATGGATGTTTTAGATTTCGGTAAGGCATTCTCAGGATCCTCTGCTAGCAAAAACCCCATATCAAACAGGAGCATTTTGCTATGCCATATTGAGTGCCAAACCACACCTGAAGGAATCCAAAGTCTGACTATTGAGAGCGGTGAATCAGTTAAGAATTCAATATGATCTATATCTAGCGTGGAGATGTTACACAAATTGTCAATTTCACCAAATATGTTCAAGACACGATTTAAGTCATACAAAGGATGGTTGCCCTCTCTGCATTTTAAGATCAGTGTATGAAACTTTGCATGTTGTGGAGGTAAATCGTGTGAGGACAACCAGATTTCAGATTTACGGGGTGTCCATTTCGCAGTGGTAGGGTTACCAGGGATTTTAGATGACCATTCATTCCTTTGCCTCTGCGAATCCCTGCTCGGCTAAAGTGGGTGTTTGATGAAGACCAGACAAATTGCTTGCCCCTCCAGATATGTTGGTCGAGCAAGGTGGCTGGCCAACTACTTGAGAAAGTGCCTTTGCAAGATTATTGGATACATATTCGTCCACTGTTTTTTTAGTTCATCAGTCATAGTCTGAGGCACAGCGGTATCAAGTAAATAAGGCTGTTGTGATAGAGGGGCAAAGGATACTGATTTGGGCTGTGTTGGAGGAACCACTGACAATTGTGATTGCACTAAGTTCAGGGACCCAGATCCTACTGACATCTGACGATCTGTGGTCAAAATTGACTTGCCACACGCAGAAGGAATGGGAAATGAGTTTGATTCGTGAGAAGGAATTTTCCTGACATCACGGAGTGAGTGAACCAGTTGCGAAAGAATCACAGTTGTCTTCGATTTTGCACTAATATTGGATGTTGATAATGTGGACTGGTTGATTGCTCCTGTTGCTTTGGGTTGCTCGGGTTCAATTGGAGCAGAATCAATGTAATGATGTGTTTCAGGCAAAGTTGATGTTTTGCCAAGTGCTTTAAAAAAAGTGTTAAGAGTACTTTTTGGATTTTTAGTTCCAATCATGTTTGTTTTCTTAATCGGGATTGCTGATTTTTCTTTTTGTTATTGTTAAGTTTGGGATTTCTAGATTTCAATTGTTGTAGATGACTTTGTCCATTAGTCAATGCAGTTTGCCCACTTGGCGTCTCCACAAGTCAAGGAGGCACTTCATCATTCGAGATTGTGTTTGGTAAAAGGGAGGTGGTTTTCTCTGCATGAGAAGCCAGGGGGCTTTTATGCCCACGATTGGCAGAAGAGGGCAAGGGGCCTAAACAACAGGAGTCACCACCAGTGGTGTTTGTGTTGGCATTTGTGCAGTGAGAGGGTTGTCATCACGTGCATCCAAGTGTCTGGAGATTATAATAACAGACTCATCGGGGCATTCATTGCTTTGGGAGGCTTTGGGGAACTGTTGCAAAGACAGCCATTTCATCAATTCCTCAAATTGGAGAGCTTGTCGAGTTATTTTTGAGTCTAATGATTCAAAAAGTTTGCACAAACTATAAACAGCGGTTTCGATTGCTGTGAGAGCTGGTTGCATCATTAGTAAAGTTTGTGCAGAGTTGTCAATTGGATAAGATTTGTTGGGACGTGGAGTTGGCAGTGCAAAAGACATAAGCATTTGAAGTTCATTCACATGAGAAGGTTCGCAAGTCACAGAGGTGGCACTAGATATACATTCAACCCCCCTAACAGAGTGATCAGACGCACGTATGCTGGCGCAGATTGAGAGCGCAATGGAATCTGATAGTAGTCGGGGAAATGCAATTGGAGAGATGGACAACATCGAATTATGCACAACTTGACAATTTTTAGTAGATTCCATCATGGTCATATCCGAAATCGGTTGGGTATTAATACGCCTCATTGACGTACAATGGGATGCATTAACTTTCCCAATAGTCAAGGGGGAAGGCGTAGGTACCTCGCATGATGAAATGGTGGCTGGGGACAGAGTCGGAGACATACCTGATCTGCTACCTTGAAGGTTAAAAGGGAATCTTGTTTGCTTATTAGAAGACCATGGAGTCACAGACGTGGCAGAAAAAAAGGTTTGAGGTAACAGGGCAGATTCTAAAATACCTTGTGACAATGGGTTGGATTAAATGACAAGCGTCAATGGCACAATGGGAGGCATGTTAGTTGTAAGCTTGTAAGAAGTGTAAGCGGTCATCAGAAAAAATAAAAACAAAAACCAAAACACAGAACAAGGCGCAAACAATATGCCTTCAGAAAGATCAAACAATGACACAATCTTGCACAAGAGACAAAATCCAATGTATGTTATGCAGCCCGTCTCACCTGAAGAATAAGTGTGATTTAAGTAAATATTCCAAGTAACTTTTTCGCCCTTATAAAATAAAGAAAAAACAGACCAAATATTAAATGAATAAAACTCTACCGCGACTCCGTGGCTGCGTGGCTAAGCGGCCAATCGGTGCTTAACTCGGTACTTGCCAGAGATGCCTTTGGATACAATTAACATGAAAGAACAGAAGCTCCTGTTCAGAGAGGTCAAGCAAAAACAAAAGATGTCAGAGGACTATTGAAGAATAAAATCAAATACACGAAAAGGCTCAATTCATGGTGTCCAGTCACGTGATGGAAGGAAGTTGGACGAACAAGATGATCACACGTACGGACGGAGGATGGCTGGTGCCCATACTCCTTAAACATTCTCAGAGAACAGTTCAAACTCAAGGGCAACTTCAAAGCACTAATTTACACTGGATCATTGAGTTGATGATGGATGATATGCTAATTGGTGGGAAGCTGGTATCGAGACGAGCTCACCCGCACCTGGTTGTTCAGTCTGCGTGCTGCTAACGTAGGTTGAAATGTACTGACGGGTGTTAGAAGCCAACCAATTGCAGGCGACCACATAGTTGGGGGTCCTATAGTTTGTGCAGCCAATGGAACATCATACTTTTAGTGATGTTCATAGTGGCCATTTTTAGGGGAGGGCTTAGTTGCCCTACCTGATGTTAACTATCCAATTATTTCTCTCCATTACTCCATACAGATAAGGAAGCTATGCTTAATTATTCACTTAGAACCAATCACACCTCCCGTTAGGTTTTTGTAGTTTGCCACATAGGATGACGTTGGGAATTATGCAGGTCAAAACGTCAGTGATAACCACTTTTGGGTACAAAAACTCAACTTTTTTATGAAGTAAGTAGAGTCAGAGTATCGAACGATTGCTGATGTTTGTTGTATTCCCTGTTTTAGATACTTGACATTAAAACAGACAAACTTTGCCAAACTATTTGTGTCGTCTTGATTATTGATGTATAAATAAAATCTGCATCCGCATTTATCTCCAGGGTACCACTAATCATCTTAAAGGACTGTTTGGCAACACCCAGCTCATTTGTTTGTTTGTTTGTTTCTTTCTTTATTCTTTACTTATTTCTTTCTACACATTTCCTCTTCTTCCCACCACTCCAGGTATTACTCTTTTTCTCCTCTCCTCTGTTTTCACAAGCCTCTCCTTTCCTGTCTCATCTCCTCTTTGCCTTTACTTTTACCTTCATCCTCTCTCTTTTCCTGGTGTTCTATTTCTCCTCCTTTCTTCTGCTTCAATACGCTTCCTTAATTCTTCTCATCTCCTCGTCATTTCTTCTTCTCTTCCCTGTCCAATTCCATCTGCTCTCTCCTCCAGCCTCCTTCAAATGCACTCCTTCTCCAAACACCCATACCATCTCTGCAGAGACCCTGCTTCATACGAGGCAATGACCAGACCGCTCTGGCTTCCTCCCGTCTAATGGTCTTCAGCTGTGCACAAGATATATGTAACCAAATTGGTTGGCTGTGTTAGTTCTGGGTCGAGATCCCATTGGTGTATCTCTACTGTGAAACCCAATACATGATTAGACTGCCATTTTAGATGGGATTCCTGTGCACACACAAGGAGGGCTGGGCCCATTTGAGCGGGTGCACAAGGATACTGGGTGCATTTGTTCTGTGCAAATCAGCATCCTGGGTACTAACACGTCTGCTTCCTATGCACATACATTTGTGGGGGTCTGTCTTATGTGTGGCTTCGCACTAACCCTGAGAATGCTGGCTTCATTATGGGCAATGGAGAAACCTGTGATTCCACCATGTCAGAATCCATTTGGGAGATATCAGCATTCGAATACCTCAAATCCTCCTAAACCAGGCCCGTTGGGGTTGGTCCTGATATTCTCCAGACTCCGCATCTGGAACCTAGCAGAACAGTGCAAGTAGTGGAACCCAGTCACCTTGGTAAACCCAACCATCAAGTCAAGGTTCTTCATTATATCCCTTTTCTATGTGCCTTACTAAAGAACCAGGTTGGTTGATGGATTGTCAGAAGGCCCAGAGACAAGTCAGAGTGAACATGCAGGGACAAGATAGTATTTTCATCAATAGATTTTACCTTAACCAATGAAGGCTCGAGCTTGCCTCGGTTTCAAGTTATGAGTGACAGAAGAGCCAAAACATGTCAAAGTTAACATCAAGTGCCTTGATCTGGCTCTCTACCTTCTCCCATATCATGTCATGTGGACTAATTGGAGTCAGTTAATGACAGGCCTGGGGAAACCCAATGGCTTTTGGCTGTCATATTCAAAGTCTCGCCTCAAGTGCAATGTAATGCAAGCACATGCATAGCATTCTCACCATATAGCAAAGTATATCCCTGCATGTGCTCTGCTGCCATCATATGTTATGTGTGGCCTCATATTCCACAATATTGCCACAATTTGCCTGGTTTCCATAAGTAAAGTACATCTTTGCAGTTAGTGCAATCTTACAACAAGTGCAATCTCAGATACCCAAGTAATTCCACCATATTCATGGTTTGACACCAAAAGCATACTATGCACTCGAAGTGAGAAGAGAGTCTGTCAGTAGAAGGTGTGCATGCAAACACTGTTTAATTTTTTAATTTGTAATTGTTTTTTTATAACATACTTAATACCTGAGTTTGGTTTCTAAGTGAGGATCAGGGATTCAAACCTTGGTTGCTCTGTGTGGTCTCGTTTCCAAGACCAGCATGTTGCCTCTGTGCCATCCTCCGTTGGAAGTATGTCACTGGAAAGTCATCACATCAGGCAGTGCTGGCATGGCAGATATGGTGGCGGGTTGGTAAGCTGGTAATGGCAAAGGAAGAAGGATCGAAGGGGATGGGAACAGGCTAGAATCTGGGTGTGGAGTGCACACAAATGTATGCAAGAATTCACCCGAGAGCAGAAAGCTCTAAGCGGGTTCACGTGAGGATTGTCCATAAAATGGTAGTCAGTGTGTGACAAATCCCAAGATGTTATCACTTCTCCCCGAGGGGAGCTCCTTCCGATGAGGTCAGGGAGGTGATGCCATTATGAGATAGTCCCCCTTGGGTGGTACTCAGCGTGAAGATCTCATGAGGAGAGACTCGCCATCTGGGGATCGGGGAGGACATTTCAGGAGAATGCGCTACAACACCCCTCACCCTCTACCCAACTCCTTCACAGCCCATTTTCCCATTCCACACACTTCCATGTTACACTCTCGCATGTATGCCTGCGAGAATAATGATGAGGCAGCAGTAACTGAGACGAGGAAGAGTAGGGATGACTTGACTATGACATCAGTAAGAGGCACTGATGTGAGGAGGAGGTGCAGTCATTCCTCTAGCATTGCAAAATCGTAAAACCAAGTGAACAGATAGTCCATGGCAAGGAAGTCCTTCCCCCTGGCTTTCTGTGAGGAAAACACTGAGAGCCAGGCATTCTCCAGGAACCCACTACTGAAGAAGCAACTATGGACAATATGGAAACTCAATGTTTGAACTGGAACTTTATCTTTTGAGTTTGAATTGAGAACTTTATAGCTTTTGGCATTACAACCTGGATCTTTGTTTTGTGCCTTGGAAAGAGAATGATACCTGGCAAGGAGAGTCATTCTTTCAAGTAAAGATCCCATCTAACAACTGGAAGTGTGCTCTCCAGAAGAAGGGAGCCATTCTTCAAGACCAAGAAGACCCACTATCCCTTTAGTTTATTATAAGTGTGAGGGACATAAGCAGGTTTTAGACACAGGATGGTAGACTATTGATTTACACGGACATCATGACTGAAATCTTAGTATTTTAGTTGAGGTAGAGAACCCCCCGCCCCCCTTGCGGCTAGGGAAAGTTAGCTTTTCTCTTTATTTACTAATAAAAGTGTATGTCAACAACCATGTCACCTGTGTGCCAGTGGCCTCCTCCTGCACCCTTACAGGTATCACAATTTAGGCAGCGCTGTTTGGACATTAACTCACACCTTCACATGTGTAGCAGCTGGCAATGCATACCAGAATGTCCCAACGAGGCCATAATATGCTTGGAATAGTCACTCTATAATCTATAACCTCACAAGTGTGGGTGCTGCTCTCATTTGCCCAGTGCAGCCTCAGACGTTCAAAGAATGCTATCAAATTCCGGGGATTGTCACGATATGTAGGTGACAGCCACACATGTGCCGGTCCGGATATTACATGATGCTCAAAGTTCCTTAATAATTCCATAACATGCCTGCTAAAACTCCTCATATAAGACATAGCCTGAAAGTGCAAAACAAGCATTTTCAAGGTTTTTGGTGTGACATTTCAAATGGTTTCAAGTATTTTTTTTTTAAACATAACTCCTAGGCATCGTCCAAATTGCGCGCCTCAATTTGTTTGAAGGAAAACGAGAAGCAAAGGGAGAGGATGAATTTGAGGCAGCTGGGCAGTTGTGTCCAGCTGGTGCCTTTGGGGAGATTAGTGCTATCCTGGCTCCCATCTGGGGTAATTCCTAATCATTCCCACTACAGCATTCACTACACAGCCTTGGAACACATATGACACCTTCTCCACTAAGCAGTTCTAAGAATGACCGACTCATAGCCTAGCAGAATGCAAGGAGGACCCCAAGAACATATTTTAATCAATGTAATTACAAAATCGATCGTGCTCATTCACACCTCAAAATATCTCTGATCCCTTTTCTGATCTTTGTCGAATGCCAGACAATGCCCAAACTCCCGTCCTTTCTTTTGGATTTGAAGGACTCCACCTTTCATTCTGCTGAGTTTAGAATGACCCGTCTCTGAGTGGCGCGTTCTGGGTATTCAGGGCTGTTTGGGCGGCCAGCTCATCGGCCCAAGTGCTCGAGATATCAAATCTAGAGTGGTTAGTCAAGCAGCACATTCTTAGTCTTTCATCTTCCCCAGGCACTTGGAAGAAAGAAATCTTGCACGCGCGAGACTGAAAATTGTGGTAATTGGTAATTATTGCAGCAGTTTAAAAGTGTGATGAATCCGGCATGAAGTGTGATGTAAACTGTTAATCACTCGTGCGTTCAGGGAGGTGCTACAATTCTGTGTGTTATAGTTCACAATCAGGACAGGCAGTAAATGGGAAGATATTGACTTCAAGTATCTCATCACCTCGTCACCCACAAACCTCACATACTGGCACACAAGGCCGGCCTTAGTGGCAGCAGTGCCCTGGGCGAATTGGCACCTCGCCCCCACCACCCCACACGACCCTGGCGCTCGCAAGGAGCTAATCACTGGAATAGGATGCTGTTCTCCCACTATGCCAGCTCGGGGAGCCCTTGAAAGACTCCCCCGAGTTGGCAGGGGGCTAATGGCACCCTGGGGGGCATGGCACGCTGGGCAGTCGCCCAGCCTGCCCTGCCCTAAGATCGGCTCTGCTTGCACACACCTGTAAAGCAATGCAAATGTGTGGCGCAAAACTGTGCATTGTTTACTTAGAGTTCCAGAACTATTTCTATCCAAAGCGCAGATACCTCAGGGAAGAGTGTTCTCTCCAGAAAGTTAAATAAAGCCAAGCACTCTAATCATAGTGCAGGATAGATCTGCATTGGTAATGGCCCCAAAAAACGAATACAAAAACAAAGAGGACGACAATAGCGATTTTTTTCTGTCTAATTTTTCGAGTGGTTTGCAACTTTTTACACAATAACTTGATGGGGGATTAGATTAGGGGGGGGAAAGGTGGGAGATATTGAGGGTGGTACAGGGTCTCCCCTGCATAAAACAAAAGTGCAAAAAACCAAAAAAAATATTTTCGAAATTCGACCCCAAAAATTATTTTTTGTCCTCTTTATTTCAGCATTTCAACGTAGAACCCCTACATTTCTGTGTGCACTAGGTATTGTACAACTGGAGTGCAACTTTGTTCAATACATCTGGTCTTGCAGAGGAGGGACGATTTCATGTGATGAATAGACAATGGTCCTCATTACAAGTATGGCGGTAAGGCAACAATGGCACTGGTATCGCTACCGGCACCGTTGCTACCGTACCGCAATACTAGGAGTTCTGCTCGTGGGTGCCCTTGCAGCCACCAGGTCTGACCTGGTGGCAGTACCGGCACCCGCGAGCAGAACATGATGGTAGCACCGGTACCATTATTAACGGTACCGGTGCTACCACCCTCCCCATTCCCATTGAGCCCTATGGGAATGGGGATGTACCAGGCCTGGCACCCGTGAAAGGGAAATTACCAGGTCTGGCTGAGCCGGAATATCCCAGTAATTGCCCATTCTAGGGTGCCGGACCCGGATGCGAGTTTGGAGGTAGCCGCTCGTAATGAGGCCCAATGTATTCATATTTTCAATCTTCCAGAAAATATAAGGTTGTTTATACATTTATTTTAAAACGTTTTCTCTCGAGATATGAATTTCGTGAGCAATGTATTTTTTCTGCTGCAGACCATATTGGAATGAAATAGGTCGCCTTGGCAACTTAGCAAAGCTGCTATGGCTGGACGCTGTTGTATATACATCGGTCATACTATACTTTATATGTTCTAGAGTGTGGCTAACCATTTTGCGGTGCTAGTAGCGTATACATTTCAGGTTTTAGGTTTTTGTTTTTTTAATTTTGCATTTTGGGATTTGTAGTTTCACTTTTACTATTAGAAATGCCTAATTTGGATTCCAAAATGGTAAAATAAAAAAAGAATTGACTTAATGCTTTATTCATGGGCACAATTGGATAACCTAAGAGTTTTGGTAAGGGCAGTGCTACGTGCAGTGAGTTCCTTGACCTCCCTATGTTAATCTGTGGGGGAGCAGGCCACTAAGGACTGAGTTGGCCAGGTCACTACCCAATATGCCTTATAGAGGTTGTGCATGGTGGGTTCCCATTGGCTGTTACTGCCTCAGAACTGCCCTATCCCATTTTTTGAGGTCCGATTCTGGAAGGAGAACCGTAGGATTACATAACCCAGGATTCCTTGCTTAGGACGTTGATAAGATATAAAATGGATAATTCATCTGAAATATGAGAAACAGTGAAACACATGTTCTCAGGAAAGCTCTGGAGTTCAAGAACTGCTGTAGTGGGCATTACCTTGGAAAGGACTCGAGAGAAGAGTTGCCCACCCATCCTGCCTCTCTTACCGCAGTGTGACACAAGCTTTCCCATGGAAAATGGGAGAGCACACTGCACAGCACCGTGCACACTGCTGATCGAGACTGCAAGATGACGCCAACCAATGTATGCATCAATTCCTCACACGGTCTCATTGGTGGACATTTAACTCCTTTGCCAAGCACTTTGCTAATCCAATAACTCAACTAATGATCCCTTAATAAGACAGATAATGGGTCAGTTAAAAATAGTCACTCCAAAGGGAGGATTCAAAAAACAATGAATGCAGAACCAAACCAGAAGTCCAGCCACAGACCCGGGAGGATACAAGAAATTGTTCTAAGCTAAAAGGGGTGAAAGAATGGAGCTTGGCAGATATGCGCAAACCCACTCTGAAGAGGATGAGGGAGAATCCTCAGAGATAGCCATTGTGAATGAAAAAGCTTTTGGAGAAGGCAACATAACTGTGGAATAGGAAATCCTAACCGTCACCTGGAAACCCTGGAAGAGCCAATTGACCAGGATCTGGAACAAGGCATTCCCACTCTTTAAGGGGTTTGGCAGGCCCCGACTATAAGGCCATCTACCTACAACCCCACGTAGGTTGAGAGAATGGATGAGAGTCATGGCAGAAGGGCTATTACAACATCAGATGCATAAAAATCATCTGAAGAAAGGGGGAGGGAGACATTCTCATTCCCAGAATGAGAATAAATAGATGCTACAACCCAGACTTCTGAAACCACAAGGTCTGGGTCAAGATTGATACATCTTGAAGAGATCAGGTCCAGACGGGACCACTGCAAAAGACTGAACTGAATCCAGGTAGAGGAGGAACCATGTAGCAAACCAGACCCCCGAGGCCCGGGAACGGCAGGGTGGTGAAATACCACATCCATAGAAGGTCCAAGGAAGAAGCTGAACCTACATATTCCAAGATGGACCTTTTGTGAAGCCTGTCCTAAAGCAAAGCAGTGGTAGGGAAAGAACCAAGGCTGCTTACAGGGATTCCGCCTTGCAACTTCATGAGAGGTGGAAGAAACGGGCAACCAAATAAATTCAACGCAGCAATGTAGATCATTAGACAGTGTGGAGGCGTGGCCAGTCGGTGAAAGCAGAGACCCCTGAATCAACAACTATATTGAGAGCAACTGATTAAAGAGCCTACACTGTGGAATACTATTTTTGAAAATGTAAAAGCTATATGCTTATAAAGATTTTGTTACAAACTTCCTGTTGCCCGATTCTTGGAACATTTTATTTACTGAATTGTGTAGCCTGAAGACTAAAGCATTTCAACATTCTTTTCATCCCCTTTTGCAGAGATGGTTTTGTTTAGTTGTTTCAGGGAGAGACAAAGGCTAGGATAAACATAGGAATTACCTACAGAGAAGACTATGTGCAGAACCCTCAAGAAGAACCAAACATGTGTCCTGTTCACTGTTTGATTTAGAAAAGTCCCTATTATGTTTAGTGCTTTTCCTTTGCAACCTTTACGCATTTACGCATTTCAATACATAAAGAAAATCTTTGTAATAAATATCCTTTAGGTTGTACAACCTTATCAACCAAACTAGGGCATTTTAACTTGGCCTTCAACATCTGTCAAACCAGAACATACATGCGTCATTTCCATCCCTTCACCATCTCTTAGGGACTATGAAGGCATCATGAAGCAGACACAACCAAAAGATCAACGTTCAGTCTATAAACTTGTATTAACTAAAAATGCAGGCTGGAAAAAAGCCTTAACTTGCCCTATGCCAAGGTGGCATTCCATACCTAAAGGAAACTAAGGATAGTCTGTGTCAGGAAGTTCAAAGCTAATGTCTGTCTATGTCCAAAACCTATGCTTGCCCTCACAACTAAATGTGTACAATGGGTAGGCTGTCGGTATCAAAATAAGTTGTGTTTAAATAAGAGTTTAGAGCTTCTTCCAGCTCTTGGCTTGTAACCAGGTTTCCCTTCCCAAGTTCAATACATTTCACAAGATACAGGGGTTCCCGCACCCATGAGATTAAGTCTTTCAGTTTTCCAAAACAACACAATCCTTGAGACACTACCCAGCTCTTTGGATATGGTTATTTTTCACCAGTTGATGTTTTCAGTTCAGTTCTTTCAGGTCACACAAGCTATTCAAACACAAGCTTTTTTGTGGGTGTTTTTCATTGGCTTTTCCATAGGGGGGTGTACTCGGTCTAGGTGCAGTTGTCGGACCACACGGTCCACCCACTCCAAGTCAAGCAACTGGAACACATGGCTTGTTTACTTTCACCAAAAAAGTGCCACTGACTTGGCTTGAGAATGGGGCTTGATTCAATTTCACATTACACCCTTTTCATGTTGCATCGTGGGCCACCATGCACCTGTTGCACTTTCTTGTATTCTCCTGGCTCCTGCCAATGCTTGTTTACCAATGTCTCTGGTGGCTCTTGCCAATGCTTGTTTACTCATATACAATTCCTTGAATTTCCTTGGGTCTTGCCAGTGCTTGTTCACCAATGCTTGTGTTCTCATTTCATACAAATCCTTAACTTCTCTTGGCTTTGGCCAATACTGTTCATCAATGCTTTGCGTGGCTCTTGCCAATATTTATGTTCTCATATCATACAGTTCCTTCTATCAATAACTTTCACAAACTTGCTTTCACCCAGATTGGTATTCACAAATGCTTATTCTCATTTTCATTTGGTTCAGTATTCAAAGAAATACTTGCTTTCATTCAACTCAGTGTTCATTGTGTGCTTGCCTTCCAGCCCAGTGTCCGCCTGCATGGTTGACTCACTGGTTGGAGCTTACAGTGTCTTCCGTAGGCTTCCTGACACCAAGATTATTCTCTCTCACATGGGGCGCCTTGTTCAGCCTCCCAGCGGATCTCTGTGGCTTCACTCACCCAGCGATGCTTCTCCAGCAGCCCGGGCTTCATGCGATCGCTTTGCCTGGTCACGCCGGTTTTCCTCTCGCGGTCTGTCACCGGCCTCCTGCATCTTTCAGCTTTGCTTCCTGTTGCATAAACTCTGCATTCTTCAATGGGTCTTGAGCGCTCCTCTTGTTATGTCACTTTTCTGGAGGGGTCTGCTTTCGCCAAGCAGTCCACAGCTCTGCTTCCACAGCTCCATTTGCACAATACTTTTGGCTTTTAAAGTTCCCGCCACCATGATAATTCCATAAAGGACTAGACCGTTGACTGTTCAAACGGAAGTCCTGCATTACTCTTGCTGGCCTCCTCCTCATCCCAGTACCCTACTGGTATTTCTAAGGCAATGTTTTAGGGGGAAAACCAGGGGAATGATTGGCAGTAGCCTATAAAGGCTTGAGGGACAGAAGACTCTTTATCAAACGGAAATGGGGGATACTATGTCTCGCCTAAAGACGCCTCATCCCCACTCTCTGAGTCTCCTCCATCCTGGTGACCCTCCCTTGCATATCCACCCCCAGGGTCAGGATCCAAGAGCAATGGCCTTTCCCTGGCCACCTGAGAGGAGAATATATGAGGAAAAGAAGGGAGGACACCACTAGTTCTCCCAAAAACATAAGAACATTATTACATGTGTGCCTTTGGATACACTTTTTAACAATAAACCAAAATAAATAGTTTTATGGAAAATCACATAAGTGAATATGTCAGATATCTTATAATACATTGGATACATTGTGGTGCTGTCTACTATTATGGAGGGGTGTCAGGATGTCTGTGCATATTTAACCTGGATTGATTCCATCAATGCCTATTAAATAACTTGCTTACAGACTAATCCTTTTGTGAGGCAAATGCAATTGTTTACAGATATGGGCAATAATGAGCAACAAAATGTTAAACCTTGTATGTACAATTAAAATGGTATAGACCTTATAGAGGACACTGAAGAACATGCTGTAGCCTTCCCATAATCCTGGCAAAAGTCTTTCCAGGTGTCTATCAGCGACGCCTCCTGAGCGAAAAACACATGCTATTAAAAAGAAGAGGGGATATTGGCCTTCTCGGTTGGATACATCGAAGAGAATAGACGCATCTATGATAGTGCTTCGACAATATCCTCACCCTCTGAACACTATAGCTGGCTGACACCCCAACATAACAGTCCATTGCTTCATTTATGATATCTTGCCAATTCAACAATATCAGATATTGAAATACAAATCCATTGTGTGACCCGTATTGTTATCTTGATGTTGGTCTCACTATTGGGCTGCATGTATTTTTGTAATTTGACTGCTCATTGAAATAACATTTCTGGCATGTAATCCATCTTTCTCTTTATTATATAAGTACATTGACCCGTTTGGCTCATGTCAGTGTTAGATGTTAAGAAAACATGCCCACGAGATAGACAGCATCTGCATTTAATCAGTTCATAGTGCTGAAACAGTATAATTGTAATGATTATTATAATGATAATAGATATGTCCCCATCAACAATGATGCAAGTATAATGAATATACTGTTTATGAATCAATTGCCTGCAGACTGAACATTTTGAAATATAACTGTCTAACTATGACACAGGTTGCTTGGGACGTTATATAAAACATCTGATCAGGTGCACATATTTACATTTTAACAATCTGTGGCGCTGGCTATGTTTACATTCATATAGATAATGTCTCTATGTCCAGAAGAAGAACACAATGCTCCTCCCGTGCAATGTGCCTTGATTTATACAAAGTACCATAAAAAGGAAATATGGTTTTAGATAATAAGAATATCTAGTGAGCATGTCACCTGAATGAACTATACTTTGTAACTGGTTAATTGTGTCTGTTTGCCAAGTAAGGTAATTTCAGTGTCTGATTGTAAATGCACCTGTTTCTCTTAATGATGATAGATATTTTATAACCCATGGGTCCAAATAGTACTAAACATAGAAAGAGAGATTCCTTGGTCAGTTACGCATGCTGCTTCCAAAGGACCCCATCTTAACCAATGATCAAGTTACAAAAAGGATGAACATTTTGGGTGAAAGGTCAAAAGAGCGAATGTCCTTACATGTTATTCTGATCAATAATTTCATACCTAAATCAGGCACTTACACCTTCTTGGCATGTGTTTGATGTGGAAACATAGTTAAAGGCAACTCCTTTAATCATCCCAGGTCTGGAAATTCAATACATATGAATGGCGTAATTAACTGTTTAACAGATCCTGTAACATAGTGTCTAAAATGTCCATATAGCTGTATTTATGTCAGGCGCTTCTCTGGAAAGCTTACAGACAGGGTAATAGATCATACGTTGGACATACAGTTAGGGAGGTGTAAATCCTTTATCACACACACTCTGTGGATAACTAGTATAATAACAGCAAACAAGAGTTATAGCTCTTGAGCGTGTGAAAAAACAAAGAAGGCAAAGTGATTGATTACCCCCCCTTGGAACACTCAGGACATTATTGAATATATTATGTTCACTCACCTGACATTGATTTAAAACATATGAATAATCAATATTTTCATTTAAAGCATCTGTGTGAATACACAATGTGAGCCTCCTTTAAGTAGATTTAAATGATTTTTGGAATCATCTATTATGCTCTTAGAGGTTTATTGAAAGCCAATTGATGGTATCAAAATTCATGTTTACAACTTTGAAAAACTGGGTGAAGAAGCAGCTAGATGGCCCGAGGACACAAACAAAGAACAGAGCAAAGTCAGACTATATTGCTTGCTACCTCTAAACATACGACTGCTTGGTAAGCAAAGACGGACCAGCAACAAAAAACGCACAGTCAATAAGCCTAACAAATACAGACCCCACCAAGATGCCAAACACAACACAACAATTGATAAACCACCCCAACCCGGACTACACAGTGGACAATACTCCAACCAGAATCATGGACAAACTGGAATCCATTGCCCTACATCACCAAAGACTGGAACAAAGGACAGGCACCAACACAATGCACCAGCCGACACATTTCAAAACCAATCAACCCTGCCATCAATCTAATTAGTCTACTCGACAAAGAGACCGACCATCAAAAACCTCCACCTCCCAACAAGCACAACCAGGTGAGAACCATCAGCAATGGAAAACGAACCTACAACACACCGAACCAAAAAAAAGAAAAAACCTGAACGGAAACCAAAACAAACTACACTGCAGCCATCTCACCGATAGGTCCATGGCAAAACATTCAATAGAAGTCCATGACCGTATAAGCTTAATAGGCACAGATGTGCTCTTTCCTACAGAAACCTGGTTATTGGACAACTACAAAGCCATCCCAAACAAAGCCATGTAGGAAAACTTAAAATTAATACACACCAAAAGAAAAAAATGAAGAGGAGGTGGAATCACAATCGTCCACAGAGAACACATCTGAGCATCGCAACTCATCCCAACCAATGTAGAAGACTGTGAATCCATCCTCATCAAGACCAAACTCAATGACCAAACCAACATAGCATTCTTCCTGATCTACATACGACCATCTTACAACCCCAAATTTGCAACAAAATTAGTGACGTGGCCACCATTTTATTAACCTACAACGACAACCTAGTCATACTGGGAGACTTCAACATCTGATTCGAAAAAAGGAAATGAACCACAGCAAACTCACTCTGCACACTCTTGTAAACTTTGTATTTCAAGCAAATAGTAAAGGGATCCACCCACAATGCCGGACACACCTTGGATGCAATTTTCTGCAGAGAAGGACTATGCCCATCTGCACCACCTACACCGATTGTATGGAGTGACCATTACTTGATACCATTCTACATCACATTCCAAACTCAGCTAGGGGCCAGAAAGGAAGTTCTCCATGCCAGCAAGAAAAGAAACTGGAGGAACATAGACCTGGAGGCCTTAACAAACCTTCTTGACTCGACCCTTCCAAGCAGAACTGAACCCACTGAAACAACCATAGACGGAGAAGAAAACACTCAACAGCTGGATCACCAAAGCCCTAGACCAGCTGGCACCAGCAAAACCACAAAAAAACAGGCAGCAAACTGGTTCACGGAACAACTGAAAGAACTAAAAAAAAAAAAAAAACAACCACAAAATGGAAAAGAAATGGAGAAAACAATACAACTGACAAGACAAAATAAAATACCAAAGACAGCTCTGACTATATAAATCAATAGTTCTCAAAGCAAAAAAATACCATTACGCCACAAGTATAGAATTGGCAGAAAATCAGTAGAATGAACTCTTCAAAATCGTCAGAGATAAAAAAAAAAAACTCATCATGCAAGAATCCCATCATCCCGACACAAGCACTTTGTGACAACATCGCTCAAAAATAGATACAATCCAGGAGACCATCAACACAACCCAGGCTGATACAACCACAACTGCTGAACTACAGACTCTGCATATTCCACTGACTACAGCAAAACTCACCTGCCTAGAACCAATCACAGAAGTCACACTGATCAAGGACACCAAATTTGCCAGATCTCCAAGGGACCCCTGCCCCCCCCCCCCAAAATCGTCAAAGGAATCCTCGACTACAGATCCCCAGCAACTCACTTCCAGGAAACTATTGAACCTATCACTCAAAAGAAGATCAATACCGTCTACCTTCAAATCAGCACACATCAAACCACACATTTATCCACCTATATCCACCACCATTCGTCTTGTCGCACCTGGTGTATAGGCGCCATACAAATTCAAAATGTATGAACTGTAAATTCCATGCAGAGGCATGTCACACGCTGTATGTACTGCATGTTGCAAGCCCATAGGATGTCACAGAGGTGACTAACATCATGTTCATTTCACCCCCACAGGCACATCATCTGACAGTGATCAAGCTGGACCAACCAACTCGCAGACACCCACACAGAGGAGAGCCATGCCATGCCATGCAAAACCACTGCCAAGGCGACACATCAGCACCTGCCATGCAAACCATAGGCCCAGTGAGCATACCACCTGCCCCTGCAGCAACAACTGCTGAGCCAATGGAGGCACAGCCAGCACGTCCCTGACACACAGCAGTATGGGCCAATAGGATGCCGATTCCCCCCCACCAGCCTCCCATCTACATCGGCACCTCGATGTATGACAATAATGGGCAGGAGGTCGAGGACACCAGAACACATCCTCTACCACCTCATGCAGCCCCTCTGACGTCCACAGCCCACCTCCACTTCCGATCCCCAGCATCCGAGATATGGATGCGCGCACACGGCACATTGAGGTATGTCATGAGGAGATGGCTAGACTTGTGTGCCAGCACCTGGAAGAGACCAGGTTGATGCGGGAGAGTGCAGAACACTGTCTGACACTGTTCACATGCCCTGGGCCACTCCTCACATGCAACGGTCCTGCTTGCAACGAGGGTCTTGGAGGCGAACCAGGCAATCTCAAGACACTAGCCGAGTCCCTCACCCTTTCCCTGCAGGCAGCACTAAAGCTCAGGCACACTGCAGGTTCAGACCCACTCAACTATCACCACATTTGGCAGCTCCCAGCAGACCAGACCAAAGCGATGATCCCTGCACCTGTCAGGCTCACCACAAAAGTGCAAGGCTGGTGTTAAGAGGCCACGCAAGTGAGCCAGTTCCAGACTTCAAGTAACACTAATGCGCCCTAGGTTTTTTTTTTTCAGGCAGTGTTTTGGGAGGCTTAGTTGGGGAGGGTATGGTGGACCACACGTTTGTTGTTTGTTTATTCATAAATACCCACAGTTCTGCATATGAATTCCTGACTGGATATTTAATTGGTGAAGTAGTGTGCTTTAGGTTTGTGCTACATCACAAGCAGTGTGAGCCATGGGTCATGTGCAGGTTCTTGCACGCCCATCCCTAACATCCCTGAGATGTTGTTGTCCAAAGTCTGCAGCTGCATCCACGTCTCCATCATCATCATCATCATCGTCTGCCGGAGGCATGTCCATGTCTGGGGGCAGGGGAATGTTCTACCTGATGCACATATTGTGCAACATAGCACAGGCCAGGGCTATCTTCCCCACTTTCACTGGCCTGTACATCAGTGCCCCACCAAAGCGGTGAAGGCACCAACACCGTGCCTTCAACAGTCTAAACGTCTGCTCTATTGTGGTCCTTGTTATGATGTGAGCACAATTGTATGCTGTTTCCTGGTGGCTCTGTGGATCTCTCACAGGGGTAATCATGGTAGTAAGGGGTAGCCAGAACCACCTCCACGGAATGGGACAGAGGGAGGGCCATTTAATTGAGGTGACTATACAGTGCATGCATGTTGGGATGTGGGTGGGTGACAATTGCATCTGGGTCTGTGCTCTTGCGGGCCCTCAATCACTTTGCTGCACCCTGTGACATGAAATGGTGGTCAGGCTATGTGTAGGATAAAGGATGGGTTGTTCGTGGTAGGTGGGGCAAAGTTGGGATATGTTGTGTGTTGTGACATGGCAGTGATGCATTCTGGTACCTGTGCTGCATTGTATGTGCCTGTCCATCCGTGCCAATATTGTGATGAGGTGTTCATCCGTTGACTTATGCGGTACATGCCAGTCATGGCCACCAACTATTGCATGCAGAAAGAGTCCCTGCATTTGCATGGTGCATGTGGGACATGCACTGGGGCCAGTGAACACTCCTCCCATGCCCTGGTGCACATGCAATGCAGTGTGTGTGTTGATCATTTTACCCAGCCAATAGCCAGGTCCGCTGCCCACCATACTTCTCTATGGTCCCAGGCAGCGTGCTATTATGGAGGACCATGGAATCATGGGTTCATCCCGGGAAGTGTGCGCAGCAGTGTGTGATCATCAGGTCTGCATCGCAGATGACCTGCACATTTAAAGAGTGGTACATCTTTCTGTTTCGATACACCTCCTCTGTAGCATGGGCAGCCACTAGCTCTATGTGTGTGCAGTCCACTGCTCCCAATACATTAGGCATGCCCGGGAGGGCATGAAAGCGGACCTTGGTGGCGTTCACCTATGCCTGTGTCATTGGTAGGGCGATGTGCTGGGACACATGGTGCAGGAGGGTCTCCAGGACCTGCAGGAGAACAATTGAAAATGCTGGCTGGGAGTTGCAATGTGGCTCCCCAACTATGTGTTGGAAAGTGCCTGTGGCAAGAACATGCAGCACAGACACCACCTTCAACAGGGAGGTATGGCAGTCCGGATGGCAATGATGCTCTGGAAGGCATCCTGGATGAAGTTCACTGTCTCCCTGTTCAGGCAATATAGTGTGTGTATCTGCCAGTCAGTCAGGGGGCAGTGTGTGATCCTTGTGTGTGTGGGTATAGGGGCACGCCTCCGCGGCACAACTTGCTGAAAATTGTTCCTCTGCATTCTCATCCTCCTCCTCCTCCTCCTCCTCCACTGACGGTCGGCCTGTTGCCACTGAAGCACCTCCTGCTCATAGAGATGCATGCAGCACCTCCAAGTCCATGACTACTGCTATGAGTGGCAGCATGGTAATGTTGGAAGGTTTGTGTGGTGTGGGTGTGGTCCTTCACAGCAGTCCCTGTGCTTGTTGTGTGCAGCTGGGTAAATTGCGTGAACCTGTGGCCTGTTCCTCCACACCTTGGCCTGGTTACCGCCTGCTCTGCGGTGCCAGTGTTTCTGGCATGGCTTTCCCGGTGGAACTGGCACTTTTGTGCCAGTGTTTTCCGGGAAAACCACTGGTGTAATGCTGCCTTCTTTCCGTAGTGCCAGAATTTCCGGCACTGATTACGAAGAGTCCTGCCGTTTCAGTTCCCTGTGCTACTGGCAACAGTAGCACAGTATCCGCTGTTACCGGCACAGTTGTTACTGGAATTCTCTCTCGTAGTGCTGCAGTCCTGAAATAGTGCCGGTAATCGGAATTACCGGCACGTTGTTTCCAGACCGCAACACTTGTAATGAAGCACTTTATGTTTGATGTATCATTTGGAGTTCATTTTTGAGATTTTGTTGGTCATGATCACATCGGTTGTACCCATCAGTATGAATCACAGAACTTTTACTGTGAATGCCAGAAAAAACAATATCGTAGTTCTCCCCCAATATTGACGGGTTATTGGAGATAGTATGCTTGGTATGGGTGAATTCACCTGCAGAATATTCATTTAATAACCTATCTTTTTACATGTATTTTTACATTGAGGTATGCACAAGGAACATATAACATGTTGAGCAGATTTTTTGTTTTCAAGAAAAAAAAGTTGCCACACTTGGAAAATTAGTGTTATCTGAAATTGCTAAGACTTTTTTTTGATCTACATACGCATCCATCAGGGAATTTGACATAGCCATTACATAGCTCCTCAATTCCACGGCTGTCTGTAATGGTGGGCCCAGAAAAGAATGGTGTGGCCGCATACTGTTCTGTTTCCTCCTTCCAGTAGAGGTTACTCTGGCCCAGGAAGCCATTGAGAGAGCAGAAACCATGCAGAGCATTTGCTGTTGCCATACTGCTGGCGAGTATTTCTATTTGGGTTCTGCCTAATGCGTAAGGAACTAGAAAAGGTAGCAACGCGCTCTAGAAAGAAGCCGATTTTATTTTCATTGTGCAAAAATCAGAACGCGGGCAGTTCCACATTCAGTGAACATTTCTGGTTTAAACTGGAAGAAATGGAATAGGGGAGGGAACAGACTGAAAACGTCAAACGTGTTGCATGGAGTTCAACGACTGACATCGGTCTTGGGTCACGTGGCGGCCAGGCCACACTGACATTGCAGCTGCTCCCCTGTAGATACAATGGACAAACAGCCGAACACAATATGCATCAAGGGACCGGTCATGCCAGGATATGTAGAGACAAATAACCAAAGATTGTTTATACGATGTATGCAAATCATCATCTACAATATGCGTGATTTGCTTTGCAACGGGATGTTAACTGGAAGAGTTCATTTCTGTTAACAATATATAGTGAATTGGCTTCAGTCAGTAAACAAAGACATCATCCTTTACAGTTGTAATGACACACACATTGGACGAAGATTCATCATAATTATGCAGTGGATTATGTTATCCTGTGGTCATCATGCTTGCTCACGTATGCACAACTTGGGACACAGTCTGGTCATATAAACTGTACATAAGACTGCACTGATACTATCAGCATTTTAATCCAAATATTTGACACATACCCGAGCGACAGATATAGCTTTGTAATATCATGATGTTTTACTGTAGCTTGCACAAGCCATTTTTCATTTTAATGAAATTCTATGAATTATATATGACCGGGATATTCGAGCAGTGACGCATGGGTGTTTCCTAATCCAGGGCTGACTGCTTTCTTCATCCTCGCCCACATCTCCCAGTAGAAGCGCCCCTGCTAGGCAGAATCATCAAAGGACTTTCCTGCCACGTGAAGCGCATTGGGAGAACGATAGAGGGCTTCAGGGTGCACTGCCAGGAGCATACATGGGGGGACAGCAGCGACGAGAAACACTCCATCAGTAATCTTCTCCCTGCCACTGCAAGCTCATGCGCGCCATGCCACGTGTCCTCAGCATGGACTGCAGAAACCTGCTGCCTGCACACACGATGCCATATAGTTTGGTTTTTACGTTTCATGTTGAATACAATGTTACTTTTTGAACAGAATATATGTTAATCTTTATTCTGCACACCACAAAGTTCAGTATCGTTGTTATAGTTGACAGAATTACCCCTCAACTGGTGGCCTCACCCATGAATGGCAATTGAAAATGACATCCGATGGTACGGATACCCCCCCCCACCCCATTCCCTGTATATCTGTTCTGTTACCTCTGAAAAGCGAGCCATTATTTTCAGTACTGTTGTGTACCTCTGTAAAGTGCTCCCTTGTGTATCTGTATTGTTGTATACCTCTGTAAAGTGCTCCCTTGTGTATCTGTACTGTTGTATACCTCTGTAAAGTGCTCCCTTGTGTATCTGTACTGTTGTGTACCTCTGTAAAGTGCTCCCTTGTGTATCTGTACTGTTGTGTACCTCTGTAAAGCACTCGGTTGCTCCTCGAAACTTGGTCCGTGAAAAATAAATACCATATTAATAAAACACCCACCTTCTCAGAAAGACCCATTGCTAAATATCAGGCGTTGGCCATTGACGACCATCAGTAGCGAGTTCATGAAAGGCAGGAATACCAAGCCAGCCTTGCAGCATCATTACCCAAAACAGGCTCAGCACCACACTGGACCCACAAATGACCAAAGTCATGCACAAATCATACACGTCAGTCCTTCTTCGTGTGTAGTTAAGTTATGGTGGTTTCAGCCTGTTTCTTTCTTTGTGGCCCAACAACCATCCATTATCCAAAATAAAATAAAATCTATCACTGGTTTGATGAAGCATGCATCTATAGAATGTTACAAAAGGTTTTGCGGCCCTACCAAAGAGAAAGGGGATCATAACTAGCATCCAGAATCCCGTGCTATTACATTAACATTACCAACCTGCTTATCTGTAACCTATTGTGTGCCTCAAAAGGGGACTATCACCCCGTTCTAGCTTGAACGCTTGCTGTGTACTACAGTTCCCAGAAACCCGTGTGTCGCATTTAGGGAAAAGTCAGGCGCTTCAGCGCCGGCGCTTCCGCAACCAGGTGCAAAACTCTGCCCTGCATAAAGCAGCCTCTTAGACACCTATACAGGTATGTGTTACTCTAAAATCTGTAATCTGCCGGTCCGGGCAAACCTTCTACAAAACCAGCAGCTAGCACAGCTCTACATAAATGCCAGAACTCATTCTTACAACTGTACCACATCTGATAGCATCCCCACTCCCGCAGTAAAATTACTGCTACCATCTACCTTGGTTGGGGCAGGCAACACCGAACCAGTAATCTCAAACTCAGAAGCCCCAAAAGAGAACTTAACAAGGCAAATAGCTACAATAAACTCTGAAAACTACTCTGGAATAAAAATTGCGCTTCTAAACACAAGATCCCTTAACAAGCATGCACAGGAAATACATGATTATATCGTTGAGGATAATCTAGACATCCTCTGTCTCACAGAGACATGGTTACAAGAACCTATGGGGCCAACCATTGACATTGCTGTTCGACCAGACTATACTATTTATTTTAAAAACCGAGAAATGGGCAAAGGAGGCAGAGTGGCTATAATTGCCAGACAAAACCTTAAGCTGTTTCCCTCTCCTATCCATTGCACAGGATGTGACATTTTACTCCTTAAACTGACCCCTAACCACAAGAATTGCATCAACAACATAGTCATTTACAGGCCAACCTGGCTGATCTCAGACTTCAATGACGAACTAACCCTACTATTGAACAACCTCAAAGCCCCTAATACAGGGACCATACTCATTGGTGACATTAACAGGGGGAGAGGAAACTCCACAGACAAGCAAGCCACCAATCTAGAGGCCAACTTACAAAACTCCTCTTACTCAGTACTAAACAAACACCCCACCTCTATATCAGGAAACCAGCTAGACTGGATAATCAATAATAATGTATGACATTGCTGGGAACCTACCCATGAATTTGGTCAGACCACTACAAAATCGAAACCTGTCTTACACCAAAACAAAAAGTAAAGAAATCAAACAATGCACCTAAGTTTGTACAAGGCAGAAACCTAAAAAAATCACAACCTCCATTTTATTGCAAGGAATATATCACATTATGAACATCACAACTGATGAAAATACATGTGATAAAAAAGTTCTGACCTACAACAGATACTTCCAGGAACTCCTTGATCTTCAAACCCCCATTAAAAACAAACAGATTAGACCCAACACAAACCATCAAAACTGGTTCAATGCAGAAACCATCATACTCAAAAAAGAGAAAAGAAAACTAGAAAGAAAATGGCTAAAAGACACCACTTAGACTAATACAGAGAATTGGAAGAACATAGACACTATGTACAGAACAAAACTAACAGAATTAAAAATTAATCAATACAATGAACAGATTGTCACTGCTGCAAACTCCACAGGGAAAGTATTCAACATTTTGAAATCCATTGAAAAGCCAAAAACTCTCTCCGTCCCATTTCAACCCTCAGGAGAAGATTGTGAAATGGTCCAGACAGCCTTTCAAAACAAAATCACCAACGCTCGAGAAACAAAAACAAAATGAATGCAAGGTCACCAATCTCCCTCCCCCTGCCCCAACATCGGAACAAGTTCCAAAATCACAGGGTCCAAAATTTCAGTTCACCCAAATATATAGGGAAGAAATGAGGAAAATGCTCTCAAACATCAACTGCACTTCTTGCCCAGAAAATGTAATACCACCCAAATTAATTCTGGACAATGCAGAAACATTTTTAATATTCCTCAGAAGAACGGTCAACGCCTTTTTTAGGGACCGCACATCCCCGGTGGCTATCAAAACCGGTACGGTTACACCTGTGCCCTCACATCTTCGACCAATTACAAATTGTAATTTCCTCTTAAAAATACTGGACAAGATTGCCACGGACCAACTCCAGAACTATGTGGATAAGAACAACCTCCTCCACCCACAACAGTCTGGCTTTAGAAAAGCCTACAATACAGTGTCTGCGCTGCTTGACCTTCAGTCAGAGATGCTGGGCATCTTAGACAGGGGCAAGGCAGGCCTACTGATCCTCCTGGACCTCTCGGCAGCTTTTGATCTACTGGATCATCAGAAGCTCCGAGGGGCCCTGGATTGATCAGGAAACTGCTCCCAAGATGCCATTGTCTGTCGTCCTTCCTCCAAGACAGATGCTCCAAGATCATCTGGGGCCAACACGCTTCTTCAACTAGGCCAGTGGATTGTGGCGTGCCACAAGTAGCTAGCTTCTCTCCACTGCTCTTCAACCTGTACCTACGCTGCTTATGCACCATGTTGACCAACTTGGGCGTATTTTTCAATAATTTTGCCAACGATACGCAGCTGGTCTTCGGGCTAAACGGAAACTACATCAATGATAGCAACAAGCAATCGGCTGCATATAATTCCATTGAAACATGGATGAACACAAATTGGATGTGTCTAAATTGCACCAAGACTGAGCTAATGACCTTTGGCTCGTCTGGTGCCAGGAAAAGACTTGACACTGCTTACTCCTCTTTTAAAATCAAAGAGACAATAATCAAAGTCTTCGGAAAAGAAAAGACACTTGACGTCTATTTACAGGCGTCATTGGGAGCGGATGCCCAAGTCACCTACCTTAAAAGAAATTGCCAGTATCACCAAAGACGCCTGAGAAACATTAGACCTCTGGTGAAACAACGTAACAGCACATCAATCGGCAGGGCCTTCATCCTCTCCTGGTTTGATTACGGGAACTCACTGATGCTTGGCGCCAGCAGCAATTGCATCAAACAGTGTCAAGTAATTTAAAACAATGCCATAAGAACTATAACAAGTAAAACCAAGAGAGAGCATATCACAGTTGACAGGAGAGACCTTCATTGGCTTTCCATGGAGGACCGTATCGTCTTCAAATCATTTACATTAGTCCATCGCTGTCTATTCGGAAATGCCCCTGCATACCTAAAGAAGCAATTCACGTTGTATGAGCCAGGCCGCAACCTTAGATCCAGTGACAAAGGACCCCTGCACGTTATCCCAGAAAAAAGAGAAAACTGACTAGGCAGGGCTTTTTCCTCCAAAGCTATTACCAAGTGGAACGAGCTGCCCACGAGCCTAAGAGCAGAAACAAACTACTTAAGTTTCAGGAAGAAACTTAAGACCCTCCTCTCTAAATAATGGCACCCTCCCCTGGCTAAAACCCCTTAGATACTGACACTTAAAGTCACAAGTCCATGTTCTCCCGTTACTATGTCCTTGTCTCCATGTAATGCGCTCTGATGCCTCCGGGCTGCAGCGCTATATAAATATATGAATAAATACATAAAATAAGCTATTAACAACAGCTGCAAACATGCCTTGAGTGCATAGAGTTAAAAATGTCTTCTTAACATACTTGTAGCCTAGTGCATGGTAATGGTTCCTCACATCCACAGTGAAAAATGATTTGTAAAATTAAGAGCACACAAATGTGTGCAGTGCCTACGTGCGAATAACCCCATGACCTGTACTACACCCTGTTTCTGCAACGGCATGCAAACCAGCATTACTTCCCTCAATGCCACACTTAAGAAATGGGCTGAATGGTTCCATCTGTATTACTTTTATGTAAGGGGGGCAGTGTATCTTGAGTCCCTTGTTAAATGTAGCTCCAAAGACTATTGAAATCAATAGACCCCACATAACTTGACCAGGAGGAACCTTGTCAATTTTTGATAAAGGAAACCATACTAATATTGGGCACAATTGCATGCTAAATAATATCTAAAACAATATGCATGTTTTGACAATTCACTACATTTTACTTCTCCCCAAGTGGGAACCCTGTACTATGAGGCTAGGGCAGTGAGGCTGCAACCCGATAGTCCCCATGGGGGTGGTATAATGAGGGAGGATCTCATTAGTTGGGAACCCCCCCTTAGGAGCAGGACAGCCATCTAAGGTGTACCCCTTATATGAATATCACCACCCACACACTCTAGTCTCTTCTTCCTCTGCTTTGCAGAGACTGGGCCTATGTACTGTAGTAAAATAGACTACCCCAGGCTCCTGGAAAGTACACAGACAAAGAAGAACATCAGGAACATAGCTAACTCAAGTACTGGGATGAGGTGGAACACAGGAGTAATGAAGAACAATGGTGAGAAGGAACTACAGCAGTAAAGACTTCCGTGGAGGAGTGGCCCTACTTAAGAAATAAAGACCAAAAAAGGACTTTCTATTGGGGAGATGCATCCAACCAGGATGACAGACTGTGTAGCCCGGGAAGTATGAAAGAGACGTGGAGAAGGCCAGGGAAGAGCAGAGGTCAGTCCGCTCATGGCGTCAGGAGGACAACAGTACTTCTTCACCCAGATGGTACCAGGTAGCTGGCAGACGGTAATGTGAATGCAAGAAGTAGCGTCCATACTGTCACTCCAAGGGCCGGACAGGAGATCCGCAAGGCAAAATAAGTGAGATGCAGAGAAGCCTGTCATGATGCCTACCCCCAGGCGTTCGGATCAAGCCCATCAGCCCCGGGAGCAGGCATCCAGACATTTACAAGAACCCCAGCAGCCCCAGCTAGGGGCTGTCTGGGTTCGGTCCTGGCGCCGTAGGCACCAGGCTCATAATAAAAATCAGTCCTGGCGCCATAAGCGCCAGGCTCATAGACATTACTTACCTCATGCAGACCATGCTGCAAATAAATCCAAGCCAACGTGAGGCCTGGATGGGACTATTTTACTACAGGGACTATTTTTTACTCGGGTGTGGTCCTGGGGAACTTCTTTCCTGGGACTACTTTGGAGGCTATTTAAACCACGCCCGAACAGCAGCACATGCTTCGTGTTATTCTGCATCCAGCAGCGTGACTCTCACCGTGCCTGCAGCCAGCATCCAGTCTTCTGCCACGCCCGCGTGCCTACAGCCAGCATCCAGTCTTCTGCCACGCCCGCCTCGAATCCGGAGCTCCTATAATAAAGAGGAAGAAAAGGACAAGGTTAGAAAACAAACTTATTTCAAATTCCTCACCTGATTCCGGATCCATTTCATCTACCGACCTGGAAAGTACATCAGTCCTGCACGCGTCGCTTCGCCAGCTCCAGCACGGCGCCATACTCACCTGTTCTCACAGCATCTTTCGATCCGGCACTGTCTCCATCATTTCTTCGCCATACTCCGGCACCTAGGGGCACAAGAATAACAAGGTGAGCCAAGGGAATCAACAAATACCTCTTACCACCATAGACTTACCTGATTTACCACCGGCGGTATTATTCTCCATATCTTCATATGCCGCATCTGTAAAGAGGGAGAAAAACAACACGTTAACGCATGCAATAGTTACCGGACAGCGTTGGGTAACACAGACTCTTACCTGAACGCCAGCAGCAGCTACGAGACCTTCTTCTCACGAACTCAGTTGCAATTTAAGGAAGGAAGGGGACAAGAGTGAACATCGGGCACATTGAACTCTTTGAACTTGATACTTACCAATCCCGCCTGGGACTTCAGAGTCAATGCTTACCAGTGAAGTAACTGTTATCTACGCGCCCCTGCAAGACACGCAGGATGGAGAGCTTATCTTTTACAAACATACGGTGAGGTTACTAAGGGGATATCAGAGGTGATTAGTGGGAGAGAGCGAGAACAGTTGGGAGGCCATCACTAAAACCCACAGGTGGCTAATCCCTGTCTCCACTTGCAGGAAAATACTTCTTCGGGTCCAGCAGACAGGACTAGGCGGGACAGTCCTGCACTACGCATCACGTTGACGGAGACCGCAGCTGTCCGTGTCCGATCGACACCCCTGTGGGGTCCAGGTGAGCGTAACAAAGCCTGTGTAACACTCCGAGCAGGAGAAGGACCCCAGGGAGAAATGGCCATGCATCCTGGGTACACACAAGATAATGTGAGAGGCACGAGGACTGGTAAGTGGCAAAAGGTGCAGGAGGCACAAACCTTGTACCGAGATTAGGCGCAGGACTATCTTCCTCCTGCCAGTACTTGGCAAGCGAGGCAGCCAAGGGGACATTAAGAGAGTGGTAGAGAAACAAGGGTGTGGACCCAACCCAAGAGAGTTATATGCGTCATCTTCCTCGTGGCAGTACTTGGCAGGGAAGTAAACCAAGTGGGACAAACCAAAGAAAAAATTAAACAAGGCTCGAGGATCCAAACCAAGAGCACACTACTAGTCATCTTCCTCGTGGCAATACTTGGCAGGAAAGTGGACCAAGTGGGCCAAACCAAGGAAGAAGAGAGAAACCATGGTTGTGGACCCTCACTACTTTCAGAGTTGGGTGTTGTAAGTGTGGAAACTAATAAGGAGAAGACCAGGGAAAGGGAGCCATTCCGCCTGGTTGTAGGAGACAGTGTCATAACTACCAGGAGAAGGGAGTCATTCTCCTGGTAATGTGGACCGGGAGGAAGGTCCATCATGCCTGGGGAAGGAAATCATTCTGCCAGGCTAATTTGAGACTAAGATCAGTTCCAGGGGAATAGAGGCATTTTCCAGGCTTATTATTTATGTTCTTCTAACGTGTTGCAGCCTGCAGGCATCAGGGCACACACAAAACCGGTGACAACAAAAACAGATATTTCAGCCGCACCTTGGATCATGTAGTAGTTACATAGTAGTGTCTTCAGGCATTTACAAAACACAAAATGACACCTCTCTCCAGAGGTCCACGAGCAGTCCATTCCATGCATGTGTCGCCTGAACCGGGAATGAACATACCTTACCTCTTGTTCTCTTAACCTTAGGACATATTAGCCAAAAGGTGTCCTCAGATCTAGTCGATCTCCCTTGTGGTTGCAAATAGATACTTTCTTTGAAATAAGTCGGGTCCAGCCTGTGCAAACATTTGTGTGTCAGTGAGATGATCATAAACAAAATCCTAGACTCAACTGGCAACCGATGAAGATCTCTTCTTGCCGCCGTGATATGATTCCTTTTGGGAATGTTTTTGATAATACACACAGTCATTTTGCAGGGTTTGCAGTTTACTAATGCAATTCTTACTTGCCCCTTATTCGACCCAAGCAGCGCATTGCAGTAGTCCAGCCGAGGTAAGATAGTGGCCCACATCAAGGTTTCACAATTCTGAACTGGTATTGGGATTGGATTTTTTAAATAACGGTATCCACATGTGAATCAGACCCTAAGGTACAGTCCACAACCACACCAAGTGTCTTAACCTTATCCTGCATTTTGATGCAGTGCCCATCAATTCTAAAAACATGTATGCAGTTTCATTCTAGCCTGGGGAGATCCGAAGTTTAAGATCTCTGTCTTTGCACTATTCAGGCAAAGACAGGTCACTGTCACCCAATTTATATATATTTTGAATTTTACTTACGTCCTTAGTATAATTCCCGCTTATGAAGTAACTGTTATTTTGTAATCTTATGACGTGTTGAAGGGAGTCATTCGGCCAGTTATTTTTAAACTGAATGTCAGGAGAAGTGAGGCATTCGCCTGGCACAATAAGGGAACATTGGGCCTCATTACGAGTCCGGCGGTAACCTGTCGGTTTTTCCGGCTCGGTTACCGCCGGACACGTTTTACCATTCCGCCTCCGTGATTCCTGGAATTACTGGGGCATTATGACCCCGGTGTCCCGGGAATTCCGGAGGCGGAATTCGGTAAATCCCCATTCCCATTGAGTCCCATGGGACTCAATGGGAATGGGGACCATGGAAACACCGGCACCATCTCGTGATGGTGCTGGTGTTTCCACGTCCTCCTGCAGGAGGACGGAGTTAAACCCGCCAGGTCAGACCTGGCGGGAACGCCACCTCCCGCCTGCAGGACTCGAGATCGTGCAGTCCGGAATTAATAGTGGCGGCGGGTTTACCGCCACTGTTATTTCCGGAATGCCCAACTCGTAATCAGGCCCATTGTGTATTATTTGAAACTTTGTGACCTGGAGAAGGGATTTGTCTCACCAGGGTTATTATTTTGAACTTTATTTGGAACTTTGTGACCTGGGGAAAGGAATCATGTCGCCAGGTTGTTTGAGAATGAATGACAGGAGAAGGGAGGCATTCTCCTGGCCAACCAAGGAGACATTGTATGTAACTTTGACAATAATCCAGGAGAAGCCAGGCATTCTCCTGGGGTCAGCACATTCATACATAGTGCTGCTTTATTTATTAGTTTATAGTGTTAGGGCCAGAAGTAGGGCTTTCTTTACACAGGAAGGTGGACACTTTCACTTTAACAGACATCATGACAGTGAACTTAGAACTTTAATTGAGGCAGGGAAACCCCACTTAGAAATAGGAAAAGAGAGGCTTTCTCTTGATTTATTTTTAATAATAAAGGTCTATAGCCCAAATGTGCAACCTTTGTGTCACGCTCAATCTGCTGCACCCTTACAATGTGCACAGGCCAGCATTATAGATATGCGATCAGTTCAACAATATTGCTCCTTAGAGTCCATGGCACTTATAGGCACTGGGGATCTTATTTTAATTGATTTAAAGATTGGGTACAACAGTGTGCCGTAGACCAAAGGCCCTAACAAGATACTTTCAGCGTTTTTGCATATACAATTATAAATTACTTGTGCTTCTATTTGTAAATGGCTCACAAATTGTGGGGACAAATTATATGAATGATTTGCAGGCCTTGGAGGACATGCCTTGACCTAATCACCTTGCATGACCTGACCTTTCATGGATCAGAAGCTTTTTGGGGTAGGCCTTGGAGAAGTGAACTTTGGGTCAAGGTTGTTTAAACAGTTGCCTTGGGTGATGGATTTTGGGAGACTGACCTTGCATTGCAGGCGCTTAGCATTGGAATTTGAAGTGTCAAAAAACGACATTAATCAAGGGATCAGAGGATAATATGTGACCTCTAAACATATTGCAGGATTGTACGCCAAGCTCCACATGCCATTCTGAGGAACCCCATATATTGTAAATAGAATCCCCTGTAGACATATTTTAAAAAATGGGTTAAAATGATGTATTCATAAGCACATCGATTGATTAATGCCAGTTCCCTTACGGCTCATGCACTAGATATGGCTGATCTTATAATATATGACCTTGACTTCATTGCCATCACAGAAACCTGGCTCCACTCTGCCTTAGGACCGCTACTCTCATTAGCTATTCCTACAGGCTACACCATCATCAGATGCGATCGTAATACCAGTCAAACCAAAGGAGGTGGTATTACCATCTTACATAAAAATTCTACAAACTTCTGCATTTCCCATGTGCATCAAATCACATCAGCAGAAGTACTGACAGCTAAATTAGCTCTAACCCCGAATCAGGCTATTACATTCCATCTTATCTATAGGGCCCCTGGGCCCATATCCCCCTTCGCCGAAGACCTTTCCGACATTCTTGCCGATAACACAAACAAAATCTCAAATCATCGTATTAGGAGACTTCAACTTGGGTGTCCAAGGCACTAATGATACCCCAGCCTATGCTATCAATAATCTGCTCTCTAATTTATGCTTCATGCAACATATTAATGAGCCTACACACTCCAAGGGCAGAATCTTGGACTGGATAGCTAACCTAAATTGTGAAATTAACGTGTATTCTAACCAACCATGTGCATGGACAGACCACCACTTAATCACCTTTGATCCCTGCCAGAATTATTAGTACCACACTAGACATCGCTCCTACCATCTCCACAAGAAATAAGCGAGACATAACTTGTGAAAAACTGCTCCCACTAATCCTCCCAGTTCTCAATGAACACGCTTCCTCATGCACTGATCCAACTCTCCTGGTCGACACGTTCAATCAGACTATGCTGAAAGCCCTCGACCACATTGCTCCCACTAAATCTATAAAGCCTAAACCTCGGGCTCACCTCAACTCTTGGTCGAGAATCTTACACAAAGAAAAACAGAATCTAGAAGCGCGCTGGAAAAGTAATCCCATTGAACCAAATAAAGCAAGTATCATTCTAGCCACTCTGAAATACAAAGAGGCCATACTTCAGGCAAAAAAAAGACACCTATAAAAAGCGTATCAAATAAGCTAAATCTAATACTAAAGAGCAATTCAGAATACTAAAAGAATTGGGATCCCCTGTCACCCCACCTGACATCTGTACCAAAGATGGTACCTGGGGCACCAATATTCAAAAGGTGCTTCTTGAGAAAATAGCTTTGCTCCAAACTAAAATCAATGACAAAAAAAAAACCTGTCTGCAGATTGACCCGCAACCTAAAACCCCTATGGTCAAAAACAACGCTTTTCACCCCTCTCCATCACTGAAGTTGAAAATATTATTAACAACCTCAAACCTTGTAACTGTCAGGGTGACTATGCCCTGCTACTATTATTAAAGAAGCTTCTCATGATCTAGCTCCTTTCATTACTACTCTCATAAATTGCTCATTTGGCTCTGGGATTGTCCCTGACAACCTGAAGGACGCCTGTAACGCTCACCTGGTATCCACAGGGACGCCACCCGATCTGGTTGGACTGCCTTTGACCCGGATCCTTCTTCCCTGGGTTCCAACTCTGCTAAGGATCTGATCTGGAATACAGGAGTTTGGATTAGCCCACAGGCTCCTCCTCTCTGGGCCCACCTCCCTCGTGAACCCTCAGATTCCCCGTAGAGCCTTCCTCACCTTGGATTCGGATATGGTGCGCTCTCCGTCCTGTAATTCTGTGCAGGGGTGCGTTGTGGTTGGGGCGCTTGGCCGCCGAGTTGCTTCACTGGTGCGGGCCCGTGAGTCCAGTCCTTCTGCGACTCAGTTCTTCAGGTAAGTCTTTTGCTTTTGTCCTTAATTGTTATTGCCCCCCTGTTAATGTCTTATCTCCCTAGGTGCGGGAGGAATGGCGGAGGCGCCGAGCAGGCTGGAGATGTGCCTGAGATAGTAGGTGACCGCGCAGAGTGCGGCGCTATGTACGCTTTTATGATGTGCTAACCTGTTCTTCTTCTTCACAGGTCGCCGTGATGTTCCAGATGAAGGCTGGCGAAAGGATGCAGAGCGGTGAGAGGAAGATGTCCGGATTCACCGTCCAGTAAGTAAGCGGCAGATTGATGTAAGGCGATGAGAATAAGCCAACCGCGACTTCCACTCAGGTAAGCGTTTTTTCTGAATGATGGTTTAGATGCAATGCGAACGCTTACTAATGTCATCTTTCGTTTCCTTTCCATCCTTCAGGTTGATTCCAGAGGGAGCGTGTGCCGTGATGCCGGAGGTGCAGGACACTGGAGTGCAACAGATGGTGGATTCTCACAGGTAAGGATGAATAATGCTGTTCTGCTTCTTCTTTCCACAGATGCAGGCCCGGAATGCAGAGACATCGGTGAACGTCACGCTGTGAGTGCAGAGCAATGCGAAGCGTGTTCTCCAGCTCGGGCGTGGCTTTTATAGTCTGTAAGTATCCCAGGTGTCTTCAGGCCTGACCACACCCAAAGAGCTAGACCGCATGGTTCAGTTCTGGAACTGAACCATGTGGAGGCATCCATGTTGTACTATTGCCATTGGAGGTTATGGCCTCTCTATCAATAACATGAGCCTGGCGCCAAAAGCGCCAGGCCTGACTCCAAGAGAGTCTTTGGGTGCATGATTGGGCCCGTGGGGCCTCTCAGGAATACTGCGATGTGGTCCCGAGGGCTCGAATGCCAGGACCAGGGGCTGTGGTCGTGACAACGCCTGGGTCATCCCGCTCCTTAAAAAACCATCACTGGATGCAAATATACCAACCAATGACATGCCCATCACCACAGTGCCATTTTTGATAAAAGTTTTTGATCTAGCTGCCTACCTGCAGATCCAAGATTACCTGGAATCCAACAAACTCCTGCAACTGAGGCAATCTGTGTTCCGTCCGCGGCACAGTACTGAAACTGCTTTTATTGATCTTAAAACACAGATTGAAGACTTAAAAGATAAGGTTAAACTTGCCCTACTACTTCTACTAGATCTATCTGCGGCGTTTGACCTTGTAAATCACCAAATACTTTGTCAACACCTCAAACTAGCTGCCCACTTTTTGGAAAAAGCAATGGTCTGGATCAGTTAATTCCTAGATAACAGATCTATGAGGGTTGTCTCCCACTCTGTGGCCGTGAAACCATCACCAGTCACCTGTGGGGTACCACAAGGATTGTGTGTTTCCCCTACACTGTACAAAGTGTTTACAAAACCACCATTTGATATCCTTGATTATCTGGGTGTCACCTACACTAATTATGGAGATGACACCCAGATACTCCTGCCCAGTACAGGTTATCACACAACTGACACTCTTGCCGTTACCTCCATCTACCAAGTCATTCAAGCCTGGATGGCACAACGTGAACTTTGTCTGAATGATGAAAAGACAGAGCTTCTCATCCTAGGCTCTCACCAAAGACTCAACAAATTAGACCCTTTGTTTAAATCTTTCATCATTGATGGCAATATCATCAAGGTTTCAAATGACACTAAAATGTTAGGCATCTATATTGACTCCACCCTCTCTCTTGCCAGACAAACTAAAACAGTCTCCTCTGCTGCATCATACACATGTAAGCTCATCAGAACTTGCCATCCATTCTTATCACCAGCCAACTGTACCACACTAGCTAGGACACTGGTGATGTCCAAAATTGACGATTGCAATGACCTCTATCTTGGTACCAACCTTTGCAATATCAATAAGTTACAGATCATCCAGAACAATGCCATTAGAGCTGCTCTAAATAGCCCAAGGAACCAACACATTTCTGACACCAGACGAAGCAGCCGATGGCTCCCAGTAACGCAAAGAATCTCTCTGAAAGCACTTGCTCTAACTCATAAATGCCTCACCAACCAAGTGCCCAGCTATCTGGACAATAGATTCTCTATCTACACTTGCAACAGATCCCTCAGAAGTGCCCAGACCTTTCCATACCCCATTTCAACCTTCAGAGATCTGGTGGGATCAGCTACCCATTCATGGAGGCTAAACTCTGGAACTCGCTCCCCAACCCACTTGGAGCTGAACCCTCCTTCCTGGCATTCAAGAGCAAGACCAAAATCTGGTTGTCTGCTCAAGACCTGCTCTTGTGCTCTTGCCTACGGCTTACTCTTGTGTAAATATGTAATTAATTGTCCTTACAATCTGCATATGTATACAATTCTGTAAATGCTTTTGTTTATGCTTATACTTTGTTGTAACCTAAGTGATGCGCGCTGATGCCCTTGGGCCTGGTGCACTATATAAATAAATAAAATACAAAATACAAATACTTTAGAAGAGACATTGGGTAAAGAAAAAACAGACAGGTTGGATTTGGTTTAGTAGATGCAATTAACCAACAGTGCACAGAAGCATTCCTGAACACAATTTCATGATGCCTTTATTCACAAACTATGCCAGTATATGTCCATGATGGCTCCACCAATTTATACCAGTATTCTGTGATTAATCTGGACAATGTGTACCTTCTCCCCAGAGGGGAATCACCCCCTTTGAAGTTAGGGAGGTGAGCCCACTGGGCAAGACCCTCCCTAGGGATCTGGACAAGTGGGGCCTCACTGGGAGTTACTCCCTCTTGGGGACAAAGACTCCCATCACAGCACGGAACTCCCTGTACAAACCACCATTTCAGTATATATGAATGCTGGAAATGCAGATGCATTCATGTTACAACTAGAATTCAAAAAGATCCTTCTTTGACACTACTAGGTTCAGGGAATCGGTGAATCTCACCTGAGTGCCATGATCAATGAAGATGGACTTCCTTTCAGTAACTCCAATGATGTATATAAGAAGAAAACAAACCATTAACGGAGAGGGATCTCCCATAGTGGGAGGAGAGCAAATGCTAACCAGAGACGAGCCCCTGGAGCATTGACAACCTGGAGGGGAGGAGCCACGTGGAGGGCAAAGCCAGCTGCAATGTTTCTAACGAGAAACCTGCTACCTCGAGGCTGGATGGTGGGTACCTTGACCCAGCAAGAGGCTCCAGTCATTGAGAATGAGAGGACGGATAGAGAACAATTCGCAGTAGAATAGTGGTAGGCCTGGCACCCAGCACTGAATGGCAAGACCCGAGAAAAGAGAGGAGACCAAGCTGCCGAGCTTCGACTAATAAGTCCCTTTTGCGCCATGAGATGAATGGATGGGGAAAGAAATGCCACTACCATATGGAGGCGAGCGAGATCCACGACGGTGGATTTCCAGGATCACCAAAACCGATGCAAGTATGAAACACTAAGACAGCGAAACGGGCACCCGGTCTCACTTATCCAGAGAGAAAGAGATACAATGTTATGCAAGGATGGAGTAGCTGACAAAATTCTGTAAAGTCAAGAGAATGTCACAGGCACACAGCCAAACCTATCCAGAGAGAAAGGGATATGAACAGTGTTATGCAAGGCTGGAGTAGCCACCAAAGACTATAAAGACCAGAGCATGTACCGGGCACATGGCTCCACTATCCTAGAGAGAAACTGATATGAATTATTGAATGTAAGGCTACAAAAGAAAACAAAAGTATGAATAGTGCCACTTTATGAGAGTGGAAAACATAAAGACTGTAACTCATAGATGAAATAATCACTAAGCAGTTTCAAGGAAGCATATAGGTCCTATGTTCGAACAGAGTGAAGCTGAATATTCTGTAAATTTGGAGCAAAGTGTATGAAAGTGATAGAAATACATTTTGTGCCAAGAAATAATACATTTTCCACAGTTACCAGCACTTAGTGAATTCCCACGCCACGAAGGTTGGAAAGAAAGAAGTGTATTTTTCAAGTTGTCCATGAGGGCTTGGTACATTGAAAATCAGAAACCCATACAGAAAATAATAGTCATTTTCCCCCAGAAATGTGATTCTAAAACTGTGAAGACAAGCTACAAGAAACCAAAAGACTGAGAACCACTCACCTACAAGTGGTCCACGCAGAAGTCTATACCAAGGATATCATACAAGCCTCTCTCTTTGTTTTAGTTGGGTGTTTTCCAAAGTGGTAGGGCCAGTAAGTTGTTTAGTTTTCGGACAAAAGACTTTTTATTTGGATTTGAAATGCATCCCTGGGTTTACTATTGGTAGGTAGGAAACTTCACTCATAGAGATTTGGCAAGTTAGCAGTTTTCATTTTATTTTAAATAAAAATCCATATGAACATGTGATTAAGTTATCCGACTCATTCTGCTGGATCACCACAATTCCCATATAAGAACATGTTTGCTCTGCACATAATGACAGTAACGATACAATAGGAAAAAATGTCCACTATGGCATTGTCAACATTTGGCAGTGTCTCCACGTAACAACATACTCCAGTGCCTTTGCCATTAAAAATGCAATGCCACTATATGAGAAAATGCCCAAACTGACAGCACTAAATGCCAGTCTAGTGATATAAGAACACATACCACCCTTACTTTATCATAGAGGCCCAGTAAGACAAATTGCCATGCCAAAGTAAGAAATAGTTAGACTGGCTGCACGAGCATGCCATCCTAACCACCTAATAACACCGAATTCTTCCTTTAACATAGTCACTCGGTAGAAAATGCCACATCACAATAAGAATTAGATAACCTGGCTGCAGGAGGTGGCGCTGTGGAGCAGCCCAAGATGGCTGCTTAGCCTTTAAGCTCCGTGTGAGCTTGGCGGACATCTGCCTGCATCTGCGGCCATAACATACGATTTGCTCCCATATCTGCAGGGCTGCTGCCCGTCATTGTTGTGCTGCTCTCGGAGAAATCCTGGCTCTCCTCCGACCCTGGAAACCCCAGAGCGGGCCTCCGGCTGGGACGGCCCTTGCCCTCGCGGGGACCGCGGCGCTGGCCTGACTCCCGCCCCCTCCTTTCAGCGGCCCGGCGCGCACTGCAGAGGCGCGAGCCGTGACCTGGCTCCTGTGCGCCCTATCCATCCCTCTGGGTGCCCCGCTGGGCGGACTGCGGCCCGATCGGGACCCCGTGGCTGCGTGGCCGACTGCGACTGCCCCCCCTGGGTGAGCCGCTTCATCGGGGACCGGCTGCTGGGGCAGTCGCTGAGGCGCGCCCCGGCCCCCACGCTACATCCGGCTGTGGGCCTCCGCCGCTGTCCCCTGCGGGGTGGTTGGGCCCTGGACCGGCGGGGAGCGCCCTCCCCTCGAGGTGAGGAGCAGTGGGGGGGCCCCGCTCTGTGCGGCTGGGACGCCTGCATCCTTCTGCCCCCTCTGCTGGCTTATCGCCCTCCCGAGTCCTTGGGGCTGCTGCGCTGCCTGTGATTGCCCAGCGGATCCTGTCTGTGGGGTGGGTAGCACGTGGAGCCCATCTTGGAGGACTTGTACCAGGCCCGTGTGCCCCACGGCGCGGGCTCTGTCTCATCTCCCAGCCGCGTATCATTGTGGAAACTGACCTCTTGGCCCTCCCTTTGAGACTATTGTATGGTGACTGGGCTTCTGGTGGGGCGGCTGTTGGTGGGTCAGATCCCGCTCTTTCACTGGTGCCGGGGTGCGGCCCCCATGATTCGACCCTTACGGCGGCAGGCCCTGGGGTCCCGGAACCTTCTCTCTGACTGCTCCACGCTAACATCTCAGCTAAGGTCGGCCCGCCCGTGCCCCTACCGGGTCCTGCCTCCATCTCAGCTGGGGACACACCGACATCTACTCCCTGCCCCGCTGGCCTGGGGACCACGCTCTTTCCCTCGGTGATCGCGCCATCGGCCTGTGTAGCCCCTGGAGCCAAAACAACAATGCCAAGCAAGATCAAGGGGACCCCCAAGGGGGGAGCCATGGATAGATTCGCCAAAGCTGTCCTGAGGGGAGAGGTGGAACGGGACTCGCCCATACAGGAGGAACTGGAGGTTGACCACCACCCCACTTCCGCACCCCCTGATCTGACTACGCTCATGGAATCGATGGCCAAAAACTTTGCTTCTTTTCACGAGAAATTAGATGACATCAACGCTAATGTCGCCTCTTTAAAAACGCGGGTGGATCAGGTGGGGACCAGAATTACCGAAGCTGAAAATCGGATATCTACTAATGAGGACGAAATACATGCACTGCAGGACACTGTTGCCTCTCTGTCGCGTAATATGCGTAGTGTGAGAGCAAAGTGTGACAACCTCGAATCGCGCTCTCGCAGAAATAATCTACGTATTATAGGAGTCCCTGAAAATGCTCTTAAGGGGCGCATGGAAGACGCTGTGGAATCCTTACTTAAGGATCTTTTGGGCAACCAAGCCCTGTCCCCATACTTTACCGTTGAGCGCACTCACCGTGCTCTGTCACCGAGGCCCAAGCCGGGCGACATCCCTAGGCCCATTATAGCCAGGATTCTCAACCATCGGGACAGAGACCTTATCCTCTGCCTGTCGCGGGAAAAGGGAGACCTGCGCCTTGAATCACATACGATAAGGATCTTCCCGGACTTCTCAATAGCGGTACAGCAGGAGAGGCGCCAGTTCATCGGAGTCAAGAAGATGCTTAGAGAACGAAATGTTCCGTATGCTATCCTATTCCCAGCACGCCCCTAAATCACACATAATGGAAAATTATATTTCTTTACTGTCCCGGTGGAGGCAGTGAAATTCATTGAGGTGCACCTGCCACTTCCCAACCCAATGGGGACCCCTGCCAATGAGGGGTGAGTCGGCGAAACACAAACCGGAAGCTATTTCTCTATTTCTCTCTATCCAGTAAATCCGAAAGTCGAAACGTGTATATGGCAACAACTTACTGCAAACCCATCGAATCAGGCTCCCCCAGCGCCCGAGCGAACTGAGACTGGATTCGAATACGGCGGACAATGCTCTCCTTGCTTCACGGGGCGCCGTACTGAATTTGAACCCTAGACTCTTCCTCAACTTTGTTTCGTCCGCAAAGTTCAGCTGGTTATGGAGTCCTGTCTTGAGATCCGCCTGTCGCAGAACTTACCCCTGACAGCGCTGCTGTCCTACATGGTACTCTAAGAGCCGCCCAAACGGCAACAGCACACCTCACTGCAATTTCAATGTTCTTGGTTTATTGGTTGTCACTGCTTGTGTGCCCCTGTTGGGCACGGAAAGGGCCGTATCCCTGTTGGATCTCGCCCTCCGTCCTCTTCCTCTTGGGGAGAGTCGGATTATTTGGTGACACCTACACGGGGGGGTGGGGGATCTACACTGCAAGTTGGGGGTGGGCAGTGGGGGCGGTGGATGGCATGGTTGGAAATTGGGGAAATGTTATAGGAAAAGGCAGAGGCGGGCTGGCAGACCCCGTCACACCGGGTCAGTCGTATACGAGATGGCTCAATCTCGTATTTCAATTACGGCAACAGTGGTGGGATGTACATTGAAACTTCTGAGATGCACACAACTGTGTCATTTCCGAGCACTCTGAGATTGGGGACCAGGTGACTCCAGAGTTAGTGGCATACATTGATGGTCATACGCGCGGGTGTCACCTAGTCGGCGAGCGCTCTCAGTGGGATCCTGGTTTAGGGGTATTAGTATTTAGAGCGCTAAGATGCCGGTAACCATAATGTAGTGGAAAGTCCGGGGCCTAAGTAATTATACCAAGGGTCGCAGGATCATGTCATACGCCAGCAGGCACGGCTGCAAGGTACTGCTACTGCAGGAGACACACTCCACTAGTCCGCTGGCAAGGAGCATTGCGCCTACTTGGGGACCCCACAGATACTTTACTTCTTATTCCACGCGTGCCAGGGGAGTATTGACATTGATCCACAAGTCACTTAAGTTTGTCCTCCACAAGAGCTACATAGACCCTGGAGGGAGATACATTGTGCTGTACTGCGCCATTGCCAATAGAGATTACCTGCTGGTCAACACCTATGGCCCCAATGTCGATTCCCCTGACTTTATTGACCAGGTGGTGTCCATACTGTTAGGGTATGTTGGAGTACAAATCATCTGGGGTGGAGATTTGAACTTTATTTTGGACACCACCTTGGATAGGACTGGCATGGTCCCCAGACCCCCAGCGGGCGCAGCGTGCAGACTTCTGACCCACCGCAAGACGCTTGACATCCATGATGCATGGAGAGCGCTGCATCCGCTAACGCAGGAATACACTTATTACTTGTCAGTGCACGGCAGTTCCTCCAGGATCGATGTACTCCTATTATCGGACCCTATGCTAGGCAGGGTTTCCGAAACATGTATACTTGCACGCACACTATCTGACCACTCACCGATTCTGCTGTCCGTTGAGTTGGGAATTCCGGCCCCCACCATTAACACATGGCGCTTTAAATCGGCCGCCTTACAGGACATTGTCTTCAAGGCAGACATACTCGCAGATATTCACTCCTACTTTGAGAACAACTCGCCACAGGACACCACCCTGGGGATCCGCTGGGACGCCTTCAAAGTCTTCATCAGGGGGGCGTCCATTTCTAGGGAGTCGGGGGTCCTCAAATCCATAAGAGCCACCCTGTCCCGCACTGAAACTAAGCTACGAGCCCTGGAGCGAGCCCATCCGGCCTCTGTTGACCCTGGCATCCTCTCCCAGATCAGTGAGGAACTCAAGACTTTCAATGAGCAGGCCAACATGGAAGTGCAGTATTTTAGTCGGCCACAGGCTGCACGGAAATACGGCGAGGGAGATAGACCTAGCAAAACATTGGCCGCCTTGGCGAGGGGGGAGTGGGGCCAATCCCAAATTACCTGTGTTAAGGATAGTCAGGGGACGACCCAGTGGTCCGACCAGCATATACTCGAGGTTTTCACTAGCTTCTACTCCGAACTATACTCTCAACCTCCCGAACATAGTGAAAGCCAGATGCGTGAGTTCTTAGAACAGATTCCCACCACTATCATCTCCCCGGCGACAAGAGACCAGTTGGACTCCCCCATTACATTGGATGAGATAGTAGAGGCCATATCCAGTCTCCCAAAGGGGAAAGCACCGGGCCCCGATGGGCTAACGGCGGAATTCTTCCAGGAGCATGTGGCCATATTGGACCCCGAATTGCTTGAGGTGTGGAATGAGTCTCTCCGACTGGGATACCTCCCCCCGTCTCTACGCGAGGCCGTTATTACGGTCCTACTCAAGCCGGGTAAACCAGGCGATGACTGCGGTTCGCATCGGCCCCTCTCACTCATGAACTTGGATACGAAAATCTTTGCTAAGGTGATCGCTAATCGCTTCCTACCCATTATGCCATACATGGTGCACGAGGACCAATCTGGCTTTGTCCCCGGAAGATCCACATCACACAATATTAGGAGGCTCCTTAACGTCATCGCTCGTATCAATCAAGACGTGTGTGCAGTTGCGGTCACCTTAGATGCCCAGAAGGCCTTTGATATGGTGTCCTGGAAGTACATGTGGCTTGTCCTGGAGACCATGGGCATCGGACCCGGGATGATTGCATACATCAGACTACTGTACACTTCCCCGGTTGCCAGGGTTCGTGTCAACTCCCAAACGTCCGCCTTGTTCCCTCTCTTTCGAGGTACCCGCCAGGGCTGCCCGTTTTCCCCAATCCTGTTTGCTCTAGCCATTGAGCCTATGGCGGACTTCGTCAGGGAACACCACGCGCGCAAGGGGATACGACTCCAGGGTACTCCCGATATTGGCTCACTCTACGCTGACGACGTCCTGCTGTTCATCAGAAACCCGGATCTCCACCTTGACCCTATTCTCCGGGACATCACTCGTATCGGAACATACTCAGGCTTCACTATCAACTACACCAAATCCAAACTTTTCCCCCTCACGCGCACCACGCTCCAGCCGGCCACGGAATACCCGCTCCGCTGGTCCCCTAATGGGATTAAATACCTGGGAATTCAGGTGTCTTTGACCAAAGAAGCTCTCTTAACTAACAATTACTTAGCCGTAGCTGAACTGGTTGAAACCAAGATTGCGCGTTGGCGCTCTCTCCCGTTGTCATTAGCTGGGAGGTTATCACTGGTTAAGATGATTCTGCTTCCCAAATTGCTGTACACATTCACAAATGTTCCCATATGGCCTGGCAAGAGGTACTTTGTAGACCTGCACAGGCTGTGCGCACAGTTCCTGTGGCACTCCGGTGCAGTCCGGAAGAAGTGGGGTGCTTTGACTCTCCCCTATGACAGAGGCGGGTTCACGGCTCCTGACCTGTTGCGATACTGGACCGCAGCGCAGACACAGTTTGCCACCTATTGGTACCCTGGGCCCCCCCCTCGTCCGCACGTTAAGCTTGAAACCCTTACTGCCTCCGGCGCCAATATTATGACACTAATTTTACATCGGCGGTATGAGCCAGACTCACCCATAGATCCAGTCCAGACCACCTTATCGGCCTGGAGGCAGATATTTGCTACAGGCACTGAGGAACACCCATATTACAAGTGGCTCCCCGCCTGGAGGCTCCCCGGGCTGGAACCCACGAACGATATAGCCCTGGCACGACACTGGCAGACCCTGGGATATCTAGCCCTAACCGATTTCTACCCGGATGGGGTGTTTATAACGCCCAGACTTGGAAGCTGGGCCACTCGGGTTCACCGATGGAAATGCTGCAATACTATAGACTCCGGGCAGCGTTCCGTAACACCTGGCCTGAGTTTCCCAAAGAACCCCCCGACCATCCCGCAATTTCTTACATCGCCAACTCCGGTGGGGCCCGCGGGGTGGTCTCAGCATTATACAAACTCCTTCTCACAACTGCCACACCACCGCCCTCTAGGGCGCGGGACGACTGGGCCTCTGAACTAGGGGTGGACCTTACAGACCAATTATGGGGTAAAATGTGCTCCCACACCAACAGGGTATCCCTGAACTTTCGATACCGCACAATACAGTATAAACTGCTGAATAGGCTATACTATACCCCGCGCAGACTCTCCAGGTTCGCCCACTCTGACATACGGCTCTGCCCCCGCTGTGGCGCGGAGGATGCAGGCCATCTCCACATGTTTTGTGACTGTCCTCGACTAGCCCCATTCTGGGATGAGATCCTGAAAACACTGTCTGAAATCTGCGATACGTTGATTGAGCCGGACCCGTTGGGTGTGTTGTTTGGAGCGTGGGGAGATGAAGGGGTCAGAGGGGAAGCTAAATTCATGAATGTATGCTGTATAATTGCTAAAAAATGTCTCCTTCAGAATTGGAAGTGTGCTGCTCCTCCTACCTTCCGGAAATGGCTGAATCTATTGACCTGGTCCCGAAACTGTGAGGAAGATTATATTAGCACCCTCCCGGCCCAATCCTTGCCTAAAAACATTTGGACTGCCTTCAACAGTTACCTTAACGGCCTTGATGCCCACCCTTCTGTAGACAGCTCGCCTTAATTGTTACTGTTATGTACCACGTCACCCGAAACGCTGAAATGTTGCTCTTAACTTATGACTATTTCTCGCTGTTTATGAGCATCCCTGTACGCTGTAGTTTTTCTTACATTGTTATTTCATATCTGACCTGATGTGTGTGTATGTCATCTGCCGCTGCCAGCAAAAATAAAAGTTTAAAAAAATAAAAAAAGATAACCTGGCTGCAACACAATGCCAGTCTATCCACAAAATAACAGTTACTATGCTTGCTTTGCTATATAGGCCCAGTAAAAAATCTCGTGCCAAAGAAATAACTAAGGTGGCGGCACTGAAATAGAAAAAAGAAAACAGTCTGACCAGGCATTAACACTTTTCGTGCTTGCTTTATCAAAGATGCACTGTAAAAAATGTCAAGCCATAGTAGGAAATGGCTGCACCGAAATGACATACAAGCCATGTAATAACACTTATCACACCTGTTTCATCAACAACTCCCAGCAAAACATAATACTGTAACAGCATCATTTTTTACTGGGCATCTTTGATTTTGCCATCATATCCCCCACAATTAGTGGCCCAGCACAAATACACACACACAGCACACAAATCCAAGCAACATTCACTCTTTCATTCACAGGGCATTCTCTTGCGCACTCATATACCAGTATATATATATATATATATATATATATATATATATATATATATATATATATATATATATATATATATATATATATATATATATATATATATGTATATATAAATATACACACGGAAGCAAATAGCGCTTCCTGGTTCCTTCACTTGCATGCACGAACTCATTCAGTGCTACCGTGTTACCACCCTTAACTGTCTTAATGTGCGTCGGGGCAAGGTAGCACGACCACACATGGTCAGACATGCATTTCACCCCCCTGCATCCCCAATGGGAACCAAAATGCCCCTGGACTAGCATTGTCCAATGGACATGCACGTTAGGGAGCCAAATTTAATTGTCAAAGGGAAACCATGTTTAATCCAGCCCATGAGCACTCGTTCAGTGTTTATTCTGTGCTGGCATATTGGCTCCTACTTAATGGGTGAAGGTACTGGTGGGTCAGCACACTCTCGCCCATTACGGATGAACGCCAACACTGCAAAGAACCAACGCTAGGCGTCTGTTCAACTTAGCTCCTTTAGTGAGAGGTTTACTTAGGCAGGTTATTTCTGGTAATAGATTGCACTGCAACATGTCATTTCAAGTTAGAACATAAATAAGCTTAGTAATGTAGATCCCATATTTTACTCATTTTAAACATTTGTGTTAATATAAGTGATTTAAATCTTTTGATGAATTACTCTTAAAATTCCAAAACAGCTTGACGTCTTTCCCAGAATGGAATGGGGCATGTAGTATGTTCATCTTCTACCTCGGGCCATGTTACAGAAAATGTGCAATGGTGCAGGTGCAAATTTGCACTGTATTAGCATGAGTGCAAACATTGCTGTAATGCAAAAACATTGCTTCAATACATTTTTGCACTAAGGTAAAGTTTACCATAGTGCTATTACCATTTTATATTGGGGCTAGGCAAACTGTGACCTGGTGCAAAAATGCATTGAAATAACAGGTTTTTGTAGTAAGGCATTATTTGGTGTAGTGCTGATACCATGATAAATTGCACTTGCACTGGGGCAAGGTTTCAGTAAATCTGGCCCATGGATTTATCATGGCAGATATAGTCAAACATTCCCTATAGGTGGCTTGGCAAGTCTACGTGATTGTCTGGTTAATAACTCTACAGCTTGTCTACAGAAAGCCCCTACATTTCTAAATGAGATTCTCTTTCAAGTCAAGCCACTTCCCAGTTCTGCTCCCCTTAGGTTTATGGCTGGGCACTGAGGGCCTGCCTTGCTGTGAAATCAAAGTAACGTTCAATTTCCTCCGCAAGGAAGGAGGTTATAGTAATTTGTTTTGAACATTGCTATTCGAAATGTTTCCCTCCTTATCACTGTCCTATCAATGCTTCAAAGGGACAGATGTGAACTACGCCTGGAAAGCTAACAAGGGCATCTTTTGGGCAGGCTGCAATCAGAGATCAAATATGAGTAGAATTTCTAGCTTGAAACATGAATAGAGAATGCAATGCTTCATTGCACCCAATAAAAGGCCTGTATTATAGAGACCAAAGTACATGAAAGACCAGCTGAATGGATAGTTTTTCTCCATTTTATCAACACGTTTGGTAACTAAGCCGTTGCACGATATTTTGTTATTTTGAAACATTACATTTCAATTGATAGTTTGATAAATGTAGCATCAATGATCAATTGCGCCCCAAGCACAGCAGCCAAAACAAGAAATGATTTAACAAGGTAACACGTAATGAGAAATAGCTAAGGAGTCAATTTACTTTTCTAGTGATTCTATTTATGAAAGAAAGACGCTATTATTATTGTTATCACGGTATTTATTGACCTATCTTCGGGAAGTAAATGAGGGCTTTGCAATCTTTAGGGGAAGAACAAGGTGACAGAAGCTGAGAAACAAGGGATCTGTCATCCAGGTGGCCAGGACACGGCCATCACTATTGGATCCAGTTCCTGAGGGTCAACCAGTGTAGGAGGCTCACCTGGATGGGTGGTCTTCGGGACTGGAAGTGGGACGCCGACGGGTGAGACAGGACCCCCCTTCCTTATGACACCTTTTCCCCATCCTACCCTATAGGGTATTAAAAAACTCTACACCCCCCTTTTCTTGCATAAACACGTTCTCAGACCGAGAAAGACAACAGACTAACACCAGAGCCATTCATCTGACATGTCCCAACACAAGGGTCAGGCAGAGTCAGGAAATAGCAGATAACTAAGCACACCTGACAGCCCTTTCCCTTCACAACAGGGATAAAAGGCAGAGCACAAGAGCATACTTTGAGCAAGGCCAAATGCATAAGGAAGCAGTGATTCCAGGTCGGCAGTTTAAATGGCAGAGAAAGGCGGCAGAAACTGAAAGGACGACAAGGAGGGAATTGCCCTTGCCCTTTTCAACCCAGAACCACAAAGCTTTCAATGAAAGAACCATAATATCGGGAAACACAGCTGGCTATTGGAGTGGCAAATGTCAACAGTACACAGGGCCCTCCTGCACTGATAGCCAGGGCGGGAAAAGAGCTTGCTGCCGTGCTACCATCCATGACTCCAGCAGAAGAAAAGCCAAGGAGTTCAGCACAGCTGGAGAGTCGGAAGAACCAAATAGGGGACAGCACTGTGTTAAAACGCAAGGTGGCAGTGACAAAACAAATTGTAAAGGAAAGAAGATAATAGACAACAGTCTTTTATGAACTAACAAGTTATCAATGTTAGAGTGGTCCAATGCCATGTGGGCACTCATTCAAAAGACTCTGACCAAGGCCCACTCCTGAACAAGGAGGATATGGTGGATTGAGAGAACTATAGCAACCAAGAGGCCCTAGGGAGGCCAGTGTGAAATGTCAAAGTGGGCATACAAGGGTCAAGCCAAAATCCCTTGTAGAGTCGAAAGTCTTTGACACATTGTGACGTGAACTATTTTACTGAGGTGAACATTGCATAGACTATGATAAAGTGAAATGTAAACTTGGCATAGAAACACGGCGTGACCCAGCGAGACATGCGCCCCCTTTGAAAGCCTCTTTGTAAAGTAACAAGTGTTTTGGAAAGCAGATGAAGGAGGTCTAAGCCCGGATGAGGGGTACCTGAGTAAAGAGGACACTAGTAAACTGGTGAACTGTTTAAAAAGACATTGAGATTCCTGAATATTGCAAGATGATGATAAATTGACCAGCTAAGTGAACTGCATTGTGGTGAGAAACGTGAACCCGACTGAGTAATGTCCACAGTGAGTTGTTGGTCTGAGCCTGATTGAGGGAGGCTGAGGTTGTGAACGAGATCAGAGCCCGGCTGAGGGGGATCCCTAACAAAGAGTAATCCCCCAACATAAAAATAAATAGAAGGATCTTTTGTTTGTTATTTGTGATGCAACAGACCCTCTGATGCAAGAGACTTTGCATAAAGAGACTTGGGCACAAAAGGCCCTTATAGGAGAAAAAGGAACTGCAAACTCGCGCCAGAGAAGCCACAGAAGTGTGCTGTGCTCGAGAGTCCCGCCTTGTTCCATGCTTTAAAAGTGGGGAAGGAAGATCCCGGCTATAACATCCTGACTTATCCTTTTGAAATCCTTCTTTCGTTCTTTGTGAACATTGCCCCACACAATTTTGTATTTAGAGGTAAGGACTGGAAATAGTTTTTTCTTAGTATAGGCCCTTCTTATTTGACTAGACTCCACTAGGACTGTATTATTATTATTTGATGGTCGTAGCTTGCTCCCATATTATATTTAGGTTTAGATTCAGCATTTATCTCACCCATTTTTACAGTTTAATAAACGCCCTTGAACTTTGATCACTTGTATCTGTCTTGCTTTGATACCATGCCTTCCTTACAGTGGGGAGTGGAGGGTGTGTGGACCTTGATGTTAGCGAAGAGGCATTCCTTGAAGATGTGGCTCTTTAATTCTTTCATGAACTGTAGAATCGAGGGTGTGAGGCTGATGTTGATAGGCAGGAGGTTTCAGGGTCTTTGGGGCTAGATGGAGATGGCCTGTCTTCTGGTTCTTTCATTCCTGCACTGGTTGAAATAAAGTCTGCGCATGTCCTTACTTCTGGAAGACGTAGAACTCTGTGGATGCTGAGTTTCTCAGTGAGGTAGCTTGGGGACTCTGGGGTGACAGACAGTGTTATAAATGATGCAGAAGGACTTGAAAATGATACAGCATGCAGCGGATGTCAGTGCAGTTTGGTGAGGTTCAGGGTGATATGGTCTAATTTGCAGTCCTTTCATGAGTCTTGTTGCAGCATGCAGGACACAACTCAGGGGTGCTAGGGTAGTCACTGGACGAGCTCCTAAAACGGCATTGCCACCACCCAAGTGGGAGAGAACCAAGACTTGGACAGCAGATCTAAAGATGTTTTGTGGAATGCAGGGCTTGAGATTCTGCAGGAAAACAAGTTGGTACCAACCCATTTTTGTCTTTCTTGCTATGTGCTGTTTGAAGGAGAGGTGTCAGTTGATGTTGAACTCAAGAGACTTGGCACAGATGGCCAGCTGTGGTGTGAGGCCCTCAAAGTTCATAGCAGATAGCTATATCTGGATGTCCAGCTGTTCAATGTTGTTAGTCAGCAGTAGGAAGTCTTGGAGGGGTTGCGCTTCTGAAAGGAAATGTACATCCATGACTGGATCAATGTGAGGGAGGCCTAGAGCTTCTGGATGTCTTCAATGTAAGGAACCTAGAGCTGCATGCCATCTGTGTATTGGTGGATGTTGTGGGGAGGCAAGGAGGGTTGTAAGTGTTTCCATGTGAAGATGGAAGATCATGGGCGAGAGGATAGAGCCTTGGGATACTGTTAAGGTAATGAGTAGAGTTGGAGATTGTGAGGAATCCATTTGTACAAACTGGTGGTTTTTAGCAAGGTAGGATTTGAGTACAATCTTAGTGATCCCCATGCAACAATTTAGATTGTTGATGAGTGTCCGCTGGTCATCTGTGTTGAATGCTCCTGAGAGGTCAAAGAGTACCAGAAGGGAAGGATGGCCATCATCAAGGACTTTAAGGGCATAGTCGATCAATTTGATGGTAGCTGTTTCTGTGCTGAGTGTAACATTCCCACAACATAATCTGGGAAAAAAAACGTGTTGTTTTTATGTTAAATATTTAGTATCATTTAAAAAAATACATCAAGGAATTTAAAGTGGTCACCAAATGGGGAAGTCATCCACAATATTTCAAATAAATACAGGAAGCTTGTCCACAGACCGGAAAGACAACTTTCCAGGCATTTTCTCACTATTGTTTTCATTCCAATTTTCCTAAATATCCATACATAGGTCTTCAGATATGAACGACTACACTATGAAACGAGGTAACATGTTTAAAAAATGTTGACACACAAATTAACATTGAATAAATAATTCAGATAGGAGCAATGGTTTCCAGAATGAAGTTTGCAACAAAGAATTTACTTTGATTTCTCTAAAATTATTATTGGCACGAGAGAAGAATATTTGCTCTAACACATGGTTCTCTAAATCTTGTGCTAATTTAAATAAAAATTGTTGAACACTATCTGTGACAAACTATTGTGTCCTAACTCAGTCATAGATACAAATGCATATCTTTGCGGTGGTAAATTACTTCCAAGTAATTATAAGTAGATGGGTTCAGGAATTATGTTTCTTTTTGGAATCCTGGCACAGCAGCACCTAACTTTCACGATTCACAAGGAATCGGGTTCACCCTCACAACACTACCTTTTAATGAGTTCATTATGCAGGTTTCAATTACTTTATTGACAATGGCAGACATCCATCAAATAAATTGTCATTTGTAAGGGTGCAGAAGTAAGGCTTGGACACAAAGGTGACATCATGTTGATTATACACTTTTATGAACCAATAAAGGGATTGAAACAATGACCTCTCTGTCCCCAAAGCTAAGAGGGGTTTCTCTGCCTCAAAGAAATCTAAGGAAAATTCCAGGATATCAAATAAATAGTCAGTCACTTTCATGTCCAAAAACCCAGCTTCTGACACCAACAGTAGTAACTTAAATCTAATGTGCAATGACACTATATTCAGAACTAAAGTGATGATGACAGTTGTTGCTAACATATATTGCCCAATGTCTCTGGATGTCAAAAAACTAAATAAGTGTTCCATTTCCACAATGTAACCTTCCAATGAGCAGGGATTAGCTCCTTTCCACTGGATTCCTTATTTTTCTACTTGACAAGTTAGGGGCTGGTCTCCTCCTTAATAAAAGAATAGGGGTGGGTGCAACAAAGCAGAGGTTTACCACATTCTCCGGGGATGGTTGTTCCTAATCACATAAGGGGCTTCCTCTCCCATGTGATCCTCTCCAAGTGCAACACCCACAGAGGGACTATTGTACTGTCGATACACCCACTGTCCCCATGGGAAGGGACGACATCCACAGGTTCGTCACACATTCCATATTTCAATGTGAAATGCTGGAGTCCTCCATAGATCTCAAATTACAGGAGAAAATCCCTCAAATGAAAATGCATTATATTCACTTTTCAGTGGAATATGTTTAAACATCAGTACCAATATAGATTCAAATGCTATCTGGGATGGGATGTAACTAGTTCTCTGGAAAATGTCTAAATCATCTGGGGCTTGGTTATTCATATTGTGTCAGTCTTTCAAAAGGCCCAGGAAAAGTAGGGACACTGATTGGCCTCAGGCAACTCTGCCAGGTATTTCTTTCTTCGGTCTGTGCACTGTTAGGAGGAGCTTGGTGTCAACTCTGAACATCATCTTTCATGTATTGTCGACATGCTTACTGTAATATGTTTCATAGTTACAAGAGAACTCAGACTGTGATTAATCAGTAAGGGTTCCAGATTCTAGGAGACTGCAAGAGGGGAGGAGAGAGGTGGACAGTGAGGTCCAGGGCTGGGGGACATTTGCTCCTGAGTAACCTACTCCAACAATAAAACACTTCTTCACAAGTAATGTCTGCAGAGTGAGTCTTACAACTTAACATGCACCTGCTCCAAATATCCTACGAGGTAATCTGATACTGCTTTGGGAAAGGCATTTTAAAGGGATATCCCATCAGTTACATTGAGATGGAATCCAGATCTGAATCTTAGTGTGTGTTTGAGCTTTAAAACCCGGACAACTCCGTCTATGCAGCATCATTTGACATAGTGTTTTTGAATGGACATAACCTGTGAGAGATTCCCTTCACTTTCCCACACCAGGAGTGCCCTCATCCTTTCAAGTATTGCCCCGTGGCTTTTTTTTTTCCAAAAGGGGATTTGCAAGCTACAAACTAGCCTCTTCATTTGGGGGAAGCAAACAAGCTTAAACTGGAATATTCAAATTTCTAATATTTCTGTACAAAGACATGTGATGTTGGTAAACATATACCATCAAAATTCACAAGAATATTCTGAACCTACTGAACCTAGAGACATTTTTTATGTTTCTGCAACTTCATGCATGGTGGAGCTATACAAATATGAACATTATGCATCAATGATGTGTGTTTATCTGCTGAATCCAGATAATTTATTTCCCCCCATCATCTGTCCTGCTGCATTTAAAGTTGAGTATGTAGTTTGGAAATATATATAACTAGTACTGAGGTCTAATGCAACAGACTTACTTTGATAGTACAACTTAATGTTTTCCAAGATTAGAGGTTAGGGGCCTTTGCAGGCATCTACTATTTGAAGTTGAACTTAAGTTGCAGGGTAGGCATCCGTACATATAAACGTTATGCTACAAGTTATCTAAAACACTGACGACCATGTTATTGCCTGAATTTACAATGTAATCTTTGTATTTTAAGATATTTTTGAAGTTTATAATCTGGACCCATTGTCAAACACAGCTGCTCTTCTTATATTGTTCTATTGGTGAAAATGGTGGGATTTTTAACATCATGTCAATGGTTACTGCTGCTTAGTGTCTGCTCTGTTCTACAACCTTCTGAGGCGGCCACTAAGCATGTTAGATGACATACCAAACCTGACCAACCTGGCAAGGGCCTGTGCCCTGTGTGACAATCTTCCATATGGCATATGGCATCACTTCTCCCCAGAGGGGAGCACCTTTCCATGAAGTTAGAGAGGTGTAGCCTGTAACCAGGAGTACCCCTAGGGTGGTAGCATACAGGAGGATCTCATGGCAATAATAACGTGAGTCTGGGAGACTGCCCCTTTAAATCCCCATCCCATAGGGTAATACCAACACCAAAACCTTCTCTAATTATGATACGGTCAGAAACAATGTGTTGTTGTAAAGTGTCAAGACAATCTTACTGTAATGAGGACAGGGATGGTGAAGAAGTACACAAGCCCACTGCTATCAAGTAGAAAGAGTGCTCGACCAGCTGTTTGTTACGCTCACCTGGTGTCCACGGGGGCGTTGATCTGGACTGGCCTAATGTTACTTCTTCCAGTGATACTCAGAGCGCTGAGATGACGGAGTGGACCGGGCCACCCAGCTTGGTCTGTGTGGCTCATATAAATACTCTTCTGTAATGCAGAAAGGGGAATTAACCACCTGTGAGGTTTAAGCTTAACCCCACCTTCTCCCTTTAAATTATTTTGGGACTCCTTTAGATTCTCACCTGATAATCTGGAAAGATGAACTCTCCATCCTGGTTCAAGTGCAGGGGCGCGAAGATGACCAGTTGCCTCACTGGTGTGGGAAGTTGGCGAGTTGCAGACAGAGTTGACTCCGTAGAGGTAATAGTTAGAAGAGTTCAAAACGTCTGGAATTCACTCTGTCCAATTCCCCTAGGTTGCCCTTATGGATCTGGAAAGAGTTCACGTGGCAACCAGAGATGTGCAGGTAAGTGTTTATAAAAGCTGTTCGGAATAAAGAGGGAAGCTTGCTCTAATCTGTGGTCTTTTTCCTTTTCAGGCATCCATTCGGAGGCAGATCCGTGGATTGAAGCGTTTACCGCAACCGGGTAAGTCTAAACCGGATTTTTCCCCATAGGGGCTGGGGTGCGGCGGATATGCGGAAAAGGTCACGCCGACCCGAGATTAGGTGAGTATCCCCGGTAATCTCAAGTAAGTCTTAATATTTGCCTTTGTTGCCTTAGGTAACTCTCTGTTGCTCACCTTATTGTTTTTATTTCCATAGGTGATGAAGAGCGGCCGCGGACTGAAGATGAGCGTGATGGAATGCTGAAAATGGCAACAGGTGAGTTCAGCGTGGCATTGCAGGAGGCGCGGCAAGAGCGACTAATGGATTCTTTCTTCCAGGTCCAAGTCGGGAAGATGCAGGATTCAGGTGAGTATGAATAAACTCTTGCTCTAACCTTTCCTTCTGTTTTCCTTGCAGGGTTCAGGAGCTCCGGAGTGTAGACGGGGGTGGCAGAAGACTGGAAGCTGCTGCAGGCACGGTGAGCGTTACGCTGCTACTGCAGAATAACGCGAAGCACGTGTGGCTGTCCGGGCGTGGCTTAAATAGCTTTGGAAGAAGTCCCAGATAAGTATTCTTCCACTGCCCCACCCAGGTAAGAAAATAGTCCCTGCATTAAAATAGTCCCTCCTAAGCCTCATTTGGCTTAGGTCTTCATGCAGCATGGTCTGCATCAGGTGAGTAAGCAGCATGGTCTGCTTTAGGTAAGTTTCTCATAAATGAGACTGGCGCCTATGGCGCTAGGACTGACTTTGTAATTATGAACCTGGCACAAAAGGGGCCAGGACTGCACCCGAACAGCCCCTAACTGGGGCTTTTGGGCATGCTCCAAATGGCGTGATGCCTGCTTCCGGGGCTGCTGTGCCTGGTCTGATTTCCCGGGGGCAGGCATCATGACACTGTTGTCAATTGAACTGATGTTATGCTGGGGCCGTCCCCGCTATTTAAACGCAACAATAAAGAAGGACTGGGTTCTGGTTCTTTTCTGAATTGTTGTTGTGTTTTACTAATCACAACCTACTGCAACTCACCAAATTTGTATCTCACCGGACCCCTCTTCACTTTAGGTAGACTCTGGATAACTGAACCGAACTCTGACCGTGGATCTGGGCAGGAACCCAGACCATTGGTTCAGGTCTCCTCACCAGGAGGGCGTTCTTCCTATCAATGCACCCCTTTGTTAGGTATGTATGCTAAAAGATGGGTTAATTAATCGGAAGAGCAAGGCAGAAGCACCACCAAAAACACCAGCTATAAGAACAGAAGCTGAAGCCTCAGCTCCAGGTATGGTGCAGTGGGTCAGTGTTAGGCGGGCAGCGTGGTTTCCCAATCGCAAGCAAAAGAGGACTCCGGAAGGAAAGCCGAGTCAGTGACTGGTTTCAGTAACAAGGGGTAATCCGTAAGGCAAGTCAAGGCAACAGAAACAGGGTCAAGAAACAAGGGGTCAAGAATACAAGGAAGCACGGAACTGTAGCAGGGAACGCAACTTCAATCAAAAGCAATTAGCTACCAGAGTGCAGCATTAAATCCGAAAGGACCAGCGTGAGCAGCCGTTCCCCTGGCTACCGCTGGAACAGAGTAGCGAGATATAGAATACAGAGGTCTCCAATGTTGCCATGGCAATTTCCAACGCCGAAGGACAGGCATCGTTTTGGAAGGCGAAAAGCGGCTCAATAAAGAACAGCGGTGCAGCGCTGTAGGCCGGTTTCACTGCGTACGTGGTGGAAACATAATTGGAAAGAGAGGTTGTTCTGAATCAGGAGAGAGATCGAACAAGGGACCAGAAAAGGTCTCGAAGGAGAACCCAAAGAAGGGGACAAGAGAGTCCCAAGAAGAGGTCTCGAAGGAGAACCCAAAGAAGGGGACAAGAGAGTCCCAAGAAGAGGTCTCGAAGGAGAATCCAAAGAAGGGGATGAGAGAGTCCCAAGAAGGAGAACGACATGCAGGGTGTGGTTCGTCGGAACACATAAGCACATTGGGAAAGTTGAAAGGATGTTGGCGGTAGCAGTAGTAGCAGCAGAAAGTGGAGATGGTGACTTGCAAGTTGGCAGGATGTCTGCAGTAGTAGTTGCAGAAGAAAGTGGAAGGTGCAGGGCGAGCGAGAGACCACGAAGAAGTTAAAATGGTCCAATGACCCAACAGCCTGTGAGAGACAGACCGAGCGAGAAGGAGGTGACCCTATTGAGAAGAGGTTGATTGAAGTGGAAAAGAGTGATCTTGGGATGCCCAGAGAGTATCTTGATAATTGAGCAAGAGCGGACACTAGTGGAGTGAAGCAAAGGAGTGGTGGTGGCATGACTTGTGGTAGTGCAAATGTGCAGTCAGAGAACAGTGCTGAAATCTCCTGCCCTGGCCTACCACGGAGCCATGGAGGCGACTATATGAGAAAAATCCAGGAGGGCAAGCAGTACGCTACCTGAAAAGGCTGTGCGGTCGGGTCTGCACCAAATGCCCGAATTGCTGATAGCCAAGGGCCGAAGTACCAAACATGCCCCAACAAAAGAAGAAGTAAAGAACGTAAAGTTACAGAACGGTCCTAGGTGAATATGTAAGTGAAACCACCAAAAGGACTACTACACAGACGTCCTGACAGCCTGAGTTCTTAGTTTGTTTGAGGTAGGTAAATGGGGTTGTTGGTTGTTAATAAAAGGTTATAGCAAGCACTATGCCACCGTTTAGTCAGACTCCTCATTCCATGCTGCCTTAAATGGTATTAGTAGTGGGATACTGACCAATGGATACAAACATTGGGGGATCAACCAGATATTGCACTAAATATAAAGGCCTATAGAAATAGTGGTTTATGGATAAAACCAAAAACATATCACTGATAGAAAGTCAAAGGATAACACTTAGTTTAAAACGTCCACCAGGAACACTTCCACCCTACCTGATAGTGGGAGTAGTAAGGATTAATTATCTTGGGTGGTGGAGAAACCCATGGAAGTTTTCCCAATTCATCTGTTGGAATGCCTGGTCAGACACCATGTCCAGGCAGACAGAATATTGCAAAAGTGGTTGGATAAAATCATAGCCAGTCAACATCACCAAATTATATCCCCTGGCATACTACAGACATACAGAGAAGACGACTTGGGGATTTTTTTTCCAACTTCAAAAGGTTTGCGCAGCAGTTTTGGTGGGCTGATGGATTGAAAACATTTTACATCGCACCGGCTTCTCCACCGGGTAGGCCTGACTGAACACTTCTATAAACAGAAATTTAGACAAACTCCTCTGGGCCCAAACGAGACCCCACTAGAATTGTGGGATGCTAATCAAAACAACCTATCCCAATGGCTAGGGAAGAAGACCTTGCCATTAAGACAGCCCAAGCACACACCGAGGCCTCTAAACAGTTAAGGGCCCTGAATAAAACAGAAGACCCTAGAAGAGAACCAAAGACGCCTCCCAAAATCCCCATAGGTAAAAATTATTCTGTCCAATCCAGTCCACCCCTATTGAAAGACGAAAAGAAAGAGGAGAGGAGTATCCTCCCTTTAAATCCATGACCAAATCGGACGAGAGTAAGACAATTTCCAGACTAGTAGTAACACGCTTTTCTTGCAGGTGGAAAAGGGGGATCTATTCTGACATTGCCATTGCAACATTAAAGAAGAGCCAAAGGAAGTTGGTTAAATGGCAGGGCAAACCTGGGAAGAGAATAACCACAACCAACAGGATGTCTCTAATGCCGAGTCAACCACACGTTGTCTTGTCCTCAGATGCTGTCAATGTGACACAGCTAGTGAGACACCTACTTTAAACCTTGCATTGTGATCTATGGGGTGATGGATATTTGCTGGCTACCTTTGTGAACCCATATTTCAAAGTATACCATGCCCCTTTGCAACCTCATGCTTCAGGGGACGAGGTCCTCCTGAAAACATCAAGAGAAAGAGGCAATTTGTAAAGGTGCAAGGATGGTTTCCTTCAGCATTGGCAACATCAATGAGCATATGATACATGCAGCAGGAAGAACACCATCCAACCCATATTTTGACAAGTGAACAGGGCATGACAAGCTCACGAATGATGGTGACATCAATGGACAGTACATCACCTACACCAATGGAAATAATTGAAAGCTGTGCAGGGACAGTCTACTAAAGGAAAGAGAGTCTATGGGACGTCGTCCTTTGTGACCCAGCAATTTGAAATATAGAAGTGTCCACATAAATCGACTTATTGGCAATATATTGGATGCAACACCTGTGTAAAGAGATGATGACCCATCACAGTCTTGGTACAGCACGTTGCCCATGTGATCAGCAGCACTTGTGCGAGTTGCCGTAGCATCACTAAGTTGCTTGCTGTAATTGTGCATTCCAAGTGAGATTTCAATGTGGCTGGGGGTAATGTCTCTAATTGCAGGAGGATAGAGCTATTGACATTAACAAAAAATAATGAGCACTTCAATGAGGAAAACTAGACATACACACATAGCCAACACACCAACTCCAAGATGACGACGATGGTTTGTTAATCAGTATTAGCATGCCAGGAACCAGAAAGTTGAATGGTCGTGTTTCCTGGTGAGTACATTTGGGAAATTGATCGATGCAGTAGCCCTGGTTGAATAGCCCTGAGTGACCAGTTGCTGCGCTAGACACTGCATTGCATTCACTATTTTGCAAGTAATAATTCTGTATGAATTCTGATCATACCCTTGACAACAGCTTGTGTGTTCTACAGTGCACAGCACCCCTCAAATATCCCTGCTATTTTCACAGCATGAAGATGCCCACTACGGTTCCTGGTCGTTTCACACAGGACTCAGCTTCACCTGAAGACTCTTGGGTAGTTTCACAGGGTTCCACTACCCACTAATACTGTCAGGCTTGTGTCACAAGGTGCAGCCATTGGCTAAGGTTGTAGGGATATCTTCAAAGGGTACAGCTGCCCACTAGGGTTCTCAAGTGATTTTCACAGGCTCCAGCTATACGCTACACATCTCTAGCTGTGATGAAATAAGTCCTGCTTTGCATGAATGCAGGAATGAGTGGTGGGATCTAAGCTTCCATTTTACCACACACCACCAAATCAGCAGTGGTCTCAATCATGAAGGTGAAACAGGCACAATATGAATGGGACACCTCTTTAAGGGTTGTAGGTGAAAGGTTCGAAAACGAAAAGCTTGAATGCCTTTTTTTCGAAACCAAAAGGACCGGTTCCCCCTCAATCCCACGTTTTCTTTTTATAAATAACTTTTTATGTACACTAAACTTAAAAAATATATAAATAAATAAATTTAAAAAAATTCGACCCTTTTTTTTTCAGTCCTTTTGGATTCGAACAAAAGGTCATTCGATCCTTTTGATTCGATCCTTTGAATGGACACCCTCTTTAAGGTAGCATGGGCTGTAGCCTGGTATACTCTTGAAGAGGTGCGTGAGCCAGGAAGGAAACATCCAAACAACATTAGTACAGCAGTACCAAAATAAAATAGAAATGCCAAGTCGTGGTTGCATACAATATACAAGGCTTTAGACAAACTAAAGGAACAGACAACCGGATAATAATACTAACAACCCACACCTTTAATGAAATACATAGGATATACAGACCCTTGCTTAAAGGGGCACTGAGTAGGGAAAAGGGGGGGAGTTTAGTCATATGCCTTTGCAGTAAAACGTCTTTAAACGGTAAGGAGAAGTGGAGTTGTAAATGTCATGAGAACCCTTAGAACCAGGCCAGAGATACATAACCCCTGTATATACCTGAAATCTTCCTTTTGGTGTTGATGGAATCGATCTGGGAGTGGGTGCTTTTTGATGTGTCGAAGCAGGGTCGAGTCAGTGTGCTTGTCGATTGGGTCCAACACAAAGCAGAAGAAACAGATGGATGCTAGTAGAAGCTGGGAACAGGCAGATTTGAGCCTGGCATTGCTTGGAGGTCAAAGGGACTTAGAGGCATAGAAATCAGTGATTTTAAGTCAGTTTCCAGTGGGCCCGATTGGGTTTAACATGGTAATTCTGCCCGGCAATGACTCTGTACTCGGAGAATCTGTGGGACAGGCAGTCAGCATTGATTCTGAGGGCTCAACAATTGAAGTGGGTTAAAAGGAGCTCGAGTGTGTTCTGGAAGTAGCTCAAAAGATGTCAAAGGTTCTAGAAACAATATGCAACAGCTAGAACATGCAGGGAAAGCCAGAGTCCCACAGGAAAATGTAGGTCCTACGTCTGAAATTCTCCAGCTGGAGAGTTACCAGACACACTTGCAAGTGGGTACTAGTGGGTACCAATGTGTAGGCAGCAGGCAGGTCCGGTCCAATAGTAGGTCACTCCAAATGTGCCTCTAAAGTGGCTGGGACGGTCCACCCGCTGCATTCTTATCTTCACCCCTATGACAGGGTGCGTTGAGCAAACTGACAGCCCAGAAAGGCTACAGTGAAACCTCTCTTTTTGTGGAAAGATGATTCAACTAGGAGGGTTAGGGGATCTCATCCCTTTATAGAGCACAGTGTAATGTTATATTTATAAGTGGCAGATCCTTACTTCTGTGACAACAGTCTTGCCAGCTGATGTCAGCTCTCCGATCACTTTGTCTGGAGGAAGTTAGGAGGGGCACAGGAATTTGGTGTGGCCGAGAAATGTTTAAGATGTTGGCACCCTTCCGCTGGGGGCAGCACATCTCCAAAGCTACAAAACAGTGCCCCTCTCCCTGTCAACCTTACATCAAAAAGTCCCCAGTCATAAGACTCCTTGTGTGATTTCCCCCTTTTCTGGCAAATACTCATTTGAAGAAATGTCTCTCAACCAGCCTGCTGTGGCCATGCCCTTTTCCCCAGCGAATGTGTCAAGCTTTCCCAGAAGAGAAAAAATAAGACTCTAGGGCTGGGCCCAGCCCCAGAAAGTGATACACAGATCTTGCATGTGTTAGTAGAAAAACCGTTGCAACATCAAATTGGCTTTGGCAATTTGTAACTTAATCTCTTCGTGGGCCACCATATCAATCTAGCTATAGCTTTAATTTTATATTTTACGAAACTGCCACCAGGCTCTGGGGAGGTGCAATTACAAAATGAAACTCATTTGGGTAACCCCAGAGGGATTCTGGTTCTTAATTCAAAAAAGGCTAATGCACAAGTTACAATAACTGTGGTCCTAGACATGCAAGAAAAGAAATACATCCTATTGAAGCCACCTTCCTGATGTAGTCTATACTCTACCATCCAATTTGTAGACTCCTAGCACTTTTGTAGCAGATTTGGCAACTAAATATTTTGTTTTGTGTATACCAATTGGCTGGGGCACTTTCTAAAAGTGTAGACACATTTATGCTAACATGCTACTGGCATGCCAATTACTGATTCCCAGCAGCAAGTCTACATGGGCATCTTATATATTGATGTTGGTAAGTTCAATTATACACCCAGTAACTGACAGGCTCATCTGGGTACAATCCCACCAAAACCAGTTTTTAAAACACAGAGGACAGTACAAATGTTAGATTGTTTATCTGATCTGGCGTTCTTTGCAGAATCCATTTACTAGAGCTCATAAAATTTGAAAAATCTGGGAGCACCCCATAGCAGAGGTCATTCAGTCCCACAAGCTCGTCAGCAAAGAATTTCCCAAAGTTGCCCAGATCTCCCACATATTACTATACCTCTTGTGGGTGGGGGGACCCATATAGATCCAGTCCCTCCATAAAGACTGCCTTATTCTTTCTCCCCTTTACACTCTCCTACAGGACATTCTCTTCATGTTGCTCACCACTGTGGTGTATTCCAGTTCCGCAGCATTTACAAATAGCCCATTATAAAGGCAGTAGTTGCACCCATGCTGCATGGCCTTATCCAGGAGGTCCTGCCCAAAGGTGCATGCTAGGGGTGGTGGTGCATCCCAGTGACAAATCAACTTCCGGAGCACCGGTGGTCCAGGGATGAATATCGGTTTATAAACCATCTATCAGCCACACACCTCTAGTACACCAGAAGGTATCAGAAACATATTGGGAACACAAATCAATTATAAACTTCCTTGTCCAAATTTGGTAACGTGGACAGAACGGTAGGTTTATCTCTGTAAGATAGTGGATCGCTGGAAAGTTGCAACACAGCGAAAATACAATTATTACCCAATGATAAAAGGGTCTGTCAGTCAAGGTTGTATACAAATGTCTATTTTATTATTATTACAACAGACAGTTCTAGCACACTTCAAAATACAACCCACCCTGTAAAGGAACACAAAGGACAGACAGTTTCATGAAGGAAAGTGATGCAATCCGGATACTGATAGGACGATAGTCAGTAAAGCAATCAGTCTTAACTGTTCAAGGTTATTTGGTTTCAACACCAAGGCAGCAAGGGGTCGTAAATCTCACTATGGGCCTTCAGAGAAGGACCAGGGGGACAGAACTGCAATGTACATGGTGGTTGAGGTGATCTTGATGCTCAACAGCGTCAAGTCGGTTCCAGTCCTCCTTCTTACTCCTTTTAAAGTCATCAGATGATCAGCCAAAAGAGGGGCTCAGCCCTCTTTAATGCCAAATGGGCTACAGTGATTGGTGGAGGCTAAGACTACCTTAATGAACCAATCCTGGCTCCCCACCAACAATCTTCTGTAGTGCCTGAGGTCATAACCAGAGTGTTTTGCAACAGGAAAGGTAAAGGGTGAACACATGCACTACTAAGCCCCACCCAAATTCTTGTCTGTTGTGGATCAAAGTGTCTCTCTGGTTAATTGAGCTCTATGTGGCTACTGATCAAAGTGCAGGTCTCCCTTGAAGTTTGTGGTGAGAACAGACTTTCTGTCTCCATCAAATCACATACTTGTTCCCTCTGAAAGGGAGTCCCCCTGCAGGTGTTGCCTTCTGTAAACAGTTGTCCCAGACATGACATTCACTGCCCTTCATACAGAGGGGTGGGAGCTAGCTTCAAGTTGACACATTGCATATCAAAGAGGTGTTAGTTTCCTGTCCCCTTTTGTCAGTTCTGTGATCAGGGCTCTCGTAGGCCTGTTTCAATTAACTCATCAGTATGTGCTGTCACCAGCATAACTTTGACAATAGACAGAGTGGATCCATGTGGCCTTTGATATTTAATTTGGCTGCCCATGGCAGGAGGAAGGTGTTGCCTTCCCCCTTCCTGAGAAGCTTTGATGTACCAGTGGCTGTAGCATTCCATCTGAACATGACAGGGGGACTGTGCCTGTAGGTTGTGTGCACCCAAAGTACACATGACTATGTGTTTGTTGTGCGGCGTGCTTAGGAAAATGTGTGCGTTTAAGCCGCACACATTTTCTGATGTTGATCTCCCATCATTCAATTTCTTTAAAAAACATTAAAAAAAGCCCAGGCGAGTGCACACCTGACGTGTGGATGGTCGAATTCCTCACAATCCCCCAACCACTTTAGAGGATGATGCAGGTAATTGTGCCCTGTTGTTTCTATGTTTGCCTCTGCCACTGTCTCAGCCGATTGTGCAGGCTGGATGAGCGTGATGGTTTGACCACACTGTCCCTGATTTCGGGCCTGTGCGTCACCCCAGCCTTTGGATGTGCTAGGTCCCTCCTCTCCAATGCTGAGTTGGTGGTGGCTGCATATTGACTTGCCTGTGAGAGATGAGATCCTCTTGGCTTCACCCCTGTTCCATGCACAAAGAATCAACTATTTCACTGATGCTTCCTGTACCTGCCTTCCTCATCCTCCTCCTTCTCCTCCTCCTCCTCCTCCTCCTCCCACTCAGGTGGGTCCAACCCATTTAGCAGCACCTTTACAGACTGGTCCTCCTTTGACACTCCTGCCACTCATCCGCAGCTGCACCCTCGTCCTGCTATGCCCCAATCCTCTCAGGACCAAATCTGAAGATCTTTTCCAAGGTGCTTATTGCAGCCACACCCTCCTCCTACATGACTGACATGCTTAGCCGCTCCCCTACAGCTTCAGTGGGGCATCCAAATGAGGCTCTCCCTCTACTGCCTCTGTGCTCGTCTCTGCCAGTGACTCCCCCAAGACCCCTGGCACTTCTCTGAATCCTAACAACACTCCCAATGCCTCCACCTCCCTCACCTACTCAGAGGTCAGCCATGCTCTGTGCCCCATGCCAGTAAAGTGACACCAGAGCATGTGAAATAGCTAAAGAGGCTGAGATCCGTGTCCACTAAGTCCTCTCTCGGGAGGATAGCTCATCGGCAACGTGCTCACCTTGGAAGCAAGACGACGTGGAGCAATACAGGTTCGATCCCCGGGTCCGCGCTTAGAAACCTCTGGGTATTAAGCGCGTTATAAATAACCTATCATATCATATATCAATCCTGATAACCACCAGCACAACACAAAGTGGACAAACAAGTAGACAAAGAAGGGAACACACAGAACCATCCAATGTGGTCTTAATTAGTGATCGTATGCAAAATAATGTAGGCCTCACTGTGCATGGCTCTTTAAGAGAGACAGGCAGGGTGTGTTAGTCAGATAGCAGAAAGGCAGATGCAGAAATATGTTCCTTTGATGGTTCAGGCAGGAAGTACCCACTACCTCTGTGTCGACATGGACATCTCTGTATTCTTTTAGATTGATATTGATAGGCACACGTTAGCCGTTTAGGCAGTCCATGGCATTTGAAGCGTGAATTGAAAAGTGTTTCTTAACAGAAGATGGGTATGGAAAGAGTCTTAAGTACACTAGAACTGAAGGGAGTGCGGGAATATTCAGGCTGCAAGATTTTAGTATTGGGGGTTAGTTGAGGGATTGGATACTGGTGGAGAGGGAGTTGTTGCTTCCTGCCTCTTAATTTAAGATTTCACTGAGAGATTCAGGTGTACTTTCATGTCACGCAGCAGGTGTTTTATAAATAGACAGGGTATCCATGGATAGTAGCGTGAAGAGGTTTGCATTGCTGGTCATAAACTAGCTCATGTTTCTGATGCATAGTTCTTAGTCGGTTGCTATTATCTTTCTTTTCTTTCAGAATGGTTGGTTGAAGCTCTTAAGCTTAAGCTCATGTCTTAAACTCTTTCCAGAACATCAAGTGGTCAACTTTTATATGGTGATATTTGGGTAGGGTGTTCCAAAAAGTCATCCCCAGAATGGAAAAAAACAGGATTATCCTTGTTGTTTCTCTTGTTTCTTAGGTTAGGGATTAGGACAAGAGCAGCATTGCTGGATCGAAGTGTTCAGCATGGACTGAAATGCCGAAATCAAATCCTCTTCAGGGGGAGAGGGAGCCCCCACCGTGGTATGAGTGATGGGTGATGCACAAGCCTTTGAGATGAATCCTTTTCTTAATGGGCGTCAGTGGAGACTACATAGTGTTGACATGATCAGTTCAAATCCCTTTATTCTGAGTAGCAGACTTGCTGCTTAATTTTGAACTCTATGAAGTTTTATCATTAGGTAATCCAGGAGTCTGAGATGGAGGCTATTTGCATAGACTAGTTTGAATATTATTAGAGAAACCAAAGCCTTGGTTCTGTGGATAACTGTTGAGTAAGGTAAAATAAATCATCGCTAAGGAGCTGGAAGAAATTACTTCTGTTGATGGCTCTGATCTATGGATTATGTACAGGGTGCTGTCATTGTGGTTACAAGATTCCTTACTGTAGTGGACAGGATTGGACTTGGGCCCATCTTATCAGGCCAACTGACTGTGATGGTGCCAGACATTGCCGAATTGCAGAGCATCCGTTCTTTTTTGGTAGGGTTGAGTTTTAGTCTGTTTGCTATCATCAAGGCATCCATGTTTGCAAGGCAAATTCTAATGCCCGGATCTTTCCATGCAGGATTTTGTACAGGTTTGTAAATTATTTGTGCGTCATTTGCACAGTTGTAGCAGGTGAAACAAGATCACTTAATGAGGTCTATTAGTAGATGTTGCAACGTGGAGGTGAGAGTGTGGGTCCTTGGGTACTCAGGAGGTAAGGTGGCAAAGCCAGGATTTGCAGGAGCCCATGATAGTGGTTTCCATTCTACTCATGAGGAAGGAAGTTATCAGAATGGAGCAGTTTCCCTCATTCCAATCTCTTCCTGTGTTTTTAGGAAGGTGTTGTGGCGATGGTTTCAAAAGTGGCTGAGAAGTCCAGCTGGATGATTGTGCTTTTGGAGTTTCATCTGTTTTTCATTTTAAAGGATTCCCCAAATATAGCACAAAGCAGATTCTGTAATCCTGGAAGGTTTAAATCCACAGTGTGCCCCATCCAGGAGGTTGTTTGTTTTCATGAAATCCCAGAGTTCATTGTATATGAATTTCGCCAGTAGATTCCTAATGAAAGGGGGTGTTTGAGATTGTCAGTAGTGGGTGCTGAATATTTCAATTGGAAGTGTGTCAATGGTTCAAAAGTGACCTAGCAAAGCGAGGGATCCCAAACAAATCAAGATGGATTTGGGGTGTGTGCGCCCTTCAATAATTTGTTTTTTAATAATGGGTTCATATTGTGCATTTTCCAGCACACTTTCTGTGAACATTTTGGTAAAAAGCCACACGTATACAATCGATTTAATAGATAACAGATGACCGCATCTAATAGCTACTACAAGCCAGGAACAGTGGACAGGAGCATTTTACAACACAGTTTCATGATGCCTTTGCCCACAATAAATGCTTGTATAAAACAAATATTAATGTGCTCCGTGCCCATACATGTCCATGCAAACTGCATAAATGTATGCTACCATAACCATATAAGAACATACTCCTTTTGGCTTTGTCAGTAAACAAATGCATTGCCACAGTAAGAAAACTCGTCCACACCGGCTGCATCCATGTAGACCATTGTGGCCACATAAGGATACTCATCATATTTCCTTTACTCTTAATGTCCATTTAATAAATCCATGACACAAGTAGACCGCCCCCTGAAATTAGGGGCCTGTATCCTCCCATCCCTTCATACATGCAAGCACCCACATTCACACAGCATGCATGCTCCATTCACATGCATACAACATACACTCTATCATTCACCTGGATATTTATTCAGCATTCAGACAAGCCCTTGCATCCACAGATACATCAAATCAAAAACCCAAATATGCACACATTCGCATGCAGACACTTTCATGCACATTCACTAAGACAACCTGCATTGCATTTGTGCATATGTACTTCACATGCAGACACTTTCATGCACATTCACTAAGACAACCTGCATTGCATTTGTGCATATGTACAAACACACAAACAGAAACATTCTAAACATGAAGTAGTCAAGAATGTGTATGCTTTTGTGTTTGTATATAACTGCATGCACCCTCACCACACCACGACCACCACATGTGACTGGAAGGCCTGCCCCTCTTCTCTCAGCATGCTGGCTGACAGGAGAGCAGACCTTTCCTGTCAGTGGATTTGATGCTGCTATACTGTTTGTGCAATAATGAGAGGCTGTAGGGCAGACTCCCTATGCTCTGCCTGTGTCTCATTACTGACCTCTACGTTTTTCTGCAGAACCCAAAAGAAAGAAAAAAATACAAAGTGTGGACACACCCCTTTGTAGAGGCAGGCAGCACAATCCCACATGCAAACAAAACACTGGGGTCGATTGTGCTACCTGCCACTGCGCTTTGTGTGAGAGCTGTAGATTTAGATCAACATTCTAAATGTACATTATAATGTTAATCTAAATGTACATCCCTTCACCCAAAGGAAGGGGCCGACGCCTTTCTGACCTAATAAAGGAGCCATCACTGATGATTGGGCATTAGCTTGTAGAGGAGGTCCCAAATAAAGCCTGCACTCCAGTCGCGCATTGTGAAGTACCAGGAACGTTCACACCCAAATATATTACATATGATGAGCAGATTAATCAGCAGAGAGCCACAGCAGGGCTCTGCCCAGTACCTATCAGAAGAGCAATACCTATTGAAGTACCGATACCAGGAAAACCATGGACAGTAAGGTATCCATTAAGTTAACCATACCAGCAACTGAGACGAAATGAAGATTGACTACGTACAGTCCCGGAAGAAACCAAAAAGGTCTTAATGGAAGATGAATGGTGACATCACGAGGACCCGGACTCACATACAAGTAGAAGAAATGACAACCCGAGAATGACACCCAGAGACGAAACGCCATGAAAAAGGACACTGTGAACCTAAAAGCGGAGAACAATGGTGAAATACAAAGAAGCTTAAGCTGTAAACAGGATGAAGATATTCAACCAGCTAACACCTGTACATATGCTTGGAACCGCAAGAAAGCTAAGAAAACAATGTGGCTTGCAATGCTAAGTAGAAGAATAGAGTGACAAGCGCCATTATACATGATCTACCTCAAAACGAAGCACAGTATTTTAAGTGTAATTCCACTTTGCAAATGAAGCAGAATCAACCCATGTTACTAAAGGTCAAATGAGCAGAAATTCATATTCTAGTAAAACGAGAAGAGACGGCTGAATCGAAACTCGGCAGATGCAACTCGTGCCAGCAGAGCCAAGGTCATACCAATAGAAAGAACGAACAGTAGCTACATCTAATTGAAACTTAAAGGAATGGTTTGCTCAAACTTTTTTATTTCAAAAATATAAAAAAAAAATTATTGCCATTAATTTTTTCGAAGTCCCTATGTAAAATTTTGAGCAATTCAAGCTCAAAGATAGCACATGGGGGCATCCATTTTGTGAAATGGATGCCCGCTGCTTTGCTCATTTTGGCTTTTGCGGCACTAATGAAGGAAAACCCAGTCAGCTGTAGTAAACAAAAGCTACCACTGGGTGGCTTTTCCTTCATTGGTGCCGGGACTTGGAGGACGCGGACCGGAGACTACAGGCAGAAAATCTGCAGCTGCATCTCGGTAAGTGCTATTTATTTATTTATTTTTAAAATAAGAACTAGCTGTTTTTTTTTTTCTAAGTTATCCAGGCTGGAGGAGCCCGGAAAACTTAGAAATAAAACCGCAGCTTTAAAAACGTTGTATTTATGTTTGCGGTAGCTTTTGAAGCGAACGCAAACATAAATACAACGTTATTGTGTTTGAAAACGCTGTGGTTTTTCTTTCTAAGTTTCTCAGGCTCCTCCGGCTCGGCGGAGCCTGAGAAACTCAGAAAGAAAAACTGCAGCGTTTTCAAACACAACCGCGTTGTGTTTCTGCCTGCCGTGGCTATCACTTTGGGTCTCCGGTGCTCCCCCAGGGGAGCACCGGAGACCAAAAGTGAAAGCCAAGGCAGGCAGAAACACAACACGGTTGTGTTTACATGCCGCGGTGTTTCTGCCTACAGCTGCTTTCCCATTTGGGAATCTCACGCTCCCCACGGAGGGCCCAAGAGCCCCAAATGGGAAATGCTAAATACTGGAGTGTTTCTGCCTAAATCTGCTTTCCCATTTGGGGCTCTAGGGCTCCCCGTGGGGAGCCCTAAAGCCCCAAATGGGAAAGCAGATTTAGGCAGAAACACAACGCGGTTGTATTTGAAAATGCTGCGGTTTTTCTTTCTAAGTTTCTCAGGCTCATAGGAGCCTGAGAAACTTAGAAAGAAAAACTGCAGCGTTTTCAAACACAATAACGTTGTATTTATGTTTGCGTTCACTTCAAAAGCTACTGCAAACATAAATGCAACGTTTTTAAAGCTGCGGTTTTATTTCTAAGTTTTCCGGGCTCCTCCAGCCCGGAAAAAGTAGAAAAAAAAAACGCAGCTTGTGCTTATTTAAAAAAAAAAAAAAAAAAAATAACACTTACCGAGATGCAGCTGCAGCTTTTCTGCCTGTACTCTCCGGTCCGCGTCCTCCGAGTCCCGGCACCAATGAAGTAAAAGCCACCCAGTGGTAGCTTTTGTTTACTACAGCTGGCTTGCTTTTCCTTCATTAGTGCCGCAAAAACAAAAGCCAGCACAGGTGGGCATCCATTTCACAAAAAGGATGCACCCATGTGCTTGCTTTCACACATTTTTGAGCTTGAATTGCTCACAATTTTACATAGAGACGTCGAGAAAAAAAAATGGCAATCGTTTTTTTTTTATATTGCCTATTTTTGAAAAAAAAAATTTGGGCGAACCATTCCTTTAAGCACAGAATATCCTGTCTCTGAAAGGTCAAGATAAGGAGGTGTAGGCAGGTGGCAAGCTGAATAATAATCAAATGCACAAATTGAGAGAAACTAGACAAATTCACGGTGTGGAAAGCACGTGACCAGCCGAGCGAGGAGAAGCACAGGCTCACACCTACAGTTGACATCCGCCCAGGAAAAGATATCAGAACTTTTCCAGACAGAAGATGCAGCTTCGAGGCCAACCACAGTAAAATCATTGACACATAGTTGCTGAAGTGATGATTGATTGTAACCTTAATTGGAGGAAGGCCGGCTAACTAGGGGGCACCCTGCACCTGGTTGACCTTCCTGCGTGCTGATAAACAAAGAGGAAATGTATGCATGGGGTTGGTGCTAACCCAATCACAATGGACCAAATAATCTAGAGTCCTATCGTTAGTAGAACCAATGGGACGTCGTACTTTTAGTGATGTGTTCAGTAGTCATCTTTGAAGGAAGGGCTTAGACGCCCACCTGACAGTGTTTACCCAATCCCCTCACTCCTTTACTATATACAGATATAGTACCTATATTAAAGTTACCTTTTCGTAACCAATAGAATTGCATATCAACTTTTGAGTGCTATACGTCAATTATGATGAGTTTTCAGTATAAATACTATGATTTTTATGAAGCTCATTGGAGTTAAAGCGAAAAGGACAATCACATCACTGCTGATTTCCACGACTCCCCGTTTTTTGTACTGGTCATTAAACAGACTCCCTTTGCCAAACCATCGCGTTGTCCTTATTGATTGGTGTTGGTTTAATAAATCTGCACCCCCATCCATCTCAAGGGTGCAGCTATCTCATCTTAAAGTACTTTTGCAGCAAACCTCGGCTCTATGGGCCGGCCAGGGGTCTCCGGAGTACAAGCTTGCTGGGTCTTTTGCTTTAGCTATTGGCTTTTTGAGATGTCAGCTGGAGCTGGGACACTTCCAGTGCTGACGGATTCATTTAACACGTATAGGAAGATAGGCATTCAGTGTGGCGATTTCATGATGGATTTGGAAAAATTGGGGGAGCAAGGATCTTTAGGAGATCTGACTGGTTGTGTGAGCCAGTGGTAGCTTGTAGGTCTTCTGCAGAGAGAAAACAGAAAGAAGTTAAGGAGGTTGGAGAAGAGGTAGTGGGTGAAGTAAGTGGAGTGTGGTTGCTGATGTCTGAGTTTCAGCATCCTTCATTTTTGAGGTTTTCTTGGATATCAAGACTATTTTTGTGAAATGTGCAGCCATTAATTCTCCAAGATCTTGTGTCTGGAAGTTTTGCAGGCTGTTGGGGTTTTGAATTCTTGGCTAATCTTATACATTTACCTTGGGCTATGTTGTGGCGAATAAATGCATGGTGCGTAGTGTGCTTTTCTCAACCATTTGTTTGAGATGTAAGGCAGCAACCTACAACTAAAACCTGCAAGTACCATCTACAGTCTACAATCACAACCACGATTTACAACACATAAAATACACAGCATAACATGCAAGGGAAAGTGTATTGTACTGATGTTGGTGATTTGGGATGACAAATGGATACAGTAAATGTATTTGTTTTTTTTTATATTTTATGAAGGGGAAAGGCAGAAGAAGAAAAACATTTTTATAAACGGAAATTAACATACACTGCAAAAACACGTAGACAAAGAACAGAAAAAATTGGTGTATAACACACTGAACTGCAAGATACTACAAAAGGGACAACTAAGAAACTCACAACATACCTCCAAAACTCTTCAGACACCACTGCAGTGCGTTTTCCCTACGTTACTCCTTCTCTTACAGCCTTGCAAAGCCCACAAACGAACAAGAGGTGAACATGCCCTTATATGGAGGGGACAGGACAAGGTTCCATTGGGAGATAAATGGGTTCTGATTGGCTGAACATACCTAGTAAATCACCAGAGGGGGCCCGAGATGAAACTGACGAATACACCTGTGATTTGTCATAAGATCCACCACCTTCTATTGGACAAGGAATCATGTGACACCCAGAAGCCCGCCAGGAGTTTGTTGGGGATTTGTCTGCGCACAAAAATCTCTTCGGCTCACTGCAGGGACAACATGTTTTCCAAAATATTTACTGTACCCTCTACCGTTAGTCAGTTTTAGAGATGTTCACCAAGGCCTAGTGCCGGGGCAACACACTCATCTCTGTGACAGCACATACTGTCAAGGACGCATGCGGTGTGGTGAAAATGTCCACTGAATACACTATGGCTTTCTGTGTCAAAGAAGACCAGGCTTGCTACTGCAATGCAGATTGTCAATTGAGTCACAGCTAAAGAACTCCTCTGTTAAATTAATCACAACAGATGCAAAAACCTTGGCGCACATCATAATGTATGCTAATAACTGTTATGCAGTAGTACCTAATAGAGTGTCATGGTGACATTCAAAAGCACCACTAAAGCTTTAACAGCTCACTGAATCCTACAGATGGTTTAATGAGTATTCTAGCAATGTGCCATATGTCTTATGTAGCCGAAACAAACACTCATTATTTTCAGTAATATGCATATATCTGTGGGAAGATAAAATGCAAGTGCAAAACATGTGTGACAGCTTGCAGAATCTGCATTTTGTTCAACTGACTTAGCACTGGCGCCCATTATTCTGCTCCAGTGTATTATTGCCCGATGTTGAATTTGTCTGTCTTCAATTAACGCACTATTTCTGGATAAAACGACCAGTGAAAGAGAGGCACCAATGTATAAAGGTCAGGCTAGAACCAGCCCAAAGGCCCAGCGTGAACATTATTTACCAGCAAAAATAATAACCTCAGCATATGTCTGTACATTTGAAGGTCAATGATTACATACAAACGAAAATCGTTTGATTGAACGTTATGTAGATGTTCTCAATGTGTGTAAGCGACACAGAAAACGGACATGACTTCTTACTAGTTTGTGAGCATGCAAATAATAGTACGAATACTATTTTGATTTTAGTCAGCAGGAGCTAGCGTAGTTATTGCGGCGTCATAGCACTGTGGGTATGTTGCTACAAAACTGTTCATAGACCCCAGTAGGGCGAAAGGCTGAGTCGGCTTTGCCAGATGTCAAACCTCAGATTCTTCGCTTTAACACAGAGGACGGGGGCACACACTTTACCCTGTGGCCTTATGACTCTCGACAGTTGCAAAGTGTGTGTGGTTTGCTGGAGTCTCCTCGATTGTTCAGTGGTAGTCCAAATATGGGTTCATGCCTCGCTATCCTCTGGCAATTAACATGCCCCTCGATGTCAAGCTTCTGAAATGAAGCGGGCAGCGGTGGCTGGTGAATGTTTTAATTGGAGGGGCGCAACTGTGTGCCACAATTATGCAATAACTGAGCGTGTCGCGGGAGCTGGAGCTAAAAAGGGACGTTTGGGTGGGATTTTCCACACGAGATTTATTTTTAAATATTGGGTAAAATGGTGCATTAAACAGAACACTTTCTCACTTTCTGTTAAGAACTATGTAAAAATTCTGACATTTTGCAATTGGTTTTGTAGGGTAACTCCAATCAAAAAATGCAATAGAAGCAAGTCAACAGCAGTGCATAGGAGCATTGCATTTTCGTGTCTTTGCCCACAATATATGGCAGCATAAAAAATGTTCACACTGGCTGTGTCCATACATTTCCATGCTGGCTGCACCAATATATGCAGTCATTCCTTTATAAGGACATACTTATGTTTGCTTTGCAGATAATGCCAGTAATCATACTATAAGAAAAGATGTCCACACTGGCTGTACCAATATATGGAAGAGGCTTTACCTTTTAAAATACCATGGCACAATAAGAAACCATGTCTAAATTGGCTGCTCTGTGTAGTCCTACCTAGACACATAATATCACACATCATGTTTGTGTTATCATTGATGCCCAGTAAAAAAAAAGCCATACTAAGAAATGGCTAGACTGGCTGTCGACAAAATGCCAGTCTAGTGCAACAATAACACATAATATGCTTGATCATAGATGCCCAGAATAAAGTAACATACCACAGTAAGAAAGGATTTGACTGGCTGGCAGTCTAAACATGTAATAACACACCATCCTTTCTTTTATAAGCCACATGTTGATCAATTTCTATTGGGCATTTATGATGAATGTCCATTAAAAAAATGTGTTGTTGCCACAGCCCCAATATGACTTTTTCACCAGCACAGCACCAACACACACACCACGATCATCTGAAATTCTGCAGCGTCCTCCAAACAGCATGGCATCTCCTACTCATGCATGAGCGGGAACAAGGAAATGGACCTGGCTCCTGGTCCTGCCCGAGCAGGAGCCAGAGCGCTAATGACAGAGATGCCCTACTTCGAGCCGCTGTGTTTGAATGTGCAGGAAGCACCCCCTCGGACATACAAACATGCAGTATCCCAGCCTCCCTCTACAATGGGCCATGCAAAGCAGGAGAAGCAACATACCCCAGCCTTTCATGGACCATTGGATATGCGTTGTTAGGTTACACACTGTCAAGGGAAAACCTCATTTATCCTAGACAGTTCAAGCCAGCCCAGGAGCACTCCCTCAGGTGAGGGGACACTCCTGGGCCGGCGCGGCCCGGTTTGGTGGGTTGACACCCCTTGCCCATTATGGACAAGCAACCCTGGCTCAGACTCATTAAAAGAAATGGGAATGGAATCTTGTCCAGATGAATTTCTATTGCTTACTAACAGTTGCCACAAGAATTTCCATCATCACCTCTAGCAGAACTTGTTTTGGAAGACATGCTTAAACGATTATGTGCATGAAATCAGCGCAAAATAAGTAATTTAATCTCAATGTCCTTTGGCAGATTGTCACGCAAGCATCTATCATCGTTTGCACGCTCTTCCTTTAGTGGCCACAACAAAGAGGGTACAGCGATTGTCCTGCCTTTTACCAGTGTGTCTTGATGACTAGCTTTAACACACCCTTCTACATAGGTCTCATGGCCAGAAGGCTACTTTAACAGAAGATAGTCTTGAACTAAACACTTGTCATCTCAGAGCATAGTTTTAAAAGAGAGACATTTCTGAATTACACCCTTTATCTAATTTATTTAATATATATTCTGGAAGAAATTCTGACTGCTAAGGCCATTACAAACTCTATTAACACAGAAGAGCCAATTACTACTTCACTAACATCAAAGGTGGCAGAATCCTGCATTATGGCTTATAAGAGCCCAGAGCATAAAGCCTCAAGTTGATTGCACCTGTGATGCAACCCAACATGCTTTCTAAGTGCATTGGGCGTATTGAGGCATTCTTAAGTAGTCTGAGCACAGCATATACAAATTGATTAAGATGATGCTTAAGCTATATTGGAACAGAAGTGCAGTCTCACACCCCACTGCCAACCATTGCCACAAGAGTCGATCTGACTTTATATACATTCACAAAAATAGCACTGGCCGCTGAATTTGAACATGCAACACAAATTACAAATAATTTAAAATATGAATCCAAGGTAATTCAGATGTATTAGTTACTGAATTTTCCTCCATTGGCGTAAATGGATCAAAGTGTCCAGCGTGATTTAGCAATGCACATTATGTTTGATTTGGAGACGTTTGCCATACAATAAATATTCACATAGACCGGCCTTTGCTGTGCATGTACTTTTAGGGCCCCCGAACCAGGCCATTTACTTATGCCAGAGCATAAACATTCACATTTCTTATCTTGGCGATGTTTGATGTCCTTTTATTTCGCTCAAAAGAGAAGCCGTTTACATACAAATTAAAAAGGAGGAGTTTCAACACCCCCCCGCCTAGCTTAGTAGGGGAAAGACAATCCCCCCCCAAATAACGACACTATTATTGCGCCGTACATTTCATATTAAATTGACAACATTGTGTCCCACCTACAGGTGACTTTCAAGGTGGCCCACAATTTTGATCTATTAACACCATCAGAAGCAGCAGTTACGTCTATAAACCCCAAATAAATTGGGGGTTTGTACCATCAGACTTAATTGTGGGGAAGATGGATCTCGCTTTTGAATATTGAGATAATAGTTGTGTGATTCCAGCTAGGCAGGACAGGACATGACGACGCCATTGCTTTCAAGTCTCTGTTGGCAACTGGGACTTATACCCCTTCATCAAGATGATAGAGGCATTATTTGGGCTTGGGTCTTTCTTACAGGCAGATTGGAACAATAAGTCTTTGACCTCCTCATAAGTAAAAAGGAGAGGAGGGTTTGCCAAGTTTAACCAAGACTGATTCTCTTCTGCTCCCTCTGTGCTTGGGGAGGTACAGTATTGCACTTGGTATTATTCAGCGCGGTCGCTGTAAATGATCCGCTCAGACTTATCTGCATAGAAGGATGACATTATCACTAATGTTCTGAGGAGGCACTTACTCAGGATGTATCAGCCTGTGTTACTACGATGGAATCGCGGCATCTACTCAGGATGCAGTTTCAGTCAATCGTGCATCACTCATGGAATCCTGAATGGCATCCGTGTGCGTAGGGATTCCAACCTTTGCTGTTCCGCCAAAGCCGAGTTTCCTGGGGTGGAACCTCATTTGCATGAGGTTGAATAAGAATGTTCAAGTGTTGAGGGGATTTCAGAGAGTGGTAATCTTTTAATACATCCGACATCTTGTCACTGTGGGAGTCTGTTTCAGAGGTTTCTTATTATCCACATGCAGCAGTTGTGTTTACATTGGGGCGTTTATCTTGTAATAATGGATCATGATTCTCTTCCCCTCTAAGAGGAGGAACCTCCCCAATCGGATAGCTTGAGGAAACCTCCAGCCTGATTAAGAAGATCATGTTCTGTATGATATGATATGATGAGCCATTTACAACGTGCCTGTACAAAAGTATTTCAAGGCGTGACAAGACCAGGTAAGGAATACAAACAAACGATCTTACTAGGCCTTGTGTTATTCAGATCATGAGAGGAAGAGAAGAAGTTCCACGGGGAATTAAAGGGGAAGTGCAATCAGTGTAGCATTGCTCTAAATAAATGCAGCTAGAGCAGCGCAGCTCAGGGGAAGTGCAAGGATGCAGGGTGCTATAGGATTACAGATACAGCCCGAAGTGCGCAGTAGGCCCGGAGGTAGTGTAGGGCCTACTGTTGGTGGAGGCTCCTGGTACCCCATTGAGATTCAGAGGGTAGCCAGACAACTGGTTAACGCAGCAGACAGACAGGTCGACAGGAGAGAGAAAAGAATAGCGAAAAGGAAGGTCTTGAGCTGCTCTTGGAACCTCAGGTGGTCTGACTCAATTTTGAGAGGGGCAGAGAGGCCATTCCAGAGGGACACACCTGCAGAGGAGAGAGATCTACCACCCACTCTCTGCCCGGAGACGCGTCTGACCCCCAGAGAGTTGGAGATCGCTGAGTGAAGGGCTTGAGTAGGAAGGTGTTTAAGAAGAGGGAGTTGGATGTAATACAGGCCCCAGCACCAGAATGCCTTGTGGATAATGCAGAGGGCCTTGAACTTGATCCTCGCAGCCACTGGGAGCCAGTGGAGAGATTTCATGGCTGCAGAGATACGATCCCTGGGCTTGAGGCCAAGGACAAGTCTTGCAGTCCTGTTCTGGATTAGTTGCAGAGGGCAGAGAGTAGAGGAAGACATATTGAGAAAGAGGCTGTTGCAGTAATCCAGCCTAGAGAGAACCAGAGCTCTGAAGAGAGTGAGCTTATGGTGGATAGTGAGAAAAGGTAGTATTAACCTATTGATCTGCCGGAGGAATTTTAGTTGCCCTCATTTACCCTCTTGCCCACAGATTGCCCTGGTGTGTGATGCTGTTGCGAGTAGCATAGTTTAACTCCAAGATATCGACACCACAGCATCTATAGATCAAACAAAAAAGAATGTATTTTTGGCATGCTTAGAAAATGATGTTTTGCTTTCTGATAAAATTAAAGCAAAGATTTGTTAGTCACACATTTCTCAAATTTCATCTGCAAACTAAACTCAACGATCTGATATGGGAAACGCATTTCAAGTTTGAAAGTAATTGTTTCAAATAAATGTACATCATCGGTGCGTTTTAAATTCTAATTGAGCATGCACTGTTTCAAAGCATTATTTTTGTTTAGTTTATTGTGATTATGTTCTGGATGGATAATGCAAATCATTACCACAAAAGAATAAAGTAATTCAACATATTTCCATGTGACCATTTTATACCAAGAGACGATGGGCCTCATTATGAGTTTGGCGGTAACCAGTCGGTGCTATTAGCGGGTTGCCGCCAAACTTGTAACTCTGTTCCACCGCCTGATATACCGGTGCCACCTGGACATTACAAGTCCCGGCGGCCTGCGATGTCAGGCAATCTATCGGAATGGGGACACGGAAGCACCAACATCGTTGCTAACGATGCCGGTGCTTCCATGAAAACCATGCCTGAAGGAGCCGGTGCACCTGGCAGGACAGACCTGTCGGGAGCAACGGCCCCTGCGGGCATACTTGTAGTCTGGCAGTACTTAAAAGGGCCAGTACACTGCTAGCAGCACCCTGATTTCCGGATTGCCAGGCTTGTAATGAGGCCCAATGTCTTATTGCATGTTAATACAATGTGAAAATTCCTTGTAAGGAACATCCATGCATGGGAAACAGATTCACAAAATAGTGAACAAGGCCACTTGTGACCAATCACAATAAAGATCGTGTATGTTCTTTAATGGACTAGGCAATTAAGATATGCTGAATGCGTATGTTCTAAGGACTTTGAATAGCTGGGCAGGCCACATGAGTGACAGACCTGCACAGAGATTGAGAACACTGCATAACAAAACAAGCCAGTCACTTGCTCTTTTCCCTGTTCCAACCCTGGTGCGAGTTTAGTTGTGGACTCTGGTGCATCTGCAGGAACTCATTTCAGTCTTCTTTCAGTAGTAAGCCTCCCCAAGGTTTGGCACTACTCTCAGGATTGTCTTCCTACTTTTCGACTTTGCATACAATTCTCTCTTTCATGGACTTCACTCGGCTGTTCTCTTTTTTGAATCATTTGCATTTGTGGCTTTTAAATAGAGATAAACAAACCGGCACCAATATTTTAAAGTGATCCAGCTCCCAGATGACTTCTTCTCAGCACTCAGTAGATGATCGCATGACAAATATAGCACACAAGTGAAGCAATGTATGGTAATATATGGTACTAAAGAATACAGGTACAGGTAAACAAAAACACCTCCAGACTACTAATGGCTTTTTCTGCTCAGTTCTATGGAACCAGTGAAAGAGGAATGGTTCTTTACTGTGAAGGGAATTTCCTAAGCTGCATGTCTATGGCCATGAATCATCTGTCAACAAACCTGAGGTAGAGGAGATTCTAAGGCACTGATTAATGGGTCTAGCGGCTGCTCTCAGCCCATACTTCCTCTGCAAGCCATCATAGATACTTTAAAGCATTAAGTGAGCTTCAAGCTCTCCATTGCAAGCCGCGCTGGACCTTCACGCGGCAATGCCTTTCCGAGACGAGGCCCACTGCTTCATTATGCGTTGCAGCAGGTTAGGGGAGGCTAGCAGAGGGAAATCAAGGTGCGTATCTGTGGGATAGGGAACCCAGAGAAGAAAACACATCCTTAGGAAGAGCAGCAACAGGTGTAGCCTTCAGCAATTCAAGATTGAGAGATTTAGCAATCACTGCATCTTTCGTATAACTAATAACCTTTGAGCAAGGATTTCCATTTGCAGATTACAAACACCCAAAGGATGCCAGCTTCCTACACTAGAAAGACAGCATTAGCAAAGTTTAGTTTAGTTGAAGACTGGTTCAAACATATACACAGATGCACCACCTGAACAGTCCCTCAAAAATCCACTCTACCCAACAGAGCAATTAACGCTGCAAAAGGGTCAGAAAACAATCCCTTTGCAAACTCAGACTCAGAGGATAAGCAAGCCCTTCTGTTCCCTCTCCACAAGGAACAAAAACCCGAATCACACATATACACACCCCTGAACATACTGTGACACTCCCTCACATTCCATGAAGAAGCACCACAGTAACCGTTAACGTCTAAATGCCAAATGTATTCCATTCAGATGCCGCAAAGATAAATTATTGTAAATAGTGCATAATATGATTTACCATGCAGCCTTTGGGGACAGGAGCCATCTGTAATGAGATGTAATGCCTGGGTGCCATGTTCTGTTGGGAGTGTGGCTAACCAGTAAAGCCGGTTTCCCATAATCGCACTTTTGAACAAAGCAATGATAGCACACATTAAGTGAGCAGTAGGGTGGAGGAGGAATTTGCTAAAGCCTGTGTGTTTGAATGTGAGCATGCATAAACAAAACAAGCAGTTGAATTGTTCTGGGGAGCAGAAAAAAATGGAGGATGCTCTGAACATTGAGGGGTATGGTGGTGAGAACAGGTGGTGGGCACTAGCGACAGGTTGATTGGCTGCGTCACGCAACACACCACCTGCTTGAGAGCAGTAGGATTCAAGAGGGACTTGATTTAACGGGTGGGGACATTTCGGCTACTTTCAGAAGTTTAGTTGAGTGCAGGTGCAAGATAATACAACACTACCTTATTTTGAAAAACGGACTACTAGTGTCTGTGACGTTTAAGGAAAAAAAACATCAGTTCAGATGTACTTGGAACTGAAGAACGAATTTCAAAGTGGGAGAGGAAGGCACAGAGGAAATGCGTCACTGTTGACGACAGAAACAGTAGCTGCTGCAATTGCTGAGATACATGAATCTTGGGCAGTATAATTGCATATCAGCTGTAAGTGATGCAGAAGTACGAGCCTGACGTAGTGGTGGCATGTTTGATGGAAAAGACTTTTATTTGTAAAAGTAAAGCAAAGGCAAAACCTATCTTGCCCTATTACTATGAGGGGTTGCCCAACCTCAAAAGAAATACCAAATACTCTGTCGGGATGTCTTTAAAGTAAAATGTCCACTGTGAGGTATCGTGAGTAAGACTCGGACACAGAGGCATAGTGTTAATTGCCATAAACATCTATTAAAAGTAATGGGTTGGAGAAAAGCCCATCTTTCCCTAAGTCTAGTACTGATTTCCCTGCCTCAATAAAACTAACTATGGTCGTTGTCAAGATGTCAAAAGTAAAAGTCTTCCATCCTATGTCCAAAATCCTACGCTGATCCTCACATGCTAAACCTAAATGCAAAAGGCCTTAATGTTCTCTTGCTGCCAATTGCAGCTGTAGTTCACAAGTTAAACTCAATGTTCCAAAAGGGTGTCGATTAACTAAACAACCAAAAGATACAGCATCATTGGAAGGGGTTTCCCATCCCCAAGTTTCTTAGTTCTTTCACAGTTCACAGTCTCATAAGAGCCAACATGGTATTCAGCTCCACTTTCAAATATATAGTAAGGATTTTGTATCAAAAGTCTGTCCTTTCTTCTCCTTACAATCTCTTCCTTCCCAGGGACTGTTTCCCTTCCCCCCCTTCACAAGGCTTCTTTACTTTCTCCTTTGGCTTGATTTCCACACAGTTCAGGTGCGAGTCTCCTGACTCATGAACAGAAAAGGGCCTGGTGTACTCTCCAGCAAGGACTTGGTTAAAACCTAACTATTTGTGTTTTGAGTGTAGGTCCCAGACTTGCATTCAAATTTCCTGGTATACTGTCCTGTCAGGACTTTATCAGACTTCTTTAATTTCTTTATTTGGCTGCGGGTCAAAGAATTGCATTCAAGGGGCCTGGTATACTGTCTTGCCAGTAGTTTGCCAGGTTATAACACTGTCATATGTTCATATTACTTCCAATGTGGAGGACAACCCTGCAGCTTTGCTTTGCCTCTCTCTTCCCTTTTTTTCCGTGGCTTGATATGTGCTTGCCAGGATTCCCCAGCTCTGCAGCTCGGGTTCTCCCAGGCTTTCCAATTACTTTCAAATGGTGTGCCTCCTCTTCCGACACTGCCACGATCCTGCCTGCACTTTGGTCTGCTCTGCTTCCCTGCGGTTTCCCAACTGGGATTGGGTATGGTGCATCTCCATCTTCCCGGCTTTTTGGGTGTTTTAAAGCTCCCAGCATTGGTCAGCTGCTCAGAACAACTAGCCTGCACTGTGTGGTTCTCGACGGGCATGATCTTCATTACTCAGACCCTCTTACTCGTCCCAGTAGGCCCATAGGAACAAGTATCAGTTTGTCTATGGTTTTTCACAGGAAGTTCCAGATTGCAATATGCCTTACATAGTTGGGAAGGCATTCACTGGTGACTGTTATCCCTCATCAGGGGGGTATGATATGTGGTCTTCTAGTGAGCCATCTTTGCCCCACCGAGGTTGTTCTCCCCCATGTGTTCCTCCTGTAGATATCCACCCCCAGGGTCATAGTCAGGTAGTTTCTGCCCTTCACTGGCCACATGGGGGAAGACTTTCCCTGGGAAGTTACTGACGACTTCACTAGATTCATCACACCACCGGCCTATGTTCAAACCTATTTCTGTCTCTTACACTATAAACTAACTAAGGACAACTAGGTGTTCTCCTGATCCAGAAGGAGGTCCCCATTGTTCTGGATACAGCCCAAGAAAAATTTCAATTCATGATATGCGTGAATCTGCAACTTAAAAGTTCTATATTAAATGTTCCTTCAATCAAATACAGTTTGCAGATTTTAGGTGGAAGCTTCTTCCTCTGTCCTTTCTTCTGCTCACAAACCTATTATCAGGTCTAGGTGACTATTCTGCCAGACCTGACCATAGGCCTTCTGTTCACAAAACAAATATGTCCAAAATATCTCCTGATCAGCAATGTAGCATCAAGTCAGGTTCTCTATCCTGCAAGACTTGACTGTATATTTCCAAAAAGTGTCTCTTTCTTTGGCAAAAAGTTCCTGAACCCTACTGGTTTCTTGCACTTATGTTTCTCTTTTGCTTTCAGGATTTCTGTTTCAGGATCTCCCTGATTTGTTCTGCTGATAGTTTCTCTTTTTTGCTTGGGTCCAGACCCCTCAATATATATTAGGGTCTCCCCAATTCACTGTGGGCCCTGGCCCACTGATTATATATTTCTTCATGGTGTATGGTGTTCGATCCCTGTAAACGTCTCATTTGGAATTTGCCCTGTTCCATGTGGTTCCCAGACACTGTTGTGTAATGGAGGGGCTTCCCTGTCTTACAGTGGATCCCAGACCCTGGTATCTTGTTTCTGTGGGACTTCCGCCCCCGTTTCACACAATGCTTGATTGAACAGACCTGTTGTGTTCTCCTGCCAGGTACTATACCACATAGGGTTATTGCCAAAGTTTGTCTCAAACTATCTAAATCTTTTGTTATCCCTTTTCATCTCCTGGGAGGTTAATGTGTGCCTTTTCAGCCTATTCAGCTCCCTCCATGTCCCAGTAGCCGGCCCAACCCTTTCCCTACGTTTGAGAAGCATGGCTGTGGGCAACAGTTCTATCTTTGAAGCAGAGGGGGGCTTCCATACTGTGGATACGTTTGTGTCCTTTCTTTGGTGCCTCTGCAGCTTTAGGCTCTCTCTTGCTGTTGCCTGCGTGACTTTGCCATCTCGCTTTAGCTTTGCCAGTCGAGTTTCCTGTTTCCCTTCCACCTGCTAGGTCCCTATTGCATGGACCGCCTGGAGAGAGTCATCTCTCCCCAGCAGCGTGCCCGCTTCTTTCCTTTGGGTCCCTCGCACGGGACCGACATCTGGTCCCTCACTACTCCTGGGCTGGCCTGATGGGGTGTGCAGTCCTTTCTTGCTTTTAATTATTGAGGCTGCCTCTAGTAAGCTATACCATGCAGGTTGGTTCCGCAGTGCGCTTTTACCTCCTTGCCTCATCTTCGTGTCAGTGATGTTTTGTATTCCACCTGGGTAAGCCTCGCTCTTCCTCGTCCTAGTATAAAGAAGTCCTCTACTGAAATACATAGAGGTGTGGCGGACCAGAGGGGACTGAGTGGTTTACAAGGACAATGGGGAGGGTAGGGTGGGATGGGGCGAATACCGCGTTCTCCCAAGGCTAATGTCATCGGTTCCATGGCGGGCTTCCCTCCCCATGAGATCCATCTGCTGAGTACCACCCCTAGGGGGACTATCAGGTAGCGGCATCACCTCCCTGGTCTCATGGTAAGGGGCTTCCCCCATGGAAGCAGTGACAATACCCTGTGATTCGTCACACAGTCAGTACCCATAATTTGTACAGCCACTAGAGTGACAACAAGTATAGCAAACATTCAAACTCCAGTTGTGGAGGTGGATACTGATTCCTCCAACGTCATCTCTGGCCTAGCGTCAGTGCAGCCAGCTCAAACCCTGACTTCTGTGGTATCAGACGATGGTACACGTGGGGATGTATCACATCTTCCTTTGTTGCAACCGACTAGTGTGCACATCCACGTTCTGCAGGGGCTTATTGAGGTACTAAAATACGACACTGCTACTGAATCACTGGCAGAAAAAGAAGAAACACTTGAGGGGGGTTTAGGTTTCAGCTCTTAGTAGGTCAGAGGCAGCAGAGCCATGCCCAGTTGCCCATGATAGAGGAGCAGGATGATTCTCAGCCTAGCACTACATCTCTCACCCTTTCCACTAGTGTGGCCTCTGATTTCAATGATGGCAATGGCAATGATGATGGTGAGGGGGTTGATGATGACCAGGATACTGACTACATACATGCTTCTCATACAACAACACTTGAGGATATTTGTATGACTATGAACACTGATACAGAGTCCAAGCCCAATAGTTGCCCAGAGGGAAGGTTAGAAGAACAAATACAGCCCGAAGGTTTACCTGCCACCACCATGAACTGCACCGAGATTCAGAGTTTGGAAATGCTACCACAAAAAACTCATTCTGCATACACTCTCTTTAGGACACATCAGAGAACCCAAGGTAGTATTGGTGTACATCAATCAAGACCAGTGCCAAGCAGACTATCACAGCAACAAGTACCCTGTCTTATGCCCGTGTGTCTCGCAGAAGTCATGTCCCCTCTTCTTCTGCCTCTGTTCAACTCCAATTACACTTACTGTGAGTCCACTGTGAACAGCTACAGTGTGCAATTTCTTATGTACTGGATCCAATGGCAGAAGCTTACCCCCTACACTCTTTGCAGAACGTTTTTGTCCCGTATAAAGACAAAGACCAATCTGGGAACACCATAATTGCTGGGACATGTCAAGCACCACACGCACAAGAGTGGGACCAACATATTACACATCATTACTTTAGCAAACACTCTGCCCAGCCCATCCTCAGTGAGTCAATTAAGTGCAAAATATCTACCTAACTATCCAAGAGTAGAGCTGCTCTATGCCAAATTGTCCATAATGCTGGCAGTAGAGTGTGTGCCATACTTCATCGTTGACACAGTAGTGTGTGCATTGAGAAAGGCCTTGCAAAGGCGAAAGAGTGGGAAGGTACACTTTACTATGGACATGTGGATACGTGGGTAAAACACTAGTTACATTGCTGCACAGTGCATTGGGTCAACTTCCAATGTAATGGTGAGCAACAGAAGTCATCAAAGGGGCTGCAACTGTCCACCAACAAGCCACTCTGTAAATGCACAGTTTTGATGGTATGAGCCACAAAGGAGCAGTCATCTTGGATAAAGTGGAACAGCTGGTGCAAGAGTGGCTAACTCCTAGACAAAAAGGATTGAAGCAATGCCATTGTCTGCTGCCACAAAGGACTGGGAACATAATGCATGTGCTATGCTTCACACATGTTCACCACCTTGTGGCGACACGTTTTCTCAACAATTGGTCTAGTGTCCATAATATGCTTGCTGTGGCACACACAATCTTCCCTCATTTCCGCTGGCAGTGCAGCACCAGATATGCTTTAAATGTGCTGCATGTGCAACACAATCTCCCACACCATCAGCTAAAAATGCCTGATCCAAGCTGCTGGAATTAATCATAGCATATAGCATCTATGTGATCAAAGCAATGCTGTACGTACAGCTAAAGTCACAGCTGAGCAATGAATGGGGCCTTCCTCACCGGACTCACTGGAAGCCCATGCACAATGTGTGCTGGTTGCAATAGACCTTTATGTAAGATACATAAAACACCCCGCTCACTACACTATACAGTATAGTGAGCGGGGGCTGCGGAGGACACCCCCACAGCACACCTGACCGAATAGAAAGAAAAAAACAAACAAAAAAGGCCATGGGCTGCTGGGGTGTCCACGGCAACACCCCGCTTAAACTACACAGTATAGTGAGCGGGGGTTGTGGGGGAAACCCCTGAACTGTCCAACAAAACAAAAAGAAGAAAAAAGAAAACAACCCAGCGGCATCCGTTCCCGATCATGAAAATGAAAGGGAACCGGCGCAGCAGGGACACAGCAGGTTGGAAGAATGACAGGTAAGTAGGGGGCTGGGGGTGTGGGTGGTGGTGTGTGTTTGTATGTATTTGGGGTTGTTTTACAATCGATGACCGCATGGGAAATGTAAGAATATTTTTGAATTGCGTACATTACCTCTCAGTCATTTCTGTTGCAGGTTATTTACCCCCGGTAAAATCACACAGATCTGCGGTATGGACTGTGTGAGAAATAATATTTTTCCATTGTGTCTATGAGGAAAACCACACATTTTGAGCCACCCCCCCCCCCCTATCAGTGGGGCAGGGGGAGGTGGCATATAATTTTTTTGCAAGGTTTGGTGAGGATTCGTCCAGCGGGGCCAAAGTAATAAGCCACCCAAAAAGTGCTCTTCCTATGGGTTGAGCAACTTAACCATAATCACAGGGCCTGCAGAAAAGAATAACATCTGTGGTAATCACTGGTTAATTACATAAGTGACCGGATTGGAAAAGGATACAATTCATACTTGATCCATCTGCAGTATGAATAGCAAAAAACGCAGTAAAGAGCCACACTTTGCATTTGACCTTGATGAACTGTGTTCTCTGTCCTGCTGTGCTCTTAGGGTGGCTTAAGTTGTATACATCAATACTACCCGTATGTGAAGATAAGCCGGTCCAGCATCAGACACGGGAGGACTTTCCTTTCAGCAGTGGTCTGCTCCTGAACATTGACTGTGATGCAGCAGATCAACAATGCTGCTGCTTGCTCTGCCCGGGATCTCTCAGCACGCCCACGCCCACGCCCTGCTACATACAGCACGCTGCTCCTGAATCAATCAGCGAGCAGCCGTGAATCTCAATTCCTTGCCATCCTGATGACGAGCGCCAGCACGCCGCGAGGCACACGTCGCTCCTCTCGCAGGGAACAAAGGAAAATGAAGAAAAAAAAACACTGACAGTTGAATCATACACCGCCTACATTCTGCTATCATGCCGAGGACTGGAGAGTTGGAGCAAGCTCCCAAAAGTATTACCCATTTCTAAGAGCAGGATGTCACATAAACACACATCCTATTGCCATGTAGATAGCATGCATCATCAGAATAGCTCAGCACTTTCCTAGGATTGTGGCACACACGCTTTCTCTTGTTTGTGCCATGTGTTGAAAGCAACATGCACGCAAGGGGAAATAATCACAACATTCTCACAAGCCGGTTACATATAATGGAATTGTGCATGTACATTTGAATTCATCTTAGAATTGCTTTGAACGTGTTTCTGAATACACCACGGGGGGGGGGGGGCACACGTTTCATGTGGACAACACAGAATGCACACACCCTTCATCATAGACACATCTTGCATCACAAAATGAACTGCACTGCTTCAAGCCCAGCATCATTAATATATAGGCTAACAACATGAAGGGGGTAACACTTAAAACAGCCCAACACTGTATACCCAATGGCAGGGAGTCCTCAGAGCCACACAACACCACACTTTCACAAATCCAGCACATTCTTGCATGCACACTGCCACCACTATATGGGGCAATAACACCAGATAGACAGCACTTAAAACATCCCAATTAGGTAAAGCTGATGGGACGGAATCCTTCAAGCAAACAGATAACCAGAACCCCATTATTTGCTATAAAAAATGCAATTCTTTACAGCAGAAACTAGTAAGCAACCATCTGAAGCCAGTAATTCAATAGATTGCAGAATGTGCGGGTCTCCCAACAGTGTGGGGACACAACTGCGGCTGCTAACGCACAGCACGAGCAGGCAGAAGTACTCGACAACCTAGAGGAGCTCATGTTCCACGAGCCAGTAATGTAAATGAAAAGTGTAAAAGGCCTGAGTAAGGCTTTTATGCCTCCCATTCACGTCACGGCTCATTTTCCTTACTTTGCACGGTGGAGAGGAGCAGCGAAACGTTACTTGCATATCTGCCACTACCCTGCTCTCCACCATACATATACTACAGCATTTGTACCGGCATGTATTTTCATGCATGGGCAAAGTCTGTGGATTCCTGTGCTTTATGCACAACCAAAAATCAGGCGGACTACATAGGAATCCATTGTAAACGCTGCCTGCCACATGAACTTGGCATGGTGGAGTTCAAAAGGGCAGTATACAAGCATGTACACCACCCTTTTACCCTCCTCTTTTGCAATCTTCTGAGCAAATGAGGAAAATAAGTTGGCGGGGACCTGTGTACATGAAAGTGCACACGTAACACTCACCTTTGTACAGGGATTTCAAAAACAAGCCCTGTAGATTGGGAAAGGTATTTCCATCCGAAGTGGTGCACAAGTCACAATATACTGCCAAAAATATTCTGTTGTATAATTGCTCCTTTAGTGGCCTCTCTGAACACTTTAACCTGTCCTTCGACTCTGCCTGCTTTACCTCTATTTCCAAAACGATCATCCCTCTCCTAAAAAAGCAAGGAGCTGACCCAAACCTATTGGTTAATTTTCAACATGTGTCTCTCCTTCCGCACTACTCTAAAGTACTCAAAAGGGTTGCGTTGAACCGTCTTACCAATTTCTTAGACATCCACAAACTTAGAGACCATCCACGAGCAGGTTTCCACTTCTGTCACTCCACAGAAACTGCTCTCATGAATATCTCTAACTTCATTGCCTCTGCTAAGCACTCCAACCTAAACTCCATCCTAATTCTTCTTGACCAGTCCACTGTCTTTGACACTGTCTTAATAGTCCTTTCTTCTTGGGATTCAACATCATGCCATTGCCTGAAGTAAATCCTATCTGCCACTTCAACAGTTCTCGGTCTCCTGGGGCAACACCTCCCCTCTCACTCCTCTAATTTTTGATGTTCCAGAAGGCTTTGACTTGGGTCACCTCCTCTTTAGACTCTACACCTCTGCGTTTGGTGCACTTATCTCCTCCTTATGGTCTTGGCAGATGATACCCATCATCTTCTCTTTTCCTGAACTCTACTCTGATCTCTCTATCAAAATGTCAAACTGTCTGCCATTAAGTATTGTATGGCTTTGAACTCTCCGACATTAAACTCTACCAAAACAGAGTTGCTCTTCTTCCCTGCGAAACACTCCATCTCACCTCTTCCCCTGTTTATCCAGTTCCAACCTGGCACTCCCCCTTCTCTTCTTCAGCTAGAAACCTCTGAATCATCTGTAACCCATCTCACACCTCTATACTTTCATATCCAAAACTGCAACGGCAGCTAGCCCCAATCCCCTAAATATTCAAATAAATCAGGTACCTTTTTCCTTTCAACACTGCAAAACATCTCTTAACAACTCTTGTCTTCTCTAAACTGGACTAGGGATCCAGCATCCTCTTTGTTCTCCCCAGCTATGCTTTCTGTCCTCTCAAAACGATCATTAGCTTTGCAATCGGGATTCTCTTTGAACTCCCTCACTTCACACCTACTTCCTTATACCGTAGCCAGACAGGATGACTGACGATGCAAAACAGGACTACATTTAAATGTGTTCTCCTGATTCACAAATCTATCCAGGGCAAAGCACCACCTTATCTTTCCCCCTCTGTCACATTCTACAAGTCTTGTCATAATCTCTGCTCTGCCTCCTCGACTATCTTTGTCGCTCCTTGCCCTACCTGTGTGTCCTCTCGTTTCCTCTCTTTCTTTCTCTCTTCTTGCTCCACCTGCATGGAATTCTCTTTCCCGGGACATCCGAGAAACAGTCCACATGGATTTGTTCAAAACCAAACTAAAAGCCTCCCTCCTTACCTTTGAGTTACCCTCTGATCTAACTACTCATAGGACTACAAGCGAACATTTGTCCCTCACACCTAACCTGCCTCTGACCCTCACTTTCTCTGGCTCCACTCTAGCACTTCATCCACCGATGTATGGTCCCTGGTGACTATTTCATTTAATCCCTGCCACAACATTGTCAGACTGTCATTCAAACTCGCTCCATTGTAAGAAGCTAGCTACCTCCCGTCAAGTATGATTTTTGTATCTATTGTACATTCATTTGAGATCAAACAAGCATTGTTCCTTTCTGTATAATCAATAACTAAATACATTCATAAATAAATAAAATATCTGATAAACTTCCAGGAACATTACTTTGCGTCTGAATAGAATTAAGACCGGCACTGCGCCAACCAAGGTTGTGCCACATTTTGCTCAACATCAACACAATGAAACTTAATTTGATTGGACAGGTATTGAAAACCATCAGAAATCCACACGGAAGTGGTACATTGTAAGCAAACATACAATGAGGGAACCATACTAGATTACAATGATCGAATCGATTAGAGAAGGAATCAATGATAAAGAAACAATATGGTAATATGTCCAACATAATACTACCCCACCACCTGAAACCTTTTCCATCTCAAAGCACTTTTCTGCTGGAGTCAGCCACATCAATCATGTTTTCATTTCACCAACACGGTCTAATGATCCGTTCATTGGTGGTATTAAATACATACATAGTCCCATTCTTTCCACTTGGTTTTTGAAGCAGGGCAAGTTGGTGTATTTCTATCTAAATAGCTGCACATTAATTTCCCCTTTTGGGACTAACACTAATGATGCACACTTCATGGTTTGGTCACTCGTTTCTGTCGGTATTTGGCTACTTTCATATCAAGGATTAGTTTACCAGGTTCCCACTGGACTTCACTGACGGCCTTACCATGTGGCACATGAAAGCAACTATTTAGGGTCAGTAAAAATAATATGGTGGGGGTTGCAAAGGCGGAAAATGCTGGGCATTCCGTGCCTTGTGTAACACAAGCTGAATTCATCCCATGGCCAGAGGTACTTTTTGCCAATAACTGTGCCTCACATTCGTCCTTTGTTTCCGATTCTTCTTTTCTGCCCCCAATGCATTGTCCCTCTGTTCAATGGTCATTTAATGCTTTTCTTTGTTTCTACCAACATATGCAATGCAAGCCATAAGGAAGAAGCATTAGCACATGAGCATTCTTAGCCAATGTGCAGAGTACAGTCAATAACCACGGGTATTGACTGCATTCTGAACATTCCGTCTTCAAATGCAAACAGGGAAAAACGATGAAATGTCGAGGCAAGATATTTTTTAACAAAACACTTCCTCTCTGGGAGAGGATTTTTTTTTGCTGCAACATCCTTTTTAACAAAAGAAAACAAGATTAAAACATTGGAAAAGACTCACTTTGTTTTTATAGAGAAATAGTTTACTTTTAAATGACTCCTAATGCACCCTCATGTTAAACCTGCTCAATTATATCCAAGTTTGCAATTTATTTTTTAACTTATGCAAACAACCTTATTTAAATGCTACCAAATAAAAACGCATTACATTTAAAGTGTTTGTCTATTTACTTTACACACTATGGAAGTCATGTGTTTAGTTCAACAGGAAAACTCGAAGACACATGTATTGCTACCACCACTATATGCTAATGGGCTAATACACCTTTGGGGGGGTCATTATCGCTTGGCACATTAACCCTTCCTCCAACGTATGGCCATCGGCTTGGCCTTGGACCATAACTCGGCAGTGGGTTATTATCCTCGGATAATGACCCAACCCTCTGCCCATGAGGCTATATTAACACTAACGCATGAAGCTTTCATTAATACAAATAGGATTTCAACCATTGGAGGAGTATTTCTACTTCTCTCTCAGTGACATTTAATGCTAAGATTCTAAGAGACATACTGCATAATTGCACCCTCTCTTTCTTCTCCACTTCTTCAGCACACCAGAGCACAGAGGACATAAGGCAGAGATAATTGCAAATTCCAATACATCACTCTTGAACTCAAGACCAAGTTCCGCTTTTCTGAGATGGTTTCCAGTATTGCTGACTTACATACAAGAGGGCCGCTATTTAACCATTAATCTCTGACTGTAATTTACTGCATGGGGGATGGCACATGGCTTAGTATGTTTTCATGTTTAATTGTATGACTTCATGAATCATGCTGTAACCATGCTGCACCTTAGTTTTTTAGTTTAGTCAAACCCATGCAACCTGAAATTAATTATGTTACAAAAGACATAGGGAATGACCCACCTCATTTCCTCATGCCCCAGAGATGTACAATTGCAAAAAGGGTAAACTACATAGCCTTGGCAAGTTTTACCAACTTGGCCACAGTGTGCTCCGAACTCAGGTTTTACAGTTTACATATAATTCGAGGCATATTTTCTTTGAGAATTTTCCGATTCTACATGGGACAGAATATGTACATTTTATCCCTGTTGAAATAAATGAAAAATATAAATGTAGCACCAATTGTGCAGGTTCTATACTATGGAATGGCGTTAACAGGTTTTGCTTCAATCTGTAATATTTAGAATCGGTTTTAAACAGGCAAAATGAAGCAGGGTATTTTTTGAAATTTTTACTTAGTTTGCCACTATAACAACATGTAGGAAAGGCCTTTCGTCTAAAAGTATGCAGCAAATGGTACAAAGCAGGGTCAGAATCATGTCTGCCCTCGTGCAAACGTTTTTGGATAATACTGATTGTGGCAAAACCGGTTGGAGTCATTCTGTATTAGCTAAGCATTTGCTCCGTTTTTGGCCCAGGTGCAAGTGATAGATAATCTGACCACAGAAAGGCATGCTATGAAGTCTTTACCTAGTAATCACAGGTCTCATTTTCTTCTCGTTTTGCACAGAAAGATTGACAACAAAGGGTGACACTATGTGAGGTCCTAAAAGAAAGTTGTCTTACTTTGGAAAGACTCATTTAAGTTGCCCCATAGAAAACAAATGCAGGTAGCAATTAATGAATTTCGAGTGTATATGAGACGTTCCATTTGCTGTCAAATTATTGTTCAGGATTGTGGACCACTCCGACCCTAATATAATTCTCTTCTTCCCGGCATACAATTGATAGAGAAATTGCATTATGTTTTTTCCATGATAATGTGTAAAATGCCTACATGACATGCCATTAGCCTTTTTTTATCCAACTTTCACCTTCCACAATTCAAGGCTATCAACACATGGTATATTTGATTGATTGTTATGCATTGTATGTTTATTTCATATAAGCTTGCAATTATGAACATTGGACAGAATATGTCATGTGACATATATCATTAATTGGTTTGCTTCATGGTACTTTTGTGTATTTATCACAGGTTGTGCATTGTATTCAATGATACAGTCCCGAAGCAGACAAGAGAGGGCTTGCATTCACTCACACCGACACTTTGAAACACATGTAGACTACATCAAAGAGACAAACAAGATTAGATTTGCTACAGTTCTACTTTTAACAAACCTACATCAAAAATGTTTTCATGTTGTCACAAAGTCGAGTAGTATGCGAGGGGTCAGTAATGCGAGGCAGACAACTGCTTGTGTTTTTCTAAAGATTAGATATTTTTTTTAAAGGAAACATTGACAAATATGTCCTTGCTATTCGTACCCTATCAGGGAATTCCCTACCTGGTCTAAAGGCTAGGGGAATAACTCCTAACATAAACAGACTGCCCTCATACTAAACAACAAAACATTCAAAGGAAATCATAAACAACATAAATGAATTAACAATATTTAACACGTTTTTTGGATGATCTTCACCTGTCCTGGGTAAATCCCTTCCACAGAGTTTTCCAAAGTCAATTCTCCAAATGTTCAAAGGAAAAGAAAAGTCTTGAGCCAGGTTTGATCAGTTCTTCAAAAATGTTCAAAAGGAAAGAAACAGTCTTAATCCAGGTCTTGTGAGTTCCAAGTCAACACAAACATTAATCCAACAAAAATCCACTGAGAAGCCCTGAGGTGAAAAGGGCGAGGCAAATCTGTTTGGACTGCATTATGTGGAGCATCTTTTGTTAAAGTTGTGCCGCTAATTTAAAAGTCATCTCTGCGAGCACTGTAATCACTGCGAGTGCTCCAGTTTCCTTAAGAAGTTTGTACTTTTCAAAGCAGCTGACCACTGTGTCACGTGTGCCAAAGAGGAGAATAAAGTCAAATATCAGCTGCCCTTGCAGCGAGAAGCCCTGAGGTGAAAAGGGTGAGACAAATCTGTTTGGGCTGTTTGACTGGACGCAGGACGCTGACAACGAAATACTTGGGGTTAACTCCCATAAAGAAATTGGAAACTGCACTGGAAATATCAACTCGAAGTCGGAGGTGCGTGTGCCTGTGCCGTTCATCTCTGAACTTTCAGTTCAGCTGACCATCTGGTACAAGAGGCCGCCTCCGCCGCCCATACGGCGCTAAGCCCTGAGGTGCGAAGGGCTGTGGACCCGCTGTTGGGCTGTTTGGCGGGTGGTGCGCTGGTGGCGTACCACTCTTTCCGGGCTGAGATAAAGCAGTCCGGAGAAGTAAGAGGGAGTAGGAGCTCCGCCCTCCAAAGAAAAAAATGGAGGATTCGGGGTGACGTTTGAGAAGCACTCGCCCTAATCGAGAGGACTCGGGCCTGGACCAAAGGAGCCCTTTGAAAAACCCATCTCGACAGCGGCGAACAGTCACTACAACGTCGCTGAGTGCACAGGAGACTGCAGGTATGAGTACGGGTATGGGTTTACCATACCCATACTTCGAATTCCCAGCAGCGACTCTAAACACTGATGTGTTTCTTCCTATGTCCACATCCCCCATTTGTAAACAAGTAATTTTCTGCATCTGAGATAATCTGTTTGGCGGCTCCTGACGCCCAAGACTCTATCCAATCTCCCCCAGCCCCCCTTAACGCACCATAAAAGCTCAACACCTTACTCACCGGACGACATTGAAGGTGAGGAGGTAACGGCAAATGGGGAGCCGACTGCGGTGAGTTCCAGAGGCCTCTGCCGTCTCAGCGACTCCCAGCGGGCAGAGACACGTCCAGAGTTGCTGTGGGGGTAGAGGAGGGTGGGAGCGGAGGATGACCTTGAGGGAGGAATGAAGGAGGGAAGACCACTGTGGCCTGGGGCCGGTGAGGCGAACTCACAGGGGGAGAGCCTCACGGGCACAGAGCACGAGGATGTGATGGGAGGGGTGGGAACTCCCACCGGAAAGCACTGCCTTAAACATTGAGGACCGGCCTAAGGAAAACCAAAACGCTATAAACAATGATATTCATATGGAAACCCCCCAACCAGCACAATCAACGCCCACGGTAACATCTAACTTAAAATCATTATTAAATATTACCATAGAGGTCCATCCTGCAATGACAGGCCCCGACTTGAAGACCCCAGACACAACAATCTCTCCGGATAAATTGGCATCAGACAGAAAGAAGAACCATCAAGAGGGAGTCAATGAAGAAATAGTGAATATTGAAATGGGTGATAAAACTGGGCATAATAATAATCCCAATAAAACCCGCTCTCCATCTGTATGCAATGAAGCACACCCGTTTTATGGTGTGACACCGCCTATGAAATCTCTTGAAATAAATTCTCAAAAAAAGCCCTTACAAAAACAAAGGGTTAGTAGAATGAAGATACCATCAGCGACGAGGAAACTGACTCAGAAAAAGAACATAAGTGCACAAAATAAAAGAGTGGTGCGAAAAATCACCCCGAGATTAAAAACAAAGTCATGTTCTACGAACTCTGTGGCCAGTTTCTTCCTAAAACCACTGCCCGAAGAACAACACCAAACAGGAAAACTGTCGGATGCAGATTTGTTGGAAGGCGATGTCTCGCCTTTAAATCACATGCCTCAGGGAACAAGGTTTGTATGGTCAGGGATGAGAACAGACACCCCACGACCAGCCCTAAAAACAGGCATTCAATACTTTAAAGATCCAGAACTATTGGAGGCGAATGCAAGTCTGGGGTCTCCGATGAAAAAAAATTACTAAATGGAGAAAATACTGGAAAAAACAAGAGATACTTCCTCCGAGAGCCAGAAGCAACAGGTTACTGGGAGTACACTAATGCCACATGATGCCACCGCAAACAACAGTGACAAGGTGGCTGAACACGCTATACCCAAGGAGGATACCGGGATAATCATTAATGAAAACGATCCGTCTCAAGCAGAAAGAACCATAGGAGATATACCACATGAGATTTGACCCCCGAAAAAGAATTTAAAAAAAGGATCATAAGAAAAAGACTCACCTCGAGGTGAAAAAAATATAAGGGATACCCCATGTGAGCCCGTGCCTGTGGAAAACGTCCCAAAAAACACACCAAAAAAAATGACCACAGAAGGGAAACCCCTGCCACGACAGGCCCCCTTAGAGGTCACCTCCTCGAAATAGAAGATCGTCAACTTGGTCACTCAATAATGAGAAAAATACTCCAACATTAAACAGAAGATCTTCAACCTTGATCTCTGACAATGAGAAAGAGACGGCAAAAAAAAATGAAATTTTTGCTGTAATGTCAGCAATAACAATCGCCATGAATCCATTCTGTAAACTGTATGAATCCATCCATTATACTCTAAAGGATCAGTCAACCTTGGTAGCCATGCTCTACATGAAAATGACTTACGTAGAAGGATTCATCAAGGCTCAGGATGCAAGGCGACGAGGGCCCGGGACATGTAACACCTCAAAAAATCAAGTAAATGAAGAAACCAGGCAACAACATGACCTGGAACCCATGAAGTATATCCAGAAACAAAAATCAGCTGCATCCCAGACGGAGGATATATCAAAAAAAGTGTTGAACAAATCGGTCAGAGATGAAGGTCAACAGACCGATGAAATACTAACGTGTAGAGACAAATAGAGTGATCCACTAAATGCTCGAGAAGACCCAGAGAAGGACCCCCAAATAAAACCACAAGAGCAACAAGGGGCTATCCAGCAGATATCAATAAAGAAAAAACCGGCAAATGGCTGCGTAGTTATGACCTTGGAGAAAGATGCCCTGAGTATGATGCCTATGGTAGGCAGAGGAGAAAGGATCACTCAAGCCAAGTCAAAAAGGGGGAACCCTTAAAGACTGATGAGCAAAGACACAACGAACCATCAAGTAAGGAACAAGTAACTTACCCGCTCTTTGCAAACGAAAAAAGGCTTTTAAAAAAACCTGGAAACAGAGTGGTAACTATAGAAGCTCAGCAAACCACTTCTGAGACGTCGAAAAAACAAAAACAACAAGCGCAATGAAACGCAGTCCAAGGAACAGTTGAGAAAGAGAACCGTAGTTATGCAAGAACCAGAGCCTCCTAATTTGGGAAAAACAGATCAAGATGTTTCTCTAAATAAACAACAAATGGTTATTGAAAACCAGGAAGACAGTAGTGATCTTATGGAACTGTCGGTCTACTCTGTCGAAACAGTGGACTCTGAATCTTTGAAAACAACGCAGCAGCAGGGCACCCCGAGTAAAGAGAGGAGAGTAATAACTCAGGAAAATGTAGACAACGAGCAAACAAGTCCTTTTCTCACTCTGAAAGAAAGGAGGGAGAAACTATTAAGGGGTTCTTCGAATAGTGGAACGGCGATAACGCCTACAACATGAAGAGAGAAAAGACAGACAGACTCCAAAGTGAAAGCATTTGATGCACGGGACATAACACATAGGAGTAGATCACCCTGTACAAAAAGAAAGATGAAAACTCAGTTCTGGGAGGAAGTCCAATATGTTAACATTCGAAAGAAAGAACAGAAGAGGAAAGCCTTACCGGAACCAAGTCAAGAACGAGATCTAAGGAAGAAAAGAAATAACAACTCAGAGAACGGCAAAGACGTCCACATTCCATACAGTAAAAATCGGTAGTGAAAGATCTTTCAAACTGGAACGTGTAGGCGATACACGGGACAATTTGATTTTGAACAGGAAAACATAATGGCTCTGATTAAGTGCATACCTAATCTGAGGCAGATGAACTCTGACAACATCAGATTTGTTGAATTCAGTTCCACATGAAAAAGAGACTGTGCCTACTTACACATCCCCTCCCCGATAATCAGGGCAATGATAATAATGGAACAGGAAAGCTTCCAAATGATGGGGTATGCTTATGCGAGTGCCGACTAAGAAGTGAGAAGGCACAGTGGGAAAAAAGTCAATGGGAATCACAAGAGAATACACAATCAAATCAAGAAAACCTATCAGCCTACATTAACGAACCTCCAGTCAGACCAACTAATACGTCGACACATAAAGAGGAGGAGACCGCTTTAGAGAGATGGAGTAAAAGAGTAGAATCAAGTACAGATGGAAGGGAGGAAACTCCATACTTGGATCCATTGAATAATGGAAGATACCCAAATGGGACCTCTCCAGAGTTTAAAAATCCCATTTGCACAAGAAGAACCAGAGAGGGACAATGAACAAAGAACTGCGAACAACCTCAAGGACGGGGAAAAGGGTGGACTCTCTAGCTGGTTGTGGATTTCGAAAGCTCTAACAAAGAAAAGCTAGCCACGCAACGAAGAGAAGGCCCGAAGTGAGGAACCCCAGGGAGTTGAGGCAAAGGAAGTGGAGAACAATAGCCTCATAATGGGAAGTTAGAACACCAGAGGCTTCAACCACTTACTGGAAATAAGCGATGTTAATTTAGGAGACTTTGACATCTTATGTCTCCAAAAGACATGGCTAATAAAAAAGCCATTTCTGGAGTGCTACGAAACCTACCTTTCCCCAAGGATACGCTCCGAAAGAGGACGACCATCTTCAGGTTTGCTGACAGCCATCAGATCTGGAGTGGGAATCCAACTTATAAAAACTGTAACATCAAACATTCACTTCCAAGTATTGGCCTTAAAATTGTCTAAGATAACCTCGGAAAATAACAAAGACACTCCAAAGGACGAACCCGTTATTCTCATAAAAACGTATTGGAATCCTGCAGCAATTAAGAACGAGGATTATCTGAAATTGGCTGACAATATAATGGAAAGAAAACATCTGGAATGGGCGCCAAAATTCATCATTTTATGTGGTGACTTAAGCGCGGTTTGCCCTAAAATCAAAACTCTGAAGGGTCCGAGGAAAAAAGTCCCATTAAACATGATTCAAGGTCATTTATTGAAGGAGGCGATGTCATCGTGGGACCTCCATAAACATCAACATCCAGCCGTGGCCCACCAATCCCGACATGGGAAAGAAATAACCAGAGCGCCAACTTAGACCATATATTCGTCTCTAACGAGATGGTGAAGATTGTTGTCGAATTTGAGGTTGTGAGAACAACTAATAGTGACCACAACCTCTTAAAGGTAAAATGGACTAACATGAGGAGCACGAGACCAACTATGGCAGCCGAGATTGAGGCGTTCAAAGGAGGAACTAAACTGAGCAGTGGTAGAATTGACTGATACATATACCACCATTTGCAAGTTAAAGCAGCAAAGAGGTTCGACAAATGGCAAAGAAAATATTGACTACCGACCATTGCTAAAAATCTATGAAAAGAAAAAGAAAATCTGGCCAAATTGTGGGACAAAAACTCACATACATGAATTCAACAAATGTATAGTCAAAGAGAGGAAGAAAACTAAGGAAACTAAAACGCCAAGCAAGGAAATCAAACACTTCCGAGTCTGCGAATCAGGTAAAAATTGCAGTGAGGATATATAAAAGCTGGCTACGACATCAAAGACCGACTATCAACTAAGCTCACGCACTGCAATGCTAAAAACAGTGTGCAGTAGAAAAACAAGAGATTTTTGGACCCTGATTAGAACAACATCAGGGACCCAAATTAACACAATTAATAATTTTGTGTGAGAAGAAGCCTGGACGAAACACTCCAGAAGTCTTTTCCAGAAACTCGGACGCCATAATTCAGCAACCTCAGTGGTCCAAAATATACCATGGATGACAACATGGGATTTGGAGGACATAAAGAGAAAACTGATTCATTTAAACAACTCAAGGGCCACCAGGCCGGATGGCATTACGAACGCAGAGTTGAAAGAACATCAAGCAGAATGGACGGCTTTCATTCATGAGATAATAAAGAACTGCACAAACTCTAGATCCATACCCATCTCATGGACAACGGCAATCATTGTGTCAATTTACAAACACGGACCAAGAGAGGATCCAAAGAACTACCACCCAATAGCACTTCTCGACGTGGTTGGGAAGGTGTTTGGCTCATTACTTTTGGAACATTTTCAAAAATGGGCAAGATCCTCAGAAAACGAAGACCCACTCCAATCTGGGTTTGTGAAGGACGCAGGAACGGCTCCAAACATCTTGCTGCTAAGCACCTTAAAAAGTAAAATTCACAAAGTAAGCCCAAAAATCCATCTGGCTTTTGTTGACCTGGTCCAGGCTTTCGATCAGTTCAACCATGAAACTTTATGGGAAAAACTAAGAGCAAGATGATGCCTGGAAGGCATTCTAGAACCCACTAGGGTGCTTCATCAAGACACCACGATCAGGGTATGATTAAATTGAGAAGGGCTGTTATCGGAGAAAATTCCCACAGTCAGAGGAGTAAAGCAAAGGTGCCCCCTTGCTCCGACACTCTTCAACTCATATCTTTGGGACATGGAAGAATGTGAGACGGAGATCCGCTCTTTTCCACCGACAGTAGGAAGAACAAAAATGTCAAGACTGCTCTATGCGGATGATCTTATTTTACTGGACTAAACTCTGATTGGCCTCCAGTGCCAATTAAATGAACTAGCATCTTATATAAAGAAGAACAACCTGGAAATTAATAAGGCTAAAACTAAAGTCATGACTGTGGAGAAACAAAACACCCACACCGAGAATTTCAGATGGACCTTGGAGGGGGAGAGGATAGAACAAGTGAAGGAATTTAAATATCTGGGGGTAATCCTTAGTAATAATAAGCAAGAGTGCCCAATGCAAAATCATCTCTTGGAAAGAGCGAGGAAGCTGGCAAGTCAGGCCAAGGTGATAGATGGGAAATTCGGCCAATTTACAGTAATCCCCCTGATCCCATTTTATAAGGGCAAGGTGGTCCCCTCTCTAGTCTATGGGGCAGATGCCATGCTGATGATACAGCAAGATTTCTGGAAACGCATAGAAGGTCTCTTCTGGCGAAGTGCTTTGAACTTACCAACATCAACGCCGGTGACAACCATTCGCCAAGAATTGTGTTTGCAATCATTGGAGTCAATGGTGACTAGAAACACAATAATGCTATACAGGAAGATCAAAATCAGCAACTGTCCAAACGTAATGACCATTATCCACACAGAAATTAAAGATAAAAAAAGAAACCTGTTGACGACCTGGGTGAAAGAAAATCTAAAAATTCTGGATGGAATTGACAGCTCTGAAGAAGAATTAACCCAAAACCCAAACAAAGTCAAACAAAAACTGTGGGAACGAGACTGGATACAGACGACATCCTTGGAAATAGAAGTAAGCTAATAAGAGACCAGCCACCAACAACAAGGAGCATAAATGATCCACCAAACTATCTAAAAAAGTTCCCAAACAAGATATTGAGAAACATGTTCTTGAGATTTCGAATGAACCTCCTGCCAACAAATGAGATCAGAGCGATAAGGAAAATATCGGTGAAAAATGATTGCCGTTTTTGTAAAAAGAAAGACCAAATTGAGACACTTCGGCATCTTTTACTGTCATGTACTAATTTGTCGAACCTGAGAAGCACGCATTTGGGACACATATTCATAGAATCGACAACATGCGGAGAAGAAGACTGGTGGAATAGATTAATAGAGGGTGATAACATTTCACATGTGACTGCAGTCTCCCAATTATTTCTGCACTTGAAACTGCAGGACTGCGAATGAGACTGGACTGAGAGTTAAAGACCAGATTTGAGGTGTACCCATATCCCGGCCTTCTTCCTTCCTTCCTTCCTTCTTTCTTTTTAAGTTAAATTTAAATAAATTACCTTGTTTAATGCTAAGGAATGAAGTGGGAGAATGGAAGACCAGGCTCCCGTCCTTCACCTCTCGCGCTTGGCCTAGAGGGTCACGGCCCAGACACCCGCCGCGAGAAGAGTTTGTCCATTTACCAGACGACCAGGTACCCTGGTACAAGAACATACGGATGTGTCCACCTGCCTGCCCAGCAGCCCGCACTGGCCATGCCGACACCTGCGGCTCGGATCAGCTAGACTAAAAACCACACGTCGTTAGAGGTGCCATGACGACCTAGACAACGGGAAGCACATCTGTACAAATATACACACTTAACATTTCCACACCAATCTACACGAAGAACATACTCAGTGCTCTGACGTAGGCGACAGGCATATTCACGGACGTGCATCTTTATTATTTTTACATAGGCTTTCAGAACGCAGAAACGCAAGACGCATCATGAACTCATCTATAACGCTTGCTCACGCTTCTCTTGAAACCCGTTACCACCATGAGAGGTATAATGGAAACACGATACTGGTCATGGAAATATATGCCATTATAACCCAAAAGCACCTATGCACCAAACAGACTACTTAAGCACCAGGCCCGAGTAGGCCTCAAACAAGAGCTCCCGTGGACATTAACAAAGCAAGAGTCAGGTTGCTGATCCTGCAGAAAGAACCCGGTGGAGCAACCAGCCAAGGTCGCAATGTTGCAAACCCACATCCAAGAACAAATCATCAAAGGCACGATGTTGCAACCTCGCACTCCGCGCCTCAACGATAAAGGCACGCCGACAAATTAAACCAGACGCGCAGTAGAAAAAACAATATTAATTGTGCAGAATTCTGCCTCTTTCACGGTCCCTCCCCACGTGACCAAGCCGAACCTGACGAGATGCCAAAACCCAGGAGAGAAAAGGCGTCTGGGTCCCTCACTACGAGACACAGGCCGATACACTTGAAAGGCTCAATGGACATCTGCTACAGTGGGAGCGGTCAGCTTTCCACCTATGAATAAATCCTCACATTGTCTGCACGTACCCATATTGAAACATTGTTGCAAACACAGGTACACCGAGAGCTGGGAACAACGGTGGTCCCAGGCTGGGAAGCTCACGGATGCACCAATCAGAACATGGGGCTCTTATCTCAGACGTCAGTAATACTAGCCAATCCTCAGGAGTCTTCATGTAACAATTCTTATGTATCTAATTGTAGGGACAACCCAGATATACCACCTGACTACACCTTGTCCACTAATATCATTCTCTATATGTGTACTATACTAACCCTACCACTCGAGCAACCAATTAAGAGTGGCGATAGGTTTTTTGTTTACTTTCTGAAGTGACGCAAGTAGCGCGTCATAATGCAGTAAAAAGGGCCTGCGAGCCCCACGATTGTGTGTGTGTCAGGACGAACGCGTACGCTCCTTGACCCATCCCTGCCGTTTTGTCTAAATAAACAGCAGAGTCACCTTGCTCCTTGTGTGTGTCTCATACTCTATCTCGTCTGGGATATACGGGAGGAGTTGGGGCCTCCCTGCCCGGAGGTCTGCGGACGGCCCGGCCGACCCCGGCAGAATTTCCCCCCGACAAGTTGGAGGCACTGCTGAGATCTGTTTAAGATCAACTTTTATTTTTAGTTTTTCCAGGCACTCCCGTTGCGAGGAGGCCCGGCGGCGCGGCCCCCTCTGCCGTTGCCCCCTTCTGAGGACTACAGGACCATCGCGGAGCTGCGAGAAGACCGGACAGCGCAATCCGGATATTGGCCCTCGGGAGCCGGTTGAGAAGTATCCCGCCCGCGGTCGGCGAGTGTCCAGATGTGGTCCAGACGAGGGGAGGTGGCGAGCCGCTTGGAGGGGTGCACGCAGTCGAGCGGCCCGGCATCGAGAGAACTTGGTGAGCATGACACGCACAACAAGCAATGCGAAATTGTGAGGGAGGGGGAGGAAGTAAATAAGGGAGGAGGGAGGTATTGTACAAATGTGCGGCGAAGGTTTAACTGAGTGTTGCCAATGGAATGAATGGTAGCGAAACGAGTGCGAGAACAGTCGGCTAACGTTACGCGAAAGAGGGGGGCGGGGCACGAAAACATCACGTGCAGCCGCTCGTAAGACACTGATGGCCTAAATTGCGACTACGTGTGAGGGTGGGTGTGTGTGGTTTCCTACGACTTGACATTTATTGATCAATGAGTAGATGAGGTTTCCTATTGTTCGAGCAAGAAACTCGATAGGTAGATGACGTTTCCCTGTGGGCGGTAGCTAGTTACATAGGTGCCCAAAACGGAAGATAATTGGCTGGTTAAGCCCTCCTGTTGAGGGGCGTATCACACGCGAGGCGACGCAGCGTGCGCAGTCCGGTTATATTATTGATGAGATTACCTTGTTCCAGGAGAGACAGGAAGACAGCTGTAGGGTTAGCGGGGTAGATTGCAAGTGTATTTTGAACTAAAAGAACATAACAAGAATATACCAGTAGCTCGAAGAAATAGGTGACGTCACCAATAGGGTTTTAATAGGCTATCGCGTGCATAAGGAACTTTGGGTTGAGAGTGGTGAGGAAGAGAAAGATGATAAGGGAGCAGACACGGAGATAACGGATAGACTAGAGGATCGGAAAAGGAGAAGGGGAAAGGGGCGTGGTTGCGCACGGAGAACGCCGGCCACGGCAAATGTAAAAGGGGGAGAGAACGGAGAAACAGGACGACTGTATAAGATTGTCGTAAGGGGTACGCAGCCGCAGGGGGCTGCGTGCGCTTCGGCCGCAGGGGGCCGTAGGGGAAGGAATATAATATAACATCATATTTATTATTATTGCATAATCTGTCAAGGGATTGTCGTAAGTCCCCACACTTGCGGGGCAAGGTAAGCAATACGAGGTTGTATATTGTAAACTGCTGGTAAAGAGAAGGGTAACAAGGGGAGGGCAACTATGTCATACGGGAGAGGGTCGGGAGGGTGGGGGAACACCCTCACTACCCCATTACAACACATATGCACCACACTGCCACCACATAGGGAGAAATTAATTAAGTACAGCATAGAGTGGACCCAGGGGATGGACAACAAAATGTTAACACCATGGCCGCCTAATGGTAGTTTCGATCCATATGCCCAACATTCACTACTAAACCACCTGCACAATACATACAAGGGGAAGAAGTTGGCAAACCATGTGGAGGTGTTTAACTTATGGAGGATGTTCCAGGGGTCCCGACCAGGACCAAATGGAATGTTTACTATGGGGGAAACACCGGAAGAAAAGGAGGTTAAGAAAGAAGGAACGGATGGGGAAAAGGGGTGCGAAAGCACAAAGAATACGGGGAACGGAGGACAGGGAGGAGAAAAGATTGATAAATTAAACGACATAAAAAAGGAACGGAACAATGAGACACCCATAACACCGGGAGTGAAAACAGAGGGAGGAGGGTTGTACCCTTTAAGAGAATTAGGAGAAATAGAAGGACAGTTCAGGGCGGCTGAAGGATACTCGAACCCGGCATACAGCCCTCCACCATATGTGGCTCATAGGAAGATACCAATGGGGGAAGAAAGGATTGGAGAAGAGCAGACTGTAGAGATAGGAAACGATGAGTGGGTAGCTGCACAGATATTATTGAAATTACGAGGCTCACTAACTGGAGAAGAAAGGGAGGCGGTAAGGAGAACAGACGAGGATAGTGCCAGAGAGAGTGAAATGAGGGGAGAGGAGCTACTATGGCAGAAGGAAGAGATTTTGGAGGAAAAATTAGCAAAACTAAGGGATGAGCAGAATGAATTGATCAAACAACTCGAGAGGGAGGAAAGAGAGAGAGTGAGGAAAAGGAAAGAAGGTAAGAACGAATTGGAAAAATTAAGGGAACGAAATGAGGAGCAAAAGAGAGAAGCTGAAAGGGTGAAAGCAGCAGCAGATAGGGTATCAAGAGTAGTGCTGAGGGAGAAGAAGAAGGAAGAAGAAGAAAAGGAAAAGGAAATGGAAATATGGAGGAGGAGGGTACTATCAGAGACAGCTAAGAAATATGAAGAGGGGAAGGTAATAGAGAGCATAGTAGAACGAGAAAGGGTGAAATGGGAAAGGAAGAAAGAGGATGAAAGAATATTGGAACAGATGAGCAACGAAGTAATGGAGGAATTGAAAAGGAAAAGGGAGGAAAATAGTAGGGAAATGGAGGAGAGAAGTGAAGGGGGAAGAGAAGGGAGGAGTAGGGAGAGTGAAAGATGGGGAGATGTATATAAAAGTAGAGAGGTAGCAACAACATCAGCACTAGGGGGAACAGTTGGTAACAACGAAAGGGGAGAAAGAGACTTAATAGACTTAAAAACAGTAACAATAAAAGGAAAAAAGGCAGAGTGGGGGGTGCCATTTATGAATGACTTTTGCAGTGAGGAGGAAGAAGGAGTGGATGGAAGAAAGAGTGAAAGGGAAAGCTTAGATAAGCTATACCTCACTAGAACAAACATAGATTCGCCCTGGATGAGTAGAAGATGGGAGGAGCTGGAGAGAAGTAAGGAGGGAGTGAAAAGAATAGGGGAAACACAAACCCATGAAACCACGCCACCCACATCTCCATCACGCCCTCCCACGGCACACCATACATGTTCAACCACCGCACGCTCACTGCACAGAATAAAGCTCGCGCCCTTCATGAACGAAATTACACCTTATGCATGTCGGCTTAGGGACCTCCCTAGTCGCAGGCAAGACAGACAAATAGACATACCCATATTGAACACAGGAAATGACGAAAAAAAGGGAAAGGCAGAAGAGGGAGGTAGGAGCAGAGGTAGTAAGGATGAATTTGAAGTAGTAAAGGAAACGGGGGAAGAGGAGGGGTGTGAAGACTCAATATTATGGAGCGTAAAGGGTGACACAAGACAGAATTTAATGCCACTGTTGGAGAGAGGAGGGGTTAGACCACAGTATGTACCTTGGAAACATACGGATAAAGAAAATATAAAATGTAGGCTCCCATCACTAAGTGGAGGTGCGGGTAAGTGGATATATGAAATGGAAAAACACACCGCAGGACAGAAACTAGCAGTAGGAGATGTGAAGGGCCTGTTAATATCAATATTAGGGGATAGAGCGGATGACATTTGGAAAAGAGCGGGATTCCATGGGGTAACAATAACGAACACATCGCATGATGGGGCACCATTTGCAAACTGTAGACATGCGCTATGGCAGGCACTGAGAGTGCAGTACCCAGACACATCAGACATAGGAGCCATTACTTCCCGTAAGATGGGTGAAAATGAGGACCCTGTTGATTATATCCAGGATATTCAAGAGAAGTGGCGCATGGAAACTAGAGAACAATGGGACAAAACACCAGCCATATTTTATCATATACTAGTACAAGGGCTCCCAGAAGGGGTTCAGAAACAACTAAAGAAAGTAGTGGGGATGGAAGCAAAACCATGGCCAGAAATACAACTGACTATAGTACATCACTGCAGGACATGGCAAGGAAAAATGAAACAAAAGGAAGAGGATAGGAAAACAGAAGAGGCCAAACTAGTACAGAAAAAACTTACTAAATACACAATGGAAGGGGCACTAATAACTACGCCCACACCAATGGCCCAAAGCCCAACGCAAGTAGTGGCTGCACAAGATCCCGCCCAAATAGCGCCTCCACAAGGTGTATTACAGCAAGTGCCGCCTCTGCAATTACACGCACCAAACATGGGAGGAGGGTACCCAATGCAAGGAACTGGGTATTATAGTTATAACAGAGGGAGAGGAGGGTTTATGAGGGGGAGAGGATACGGATATAATACCCAACAACAGGCTGGGGGACTTAGAAATTACTACCCCACAGGGCAACCCGTATACCAGGACAACACAGGGAGCTTCCCATGGCAAAGCAGGGAACCACCCGTGTGTTGGAGCTGCGGACTATTAGGACACATGTCACGTACATGTAGGGTCAGGCCAGGAACACCAGCATGGAATGAACAAGCACAACCTAGGACCTCACAAGAACAGCAGGGCATACAACAACAGCAGATGTCACAAAAACGGAGTGACCCACAACAACAAACAACACAACAGCCACAAACCTATTCACTGCCACAACAACAAATAACACAGCAACTGCCACCGCCACAACAACAAGTAGCGTTAATACAACCACCACCCCAAACTCAACAAACGCAATTGGGTAGGGTGACGGTGTTGGGACACAACCCTTACACAGGGAATGGCCAATCATTGTACCCCCAATAGGTCAGCCCACAGACGGCCTTGGTGTGTCCCATCCTGTCAGTAACACCTAATAGTGCGGAGGAACCACGCATAGAGGTAACGATAGGTGACAAAAAATTATCATTTCTTGTTGACACCGGGGCAACCCGGTCTTGCATAAGGGAAGGTAAATTTAAGATGTCAGGCGAAGCCATGAACACCCAAGGATTTTCTGGGGCTAAAGGGTTGGTTCCATTTACTGATAACGTTCCCTTATCTATTGGAGATTATGATCTGTCAGTTCCACTTTTGTATTATAGTGCCTCACCAGTAAATATACTGGGGAGAGACATAATGAACAGGTTGAATATGACGATCTCCTTTACAGAGGATGGCATAATTTGCTCTACTCCAGGGATTAACATGCTCGCAGCACGACAGATTTTGCAAGCATACTGTGGACAGACAGCGATTAGGGCGGAGCCAGTAGATGGCGAGCTATTCCAGTATGGCACAGACATGGCATTTGCATGGATGCCAGGGATAGAAGGGAAAATATGGAGGAGGCCAGCAGCCTATCTGTTCCGACCAGAAACACCAGTTAATGAACTGGAAGGGAAGGTGTTTGTAATGGACATTGAGAGCATTATTGCAACAGCTGATTATGTTGCTGTGCACGCCCAAGATAAAGAAGGGAGAGCATGGAGGGCGGTGATAGCACTAGCAGAAGGATGTAGGCTGACCCAGGTGTCAGATGAAGAGCTGTTCTCAGAAGAAAAGGAAGAAGATGAAATGGTGTTCATGATGAGTGTAGAAATATGGCTAAGAGTGGCTCACAAACAAGTAGCACAGAAAATTGCAATGGCACTTGAGGCACCCGCAGGCACCCCAGTCCCATTTTTTAAGGAGGATATGTCAAAGGTGCCCAAATCATTATGGACTATTAGCCCTTATGACGTGGGATGTATAAAAAGCATAGGGGGTGTAAGGATAAAATTGAAAAAAGGTGCAATACTACCAAGAGTAAAACAGTACCCATTGTCAAAAGAGGCAGATGAAGGCATATATGAAACCATAACGGCCCTTATAAACAATGGCATATTGGTCCCCTCAGAATCACCATGTAACACAGCTGTGTACCCAGTGCGCAAGGCTAAAGGGGGGTCTTGGCGCTTCATACAGGACCTCAGACCCTTGAACAACATAGTAGAAGCAGAGTATCCAGTAACAGCAAACCCGGCCACAATATTGTGTGGCATTCCAGCGGAAGCATCACGATTTACAGTGATTGACCTTAAAAATGCTTTTTTCTCAATACCATTACACCCAGACTCACAAGATTTGACAAGCTTCACTTACCAAAATACAAAGTGGAAACATACCAGATTACCACAGGGGTATTGTGAATCACCCTCAATTTTCAATAGAGTAATACAGATGGATTTGGGTAACGTTGAGGTGGAAAGCACAGTGTTACAGTATGTGGATGACATAATAATTTGCAGTACAAACGAAAGTAAATGTAGAGAGGACTCCTTAAAGATGTTGACAGTATTGGCTGAAAAGGGGTACAAGGTAGACATGGAAAAGATACAATACTGTCAGGAACAGGTACTTTACATTGGCCAACTGATATCCCAACATGGAAGAAGGATTGCACCACAAAGAGCACAGGCCATCTCAAGCACTCCCGTGCCACAGACTGTGAGAGAACTGCAGCAATTTCTGGGGCTGTGCAACTACTGTAGAGCATGGGTATTTGATTACAGCTCGTACATAGGACCCCTGCTTGAGGGTTTGAAGGAAGCAAATAAAGGGGAGAAAAAGTTGGGATAGACTATGGAAATGAGGGAGGCATTTGACGAATTGAAAGACGCGATATCAACTGCTCCAGTACTGGCATCCCCAGACTATGAGCGACGCTTTTTTATATTTTCACATTGCGACTCAGCAGTGATGAAGGCAGTATTGGCACAAAAAACGAGCATGGGATATAAACCAGTAGCATTTTACAGCGGACACTTAGACCCTGTGATGTTAGGCCACTTTCCTTGTGAACAAGGTCTCGCTGCAGCTGCCTTTGCAGTAGAAAAAGCATCAGCAATAACTATGGGGTGTCCAACTACACTGTTTGTGGAACATGCACTATTTGCGATATTGAACAAACCTAAGTCCACACTAACGACACAGAGGGCATCAGGTTATGAGATTATTTTGTCTAAGGCTGAACTAGCAATTGTTAGATGTAGCACGGTTAACCCTGCAAGGTTCCTAGCAGAAGTAATTGAAGAGGGAGATTACGCCCACGACTGCACCCAAATAACTAAAATGTACTCATGTACTAGAAAAGTTGAAGAAAACGCACTAGAGGGAGGTGAGCTTTTGTTTATTGATGGGTCATCAACTATTGATCAAGGAGATGGGATACGGAGAACTGGGGCAGCAGTAGTAAAAATGATGGAGGCGCCGGTGTGTGTGGCTATGAAGTGTGTACAATTACCACAGCACTACTCTGCTCAAGCCGCGGAACTGGTTGCACTAATATTGGCATTAAAGGAAAGTTTTAATAAAAGAGTAACCATATATTCCGACAGTGCATATGTTACATCCACTGTCCACTCAGGGTTATCAAAATGGAGAAGAAGAGGGTTTAGGAGAGCTGATGGCACTCCAGTACAACATGCCCTATTGTTGGCTGAACTAATTGAAGTAATAAACGACCCCCAAGAACTAGCCCTAGTAAAGTGCACCGCACACACCAATGGAGAAGACTACGTATCAAAAGGGAATGCAGCAGCAGACGCACATGCGAAATATGCTGCATACTTTGGTGAGATATGGAACCCCACAGACTCACAGAGAGGGAGAGGGAGGGGAATAGCTAGGGAGATGTTAATAAAAGAAGGGTACACCCATCTCCCAGCCACACAGATTATGGAACTACAAGCGGCTGCACCAATGGCCGAAAAAGAAGTATGGGTAAAAAGAGGATGTACAATGTCCCCAACCGACGCACTATGGCGCCAGGGTGGCACGGGGAAAGTTGTAATACCGTTGGCACTGTTAAATACCGCCCTGAGCCAATTACATCACCCTGCCCATACAGGCAAGGAAATAATCGCAGCACGAATTAGAGAAGATTGGTTTTGTCCTGAGTTAAACTCTCATGTGTCAAATTTTATCAGCAATTGCCTCACATGTCAACAGTTTACGGCCGGTCATACTCTAAAAGTGATAAGAGGTACCATACCCCGGCCAGAAGGACCTTTTCGGCACCTTCACATTGACTATGTTGATATGATCAACATATGTCAAGGTAATAGGTATATGATTGTAGTAGTATGCCCATTTTCTAGGTGGATTGAAGCAGGGCCCTGTTCACACCCTGATGCGTTTAGAGCAGCCAAATTCATAGTAAGGGAGGTCTTCCCCAGGTGGGGAGTGTGCGAGGTGTTAAGATCAGACAACGGCCCACATTTCGCAAACGAAATGTTCCAACATATCACGTCCCTGCTGAACATTAAACACAAATTTGCATGTGCATACCACCCACAGGCTAATGGCGTATGTGAACGCCTGAATGGCTTATTGAAGGAGGCAATTGCAAAAATACAACAAACAACAAAGAAAAGTTGGTTGTATTGCCTTCCGTTAGCTTTATTTGAACTTAGAAATAGGCCAGGGTCCGACCACCACCTCACCCCTCACGAAGTGGTTACTGGACGTCAAATGCGCCTTCCCCTAACCCCAACGTCAAGGGCATTCACCGACCACGAAAGTTCAGCGAGTGTGTTAGGTGATGAAATGTATCAATATGTGTCTTCTTTGATTACTAGTGTCGTGTTTGTGTCTCAACAGCTCGAGCGCACACGGGGCGGGTCTACCAGCAATCAAGAAAAAGGCGCAAGTACAGAATTGGGAAAGGAGAACTTGTGCAAACTTGCCAAAGGTGACCACGTGCTACTTCGCAATTTCAATAGAAAGTGGAACGAGAAGAGGTTCACTGGCCCCCATCTGGTAGAGGACGTATCAACAAGAGCAGTAAAACTAAAGGATAAGCGTGCCTGGAACCACCTACATGACGTAAAGATCTACAAACTGCAGACCCGCCCCAGCGCCAACGACAGGTCCATTGGAAGAACAGCAACAACATCCCCAACAGCGGAAGAAAGTTCCACCACAGACAACGACCCAATTGTTCCCTCGGAGACAATAACTGACAAAGAAGGGGGTGATCCCCATACTGCCCACCCCATGGTCACACGCTCAAAGAGTAAAAATACTTCCGCCATCTGAGCGCAAACCCCCCCCCCATTGACTGCTAAGTACAGTTGTAACTAAAACTGAAGGACATTGTTTGCACCAATACACATGTAAACACGTGAATGTTCTCTTTTTTCTCTCGCACATACAGGAACTGCGTAATATTGTATTGTTAAGAAAAAGCTAATTAACAAGTTCAGTGTACAGGCGTAGATGGTACTCCCAGACGATAACTACCCAGAAGAATTGTCACACCAATTTGTATACGAAATAAAAAGGCCAACATACCTAAAAAGGAGAAGGGTACGTGTCTACTACACAGCCTTCCTCCTGGCCATAGAATATTACATGCCCCACCTCCGCCCATACTTGCCGGTCCTAAGAGACCGATCACTTAGAGTAGCGTGGGAGCAGCTCTTCGCCTGGGCACTGAATGACTACTTGATAGGGAGAGCTTAAAGGAAACAAAACTAACATTTAATAACGAGCACTTTTGAGAATTTTTAGGCGGGCAACTTTAACATCGCAAGAATACGCTGCCAGGACTGCAGCAAGGTAAGAGCAAAATGCCGGTGAGATTAGCATATGTAATAAAAATAATAGGGATTTTTATGATCACCGGGTTCTTGGCTGCCTCTGTCTGGCAGTACAGCTATGCTATCGATTTTATTGCTGCACCCAAACCTAATATACCCCCGGTCCCTGCTGCAACAGGTGTTACGTTAGGTGGTAATAGTAACATTGCACCCAAGCAAAATAGAGTTAAACGCAGCACATACTCAGACAATAAAGGTATTGATAATTATGTACAAGATTCAGCACACGTCGCAAACAACATATGGTACCAGCACATGACCCGCATTGGTAAGCAGACAACCGAGGATAGCTGTTACGTTTGCTCATTAATACCATACGCCATGAGCGCTTCACGAACATTTGTTGCCACAGAAATAGATGAAAAAACAGCACAGTGCATAATATATTTGGCCCTGTTCCAAACGAAAGGAAGATTTCAAGGAACAGTAGTGCACATGACATGGAAAACACGAGACTCATACCCATATGAAAACAACTTTCTCAAGACCTATCTGAGTTATCACAAGACCAGTTTACATGCTGAAGCATTCAGGTACATAACAAGTGGCCCTGCAAAAGGAGAAACAAAGAAGGTAACACTGCAGTATCTACCATGTGATTGGTACGCCACTGAAGTTCCGGGTAAACAAGGATGCTGGGAGAGGCCGCTACTGACGATAACGGGAAAGGTGTATCTGGGCAACAGCTGGGAGATAGGAGTGATTGGCAGCAACATGGTAACAAAAGAAACTATCTCAACTATCGAGACACACAATCATCGATGTTGGACGACGTGGATCAAGTATGTACCAATGCTCACGTGGGTAGAAGAAGATGAAGACCCAATAACTATACTACCATTGACTGCGCCCAAAGTATGCTACCAGCATAAAGGAGAGGTGGACGTAGGATATAACACCAATTGTGCAAGCGTGATGGAGTTACCTGAGGGGGGAGCGGGAACAGCAGTAATAATGGACCATTATTGGGCCTGCGGAGAAAAGGCATATCATACACTGCCTCCCCTGTGGAATGGTGTGTGCACAATGGTACACGTCAATGTACCATCACTAGTGGTACCTAAGAAGAATGTCGATGTGGCGAAATTTCCTAAAATGGATGAGGGGGATAGGAGAAGAAAGAGATCTGCACCACTTCAGAAGGAGCAAGAGAACAGGACCAACAGCAATGATACTGTCCTAAATAGGAGAAAAAGACAAGGAGAGCCACTGACAGGAAATTACCTGTGGGGAAGGTCGGAAACGGAACTAACATCAATACCGCCAGAACACAGACTATTCAGCAGAGCAGCAATGTTCTTCTCCTCAATAATACATCCGGGACTGCAGGCATACGCAAACGCAAAATGGCTCCAAATAACCAGATGGGAACTAATGATGACCATCAATTCAACAGTAAATGGGTTCAACGCAATTAAAGAGGAGCTGCGAGCTGTAAGGATGGTAGCACTCCAGAACAGATATGTATTGGACCTTCTCACAGCAATGGAAGGAGGAGTTTGTGCAAAGATAGGACAATCTTGCTGCACGTTCATACCTGCCAACGATGCTGACAATGGTACACTGACAGAAGCAGTTTCACAATTGGCCCAGATGCACTCCAAAATGATGGATGAAAGTAACGGTGTAGACAAGGATAAGAGCTGGTTTTCACTATTATGGTCATGGATGCCATCTTGGCTGTCAGATGGACTGAAAATAATAGTGGGGTGTACTATTTTGGCTGGAGCTACCCTGATCATAATTAGATTTTGGAAGGCCCGGAAGGCACGCACGACTGACGAGTTGCTGGAAATGGTGGGAATTCACCCCTTAATGCCAGCAGATGACGGCCAGCATACAGGTGTGATAATACAAGAAAGGGAGAAGTTGCGCACCCAAATCATCACCAATCATCTAGACCCACCATCAGTGAAGATCGAGAACCCAAGGAACCCCAGGAGCTACATAGGAAGATGGGTATACTGTACTCCTGGAGGAACATGTGAATATATGTATTGGTCATTTGAAGATCATGTAAACCATTATGGACATCTCGGAGGGATAACTAAGATATGGAGGGTAAGAGGAGATAACGAGAAGGATATGTTTGTGGTCGACAAGTCGACCAGAGGGGGGACTGAAGTGGGAGAATGGAAGACCAGGCTCCCGTCCTTCACCTCTCGCGCTTGGCCTAGAGGGTCACGGCCCAGACACCCGCCGCGAGAAGAGTTTGTCCATTTACCAGACGACCAGGTACCCTGGTACAAGAACATACGGATGTGTCCACCTGCCTGCCCAGCAGCCCGCACTGGCCATGCCGACACCTGCGGCTCGGATCAGCTAGACTAAAAACCACACGTCGTTAGAGGTGCCATGACGACCTAGACAACGGGAAGCACATCTGTACAAATATACACACTTAACATTTCCACACCAATCTACACGAAGAACATACTCAGTGCTCTGACGTAGGCGACAGGCATATTCACGGACGTGCATCTTTATTATTTTTACATAGGCTTTCAGAACGCAGAAACGCAAGACGCATCATGAACTCATCTATAACGCTTGCTCACGCTTCTCTTGAAACCCGTTACCACCATGAGAGGTATAATGGAAACACGATACTGGTCATGGAAATATATGCCATTATAACCCAAAAGCACCTATGCACCAAACAGACTACTTAAGCACCAGGCCCGAGTAGGCCTCAAACAAGAGCTCCCGTGGACATTAACAAAGCAAGAGTCAGGTTGCTGATCCTGCAGAAAGAACCCGGTGGAGCAACCAGCCAAGGTCGCAATGTTGCAAACCCACATCCAAGAACAAATCATCAAAGGCACGATGTTGCAACCTCGCACTCCGCGCCTCAACGATAAAGGCACGCCGACAAATTAAACCAGACGCGCAGTAGAAAAAACAATATTAATTGTGCAGAATTCTGCCTCTTTCACGGTCCCTCCCCACGTGACCAAGCCGAACCTGACGAGATGCCAAAACCCAGGAGAGAAAAGGCGTCTGGGTCCCTCACTACGAGACACAGGCCGATACACTTGAAAGGCTCAATGGACATCTGCTACAGTGGGAGCGGTCAGATTTCCACCTATGAATAAATCCTCACATTGTCTGCACGTACCCATATTGAAACATTGTTGCAAACACAGGTACACCGAGAGCTGGGAACAACGGTGGTCCCAGGCTGGGAAGCTCACGGATGCACCAATCAGAACATGGGGCTCTTATCTCAGACGTCAGTAATACTAGCCAATCCTCAGGAGTCTTCATGTAACAATTCTTATGTATCTAATTGTAGGGACAACCCAGATATACCACCTGACTACACCTTGTCCACTAATATCATTCTCTATATGTGTACTATACTAACCCTACCACTCGAGCAACCAATTAAGAGTGGCGATAGGTTTTTTGTTAACTTTCTGAAGTGACGCAAGTAGCGCGTCATAATGCAGTAAAAAGGGCCTGCGAGCCCCACGATTGTGTGTGTGTCAGGACGAACGCGTACGCTCCTTGACCCATCCCTGCCGTTTTGTCTAAATAAACAGCAGAGTCACCTTGCTCCTTGTGTGTGTCTCATACTCTATCTCGTCTGGGATATACGGGAGGAGTTGGGGCCTCCCTGCCCGGAGGTCTGCGGACGGCCCGGCCGACCCCGGCAGAATTTCCCCCCGACAGGAACTTTAAGTCGGATTGGACATATGATAAGATGAGAAAAGGATACAACAAAGCTTATTTCCTTGTAAAAATGTCTTGTAAATTGAATCAAGTATATAAAAAAAATAAAAAAATAAAAAAAATCCACTGCTATCACTTCTTCAGCTTTCAGTTAAAAAGATCTCCTTCCAGTTTCAGCCAGGAAAACAGCACCAATGGTAATCCTGGATGTCTTATTTCCTAGATTAATTGCCACAGTTCAAAGCTTAGGTAAACAATGACATCAGCAGTAGATTTGGTATAATTGTCAGGATGCTTCTCTTGGGGTTGTTGCTTTCCTCTGGACACCCACCCTTATACTACTGTTACTGTGCAAACAGTCTCCTTTTTTCCACAGTGTGCTACTACTTCAACCAACTTCGATGTGACATCCAGTGACCGCTTATACATTACCACAGTTCAGGTACTTCTGCTTCTTCTTCTTCTACAACTTTATACTTTACAATTATTAGGCATTTACAAGACAAGACACTTAAACCTCTACAGGTAGGCAAGGCACTCTTCTTTCCTATACTCCATGAAAAGGGCAGCCTCTTAGCCTCTTCTGTCTCGCGTGGCTGCCACAAGTGTAGCCTGCTTCTGCACCAAGACTGGCTTTCTCTCAACTTCTTAGCTGGTAACAGTTACCGGCAAGGCTTGTTGAGTGAACCTGAACTCCAAGCTTCACTCACCGGCTCCAGGGACTCTACGGTTGCGGGCTGCTTCACTTTCCCAACTTCTTCAACTGCTACTACTAGTTCGGGCACACTTGGGACCCACACCCTTCTGCAGCACGGGTGCCTCCAGGCCGGCCACATCAATTGGGAGTCTCCTCTACTCCTGAGTCCCACGGCTTGCGTTCTGCTATGCATCTCAGGCTTCAGCACGGTCAAGGCTCTGCAATCACAGCCACTCTGCACACTGGCCTCAGTGCAGCCATGGCAATGTAGGGTTTGAGACCCTAGGGCCCTCTCAGAACTTTCATGTGAAATCTGCAGTTTCCACATGCCAGTGTCCTTTCTGTGATCACACTTCCTCGTCAATTGCCAGCCTCATGCTCTTCTAATACTGCTAATACTGCCAGTCTTCCAACTCCTTTTCAAACTACTTCCTTCTCCTCTCTCCTGCTCCAGCCTTTTTTGCCTCATGGGTTTGTCAATTGGCTTCAGGTGTGAGCCATTGGTTTCAATTGCCTGACGCTGGCAAAGGCTGTTAGGCCTAATTGCCTGACTACTACATCGACATGCTTCTTCAGCCCTCTTCTTCCTCTCAGTCCCTACAGGATTCTGGGACATGTAGTTTACTTCGTCAAAGTCATGTGTTTCTACTTCATGAGTATTTGTAAGGGTAGATGTAATTCCCTTTGTAATTATAACAGAGGGGCTGTAGGTTTTAACTTTGCTAGAGGAAAATGATTTAGAGAAGACATTTCCACCATTCCTTGTAGTGTAACTTTGGCATTGAGGAGGGAATTTGATTTTAGGAATCAAATGAATACTTTCCTTTGGTATAATATGCTTTGGTGTTACAACCTTGGGGTTTACCACCTTAGATTCCATAGGAGGTTGAGAGCTATTAAAATGACAGTGAGCCATAACCTCTTCTGGTACAGTGGTAAGAGACTCCCTATTAGAGGAAAAACACCATGCCCCATCCCACGGAATCTCATCAGTACCCTGAGCCTTGTCTCCACCAATGTGATCCTCCCGCAGTACACCACCCCAAGGGTTGGGATCAGGAAGCATCCATCTTCCTCTGGCCACCTGGGAGGAGACCTTAGGCAGGGTTTCATTGAGGGTTCTGCAGAATTCCTCACAAATATCAACAACAGGCTGACACATGATGATGCTTTAGATGGGTGTATTGTGGTTAACAAATTTGGGACAAATGAAAGGTTCTTAAGTCCACATACCAAATAAACACATGCACCTTCATCAAAGTATTACAAATTATAATCCTGCAATCAAAAACACCCTTGCACTACACATTTGTCATATAAACGCTTACAGATGTCACAGATGGCCTTAAGCATACACCAACTCCCAAGGACATTGCAGGGGATTTTTTGACAAGTCACAAATGGGCTCTAAGTGATGTGCCCCTCTAACTTGTCTAGATATAGTGAGTCCCTCAATAACCCAGGTGTCTCTGCTCCCCAGGGCAGTTTTATTGATTATTGTCACCTAATGTCTAATTTGTGTCTAATCAGGTGGTGAGGGCCTAAAGGCAAACGCCTTATCTACATAACTCCCATAGGGACATACTCAGTGCGACTTACTCTATTCTCCCATTTTAGTTCTATAAATTGAGGTGGGGGAATTCCAGACACTCAAGCCCCAGTCAGTCTTTACCTTCCTTGCCCTGATGTTCCTCTCACTATATCTCTATATCGCTCTACCTTTCCTCTTCCTACTCTCCTCTCTACTACTCTACCCATCATCTCTCATTCCTCCCCCTTACACTTCCTCTTCTACCCAACATTCTTCGTTCTACCTACCAACATACCTCCACCATCCTATCTTACTCCCTACAGTTCTCTCCTCACACGACTACTATTCACGTGTCTCCCCACTACTATACTTTACCCCTCTACAACCCAACTACTCTCACCTCTCCCCACTACTGCTACTCACCCCTCTTTACACCAGTTCTACTCTGCATCCACACCACTGCAAGTCTCACATCCACACTACTACTAAACAACACCACCTCCTCAGTCACCATCCTTTCACACTGTAAGTCACCATTTCACTCACTCATTAATCTGCCACTACCACTTTCACTCAAACACCTTACATGCACATTCACATCACAGTACCACTTTCACCAACCAATACCTCACCTTCGCTGCAAAATGCCTCCACAGTCATTTATGCCATCCTTTCTCCTGCTGGTCTCTTGGTCTGCCCCCTCCTCCTCTTCTGAACTTACCCGAAAAATCACATTTTCCAGTTCCTGCTTGTATCATCTTCAGTGCACCCTTGACCTTTGAACCGCTACTTCAAACCACCAGCATCTTCATTACCGATCTTCATTGACTGTCGACCAAACCCAAGGGATCATTTGAACTGTGACTTTCAAATGCTGCAACAGAGCCACTCCATGCTAACTGTGTATCCAGTTAGCCTCTTCGCCATCATTCCCACTGTCAAACTGACCCCGTAAGCCTTCACATTCTGCACCTCTCCAACCACTGCCTTTGAACAACAGGAGTTCCTGTTTGGCCTCTACTTTCCGTCTACAATAACAAGTCTGCTATACCATAACCACTGAACTGCACGTTCAAATCATTCATCGCGGAATGGTACAAGCTAAGTGATTTGTTGCCTCTGCTTGAATTACAAGCTCTTTAATACATGTGTCAACTTTATGTCGACTTTGAACCCCTACTCGACCAACCCACATCTTTGTGGCTGATCTTCATCGCCAGTCAAACCGACCATGGTGGACTATTGAGCCCTGATCCACAAATGCTGCATGACACTGATTGAACCGGACATCTAATCTCCAGAGTCTTCGAATTAACCGTTGAAACAACCCTAATTGCATTCACGATCAACAGTGCCTCAAATGCTTCCTCAAATTGATCCAGTAAGAATTGTGCATCCAATCACAAACATCTTCGCAGTCTACCAACCCTGGTGGCCCATATGATATTCACTTTTTCACATATTGCATTTGAAACAAAACAAGCTCTGGTTCGACTTTTGCTCACCAGAGCGTCTGTCTAGAACAACACAAGTGCTGCACGAGAACCCTGTCGAAACAAACAAACAGTATTAAGAAACCTGGTTCAATGCCTTTGAAACATCACAAACCAGAGAAGACATTATTGACTGCCAATTACAACTTCGTCCAACCGTGGGCCCCAGAGATTTTAGGTCTGGCTAGGTCATCATTAATCTATTTCTGCACCAGAACATACCCTTGAAACATATATGGCAAACATTGTGGTTTTTACTTGCCTTTAACATCTTCTTCGTGACTCAAAGTGCTACATCTTTCAATCCGTACATATTCTGTTTTCTTCCCTCAGGGGTGGGTTTTTGTTTATTGTTTTCTATTTAGTTATTTTTTCAGATGGTGTGTTTCTCTAAAGTATATCTGTTTTTATATAGAACTGAAATGTGGCATTCCCTTTATTATGGATTGTTATACTCTGCTGTTTGAGTTGCTACTGAATCACATTCACACCCCTCATGAGAGTATAGCCTTCCCTCGGCCACATTACCACAAAAGTCTTGGATTGTAGCAATTTGAGGGCGGAATAAGTGCTTTGACCACTAATCACCTTATTACACCTGCAGGACAGAAGTCATGTGTTGCACCAAGTTTGCAGATTAGCCTAAGAGAGGGAAACTTTGAAAAGAACGAAGGAGAAGCATAAACCCTAAGATACTTATGTCATTAGAGCTCGGTTCCCACGCATTCCGATAGTGCAAAGAGAAGAAAACATGCTCTAATATATGTTTAAATCACCTTTATTCAGATCAGTGTTTTTGAGAAAGGTGTTATTCAAATGCTATTATAACATGCTACCTTGGGTCTGTTTGGTCCAATCGTGTTACCATCGCCTGGTTGTGTTGATGCCTTAAAGTGCCTACAGATGATTGTGCATTTCTTGCTGAACGTACACCAGATAGATCGATTAATAAACTCCTCCCAGCTGGTTATGCTGGCCCGTATGCCTTGTGAGTCGCTAGTCTGTGCCACGCCACTGAGAATTCCTGCTAATGTGGCTACTGCCTTAAAATAGACAACTCTACCATGATCACTATGCTTGCATTTCAACAAGACCTGGCTTTGGCTTCTGAAACAGAGAGGACCATGATCCACTTACATCCAATCCCCATTGTAAATCAAGGTGGACTCTAATAAATATTTAATTGCATTTGCTTCGCTCTAGATTCATATAATGTCTAATTAAGATGAATCATGAATATAAACTGCCTTTTTAATAATCATCACTCAATTTCAGGCCGAGTTAAATGTCTTTTGTAGGGCCTTTTTCTGTTACATTTGACCACTTAAATATTAATATTCAATTTGAAACACGGCCTAAACAAGTCACTAATTAAAAATGCCTTGGAGAACTAAGGCCACTCAAGATGCACCTCTGTGATATTTGAAAGCTTCAACACACATTTCCTATGTATGGATCTCAAGCTTACTCTGTTCTAAATTCATTCATCTAATGATCACATATAGAAGACTATATGTAAATATTGGGGTGGACTTAAAAGGACTAATCCATGTGTACTGTATTGCAAGAGCACTTTGCACAAGAACTTCTTTGCCTTCAGGTTTCACATCACATGTGCCTGTTCGACCAGGGGACATGTGAGGTAAAGGAAGAACTAGCTGTGCCCGCACAGGACCACGGGCGAGCCCCTCCGTGCATGATCAAGCATCAGGGACATTCATTATAGGCGCTTTTGCAGTGATGAGCCTGGGCCTAATTCGCATAATGTTTCCAATGGGGTTGTGCCTTTGTAAAACGCTTCTGTGAATTAGACCCTCCAAGAATACATCACTGAAAATGCAGCTCTGACCTTTGCGTCCACGTGCAGGAGGTGGAAATGTAGAAACCAAAAATAGAAATTCTCATGTAAAGCCATGAACATTTCTATTTTGGGCAGATGGAAGCTGGCAAGGGCCTTGTTAGATCCCTGGCATCATTGCTTTGTCACGCGCACCCGGCCCGCAACATAGAAGACCAGGCGCAGTGAAGAGTCACCGATGACTATGCATTCCATCGTGAAGTGGGGGCACCATATTCTGGGACACAGCTTCCCACCCCTTGGATATACTGTGTGCGAACCAACCAAAATGCAGAACTAAAGTGGTTTGCCTGCGTCCGTGCATGCGGGGCGTATGCAAGTGGACAAAGCCTTTTGTGAATCTGTCCCATTATGTCAAAGAATAAATTAAGAAACTGAATTGATTGGCCGCTATATGGTTAGAACAACCTTATATCCGATATTCCTAGCACGCTTACCGAAAGATATGTTGTGTGTGAAGGCCGTCAATCGCAACCATGAAAACACATTAGTCCGTGGAAATTACAAAGTGTACATCAGAGGAGCCAAACATATTTAGACCACATGATCAACTAGCCACCTCAAACAACTTATCATGCCCATTCAGCGTTAGAAGTGCACCAAAAAAAGTAGTGGATCTATGACCCTAGCCGGACAAAGCGAGCAGGAAGGGAGCAGCGTGCAATGTATGTTTCAAGGGTTGCAGCCATGCGGATTGACAGCCGGTTGAGTCAGTGGAGTTCAAACAGATTTCAGTTCTAATACATTACTGTCAAATCCTTCCTTCAGTTGCACACTGGTAAGCTTACCACAACCTTCCAGGTCATTTTCGCCCCCCATACTTCAATTAATATCCTCCTCTGACGTCTTTGACTCATACTTCCCAATAAACTCGCAAAAATACAGGGGACCATGTCCAATATTTGGGTCCCTCCCTTCCTCCTCTTTATCATCCTCCATGACATCAATTGTGCTCCCTCTCACTTCTCGCCTCCGTACCCTGGAAAACACACACCAATCTCATGCTCCCTTTGATTCCTTAGCACACCAAAGACATGGCCACCGACTCCTGCTCCCACTGCTCCTTCCACTTCAATCCCTCTCCATCAGCTCAACTGCCATCTTCTCAGCCTGCTCCAAGAAGGACATTCGCAAAAAACCTGCTGCATGCTCGGACCTTCCCGTCTTCTACAAAGAGCGATCTCTATTCTGCCAAACCACTCCTAAATTCTCAAGCCCATCATCAACTAGCCCGACACAAAGGCTCTATGCAGCCCCATGCACCCTCGGGTTCGCAGCAGACACTCCCCAGAAACTGCTCTGGGCCAAGTCTCCAACATGCTTATTAGTGCTCAACATTCCTCCATTTCCATTCTACTCATTCGCTCTTCTACCTTTCACACTGTGTACAATCCAACGTGATCTAAACTCCTTCTACCTGTGGCTTCAGGGACGGATCAGTTCTATGGGTGGCCTCTCTTATCTCTCAGGTCTCTCCTTCTCCATCTAGAAGAACTCTAACGCACATCCAGTGGATGTCACACTTCAATCAGTGCTTGGCCCACTACTTTTCACTCTATGCTTCCTCACTGGGCAAACTCATCTCATCCTTCGGCTTCTTTTAACACCTCTTTTCAGATGAGACGCAGATCATCTTCTCCTGGCCCTCCTGCATTCCAGACATGTTAGAGAAGATCGCCAACTGTTACTCTGCCATCCATCACGGGACTGCACTTCTTTGCTTGATGCTCCGCTCCTATATGATGGAAGTCATTCTCCTTCAGCTTCCAATGCCATCACCTTAACTCTCAACCTCCTCATTCAATAACACAAGGATAGCAATCTTGAGGTCCTCTTTCACAGTACTAAATTACACTACTCTGCTTCTTCCACAGTGAACAGGTTTAGCCGTCTATGTATCAGAAAATGGACAATCCTTCAGCTGCAATTCTGCCAAACCGCTAATCTTCACCCTGCGCCTAATAACTTGACTCCTGCACCAGACACTACTGCACCTAGTCTAACCTTTTCTCCACTTAAAATAAATACTCATCTGTGCTCCACCTGCCCTACTCAGGCTACCTAGGATCTCCTCCCACCTCTGTGTACAGACCCCATGCCAAGTGCCTCCAAGAAAGATTGCTCCACTTTGAAGTGTCTCCAAGAAATGTATGCACACCCTAGAGTGATTTGTTCTCTGCTCCAGGACCCCCACCCCATCCACGCCATCTGCTGCTCCTGTTCTCTAATGGCCCCACCCCACCACCAGTGTGCCTTAACACCTAAAAATAAAAGCATTTCAATCATCAGTGCAAGTATTGAAGTCCTGGCTTAATCTCCACCTGCTAGCCAGTGAGAGAGCATCCTCTAAGCCTGCCAGATGTCCTCTCCTTCTCGTTCTCCTTACCTGAGGTTTACAACTGTAAATATGTATTCTTGAAACCACTGATCCAAAGCCAAAATGCACACTATATTTATATATGACTTTCTCCCCACAGATGAACCCTTTTCATGTCTCCCGTGCCCCACTCTGCATTACCCGGCTCACCGCCCCCACATACTCACAGGCAACCTGAAAAGGGACTACCTCTGCAATTTGTTTTTTGTATCCTTAATGGCCTTCGGGCAAAATGGCCAACCTAATAAAAAAAAAAATACAAAATACAATTAATACCTTTACTTTTAAATCTTGCTAGCTAGCCAAGTTGTATTTCTACAAGCACGTCACGACTGCTGATGAGCAAGTCTCTGCGCGATGTAGTTTGCGTCTACCCATGGACACAGGACGAAAAAGGGGAGATGTTTTACGACTAAAGAGTGAAGAAAGAAGGAAAGACTGTGCGTCCTGTTATTTGCAATATGACGAAATCCCTTTAGAGATTAACGATTTACAAATCTCCAACACAATGTGTTTGAACTGCAACTGATATACCTGGCAGGGACTGCACATATGTTCCCAATGGTACTTTCCAAACCTGAACACATGCTACGATTCCCCCAACGTTTGGAACTGGCAGAGCAAGGTAGCTTGATAAACCTCCTCTTCTTGCAGAAGCCGTCCATCGCATGCCAAATTCTGGAGGAGAGGATGTGCCCCGATTCCAAGCCCTGGTAAAAACACACATCTTTGCAAACGCACTGCATTGTGCATTCATTTCCGTGCAACACCATAGAGTGACACGTTTCCTTCAAGAATATTGCACCCTGCCAACAAAGCACCAGAAAAGGTCATTTATCAAGTAACTGCTGAGGGTTCCAAGTCTTCAGACTGCCCGCAGGGCGCTTTCATGCTGCCCATTGTGGGAAGGTGATATCGCTCGTTGCTTGGCATGCACCCATGTGGGTTCAGCACAGAGAACAGACCTCTCTATTTACAGAGCGGCTTTTGCACCGTGAGAGTGTGTACACTTCTCGGTGAAAGCAGAACGACGGAGACTAAAAACACTTATCTAAGCGCTTAGCCATCTACTTTTTCCACTGCAAACTGAACAAAAACAAATTAGATCCTAAAAAAACTAGACGCTGTGTATTAACCGCGATGAAGCATAATATAACAGGGTGCCAGTTCACAAAGACAGGTGAGGCTTAACTGTGAGGGTCACCTTGCCTCTCCTTAAGTATCCTCAAATTTCCCTCACACAAGTCAAGGGGTGTAGCGAAAATAATATTGAGTATTTGGCTGAATACCGAATAGTTTGTCAAATATTTGTCCAAACCCAACCATGAAACTTTTAAATTGTTTTAGTTAATAAATAATGTTCTAAACTTGAAAAAGAAACTTAAATATATATATATATGAACATACCATATTACATATGTATTTCAACGATTGATTTCTTTTTGTTCAATTTGATTAACATCTCATTCTTATTTAACACATACAATCCAGAAAAAAAAACAGATTCACAAAATAGCCTGGACCTAATGTACGGTAGGACGTTGCATTTGCTAAACCAGTGCTACAGCAAGTGGCAGGTCCACAAATGAAAAGCGCTCGATTGCTATTAAGAACATGCCTGCATGAACGCTGCACTGTCACTGCAAACCACACACATTGCAATCTTTTGTGAGTTCCAAAGGAGCTCACGTGGAATTGTTTGCGGACCTTCCATCCAGGTAACACCGACATCGATACATGCTTTCTGGCCACCCAGGTGGGATACAATTCGGGGGCACATCCTTGGTCAATTGTTGGTTGTGTTTATAGCGCATCCGTGGTACACGAACAGCTTCACGGCAGAAAACGGTCCAATCAAGCATGATGACTAGCGCTGTTCTAACCTGTGAACCCGAGTCTGCATGCAGATCCAGCCGGCCCCAGCCATGACGAGAGAGTGGATCGGGCCCATACAGTCAAGACGAGAAGAAGAAACCAAAACCAGGATGCAACGCAATAACGTGGATTATGCCACTATCCCAAAACAAAACAAAAGGGCTGATGGCTGGAAGGTTTAGAATTCATCTTAACCTCTGGCATTGCTCTGTGTAACCTTCCAGACCACCGTTCTTCACCTGCCCAGCCATTAAAGAAGGGGAAATTCATATGCAAATCAGGCTTGGTCCCACCCCAAAAGGGGCAGTTCCGCCCAAAATGGTACGTCACATCCCTGGAGACAGACCTGTTTCGGCCTCATCAGTTACAAGCATCTTGGGTCTCTTGGCCATTATGGGATCATGGGATAGTGAAAATGGGGTCAGTGTTGGATAAAGGGTTACAGTCTTTTCATCAAAAAATCTTTAATTGAAAGATTTCTTCACCGAAAAAATCTTTTAATTGATATTCATCAAAAATGTATGTATGCATATTTGGGTGGGCTAAAGGGTTACATTTGTAAAACATGGGCTTGGGGGGAACACCCAATAAAAAAAAAAATTGGGAATGTATGGGGTGGTTTAAAGGGCAGAAAAAAGGGGTTGGGGCGCCCAATTAAAAAAAAAATAAGTTGTACAGGTTTTCGATGAAATGTGGTATTAAACTATATTAGATGAAAACAAATTAGTTGAAAAGACATGTAACCATTAGGTAAAGAGAGGAACAGGCCTCAGTCATGACGAGACTAGGATCACGTGATCAAGACGAGAGAAGAAGAAACCAAAACACGCATGGAATGCACTAGGATCAGCCAGTTAGGAGCAATCCTTTACCTCTGCCATGCAGATTTTTCACGCTCAACGTCATCCGCATGTCCAATGCGAAGCGAGCAATTATACATGGTCATTAATGCTAGTTGCACCATAGGACTTGAAGGCACTGATGCGGCCAGCTTTATGGTCAAGCACTCTGGAAAGCGGGCCGCCAGGAGTGACTGCATTCTGTGTGGGAACAAAGGGTCTCGTTTTCTGTATTTGATGATGTAACCACAGCTACAAGTGGAGTGCACTTGTACGTTAACATTGACACTGTTTACGCGTTTCCTTCCCTGGAAGCCTAACCCTAAGACCAAGGTACTCATAAGTAAGGCGCCTGTCTGAGCCTGCCCTGCCTTACAAAGCAAAACCACTAGTGCCTTGAAGATATGTTTGTTCTGCAGGCCCCTCGGAATTGATTAAGAATTTAAGAAAAAAACAATAGAGACTAAGGGTTGTTTTCCTAAAATGTTAACTTACCCAAAAAAAGGCTGAATAAATATATTTGGGGCACACTGAAAAACCTGAATATGTTTTTTTGCGATGTCCTGCTAACTTAGAGATCAAACGGTTGCACGGCCCCAAACATGCCCACTACCCCACTGCGACCTGGGCAGACGCTGTAGGCAGCAAGGCAGTGGGACAGGTTAAACCTTTTTTTTCTTCTATTTGCTGAGCACTTGCACTGCAAAAGGAAAAATGGAAAAGTTAAAACTTGTCTTCAGTTGTTTTTGGGCTGAAAGTAGGGAGGCTATGGTGAGCATTTGGGTGTTCCAGGGTGATGGGGTGGTGCTTTGAAGCCCAATAGTGATGACATTGGAATATTCACAGGCCACTGCACATTTGTTATCAGTGACCTACGAAAATCCGTAGATCACTTGTGAGATTGCTTGTCTAGTCAAACTCCCAGAACATGCCACTCCTATTTCAAATGAGTAAACTTTGAGCCATTTTACATTTTAAAGACCCGTGCCAGAGCCATTAGGCCTGGTAAATACCTCACACTCTTTCTCCATTTCTGTCCAGAAGCTACTGCTTTGAAAACTCCCTCCGTCAACCCCCTTTCACATCAGACTCGGAAAATAGAGATTTGTCAAAGATCACACAATGTGTTCAAGAGAGGACGCCGAGATTGATGTTCCTTTGTTCAAATTAAACAGCTAGCAATTCAAAAGCAAGTGATATGCTTCTAAATAATCTATCTGTAAAATATTTATTGAGGTCCGTGATCATTTGAAAATAGGGATTTTGGGATTATAAAATGGGGGCAGACATTTATTGAATGACTTTCGGCAAGAGAAATCGTCAGGCACCCTTATTGACAAGGCCCATAATTCCACAGGATTGAACCAAAAACATTAACAAGCGTTGTACTCTACTCCTTAAGTACAGGTCATGTTGGGATGAGAAGTCTGGGCAAGACAGAATATCCTCTCAATTTAATTTATCAATATTTCCAAATTTATTATTCATCCAAGTCTGAAACCTAACAATCGTTCATATCATTTCTGCAAACATGCCATGCTGACAGTTCAGCAATTAATGTGACGCAAAGCAGCAACATGAGTTTCAAGTGCAATGGGGGCGACTGAGCCACGATTATTGCTGTAAAAGAGATTAGTTGTATGTCAAGTCATTATGAAGTTTCTAAAAACCGTATTTGTAAAACCTCAATTGTGATGCAAGTACCTATAGTCAGAGTTAGATTGCCACGGTGAAAAATAGGCTGGCCTGGCTTCTTTGAAAAGTAAACATTCAGGCACAGATAAATCACGACGGTTCACTTAATTTCAGCTCCAAAACATAAAGCAGAATGTTAAAAGGAATTCCGAAGCCAATATATATATACATTGTATAACTCCACCCATGATGCAGCATTCATTAGCTCTCTCTCCCACAGGGTGCATGACATGCACAGCCAGCCCTCAGGGAAAGGCAGGCCCATTTTCTTTTCTTCTTACAAACCAGAGGAACAGGCAAAACACTATCAAATATGGAAAGAGTGCAGGAAACACTAGCTTCATTCAATGTTCTTCCATCCAGGGGCCAGATTACAGAAACGTGCAAAAGCAAAGTTGCACGGTATTAGCACTAGGGCAAGGTTTGCCCTATTTTTAAAAACACCAGGACATATTAGAAAACTATTGCACCATGACAAATGCACCTTGGCATTGTATGAGCACCTGGGCAAAAATTCTAGTGCAAGAAAGATACATTTTCGATGCGTTTTTTCACCAGGGCAAAGTTTGCCCTAGTGCTAATACCCTTCCGTATTAGCACTAGGGCAAACTTTGCCCTGTTGCAATAATGCAGTGAAAATCTATCTTTTTTGGCCGAGAGCAATTTTTGCCCTGATACCTATACCATGCCAAATTGCACTTGTCGTGGTGCAATAGTTTTCTAATATGTCCTAGTGTTTTTAAAAATAGGACTAACTTTGCCCTAGTGCTAATACCGTGCAACTTTGCACTTGCACCTGTGCAAAGTTTCTGTAATCTGGCTCCTGGTCCGAAATGGTATATTTTTTGCACTAGGGCAATGTTTGCCCTGGTGCTTATACCATGCCAAACTGCCCTTCGCATGGTGCAATGGTTTTCTAATATGGCCTAATTCACAGAAGTATTTTATAATGGCAACACCCCATTGGAAAACGTTCTGTGATTTAGGCCCCCAAAAATAGGGCAAAGTGTGCCCTAGTGCTAATACTGTGCAGCTTTGCACTTGCACTGGCGCAAGGTTTATGTAATCTGGTCCCTGGTACATGTTGATTTTTAATAGGATGTTAGGCGACTTCAATTCAGCACTCCAACTAAGTCAATGCCTGTTCTGGGATGCCCAAGGGAAGCCCTTATTTATATATTTTTATGAAAAGTTATAATCTGGATGATAAACCCTTATATAACGCCCCTCTCTTTGAATCCCCCTGACCTCACTGAGCCAAGAAGTAGGTTTGTTTTGCAAATTAAAAGATTTATTGAAAAATTAAACAAGATATATATCACACTTTTATAAATAAATTAATATTTGATAGCACACTTATGAATATGACAGGGATCAACAATGGATAATATTACACTAGCACACTTATTTAATTACTTAGGAGGTAGTATAGAAGGGATAAGGTAACTGAGAATGCTTTATGGTTTAAAGGGAATGCAATGATGGAAAAGAATGCAGCACAGGGATAAACTGATATGGTTTCAACAAGAGATAATATAATCACTTTTCCCCTTGTGGCAATTCACTCCCCCCCCTATGTAATCTAAGGAGATGGAAGGGGAGCACACAGTTTTCAGGCATACAATTAAAATGCAATTCAATGTTCAATTCCCCCCAGCAAGCCTATAACAACCAGTATGCTTTTAAACACAGGCAAAAATACTTTTCATGGGATTTGCAATGGAGTGAAAATATGCTAAAAATGATTTTAATTTCCTATAGGAGATTCAGGGTAGGTGATGGCTACTTAAGATTGGTTCAAGTCAACACTACCAATTATTCAGGAATGGTTATCAGATTGAAAACGAATCTCAGCAATGCAAGCAAAAGCAGCTATTTTTTTTACAAGTGGTGAAATTCAGCTAGTTGCAATTCGCGGCACTTTTTCCGAGTGCGTCAAGCGCAATTACGGAATAACTATAAGGAGTAGAAAGTCGTTGGAAAGCTTAGATTCTTAGCTTTAAAATGAAAGTTAAATCTCGTTTCTAGCACATACGGATCAAAAGGTACGGACGTTTTTGTGGAGGTAGTTTCTCGAAATTAAAGTAAACTTCAGAATGACAAAATGACACTTTTACAGGTTTAAAATCAGAGAATGGACCCACAATTTCTATGATGCAGTTCTGGACAGGTTAAAATGGTTTGAATCAGATTATTTTAGACTAAGAGATTGGTTCTGGCACAGTTTTCAGGATACTCACTCCTAGTCTTGGAAGGAATGGGCCTCGTCACAGATCTGGTCAACAGGTTTAGCTGTGGTTCTCTCTGCTCTGCTGGTCTGGATCTCTGGTTCTGGCAAAAGTTCTGGGCACTGCACAGCGGTCTGGTCTGGGTCTCTCTGGATACAGCACTGCTTTCTGGGTTCTGGCACAGGGTTCTAGTCAGAATCAAACAGCTTGCCCTGCTGTTGAATAGTTTGGTTAGGTTGCTGGATTCTGAGGCCTGCAAAGAAGGATTCAGCTTTTGGACTAGGCCTCTCTGCTGCAAGTTCTGAAGTCTGGATTCTAAGTTCTGGTTCTGGATATTGTCCGGTCCAGCAAAATGCTTCGCAAGAAATCAGTTTGAAGTGGAAAGTGAATCTCTACCTGGGCCTCAATGACTCCTTTTATGTCTTTTGAAAATGGGTGTGTGCGTGGGCATAACTAAGCCTGCCCCTCACAACTTATCATTGGCCAAGCTCTCTTCTCTCCCTTGATTGGGGAAGGAAATGGTGTCATCGTGATGAGGTATGTTTATGGGTCAGAGGATCCTCCCCTTGTCACTTTGCACACATATCTATTTTTGATCCAAATGCATATTTATCTATGTACAATTTTTCTAATATTATATGTCCAGTTAACATATTTTCTGTAGCACCAAACCATCCGATCCCTGTCTTTGTAAGATGTCGTGTCCACTTCTGACAGAATTCGGCCCTTTTCATCAAGAACACAACATCTAAACCTTTCCAGAATGTACACAAATGTGTGCAAGGTATATGGGCATCAGATGATAAAGCGTCAGATTTTTAACATACAGACATTCGGAGTAACACCCTATTTTCCGCTACTACTCCCCAGAACATACCAGAGAGTCCTAACACCTCTTAAAATGTGCACAGAAAAATCAGAGGAATGATGATATTATTTATATAATTTTGACAGTTATGTACTATGAATTATCCATCTTTTTAAAATTATGCTCTGGCCCAGATGGGTGTGGTTTAGGTCCAAAGCACATGGGGGAATTTCTGTCTGTCCCCGCCTCCAAGCTCAGCTTACTCACAGAGGCACTGCTCTTCCCAGTTTCTTCCAAGAGGAAGCCATTTATGACCCCCCTAATTTAACATTTGCCTGATCCAAGAAAAGTTCATTGTTCTGTTTCCTTTGCAGTCCCAGGTGCTCCTCCCCTGATTCAATCAGAGAGGTGTGATCTCCTTTTGGTGGGGGCAGCAGAATGCATGCGAGGCCTGCGAACAGTAGGTGTTGAGAATTCTCATTAATCAGCAAGCCTTTGAAGTCCCAGCTAGATCAGGATGCTGTTTAGCTTCTGAAATACAGGTCCCCAGTCAGATTTAGACCGCTACCGCCGGTTAGTGTCAAACGCCGGTACTGCACCCATTTTTGGGAGCTGTCTTGAATTAATGCATTTTGGATTTTGAACAGCACCATATTCCTTTGCATTGATTTCGCTCATGGCGTTTCTGGCCCATCACGCTCGCACTGGTGGGTGGCAGGTGAGGCGACCATTTTGGTGTGTGCAAAACTGCGCGGTTTTCCTGGATTCTGGCGCAAATGTGGGCTTTTCAGCCATCTTGGATTTTCTAAGCCACAGCACTAAATGTTGTAGCATAATAGTTCAAACATGGGTCAAGACACCTGACAAGGATTAGCAAGTGTTCCCAAGCATGTAAATATTTAAATTGTGTTACAGCGATGAAGGCTCAAGAACTACACCCAAACACCTATCCATGAATGCGTCTGCACTTCAGAAACAAAGTACAAAGTACTTAGCACAATCGGGGAGGCGGACTTGAGGTTACTGCTGAGCCACACCGGGGGTGTCGCATCTGCATCGCACTCGGCTCAGAGATGCTCTCTGCATTCTCAACTGACAGGACCCTGAGCAGAACCAAGGCTGGAGACCCTCCCTGAGAGGCCACCACCACCACCACCTGCTTCCATCAGAAGGCCTGTTAGTCACATGACCCTAGCTCTGCTGCTATCCAGCTGGAAACATCCCAGCCCAGCAGAGCCTCAGAAACCTGGTCTGCTAACGACCATGGCATCTAGTAGTTCATTTTTAGCATTTGTCGTAAGGTGTCAATGTATGCATTGTTCTCAATAGATGCAATGCGATGCGATGGGGAGGAGGGAGAGGCGGAGTGCCAGTCAGTGATGATGTGCTGTAGTTCAAAGGCAGGCAGAGTAGGGATTTAGGAGTATGCGTGTGACATCAGCGATGCAATCAATGGGAAGACGAAGAGGAGCAGAGTGGGAGAAATAGGTTTGTTGATAATGTGGAATAATAGACACATCTGTGAGATTAAGAACATGAACATGCAAAGACAATGCAAAAGTAAAGGAATTGAAACCGGAACACGTTTCAAGATATTGAGATGAACAGTTTAAACTGCAAGGAGCATGTGCATTTAAATGCAGCAGACATGGAGAAGGAACATGGGTGTAGCATTGAAGGGCAACATGTGGAGAGAAGAGTGCAGTTCAAAATGTACCATATTTTGATGAAGTAAATCTTTCAAATTGAAAATTCAACGAAGATTGATTGTGTTTATTATTTTCAACATCACCTACATTTTCTTGTTTTCATTTATTTTTCTTATATTCTTTCATTTTGTGTATGTTTTTTTTTTCCCTTAGATGTTATTCCCCTTTGCTTATGTAAGGAAAATATTTGCTTCTTTGTTTCGTTGTGACAGTGCCACCAGACTTACTTGTTCATGACATATTGTCTAAAGAATGATGGGAGCTGGGGTCCAAAACCTCTGGAGATCGGAAGGATCTTTTAGCTGAAACAATATGTGGGTATATCTAAATATATCCATATTTACATGTAATAGAAGGATACATAGATATTGTTCAGTAGGTGATAAGACACTCACAGACATGACAATGTAAGACATACTGTGAGAAACCTGACAGTATTCTCCTGCCTACTCCCTCTGGATTGCCCAGTCAGGTGGCCTGGGATGGGCCATTGCTTTTGGATCCTGAACCTGGGGGTGGACAAGCGAGGGAGGATCACCTGAGCAGACGGTCACGAGGGACTGGGAGGAGGAAACCTAAGGGCGAGACATGGTATTCTCCCATTGTCAATAATACCCAAACCCCCTCTCCCTCAGCCTTCATGGGGTATTTTCAATCCCACCCCCTATCCATTTTCAGCAAATACTGAGACGATGAAGATGCAACTAGGAATGGTGACAATTACCCACAGAAACAACATGGGGAAAGTAAGGGCAACCTACCATAGAAAGAACTCCGTTTTCCCACTAATAGAGTCAGGCAAGGTCAGGCACATAATAATGACCACTCACACCTGACTCCACTTGACTGTTATAAAAGGTGTGTTTTTTCACAAAGGAGACAGCGAGCTGGGGATGCTGACTGGACCAGAGAAGCAAGGGAGCAGAGGGCAGCAGGAGTTCAAGCCTAGAGAACGGCGTGATAAGACGCTGGCCCAGACTTTGTGAGGGATTGCAGCGTGGCTAGGGATCCTTGCCTCCAAGGAGCCGGAATAAGGCAGCCTGTATCCTGCCGGTGGTGTTCGGTCAATTAATCGTTCCCTTGGGACGTGTGCCAGACCCAAGGGTGCCTGAGGGGAAGGTGGTGAGACTCTGACCTCAACCCGTGTATCCAGAGAGACCACTACTCAACGCAATGCTGTCTGGTGGGTAAGAGAGAGAAACCTGGGAGCATGCGTTTGATTGGTGTAGAGGGGGGAAAGACACCATTTTAAAGCGACAAGGAGCAGAAAGGGAGATAAAGTGTGCAAAGGCAAGAAAGTGTAAGAGCTAAGCAGAATGAGAGAAATAGAAAGAGGAGAGTTGCACTAGCCACACAGAAGGAAAATAAAAGTGAAAGAAAAGCATTTGAAAGTTCAAAGAAGTAAAAGTGGAATAAAGACTTTTGAAGAGTGCAAAGCATGCATGTTAAAGAGAGGCAGTGTGTCAAGTGTGCACGAGGTACGATAAGAAAGCAAAAGAAGGTACACATATGCACAGTGAAATAAAAGGGAACACAAAAGGGAAAGTGCAAATGCACACGAGATAGAAGCAAAGGAAAGCAAGAAGGGGTGTGGGCAGCACCTGAGGGTGAAATGTTTAAAAGGAAGAGCAAGAAATAAGAGAGGAGTTACAGATCAGAGTGGTCATGCCTAGAAGGAGCAAAGAACTTGGTGGTTTCAAAAGTCTCTGATTGTACAAAGAACTGTAAAAAAAAAGGAAAGGTACATCTTGACAAGCTGAACTTGTGTTTGAAACCAAAAGGGGCCTAAGCTTGGGGAAGGGAACCCTGAGAAGCCTAACAAGGTGGAGTACCTATACATTTATGATACTGGAGAAATTGAAGCTTGGGGAAGGGAACCCCAAGAATGTGAAAGAACTGTGTATGAAAAGAAAAGTACACCCAGTGAGAAACCAGAAGGTGTCTCACCCACTAGTCCCTGGGGATCTGTCATCCAGTTGGCCAGGACACAGCCACCACTTTTGGATTCAGTTCCTGGGGGTGGACCAGTGTGGGAGGATCACCCGGGTGAGGGTTTTTTGGGGAGTGGGACAATGGATGGTGAGACGTAATATCCCCTTCCTTGTGACACCTTTAACCCATCCTTTAAAGTAGGATATTTAGGAACTCCCCTCCCCCCCTCTTTACAACATGAACACTGTATCAGCCTGCATTAAGGGAAAACAGACTAACACCCAAGCTGTGTACCTGACATGTCCCAATACTACAGTGAAGCGAGGTCAGGCAATTATCGACAATAACTCACACCTGACTTCCATTTCACTTCCCCACACAGATAAAAGGTGGAGTATGAGAGCACACACTGAGCAATGCAAAGCACACTAGGATGGCAGCTGAGCAAGAGAGGAAAGGCGGCAAAACCGAAGGAGATTGCAAGGAGGGAATTTCCCTTGACCTTTTTGACAAGGAACCTTACTTTGCCAAAAGCTCAAGAGAAAGCGTGAGACCAAGAAACCAGGCTGAAAAATCCTGCACTCTGAGTCGGAGATAAGCTGGGCCCTCTCACGTCAATAATCAAGGTGGGGAGAATCACTAGCCACTGTGGTACTGTCCTTTGCTCCAAGAACAAAGCCGCTTCAGTGAAGTCAACAGAGCCGGTGAGTTGGGGAGACTGATACAAGACAGGTCTGTGTTGAAGCCAAGGTTGCAAGCAGCTACATTGTATGGCGAACGCTTGAACAAACATTGTTAAAACATGTGTTATAAGAGACGTGAGTGAAGTTAATCTGCTGATGAGTTATTGAAGTGTAAAGCAAGCTACAATACCGTTAACAGAGTAGTCCGGCACTGCGTGGGTGCTCAATCGAAAGTCTCCAGCTGAGGAGTAACGAAAGTAAATAAATATAATCTAAGCAAGGCGGAGGGAGATCATTTGAAAGTGAACAAATACATGTGAATCAAAGTGGTCCTGCGACGGATGAAGCAAAATCCTGTGCTCAGTCGAAAGTCTTTGATTTTGTTGAAATCGAGAACGTTTGGAAAAATCCATTATTCTCGTCTGAGCCCGACTGACGGAGTACAATTGAAGATTTTGTGTTAAAGTGGGTCTGAAATCACCTAAGAAGTTGTACATGAGAATCCTGAGGAGAACAGAACTTTTAAATGTTTGTTTGTTGTATCAGGCCCTTTCAAATAAGAGACTTTGAATGGCAAAGAGACTTTGGTGCAAGAGTCCCTAATACTAAGATTTGAACTGCATCCTCATGCTAGAGAAGCCATAGACTGTGCTGCACTTGTCTCGTGCTGAAAACATGGGGAAGGGAAGCCAACCGCTTGAATATTGTGGCATATCATTACTTGAACACTTTTCTTTTGCATAACATTGTTTCCCACACTATTTGTATTCAGAAGTAAGGATTGGCAATAGGTTTATTAGTATAGGCCCTTTTATTTTGACTAGACACCTCTATGAATGCAGTATTATTATTTGATGGTCGTAGCTTGCTCGCATCTTTAGATTTAGGATTAGATAGGCGTTTTTCAAGCCCAGTTTAAGTTCAATAAACACCCTTGAACTGTGATCACTTGTGTCTGTCTTACTGTTTGATACCATGCCTTCCTTACAATCCTGACAAAACTACATTTATGTTGGAAACAGAAAGGGGCCTGAGTTTTGGAAGGGAACCCTGAGAGGCCAAGCAAAGTTGGAAAATTATTGTTTTGTAGAGTTGAAAGGATTGAAGCTTGGGGAAGTTAACCCTGAGAAGCTTCCGAAGGATCTGTGTTATATTTCTTTTGTGATGTTTGAAACTTGGACAAGTTGAAGCTTGGGGAAGGGAATCCCAAGAAACCGAAAACATTGAAAGTATTTGAGAATATTGCAAGGGGCCTGTAAAGAAGGTTGTACAAACAGCCCTTTTAGATTGAACTCATTTTTGTGACATTGACCAAACTACAACTCGTGAGAAGGTCACCTGAAACCAACCTTGGTTTCCTATTTTCTGTTGAATCACTTATTTTCCTTTTTAAGACTTGCCAACACATTTTTAGTAAAGAGTGAGGGCAAGCATAGGTTTAGACACCGACAGACTTTTATTTTGGACTATCAGTCATCAACGGCCCTTAAATAACATCAGTTATCCCTTTAGAGTTAGGGCAAGTTAACATCTTTGAGTCTGTGTCTTTCTCGATACCATGCCTGTCTCACAATACCCGTTAGAAAATAGAAGAAATTCAATATTAAATAAAATATTTAAATATTAAAGGGACAGTGAGTCAGTAAGCATTATGAGTAAATTGTTCATAGAAGTTACCAATCAGTGTTTGAAGTGGTGGAATTGTCTTGAACCAACAAGTATGCAACTTTAAATTCAAACATAGGAGGAGCCAAATATCCCTAAAACATTTGAGAGGTGAAGATTGAATAGCAGAATATTGAGTGTCAGGCCATGAGAAGCCAACACATGTCAGATCCATGTTAGCAATACATTATAGACAGAAACCAGACACAGTCAAACCGAACACAGAAAGATGGAGAGGTGGGGCTGGCCTTTCAAGCACTTATGCAATGGTGCTTACAGTAGGGTATTTTTGCTTTTGGTGGGAAATTAATTAAAGGCTGTCTGATACTTGAGTTTATTTTGCATCAATCACTTAAAAGTGAGTATAATGGTGAATGACGTTGGTGCCTATTCACCCTTTGTTAGGGAGAATTCTCTGCTTAGGCTGAATTTCCTAACCTAGTGAGTCCCCCAGCAGCTTTGCTGGATTTCTGGAGTTTGTTTTTCCATCTTGCCAAGAGTGAGGCTCTTTCTCCCACTCTTGGACGTGAATGTGTGTAATTCCCTTGAATGTCAATGTGTTCTATGGGCTATGGGGTCTTTTACTCCATAGGGTCTCATATGTTTTTCTATGTGTGTTACACAGCACCCTCCGTGCCGTAGCACTGGGGCATCGTAGCGGACCTCCATCATAGACTCCATACCCGGGGACTGACTACTGTCTCCCCGGGCATGTAAAGTCACCATTGGCTTTACTAGACCGAAATTTACTAACAGAACTAGTACACACCATCCTATTGTGGACGTACTAGTAGGGGTAATTCGATTACTCCTAGGTCTGTTATTCGAGGGGGCACTGTCCCGCCCCCCTCATCGAGTTTTGGCTGGTGGCAGTGGAAACTATAACTCTATGGGATTCTTCCCATTGTTGGAGGTTAATACTTTTCCTCGTTAATCTCTAACATACCACCGGTTTATTTATCTTAAATAAATCTATCGGTTGGTATTTTCTGCCAGAACTCGGCTTTTAAAATGCTGTCTGTGTTTGTCTCTGTGACTCCTAAACCAAAGGTTGAGCCCTTTGTTCCACTTTTGGCGGGCCTCTACACAGAGGCCCTCCAAAGTGGTGCCATTCTGTCTGGGTACCACAGGGGGTGTGGGAGGGGGTTTAGGCACCCTGGACTGAGTTGCCTTGCCAACTCAAGTCGCACTCTGATGTGATTGGCCCAAGTGGTGAGCCACTCCGCTCACCACGAATTGCCCGTGCAGAGCACCCCGGCAACCGGATTGCCACTACCCCTGTACCGCGACCAAAAGGTGGTGCCTTGTGACGGAGCACTCTGCGGCTGGTCTCTTCCCTGGTGGTGCAACGATCTTCCACTTTCCTTCGACAATGAGATCATCTCTTCTCTTGGCAAAGACCCGACGTGCATCCACCACCAGGAACAACTGCCCCCGCCGGAGCTGTCTCTCCACAAACAAGGTACCGTGTCCGCCTGGCTTCCCTTGTGTCGGTTAGCGTGAGGTGTCTGAATCCTCACCTCTCCATTGGGTCGCCTCCAAGCGTTCTCATCTCTCTGTTCTGAACTGGTCCAATCTTTCTATAACAATTTGCGACAAAGACTCGAAGTGCATTTCCACTGTGATACTTTCTGGGACATATCGCCTTGCCTCTCTCCGAGTGGGCCTGGCCTCTGAACTTTGCGATCTACAGTGAACCCTGCCTTACTTGCCTTGCATTTGTTCGTAAAAGTGTTAGTACCGAGTTGATTTCATACCCTGCCTTTCTCTCCCGTCCTAACGAATACTAGAGTGCCATCTAGGTTAAAGCATTCACCTCTGTCTGCAAATAAGTGGTGCCGTTGAACCTAGACTTGTCGAACTATTGTTAGGGGGATTGATTTTTCTTATAGTAATTGTGCTTGAAGTGTTTACCGTATTAGTGCCCGAGTGTTTTTCATAGATGTGTTTTATAAATAAATAACTATATATCTTTACACCGAAGCCTTGTTCCGTGTTTGCTTGTTCTACTATGTAAATTGCCCTATTTTGTATACTCCACATACTGCCTAACTTTTCTTGAGGGAAGTCTGACTGCTCAGCCACAGCTACCAAGTGAATCTGTGTGGTACAGACTGCTACCAAGTGGGTTTACTGCCAAACACCTGTAGTCCTAAATCTTTTGCAGTGGTCCCAGAGGGAACTGCACAGGTTTCCGCCTAACACCCTTCCACTAATCCAAACCCATCAGATTTTGGAGGTGGTTATGGTCGACAAAGTATATAGTTGTCTATGATTGTATGTCTGTGGCTGAGCGATTCCCTTGCTCCAAGCCTTCGATTAATGTAAGATTGATACATCTGGAAATGTATGATAAATAGATGCTGTTCCAAAATCGGATCAGTCATAGACTCCACGTGTTAGAAAATGTATGGTTTCCAATAGAATACAGCCTGGTTCACAGCGCAACTCAATCATTATTAAGAAACATTGTGAGGATCCTCTTCGCTGTGATGTTCACCGATCCATACTGAGTTTTCTCCAGGTATGCCTCTAAAATGAGATAAACATTGTAAATACAATTTGGCATCACAGAGGGCATTTAAAACAATGCCTGAAAACCCATCCAACCCATCCATTCACAGAGCCTTAGGTCTTCAGTTTCACAGCCAGGAATCCCCCCCCCCCCAGGTAGGTGCCCAGTCCAGCCTATCTTTACTTTGGTAAGCTAGCAGCAAGGGCTTGTGTTGGAAGATAGCCAATGTTCCTCCCTGATGGTGAAAGAGCCCTCTATTCTGACAGATTAGATATGACGTGGCCGGGGCATTGCTGCGGTACTTCCTCCTGGAGACTTTCTCGGCTGGTCTAACAACACAAAGAGGATTAATCGTTCTCTTTTATCGCTGCTCACGTACATTTTCAAAGGTTCAATATATTGTGTGGTGAAAAGAAGGATTGTCTTTCTTACTCATCTGTTAGCATCACACTACGAAAGAGCAGAGAGAGGGAGAGATGCAAGGGGTCAGCGTGGGTAAACCAGGTGATGCTGATCAGGTAATAACATGAAAGGCAAAATGAAGAAAAATGGCTTATTCGCTGCAAGCAATAGTGTGGCTTTCACGATACCTAGGTAACCCAGGTAAAGGATATAAAGTACGAATCGCCCCTCTTACTGGGCGTGATAATGCTACTACCCTATTCTGATAGTGAGGCAAACACCCTATTCCCTCTCCCCTCCCCCCATATAGATTATTCAGCAACGGAATGCAGCAGATCTTTCAACTTTAACTTCTGTCTAATCTCATCTCTGCTGGTGTTTCCGAAGGGGGTTGAAGACTTCGATTTGTAAAGAGCACATTTGGTCACATATGCTATACAATCTTTGATTCCTAATGTTGAGATTGTCAGGACTTCCCTAGCGTAGGGTCTATCTTGACACAAGCTTGGACAACTTTTTTGTCATAGAAAAAAGCCTGGCAGGGTTACACTAGATCAGGCTGAATTCAACTGCCCAGGTTCACCGCGCCACGGCCCAGCAGGGTGGGCTGCAGAAATTGTGCAAACAGGACGAGAGATAATCCATTGCATCATTGACTTATTTACAAGGAGCTTGTCACAGCAGCTGAAAAGTCCTGAAACATCTCCCATTTCTAAGGCGCACTGGAAATTCATTGATAATAAATGCTTAGAAGGTATCTTGAAATCTACAGTTTGTTAATAATACAGTGACAGGGGAAAAAAAGGACCACTGTGTCTCTCCTTTGATAAAGCACCAGAGGAGACTCACTTGCAGGCAGTTCATTAGGTGCAGATCTATTGGGTCCTTTATATCAGCAAGAGGAGTCTGCCAGCGCCAGAGTGTAACATAAGGGTACACAAGAGGAGTCAGACATCAAACTAGTTTGTGAATAGCCTAGCTTAGAATAGTGGTCAGCCATCGACTCTCTCTTCAGAACTCTGCATGGACACAGTAAAGCCCCCATTCTACAGATGGACCTTTGTGAATGGTTTGCAGAGCTTCTTAGTATTGCTCCATTTGCAAATGGAGCCAGGCGATTACCATGAACAGTGGATTTAGCGTCCTCTATAGGGTCTGCCTTCAGAGTACATGTGCATTTGCCAGGCACTGCGATTATATGCCCAATCGCACCATTTTGCCTACTGCCATCATTGATGGAAGGTTGGCACCATTTTGGCAGTGCCTGGCAAATGCATCTCCCATACCTATATACAAGCCAAAACTATTGGTGTTGGCCATGCTTGTAATATAGTGATGTGGAGTATATAGAGCTTTCACACACACACAGTTGCTTTAATTTGAGTATTTGTGATCGAATATCTCGAGCTTACTCTTTCAGAACTTCAAGTCCATCACTCTACTGATCAGTTTTCTTCTGTGGTACTCTCATGTTGCTTATTATTTTCCGTCATAACATGTTCTCCATCTGTATATTGAGACCTTTCATTTTCTGGCTCATCCTGTGTTCTACCAGCACTACATCTCTTGGCTTCCTTTGAACAAGGAGTTAAGCTTTTGCTTAAATATGATTCTAGACTATGGACTGGTCTTGCAGAATCTACACTTGGCGTTTGATCTGTTCCACCATATTAAGTCAACGGAGGCTCCCCATCTGAACCTTTCCCACATACCACCCCATTCTCGGTACAACACATGCATACTCCCTATACATACGCACACAGACACATACACCCACTCACCCACTTCGCTGGTAAAATAGCTCAGCGGGTTGAGAGCTTGCAGGTCGGAGTTTCAAATCCCGTCAGGGCCAACTCAGCCTTTCATCCATCCGAGGTTGATAAATGAGTACCAATTTCGGTTGGGTGATATTGTATGTAAATATTTGCTCTTTAAAGTGCTTTGGATAAAGGCACTATATAAATAACACATCATTATCATTACACACACAAACCTACTGCTTCTCCCGAAACAGCTCTTCCTGCTACTGACGTGCCTGTCAGCCCCTGCACGCACTTGTGTGCGGGTGGGGCATGACAGTTCGATTTAGAAAGATCCCAGGCGGAGAAGTGCAGGATAAACTGAATGTAATTGACTGTTCACTGACATGTGATGAATATTTTGATAAAGGTCTGGAGATCTTAGAGGAAATCTGCAACAAATATGCACCTCTGAAACAAAAAGTCCAGAACTTGCCTTGCTGCTAAAACAACTCCGTAAGGCTAACGATACCTGGAGACACACCAAGACAAATAATGATGCCGATAGAGCAAAGGAAGTCCTAAAAATATACAAAACTACCTTATTTCTGGCAAAACGGGACCACTTGTATAAAGAGATTAAGCAAGCTGGTAACCAATCAAAGGCTATTTTTGAGGTGGTTTCAAGATTTAGTAAACCAACCTGTATGGATATTAATACAGCTGCCTCTCAGGAGCAGGCAGAAACATTTAATGCTTATTTTAAAGAAAAGATAATTACCATCTTAGAGAATATAGAACAAGGAAGGACCACCAGATGTGAGAAAAAAGTTGAGAAAGATAGAGAACAAGAGGAAACCAAACAAGAAGAAACAGTCTTCCAGTTCCAAATGGTGGATGAAAAGACGATCTGCACTCTCTTGAGCCAATTAAAACCCACTAATGATTTGTCAGGTAGGATACCAGCATACGTGGCAAAAATGTTTGCAAATGAATTGGCACCATTTATTTGGACTTTCGTGAATAAGTCTTTACAAGACTCCCAAGTCCCTAAAGCTTTAAAAAAAGCATTAATAAAGCCACTCTTAAAAAAATCAAATTTAGACGCGGAAATAGTCAAGAATTATCGGCCGGTGGCAAATTTGATGTGGCCAACAAAAATATTGGACAAAGTAGCTTGTTCCCCAATTCTGAGCATTTGCAGACAAGGAAGAACTGTTGGATAACCTTCAGTCGAGTTTTCGTCCAAATCATGGTACAGAGTCAGCATTGCTGGCCGTACATGGTGATTTGTTAAAGGCTGAGGATTGGGGAAACTCAACATGATGCACGGTGTCGAAGGCAGAGGATAAGTCCAACATTAATAATACTAAGATAATGGCAAAACGAATAGGGCAAGTAGGAAAAGCATCCAAAGAAGTGGTGAGATGGTTTTAATCATTTCTTCAAAATAGATCACAGAGGGTTATATTGGATGGATTTATTTCCCAGATGGTTGAGTAGGAATGCGGGGTTCCCCAGGGCTCCCCTTTATCCCCTCTCATTTTCATTCTGTACTTCCGTCCAGTCTTTCAAATATCTAAAAAATATGGTTTGTTGTTTCATTCATATGCAGATGACACAACTTTATATGGAACTCTAGAATAGTGAGGACACCTTCGATAGAATTAATCAATGTATGGAAGAACTCAAGGAGTGAATGACTGATAACCACCTACTGCTAAATGCAGCAAAAACAGAAATCATACTATTTGGTCCAAAGAATAAAATATCACATGAAAGACAACATTTTCCTCCATTGATTTTAGGGGGAACAACTGCAGTATGCTAAAAAAGTAAAACACTTAGGCTGTTGGTGGCAGGACAATTTGGGAAGTGAGAGTCAGGTGGGAGCAAATGTAAAAGCAGTACACCTTGCATTGTGATCTCTGCGAAGTATACTGCCTTATATCCCAATAGAAGACAGGGCAGCTGTGGTAGGGGCAGTGACTAACCCCCACCTAGATTACAGTTATAGCCTGCTAGCGGTAATCCCGCAAAAACAGATGGATAGACTGCAAAAAGCAGTTAGAGTAATTGGGAACCTTAGAAAACGAGATCATGTATCAGCAATGCGGAGATCCATCCACTGGTTGATGGTGGAGGACAGAATTAAGTTTAAGACGGCATTCCTAGTTTTTAAATGTTTGAAAGGGCTTGCACCCACGTATTTGGCTGACAAGATCACATTATATCATTCTAAAAGGAACCTACACTCAAAGGAGAAACTCTGGATCTGTACTCCTCAAACTAAATGTGTATCAAGAGGAGACAGAAGCTTTGGAGCCTTTGGCCCAAAAATTTGTAATGAACTCCCACTTGAAATTAGAATGCACAAAACACTGGATATATTTAGGAAGAAACTGAAAACCTTCCTATTTATATAAGGAGGAATGTGGTAGAACTAGAGTTATACTTCTGCCCTTACTCTGTATTCCAACCCTTCAGCAATAGTTAACATCTGCGCCCGAATACGGTTCATTCTTTCCGGTGCGCTTTACAAATCTCTCAAAATCAAAATCAAATCTGTGTGGTCACAGAGCAGTCTTGCTAAATCGATCTTTTGTTTTATTTTTTAAAAGGCCTTTCACATAGGAGCATCATAATTCATTTACCCAACATAACGGATTATGAAGAACAATGTTAGTAATAACAATAACCTACATTGTGAGGGAATAAGTACATGTTTTGTGGCAACAGAAAATTTGCAAAACCAAAAAAGAAAGAAAAAAGCAATAAAACAGTTATTTCTATATTTCTGTGGTAACAATCATATCTAGTTCGTCACAGATCAGATCTATCAAGATTGCTAGCTATTCGGTATTCAATCCTTAACAATGAGTAGTCAGTGAATCTCATCCCTTTTGTATTCCATCTATGATGAATTATAAGGATTCCTGATCAATATCAGTTCCATAGGAATCATGAGGCGTCGGGCAGATTCAAGAGTATGCAGCAAGTTTAATATCGCTCTCTCACTCACTCTCCCACTCTCATTTATTCATTCTTAAAAGTAGAACCAGGGCCTCAGCAACAGGGACCGACTCTAAACTCAGGACTGGCCTGATATTGGGAGTCCTGCAATGTAATGGTGCGTGCAATGCAGGATGGTCACAGTCACGGTGACTCTGAGGACAGGCTCGGGTGGAGACGAAATGAGAACTGCATTTGTGATCTTTTGTTGTGAATTATTAGTGTACAATAATATATTATCTTTGTGCTCACCAAAGAACCAGATCAGTCTGCAGTGGTTTCAACTCCCTTGCGTTTATAGTGGATTTGTTGCTCATTGCAATTTGATCACTGTAACATAATATATATGTATATATAGATGGGGGAGATGGTATGCAAGGGCAAGACAATGGGGGAGGGGTGGACAGATGAGGGGCGAAAAGGAAGTGGGTGCAACCCTTAATTATTTGGGAAAAGGAGAAATCACCATGACCAAAGAGTGCAGTATTAGAAATGTGGAGATGAAACCACACAAAAATATAGATCTGAATCTGACCCTTTCAAAGAAGGAGGGACAATCAAATTGTCTGAATTTTCAGACAAGGAAGCTAGTTCAACACTGAAATTATTTAATTGAACAAACATTAAAAAGTGTTTCTTTTTCAAATTTGACAATGTTAAATTCTAATGATGACTTACAGTATATATGGTAGCTGTAATAAGAAAGTTACACTTGCATCTAACAAAGCACGTGATCAAATCATAGAATGAACATAACATTCATGTTCTGATAAAGTTCCAAGATGGACAGTCTGGTATACCCCTAATGAAGCTTTTCAATATACCCCTATAAAAGAGAAGAAACGGTCATATAGGGGACAGTGGGGACTAGAAAGGATGCAAAGATCACATCGTTCTTTCACTGGATTGGTTTATTAGGTATTATCTAGAGGGCTAACTAGATGTGTAACTGGCAATTTCAGACAAAAGAAATGGAACTGGAATAACAAAAGAGGCCGGATGGTCTTATTTAGTTAAGTGCTGCTGTGTCAAATCACCTGGCATAAGTGTCAAAGTCCTAGCTCGCAGAGCTTCTGTAATTGGTTATTTGTAATTGGTTATTTGTAACGTGCTTAATACCAAGAGGTTTCTAAGCGCGCATCCGGGGAACAAACCTGTGTTGCTTTGTGTCGACTTGCTTCCAAGACAAGCATGTTGCCCCTGAGCTATCCTCCCAAGACAAATCTTCCTCTTGGGATATTATGCGACTGCCCTGTGCTATTTGGGGCACACATATTTCCCAAGCCCTCTTCCTTGGCTATTCTAGGTATGTGATTTCCAGGGTCCTGCAGCTTTGGACTACTGCAGATACAAACTTAATTTCTGACTGGCCTGGCCATATGTTGTCCCCGGAATGGAGAGATTAGAGTGGCAAACCTTTGCCACCTTACACTCCCCTCTGTAATGGCCATAGTTTCCTTGATCTCGTCTACTTTCTCCTCTGACTCTCTGACCTGGCCCATTAGAATGTGCCGGGTCTACCTGGATAGGCCATGCTCTTCTTCACAATCTTTCATGTACCCATGTGTCCTTTGCCTCCTCCTTATCACCTCTCTATCGCTAACATTTCTATTGGTTCTGTCTCACGCTCTGACTCAAGTGTTCTCTCATCGCCTGATGTTTATTTTGGTATTGTCTAACTCTCTGACACGGGTGTTCTCTCATCGCCTGATGTTTATTTTGGTATTGTCTCACATTCTGACTCTGCTGTTCTTCCTTCTTCTCTGCACAGGACTCCTGTCACCTCACCTGAATCTGTACTTTCCAAGCCTTGACCAGACTGCCACAACATCCCTATGCACAGTCTCATCCATGTTAGCAACTCGTTACTTTTCAGGCCTTCTGTAACAACCTCCATTGCCTCCACCCTTGATATTACCAATTCCTTCCCTTCCACTCCTGTTGGTCCCACCTCTTCTTTTCCCACTCCTGGTATTCCCTCCTGCTTCATCAGTGATTCGGTTATTACCACCTACACCACTCTTTATTAAATGATACATCGTCCCTCTTTTACTCACTCGCCTCTTTCCAAGCCCCTTCGAATCTTACCTTCCACCTCCTATTTTTGCTGATAATATTGCCTTCCACTCCAGGTTTTCCCTCCTCATCTCTCTCCACTCCATCACCTGTCACCACCACCTCCTGCTCTCCTCTGCCACAACTCCTACAGTGTCCTTCACTACTGGAGCCTACTGGCATTGCTCTTCCTTCAGGCCTCCACCATACACCAAATGTGAGCCTCCTGCTTCTGAAATGACCCGCCCTAACAAATCAGACTGTCCGGCTTCAATAGGACACTTCGCCCTCCACTTGAGTGGAAATACAACTGTTGGTCTGCACCTGTGAGAACTAATTGGATGACATTTGGGATAGGATTTGGCTCTTACCTTCCTATGAATCAGAATGAGGCTGAGGAGGCTGGCATAGGATTATCAGGGCCCTGGTAGCCATTTGTGGATGTGATGAGTCAGGGAGCGATATTGATATGTTGGACAAGTCTGCAGTTGAGGTTTCAACATGTAATGTCGTTTTTGGAGAGCAGTGGATGTTAACATCAATGTTTCCAAGTTCCACCCAGTTCTGGTACGAGCCCACGTGGGTGTAAGTCTGTGAACCTTGCAGAACACATATAAAGTGTCAGTATCATTCTTGAGCTAAGTGTTGCCATTTCAACAGCTCCTCTGAGTTCTTAGGGCTAGGGTTGTGTTGTCCAAGGAAATAGGCTTGAGGCGAGGGCCTGGTAGTGTTTGGCCTAGTTTAGGTGTAACGGAGTATGGTGTTGCAACTGTGACTGACCCACTGCCAAGCAACTGGACAGAGAGAGAGTGGCCTGGGGATCCTCCACATTCCGCTTTCTGTGCCATCATCAATTGGTTTGTTGAAAACTCAGCCCCAAGGTCACTGTCCTATCTGTCCTCACAGCCAGACAGCAGAGTATGTCACTCTGACAAACTGCACCAATGAGTCTTGCTGCTTACTTGCATAACATCATTTTGGGAACATACGATTGAACACAGATCTTTTTATATTTGACAATTTCTTATGACAAAATGGATGTATCCTTTAAATAAGGCACACTTTGCTTTATGCTCAATTCATTTTTCAATATCCTCATCCTAACATTAACGCATTTGCAAATACTATTTACTCTAACTTCTCTTGTCCATCAAGTTTGCTGCAACGAGTATAGACTTACTTTAATGCTCAAAAACAGAACTACTTCTATGAGCCAACTCAGACAGCTATGCAAACTACTTCACTTGCTCTATTGCAGCCATCAGTTCCAACTAATGAATGCCTTTGTTTCCTCGCGGTTAGAATAGTGCAATTCAGAATATCTAGGTTTTCCAAAATTCAAATCCAAAAAAGACACAGAATGCACAATACTCTACTAAAACTACTGTGGTCTCCCATACCTCACCAGCACTCAAGCAATGACACTAGCTACCATTTTCCTAACATAAAATATAAATCTTTATGTTTGGCAAATGACACCTATCATTACCGAGGTCTGTCATTTGTTTATTCCTCGTTTACCAAGTACAAGTCACGCTGATCAGCCAATCTTAACCTTTTTGCAATTCCTGAATTTAGCTCAGAAATTTGGGGCAACCTCTCATTTTTATTTAAAGCTGTGCCTCTGCTGAATAGTTAACTGCTAATAACATATCTTTGTAGCTTAACTTTATACAATATAAAACCCACTTACTTTCTCAGTATAGCGCTATGATGTCCTTTGGGGCATTAATTGTGCAATATAAGATACAAACAAATGCCATTGTCACATCGCGACAGGCTTGGCGATTGTGGGATCGCGGGCGTATCTGTTCGCCATTGCGCTTCCCGGTTCCTCTCAGTGCCGTTCTAGACGTTGCACGCTTGCGAAGCCGGAGGTATAAATACCATCACTTCCTGCTTCATACGCGTTGCAACGTTTCCGGTTTCCTTCCGTGTTGCTGCCGCTCCATTCTACATAGCTGCTTCCCCTTTATGGATTTTCTTGGCTGTTTGTCTCCTTTTTATAAGGATTTCCTGCCCTTCCTTTGCCCCTGTTGCTTCCTTTTTTCCCCTTCTCATTTCTTTCTTTCTAATTATCCTACCCATTCCATTCTCTCTCTCTCCCTCTTCCCTTTCCCTCTGTTTTTCTAGTTTGCTTTTTTCCCTTTTCCTACTCTCTCTGATCCTCGGCCCAACTCCTTTTTCCTCCTGTCTATCTGACCTGTGCCTGTCCTTCGGATTGCCTTGGTCCTTCCACTTGTACTTCATTGGATTTGCTGTTGCCGACCTGAGCCTGCTGACTGGATTGCCTTTGTCCTCCCCCTGGTACCTCCTTGGATCCGCTGACACCGACCTGCGCCTGCTTCCTGGACTGTCTTGCCTCGTCCTTGTGCCTACTTGTTGCTTCCTGTATTCGTAGTTGTTGCAAGAGATACTTACTTCTTCCCACGCCTCCTTCTTGGAGCCTGTTTGATCCAGACCGCCTAAAATACTCATCTCAGGGGAACTCCATCAACTTCTCCAGCGTACTCAAGCAAAGACATCAGGGGTTTTTTGTGCCTTTGGCTTTTTCCCCTATTTGGCACTCCCGGTGGGACTACCCCCGTCGCCCTTATCCTAGTGGCACGGTGGCATCCTATCGAGGGCGTCCGTTACTTCACAAAAAAAAGGAGAGATCTTCAATATGTCAGGAAGGCAAACTCAAGAAGAAGGTGGAAGGTGAGGAGTTGGGGAAGGGGGAAGAATCTGAATTATCGTCTGAAGTAGAGGACATAACTGATGTGTGTGACAGTTTGCAACGCCAACAAATAACCGAGATGGCTACCCCCCAGCAAGTACAGGAACTGGTGGCTGCCTTTCAAAACCTGAACTTGGAGGTCCAGAACCTCAAGACAGCCAATGCAACACTACAACAAAGAATGACCGAGAGAGAACAACTCTCAGCTGATCTACCCCCACTCCCGTTGGTGTCTGGCAAATTTGATGGGTCGCCTAAACGGGTGAAAGTGTTCCTAGATGCATGCAATCTCCACTTTTCTTTCCGTCCACAGTCATTTGCTTCAGACCATGCCAAAGTAGGGTTTATGATCACCCACATGACTGGTAATGCCTTGGCTTGGGCCACCCCTTTGGTTAATCACCCTGATCCTGTGCTGCACAATTATGATGATTTCAAGACCCTACTGCAGCAGACTTTTTTGCGAATGTGAAGTACTTTTCTGGCATCGGAAGATCTTTTAGATATTCGACAGGGCAACACAGATTTACTCTCCTACATTACCACCTTCAAGCAGATAGCCGCAGAAGCCGGCTGGCAAGAACAGGCCCAATACGCCATCTGTCGTTGAGGACTGCGAGAGGACCTCAAGAATGAGTTGGCACGTATAGCCCATCCTGCATCCCTTTCGGATCTCATCACTGCTACTCTTCGGATCGATTTCCGTCTGTCAGAACGACGATCCGAGAGAAAGAAGGCCAAATTCTACAGTCTCCCTCCCCCAGAGACTCAGTCACCTTCCTCTGTTCCGACATCTCGTCAAGGCAAAGATGAACCGATGCAGATTGGTACAGCTCGAGTTCAACTCACCCCGGAGGAACACAAGAGACGACGAGATGGTAATTTGTGTATGTACTGTGGAGCCTCTAATCATTTGCTGCAAGACTGTGCGGATGTTCCCCCTAGAAGTTCAGGAAACGGACACAGTCCTGAGGGGCCATTCCAAGTCCTTATGCAACTCTTTCAGTGACTTCTTCAGAGATACCCGAGAATTCCAGGCTAATGGTGCTTTCAGTAGTCCTTTTGCTGGGCAACACAGAGATCTTCACTCAGGCTTTGCTCGACTGTGGCGCTGCAGGCAACTTCATCGACACCCTGTGGGCTGAACAGAAGGGTATCAAGCGATTGGCCAAACAAGAAGATCAGAAGGTAGAGGGAGTTGATGGAGAACCACTGAGTTCTGGCATGATAACCCACACTACGGAAGAACTAAATCTGTGCATCCAGCAACATTCGGAAAGGATCTCCTTTGATATAATTAGAGCTGCTCACTTCCACATAATATTGGGGATAGGGTGGCTTAGAAGACACAACCCTCACATTGACTGGACCAAAATTTTTTTCTCAGCTTTCAATCCGCTTTTTGTAAGGCAGAATGCCTCCCGGAGCCCAAGTTCGAGACTGTCCAGACTACTTGTATCTACGATTCTAGGCTCATTCACTGCCTTCCTTTTCACCTCCAGGAATACGCAGAGGTAGTTCCCAAGAAGGTTCCTAGTGAGCTTCCTCCCCACAGACCGGAAGATTGTTGTATAGACCTGGTCCCAGGAGCACTAGTACCTTTCTGTAGGATGTTTCCTCTCTCGCTCAGGGAAAGACAATTCCTCCGGAAGTACCTGGATAACAATTTGGCCAATGGGCTCATCAGGCCTTCAAGATCCCCGGCAGGAGCATCTCTGTTCTTTATCCCCAAGAAGAACACACAAGAATTGAGACCCTGTATTGATTATAGGGGTTTGAATAAGGTGACTATTAAAGACAGGTACCCAATGCCGCTTATTACAGAAATCATTCAAGCGTCCAAGGTGCAACGGTATTTACTAAATTGGATCTCTGGAATGCCTATCACCTTCTTTGGATTCAAAAGGGGGATGAATGGAAGACGGCATTCAGGACCCCATACGGGTTATACGAATACCAGGTGATGCCATTTGGTCTGGTTAATGCCCTTTCAGTATTTCAGCGCTTTATGGACAGGCTCTTTTCTGATCTTCTGTGTCAGACCACCATCGTATACCTGGACGATATCTTGGTATTCTCTAGGACTCAGGAAGAACATAAAGATCATGTCAAGGAAGTGTTCCAGAGATTAAAAGACAATCATTTATCGGTCAAACCTGATAAATGTGTGTTTTCTGCAACCTCTATTCCGTATCTGGGATTTGTATTTTCTAATCAAGGTATTGCTATGGATCCCCGCAAGGTAACCGCCATCCTGGAATGGCCTTCTCCTAAATCCATCAAGGATGTACAAAGGTTCCTAGGACTGGCAAACTTTTATCGCAAATTTATCTCTAATTTTTCACACAGGATAACACCCATTACCACCTTGCTCAAGGAATCTTCCAGTCCATTCTTATGGTCTAAGGAAGCGGAAGACAGCTTCCGTAATCTCAAAGAGGCTTTCTGCTCCGCTCCTATACTCCAACAACCTGATCAAAACCGACCCTTCATTGTTGAGACTGACGCCTCTTCATCGGCGATCGGGCGGTTCTTTTGCAAAGCTTTAACGGAGTGGAACACCCGATTTCCTATTTTTCTAAGACTCTCAATGTCAACAAAAGGAACTATTCTGTAATAGAGTGCTAACTCCTGGCCATGAAATTAGCATTTTTGGAGTGGCGTCATCTTTTACAAGGAGGCAAATACCCATTTTCCATCAGAACCGACCATAAGAATCTGCAAGTTCTACGTCAATTCGAATGTTATAACACACGTCAAGCTCTATGGGCACATTTCTTTGCCAAGTTTTATTTTGAGATCACTTATATTCCAGGACATCAGAATCTAGTCGCTGACTCTCTATCTCGCCGAGGAGACTACATGCTGGGTTCAGATTGTGCTCATGATCTCATGTTTCCCCCGTCAAGACGTATTGGAGTACTATCCACGTTTCTGAAACAAGTGAAAGAAGCTTCTGGAGGCAGATTTGAACCAGAGAAACATCCTCAAGACATCGTATATGACATCAAGGAAGGTCTCTACTTTGTGGAAGGCAAGCTATATATGCCTACTTCCGATTTCAGGAAGTTGGCTCTAACTTGGTGTCACGATTCCAAGATGGCGGGTCATAGGGGCACAAGAGGCACTTTGGATTACTTGCAAAGACATTTCTACTGTCCTGATATGAGAAATGATGTAATTCACTACGTGCAATTATGTTCTACATGTCTTTGCAGCAAGGGTACTAGCCTACGACCGATGGGACTTTTGGAACCCAATGCTGTTCCAGATGGTCCTTGGGAAGTTATTTCTACTGATTTCATAGTGGACTTACCTCCATCCCAGGGATGCACCTGTATTATGTTGGTGATAGATTCTTTCACTAAGATGGAACACTTTTCTCCCTTGCCAGGGATTCCGACAGCTGCGGGTATGGCCGAGACGTTTGTTAAAGAGGTCTTCCGTCTCCATGGGATACCCAAGAAAATCATCTCCGACAGGGGTAGCCAATACACTTCCCGATTCTGGAAGAACCTCTACGACTGACTTGGGATGGAGAGAGCCTTGACGTCCGGATTCCATCCTCAATCCAATGGGCAGACGGACGCCTTAATGGTACTCTTGAACAATATCTACAATGCTATGTTAATCTCCAACAGGACAATTGGGTCTCTCTACTACCCTTGGCTGAGTTTTCTTACAATAACTCTTTTCATTCTACTCTTGGTCTCAGCCCTTTCTATTGTAACTATGGATATCACCCACGATCCATCTTACCTGTCGCTAACAAGTCTACCAGTTTACCTATGGTAGATTCTGCCCTTGAACTGTTGCGAGACGTGCACATACAAGCCAAACAAAACCTTAGTGAAGCTCAAGACAGATATAAGAAGCAAGCCGATAAGCATCGCAATCCAGTACCCAGGTGGGAGGTGGGTTGCAGAGTCATGTTATCCACAAGATACTTGCCGCGATGGGTACATCCTTCCAAGCTTTCCCCTAGATATCTGGGTCCCTATACTATCACACAAGTAGTCAACCCGGTGGCTTTTAGATTAAAATTACCCAGAAAGCTACATAGGGTGCACCCAGTGTTCCATGCTTCCCAACTGAAGTGTTTTCATGAAGACACTTGGTCCCGCCAACTCAAAAAGACCCCCTTGCCTGATAATTCCACAAAGGAGGAATTTGAGGTTGCCCAGATCTGTGATTCCCGTTACCGCCGGGGCAGATTGGAATACCTGGTGAGATGGAAGGGTTATCATTGGTCGGAAAACTCCTGGGAACCGGTCTCGCATGTCCATGCCCCACTTTTAGCCCGTAGGTTTCACACCCTTCATCCGGGCAAACCTGGGGGAGGCCTCTTTAGGCGGGGCATACTGTCACATCGTGGCAGGCTTGGCGATTGTGGAATCGCTGGTGTAGGATCGCGGGCGTAACTGTTCGCCATTGCGCTTCCCGGCACGGATCCTCTCAGTGCCGTTCTAGACGTTGCACGCTTGCGAAGCCGGAGGTATAAATACCATCACTTCCTACTTCGTACGCGTTGCAACGTTTCCGGTTTCCTTCCGTGTTGCTGCCACTCCGTTCTACATAGCTACTTCCCCTTTGTGGATTTTCTTGGCTGTTTGTCTCCTTTTAATAAGGATTTCCTGCCCTTCCTTTGCCCCTGTTGCTTCCTTTTGTTCCCCTTCTCTTTCTTTCTAATTATCCTACCCATTCCATTTGTGTTTTTTTTTCTCTCTCCCTCTCTCCCTCCCTCCCTCCCCCCTTTCCCTCTGTTTTTCTAGTTTGCTTTTTTCCCTTTTCGTACTCTCTCTGATCCTCAGCCCAACTCCTTTTTCCTCCTGACTATCTGATCTGTGCCTGTCCTTCGGATTGCCTTGGTCCTTCCACTTGTACTTCATTGGATTTGCTGTTGCTGACCTGAGCCTGCTGACTGGATTGCCTTTGTCCTCCCCCTGGTACCTCCTTGGATCCTCTGACACCGACCTGCACCTGCTTCCTGGACTGTCTTGCCTCGTCCTTGTGCCTACTTGTTGCTTCCTGTATTTGTAGTTGTTGCAAGAGATACTTACTTCTTCCCACGCCTCCTTGTTGGAGCCTGTTTGGTCCGCACCGCCTAACATACTCATCTCAGGGGAACTCCATCAACTTCTCCAGCGTACTCAAGCAAAGACATCAGGGGTTTTTTGTGCCTTTGGCTTTTTCCCCCATTTGGCACTCCCGGTGGGACTACCCCCGTCGCCCTTATCCTAGTGGCATGGTGGCATCCCATCGAGGGCGTCCGTTTCTTCACACAAAAAAGGAGAGATCTTCAATACGTCAGGAAGGCAAACTCAAGAAGAAGGTGGAAGGTGAGGAGTTGGGGAAGGGGGAATAATCTGAATTATCGTCTGAAGTAGAGGACATAACTGATGTGTGTGACAGCCATGGAGAATTCTATGCATAGGATAACAAGGTAAGATGTTCCATGTGTTTAGTAAAAATCAATATGGATCAAATGCAAACACAAAATGAATGATCTATTGGCATGTTGTGCTCTTACTCCTCACAAAGGGTGCTTATATTGGTTGAAACGAATCATTCTCTCAATCGTGCCGACCCCCTCCCCCACCCCTTGAACACTGGGTATGTCTGGGGCCCAATTTGAAAATGTTTCTAAAACTGTAGTGAAAAAAGTACATGCAAATGATGAGGATATGTTAGTCCATTAGCCCTAAATATGTTAGAAAGGGCGCATCTGCCATTCAAACTCTCGCCCCAGAACACTTGGGGAGCAGTTTTGATTTGGGGGCTCTGGGGTGGCGCTACATTAGGACACTCGGGGAAATTCAGAGAGAACATAAAGAAATAGGGTGTTGGCCTGGTTCTTGATCCATCCAGTGAACACCATATCTCTCAGGACTTGAACCAACCACTACATTCTGGGGTCATGCATGTAACAATGACCTTCTTGGGGCAGAGCATGCTAGTGTGAACCTCTTCGAACCAACACCCCCAAGCCTGCAGGGACACGACTCCCTCAGGGTCCAGAGACTCCGTATGACGTCCAAATGAGGCCCGCATTGTACTCGCTGCTGATCGGCAAACACTCACATGAATTACTCATGACATATCTTTTCATATAATGTTGTGAAGTAGCGAGGGTGACGCTAAGAGGGACGGAGTTCGCCACGTGCCCCCTAAGCAATATTTTGTTTGTAAGATGCACGGCGTGGTCATATTTAATAGCCTCGTTGAGTTCATCCGATGCTTGTGCGGTACAGTACGGGGTCTCGAAGGTACCATTGCAAGTCTGAACCATTTGCAGCACAGAGCGCGAACTTGCTAATATGAAGAGCTGCTCACGGCATGAGGTCATGACTCAGTCAGCTCTTTATGTTTACGCTAATTAATAATGTAGTATTACATCCTTCGCAGGGCCACTCTCATGCAATACTAATTAGGTTATGACAGCAAGAGGCAGGTTAAATGATCTCTGGAGAGCGCCATAGTAAAAATAGAATAGTTATTAAGACGAATAAACCCTGCACACAAATGACAGCCCACATAATGGGCAATAATGGGCAACCGTGATGGTATCGCGGAGCTGCCGTTTAACGTTGTGAGCTGGTAAGCATCTACCAGGCTATTTTTCAAGTGAACGGACATTGCAAAGGTGCCAATTGTTTTTGATATATCTGTTCACAAATTCTCAATTTCCCAGTGATGTTCTATGTCCCTACATCGCCAGTATGTTTTGCATGAGCTTTTTGCCAAAAGAACTCATGTTTTCATTTTGGGGGGATTCCCCCAAGCCCCTCTCCCCTATTATATACTCCCTCGTGGCCCCAGGACTTTTAGACGCCGTGTTAGCCATAAACGTCCATATTGGTGGTAGCATAAAGATATGCTCTGTTATAGTGCTAGATGTCTCATCACTGGCATTCGTGGAACGGGGAGTCACAATAAAGACGCGATATGTTGTGAAATGATTGCCAGAGAGCATCGCGGCACGCTTTGAGCCTGTCAGATTTAGATGACAAGCGTGACTGCAGAACTGTCATCTCTTTCAACAGGAATGAATGCCACACATCCTTCCCGCTTTCCTCATTCTCATCCATAATTCTCACAAGGAATTCCCATTCCCCTCTCACCAATAGGGAGAGGCCTTTTAAGCACTTTGACCCCACTCTTCATTGGACTCGTTTTTGGGTTTCTCTCAGCAAATGACTCACGTTCATTAACACCCAAGTGGGTCATAACAGGTGTGGCACCTTGAGTTATATTTGGTTATTCACTCTGCATGCTGAGACTTGACGGTCAATAACTATAACGGGAAAGTAAAAACAAAACTACAAGTCCCAGCAGTCAGAGTTCAAAACCAGGACTGGTTGAAGGTGTCAGGCATTACACCTGGTATGCATAACAGCCCCCTGCACGCGTTGGTGTATGTTGCATGCTGCTGGGGAGCTAGTGCACATGGCTTGTGGAGGTGTGCACACATTCTTCACAACCAAGGATCAGGTCATGTGGTTATTTAAGTGGCAGTTCACCACCCTCCTGCTGCGACACTCCTCAGTCCGACGAGAATGGCTGCGGTAGCCATGGTGTAATAAGCGCCACATTTGCTCATTACAAGGAAAGGACACATTGTGCCTCAGAGAATCTTAAGTGGAGTTAAATCAGCATATTGCATCAAAAGGCTAGAATGAAAAATGTCGACAGGCTCCAGGGCGCACCCTGAGATAGCCTCAAGACGTGGGCCCCTTGCGAGGGCGTGAAATTCAGCAACATATCAATGTTTAGTTTGGCTGCAGTCAATGGACCCAGTTTTCTTGGGATGAAAACATGCTGTGCATGAAGACAGATCTCTTTAATTGAAGGGTTTATGAGCTGCATCACCCGGTCTAAAATCAAATTACAAGTACACATACAGAAGGGAACGAGCAGATTTGTATGCACCATATTTATAAAATGCCTTCACTGAGAAAGTACCCATGTCATCAACTAAATTGAATAGTGTCCGACATTCCTGTGGCATGTGTGGCGAGTTGGAGGAACTCCCCAAACTCCCTTATGAGGGGAGACATATCCAGAGAACATCGTTGACTTGGCAGCCACAGGATGTGGGCAGAGTGGGTGATTGGAAAGGGCCCCGTCGGAACCCATTAGCCCCTTTAGCAGAGAGGATCCTCGAATCCTTGTTGTAACCAGTGGCACTGCAGTCAGATGCCTGCACTACAGTGCACTACAATGGCCAGTAGCCCAACGACTGTGGAATCGAGGTGTGTGTGCCACGCGTGTAGCTCAAGGGATCGTGTACGTACACCCTGGGTCCCGGAGAGAGAGAGACAGTAGCTTGCCAACCAGAACAACTACGTGGAGTCTCACATGAGGGAACTCAATTGGAACTGGAAACAAGACTGGGCCTTTCCACCTGCAACCCCTGGTGAGAAAATAATAAGGCGTTCCTGGTCCTGGCTGGATGGGCCAATGGCTAATAGAGAGGCCTGTTGTGAAGGCTGGGTCCAAGAACTAGGAAAAAGCCATATTATGAATGTTGTACCCGATGGCAATGTGAGAAACCTACTATGAGTTCTGTAACTCAATGCATACGAGAGAGGCCTGAAGTGAATGCTGTAACCTGAGGCCCATGAGAAGGGCTGATTGTGAATCCTGTGCTCTAGATACAAAAGAGAAAGAGGATGAAACATAATACAAGGGGAGACATGAGTCCTTCACTCAAGGACTATGAGAGAGGCATGTCATTAATTCTGAAACCAAGGTTGAAGAGGGACCGGTCCGGAATCCTGAAGTCAAGGTTTTACAGGGGCCTGATAAGTATTCAGGCGCGCATTTGAGGGAGTGCCTTTGGAAAGCGCCTGTTTTGCAGTACCTGCCAAACCTGCTTGGACCCAGTGACTCCACGTGAGCGTCGTGGAGGACTATCTTTCTACTACTCCGAGAACGGTAGGACTTTCCCCACTAACAACTAACTGGGTTTTCTACATATGACGTTTCAAACAGCCTTTAAAAACCCTAAAATTGTGTTTATCCATTGTAGAGTCTTACCTCGGCCCCTTTCAGGCAGACCCATGAATCTCGGGCACGCATGCATTTGCGTGCAGGCATTTGAGGGAGTGCCTTTGGAGAGTGTCTGTTCTGCCTGTTCAGCTGCTCAGCGTACAGGGAACGGCTCTCTTCCAAACGCCTCCGTGGATTGCCGTTCATTGTTTTGCTGAGTACGAGACAGGCCCAGCTATGGCTTAAACTCTTAAATCCAACACGCCTGACTTTATCAAACATCCTTTCAATGCTCCGACATTGGACGAGGTTCTTTTCATTCACAAGGAGGTTGAAGGAAACAAAAAAACTCACCCAAAAATGGCACGCTCTAAGTCGCTTAGTACTGATATAAGGGTCACGTGGAATCCGAAAGCCAAAGATGGCAGAGCTAAGACAACTCTCGTCATGAATACGCAGCTGCTCTGGCTCGCTATAATGCAAAGTTCATCGGCAACTAAACAAGCAAATGAAAATACCAAAAAGGACCCGACTGAGGAGGAAATCTTAACTTGCCCAGTGCTAACCGGCATCTTGGCTCACCATCAGATCATTGAGCTCGCCGAAGAGTCGGCGCCTTCAATACCTGTTGTGACTAAAATTATTAAAGCACAAATACATAAAGCCCAAGACAAAGGGAAACCACCTGTTTTCCGAAATCGGAAAAAATGAACATGAATTGAAATTAAACGAACATGAAAACAAGGGCAATTAAAAGTACACGAACAACCCACTCAAAACAACGATGGAATTAATGGTTTCATTAATTGGCTCAATCATATCATGCATGAGAGAAATACAGAATTACCAAATGAAGTGTCTAATGTTGACAACGATGACGCGACGGCCAGGCAACAGCATCCAACTGAAGTTATTTATGATACAGTAATGGACTCGCCAATAATGCATACATCCAATCTATCTCACTCGCCCATATTATACCAGTCCAGGGCTGACTCCTTTACCAATGCAACCATGATATCGGATAAGTCGTTTGCCAAACCCACTCCCAGGCCACCATTCGGGTTGAGACAGCTGAACAACCCTAGATATGAAACAACACTTACTGCTATGGACAACAATCTTTTCACTACGACAAACCTTTATGAGCTATTGGAAGTCACAATGCAAGAACACTATAACTCCATCCACTTGATTGTGTCTAAATTGAACTCCATCAACAAAACTGAGATTGCACAGCTAAACATAGTAGCACAATTACTGGAAAGAAAACTAAATTTAATGAACATCTTAGAAAAATGCGATGCCTTGACGTCGTTAAGTCATGTAAGGCACCAATGTGGAGAGAAAATCAAGCAAACATCTAACACACACGACAACCCTGGTAGAAACACTTTAAATGCTCCAGAGCATATAACATTGATACAAGTGGAAAAGCACGAAAAGGAAATTAGTATGACTCCTCACAACACTGACAGTGTCATTGAAATATGTGATATTCCTCAAGAGCCAATATTTGAGCTATTCACTCAATCTAAATGGAAAAGAAAAGCACAAATGGTTAAGTTAACCACTCCAAAAAAAAATTCAAAAAGCAAGCCAATGCAAAAAAAAACTAAACTATCAAAAACAAAAAAATCATAAACACTTTGAATTTTCCAAATGTGATTGACAAACCACATGAAAGCGCTTTACCATGCACAAAGAACACTGCACTTTCAGAATCACAGGCCAACAAAAATAATGATGAGGATGCCAACTATATTACATAGATGATCAACTGATTAATTTACCTACATATTTTGTAACCACGATACAACAAAATGACGCTGAGGCATCACCCAGTGTAAATGAGAGAATAACCCGTGGAATTACTATTGATGATGACACAACAAAATGGGGGCTGCCTCTCCATAACACAATTAACTAACTTCAGAACACGTGAACAAAAAAGAAGAGAAAACGGATGAAAAATGCTAGCGGCACCGTGAGCTGAACCACAAAAAATAATGTTGCAACAAACACGCAAAGAAAATACTGTAGCTCAAGACCCCGATTCCCTCAGGAAAGCTAGTTGGGCTAACATTGAACGACCCATGCGGGAGAAGAATGACCCACAACACTGTGATAATAGGGGTGAGGTCCCTGAACAAACAAATGAGAAAAGAGCCTCTAAACATCCAGGGAAAACTGACAACCTTGTCCTTACCATGCTAGATAGAACTTGGAAGGACCCCTATCCAAATCCCGTCTAACTATAGGCCGATAACAACTGTACCCTTCTTATTAAAAATACTAGATAGAGCAGCTTACCTGCAAATACAGGCTTATCTAGAATCGAACAATCTCTTGGGACTAAGGCAATCCGGCTTCCGACCCAGAAACGGCACGGAAACTGCATTAATAGATCTCACTACTCAGATCCAAATCCTAAAAGACAACGGTAAACTTGCACTCCTCTTACTGCTTGATCTGTCAGCATCTTTTGATTTGGTCAACCACCAAACACTCTGCCACCACTTGAAAACTGCAGCACACTTCTCTGACACTGCCTGGATCAGCTCCTTCTTGGCTAACAGAACCATGAGGGTCTTCTCTCCCACTGATTTAGCTGAACCTTCACCGGTACCTTGTGGGGTTCCGCAAGGCTCTTGTGTGTCCCCGACGCTCTATAATGTATTGACGATGCACCTATTCGATATCCTTGACTACCTGGGTGTCACGTATACTAATTATGCGGACGACACCCAGATACTCATTCCTATCTCGGGTGACTATGCAACAGACAGCAAAACCCTCAATGAAATCTACGAAGTAATACAAGCATGGATGGCACATCATGGACTTTGTCTCAATGACGAAAAAAATTGAGCTGCTCATCCCTGATACTCACAGTAAACTAAAAAATCTAAACACTGCTTTCAAATCTTTCACTATAGATGGTAATCCTATCCCCGTCTCAACCAACACAAAAAACCCTTGGTATCTACCTTGATGCCACCTTATCCTTCTCCAAACAAACTAATGCTGTAGCATCTTCAGCCGCTTACACCTGCAAACTGATCACCGCATGTAGGCCGTTCATCTCCACACCCAACTGCATTACACTTGCTAGAGCATTAGTCTTGTCCAAAGTAGACTATTGTAATGCCCTCTATTTAGGCACTAGCCACAAACATATCAACAAACTACAAGTACTTCAAAATAATGTCCATCAGGGCAGCTCTCAACATCCCTAAAAAGTCGCATATCTCTGAGACTAGATGTAATCTGCACTGGCTCCCAGTAGAGCATAGAATATCCCTCAAAACTTTGGCCCTTATACACAAAGCCAGGGCCAACCTTGCACCAGCCTACCTCATCAACCAATTTACCACACATACATCATCAAGATAACTTAGAGCAGCTCAAGCAAACACCATGTCCATACCGAGATTCAAACTCCATAACTCGGGAGGAGCTAGTTTCCCTGTACAAGCATCAAAATTATGAAACACACTCCACGCTCTCCTTAGGTCAGAACCCTCCTTTAACCTATTCAAATGCAACACGAAGCACTGAGTTCACGACATGGACACAATGACAGCCTAAAGATCCTTGACTTACTGACTACCCACTGTACGTATTGTAAATACTTTATTATATACTATATTTTATCTGCAGCCTCCATTGCCTACCACACAAACATTGCAACATGTATGTATGTATCTGTAATACTAATGTCTGTATTTATCTGTAACCATAACCATTGTAACCTTTGCCTACTGCATTCAAATGTAACTGTAACCAGATCTAAACTTACGTGCCCGTATGCCCCTGGGCCTGGCAGACTAATGTCTGTATTTATCTGTAACTGTAACCATCATAACCTTTGCCCACCGCATTCAAATGTAACTGTAACCAGATCTAAACGTACGCGCACGTAGGCCCCCGGGCCTGGCTGCGCTTTATAAATAAATAAACATAAACATAAACCAACAAATCAAACTACGATCCTGACAATCTTTCGAGCAATTGAAGATCTAAAATCAATTGAATCCAGTGACAGAAGTGACATTAATTAAACATACTAGAAAAATGGATACAGCAATGCTTTGACTTCCTTCTCAATGAATAAAAGAAAGGATTTGGAACGTTAAAAGATAAATTAGCCAAACAAGGATTTGATTTATACATCAAAAAAACCTACTCCACTCTTGAAGACAGCCATGTGAAAACTCAAAGAAGTCAAGGACATCAGGCACCCAAACAAAATCAATGAACGAGAATTGGTAACACACTGTGAAGTCAACCAAGGCAAATTAAATCGCAAGGTATTTTGTGAAGGCAATCAATTATGCTCGAATTCCTCCAAGTGGTCATGGTTAAAAGAGGCTATAAACAAAACCAATCACTCCTCCTATAAGTAGAGTCAAAGGAGTCCAAACTCAAAACTATTCAAACTATCAATATGGAACACATGGGGTTTCATGCACCTCCTCAAAGAGAATCCAGACATCCCATTAAACAACTATCAACTTATACTTCTACAAGAAACCTGGATGTGTAGCCAGCCAATACTACCTAATTACGAATTATGCTGGATTCAAGCTCTAAAACAACCTAAAGAAGACCCATGATCGGGTTATTGGTGGCCCTCAGAATTGACTCTGGAGGGAAACAGACCATGTGGTCCAAGCCACACCCTTTCATTCAGCTGCTCAAACTGCAATTTGATGAAACTCATACCCAGTATACACACGTTGCACTCTTTAATTTATATTGGAACTCAGCGTTGATATCAGATGAGCTATTTCTAAAATATGTGATGGATTCATTGGATTTGGTATTAAATGAGCCCCACCAGTACATGATCATCTTAGCTGGTGATTTAAACATAAGATGGTATACCTTGGATAAGAATACTCAATCCAATAAATGCAACAGATGGATGGCACTCACGGAAGAGCAAAACCTCACAATCCTCAATGGAACAATTTAAGGCGACATTCCTGCCAAAAGCATGTGGAAAAGAAACTCATCTGTGGTCATTTTAGAATATGTATTTGTATCTTCTGACATGATAACCCAAACTACTAACTTTAAAACAATCGAAACAGAGCGATCACAACTTGCTCGAAGTCACTTGGAAGATTTCGCCTAGGACTTGCCAACAGTATTATTCACACGAGATATCTATAAATAGCGGCACTAACAGAATTATTTGGTCGGCTCCAAAAATTGAAAAATGTATAAAGTAATTCAAGATCGAAAAACACCAGTCGATCACAAATAAAGCAAGCTTAGAAACCAAAATTACAACCACTTCCCAGCCATGGTCGAAAACCCTTCCAAGTTCGACCGACCCACTTTCAAACACAAATACCAAAATAATTGTGAAATAAGAACTTTGAAAGCAAAAATGAAGATAGATATGCAAAATCTGAATGATGTTGCAAGGAAAGAAAAAAATAACTGCAAGAATTAGAATGAGATACAAGAATAAAGTTAAACAACTCAAAGCCCTGAAAAATCAAGAGGACAACAAACACATCTTATCAGCCATAGGGCCTCATCACGAGTTGGGCGGTAACGCCGGTGGTATTACCACTGGTGGTATTAGCCCTACCGCCAACCCCCCCAGTGCTATTAGCACTGGATCACGGGTTTGGCGGTAATGGAATTCCCCATTCCCCACTGAACCCATTCGGGAATGCCCCATTCCCCATTGAGCTCAAAGCTGGGGAGAAATCCGCCGAAGCCCTGATTGGGCGGACCCTTAAATCTGGCGGCAATAGCGCGACCACCGGATTTAAGGGTTACCGCCAAACTCGTGATGAGGCCCATAGCGTCCAAGTGAAGTGTGCAAATTTGGAAGCTTCTAAAAAATGCCAATGATGGTGGAAATCAATCACTCCTATTAAACACCATTAGTGAAAAGAAGTGGAATGAATTCTACATGATATTATTCTCGGGGGCGGAACATATCACCATTGGTGAGGTGACTTTAAACAACACGAAAGAACTATAAATTGACCATCTATACATATTGCTACGGATCAAAAAACTTAGCTCGTCATGTGCTCCTGGGCCTGATGGCCTATCTAACCATACATTAAAACGTCATCTGGAAAAATGGGCAACAGCTCTGCATTTAATATATCAAGCAATTGAAAATACAGGGAGGATACCTTCAACATGGAAACAATCTATAATAGTACCTTCATTCAAAAAAGGTGACAGAAGGAATCCAATCATTTACAGACCCTTGGCGCTGTTAGATGCACCAGGAAACATATATGCCCGCCTAGTGCTATGTCACATGCAAGCCGGGATGAAAAAAACAAATAACATAGATCACCATCAAACCGGATTCATTGCACGAGTAGGCACTGCTCCCAACCTGCTATTAGCTGCTCTCAAAGAACAATTGATATAGTCCAAGAGCAATCTCTATATTGCGTTTGTGGACGTTAAACAGGCATTTGATTCAGTATCGCAGCCATTACTGTGGACAAAGCTAGAGAAGGCTGAGTGCCCTGTCTACCTATTGAACCTAGTGCGCCCATTTTATTCAAACACCCCTATAAGGATTAAACTGAATCACAACGGTCTGTTGTCTCAACCTATAGTGACAGACAAAGGTCTGAAGCAAGGGTGTATAATAGCATCAATGCTATTTAATTTTTTATATAAGAGACATAACTAAACATCTGACAGCAAAAAACACTTTCCCCTCGAAACTGGGACAAACGAAAATAGCAGTGCTTCTCTAGGCAGATGACCTGGTCATCATAGACCAAACCCCCATAGGATTACAAAGACAACCATCTGCCCTCCACGCCTATGCACGTATGAACAAATTGGAAATGAACGCTAAAAAAAACACCATCATGATGATTGACACCAGCAGAGGCAAACAAAAACACACAAAATATAAATGATCTATAGGCGCTGAACCCTTAACTTCAGTAACCAAATATAAATACTTGGGCTTGAATATAAATAACAATCGCAGTGAAACACCACATAAATTAGAATTAAGGCAGAGAATGCAACTATTAGTGTCTCAGCCAAAAATTGTGCGTGCAAAATATGGAAAATGTTTGTACAAACCTGCATTGATATACTACAAACAAAAGACAATCCCGACCATTACCTACGGTGCACACTCCAAGCTCCCACACATCGCAAAACTGGGAACTTTGTAAGGCCTGTTTTGGACACATGTGCTACGAGTACCCAAGAGGTTTCGCCATTTCATTAATCCAATATGAGCTGGGCCTAACATCTTTGAGAGGAAAGGTGTGGTGGAACACCTTAATGTTATATAGAAAATTCTTAGTGCTGGAAGAACAAGAAATCTCACTAATTCCCACAATCTCAAAATCGCTAAAAAAAGACACAAACAGGCATCTGGACACTTGGAGAGACCACTGCATGGAAATAATTGCAATGGCTGACAATGAGAACTCGTTACTCAAAATGAATCCAGTACAAAAATATAAGGGGTTACCTGTTACTAAAACACTGGTCCCTCAGGCAAATATAAACAGACCATATGGGGGTTGAACCAGCAAATACAGGATGACAAGCAAGAATTTCTTTGAATTTATTCTAAAAAAACTTTATTCAATTTAATACTAATAATTCTATATGTTTCTTTAAAAACAATGCACCAAAGTTTCTTCAACCCTCTCATAGACACAAGTGTTATTCCCAGGTCAATGTCATTTTAAAGGCATGAGGCATGGTTTTGATATGAAGTGGATGACCCACCGGTGCCTGTTCCTATTGTGTTTTAGGGAGAACAGGCAAAGAGGAGATATATCTGTTGGGCTCTTGTGCATCCATGCAATTGAGAAGCATTTTTGGAACGTGATCCACATTAAACTTCAGGTATATGTGGACCGAGCTTTTATGGATATATGTACTTGTGTAAGACAACTGCGAATATAGTCATGATTTTGTGTGTTTGATTTTGATAGGTCTGAAAGTGAATATACCACTGTCTGGAGTTGTGGAGTGATTCATTCCGATTAACCTCAGCTTTTCATCTCCTACAATATATGTGGACGTGAGTAGTGTTTAGTGAAAGACATATGGATGACAAGTGGAATGTACAGATTTTACAGGAGTGTATGTTTTTATTTAGGTGGAGTGGCTCATATCAGTCTACTCCAAAGATATAATAACGTCTTTGTTCAACGTCCTGAAGAAGGTCGAACATTTGAGGGCTGCACTTGTAGTGCCCACAAAAAGACCGAAACATATGCCGAAACTAAGGAACTGTTCAAAATGACATTGACCAGGGAATAACACTTGTATCTATGAGAGGGTTGAAGAAACTGTATAACAAATAATTATAACCGTGTCCACAAATTGATGATGTCACTGATGAACTAAAAAGAGCTGTTGCTGTTAAAATGAAAACATTGTTGGGAATAGAAGACTGACAGAGTAGTATGTATGTATGTGAGTTTTACTGTGAATGTGAATAGATGATTGATGATCAATGGTTACTAGAAATTGGAAAATAAATTTGGTGAATTGATTTTAAAGAAACATATAGAATTATTTGTATTAAATTGAATAACGTTTTTTTAGAATAAATTGAAAGAAATTCTCGCTTGTCATCCTGTACTCGCTGGTTCAACACTCATAATGAATCCAGCCAGATTGAAACCAAGTTTTTTTAAATGTACTGGATACAAATATTGGAAGCATGTAAGTAATACAAGGCATTTAAACATCTTATTGCCCTATGAAGAACAGAGATCAAATTCCTAAATACCTGCAGAAATGGCCCAAAGCAACATATTCTGCAACAATTATGAGAATGAGGTTCGACCTATGGACAACAAGATCACTGATGGGTGAACGTAATAAAGGCAACTTCATGGAAACTACAGATTCTGCAAAGATAAATGCAAAATCAAAACACTTGAACATTTACTACTTCAATGTACAGCTCAGATTGGCATCGAAAAATAATATTATGAAAAGCATTTTAATGTATATCGAAAAATGTCAAACATTGATGCGTGTAAAACCATAATTAATTCTGAATACGTTTCACTGAATATAACAACAATAAGATTTCTTGATAGAATGAACTTACAAAACAACTGAAATGAGCCCATACTCAAATGTTTAAATGGAAAGAGACTTATTTTAAAAACAAAGAATTTAGTTATTTTTTTTTAATGTAACATGTTATGATTTTAAGATTGTAATTAACTAAATTTTCATGACTGGAAAAGTGTGATTTGTGAAAGGTTTAAACATTTAACCAAAACACAATCAAATAAAAAAATAAATACATAAGTATTTAGAAATGTAAAGTTCAGGAGGTTCCTGTTGTAAAGCCTGAGACCCCCAAGGGACACGTCTCTTCTGTTATAATAGAGATGGGGCAGTCTTTAGTTTGTGAACTTTTTTAATGACCATTTCTTGGACAATTCCTTGGAACTTTATGTTATTCTCTTAGGCGAGCCAGGAAGCTGCAGACTCAAGGATTAGAATCGAGACTTTTCAGTTGGTGGAATCATTTGAAGGTTTCCTTTGTTTTTTAGGGTGTCCCAGGAGGGGCAAAGTCTTATAAAGATTAGGCATTACTTTGTGTTGATTAGATTAGAACCTGAGAAACAGTTTGTTAGCCAATCCTGACACTGTTTTAGATATAAGTTGCTCTTTAGTTTCAGAATTTCCCCCAATTCGCTTAGGCATTTGTCCAACTCAAATCCTAATTGACAGTACTTAATACTGCTTTGTTATATATGATTTGTATCTGTGATGTTGATCATTGCACACAGATTCCTCACAATATAGGTCTTTATATCACGAGCTTCGCTCAGGCCTTTATCTCGGGCTGCCGGGCCGTTACTCCCCAGTATAGCCCGTGGAACGGGTTACGAATGCTATTTTGGTATCTTGTTAAGAGTTTTCTGTGCACAGGAGCGATATGCATAAAGTTGGAGCATTGGACAGAATGCACAAACACTAATCGTTGCTTCCTCATGCTCATTCTTACAAGTTGACCATTTGCTGACAGGATACTGTTACCATGTTAACACAGTGGCCCTCTGGCGGCCCGCTTGAGGAGCTAAACATTCTGGGAGCATTTAAGCAAAGAACATCTGTTCCATCACATTTCTAAGTATTTCGTTGACTTGAGGGAAAGGTGGGACCTTGGCTGGAGGCTTCCACCTGCCTGAGTTGAGATTTAAATTGCATTCCTGTCCCCACGTGTTCCAAGTGAGGTTTAAATTGCTTTCCTGTGTGCAAGTGACATGTGAATGTAGACATGTCATGTACCCTAGAATCACTAGTAAAATTGTAATTTGATATTTGTGAACATTTTGGCTCGGAAAATTATTAATGAGCTTAATCGTCTAAGTAGTTGCAGGGAATATGATTTTTGTGAAATGCAATTCAAGACGGTGTTGGGGCTCAAATCCTCTCTGACATTCTAGGTTATGGAAAAGCAGTGGGACATTCTAGGATTTGCAGCATTCCCCAGACTTGTGAAAGGCATGGATTACCCAGGGAATCTCATAGAATGAATGTACTGTGTAAAGCCTGGAGCAGTAAGGCCTGTAGTGCGCTTAGAGAATTGCACTTAAATACTCCTGGCAAATCCAAGGATTTAAAATATAATACATTGGTCAAGTTGTCTCTTAAATTACCTGCACATCTCAGGAACTCATAGTAGCCATCTCAGGGGATTCACCTTCATTTCATTTCAGAGCAAAGCATTATTGGCATGAACATGAACCAATGGGTTGCACTGACACATAAGTCTGCTACTTTTTTATACAATGCTTTACCAACCCACGGCCACTCTAGTTAACATCCTTTTTCCTGTAATTTGAGTGTACAAAAGGCCATGTGAGCTAACAAAACACACGTTCGAGTGCCACATAGAAGCAATTTCTGGAAGGTTACTGCCAACTCGGATCTAAGCAAATGAACAAATTCTTGTGTTTTTGCTCCAAATGTGGTAACTGTCATTGTACTGAAAACCCTGGAAATGCTGTGAAGTATCAATATTTAATTATTATATGTATGAAGAAAAACTTGGAAAATCTAAACCTATGGTTTTCTAATGGATTTCCGTGTTAAGCTAAGGGAATCCCAGTTATTGAAATGAGCAAATATCACAACCCCCTGTCTGCCTTGGCTTCCTACATGAAAGTTCATGAATGGGGAAGTCATGCAGAGGTCAGTATTAATCATTTGTCAGCCTTCTTGTCTGTCCTTGTTTTTTTTTTATATTGTGAGTATCTATTGATGTATGTTTGTTTAAAGTGAATTGGGGAACTCCATAGTTTTTTTTTTCTTTTATTTCAAATGCTTTTTTAATCATGAAATTAAAAAGCATAGGTAAAGAGAAAAGAGTCTGCAGCATTTTGATTGTGCTCAAATAATTAAAGGGGAGCTGCTTCCTTGTTTGCGTGGGCAGCTTTGGATTTTGAGCTGTTTATAGAAAAGGAATGTTGTCAATGATACATCAAGTATTTATTTTTTTAAAAAATAAGGTGCTAATAAAGATCGGTAACCCCTACTTTTTGAAGACTGCCTAGCTAAAGGTGATGGGCTAAATGCAAAATCTTAGCTTGCTAAAGCTCCCTCTGGGAATAATCTAGGAGATCTTTTCTCTAAGATCCCCTATATGGTGTTGTAATGGCAGTGCCTTTCAGATATTCAGGCCTCACTTGATCTTATCCTTCCATGCCCCGATGCTCCTCTCCAAATGTCTTTCTGTCACTCTCCCTTTTTTTCTCCTGCTCTCTTCCCTTCTAGTTCACCCACGCCTCTCCTCACTCTTCCTGACACGACCTCCTCGATCTTCCTCTCTATTCTATCTACCTCCACCCTCCAATCTTATTCTTAGCTGCTCTCGCTTCCCTAAATCACACTGCTGCAACACTCATCTCCTCGCAATTGTAACTAATCTAGCTTCTCCACTCTGCGCTGCTCTCCCATCCGCCTCTCTACTACTTCCCCATCACCCTAATTTCATTTTCCCAGTCATCCTTTCATTCACTCCCTTCTCTCTTTCTTTTAATCTAATTTAATCACCTTTGCACACTTAAACCCAATTTCCATTCTCTCCTGCCAATCAATACCCCACCTTACACACACTTTCAGAAATTGCCCTCAATGCTCTGTCCTTCATCTACCTGGTCTCTTCATCCTCCTCCCTGTAAATTAACCGAACAACCTACAACTTGAAGCGTCCCTTCCTCCCTTTAATCATCCCCTTGTGACAAATCATGGGATTTTGTCACATCTCTCCAGGCGAGTGCCTTCATTGCGGGGCTAGGGAAGTAAGTCTGGTACCAATATTCCCCCTACGGGTGGCGGCACGCATTACCTCATGGGGAGACTCCCCCCTGAGGACAAGGACTCCCTCCTGTTCCAATGAGAAACTCCCTTTTCATCTCACACAGAAGTCTGATCAATCAATGTTAGTTGACAGAAAACCAGAATCCTACTACATCTGTTATTGTAAAGTCATTACAGAAGATAACTACAGTAACGCAGCCTAAAGTCTTTTCCCATATGGCCAGGGAAAGGCAGATGCTACCTGATCCCAATGATGGGAGTGGTGTAATGGGGAAGGATCATATGGGAGGAGAAGGCTATCAAGGGAATGTGGTAACTCAATCAGGAGAGACACAGTATTTATCCTCTTCTGAGTATGACAATTAATCCCCAAGTATTTGATAGCATGTTGCCAAAGTTGGGCCTCCCCTCCTGGGGTTATTCAACATACTAAGTAGGAGATCCCTTTTTGTAACCCTAAAAACGGTAGCTGTAAGGGACAGAAAACTAATACAACTACTTTTAGTTGTAAATCTACATCTTTCTTTGATTATAAATCTCAGAGAAAATCATCTCTTCCCCCAACATCTTTTCTTAAAAGTACATCATGCAAAGTACCAAAACAAAGTGGAATAAATGAAAATAAAGTGACTAAGAACATTATGGACGTCAAGTCCCATAATGCTCTAGTACTGTGATGAGAAAGAAGGATCCAGAGTTGTAAAACTCTGTTGAGCGGTCTAGTGGTTTCAATGACCCACAAGAAGCAGCAGCAGCAGGAGGAGGAGGAAGAAGCTGGAGCCACCATATTGCCATTATGGGGACACCGTGCACAGAAAGTGGCAGAGGTTGGACGTCCAGAGAGATGCAGAGGGCACTAAATGGGAAGCAATGTGTAGGCCGGCGTTCCCAAAGGAGACAGAAGCTCTCCATGTCCTGCTTCTTGCTCTGGTGTGAAGGTTACTCAGAAGTGTGTGTTGAGCAGCGAGTGCTCTACTGCCAGCCAGCTCGAGCTAGGGAAAGCTACCCAGAGTTATCAAATGTCAGCGAGGATCAAAGAAGCAGAGACAACACGTCCGCAGGAAACGCCAGGACATACCAATGATTTGGCTCATCAGAGGTAACCCCAGGGCTCTCCGAAGTGGACCGTTTTGCACGAATGCATATTTTTAATACAATGTTCCAGAAGGAAGAAGTTGAATGCATTTTGATTACCAAACCTTTAATTTGAAACAAAGTGAATACAATCTTCCACTAAGATGAAGTCGAATGCCTTTTAAATACCGAACCTGTAATTTGAAACAAAATGAATGTAATCTCCCCAGAGGGAGGTACCAAGTAGGAGAACATTACAACCCGCATTGCCCAAACTAAAAAGGGGAAATATTCCTGCAAAGTGAATATAACTTACAAGAAGGGGAATATCCAAAAGTGAAATATTGTGTAACTATATCGTCATCAGTCAATACGTTGTAGATAAAGAACTCAGAACATGCAGGAGAAAAGCCTTTCTAGTGGAAAGGTTCAAGAGGGGGGAAACTATAACCTGCATTGCCAGTGGCAAATAGATCAATGCCAGAAACATTATTCTTTTATGCATTATGCTGTGGAACAAGTTATAGACTAATTGTGTTGCAAGTTAAAAGTCTTAACTTAGAAGCAGTGGATGGTTCAACTTTCCCCCAGTGAGCATTTAAGTGTGTAAAGTTTGGAACACACATCAACACAGAGTACAAGTTATAGTGTTACCAGTTTTTATAGTGGGAGGCGGGTATACCAGGCGAGTGGACCAAGAACAAGATAACTGAAAGTACTCTGTTTATGGTGGAAGGTTGAAAGGTTGTGGTGGAAAAGAAGTGGCAATTCCACTAATGTGTTTAATGAACTAATGAACTGTTATATAACCATCCTGACTAAAGTACATCTTTATGAATGAACCATTTTTGAATACGCTGTTACTTGTAAAGAAGAAATAAAGAGTGATAGAACAATTGTATACATTGACTTTTCAACTTAATATTTGATGAGAGCAACAATGGTCTTAAGAGGGAGAAACCTTATGTTGCCAAGTAAAGGTCCTCTTGCATGAAATGAACTGTGTATCCTATTTGGAATGGAATTTGGTCAGAAAAAATAACTTTTCTGAAACTGAACTTTGATATGAAGCATCCTGAATTGATGTGGGGATGTGGGGGGTAGTCGAACCATAGTCACAAGGATTCTTGTTTCCAATGTTATGTTTGAGAGTTTCTATGTGAAGTTTGAACTGCCATATAATTCCTGTATGATTTTGTTGTATGCAGAATTGTGAGTGTCACATATTTTGCTTACCTTTAGTATTAGTTTAATAGGTAGGGAAATCCTTGTTAGGGTAGGGAAAGATAGGCATTTATAAAATTGCTACTTGTGAGAAAACTCAACCTGTTTGTTCGCCTCACATTTCTGACCCCTCACATAAGATACAGAGAAACTAAGATGATGAGTGCACCCTTATTACACCACGGGTAACGGGGATAGCAGGAGACCCGGTGAAGGAGCCACAGATAACGAGGGGCTGCATCATATTTGTCTTAGAACGAGATACAAACATAACAATTGGAGACAGTCTACGCATCCCACTGAATGGGAAAAACCTGAAGGAAGTGAAAGTATTCAAGCACACTGCATGCTTGTCCCAGTGAGTGGGTAAAGCCTGAGATGAGTGAAGAGTATTCAGGGACACAGCATACTCTTGCCGGTAAATGGTTAAATACTGAAAAGAGTGAAAAGTACTCAGGGACTCAACCGACTCATCCCAGTAAATGATTACACATCCCAGTGAATGGTTAAAGCCTGAAAAGAGTGAAGGATATTCAGGGATGAGAAGAAAGGGAAATACAGCTGGTATTACACCCAGAGAGAGGAACTTGAGAAGACAAGGAGAAATAAAGAAAGGCAAATGATAAAAGTCCCCTACCAGAACTAAATGAACTGTTACAAGAAATAACAAAGAGCAATTTGAAGATCCAATATTGAATTTAAATAGCTGAAAAGTCATCCCAAGAGTAAGCATTCTCCTGGTCTTCAGTTAGTTGGTGTAAGTGGTAGGGACAGAGTATTTTAGTTTGGACAGAGGACAGACTTTTCACTTTGGACTTGAGACCAGATGACGAGCACCCTCGTTTAGTTTTGCTAGGTAGGGAAATTATTAGAATAGGCAAAGTTAGGCATTTCTCATACCATTTCTAATAAGCCTCTTTTGAAATGGTAAAGCCTTGTATGTCTCCTCTTTCTGAACTACCACACCTTCCACTGGTTCTCCCCCACTACGGTGTCCTGACCAACAACTGACTGTGCACTTCTCCACAGAGCGTTTAAAATCAAGGAATTATTCAAAAGGGATCTTTAGCTTTGCCCCTTTTTCGCAGGTGGGTCCATTGGTCTCCAGCAATGGCGGCCCTCAACATTCAATGCTCCAGTTTGTTTGAGGGCTTTCTTGGCTAGTAAAGGTTGCTGACTTAGTGAAGGTGCTGTTTGGACAAACCCACGCAAGTGAGTGTAATGACCTTGGCAATGTCAACCCATCTGGGTGCTCCGTGTCCTGAATTTTGTTGGCATTGTGCTGCTGTAGGATGCTCTTTATCAGTGGTTAAACTGAGTGGTAGCGCTCTGTGCTCTGACCCGCGCTGATGATATTAGTTGCACAGCGTGTAGTAGCTTGCTTCCTTCAGGCTGCTGCTCTTTCTGTTCTGTCTCTTGCCTGCTCAGCTCTGTCTCCCTTACAAAGCTTGCTAGCTGTCCCACAGTTGAAGTTGCTGATATTGACAATTCCAAGTGAAAAAGAGCAACATAATGACTAGAAAGTTGCTGTGCAGACTTGGGGTGTTTGATCATTGTACTTTCCTCTAACAAAGAGGCAAAGGGGGACAGGACTGCTGCACTCCCACCTCCCACACCGTGCCTCCGGGAAAGGACTGGCTCTGGTGTGAACCCTGGTAGGCCTCCCACTCTAGGCTGAGAGGGGTCCCTATCGCCTCCTGACCTAGGCGGATCTCTGCAAACAGGTGTTCACTACAAGTCTTGTAAATGTATTTGTAAGTATTATAAATTCCAATACAAACTGACTCTTTAAGAGTGAACGTTTTGAACTCTTAAAGGTTCAACAATAAAGTCCAAGCTTATCAGACATATGAGAGCTCGGACAGGAATGGGAAATACCAGAACTCCCAACTTAAAATAAAATCCTTGGAAAGAATTTTACATGGGACCCCCACCTCATGGCAGATAAACCCCCTTAATGCAGTAGAGCAGTGGCCATCTGTCATTTACATTAGCATGGTGTGCATGGATGTAACAGAGTGGTTGCCAATCATTACAGAGCTGCCAAAGGCACACACCCTACACCTCTACCCACGTGACCTGTGAAATCACTGATTCTCCACTGTGCTGCTGCGCATGAATGCTATTTAGGAAGGTGGGGTGTGCCCTCTCTCCTTCCACCGCATACTGCACTGAAGTTTTGATCATGGGGTAGTGCCAAGGATTAAACAGTAGAAGATTGCATGTGCTACATTTGGGTCACCAGCGAGGGAGCAGTGACGGAACCTGTCCCTTTCAGCAGATCCAGGGTCCTCTTAAAGACATCAGAATGAGTTTAGGGTTCATTGAGGACTTCTAATATATTGGATCCCCTCCATTCTTCTGGATCCAGCTGGCAGGAAGCAAGCTTTCCACATTTCCTCTGCTGTCGAAAACAATAAACGCCAGTAGCTTCTTTGGCGCATGCTCCTTTGTGGTTTGCTTTGAAATTAGCGATGCAAGCGAGACCTGTATCATGACATTTAAATGTCCCTGTTGCATCAACGTGATTGAAAGGGGAATAGGAAACTATTGTATTCACAATCGGTGACCACACATATACATATTTATTCTCACATGAATTGAATTAGTTACACCTGAATTATTTTAATGAATTTGATATTTATTCCATTAAAAGGTGAAATGGGTGTAACATAGCCAACCCCTTTTTATAAGATTAGGTATGCTGTTTGATATTCCTGTTGCAGGCTCCTTCGTTCAGTTTCCTTCCAGCAAATTGAGGGCTTTCATTTATTCTGATGGATGAGTAATGTATAATTACTGTGCACTTTGCTGTTGCTTAAAGGCTGGTGACTAATGTAACGATGATACATGAATATCAAAATCTATTTAATACATGCAATGTTTAAAAGTCTATAGGTTTTCTTTTTTTGGTTCAACAAGTGGTTAACCAAACAATGTTGCTAAATTTGACACCTATGCAGTTATATAATGCATGACATCAGGGTGTTGTACAATGAAGCAGATCAGTGAAAGAACAGCACGATATACATGCTGCACACTTGAGGGACATGACCTTAACATTCCTTACATACTAAGCAATAGGGCTCAGGCCATTAAGGTACAACTGGACACAATCCATGTAGAACATACATTTCTTTGTTAAAATGTCATTGCGAAAAAACCTTTTTAGTAACAATGTTAACCAAATGTGTATTTTTTACCAGGTCATATTGTATGCACTTTTTCATTTGCGAGGGGACCGGGGCAGAGCATTCGCTGATGCCCTCCTGCTGCCACCCACTTAATGGTTACATATCGTTAAATGTTTATTTTCAAACCTTCCATTTCATTAAAAAATAATGTATTGTTAAAAGCTGTGACTTGGCTTGAGAGCTGTGGAGCATTGTACAGCGTTTGGGTAGCTGGTGTTGGGCGTGTCATCTTTAAACAATAGCATAGTACTGTGAGTTGCAGTCCTTGGTTGGGTGTCGTTGAAAAGCCACATTTTGGTAGATTTGAAAATATTGGAGAATTGTGGGTGCATTCCTAGTCAATAGAGGGATCTAGTTCTCGCAGCTGGGCAGGTGACAAGAGAAGGTTTGTTTGCAGGTCCTCTCTTTGTGGACGAGTTGTGATTCAAGCCAGTTGGTTGATTTGCTGTGCGAGAAGCATGTGCCACCAGATATGTGAAGTTTAGCCACCAGGTACATGCGACTGCTTTGTACATGATACATGCAGTCTTGAAGAGTATCCTGGCCCGAGAGGAAGACAATGTAGTTTGCATAGCGTGGGGCTGATTCTGCCACATTTCCATGCACCCATAATAAGGTGTGGCGGACTGCTTTCAGGAGCTCCAAAGAGCAGTTGTGAGCCCCGCCCAGGGGGGGAATTTCCCCCACTGATGTGCAAGACCACAAGGGCCTGCATTACGATCCAGATGTTCTGCTGCAGATGAAGGGCTTGATTTTGGGAAAGATGGAGATTTGGAGCCAGATGTATTAAATTATTTAGAAACAGATGTATTAAATGATTTAGCAGGGTGCTAGGGCCACCCCCCTCTTTTGTGTTTTCCACCCTAACTCAGGCAGTAATATTCCCCAGGTTAGTAGATAGAGAATGTTGACCCACTACATATGGCTGGTAATGAAAGCCTAAAGGATGCCGTCTTCCCTGTCTGAACACCCTCAGGGACTTCCCAGATTGTTCCTGCACTATCATTTGCTTGGTCACTACCAGATGCTTGGGATGTGCCTTCAGACTTCAGAACCTCTACCAGAGTCTGCCGTTTCTGTCACAAGCCTGGTTGTTCCTCTCCCTCACTCTATACACTACTCTACCCACTGACTACTATTTTCCTTCCAACTCCTCCCACCTTCACTCTTTCTATTCCTGTCTCTTTCCTCCTCAGTCCCTCTGTCTTTCACTCCATATACTATAATATACACCAATTAAAGTTACTAACCCCTCATCCATTCGACCCCTCTCTCCTCAACACTACTACACTCTCATCCACACTACTACTCCCATTTCCAGACTAGTACTAGTTCCTCCAAATGACTACTCCATCCTCCACATTATTATTACCTACTCCACATTAATAATCTTGGCTCCGTTCTACTACTATCACTCCACCCCATCTTCTTCCTTGATACCCCCTTTCACTCTCACAATCAGTACACAATCACTCCACATTCACCTCCTAAACTCACTCTAATCCTACTCTCTAGTCTTTCACGCACACTAGCAACTCAGTGTCACATGCACTCACTAAACACTGCCTCACTACATCTACAATTGGACTCCACATTTGTCTCTGCCGTCCTTCTTTGTGCTGATTTCTGAACTAGGCTAGCTCCTGATCACACACAAACCTTCCAGCTTCCTGAGGTCACTTAATTCCCCCTTCCTATTTTCCGATTAGTTCTCTGTCCCTGTCTATTCATGTCTTCCTCACCCAGATGGGTATCACAATTACAGAATTACCACTTTTTTCTACATTGGGTCACCGTGCTGCAACAATGGTGGGCCATGCTGCAAAGTGTTCAGGTTTGTGTTAGGGGACCATGGGGGTCATTACTACCCAGGCCTTAACCAGGCGCTATTAGCGCCATGGTTGACGCCGGTATTTTACCGATTGCACCATGGTGGATGGTGGAATTACCGCCCCATTCCAAGGTTGGCAGGGCGGTAATTCCCCATTCACTATTGGCCCTTCCCCATTCCCATTTTTGCCCCCATAGGGCTCAATGGAAATGGGGAAGGCGGTAATTACGGTACCGCTAATTGCGGTACCGTAATTACCTGGAAAGTCCCTTTGCGGTTTCCTTTTACGGCGCCGTTAACCCCTTACCACCAGGGTCGTAATGAGGCCCCATGTCTTGGTTCTCCTTGATTTGGGTTCAATCTTTGCAAGTGGAGTTGCTCTGATTTTAGTCTCTGGTGGTCTAGGGTCACTACATCAGTTCACCATACATTTCATGCCATTTAAGCCCGTCTGAAGATGGTCTAGTCTTTTTATGGCACTTCAAGCCTATTATGCCTTTCACACTTTTTTTTTTTACTCTATGACCCTCATTTCTTGATGCCTTCAATGTCTTTATTATGCAATGCTGGGCTCTGATCTACCGAGGACTGGCCTACCACTCAAACTTAAAGACCATACCAATGGCAGATGTGAAGTGTGCAAAAGAAATAATAGTAAGAATAAACTGTTTTCTCTCAACACTACTGTACGGTTCATTCCTTTACAGGATCTGTCTGAAGAAGCACTCTATGTTTTTATGTGCTGAATTCCACACAGGCTTTTAGTTGGCTTTTTTCTACAATACTCGTATACCCTATTGTGCAGTTCAGTCCTTGTTTGGGTATTTGAATATGTTTTTGTGGGATAAGTCACTATTTTAATTTCATGTTTGTTAAAATTAACTATTCCTATCCTCTTTGTTTTTTATAAAAACTAGCGGTACCTTCCCCCGGTTTTGTTAGGGTCTGTAGCTGATATGCATGGGGCACAGGGTCGAACCCCCTCCACTGCTGTGCAGGGTGAATGGGTGGGGTTGGTCAAATTTCACCATCGCCCCTACACCCAAGACTGGTATGCCGACCTTGTGTCCTAACTTCCTATTTTTGGAAAAGTCGCAAAATCAGCAATCTTCAGAAATCGCCTATAGTGATAGCACAGTGCTGAACCCCGCCCTGTGCAGGGTGAATGGATGGGGTTGGTCAGATTTCACCATCGCCAGTACACCCCAGACTGGTATGCCGATGTCGGCCACAATTTCAGCCCATCAATTGTTATGTGTCTGGAGCTAACCTGAACATACAAACACACTTTCACAAATATATATGTATAGATGTGGTTTAAAAGTAAAGACTCATGTATTGCAAATACTTTATTAAATGGATCACTAAAGTTGGTCATGTTTGCAGCTACCAATCTCTAGAGGCCAGCTGTAAAAACCTCTCTGACACTGGGGTTTCCCAAATCAAGTCTTTTAAGATAAATTGGTATGTTTTTCCCAATCTGCATTTTGTATTACACTCCCTCAAGTTATGATCTGATAACACGGTGAGGGCTGTAAATTGGGGTCATGTCCTCAAGCAATAAGGATCCCCCTCAAGGGCTGAAGGGCTTAAAGTGCGCAGTTCTAACAGCAATGTTGGAGTATTGGTCATGAAGTAAAAAGGTTAGTTTAGTAATGAGCTAAGTAACTACACATGACATGTTAGTAAATTACATGTTTACTTCTGAAGTATTTCAATAATAAGGTTATTTTAGAAGTATTTTAATTGTAATCTCAGTTAAAATGCTTTTTTCAAATGTGCATCGATTAGGTGTAGTGTAAAGGTGACAGATTCCTTTAAAGGAAAAGAACGGTTTTGTTTTGGGGCATAACATTGGATGTTGCCTGTCATGTTGAAGGTGCATTGATAAGAACACATCCTCTCAAGGAGGCAGAGTCTTGTTATACAGGAAGATGAGTTGGCGTAATGGTGGATATGTTTTCCTGGCTATTTTGCGCAGTATGTAACAGGATTGTCTTGTATTTCCACATTAGATCATAAGGCAAGTCATATATTGTATTTGTGTGCCTTTTGCCAGGCCTACAGATAAATGGCTAGAAACAGGAAAATACCCCCCCACTACAAAATAGGGAGTAAAACCACTACAAACAAAAAGGCCGATGCTACTATTTGCACCCTTCACTTTTCGAATAATCCTCAATCTTGTGGGATTCTTGACTAGGCCAATGCTGAGATTTTGTGGACCTCTATATCCAACGCTTGCTCTTTCCCACCTACTATGTTCGAATATTTCTACTCTTCACTCCCGCTCTCATTTTTCTCAAGGCAATACCTCTTCTTGTTCCTCGCTCCACTCCTTTGTGCTCACTATAACCACCACCAAACTCTCACACTGGGTTTAGCATGTGGCACCCTGTTACACTCTGGGCTGCGGAATTGTTGATCTTAGTAAGCGTCCATAGCAGGTGCACTGGTTGGTTTTGTTATTGGGTTCTGTGATTGGTCAATGTCACACAGCCCTACCCTGACTCTGGTACATCTAAGATATCTATTTTTAATACTAATAAGCCAGCGGCTCTGTGGGCTGAAAGCATAAATACCTGGACCATTATCAGAATATCAGGCAGTCCTGTCAAGAGGCTACCTAGTCATTGTTAAAGCCAACCTAAATCTCAGAGTAGTCAACAACATAGACTTGCCTTCTGCGGAACTACTATCATTCAAACTTCCACTCTCCTGCTCTAAAACCATACTCTTCCACCTAATCTACAGGCCCCCTTGGGCTATCACCTCTTTCGAAGAAGACATCTCCCATCTGCTCACAGCCAACACTAAACCAGGTTCCCAAATCATCATACTGGGCGACTTCAACCTCGGTTTACACAACCTTAATGACACAAATGCCGCCTTGATTAATGATACTATCACACAACTAGGTCTGACACAACACATCAACAAATCCACACACATTAAAGGAAGAACACTGGATTGGCTTGCTGAAGTCAACTGTAACATCTCAGTGACATTATACCCTGCGCCTGGTCTGATCACCACCTCATCACCTTTGCAATTCCTAAAGACATACAAAGCAAGGTACACACTACCGAGCCACCCAAAACCTTAGCTAGAAACAAACGTAATACCACGACGGAGACCTTGAGACCACTGATAAAACCTATCACTTCCGTAACAGGCAACCCCACCAACATTAATCCCACATCACTAGTCGAACTCTATAATAACACCTTGGAACAAGCCCTGAACAAAATAGCCCCATGCAAGTTAAAAAAGACCAAACATACCGCCCATGTGTACAAATGGTTCTCAGCAGAACTTAAGGCACTGGGCAATCTCAAGAGATCAACTGAATCCAACTGGAGAAAAGCTCCATCCATCTCTTCCAAACAGAAATTCTCCCTGTCAGCAGCCACCTACAAAGATGCTATTACAAACGCCAAAAAAGAGGCTTTCAACACCAGAATACACAATGCCAAATCAGGCACTAAAGAGCTCTTCTCCATTTTACGAGAACTAGAATACCCTGCGCCCCTCACTGATGACTGCATCAAGGATAAAACCTGGTACAATAACATTCAACAAGCTCTCTCAAACAAAATAGCTTTCTTACAAGCTAAAATAGAATCCAAAAAAGCCAACCTTATGCCCAAAGACCACCCAGGCAACCAGTACAGCCCCAGCTCACTAACTGCCTTCTTTTTCAATTCTCTCCCAACACAGAGGATGAAGTAATACATATAATAGCTAGCCTTAAACCCTCTAACTGCCTAGGCGATTTATGGCCAGCCTCAGTCATTAAGGACGGTGCCAGAGACCTTGCCCCCTTCATCACTTCACTGATTAACGCCTCGTTCATAAATACCACTGTCCCAAACAACCTCAAAGAGGCCTGGGTCCTACCCCTGCTCAAAAAACCCAACCTAGACCCCAACACACCGACCAATTATAGGCCCATTACTACAGTCCCATTCCTCCTAAAAATACCAGATAGAGTAGCCTGCCTCCAAATACAACAACATTTGGAGAACAACAACCTTCTAGGGTTGCGACAATCTGGCTTTAGACGCAGGCATGGGACATAAACAGCCCTCCTGGACCTAAAAATCCAAATGGATGAAGCCAAAGACAAGGGCAAACTGGCCATCCTGCTCCTGTTGGATCTGTCTGCAGCCTTCGACCTAGTTGACCACAAAATTCTCAACGAGCACCTCTCCTTGGCTGCTGCATTCTCCCAGGATGCCACCAATTGGATTAGTTCCTTCCTTCTCGGATAGAACTACCAGGGTCTTCTCACCCACTGGTGGCGCCGGCGCCGACCCTGTCCCAATCCAATGTGGAGTTCCGCAAGGTTCTTGTATCTCCCCCACACTTAAAAGCATCTTTACCAAGCTCCTCTTTGATCGCCTTGACAACCTGGGTGTCACATATACTAATTATGCAGACGACACCCAGGTCCTCATTGACCTCACGGGGAACTACGACGAGGATGTTGCTAAACTGAACGAGATCTACCTAGAGATCCAAGCATGGATGGCCACCCACAGCCTCTGCTTAAATGATGATAAGACAGAACTGCTTATTGTCAGATCACAGACCCGACTCAATAAACTGGATCCCAGATACCAATCCTTTACTATTGACGGCAACATCATAAAAGCGTCGAAAGAAGTCAAAACACTGGGGGTGTACTTCGACTCAACACTTTCTCTGAAAAAGCAAATCAACGCCACTTTTTCAGCCACAGCCTATACCAACAAACTTATTAATGCCTGTAAACCATTCTTATCCACCAACAGCCGCCTTACCTTGGCCAGGGCCCTCATACTATCCAAACTGGACTATTGTAATACCCTATTCCTTGGTTCCACTAACAACAACCTGAATAGACTACAGATAATCCAAAATAATGCCCTCTGCTGTACTCCTAATCTTCCACGCAAGGCCCACATTTCCACACTCAGAAAGGAATCACACTGAATCCACATCCATGACAGAATTAAATTACGGACGCTGGTCATTACTCATAAATGCCTATACCTGACGGCCCCACGCTACCGCTCAGCCAAATTCACGAGGCAGAATTCCACCAGACCAACTAGATCACCTTACCTTCACCAACTCAATATACCTAAGTTTAACCTAAAAACAGCTGGGAGAGTAAGCTTCCCTGTACAGGCAGCCAAACAGTGGAATGCACTCCCCAAGGCAATAAGAGCCGACACCTCATTTTGGTCATTCAGAGCAAAAGTCAAGGAACTGCTCAGCTTCCGCCGCATACGCAAACAAGCGTCCACTCTCCCTGACATTTAAATGGTCTGCTCTATCTGTGCTTCTTCATCTTTGACACGCAATTTCACACGGCCATTTCCCGTGCACAACCAGTGCAAAATAACTGGCGTCCCCCCAGCTGCAGCAACGAATTTGGAGTCACATCCCTAGTTACCTGTAATTTAGTTTGAATAACTTTTCAACACATTAAAGTGGTAACTATCAACATTCGACTTACTTTTAGTAAATATTTTAAAGCATAACACCTTACTAGAAGCAATGCGCACAGACCATTTTTAATTCAATTTTCCTTGCTGAACCCTATTTTCAACCTCACTGTAAAACGAGGTTTTGGCATTTTTGCCTCTTTTCTTGACTTGTCAGGAACCGTTTACCAGTCAGCATCGGTTCATTACGTATACCTGTCATCAAAAGAATTGGACTACATCCAAGCAGTGAAATTGTATCCAAACAAGGTACAAATAGAACTCGTTGCAATGTCTTCCTTTGAACTGTATACCACTCGATACACAGTATCAATATATCAGCAGCATAACATAAGGCTTTAGAACTTTATTTAAACAAGCCTCCTTCTCTGCTCATTTTTTTTTCTTTTAGAAAATACCCTGATGTGTGATTTTGATTAACACACCCTAGTGGCCACTTACATGACTGCTTCTGTTGTCTGGTATCCATCTCCGTGTGGCCTGTACCTGAGCACTTGGGACTTGAAGCACCGGCAGGTAAGCCTCCAGACCGGTGCTAAGAGTTTTTAATGAGTACATCAATGCCCTAATAATACGGGCACCCGCAACCTTATCCACTCACTTGATATCCATATATTCTCCACAGGGTCCCCCAATAAGAGCCCTGATGAAGGCAGACCTATTTCAATAGACTACCGCTGAAATGTGAAGAAGACAGGGAACTAAACTGAACACATACATCCCTTCCCCTTGGAACCCATTCTATTGTCCCAACAATCAACCTTCACGTTGGCAAGAATAAAGATATCTTATACCAAAAGGCCTGCAGCATTAATTGCTTTGCACAGAAACAATTTTGGGAGCCATGATGCTAAATATCTATTGAACTATTATCAGGCATCTGTATCTTTTTGCATTCCATCATTTGATACATATGTTTTTTAGTGAATTAAGTGAATGACATTGCTCTCTTGCTCAGTGTATCTGCTTTTGCCATATGTTTGTCTCACAGTATTACTTCGCACTTGTTTAAATTCTTCACTGTATGTACCATGTGGATGTATTTATTTATCTCTTTTTTATGCCCGTGTTGACTGTTTCTTTTTCCTATCCATAGTGTTTATTTACTTGTTAACCACTGCCATTACCATTTAAATACTTGCCTTTGAAACACACAGCAAGTACACTCTGTGAGTGGAAACTCCTGAACTGCGGTTGATTTAGTCTTAGGATTTCCGTATTATGGAAACTTTACTTTGTTAAAGCTAGTTGACAGATTTATAGAATCAGATATCTGTTCACCCTACATGTCTATGTTCACTTTCTTAAAAGAAGAACTATTAGTAAGGGTACATTCCTATGTTTAGACAGCTCCCAACAATAATCAGGTTAAGGTACTTAGCTATACCCAACGGGCCCATTACCTTACCTATGTATGTGATACACTACCTTTTATATACCTCCTCACGCAACTGTATATCATGTCTGTGGCAAACCAACCTGTAACACGGTTTGCCTTGATCCAACATGCCGCTCACTGGACCACACTGTAACCAGGTCCTACAAACTACACTGTAATGTATCTTACTTACATGCTTGTATGTGCAACAATCTGTAACCACTGTTGAACTTAAAGAATTAGCGCCCAGTTACCCAAGGGCTCGGTAGTGCTTTACAAATAAACTAAACTACCTGATCATCATATGGTTGCATCACTTGCCAGTGTAGCTCTCCCATCTCTGTAGTGCCAACTCTTTGTGAGAGATGCCCCTGACACTGCATCTATCATTCTGGGTTAATCAACATTTATCATCGACTCCATTTGCGGAGAGCATATGACAAATAATGTTCTGATGTTGAGGTTTACAATTTGTGATGAAGGCTTGAAACTGAGACCTAACCCGCATATCTGACTCCATTTGGCAGATCTTTCTCGGTATTAGTGCTGAATTCAGGCTAAGAGTCAACATCAATTAGAATGGCGTGTCCCCTGACAGAAAGCTTCTCGCTTACCTCACTTCCTGGCCTCAGATAGCTAACCACATGATGAGGCACTGAACTGCTGAAGTGTTTGCTCTACAAGAGACCGAAAACTGGAAAGGCCCAACTGAGTTCATGTTGCCCTTCTTTGCCAAGTTGATGCAAGTCTCTTTGGAGACCCACCGCAAAAAGAGGCCACTGTGTAGATACAGAAATAAGGCACCTAAGCAAGCTATCAAGCAATGCAGGCATGATAATGGGGTTGTTAGAAAACACTCACTATATTACACTGTGCAAAACAACAGGGCCAGCTGACCTGGCCTTTAAAGAAGGTCTATATTTTGGGAGACCTCACAACAGAGAAGAGGAAGTTATTTTCTAATTAACCATACAAGTGCTTGAGTAAATAGTAATCTGCTGTGGCTTGTTTCACCCATGCAGATTAATACTATGAATAATAGAACTCACTATTTTGAGGAACTCCAATCACCACACATCTTCCTTATGAATTATAAGTATGAGGAGGTCAGGATGGAGGTGTCTGTTGAGAATAAGTAGTTGAACTAGCCTTGATATATTTGTCCCCCCAAGTTCATGTGGATGTGAACATTGTATGATATTCAGGGTGCCCTTAGTTGGAGTATTCCACCCAATAGTCCCTTGCCCACTTGTAAAGGATACTGTAGCAGTAATTTCTGTCAAGGGTTTTGACCCATGTTGAATCCTTAGACTGGGTGGATGTGGGGATGAGCTGTCGCCGCCCCTTATTCTATCCCAGAACAAACTAAATCAATAGACTGGGTGGATGTGGGGATGAGCTATCGCCGGCCACATTCATGCCAGAATCCAGGAGAACTGCGCAGTTGGCACAAGACCACTCCAAAGATACAACCTTCTTGTGGGGGTTCCACATCACCACTCTACTGTAAGGATGCCATCAAAACAATGTTAAGCAAGGGTCCTATACTATCAAGCAAAAGACCACTCTATTGAAATGCAGTAATTCAAGACAGATCCCAAAAATGGATGCAATACCGGTACTCACCACTATCAGGAAGCCGGCGTTTTAAAACCACCAGACTTTTTTGTAAAACTGAACAGAGGAGCCCAAACCAGGCCAAGGAAAGACTTGCTAAGAGGTGGATACAATGTAAAACTATACTCCAAAATGACTTGAAGGAAGTCATTATTTAATGTATATGTAAAAATTGTAAGTTTGTTTTAAACTGGGAACTAAAGTGACATTTAGCTGAATTCTGCCTGACAACTACCCCCGACAGGAGAAACCTGCTCAGCCACTCTTCCCAGGCCTAGCTGCATCCTGCTTCCCCACCAAAAGGAGTGGATACCTCTCTGATTAGATTAGGGGAGGGGCACCTGCAGGAGTTTGCACAAAGCCTTGTCCTGGACTCAGGCAAATGTTATATTGGGGAGGGGGGGCGTAAAGTGGCTTCCTCTTGGGAGAAGTGGGAGGAGAAGTGCCTCTGGGAGCCACCCGAGCTGGAGGCGGGGGCAGACAGAAGCTTCCCCCATGTGCTTTGGAACCTAAACCACACCCATCTGGGCCAGAGCATAATTTTAAAAAGATAGATAACTCATTTTGCGGACTTGTCAGAATTATATAAGTAATATCATTATTCTTGTGATTTTTCTGTGCACGTTTTAAGAGGTGTTAGGACCCTGTGGTGTATGCTGGGGGGTTGCCAGCGGAAAATAGGGTCTTACTCGAAATGTCTGCATGTTAAAAATCTGACACTTCATCAATTAATGTCCATACTCCTTGCGCACATGTGTGTAATTTTTGGTAAATATCCGAAATTGATAAACCAGTCAAAAAGCGCAAAATGTTGCCACTTTTGAATGCAAGCCCCCAGGAAGATCAGAGGCGGACAAGCATGGACCATAAGGAATATATAATGTGTACATGTAATGTCAACCACTTGTGTATCTGGGAAATATGTATTTGAATGAAATATAGATTTGTGGGCAAATTGACCAGGGGAGGATCCTCTGACCCATAAACAGACCTCATCACTCTGACTCACCACCCAATTCCCCCAATCATGTGAGAGGGGAGAATTGGGCCAATGACAAGTAGAGTGGGGCAGGCTCAGTTATGCCAGGCACACACCCATTTTCAAACACATAAAAAGAGACTGCTGGGACAGGTAGAGACATTCAATTCCATTTGCTGTGGAGCGTGCTGACCGATGACTTCACATCCAGAGATCCAACACTTAGACTTCCAAGCTAAACAGAGACTACAGAACTTTGAACCAAGAAGGCCCACTGCAAGCAAAAGTATTTGTCAGCAGGCCTCAAAATCATTTGCAAACTATTCCACAGCCGGGCGAGCTGTCTGAATTCTTTTGCCAAGAACTTTTGCCAGTACCCAGAAAGCAGTGTTACATCCAGAATCCACTTGATCCGGACCGGAAAGCAGAGCAGTGTCCAGAACCAGAGGCCGCTGTATCCAGAGAGGCTAGACCAGCAGAGCAGAGCTGACCCAAGACCGCTGTGAGCAGAACCAGAGATCCGGATCGCTGTGAGCAGGACCAGTGCCTGATTGACCCGCCGAGCAGAGAGAACCGCCGCTGGACATGTTGACCAGATCCGTGACGAAGCCCATTCATTTCAAAATTAGGAGTGAGTATCCGCCAGAACTGCGCAGAACCCAATCTCTTAGTTAAAATAATCTAATCCAAACTATTTTAACCTAATTAGAACAGCCTCCCAGAAATTGTGTCATCTGTCATTTCTAAAGCTGCACAACTGTCACCTGTCGATTCTGCAGCTGCAAGCTGTCACCTGTCATTTTGAGTTTTACTTTAAATATGAAAATCTACCTTTATTAAATCGTCTGTTTCTCTGGAACCGTTTGTTGAGATTTAACTTTCCTCTGAAAGCTTAGAATCTAAGCTTTCCAACAAGCCTAGAACCGACTTCCTACTCCTTATACTTTTACCGCAATCGCGATTTACGCACTCGTGACATTTACCGCGATTTGGGCTCAATTTCTCCACTTGTCAAAATAGCAGCTCCATTCTTTCCTTTGTTAAAATCCGTTTGCAACCTGGTAATAACTCATAGAGCATTGCTAAAGTGAGCCTGAACTAATACCAACAAGCATCTCTCACTCACCCTGAATCTCTAGAGGGAATTAAAATCAGTTAGCACATTTTCCCATCCGTTGCCATCACATTTAAAAGCATTTTGGACCTGTGTTTCAAACTTCTACCTGTTTCCTCTAAGCTTGCTGGGGGGAACTGAATTTTGTATTGTATTTGATTGCATTCCTGAGAACTGTGTGCTCCTCTTTCCATCTCCTTCCATTTCTTCCATTGCATAGGGGGGGGGGTGAATTGCCAGAGAAAAAGTGATTACATTGTTGTTGGTTGAAATCATATCAAGTTTATTTGCTGTACTGCATTTTATTCCACCTTGCATTTCCTTGAAACCATCAAGCATTTTCAGCTACCTCATCCTCTATACTACTCCTAAGTAAGCAAGTGTACCACTGTAACATTACCCATTGTGGATCCACATCATATGTCTCAGTGTACTATCAGATATTAATTTATTATAAAAGTGTGATATATATATATTGTTTAATTTTTCAAATCTTTTAATTTGCAAAACAAACCTACTTCTTGGCTCAGTGGGGTCAGGGGGATTCTAAGAGGGGGGTGTTATACAACGGTTGTCATCCAGAGTACTGAACTGGACATAAAAATACATCAATAAGGGTTTTCCTCAGCAACTCAGACTAGGCATTAACTTAGCTGTAGTGTTGAAGTGAGGCCGCTTAACATTTCAGTGTAGTTGTGATTATCTTTTATTCATATAATGCGGTGTTTAAACGAGGTAATGCACATGCACTGGGTAGTCATTTAATAGGTATGACCCATCACTGTGTTCTGATGGGGGCACATACTGCACTGGACCCTCCGTCAAAGACCTGACCCAGGAAGTTATACATTTTTCAAGCTACTATTTGTTAGTTGGGTCTGAATTTAGAGATGAAGTTTCAATACCTGATGGTCTTTTAGTACAATTGGAAATTTGTCTCAATGTCTCAATCTGGGTACAGCTCTAGGTTGCTCAGTTTGTTGGTATTATTTATCCTGGAATTGACTTGTGTTATTGTCTGTGTTTTATATGCTTCAATTGATAAGACAAGAAGTAAACGTTTTTGCACCAGGAAATCAGGAAATGGGAGTGTGCTGGAGTGCTGATTGGGAACCACAAATGACTTGACTCAATAGGTGTCATATTAGTCTTTAATTCTCACATGTGAACAGAAAAACAACATGCCAAACTAAATAGTCTTCAAGATAATCAAAATTAAATATTGTACATTCTCATAATAGGATGATCTCATCTTCTTTACCAAATATATATAGGTGTCTTTTATGGGTCACATACCCATGGATACCTAACAAAAGAATGTCCACCAATCCAAGTAGGGACAGCTCCTGGGAGCGTATGATTGATGCAGCTCTGTGTCAACTCCACCAACTTCAAGTAGCACTCTAGCTTCTCGATGACTTGTAGTTGGAGCCAGGAGTTTCCAATAACACTCTATAGACAGGAGGTCCCGTCTCCCACTTCCCTTCCAGATAGTACCCTGGGTGCTCCTTAGTGTGCTGGACTCCCAGACTGGATCTTGTGCACCTCCCACCACTGTTGCCTGCTTTTTGCCAGCCCTGCCTCCTCCTACCTTCCACCACCTCTTCTTACAACTCTTCAACAACCGCTCCCGAAGTCCTGTAATCCTTCAAACTCTGCTAACCTTCTCTGGATGATAGGAATACATACCTCTAAACTTGTGCTACCTCCCTTGCAATGTTACTGCCTCCTCCATACTTTTACCACCTCCTTCTGAGACAACTACCTCATCCAACTCTTCACCTCCTTCCTCCGATCCCTCCAGCAGCAGCCACTCCTCTTCAGTCCTTGTTACACTTTGCAATGTCCTCCAACTGCTAGCTACAACCCACTCCATCAACCCACACCGTTGCTATTCAGTCTTCTGGAATAGGCATTCTGCCTTTAGAGATTCAGGTTTCCCCTCCCCCTGGGTGAACTCTGGGTGAGAGTCTAAACCTCTGACCTGTGATTGGCTGTGAATTCCAGCTTCCTGCATGTCAGAATGAAGCTGAGGGGACTGGCCTAAGCATAAATCAATCCTGGTGACTATTGTGAAATGTGTGTGTGTTGAACATTTGGTAGGGGGTCTGCTCTCCAGACCCAGAATGTTCCTGTGATCACCATGTGCTTTGCAATCTTTGTGTGCATGTGCATGACCGTGGACTTTACTGGCAGGTCTGCAAACCTCACAGAACTCAAAGGTGGTGTGTTTAGGATGCCAAGAATGGGGGAGTCATCCAGGCATCTCCATGGACTGTTCAAATTCAGCAGTGAAGTTTTAAGATGAGTATGAGGTTTTTGGATGGGAATATATTTATTGGCCCGCATGTGATTGTGTTCTGGCAAGTGGTGCAGACCACCCTATGGTCCTCATCCACTAGCTTTAAGAGGCGCCCAGCCACTCAAGCATTATCATGAAGGTTCACAGAGCCAGGAGGGGACTATGTCACAGAACCTCTCAGACATAATCTAGTTGAACATATTATAGTGTCCTAGAATATATGGGGACTATGTCGCCCTATCAAAAGGTAGGCGGTCCTCTGAAATTAGAATGAAATAGTGGCATTGCGTTATTCCTAGATTTGGCCTACCTTGCTAATGTGGCATGAACAAAATTAAAATTATGTGAATTCATGAGATCTTCTCCACAGCAAAAGGGAAGAAAGGGGTGTAACAATCCTATGAAATAAGGGAAATGTTGGGTTCTCATTGACATGCATCTATAGGGCTTCCTCTTAACCTAAATGAAGACATAATGTGACCCAGTCTTTTGGAAATCCCCATCAAACCTGTAAAAATATGGGGGACCTCTCAAACCTCATAATAAGTGCAAGCCTTAAACAGCCTTTGGACATAGCCCTAGACAAGAAATCAAAATGTGCATGCATCCCCACGAGCACTCGTAGTTCATACATTCAATGTGCACACCAGCATCCATAGCAAATGTGTTCAATTTGTGAAGAACTTGGGCATGTATGAAGCCTAGACGTTAGAACACGCTGCATGTAACACATTCTGTCACTGTTGGCCAGATATTGTAATGAGTTATTTATAACGTGCTTCTGTGGGATATTTTGACCCAGTCCAATGTGCCGCAATACATCAGTTTACTGCGATGGTGAAAGAAACAGCCCAAAATGATCATGCTGACTCCTGTGCGTGCCATAAACCACTATGTTCAAAAAGGCCTGAAATGATCAGGATCATCCATTGTGGCTCAGAGAAACCGGGCCTCATTGAATGACAGCTCCTCTGAACAGTATCCTTTGAAAAGCAAACCAGGGACTGTGTTTTTATTTTTCCATGGGAAACGCGGCTAAAACTTTGCAACAAGTATCAGAATCAGCAGTGCAGAGAGAGACTCTAAATAAAGGCATGATACATGTAGCCATACTGCAAACCATTCCAGCACACAAGGGAAGGACTGAACTGACTAAAATGGGTATTTGCTGCAGAGGAGTACCACATTTAAAAGAAATAAGTTAAATGTGTTTTTCCTGAATGAAGAGCAAAATCGCCTATTTTAAAAGTACATTATTGTGTCAAGGCTTGATAAGTTATAATTGTAAAAGGATTTGTAATGGTAAAGACACACTTACAAACGGTCTTAATGTTATATGTTTAAAGGAAATATTTAAAAGGTGAAACTCAAAGCTAAATTCAGTCTGAGTTAAATAAACTATATTAAATAAAAAACTTGCTCTGTCAGTGCTGACCCTGAGAAAAGAAGACACCTCCACTGCTGGAACAGGAAATGCTAATTGCGAGCATGGGGGCTTTGAATCCCAGGACAAAGAGACTTCATTAGAAATTTGTGTTTGCCCCAGGGCAAGACAATAGCAGGATAAGACACTCACCCTTCAAGTGGGAGTGGCAGGAAACTTCAATTAACAGAGGGAGGCCCCATCCTGTTCAAAGACAGCTGCTGCCAGTTGAAAGGAAAGGAAAAAAAACTGAGGAGGACAATTTGGTGTTTAAATGCCTATTTGTAATTGACCTTTAAAGACATGTAACTTTGCCACACGAATGAGTAGAAATCTGAAAGTTGGTAGTTTTAACTCTAATTTGATGCTCTTTTTTTGAAGACGTGATTGAACCCTGTACTTCATAAGGAACAGACGTTGTGAAGAATAACTGTTTGTGGGGAAAATATTGAATTTGCGCATATGACATTAGGTACACATATTCCAGGGGTAAATACGCATCCATGTACACAATTGGGAAATTTTAGGACAATTCTTTCATGGTTAAAATTGCCAAAAATTCAACAGAAAGGCAAAACCAGGTCTCACAGATTTGGGACTTGGATTGAAATGTGACCCACGAGATATGTAACATGTGCATCTAATTTTGTTAGAGGTCATAACTACATAAATATGTATTTGTGGGAAAGTTAGATTTTGGTCCGAATAGCTATGGGAGGTTTCCAGACATTGTGAAGATCATCTCATAAAACATGACATCTCTTTCTGTCATCCAATCAGTGAAAAGCAAGGCGGAGACTATGCTCTTGCCCAATCATAGCATCATGGGTGTGGGTTGTAGGAATGCACCTGTCATATTTAGTGATGTCATTTGGCTTGATAAATAAGGGAACCTCATAGCACACAGACACTGATTCCTGACTTCATCCTGATTTCTGCGTGGTGCCCTGTTCCTGAATTTTCCATCCTTGTTCCTGATTCCTGATTTCATTACAAAGTTAAGGCCATAGCATTGCTGAAGTCCTTTTTCAGCCAGGCCAAAATTCTGAAGCAATCCCAAAAATCCAAGGGAACCATCTGACCCTGGTTTGCTGCTACTAAAGGCTTGGCTGCTCCAAACTCAACATCCCACTGATCTCCCATCTCCAGTAACCAGTGCAGTCCAGTGCAGTCTCCAGTCTCCAGTCCGAGGTGCCAGTCCAGGTGACCAGAACGGCCCAGCTGACCCCGATCCCGCCAGATGTGCCCTGCTGTCTGTGGTTAGACTGATCCGTGTGATGACCAGAATCTTTGACGGTCCAAAATCTTAAATTACAGTGGACTGTAAGTATTATTAGAAAGAATTGAAAATCATAGCATACCTTGCCTTGTTTTGTTCCATCCCAATCTCTAAGTCATCCTATCCTTACCTTAAGAACTTGTAACATTGTCAGAACCATTCTTGAAACCTTGTCTTGATTCTTTGCGCTAGTGCTAAACTAATTGAAATAATTTTGCCTTGTGAAATCCCAAACCTTTAAATCCTCCCTCGGGTAATGAGACTGAGTCAGCCAGGGCGGACACTCAGGTGCTGGGTTTGGTACCGCAGATCAACTCTAGAGCTTACTGTGTTTCAATCTGGTAACCTAGCCTAAATGCCCTAGTGTAGAATAAACTATTCTTGTAAAAGTTGATTTCTGTTTTATTTTTCGCGCCTTTATTTTCCAAAAACACCTCTCATTCAACATTGCATATCTTCCTGAGTTTAATAGCTAGAGCCTTCTTTTCAACTCTGACTTGTACATAAGACCTGTAGCTACACCCCAACACAGAAACCACACTCAGATCTGTATATTTTACCAATTTTTCTTAAAAACCATTTAGTGAATTTTATGCGGGAATTCGCATTTCTGCAAAATTTTACACGTGTGATTTTCAATTTCACTTATTTCCAAACTTCCGTTAAGATCCAAAGTGTTTACTTTTGCTCATTCTATAGCTTATAATTGTTAGCATCCTTTCAATGTTGCTCCCATAGAAATTTCTATTATCAACACGGTAAAATGCCACAGGTAGGGATCAAACAAGACTTCTTGCTCTGTGAATCTATATTTCTATATACAAAAAGACAGTCTTAAGTTTTATTTGGTGTCATTCTGGGTTCTTCCCATAAACATGAAAATTCACTATCACAAAATTTTGTTAAACATTAGTCATCAAGTTCATAAAATCATACGTAAAACACATACATCATATTAAAAACCACACAAATAGAATCTCCATACGTGAGTACTTTGCCCTAAATTTCACAGGATCTCAAATGTGTGTAACAAATTACACTCAGATTCCTATGCTTTACTGATTTCAGCCTATCTAATATTGCTATGTTTCAAAACAAGCCAAAACTGTTTTTTTTCTCTGTGTTTTATATTCTGTCTTGCTCAAAGTGAATTTAACTGCCTTACATACCTTTCTATATGTTATTGTCATCACATTGGTGATGGCTGCTCCATACTACAAAGTATATGTGTGATTTGCATTTTAAATACATACATAAATAAATATTACCTTTACCAACTAGCCTGATTCCTGGTCCATTGTGACCTGGGGTATTTTGAGAAGGGGTGTGATATGAGTGGTATATCACTCAGAATATGGAACCTAAAGACATAATAAAATACATAATAAAATAAATATTTCATTTGTGCACTGCACAATAGGCTGAGACCAGGGTGTATCGCCTGATTGAAATACTTAACACTTCATACCCAGAAGTTTCGAAGTGCAGACCCGGGGATCAAACCTATGTTGCTCAGCGTAGTCTTGCTTCCAAGATGAGTGTGTTGCCCCTGACCTATCCTCCCAAGTCATATGATTGAAGTTAGACTGTATAGCTCTAAGACAATTGACCTTGCACACACAGTATTTGTGATCTTGCAACAGTCCTAATGTCACTAGCCTGGTATATCTGTGAAGCAACATAACAATACATGGAGACTCAATTATAACCACCCAGAGAGTTGTATATCTTTAGATACTGTCAGAGTTCAGTAAGAACCATCGTTGGATAGAACGAAAGTAGAAGACATGAATTACAGCATCATTGTGTTTGCAGTCAATAAAGCTAAGCTGTCTCCGGCAAAGGTCAATGGAGAGCTATGGCGATTTAGAGCCCTAGCGATGGCACATCTGACATCATACAGCATATATATGTACTAAGAATAGATCAGAATGAAAATAGAATATAACAAATATGTTCACTTAGCTGTGGTGAAACACTCTTTATATTAAAGTCTAAGCACTACAGTGGCATAAATATATCTGGCAGAATCTACCCAGCTACATATATGATATAAAATGAAAGGGGAAAATTGTAGCTATTACAGGAAATGCTATAATCACAATTAAAGATTCATAAATTGTAAACATCTTTGCAGACTTCTATAAAAATTGTTATATTCCAGAATAGAATCGTCAGGAAGTGTGCAAATTCTAAATACCTACAAAACGGGCAGCATTCTCTCTGTGATGTGGTAAAGCTAATTATGATTGATGACGTTCATGCCAATGGAAGCTATTCAAGGAAGGTGAAGATTCCATGCTTGTAAAACCCTTATGTGGACTTTTCACCGTTTCCGATCTCCTAACTGCTTGAGACATTCGACTCCATTCCTTAAAGCAGGAGAAGCAATGAATATGTTTCCAGAAGGCACCTTACCTATTGCTCCTCAGCCTGGCAGGCGCCCATTGCAGCCCAAGGACTACAGTCGGATCCCACTAATTAATAGACAGGCGGTTTCTCAGAGCCCTTAAATTGCATGGCTTAGGCTTTAGGTTACCTTCAATTATTATTATCCTTTAATACTATCCCACAACATGTGCCATTGCCAATGGGTTATTTCCCCCCAAATACTTTCCAGGTAGAGGTACCCACCAGGGGGCCATCCTATTTCTCCAGCATTTATCCTTATGTTTTAAACTTGTGGGTGCGTATAAGATGCTACACAAATATTATGGAAGTGGCAACAAGAACCTACAAGGCACACCTGTTGGCCAGAACTTACAGGTCCCCAGAACATCATCGGCATAAGCCATGCCACCACTCTCCTTTCTAGAGGGTGTTCGGCATTCCCTATGTGTCAGGTCGGATTTAAAGGATCCAGGAGGGTTTGGCAGCCAAGCAGCATACACTTCTAGAGCACAAACCTTTGCAACACCTTAACAATTCTCTGAAACTAAAAATCAACACCATCATAGAGAAGAACACATCATCCACGATGAACTTCATATTGGATCCGTTGTGGACATATGGACACAGAAATGAAGTTGGAGTAGTATATGCTATGCATCTTTTAATATTTCCGTGTCGCAATCTAAGAAGAGTCAGCAGGAATAGGGTGGCTTTTTACAGTTCCACAGAATCTTCAGAGAGAAATGTATCAAAGAGCCTGCATGACTGAAGGTTATCCGCAAAGGAACTAGAACACGCTGTTTCTCTACCTTTGAGGCTGAAGAACTGCTCCAAAAAAAGCAGCAGACCCTAGCCAAAAGGATACATGGTTTCAAATCAGTGCCCATAACCTATGGGATGAGGATGAAGCCCTGAGAGATAGAAGGCTTTTCCCTCATGACTGACTCCCCTGTCCCCTTTTTTTTAAATCTTTCTACCTTCTCCCTGTGAGGCCTAATCTCTTTTACGTTGGGGTGTAGTGTGTTGAGGGAAATGAACGTAGAAATAAATACTGTTCAACACAAAAACCCCTTCTCATGCCACTCTGCCGACCCCCACAGTTTTGTTCTCAAATATATGTTCTCATTCTGTTCTTTTTGTGATGATAGTGGCATCTAGCAAGATACACAATGTATTTCATTTAAATCACATAGTGGATGGACATCCGAGGATGGAAGGGTACTGCTAATTGTTAGCAGAAATGAAATGGTGGGGATCTTGCTGGATTCTGAGGAGGAAAGATGGGAGACAGTTGGTGAGGTGTGTGGAGAAGGTTAGGGTGAAGAAGGCGAAGGACACAAAAGGATCTAACTCAGAGGTGGGGAGAGTAGCAGGCTATGCGGACCAGGATGTGGAAGAGGGCTGTGAACGATTTTGATGATTTGCAAGAAGAGGGAAAAACTGTATGTGGGAGATTAATTACTATATGCACAACATACTATTTCAAGGTTATACTGACGAATTTGACATTTACAAATAAAGACCACTAGATATTGAAATTGCATCATGGCTTGTTAACAGCCAACCCAATGCAGTTTAAAGGCCTGCAAATAATACTAAAATTAACACAATGGCTCTATTTCTTGCCTTAATGTAACATGTTTAGCACACCAGGAAAGGTCCCTGACAAAACGAATCGGTGTCATGCACTATTTGATAGGCTCACAGTCTTCCAGTAGAAGTGGGGTAGCAATGCCTATTTTCAATACACACATTAACATGTTACACAAAGCTTTAGAACATAAGGGCTGATGAACGATAGCTCACAATACATGTGGTCCTTTTCTGTTTTAACATGTTCAGTCTGCAAAACCATTTGTGATGAGCCACACATTTGGAAATAATGGATTGCCAGTCCTCAATAAGTGATGTTGGTGATTGCAATATGGCACTTCATGATGTTGGTGATTACAATATGACACTTCATACAATGAAAACTGTTTCATCAAGACTTATAGATGTAGGATGGCACGATTCCTGCTGGGGTCCCAGAGCGAATTGAATCTTTGAACCTAATATACATATAGAGACCTAAATATTCAATTGCATCCCAGTTCACATTCTGCTGTGCAGAGTTTTTCATTCAATACCTCAAATCTTGCCATGGGCATTACGGATATTAATACCTGCTTAGCATAAAGTAAACTAGGAACAGTGGACTTTTGATTATAATCTTTTGCACAATTAGGGATATGTAACAAATATACAATATGTGTAATACTGGAATAGACACTCTGGGATGCCTTAAAGGCAGTTATTTAGGACAAATGTATGAGCTACGTAACTGTAGGACTTAGTAGGAAGACACATTTGTATCAACAATAGTAAAAAAGAAAAACTAATGGCACTTAAAGATAAACAAGTTAATGACATGATTAATAGAAATCCAAAACCCAAACTAATTGTAAGGCAATTAAAGCTGCCTATATTCCAGGTCATATTAGAAAATAGAGAAGAATCTACAAAATGAACAAAGCAAGGAAGCCAAATAAGTATGTGAATAGACAGCATGCAGGATGTATTTTTGCATATCATGAAAAGTAAACTCGAACACTTGGGTCGTGATGGAAGATCAGGCATATTGGTTAAAGGCACGATTGGTTGCGGAATTATATTTGCAGAAATCTAGCGATAGCCACCAGAAGGAAGAGAATATTGCTAGTTCAGGAATGAATTGATTGCTAGATCTGAATCCACCCTCACACATGTCAAAGGGATAAATCAAGCTAGGAATAGCAGCACAATGCCACATATCACATCCATAACAAAGTGAGAGGGAAGATCAGTTTCACAATGAAATTGTATAGAACAAATTCAGATAAACCATCCCCATCATTTTATAAGGTTAAAAAACATAGAACTGAAACTGGGGAAACATCAGAAACCTTGGCTACAGCAGTATATACACATTTCTTAAAATAATAACAAATACCCAATTATGTGTGGCTCTTTTAGACCTTTTGCACCCCTCAATGTGGTTGCCAAAATATTCATAAACATCTTAGCCAATTGATAATTAGCCATACACCATATATAACATCACCTAGGCAGCAGGGATTCAGTCTGGGCACATTTGAATTCGGCTTAGAAACATGGCGACAGTATTAATTGGCTTTGCAGCCAGCACAAGTACAGCACTTGCAAACATACTAATCCATAATCCATTCCAATGCTTGGAAGCCTTTTGTCATAGAAATATGTGGATTTTTATGAGCAGGAAACGAATGTTACCATCTTTATTCTAGACTACTTAAAACACTGTGTGCTCACACATATGTGTATATCTATATCTATATATATATATCTATATGTCTGTGGTCCTCCCTTTGTGAGGCTTCTCTGCGGGGTGGGGGAAAGAGGCGGTGGAGCCCTCCCACACTGGCACTATTTATATCATTCCTCGAATTCCTCCTGTCACACATGCAGAATACTCACAGCATTCCTTCATTTGCAGCAAACATCTGATTCAACTACAGTAATGGAAAGAACTGATAAATCAGCATCCACTTCTGGTAGACATTCCAGCTGCAATCTTAATCTTGGCAAGACACAACATTTACCAGTAAATCTACCAGGTGTCTCCTAGCTCATTGCCATGCGCTGGGTAGACTACATACGAATCATTTCACTGCCGAATCGTACAATGTAATCTGTCAACTTTGATCTATTATTGAAAGAAATGTATCTGAAAGTTGTGGGCGATGGAAACATAATCCACAGTTACTGATTGTTTGAGTCATTATGATTAAGAAGGTCATTCTCCGAACCTCAAGCTAGCTATCACAACACTACATTTGTTTGGGGGGAAATGAGAGACAGTCACGCCTACACACGCTCACCAATAATTGAAGAAGCAGCTTCACCTGACTTTAGAAAGTAACATCCAAAAGACAGAAGAATCAAAAAGTCTAACTGTGCTAGACTGGGAGGGAGGGATATCATGTTACATGAACATCTGACAGAAAAACAAGCCCCCGCGATTCAAGGGCACACTGAAGCACAACCCGATCCCATCACGTTACGTTACCACTCGCTGCACCATTTCAGTTATTTCCTGTAAGTACTGCAATCTACCCAGACAGGCATATGCTCATTCACAGGCCCAGCGAGTAGCATTAGTGCTATGTTTTATCACTCTATACTGGCTCCTAAGCCATGCAAAGTGTCAAAAGCTTCACCCCTACCCATAATTCCCTTTCCTTCACTGTACAAAGCCTTTCTGTGCTTTTAACCTTCCTGTTTTTCCCCTCCGTTGCTACTCTTTTCTTTTCTCTTTTGCAGACCATGGTATACATACCCCTGGTGAGGGCACAATACGCCACATCCCAACAATCCTTCGACAGCTGCAGTGGTGACTCGTGCAGTAAAAATACCTCGCATCCTAAAATGACACCTTTAAACCCATAGGATATTTAACATTGGGAATGCCTTCATAATTAGTTTTTGTTTTATGTTTAAGATGTTTTGATTCCTTGCCCACCACCAGCTCTCTTCTATAAATAGACATCATGTACCTGTTCAAGAGTAAATATGACCCATTTTAGACTAACAAACTTTTCAAATTATTTTAAAAGTGACCGTGCTTCTTTGGTATTTTCGTGAGTATGCACCCAATGCTTTGATTGTCACTGCACCTGTTACCTAAGATCTCAGGCCCAGGTCCCTGCCCCCCAGTTGCACACCCACACTGCCTCCTGGCAACCCTGCACTTTGGGGCTGTATCTGTTACCCTATAGTCCCCACCTTCACTTCCCAATTACCTGCTGCCTGCACTTAACCCTTGCACTGACACCCGTTGGCCGCACTTCCTTCTTCTTGCTTGTGTCTTGTCGATCATATGTCCTGCACTTCTCCCCTCCCTCTTGCCCTGGCACTTCATTGTGCGATTTCAATGTCACTGGACTTAGTAAAATCGTTGTCTTGGTCTCCCTTGTTCTCTCCCCATGCCTTGTCGCACCTTGAAACACTTGTGTATAGGCGCGCTATATATAAAATATATATCAAGAAGCATGTACCTGAATGGCTAGTGTCTAGGACAAATAGGGAAGTACTGAAATATACAGTGAGTGGTTGGTCAATGGGCTAAAGATGCACTGTGTATCCATTACTGTAACTGGACAGAACCCAGGGAGATACCTCTAGGATTGGTTGTCTGACTTCCTTAAGTGACAGAGCCCAAGGTGGGCTGTGTGCAAGTTGAAGGAGGTGGACAGAAAAGTGATGCCAAATAACATGTGTAGGCATGCCTCAGAGGGCCATACTTGCATGGCCAAATACTTACGCAAAGGTTAATATATTAATAGTAATTGACAGTTTATTTTCTGACAGTGCAGTCACTGGAACGCTCAGAGATCTTGTGCAGGAGGATGCGTGTGCTGCCTGACACTCACCACATAATGTTATGACGAGTGTATTGCTTGCCAAGTGCTTTACCCAACAGTAAGACTGCCTCACTGCACTGAGGGAGCGTAGAGGCAGTAGGTTGCAGTATATTTGGTATAAATGAAAGCCATGTTTACTAAGTAAAATGTATTGTGCATTTATTTTCATCCTTGCAATATACCAAACCAGCGAAAATGTTTGCTAACAGAAGGTTTACCATATGCACTGTAATTCCTCTACATTTCCTGCACAGTGTCTTAAAGATGGGCACATGAAAGCTTTTACACCTTTACAAATGCACACAGAAAATGGGACTGTATTGTGGCTAAAGTACACAATGAATGTGTTAAATTGACATTACAGATGGAACCATCTACAGGACCCCTGGTCCGGTCTCCCTCTTCCTTCCGGAGTGGTCTGACCTCACCTCTTCCCTGCTGGCCCCCACCTCCAAGCTACTCTTCCTCCGAGACTTTAGTATTCACCTCGACTCTCCCGGTGCAGTCTTTGGACTCATCCGCAGCCTCTGTGACTCTCTCTCCCTCCCCATTCTTCCCTCCGGTCAGACACATTCAGCCAGACACACCTTGGATGCTCTCATCTCAATAGACATCCCCTTCTCCAACCTTCTCACTACACCCCTCACCTGGGTTTACCATGCCCTGATGTCCTCTCACCTGGATCTTTTGGGTTCCCCAGTTGAACCTCTGCCTACACAGCCAGTCTCCTTCTCCGTCATTGGACCAATGAGGCGAGTGTCTGTTCCGGCTTTTGCCACCACTTTCATTCTCCCTCCCACTCCTGCCACTGACTAACACTGACAGAGCCCTTGCTAACCTTCACCTCTCCAACACTCTGAACATCCTTGCCCATGTCATGAGGATCCACAAGAAGCCTGCCTCCAAATACGACAACTGGTACAATTCTGACGTAGCCTCTCTGAAACGCAAGTGCAGAGTTGCTGAGCGAAGCAGCATGCCTCATGCACATCCTCTGCCAGACTAGCCTGCTGCCTGCTCCAAAGGCAATACAGACTCTTTACCCGCTTGAAAAAGAAAACCTATATCCAAGACCGCATCCCCGGGGACACTAACAACATGGCTGAACTGTTCAAAATCTAGCAAGGGACACACCAATCCTTCTGCAGTCTCCACTTCTCCTCTTCCTTCTGTGAGAAACCAGAATCTATCATCCAGGTGGCTAGGACATGGCCATCGCTTTTGGATCCAGTTTCTGGGGGTGGGCCAGTGCGGGAGGATCACCTGGGTGAGGGGTCCTCAGGGAGTGGGACACCGGATGGTGAGACACGGAATGTCTCTCTCTCCATAACTCCTATATCCCATCCTACCCAATGGGATATTTAGAAACTCAACCTTCCCTCCCCACGCCTGTTCCTGTACAAACACTTTTACATGTGCAACCCACTCTGGGAGAAAACAGGCTCAAACTCGAGCCATGCACATGACATGCGCCAATAATATGGTCAAGCGAGGTCAGGCATTTATCGCCAATCGCTCACACCTGACTTCCATTACATTTCCTCACATGGATAAAAGGCGGAGCACGAGAGCAAACTCTGAGTGAGGCAAAGCACACAAAAATACAGCAGTTTCGGGTTGGCAGCTGAACGAAGGGAGAAAGACAGCCAGGCACGAGAGGTTCGGGTGAGGGGCAGTACCCTGACCTTTTTGACAGGAAGCCATTACTTTCAAGAAACCTTCAAGGCAGAAAACGTAAGACCATAAAACAAGGCTAAAGAATCCTGCATTGTGTGTCGGAGATACCTTGAGTTCTCCTGTTTAACTGTCCAAGGTGGGGACGAGCAGCAGACACAGTGATATTGTCCTTGGCTCCAAGAACAAAGAAGCAACAGAGAACAACAAAGCCAGTGAGTTGGGGAGACCGATCCCAGACCGGTCTGTGTTGAAGTCAAGGTTACAAGCAGCACTATTGTAAAATGAGAGCTGGAATGAACATTGTTAAACGTGTGTGATGCAAGATGTGAGGGAAGCTAAATTGCTGGTGAATATTTGAACATTAGAAGAAAAGATATGATACCATTGACAGAGTGGTCCGGCACTGTGAATGTGCTCAGTCGAAGGTCTCTGTATGGTATCCTGACAAAAAGAAACAAAAGCAGAACATCGATGTGAAGTGTAAATTGTGTGAAGTAAATTGAAGTGGTCCTGCAACGGTTTAGGCAAAACCCATTACACATTCGAAAGTCTTTGATTCTGGTATAAAAAGGGAATCTGAGCTGAAACGAGGGTGATCCATGGTGCGACCCCGAATGCGGGAGACCAAGTTGTGATTATTGTGGAAAAGGGTCCTGAGCCTGGATTGGGGTGGGGGGAGACCCGTGGTCTGAGCCCAAATGAGGGAGACCTGTCGAACTTGTAAAAGCAAAACCATGATAAAAGGAAGTTGTGTGTTTTGTTTGCTGCTTCAGGCCCTCTGCAATAAGACACTGTCATTGTGAGTGAGACTTTGGCGGAAGGCCCTGATGCCTATGTGTTGAACTGTTCCCTCATGGCTAAGAAGCGAGATTGTGTACAAAGCCTGCGCATGCCCCCTTGCCCCGTGCTGAAATTGTGGGGAAGGGAAGCTAACTGCTCAACTATCCTGACATATCATTTCTTGAACACTTTTCTTTTACATACATTGTTATCCCACTCCATTTTGTATTTAGAAGTAAAGATTGGCAATAGGTTACCTTTTACTTTGACATACTCCACTCAGACTCTGTTAATATTATTTGATGGTCGAAGCTTGCTCCCATCTTTAGATTTAGATTGGCATTTTTCAAACCCATTGAAGTTCAATAAACACCTTGAACTGTGATCACTTGTGTCTGTCTTCACTGTTTGATACCATGCCTTCCTTACATTTGACAGTAACCAAATCGATTGATCCCTGTGTTTTCACAGCAGTATTTTAAGAATGTAACTGTGATCATCTACAATATATTCAAAGTTAACAGCATATTGTTCAATGTTTCACCTGTGGAAGCCATAGTTTATGTAAAAAAAAAGACTGTTTGAGTGAAGCCACACCATTCTAGTGGAAAGAGAGGGAGACTAGTTTGCCCACTTGCATCCCAAGAAAATTTTGGCAATTTAAATGACTATTGCCATCTTTCCAACTACGTTAAGCAGGAAAGAAATGATTTGGCATTAAGTGGACTTCAAATGCCAAGTTAGATTAGGGGCCAGGGGGGACATTCCTATCCTTTCAGAAAATTATAATGTCTGGTGTGTGCCATTTTAAAATGAACCAATATTCTTTTTCAAAATGAAAGCGCAGTTCCCGAACACATGCCTATAGATTAACAGTTTAATACATCGCATTGTATTTTATATATAAGTCAACACTAGAAACCAATAGAATCATGTTCATATTACAGAATTATTCAAGGACCTAGGAATGTATTTGTGTATTTGGCACATATGATGTAGATTTTCTCTGATGATCATACTTAATGAGGGGAGAGAAAATGCTGCAAATGTCTATTTAAGGTTTTCTGCTTCTTGTTGTTAGAGAAAATAAGTTAAATTGTCTGTTGATGAGTAAAATATAAAAAAATAACCTGACGAGCAGCGATAATTTGAATATACTAAATTAACTATATTGTTAACTGAAATAAGTTACAGAGGTTTGATATACTCCAATTGATGTTTGTTAGCATTGACAATTAGTGATAAAACCCAGGCATATTGTTTTTCTCTTTTGAAGACAAACTTCCTGTAATTGTAAACATATTGTGGGAGACTTCTCAGGTATACATTTAGGGGACACCCTTTGGTTTTGATTTACTATTTTAACCAAACTAAATATTCAGATCAGATACAGCCTGTTTCTTGATCCAGAAGTGTGTGATGACATTTTTGCTTTAAGGGGTGTTAGAAAAAAGGTGCCATATCTGTACAAAACAGTTAAAGGTAAGATATACAAAAAGGAAAATTATTTATTTATATAGCACTTTCGCCAAAATACTGTAAATAGAATATTTTACATACAATTAGTACCCAACTAATGTTGGTGGTCATGTATTAACCCCGAAAGGATGAAGTGCTGAACTGACGTTGCTGGGATTTGAACCTGAGATCTTCAGATCATAAACAGATTGCATCAGTGGGTGTTGAACCCACTGAGCTATCTTACCAGCATCTGGCACACTTACCTTCTTTGCTGCCAATTATTTATGTTCATACAATTGGGTGCGAGACCCAGACTCAAAATCGCTTCACCTGGTGTGCTCTCATGCCAGGACTTTCTCAATTTTTTCAGTCGTACTTTGGTGCAGTTCTCAGACTCACAATCAGGTTGCCAGGTGCACTCTCCTGTCAGGACTTTCTCACTTTGCAACAGTTCCACGCTTTTATATTTTCTTTATTAAACCATTGGGTCATTGACCCTCTTTCACTTGCTTCATTCAATAATTGTGTATTGTCCCAGCTCCCCTGCTCAGGTCCACCCAGTTCAAATCTGTCTTTTAACAGTGTGCAGTATATGGCGCAAAATGCCCGATGTCCCAACTCCCCTCTCTGGGCTCACAGGTCTCTACTGACTGCTTCAGCATTCTTCCCAATCTGCAATACCACCAGTGGCTTGCTTCCTCATTTTGTTGGCATCTTGTTGGCTCTCCAGTACCCCCAATGCTTTACCCAGCTTCCTCTGCTCTCGACCTCTGTGCGGCAAACCTCCGGCTTCCAAGCCTCCCATGACGACGCCTTCAGGAGCTTTCTTGCCCCCCACTGCAACTTGCTTCCTCTCATTTTCCCGTCCCACGTCGGTAGTATTGGTTCACCATGTTTCTTGCTGCTTGATGTTTTTAAACGTGCTGGCACCTATCCGATCCATCGAACAACTACAGCAAGTCTCTGGTTTTCGCAGCTTCAGTGCTCTGCATTGCTTTAGTGCTCTTCCTCGTCTCAGTCCTTTTACTATAAGGGTATGAAAGAGCTGTGTTGTCACTGTGGATTGGATGTTCTATATTAAAATAGGCCGTACATGAGTGGGAATTCAAGTGTGGTGTCATACCCCGAGTCAAAAGGGGGATACGATTTTCCAGCTAGTGAGTCCACCTTCCTCCAATGAGGGTTTTCCCTCTGCAAATGGTCCTCCCTCACATAGCCAGCCCTATGGTCAGAATCAGGTAACAGCTGCTTTTCCCTGACAATAAGGGAAGACAGTTTCCCCAGAGAGGCATTGATGACATCGCTAGATTTATCACAACATATTCAAACCCCTTGAAAACACAGACAAATGAACTTGCTCCAAGAATGGACTTGTAATCTGTGAACTGTCTCAACAGCAGGAATGATGGCACTTTTTGCAGTTAATAGTCTTGAATATTCTTCACACAACCTTTAAAAACAGTCAGGATTGCATTAAAACATGTGTGATCCAAAAATGTGTGTTTATATTGATATTGATATTTTATTTATATCTCTCTCATACACAAGTGTTTCAGAGCATGACAATGCAAGGGAAGGGAACAAGGGAGAACATAAACAACACTCTTAGTAAGCCCAGTGACATTGAGAACGTGCAAATGCATGGGAGAGGGAAAAAGGGGAAAAGTGCATGGAAGGGGTAGAAGTGGAAAGTGTGCAGCAAAGGTGAAACAGATAAATAAAAAATAAATAAATAATAATGACAACAAACAGTGGTAGCTGGGTTTAGGTCAGCAGACAGGGTATGTCTGATAAGTGCAGGAAAAAGGGGGGGCTGTATGAGTACAGATACAGACCCAAGTGCAAAGGGTGACCCGGAGACAGTGGGGGTGGGTGGCAGAGTGAGCAGGTACCTGGGCCCGGAAGACAGAGGGTAGGCCAGGTGCACGGTGCCGAGAGAGACAGATCAGCAGGGGAGAGGGGTGCCAATCATTAAGCTTTCAAATGTGCATTACTAGACTGCTCAGATATATATATATCCATCTGAGACTTTAAACAAAATGAACATTCTTATTATGAAATGACATTATTGTGACTACATTTAACAAAATAAAAGGTTTCTTTTCCAAAGAGTTACTAGCAAACAACGTGTTTACAGAAAATGACTGTCAGGCACAGTTTGTCCATTTACTAGCAAGGAACATCCCACAGATTCTCCAGGTCGTGATGGCATTCTGTATTACCTTTTAGATTGGGTATAGCCAGATTCAGGATGGGGGAGAACAATTTGAAAGAGGTAGGGACTGAAGGCATCTCATTGAAACAAAGCCGATGTTCAGCTTCTACCACAGCTTGAATAGCATCGTCTGGCGCAAAGCATTACCCCACCCCAAAGCAATAGGCACCAATTACCTGCACAGGGGCAACGTGCTGGTCTTAGAAGTAAACCACGCAGAGCAACAGTGGTTCGAATCCCAGACCTACGCTTACGAACCAAACTCAGGTATGGTATTAGGCGCGTTATAAAACAAAAAATAAATAAATAAGAATAAACTAGTCCCACTGTATAGCTCTCATCTGGGTATATCCCCTCTGGGTGAATTGTGTTACCTTGTCATGAATTTGCCACAGAAGAGAATGGGGAAGTGTAAGGTGAAACATAAGGGAAAGAAAAGAAAGAATGGCAGGGAGGGGATCCATAATTATAAATTATAATTTTTCTTTTCGAACATACTTAATACCAATGAGTGGTTTCTAAGCATGGGATCGGGATTCAAACTTGTGTTGCGCTGCGTTGTCTTGCTTCAAAGACAAGCGTTTTGCCCCTGGAATATCTGTAGTGTTGATACAGATGAGAGGTGACTGAAAGGAATATGCACAATCTCTTCATATCTACAGATTGTCACAGTTGGCCTTAATAATTCATAGAAATTCACAGAGAGTTTAAGGGTTTTTATTGAAAGAGATGGTAATGATTGATTTGGTGTTGTTGGGAAGGGAGCAATCCCATCATCCCTTTAGGTGCTTTAAAGTAAGGCGAGATGCATTTGAGGCACTTTAATAAACCAAGGGGCAGGGGTGTCAGTGAAAGGGGCGCTTTGCCATCCAGCAGGACTCCATGCTAACATCATCAAGTTTAGCATATTCATATGGTGTGGACTAAGGTGCAGGTGGCATCGCTATTTTGCATACATATTAATATTCCTAGGTAGAAGAGAAGGCTTCCACAGTCAACACAATAAAGGCTGCATTGCATACCCTAGGCCGAAGTCCACGAGGCAACTTAAATCTGGGGCTCCCATGAGGACAATTCACACACCCATCCACCACACTGTCCATTGTACTTGATAGTGTTGTGATGATGTGTCTTTCACCCAAGAGGAATGTGCCCTACAAGGCCATGATCAGATGCCGGCACCCGTTATCTCACTTTGGCCAAAGCATGACCCGACCTATTCCGGAGTGACCATGAGTTATAGCCCATATAACTGAATAAACCCTAAAATCCTTCAATTCAATGACACCAGGTGCCCTTTGACCATCAACCCCAAAGTAACAAGTCCTGAAATGTTCAAAAATGATGGACAGGATGTATCACTGCAGCGACAATCGTGTGATTAGTATTGTGAGCTGCTGCAAGGGATACATTATAGTTCAAAGCGAGGTTGGCCCCCACATTATCCCAGCGCTCACTGTACAAGCGGAGGCTTCCAGGCCGCTTCTCAATAAGGAGCCGCGCCCATCTACAGTGACCGGTCCTGAAAAAACACGTGTTCCGATTGGTCTAGTGTGAAAGGTGCAGAGAGAGCGAGGTCATTGGTGTAACGTGGATGAGGTTGGGGTTATTGCTGGTGAACATTTGTATTATTAATTGATTGGTTCGGCAAGGTATTATAAGGTAATGCATTATAAGCTAAGGCGAAGTTAATGCAGGGATCCCCTCGTCAGAAGGGGAAGGAACGTGGTAACACTAGTTTGTTTTTTTGTTTGTTTGTTTGTTTGTGCATTTATATAGCGCTATGAACCCTCCGGTATCGGAGCGCTGCTTATTTCCCACGATGTGTGGCGCTCATTTATCGACCTCAGAAGGATGAAAGGCTGAGTTTGGCCCTGCTGGGATTCAAACCTGCATCAGCAGGCTCTGCACGGATGTCAAAGCAAGCGCTCTACTCGCTGTGCTATCTGACCAGCCAAAATAAATATTATAGGCTAATAAGAAGAATATTTAAAGGCGGTTCTTGGAAATACAAAGTAGTGGTGTCATATAAGTAGTAGGAATGGAAAAAGTAGTGGTTGTTAGTGTAGCACGTTGGTTTAGTTTGTGGTAGTAGTGCTTTGTCAGTGAAGAAGCAGGACCTGGAAGGGGCAGTAATTGTGTGAGTCATGGTGTGGTGTGGTGCTGCCCGATCTCTTGGAACATCGTCTGAGAATATGGAAGGGTGATAGGGAAGGGTGGGGGTTTACTGTTTTGTTTTCATTGTTATAAGTAAGCAGCAGCGTGTGTGGTGTATTAGGGGGGTCTTATGGGGCTGGTAAGGGATAGACGTCACTAGCACGGGGGAGGATCACCAATAGAGCACATGTATAAGACTGTGCTACTGTATCATGAAAAGGTGGAAATGTATCATAGGCAGTGGATCACAGAGACAGGAGGAGGTGGGATGCCTTGCCCATGGCCAGGGCAGGGCTCGCACAACAAGAGCATTTTGGGAACATGTCCACTTTTTTAGTAGTGAACTATAAGGGGAAGCAGTTACAGAAGAAAAAAGAGATCCTTGATCTATGGCATATTTTCGAAGATACAGAGTATCAAGATAATGGAGTGGCGGCAAAGAGAAGTAAGACATGCAGGAAGGGAGAAGGGGAGAAGGGGGAGGTGGGGCACAGGTAGGGACCAAGGGATTATATCCCTTGACACTATATCCCACAGAAGGGTACACCAATCCAAGCTATATACTTGCTGCAATAGGGAACCTTCCTGCTGCAGTAGGATCCCCTGTGGTGTCAGCAACATTACAGGCTACCGCTGCCCCACCTCCATATGCCCACCCGCCTGAAACACCAGCATCGATGGAGTACACGTCTAGGGAGTTTCAGGATAGGTTGACAGGTTTGCCAGCTGAACTCCAGAAGTTACAGACATCCCAGAAAGAGGAGGGGATATAAGTGCACTAAGAATATAATTGGGAGAGTGGAAGTCAGAGGAAATAATGCGATAATGAAGGTATAAAACATGTAGGGGTTGAGAAGGAAAACAGCCCGGGTGGATGGATTGTCTTGGGAGAGGAGACTATGGTGCTGGGAGAAAATGTGGAGGGAGGGGATGATGGTATGTTCACAGAGGACCAGAGTGAAGACAAAGAGAGGGGTGAAGAAGTGTATGAAGATATACCTCAAGTACAAAGTGTATGGGCAGGAGGCAGGTTAACGAACAGAGCTGGCTGGATGTCATTGGTGAAAAGAAGAGGTGTTGTGAAGAAGGGTATGGGAAGTAGAACAAAGATGCAGATGCCCCTTATCCATACGGGGGGGAGGAAACAGTACGTGCCTTGGCCCCAAATGGATAAGAATAATTTAATTAAGGCACTCACACAGCTTACAGTTAACAGCAGGGTCGAGTAAGTGGATATACACATTCAAAAAACAAATGGCAGGGGTGTCCTTGGCAATAGGGGATCTTAAGATCTTCCTGGTTGCCATAATTGAGGGATCAAGCTGGAGACATAAGGGTTAAGGCTGGATATCCAAGAGTAACCCTGGGGGGATGATGCATATGATGGGGTGTTGTTTAATGTTGTTAGGGCAATGGTATGCGACACATTACGTAGGGCCTTTCTGCACACTCCTGATCTACAGTCTTTGATGCAATATTCCATGGGTGGTGATGACGATCCAGCTGGAATCATTCTTAAAATGCAGGAGAAGTGGAGAGCGTAGACAGGAGGGCTGTGGGATCAATCAATACCATTTTTTTATTTTATTGTAAAGAAGGATTTGCCGAATGAAGTGCAAAAGGAAATGGATAGGATTGTCGGTATTGAGGTGAAGGGATGGCCGGAAATACAGGCATAATAGTTCATCATTGCAAGAGGATTAAGGAGTGGGAAACAGTACAAAGGCATTATGGGGAGGAAGCAAAGTTGGTCGAAAGAAAATTGGCACAAGTGGCAGTTGAAGTGCCCATACCAATGCCAGTAAAGGTGGAGGAAACAGAGAGTACACAGCAAGTTGTGAGTGCCACTATTCTGGCACTCTGGGTAGAACGAGGGAAAGGCCAGTGGGGCGTGAATCAACAGTACCCCGGTCCTCACTGACAGCAAGCTGGGCCACAGAAAGGAAGAGGGGGATTTCGAGGAGCAAGAGGGGGAGGGTTTGGATCCAGGGGAGGAAGGTTCAGACAGTCTCAATGTTGGAATTGTTTAAGGTGGGGGCATTTTGCAAGGGAGTGCAGGAGCAGGTCCGTGGTGAGGTATAATTAGGGGGTACAGCAACAGGGCCTCTGGCCTCAAGGGCCTCAAGGATTAGAATACCAGCAACAGGGCCAAGGGTACCAGAACCAGGAGTATTCTCTGGGGCAATACCACACTTATAATCAGCAGCCCAAAGTGCCGGACACACAAGCAAAACACCCGCCACAGCAACAGCAGGGTGGTGTTGCTTCGCTAATCAGGGCATTAGGTGGGGTGACGGTTTCCTTGGGGAACCACAGTAGTAGGAGGTATCCCTTTCTCATTGACTGGAACGAGCATGTCTCCTGATTAGGACAGCCCACAGAGAGCTATCCATCCTAAAGAGGAACCATTGGTGGGGGTTGTGATAGGAAACATGAAATTCATATTTATGGTAGATTCTGATGCAACTAAATCATGTATTATGGAAGGCAACTTCCCACTATCCGGAAAATACCTTGACGCACTGAGGTTCTCTGGGGCTATTTCCAAAGTTCCATACACTGAGGAGCTGGATGTGAAGGTGAGAGGGAAGGTAGTAAGGATACCCCTACTGTGTTCGAAGAGTTCCCCTCTCAATCTGCTGGGTAGCTATCTGCTCAGTAAATTAAACATGACTATATCCTTTATAGATCATGGAGTAGTATGTTCTACACTTGGGATGTACAAGAGAGTTGGTGGTCCACAGGATTCCTGTAGACCCAGACATGTTTATTTATGGTATCACTTTGCTTGTGAAGGCGGTGCCCCAGATTGCCAAGCAGTGCTGGCGAGTGCCCACTGATTTCATTTTTCATCCAGCTGTGTCACCTGAGGTGGTGGCAGGAACAATACTATCACTAGACCTGCAGGTTTTGGTCATGTCGGACAGAAGGTTTGTCCCACAAGGAATGGATAGGTATGGGTGCAAGTGGTGCACAGTGTTCTATGTCGACCAAACAGTGCAGCTAAAGTAGGTGATGGATGATGAATTGCTTGAGATTAATGACAAAGAGGGTAATAATACTGGAAATGTACATCCCTTGTGACATAATGATACAGTAATGAAGAGTGCAGTGTCCCTTAATGGCAGTAGTAACTCCATCCCTATTTTTCGAAGAAGATTTACGTCACGTGCCACCACAGTTGTGGACTACGAATCCCCATGATGTAGGGTTGTTGAAGGATGCAACATGGGAGCGTAGAACCCTAAAACCAGGTGGGGTGCTGCCCCGGGTAAGACAATATCCACTGTCAAGATAGGCAGAGGAAGGCATTAGAAAGACCATACAGGCTCTACTGGACCAGGAGATTATCGTGACATCTACGTCCCCATGCAGTTCAGCAATATACCCAGTTAAAAAATTGATGGGGTGAAATTTGAGAATGATCCAAGACTTTCTCGATTCCACTCCATCCAGGATTGAGGTACCTTATGGCATTTACGCAGGGTCAGATGAGGTTTGAGCATACTAGATTACCTCAAGGGTACTGTGAGAGCCCAAGCATATTTAACAGATTTAGGGAATATTCAGGTACCCAGCGCGATTATCCAGTACGTGGATAATGCAAGAAGTAATTTATTTGTGGCAGTCCATATCAGTGAATGGGAAGAGGATACTACCCAATAGGACAGCATCAGTAAGCACCACCCCCAGACCTGCCTCAGTTAAGGAGATGCAGAAGTTTCTGGGCCTGTGCAATTACTGCAGGGTTTGTATTTTCGATTATGTGGCACACACAAGGCCACTTTTGCAAGCCCTAAGAAAAGCACAGAAGACAAAGGACCACAAGTTATTGTGGACAGAAGAAATGATCAGACAATTTGACCAGTTAAAAGCCTACCTCGGATTATACACAGGAATTCTATTTGTTTTCACACTCTGATGCTCAGCTTATGACAGCAGTGTTTGCACAGAAGAGCACTATGGGCCATAAGCCATTGACCTATTATAGTGCTACTCTTGATGCAGTGATTCAAGGGCGTTTTGCATGTGAACAAGCATTAGCAGCCACTGCCTTTGCTATAGAGAAAAGCTCTACAACCGTAATGGGGTATTCAGTTGCGTTGTACGTAGAACATTCTCTATTCACTATCCTAGAAGGGTCAAAGTCCACCCGGACTCTGCAAAGGTCATCGCCATATGAGATTATCATCTTGAAACCGCACACTCATGTGCTTAGGTGTAAGACTGTGAATCCTGCCATATTTCTAACAGACATGCCAACGGAAGATAACTTGATGGCACACAACTGTGCCATATAAAAAGGGGAGGAGGATGACACTGTCAAAGCCAGGGATTGTGCATTTGCAGAGGGTGTGGTTATTTTCATTGAGGGATCATCCACAATTGATCAGGAGGATGTACAGAGATGGAGAGGGGCAGCAGTGGTACGACTTGAGGAAGAGGAGCACAAGACGGTGGTCATGGAAAAGTTGCCTACACACTATTCTGCGTAAGGGGCAGAACTTGTGGTGCTCATCGAAGAGAGCATTGCAAGGGTGTCAGGTTACAATATATTCCAATTTGCGTATGTTACCACAATGGTACACGCTAGTCTCTCCCATTGGAAGGAGGGGGTTCAGGAGGGTAGATGGATCTCCACTGCAGCGTGCAGTGCTGTTAGAGATGTTGATAGAAGTGCTATTACAGCCATCTGTTGTGGCTTTCGTGAAGTGCACACCCATACTTACGGGACAGACAACATCTCAATAGGGAACACAGCTGCCGATGCGGCAGCCAAAATGGCGGCATATCAGCCAGACAAAACATCCACCGAGTATGTTGTAGCTACTCCACCCACAGGCTAGCGTTCAGTGCCTTATACTGCATTGCCCATCTCCCAGATTATTAAGCTACAAGGAAGAGCGCATCAGTGGGAAAAGGAGTTGTGGTCATGGAGGGGATGTAAGCAGTCTCCGACAGATCTATTATGGATACAGAAGAGCTTGGGGCAGACAGTGATGACCCAGGAATTGCTAGCAGTAGCATTTGAACAATTGTAGTACCCATCCCACAGTTTGAAACAAAACATAGCCGCAGACATACAAGAGGAATGGTTCACACAAAATATTCAGGAGATCATCACTGGTATGGTCATCTGCTGCAACACATGTCAAAGTTTTAGCACACGGATGACATTACAGACATTACGGGGTACTTTGCCCCACTCTATTGGGCCATTCCGGGAGTTACATAGAATACGCTGATATGGAGGAGTGTTGCAGTGGGTCTAGGTACCTCATTGAGTTGGTCTGTCACTTTTCAAGGTGGGTGGAAGCATGGCCATGTGCGCATCCGATGCCAAATGTGCTGCAAAGTATCTAGTGCAGGAAGTTTTCCCACGCTGAGGTGTGTGCAAGGTTTAGAGATGCGATAATGGCACATTTTTCTGCAATGCATTATTCCAACATGTTACAGCACTATTTGGTATCGAGCATTAGATGTGTTTGATTTTTCACCCACAGGCCAACAGTGTTGTGGAGAGAATAAATGGCATCCTTAAGAGCAAACTATCCAAATTGTGCACCACACTGAAGAAAAATTGGGTGTATTGTCTGCCCTGGGCTCTGCAGCCGAATAAAGACCATCATCTGTCGCCTCACGAGGTGGTCACTGGTTGGTGCAATGCATACCCCTGTGAGGAGGGTTTCTGATGCGCATAGGACTACAGCGCTGTTAGGGGAGGAATTCAGGGAATATTTTATGACACTAACATTAAATATGTCTCCCACATTTTGCACTCCCAGGGTAGAGATGCCAGATGCTGCACAGACAATAGGGACAAATCCTGAGCATATAATAACAAGACCACTGCTGCCGGGGGATTACGTCTATGTCCACAACTTTGTGCGCCATTGGAACAATCCTCGGTTTCAAGGACCGTGCGAGGTGGTGTTTTGTGTCCCCCTTGCGGTTACAATAAAGGAGTCGCGTATGTGATATTGCCAGTACTATCGGGGGTGTATTGGGGGAGGGACTTATAGGAGGAGGACCTGTAAAGAGGGAGCAGAGGGGAAAATAGGATTGTATATTGTCCAAATGGAACAATATATATAAATGTCAATAACACAAGTGGATATATACTGGAGGGTAAGACCCATACTCTGTGAAGGACTGGGGAATAAATTCAATAAGAATCAACAAATAATGTCCCCACAGGATACAAAGTAATGGTGATGCGGTATACTTATTACCGATGCTCACCTCGTTTACTCTAACCTTAAAAAATTGGCCATTTTTGCACAAAACTGTTCCAAACAAGGATTGCCACAATCTGGATATATTACTCCTTAGTTTCAGATGGTATCTTGGCAGGTTTTACACAAAACTATTTCAGAGAGGAAAATCACCACTGTCTGGGTATACAACTCACTAATTCCAGACGGTGTCCTCGTTTTCTCTGTCTATTTACATTAACATCTTACTTGCATGTAATCATATGATTGATGTTGTCAAAACAGATCATTACTTTAATTTTTGCACTTGACTGGATACAAAATCTAATCATAAACAAAACAATATTTCTCGTTATTTTAATGAAAAACATAAAACAATATTTTATACATGAGCCTCAATAGCATTTTGCAAAGTTTTCTTAGAACGGGCTCAACTTTGAATACATAACATATTACAATCAAATTGGCAGCATCTGGATGAATCATGCACCGCAATAATAATTGAAAACAAGATAAAAAATTCAAAAAACAAACAAATGGAAGAAAGAAAACTTTCCATTTGGACACGAATACTGAGTATCACAGGACTTGGGTTCTTCTCCTATGTCAAAAAGATGTTATAAGATCACTCAGTTGACACCCTATTTTAGTTGTGGAAGTCCACAAATGTACATTCCAAGGGTGCCCAAGGAAAGAAAAAAACTATTATTCCTTGTAGGGTTTCAGAATATATGGCTAGTGTCGACTTAGTTTATATATTCACACTTGCCAACCACTTCTTACAGTGCTGCTCAGGTCTACGTATATATAATCTGGCGTAGCTAATACAGGCACAATGGCCACCACTGTCAGCCAAGAAAGGTCAGTCAGGTGTGCTCAGATACGTTTCGGCGTGAAGATCTAGACAGAAAACGCCTTCCTCAGGACACAACACAAGTGGAGTCACATATATTAGTACTAATGTGAACATGAATGATAATAACAGTATCAAATTCAATGATTCCGATATGCAAGTTTTCGTCTGTAAAGGAAGTAGATAACAATGTGTTTACAATAAGCAGGTGACTTTTATCCACTATGGAAATGTATAAAAGGTATAATAGTGTTTCTGACAGTATTACTAAAGTGGCTATCCTTGAGAATGTGTATAAAAGAATGAAAGGAGAGGTACAACAAAAGTATGACATGTATCAAGTGCTGGGATTTGATGTGATTGAGGATATTCATCACCCCAAAATCTCTAATTCATGGTACAAATGGTGTTCCCAGATTTCGTAAAGTGTCCCGACAACCAAAGAAACATCAAGTGTGTGGAGTTACCTTATTGGACGGTGAAGGGGTGGAAATATGTCAATATTAACTTGCAGACAGCACACGATCTTGCTTGGCAGAAGGAATGGTAACATATAGCAAGGACAGAATAGCACGAGTAGTCAACTCCTGTGCACAAATCTGGACAGAGCGTATCACAAAGCGGACGTTGATTGCAACAATGGAAAAGCTGGTGCAAGTGCACAAGCAAAAAGAATATAAGCTCAGTTTCCGTAGCAAGGGTACCGTCTTTGTTGGCACAAACAAACATTGTAATAAAACTCTCTTGATCACAGACATGAAGAAAGGAATGGCTGCACTGATGGATTACTACTGGAACTGTTGTCGACAAGCTTATCCCACAGAGCACCAAAGGGGGGAATGCTGCCTGCAGAGGGGCCAATGAGTTTCCCCACAATACAAGTGAAAGATAAGAGCCTGCTGCTCACGCAAGAGCCTTACATCCAGCTAGGAAAAGGACAATTCCAGCAACCGCAGAGAATGAAAAGATCGAATTACATTTCAAAAGACTCTTCCACTTTGTTTGCTGAAATACTAGAAGAGTATCAGCTTTTCAGCTCAGCAGAATCCTTCTTCGCTTCCCTACTCTTGTCAGAGGGGCAGGCGGCAGCCAATGCCAAATGGCTGCAGATAGTGCAGTGAGAACTGGTCCAACTCGCAAACGACACAGAGAATGGGTTCAACATGATCAAGGTTAAGTTATGAGGATTTTGACTTATGACAATGCAAAATAGATATGTGCTTGATATGTGCCCATATGTTGACAGCACTGGAGGGTAGGGTTTTCAAAATGTTTGTCGATTCCTGTTGCACATTCGTACCTCCAGAAGACACAGAAAATGCATCATTATCTCAAATCATTGCCGCTGTCCATGACCTAGGTGTTCGTATGAAGGAAGGAGGAATTCAGGACAATGATTGGCTAAATAGGACTTTCAACTAGGCCCCATCGTGGCAAGAAGCAATCGCGAAGATGTTAATGCCCATCATTGTATTCATCCTGGTCATTTTCTGCATGTTCCAGCTGGTTCTTTGATGCTCTGCCACTATGGCACCTGACAGCGCAAGAATGATTGTATCGATTGGGGGTTCAAAAGCACCCCGTGAAACAAAAAACATTGAAGTGCAGACCGATGTCCTATAGGGTGGCCCAATGTATGAAATGTGTCCCATCCCGCATGATATGAGAATTTATAGCATGCTTAATACCCAGAGGATTCTAAGCGCAGACCCTGGGATCGAACCTGTTGTGCTCCGTGTGGTCTTGCTTCCAGGCAGAGCACATTGCCCCTGAGCTATCCTCCCAAGACCCATGGAGATTTAGTTGATCCTTTATACCACACTGTCATTTCCCAATCCCCTGATCCAGAAAGCTATAGAGAGGTTTGGGTGGACTTGGCGGGGAGGGGGATTGTATTTACATGATGTGTTCACCTGAAGAGTATGCACATAGGGGGGACATTTTGCGATAAGTTTGTAGAGTGCAGAACTATTCCAGAATATGTTACTGTTGAAGTAAGAAAGGGGGAATGTTGGGAAGGGGGCAGCCCCCCCAGGTGCTTTAAAGAAGGCAAGATACATTTGTGGCACTGTAATGAACCAAGGGGTAGGGGGTCAGTGAAAGGGACGCTTTCCCATCCAGTAGGACCCCATGCTAACATCATCAATTATAGCGTATTCAAATGGTGTGGCCTAAGGTGCAGGCTGCATCGCTATTTTGCATAGATATTAATATTCCTAGGTAGAGAAGAAGGCTTATGCGGTAAGCACAGTAAAGGCGGCATTGCATGAACTATGCCCAAATCCACGAGGCAACGGAAATTTTCAGTCAAGACAGAGCTCCCACGAGGACTGGTCGCACCCCCACTCGCCACACTGTTTGTCCATTATTCTTGAAAGTGTTGTAAAGATGTATCTTTCACCCAAGAGGAACGTGCCCTACAAGGCCACGATAAAAGGGCGGCGCCTGGTGGGCATGTTATATCACTTTGGCCAAAGCATGTCCTGGCCCATTCCCGAATGACCACGAGTTATAGCCCATATAACTGACTAACCCCTAAGATCCCCGAATTCCATGACTCCGGGTGCCCTTTGACCATCAACCTTAAAGTAACAAGTCCTTAAATAGCATATATTTTTGCAATGACAATCGTGTGATGTGTATTGCGAGGTGCTGGGAGGGATATATTATAGTTAAAAATGAGGGTGGAGACCTTGGAGCCAGATGGGAGTGAGTGAAATTTGCGGGTGAAGGTTAGAGTGCCCTGGAACCTCCTTTATGGCTGTTTTGAAGCCTGCCAAGTGCACAGTATGAGTGATAAACAAGCTAGTAGGAATGTAATTAATTTGTTTTCTGACCTTCGACGTGAGAAGATGAGCCCCGCTGCGCCAACATGATGGAAGACGGACAGATTGGGACCAATAATCTGCCATGGATAGGTTGATGAGGTGTCACTCTAAGGGCCATCCCTGGGCTTCCTCCACACTAGATCAGGGTTCTCCAGTCTCCAATGTGATGGTAAACCCTCCCGTCTAAAGTCTTACTATCTGCTGTTGAGAGACTAAAGGCAAAAGCCTTAGCCATCTGTCTCCCTCTGAGATTATTCTACAGCGGCAATCTAACCTACCAATTCCACTTGATAGGGTATCAATGCAAATGATATTATGTTGGAGCTGGTAACCTGAACCCTACGTCTTCCTCTAACCCACCCATTCTTCATTCTCTTATCTCCCTTTGTCTTACTACTCCTCTCTACTGTCTCAAACATCATCTCTCCTCTCTCTCCTAACCTTTTATTTCCTCACTCTGACCCCCATGATGGTCTGCTCTCTCACTCTATCTCCTTCTAGCTTGTCTACTCTCACCCCTCCTCATGATACCTCTCCCACTCCTCTGCATGCTACTACTCTCATCCTTCCTCATGCTATCACTTCCATTGCATCGTAATACACTCACTCTCACTATTCCCACCTCCCCCCTCAGGTCTCTCCTGCACTCCTCTCATCGCACACCTTTCTACTATCTTTGATCTCTCCCAGCACCCATTAATCCTCACTCTACTTCTACCATCACTCCCCTACATCTATCTCCCACTCCTCCCTTACTAGTACACTGACAGGCTCTCATTAACTGCTTCACTTGCACAAATTGGTGCCTCTCTCAATAAATATATCTCATCTGCACCAACTAAACTAGCATCTCCTCAGCACTCTTTTCCAATGCACATTCTCCATTTGGTCTTTCAGTGCACCTTCAAGCCTCCTGGCCTTACCTCTCGAACTCACACACTGCCTTTTATACTGTGTGCCTTCAGATTGAAACCCTTCCCTCCCCCTATTGGTTCTGGCAATCACCTGACTCTGTGGGCCAAACTATGCCCGTCTTTTCCATAGGGGCTGGGTCTCACAGGTAAAACGCTTTAAAAAACCTCTAAGCCCCCTGCCACACCCCCTTTTTCCAGCACTGTTTTTTTAACAGTCTTAGACGGCTTCTCTGCTGTTTCTCTGGCATACTATTTGTCTAAATGTGTGTTTTTCTTCCACCAAAATTAGTTGTTTGCTTGGTTGGCATCCAGGAACCTGTCTGGTTGTAATGAAGGTTCAGAATGTGTGTCAGTTACAATGTTTCTGGTTTCCCATTTGCATGGCTCCGATCCAGGTTTTCTTAGTTGCATACAGGTGTATAACAGAGTTGTGGTTCGGAAATAGAAAAAAGAGAACACTGGCCGGAAACAGTACTGGGAGCCATTGGGTGACAGAAAGCTGGACCAGTAATAGAATTCAAGGCACCCATAAGGGAGCTATGGATTGGACACCTGCAACCCGCGCCCCACCCCCTTGCCCAACATGATATGATAACTCATTTATAACACACCTGTACACAAATGTTTCTGGGCGTGACAAGACAAGGAAGGGAAGACAGAGGGAGGACAAGACAAAATATCGTACTATGCCTTGTGTCATTCAGATTGTGCGATAGCGCAAAGGGCAGGGGCAAGGGAGAGAAGGGCAGTGCCAGAGAGAGGGAAGGGGAAGTGCAATCAGGGCAGCATTGGTCTGAGTAAGTGCAGCCAGGGCAGCCAGGGACATCTACTACTGAAAGAAATAATGAGGGTAAGGGCACAGGAGGAAGAAAAAGGGAAGGGGGGCTTAATGTGATGAAGTGAGATAAATACAAGCCAAAAAGTAAAATAGAGATAGCAAGCACAAGGAGGGTGGGTATGAAGAAAGGCTGGTGGAAGAAGGTGATGAGATAGAGAGGTGAATAGTAATAAAAGGGTAAATATATGAACTAGCATGGCCCTCCCAAATCGTTACAGAGTACTGCGCAGCTGAACAATGAGGGACCTGAAGCCTTATCCCACTGTTCGTGGGATGAAGCGAGTAGAGCAAAGGAAGTGGAAAGGGTCTGTTAAGAAACAAAGCCAGAAAGGTGTGGGGCAGAACAGAAAATAAAGGAGAGGTACTTACTGGCGGGAAGTGTGTCTTGCAGGTGGTAAAACACATGCTGTTTACCAATAAAACACCTTCAAATACTGGAGAGCCATGTGCTGCTGCTAAAATACAGCTGGTACGAATGCAAATTGGCAATTGTTGGCTACTTTAAAACATCAACAAACAAATTAGAAAACGGAATGTTTGGCAGAGCAGGCGTATGGCTCTGCACATATTGATATGGTGCAGTTTCCGTTTACAAAATGGAAGATATATTTTGTAAATGGACAGGTGTAAGCCCCACTAAATACGTGACCTGGAGAAAAATAATTCACATATTCTCATATGTGCTTACATTTAGTGCAGGCGGGAATTGTGTTCGCATTGCAGGCCTGGCTTTCAGACTAGCATGCGTGCATGTGCTACGGTGGAGGAAGGCGAGTGGCGGTTCTTATATAGGGGTGTGAAGGATGACAGCAAAAATTATGATCTAAGTCCTCACCATTGTCAATTATCAAACTGCTGCGTGGAATACAATCATCTTTCTATACATCTCTGTGCGCAAGAATACTGCTGTATTAGCCTTTTAATATGCTATCGACGCTGGCTAAACAAACACATACACTTAGACATCTGATAATGCATATAGGGATCCTTACGCTTGCCCGGTTCTCGTTTTTTTCTTTGCAACAATGCAGAATCTTGGTTCCATATATGTCTTTCTCTCGTACAGTCATAGCATGAGTGTGTCATACACCGGTTTAATTTGATTAATGTTGGGAAGGAAAAAGGAGAAAAGAGGAAAGAGGAAAGAGAAAAGAGGAAAAGAGGAAAGAGGAAAGAGGACAGAGGAAAGGAGGAAAGCGAAAGGAGGGAAGAGAGAGGAGAGGAGGGAAGGGAGAGGAGGGAAGAGAGAGGAGAGGAGGGAAGAGAAAGGAGGGAAGAAGAAGAGGAGGAAGAGGAACAATTACTTTTTCTATAATGCCTCATGTCAATGTACTGCTGCTTCTAATTTCCTGAATCTAATTGCTATGGATCCGAGTACATAGCTGCAAATCTGTTGATGGTGTTTCTGGAGGCACTCCCTTGCTCTCTTGGAAACCCATGTAGAAACCCAGCAGCACAGTACCCACGTAGGGTTTCTACACTATGTGGGAAGGCTCATGCTGGCCGGGGATCAGCATTTAGAGCACTGCTTACAGGCATGCCTGCAGAGTAATATGTGGCATAATCCTTCATAAGAAACAAAATGAGGCACAATCCACTAAACTCAGAGCAGCAATGACGGCAATGTTATGAATGAATATGAGAAATCAATTTTAAAGATGAACAAACACTATGAGAAGAGAATAAGTACCATATTAGAACGTTACAGGATTGGGAAGAGAGTACAAGAGGAAGGAGAAAGCCATGAACAATATATTACGGCTCTTAGGAAGTAGGCCAGGACATGCACATTTTATCAAAACCTAGAAGAAAGATTGAAAGATCAATTTATGTTAGAATGTAATAGTAGCAGAGTATGAGAGAAACTGTGGGCTGAAGATGGCCCACCTCTAGAGACGGTTCTATGGATGGCCAAAGAGGAGGAACATACTGAGAAATGTATGAACACTTTAGAAAAAGTCAAAGAAGTTAGAGTCAAGAGCATGTTGTCTATTAATACTCTGTAGTCAACGAATTAAACTAATTGCCAGCGTAAGTAACCCGAACATGTGAAGGAGAAGTAACAGTGATGTGAGAGAACCTAGATTTACCAGGTACAACTGGGGGAACAGAGATGTCAGAGAAGCAATGAGGGGTCAAGGTCATACCACTGAATTTCAACATGGTCAAAGTGGCTAATGAGGAAGGGGACATGCTACAGATGAGACAGTCCATCTCATTGGGCCAACAGTCCAGACTGTCCTGCTCTAAGGATGCTATGCAGAAATTGTAATGGAAAGGGACACCTAGCTAGGTGCTGCAGAAATAAAGGGACTAACATGAATTGGATTGGTAATGAGGATAGCGCTGAAGGAGAAGAATGTGTGGCGACAGTCGGCGGTGATGAAGAGTTCGATATCCCAAAGACCACCATAATGGTGATAGAAATCCAATTACAATGATGGTGGACTCAGGAGCCAAATACAAACTCATCCCAGAGGTAGTGTGGAAGAGAACTGGACAAGAATACTAACATGAAGCTGACATCAGATCAAGGGCTTATGGTGGCTCAAAGATTCATATAATTGGATGGTTCACGGGTATACAAGGATTTAAAGACAGATGGGCTGAAGGATGGATATATGTCTGAAAGAAAGGTTCATCTCTGTTACTCAGTTGGACACATCACAGATTACTCAAAGTGTGACTGGATCCAAATGCGGAAGAATCTGTTTTTTTGATTGAGCCACCTGAAGTTGACAAAGGAAAAGTCAGAATGGAAATATTCAGAGATGAGACTGGGTGTGTGAAAGATTTCACACATCGCATTGAACTAAAACAAGGGTGTAAAACAGTACCACAGAAGTTGCAAGGTGTTCTAGTATCCATGCGAGATGAAGTGAAGTTGGAACTTAGTAAAATGGAAGAACAATGAATAATAGTAAGAATTGATGCATCAGAATGGGTCTCTCCACTGGTAGTGGTGAGGAAGAGTTCAGGAAAGGTAAGGGTGTGCATTGATTTAAGGGAGCTGAATAAGTGTGTAATCCCTGCAAGACATCCTTTACCCAAAATCCAGGAATTGATTTCAATGATGGGTTCTGCAAAAATATTTTCAACACTTGACCTTACTGCTGCATAGCATCAAGTAAAACTGCATAAGGAGTTGAGGCATCTAACTGCCTTCATCACACCAGAAGGCCTCTTCCAGTGATGCAGGATGCCTTTTGGCCTAATATCTGCATCATCTGTGTTTCAAAAAATAATGTATCGAATATTTGATGGTGTCATTTTCTTCCATGATGATATCCTGCTATACGCTGATGGAGAAGAAGAACATGACAGGAGATTAGAGAAGGTGTTTAAGAAGTTGCACAATGTAGGTATGACCCTCAGAGAAAAATCCAAAATCAATAGGAAGGAAATTGAGTACTTGGGCCACATGATATCAAAGGATGATATCACACCTTAGAAGGATTTAGCAAATGCAATAGAAGGCACGGCCACTGCAACCTGCAAGGAACAGGTCATGACATTTTTAGGCATGGCTGAATATGACTCTAAATGTGTACTAGGATTTGCAGACCACACAGTTGCCCTACGGGACATGAAGAAGAATAATAAAAGGTTTGTGTGGGGTGAAGGATGTTAGGATGAATTTCAATACATAGAAAATGTCCTGAAGACAGCACCAGCACTAAGGAATTATGTGTGAGGGAGACCCACAGTAATTGCAACTGATGCAAGCAATGTAGGTTTAGGCATGGTGTTGACACAAATCGATGAAGAAAAGGAGCATATAACTGCCTTTGTGTCTCATTTGCTGAAAGGAGCAGAAAAAGCATACACTACAATAGAAAAAAGTAGCTCTTGCCATTAAGTGGGCTATAGACAAGTTTAGAAGTTTTGTGTGGAATTATATTTGAACTACATATGGATCACATACCCCTAGTAGAAGTATTTTTTACCAAGGGTCTTGACAAAGTGTCAGGCAGGATAAGAAGATGAGTTTCCAGGCTACAGGAATTTGACTTTTTAATAACGTACATCCAGGGTGTGAGAATCTATGCTGCAGACTGCCTGTCGAGAATGACTATGAAGAATCTAGGGTTGATGATGAAGAGCATCAGATGATTTGCGAGATTGGTGAATCCTCTATATCTAAACAAGAGTGGTGCAAAGAGATGACCAAAGATGTTAAAATGATGATGGCAATCAGAGGTATGAAAATGATGATGGCAATCAGAGGTATGGAGGATAGTGATTTTTCTATGAAGTAAATGCGAGAAGCAGGAATAGATGGAATTCTGGAATGTGAGAGATGAACTCTATATTGAAGATGGCTATTTGATGAGAGGAGATAGGATAATACTCCTGGAGGGGATGAGGGAGAAAGTGATATGTCTTGGGCATGAAGGTCATCAAGGAATTGTGAAAACCAAACACAGAACAAGGAATACCTATTGGTGGCCGGGATGTGACATGCAGATTGAAAGAAGCATCAGAAACTGTATCCTTTGCACTAACTGTGATAAAGGGTGTATGAGTCAAAGGTATCCTATGGTCCTGACAGACATAGCCTGGAAAAAATGTGCCATTGATGTACTGGGGCCCATGTGGAGTGAATGGTGCCAGACTTTTTTTTTTGTTTATTAACCTGTTTAAGGTTTTTTACAAATCTGTCCTGTGGTGAACTGTGTTTGTGCTACTTCTAAGAAATTTGACCCAGAACTCACGACACCACTCTCGAATTTCCTTGAAGGTCTCTTGCTGCTGTTGCAGGCGATGAAGTAATGTCACTAGCTTTTGCCAGAGCTACTTCGAGAAATTTAGCTGCCGCTCTGGACCATCTAGTGGAATCGCCTGCAATTAACCGAAACCATATTGTCTCTTCGTCGAGTGTGAGCGGGCACGTGATGAGTGGTGTCAAGTAATACCTTCTTTCGTGCGCCAATCCAGGACATGAGGTGAGTAGATTTTTGTATTGTTGTTACTGATGTTTTGATGAGATGGGTGGAGCTGAGAGTGACGCTGAATGTGACTAGCAGAAGAATGATTGACTTCCTGAAAGAGGTGTGTGGTCGTGAGAGTTACTGTGAAGAGGTGTTGACTGATAATGGATCTCAATTTAAATCTAGGGAAATGGAGGAGTACCTAAAGGTGAGATCCATTACACACAAAACCAGTGCCATATATCACCCTCAGATTAATGGTATTGTAGAAATGTACAATAGAGTGATAAAGGAGGCAATCGGGTGGGCATGGTCCAATTGGAGAGATTGGAAGGAAGTGGTGAAGAGAACAGTTGTGGCACATAGATTCATGCTGTAACTGTTGTCTCTCCTTTTGAGCTTAGGAGGAAGGCCAACACCAAACTATTTCCAGAATAGATTGGTGAAGTGATTGGAATGACTGGAATGAGTGTGGAGCTTGATTAAGTGGAAGAGAATGTCAGGCAGAGACAATTGAGCAATAAGTCACTGCAGGAGAACAGGAAGTTCAAGACAGCAAAAATTTAACAAGTTGGTTGTTGGGTTAGGATCAAATTGCCAGTGGTCCTTAGGGACAATGGGTGTTGATGGTGCAAACCCATAGAGGTGGTGGAAGTGTTTACACATGCTGTAAGAACAAAGGATGGAAGAGTGTGGAACAATGAAAGAGTCATGGTTATGACAGGGAACTTATTCCACACAAACAAATCCCTTGTTTAAATAGTATAGCACATTTGGGAATTGTACATCATAGAAGGTTCAGGTATTGTTGTGATGAATTAAGATATGGTCTGCACCCTGGCTCTGAAACTACAGGGGGGCATTGGTGTACCTCTAAGTGATCTGGGGGTGAGGGGGCATACAAATTGGAACAATGAAGATATGTGGATAAATTGTGTTTTGATCAATATTTCTTCAAAGGAAGCAACAAAAGGTTGACACAAAGACACCCCTTCCGAAATGTGATCTTTAATGGAAAGTCTCGGGACGTGCACTGTTGTTATCTGGTCATCGACTGATCTGAGCACATGGACGACATTTCATATTACATTGATTCAGGTTTTTTCGAGAACTCTCTTCTTAAAGATCCCCTTCTGTGTCTGACGGTTAGCACCTGTTACTGTGCTCTGGTCTACTGGGGCTGAACCCAGCTGCCCCCATTGCCCATTAGTCAGGTAAGACGAAATGCAATTCTTATCTCTGTGCCTCCAATGCACTCCGGCGAGGGCATGCAGCTAGGGAGATCATACGGCATTGCGCGCCTGCGTTGCATGTAAGTCTTCCTTGTTGTTGTATGTGGTCTGTAGGGTCTTGAGGCATATGACGTGGGTATGGGAAACAAGGAATGAGAGCAACTAAACGCATGGGTTTCTGTTTGAGACAGTCCAGCTGCTCTTCATTTTTACATGAGTGCAAGCAAAGAAATCTTATTGTGTTTTAAGTATTGTTCTGTAGATCGGTCCTAGAATTATTTGTATATGAAATGTATCTTCCTGATAGTAGTTACGCAGCCTATATTGTGTTTTTTAGATCATGTATTGATGGATTCCCGAGATATTTATTAGGTTTTTCTCCTGACTGGACTTTGCTGGCTTGATAGTTACTGCAGCCAATTCCACATTCTCTGCAAATGTGAAATACTGCCACGTCTGAGCTTTGGTGACGAGTTAAAAGCTATACCAGCTTAGAGGTAAAACGCAACGCATGTTCCGCACTGGCCGCTCATTTTAACTAAACCTGCATACTATGCTGCGGAGTAGCAGTCAGTCCTCCCTCCATCGGAGAAGGTGTCGAGCTATTTCAACTGGGGGCGCACACGGAAACATATTGTACATTTCTGCTGCATTATTCTTATTGTATTCATTATTCTTGTTGTATTCATCGCAAGCGCCTGGATGCCCTAGGGCCAGGCGGCGCTATACAAATAATAAACTAAACTAAACTAAACATAATTAATTTCCCATGTTTCACAGCCACATCTGCATGGCACCTCTGGGTCTCGATATTCCTTCCTATGGACTCAATTCCTGCTAGCTACTGTGCCCTGCAGTGTTTCATATGTGCAAAGGCAAAAGCAAGGATGAAATGAGAAATCTTGCATGGCTGGTTGACCCATCAGATTGCCCAAGTGCACTCCATCACAAACACGTGTTTAAGCATGGGCTCACATTCACTCCACAAAAGGGACAGTTGTACAATTCTACAGGTCAGGCTTGAAAAGCATTTCAAAAGTGCATTGCTTGCGGGGGTGGACTGGGCACCCAAAGAGTCCCTGGACATAATTACTGGGAACCAAAAGAGGCCCTGGAAATAATTTTCAAAGTGGCCCCATATTACACATTTTCAGCAAGCCCAACATTTTTCCTATGGGAAAATGTGGAAATACCACATAAAAGAGGCTCCAGAGTTCCCTATAGGCCAATCCACCCCTGATGCTTCTGACACACGTGCACACGCACAGTTTGATGAAGAAAGCTGGGCCTGTAAGCCTGAGCATATGCTCTCTACTAGTACCACGCACAATTGAAAAACTCTGTTACAACACTCATCAGAAATTACAAAAGTTGAGGGCGCATTGTTGGGGGCGGGTCGGAGCCCCCACGTGAGCCCGCAAGCCCCTCAACATAAAGGACTCACACGGACACCGGTCCTTCCTGTTCAGGCTTCCCGGTCGCTCTGCCGCGGCCGGGAACGCCCCCTTTATTTATACACACCGCGGCGGCGTGACACGTCACGCCGCCGCAGAGCAGCCAAACTTGATGATGAAGGAGACAAAGAAGAAGCCACAGCGCTCTGATGATGAAGGGGACAAAGAGAACACTGTGAATCCACCTTGCCGTAGTCCAAATAGACCTGGGAGTTTCAAAAATTGAGCTGAGTCGATGGATTGGCCTAGACAGGCCCTGTCAAGTTAGTCCTTCTCCTAGCTTTCACACGCCGTAGGAGTCCCAAAACTGGGTTAAAATGCACAAAACAGGCATGGGCGTGCAGGTTAGACTTCCTGCTATCAGTATTTCCAAAAATTAGGCCCGTGTTGCCTTCACGCTCCAAACCGGAGCCTTGTGAAGTTTCACGGCCTACAAGACAAAATAGCCACCGGCCGCGTGTGCGTCCCGCGACCCGGCATGAAGCGAAGCGAAGCTTCGTTCCGCTTCCGATCGAAAAATTTTATCCACAGGATTTCACCGCCGGGCCCGGGTCTTCCTCACCACTCGTCGCCACTGTTGGGGGCGGGTCGGAGCCCCCACGCGAGCCCGCAAGCCCCTCAACATAAAGGACTCACACGGACACCGGTCCTTCCTGTTCGGGCTTCCCGGTCGCTCTGCCGCGGCCGGGAACGCCCCCTTTATTTATACACACCGCGGCGGCGTGACACGTCACGCCGCCGCGTAAGCCCATCATCGGGCAGCGCCACACGCATGATCACGGACTAAAGTGGCTATAGACTGCCTCAAAGACAGTTGAGATGGTCTATCATTCTTGGCTGGAATGGAGTTCACAAACTAGTCATACTTATAGCCTTTTTAACGGGTGATATGGTTTTCAGGGTGTACCATCTAACATTCAACCACGGATTTGTAAAACGTTGGACAAAAGTAGATTTTCGACATGCAGGATAAATGGGTACTACGGTTCTTGGATTGCATCTGCGAATGGCCAATCCCATTGGTTAGTTGATTAGAGATGGCCAATCCCATTGGTTAGTTGATTGTGGATGGCCATTCCTATTGGTTGACTGTGGCACCCCTATTTTGCAGAGCACAGCGGTGAATAACTTCTATGTTCACCACTGTGGGATCACAGAAATGAACACTGATCAGCTGAAAGATAAACACCTGCGCCAGAGTGAACCCCGACTCCTTCACCTCATCCTGGACATCTAAGGCCCGGAGGAAATAGAAGACAAAGGAGTCCTGAAAGCACCACACCCAGTGGTTCTGCATCCGTGGCATTTGGATACATTTTCCAGCACATGTAGGGAGCAGGGTTGGACAATTTGTCAGAGTTGTTTCAGAACGCAGCGGCTGTTCGACCTTTCCCAGTCTTCAGAAGAGAAGATGTGGTGGAGGGAAAAGGTCTGTGTTAAAGTGGTCAAAGGGGCAGGCAGATGACATGCTAACTTAATGCTTCTCGCAGGAAGGGACTGTAAGAAATGTGTGTGTAGAGTGCGGCAGGAAACAGGCCTTCATTTTAATGTTTGGGGATGCGAGGGGTGGCTGCTGCTGACAGGACCCAGATGCAACGCTTCTCTTTGGAAGCTAGACGGGCGAGGTTGGCAGGGCTGAGTTTTAGCATAAGTGTACACATAATGTCGGCAGAAGGAGGAGGGGCCAGTGAAATAGCCGCACGGCTAGAAAGGGAGTGTGGAAGCGATGAGATGGGTGGAGAGTGTGATGGGTGCACGCCTCGTGGGAATCCTGGTAGTGAAAGAGCATCGAAGGGGAGGACAAAGTGGAAAGGCACCAAGTGGCAGTATGCATTTCTTCTGAGGGGACAGACGTGTGCTTTTATTTTGTATACTTGTTAAGATACCCAGGAGGGTGCATGATAAAATGATGAAAATAATAAAAAAAAATGTATATAGCACTTTCATCTAAAGCGTTTTACATAGGACCCATTTTACATACATTACTATTATGACCCAATCAATATTGGTTCCGATTTATCGACCTCGGGAAGATGAAAGGCTGAGGTGGCCTTGCCGGGATTTAAATCTGCGAAATGTAGATCAAACGCAGATCACAGCAACAAGCGTTTAACCCGCTGAGCCACCTTAACAGCTCTAAATAAGATTATAGGGCCGCACCCTTCCCCTGCTTTTGCTGCATGTCCGGGACCACTAGAAAACTAGTCATTAGTTGGCTTCTGGAGAAGGCAATCCTAAGATAGACTAAGCTCAGTACTAACTGTATATATTGTACATACTCGGAAATGTTTCCTACTACCTGCCTGTACATACCATATATGGCATATTTCCGCCACAATTGTATAACTGCTTTTATACTGTAACTATGTAACCTGTCCTTAAGCGCCCATATACCCCTGGGTCTGGAGCGCTAAACTAAATAAAATAAACAAACAAACAAACAAACAAACCACGCAATGTGAAGGATGGGGTGGGGTGCAGTGCACTGAAGGAAACCTCTCTCGCGGCCTTTGTCACCCAGAGCGGGGAATGCACGTTTATCTCCCTATGGAAAGCAGCCCTTCAGCCCGCAGGCCCCCACCCACTATGCTGCAGTGGCACTGGGCCCTGACCAGTCAGCAGTATAGCAACTCAAATACAGTCTGTAGGGAATAGGGTGAGCATTCTCCTCTGAAGTGGGCGGAAACTACTCCATCTGTGGTCCAGGCATGGTCTACAGATAGTTTTTAAAAAAACTTAAAAAACTGGATAAAAACTGGCATCGTGGGTGTATAAAGTTAATCACTGCCAGCGAATAATGTGTGAAGACAATAATAAGAGAGCGACTCATGTTCAGTTTCATTGCTGTGGCCCGTTTGACAGCCAGTGCTTGTGGATCACAATTGCATTGGGGTGGCTATTGTCAGTGCTAGAAATGTGTCACTGTGGGTAACACTGGGTGCACTACAGTGCATGCCCTCCCACAGGAACCTGCTGACCCAAGACACTAAATCACACTTCAATACTCCATGTGCAGCCTCTGTGCCTCAGAGTTTAGGTGGTGACCCACGCCATGCTCCTGCTTACTTTGGTACTGTGGGGAGGAACATTGACGTTCAGCCTCCTCACCGGTGGGCACCATGTCTTCTTCACTTTATATGTGCTTGGAGCCTCGTGCCAGGGCCTGTCCGGGTGGCAAGATTCTAGATGATCTGAGAAGAGGGGGGGAAAGGAGTGACACAAGGACATCGGGGGCCACGGGAGGAAGGATTGCTGAGGACTTTGGAAGGGTCAAAAAGCAAAGTAGATTGCTTAAGCACCAGCCAGTTTTGGGCCATAAATCTTTGAATGGCATCAAGATAGGTTCGTAAAATAGAGTGGCATCATTTATGTACAAAATCTCACATTTTCTGTAAATTAGTAATCATAGTTTTAACTCCTATTTCTTTGATCAAATAAAATGCAGTCATTACCCACAAAACAAAACGAGTTCTGATATGGTCTACCCGGGTTTAAAAACAGAGTTTTGTCTTAACATATTTTAAACTAATGAATGCTTACAATGATAGCTTAGTCTAAATTAACCATACGTTAGAGTAATTTAGTAATTCTAATGGATACCATCAACCCACGGTTTCCTCATCCTTACAAAATAACTCATGGCATGAGTCTGAAAAATGTCGAACAGCCAAGAGGAGCTGTTGCGGCTCCAACACATTAATGCAATGTACAGAAAGAACTGTGCATGTATAAATATTGTGCATCAGGCGTTCCAGAACATAAACTCATTGGCTTGCATAAAACAGAGGCACATTTTCATTCGTATCTCTAGCATGCATGTGTTTCCTGAAGATTTTGGCTTTCAAACGATGCAGGTTATGACGGTATAAGATCCGGCCAGCGACATATGACATCATAGCAATGCATGCATCCTTAGATCATCAGTGACCAGGTGCTAAGGTCATCCTGGTGCTTTACAGAAGAGCCTGCACTTAAACTATGCTCCTCGTGCAGGAGAGCTCAGAGTCCTGCATCAGCATCCAAAGCCCCTCTTCCAGGGGGCCAGTGCCGCACGTCTCATTGAGCCTCAGATGTACGAAGATGTCCACACCAAACCTTCAGACAGACATCCAAAGAACTGATGCTGGTAGGTAAAACAAAAAAAAAACAGATGTCTCCTTTACCAAAACAAGGATGCTGGAGGAAAAGAGTGCACAGCCCGTACCGAGCTCCATGGAGGTCGAATCGGTACCTGCCCTATAGGAGAGATAAGGATGTAACTGTTCCCACTCTGGCCTACAACCCAGAGAAGTGAAGGTTTGCAGAGAAAGCAGGTGGCAAGTACTCAAAACAGGGGAATATGGCTGCAGCTCTTTATTTAAATAAAGTACTTTCCCAGGACTCCATAAACCTCAATATCTGGGTCCCAACAAATGCAAATGGCACGTGCATGACTATCAGATATGACTGTAGGATGCCCTCAAGATTTCACCAAAGGATTCCCACCAACACAGGCCTCTGGTGCCACATCATAGCTCCATAGGCAACAGAAATGTCAGCATTGCTACTGCCTCCTGCTCCACTGCCACTGAACACAGATTGGTCCCCAACATATGGAGACATCCATCATCACCCGAGATTGACGCCAACATGTGTGCTAATCAAATGAAGGAAGGCACTTGCCTCTTTAGAGAATATTCCCACTAAGAGGAAGTTACTACTAGGTCAGAGTTTCAAGAGGAGTTTTACATAAAGCAGTGGTCTATTACCTATGGTTCTCCAGACCATGTTGCACTACAACTCCCATGATCCCTCCATATTTTTATGCTAGTGAAGACTGATGTGAGTTATAGATCAAAGCATCTGGTGAGCCAAAGATTACAGACGCCTGGCTTTGGGAGTTGTGCCGGGTTAGAAGGAGTCAGACACTTGAGTCATTTCTACTGATGTTTATGGATAAGTCTCATCTTTCCCTATTGCTAGAGGAGTATCCCTGCCTATCTAAATATACTAAAGGAGCTTGTCAATCATCGGGAAGTCCCAAATGAATATGTTCATGGTTCAAACTAGCTCTAATGGACCCTAGCAGAGCAGTAGTATATCTCTCTTCTCCTGGTCGTCTCTTATTGAAATGTCTCTTCTTTACTCAAAGATTATGTTTGGTATGATATCTTTAGAACATCTCTTGCCACCTTCTTAGCACACTTCACATTTAGGTAGAATTTCGAACATTAGCCTGTGTCGCATCTAGATAGTATTGTGAAGGTTAGCAATTTAGAACTGGGCATATTTGCATATGTCACATTTAGATAGAATTGTGAACATTAGCCTGCGTCAGACCCAGACAGAATTGTGAATGATCGCAAGTACCACATTCAATTAGAATTGTGAACATTGGCCTGCGTTGCATCTAGATAGAATAGTGAATATTAGCCATTGCCACACCTAGACTGCGTTGGGAATATTAACAATGCCACATTTGGATATATTTGTGAATATTGGTGTGCGCCATATATAGACAGGATTGTGAATATTAGCCAGTACCGGATCTAGATAGAAATGAGGAGATATTCAGGCGCCACATGTAGAAAGAAAGTGGACATTTATCACATATCACTTCTAGATAGCGTGGCCAATAACCAACCCACTAACAGTTCCACCACTCTGCATACAACTCTCAAACTCTATCCTAACACAACCAGAACCCTAAAGCACAACAAACTGCACAAACTTCACTACACTGCAACAACAAAACAGACCAGTATTCGGAAGGGTACCTGGTTACTGCCTTGCTCGGCCCAGGTCGGTACAATAATATCAACAAACGAAGGAAGCTTAGAGAATTCAGTGGAATCATAGACGGGTAGGGGGCCCATAGAGTGTGGGCACAATCAAGAGTTGAACAACAACATATAATACATGTCAACACGAAAGTGTTTTGGCCATTTTGCGTGGAGCTAGGTGAGCTCTAATGGTGTAGGCCTTCATCAGGACAGGAGTGTCTTTACGAGTGGAGGGTCCTATGTGGTCGAATCCGAGGAGCTTAGTGGCTCAGATTAAGAGGTGGAAGGATCCACTTCTTTAGGATGCAGTCGTCATCTTGTCAACAGGCGCGGTCACGCCTATTGCCAGTGCATTCAGCTGCCAAGAACGTCAGTGTGTCGTCTCGGATTCACTTGCATCCTCGACATCTATGGTCCCCCTACCCGTCTATGATTCCACTGAATTCTCTAAGCTTCATTCCCAAGGAACCTATAGAGAATGAACAAACTGTATAAGTAGATGTCGCAAATATTGACTACTTGATCATTCGTACTTAGGTACTACACTTTGTATGTCCTCAAATGTGAATGTCATATGTTTTTGAAAAATACCAGTGTATTACTACACCACGGCACTTCAAAATAAAACCCTTTTGTGCAGAAGAACAGTTTCATGAGAATTCTGTGACCACCCACACAAGGGGTTACCCACTCAGGGTGTAGCAGTGGTTACTCTTCAGCAGAGATAGACTTGACCTTGCTCATTCGTTTGTTGATAACAAAACAGACCACACATAGCTTTGCACAACAGCACACAATGGTTACCGACCGGAAAGCACCCCCAAGCTCAGCGAACAGTGTTAACCGAACTGAAGCTGCCAACAGCACATCACTGCTCTCTTGAACTTATGTTCATTCCCATTAACTGAGCCCCCACTCCCTTTCCTTTTCAGATCCGCCAGAGTGCCAGGTGACCACTCCGGTGGTGACAGTGCGTGGTACAAATAGCCTTTAACATTAACATTAACTCTTGCACAATACACTTGGGTTTATTTCCTCTTTGGGGCCTTACTTTCGTCAGCCTTGATGCTATTTCTTATAGTTTGTTCCAGACTTGTGTGCCTTTCTGGCTCTTGTACCACAGACTTTCTTAGTTTAGGTGTACATTGTTGTAATTTGGCCTTCCCCCTCTGCTTGGGCTTCTCATATTGATTATCTATCCTCTTATCTGGTTCACGTTATTTCACTTCCCATTCATAATTATACAATTCGCTCTCTGGTTTGTTCCACTATTTACTTCTTAGACCATGGGGTACTTTCCCCTCTTCCGAGGGCATTGGGGCCCAGTCCTTATTGACTCCTATCTCAGGCGTATTTGTTATTCTCTTTAACACTATCACAGTTCCACTTAAATGGTTTTATATTCACCCTTAATTTGATATTGACAACACACTCTTCCATTGACATTACTCACATCAGCCCTGTCCCATGGTATGATCATCATTTGATCAAATTTAAATTGACTCACACAAATCTTCCCACCAACACCCCCCCAGTAGCTACTCAAATCTTGGCCGGAAGCACACAAAAACTCTCACACGAAACACGGAAGCCCACTTTACTCGCTCACATTGAAGCTCTGTCACAGGTTTCCCCCCTTCCCACCTGTTGCTGTTGTTTACTGGAGCTCCTTGAAGGAGTTTTCTTCCATACAGTCTGGGTCTTGTACAGCCCTGTGTGGGCTTCTTTGGGTTCCAGCGTGTGATCGGCGCTTCGACTCCTGGAACGTTCAGTATGTCTGGGAAATCCAGGAAATGATGATGTGTACTCAAGACGGGTACACGGGGGTCCAGGATACAGGAGGTAAGGAAAGGAAGGGACTGAAGGAGGAAGAACAAAGGGTCCAGGAACCGGGAACAGGTAGTCGGCGAGAGCGAACTACGACAATGCACGTCTAGCCACTGCAAGTGGTAGAGTTGAGACGCACGGGCCCGCGTGGGCGTGGCTTCTTTAGAGAGTGTGCTACGTCCGACACCGAAGCTGGTAAACAACGTTTGGTGTCTGTCGGCCATGATGGTAGTACTGCTGAGTGCAGGCCTCGATGTGTCAGGGACCAGGAAGTCCAAAAGGGACGCATCCGACGGTTCATGACAGCATGCCTGCTCCAAACACCCGTCCCTCCGTGCTTGCCCGGGTGTATGAGATGATACCTTCTGAGTAATCTGGGAGCATTTAAATTTGAGATTGGTTCCCAAGTGCGTTCACTAGGAGGGTACCCTTTCCACTCAACCAGGTATTGCAGCTGACCATGTTTGTACCTGGAGTCACATATCCTGGACACTTCGTATTCTAGCTGGTCATTGATGATTACAGGATTAGGCCTGGGGGCAGTGCGGGAGGATTGGATGTATGGCTTCATTAAAGACGTATGGAACACTGGGCGGATCTTCTTCCAAGAGTCTGGTAGTTTGAGCCGGAAGGCCACTGGATTAATGATTTCCTTTATGGAAAAAGGACCATAGTACCGGGGAGCCAGCTTATTAGGTTGTAGATAGCAGGCAGTAGTTTTGAGGATAGCCAAACCTTATCACCCACTATGTAGGATGGTCCTGTTCTTCTTTTGGAATCCACATACTGCTTGGTGTGATTTCGGGCCTTTTCTAGGTGTTCCTTGACCTCCTTGTGTACATTGATGAGAGTTTCGATCCAGGTGTCGAGTGTGGTTACTGGTGTAGGATATGGAAGAACGGAAGGTAGGACTGAAGGATGGAATCCTTGGCTGCAGAAAAAAGGGCTGGTCTTGACAGCTGAGTGGTCCGAATTGTTGTAGGCGAATTCAGCTAAGGGTATTAGGAGTGACCAATCGTCCTGTACCTTAGTAGTGAAGCAACAGAGATACTGTTCTAGGGTTTGGTTCACCCGTTCCGTAGCTCCATTGGTCTGTGGATTATAACCAGAGGAGAGGGTACGTTGGATCCCTAGTATTCGGCATAAGTGTTTCCAAAACTGAGAAATGTATTGGGGCACTCTGTCTGAAATAATCTTAGAGGGGAGTCCATGAAGTCGGAATATGTGTTCCAGGAAGATTCCAGCAAGTTCTGATGAAGATGGTAGTTTATATTGTGGAGTAAAATGGGCCATGTGAGTGAATAAATCAATGGTGACCATGATGGTCGTGTATCCAATGGAAGGAGGTAATTCTACTATGAAATCTGTAGCAATGACTTCCCATGGTCTTGTCGGTAATGAAGGTTGAAGTAGGAGACCCGCCGGCTTCTTATTATCATGTTTATTTTTATTGCAGACTGCACAGGCTTCGATATACAGCTGAACATCAGTCTTCATTCTTGGCCACCAGAATTGTCTCTGTATCGGACGGAGGGTATTGGTGACGCCGCGATGTCCTGAGTGAAGGGTATCGTGGCAGAGATTTATGATCCTTTGTTGTAGTTTCTGTGTGGGGATGACCAGGCTGTTATCCTTAAACAGATACCCATCCTTAGTTTTTATACTCCAGCGATTCTTCCCTGTAAATTCCTTCCAGAAGTCAGAGGACTGGGTTTGTATCCGAACATCTTCCAGGAGGCTGATTGCTTGGGCTACAAAAATTGTGTTGGGAAACATCTTTGGGAAGGACCGACCCTCAAGAGTTTCATAGTCGGGACGCCGGGATAAGGCGTCAGCAATTATGTTTTGTGTTCCAGGAACATGGTGGATCTGGATCTGATACTGGGCAAAGAAGAAGGCCCAGCGAGCCTGATGGCTGTTTCTACATTCGAGTGACTGTAAAACTTGAAGATTCCAATGGTCCGTACGGACTTGTACAGGATGTTTTGCTCCTGGAAGTAGATGACGCCACTCTGTGAAGGCTTGACAGATGGCTAACCATTCCTTTTCCAAAATGGAATAGTGGGTTTTTCTGGGAGTTAAGAGTTTGTGAAAGGTAAGCAATGAGATGTTCTAATTTATCCTCGAATTCCTGCTTTAGAACAGCTCCAATGGCGTAGTTAGAGGCATCCGTTTCCACAAGGAATGGTCGATTGATGTCAGGTTGAGCCAGGATGAGGGCTTGTGTAAACTCTGTCTTTAACCGTTGGAATGCCTCCTCTTGGGATGTAGTCCAGTGAAAAGGAGTATCTTTCTTCAATAATGTAATGATCGGTTGGACTATCTCGGAAAAGGAGGGTATGAATTTCCGGTAGAAATTGGCAAGCCCCAGGAAGGATTGGATCTGCTTCACAGTAGTTGGAACAGACCAGGACAGTATAGCCTTTACCTTTGATTGGTCCATTCCGATTCCTTCTGGGCTAAGGACGAATCCTAGATAGTGAACAGTAGAGATGTGAAAAAGGCATTCCTCGGGTTTAGCCAGGAGCTTGTGTTCACATAACCGCTGTAATACTACCTTAACATGCCCTTCATGCTGAAGATGGTCCTTAGAAAATATTAGGAATCGTCCAGGTACACTATAACGAAGATGAACAGCATATCAGAGAACACCCGATTCATGAAACGTTGGAAGACCGCTGGAGCATTGGCGAGCCCAAAGGGCATGACCAGGTACTCAACGTGACCAAAGGGCATTCCAAAGGCCGTTTTCCATTCATCTCCTTCCCTAATACGGATCAGATGGTAGGCACCTCTGAGATCCAGTTTCGTAAAGACTACAGCTCCTCTCACTGCTTCAAGGATGTCTGAGATTAAGGGAAAAGGGTAGCAGTCCTTCAGGGTGCACTGATTTAACCCGCGATAATCGAGACAAGGCCTAAACTCCTTGGTTTCTTTTTTAGGAATGAAAAACAACAAAGCTCCTGCGGGTGATTTGGTGGGTCGTATAGTGTCATTTTCAAGGTTGTATCCAAATATTCACGGAGGGCTCTCTTTTCCGATTTGGATAAAATGAACATTCTTCCAAAAGGAATCATGGCAGAGGGTTCTGTGTCAATAGCACAATCTTTAGGTCTGTGAGGTGGTAGGGCTTGAACTATAGCAGTTGAAAACACATCGGTGTAGTTCTGATAGGCCCTAGGAACCTGGATGATATTTGAGACCGTGAATGGCCCCTGCTGGTCTGACGGTGTACCTCCAGAAGATGTCGGCGAGGAATCCAGGGATAGACAAGGAGACATACAATGCTCTGAACCCAGGAACAAGGAGCCTGCTGCCCAGTTGATGTATGGGTTGTGCTTTTGTAACCAGGGCATACCCAGCACCATTGGGTAGTGAGCAGACTTAATGATGTCAAACTTGATTGACTCTTGATGGTGATTTATCGAGAGTTGCAACTCCTGGGTTTGTAGAGTTATGGGTCCAGAAGAAAGGGGTCTTCCGTCAATCACCTCTACAGGTTGCGTTATGCCCTGAGTTTCATAAGGAATGTGGTGGGCAGTGACCCAATCTTGATATATTAATATCCCCATGGCTCCACAATCCACCAATGCCAAAATGGGGTAGGTTTCGTTCTTGGATGGCGATAGAAAGGCCTGTAAAACCACAAGATTATTTTGTCCAGGAGAGTTCAAGGATGGAATAGACGTGGAGCAAACATCTCTCTCCCGAATCTGACTCCATCTAGGATCGGGAGCTGGCGTTTCCCGAACACCGTGGAGGGGCTAATGGACACTCTCTCACTAGGTGTTTATCTGAGGCACAATACATACAAAGCCCGGTATGAATTTGTCGCATTCTTTCTTGCGGGGATATGGGTCCGCAAAAGGCCCCGAGTTGCATGGGTTCAGGTTCATTAGCTGGGGTCGGAGCATGCTCAGCCTTCGAGGAAGTTTCCATGGAGGTCTTTTGGAAGGACGTTCTGGTCTTCTTCTCTGCCTTCCATTCCTGGATACGGAAGTCTATCTGTAGAGAGAGATTCATGAGAGCCTGGAATGTGCCTGGACGAGCCACTCTGGCTAGCTCATCTTTTATCTCTTCATTTAAAGCAGGGTAAAGCAGGCTTCTGAGGACCAATCCGCTTCTTTGGCCAATTGCTTAAAGCGTGTCACATATGTCAGCATGTCTTGGGACCTTGTTGGAAATCTAGTAGGCGTTCCTGGGCACTATAGACCTGTTCTGGTCGAACATGGTCTTTAGAGCCTGTACAATCCGTCATAGTCATCCAGGAGGGCATCCCCAGAATTAACTAAGGGCGTGGCGCAAGTCAAAGCATTCCCAGAGAGATGCGAAATCATGAAGCCCAACTTTTCCCTGGGGGTGGAGAAGTAGTAGGGCTGGAAGGTGAAATGGACTAAAGACGAGTCAAGGAATCCGCGAAGGGTTTTTGAAGAACCATCGTATTTATCAACTACTCCGTCCAACAATACACTTTCCTTAGTCGCGGAATCCCGGGACAAGACTAACTGTTTTAGTGCGGCGTTCTCAGCCTTAAGATTCTGCACTTCCGTTGTTAACTCCTGCATGCTGCGCATAAGATCTTGAAGCGCCGCCTCCATGTCTGTGTCTATTTTGGTTTGTTGGCGTCTCAATCTGTCACAGGTTTCCCCCCTTCTCACCTGTTGCTGTTTTTTACTGGAGCTCCTTGAAGGAGTTTCCATGTGTACAGTCCGGGTCTTGTACAGCCCCGTGTGGGCTTCTTCGGGTTCCAGCGTGTGATTGGCGCTTCGACTCCTGGAACGTTCAGTATGTCCCGGAAATGCAGGAAATGATGTGTACTCAGAAGGGTACACCGGGGTCCAGGATACAGGAGTGTCAGAACTCACCACCAGGTAACAAAGACGATAGGAGCTTGATCGCAGAAGATTTCGGAGTCGCTGAAGAATTCTTCCTACAATTGTAACCCTTTGCTGTGTAAGGTTTACAGACAGAGGGATCTAATAGTCGAAAGAGGAGACACACACACCCGATTGCACCAACTAGGAGCAATAGAAAGAATATCCGAATCAGTATATTTGTGGTCTTTAGTAAGACTGAAAGTACCAGAATACCAACTACACCAACCTGAATGATGGTACACGGCGTTGATGTTATAGACAGGAAGTGAAGTTTCCTCAGTAGCCTGGGAGTTCCTAAGCCAATCAACACAAGAACAAAGCAAGAACTAATGAGGAATCTAAGCAAAGGAAGGGTTTAGGTAATAGAACATGAAAGTAGAAATGGTTCTTACCATTCAGTGTTTTGAAGTTTATCGGAAGTCCCAGTTGATGATCCAGGTCCAAGGTTCTATCCCGACAGCACGAGGACGCCTAAAACAAAGAAGTCTCTAGTCCTTGAGATCCCAAGCGGTGGAGTTCGAGGAGTTCCTAGAGGGAGTCCGGATGGAAATGTTCTTCTGTAGAAAGGATGGTGCTGGGAAGGCAGAAGGACCAACTTCGTAGGATGTATGAGCAGGCAGGATACAACTAAATCGCAAAGCAGAGACAGTCCATTGGCAAGACAGGTTCGGCAACGTGTGGGCAAAGTAGACAGAATCACGAGGCAAAGACAGTCCAGGGTGCAAAACAGGTTCAGCAATGTGCAGGTTAGCCAAACAAATTCACGAGGCAGAGGCAATTCGGGGAAAAGCAGGGTCGGCAAAGTGCAGGCAGTGTAAAATCAAATCGTGAGTTGAAAGTAGTCCAAGGTGCAGAGCAGGTTCGGCAATGAACAGGACATGCCAAAGTTTGAAAAGCAAGACAAAAAGCAACAAGAGCGCAGTCCAGAAACAGGAACAGAAGTAAGCAGGAAGGCAAGATGCGGGGACAAGGAAGAATCAAAAAGCAAGAGGCAAAACACAGGTCCAGAAAACAAGAGTTCCAAGATACGGGGCAAATTCCAAAACACTTCAATCAGAAGCGTTGTGCCATAGTCTGTGGGCTGGCTTTATTCTGTGTAAGTCACGTGCCAAGTCACGTGACGTGGTGACGGCTGCGTGCCTACGCCAGAAGCGTTCTCTTTGTTGTCAGGGTAATCGGTAACGAGCGAGAAACGAAGCTCGCTGTTGCAGCCTAGGGTGCCGTTGGGAGTGTAACTACCGAAGTCCCAGGGATTTCCTTTTGAGCGTCGGACGTGTCGGCACAACTTTCTCCGCAAGTATTTTGGAACCGGACATTGTAGCGCTGTGATTCCTAACAAGGAGGTAAGGAAAGGAAGGGACTGAAGGAGGAAGAACAAAGGGTCCAGGAACCGAGAACAGGTAGTCAGCGAGAGCGAACTACGGCAGCGCACGTCTAGCCACTGCAAGCGGTAGCGTTGAGACATGCAAGCCCGTTGGGGCGTGGCTTCTTTATAGAGTGTGCTACGTCCGACGCAGAAGCTGGTAAACAACATTCTGTGTCTGTCGGCCATGATGGTAGTACTGCTGAGTGCAGGCCTCGATGTGTCAGGGACCAGGAAGTCCAAAAGGGACGCATCTGATGGTTCATGACAAGCTCTGCCTTCTGATTGTAAGAGCCCCGCTGTTCCCACCATCAACTACCACATGAGCCTCCTTGCCATGCTAGATCAGCACACCCCTCTTAAAACAAATCATTGAAACCCTTCAAATGTACCAACACCTGCTATACAGATGAGGTTGGTCTATCTCCGCAGAAAGAAAAGATCTATCGAGCATCTACATAAGAAACCCCCCACCCCTATCAATTCCACCCTCCTCACCACCTTCTCCAAGGCATAAAAAAAGGCAATTCCCGCCACCAAAGCTACACCCTATGACAATAGAATCACTAACGCAAGCTCCAACACCATGGAACTATTCACTATCCTGCATGTATTAGAGAAACCAAGTGCACCCACTTCTCTAGTTAAACTAGACAAAGCCTGGTGCACCATCATTCAAACCACCCTTTCCACCAAAATCAACCTTCTTTGCTGTAAAATCTCTTCCAAGAAAGCTTTACTAGCAGCCAAACACACTCCACAGAATACCACTGCACCGCCCGACCTGAACCATCCCAACTCCTTGACTGAGTTGGTCCCCCGCTTCTCCTTCCTCCCTGTCACCCAAGAGACAGTACTTAATACTATCCAGGCTCTTAAACCATCCAATTGCAATGGAGAGTACTGCCCTGGTTCCTCTTGCGCCCCCAGCATGACCCCTATCGTCACGCAATTTGTCAATTTCTCATTCAAATTCTGTAAAGTACCCACTAGTATTACAGCAGCCGGGTCACTCTCCTGCTGAGAAAACCCACTCTTGGCCTTACAGTCCCTTACAGTCCCCACAATCTACAGACCTATCACCTGCTCTAAATTACTGATTGTATTGCCGACCTCCAATCCCTACAATTCCTGGAAAAGCGCGCGCTCCTCAGTGTCGGACAATCTGGCATCCGGCCTATACACAGTTCAACGCAGCTCTTTTTGAGATAAAAATGATACTCTAGACTTGTTAGCAGCTTTTGACTTGGTAGACCACAACCTGCTCTGCCAAAATCTCTCCTCTACCTTCCACTTCTCCCCAGATGCCGTCCACTGGATAAAACCTTTCCTTATCGACACACATCCAGAGTCTTCATTGGATACCACACAGCTGATCCCTTCCCTGTCCCTCTTGGTTTTCCGCAAGGCTCCTGTCTCTCCCCCACTCTCTACAATACCTACACAAAACCCCTCTCTGAAGTACCCATGCCAGGCGCAGTCTGACATGAGACTCTGCACAGCCCAACTGGGATGGTTCAGATCGGGTTCTACTGTGAATTCTATGGCAAGACTGGAGGCGAGCATTATGCTTCATCTTCCTTTATTTCTACTCTTCAGCAGTTCAACAAACATGTAAAACAAAATCCTGAAAAGTGCCTTAAAACTAGCAACTTTTTTTTTTTTTTTTTTTTTAAACTACAAAATCCATGATCCTCTGTAGTCCCTGCTCTCTCCACCAGTCCCAATCCACTTCCTGTGCCTGGACTCCTCCTCTTCTTTTACTGCTCTTCAAGCAGATAAGTACTATTTCCTTTCCTCTCCGAATGCCTGTGGATATATGGGTTGACTGAAGAGAGGAATGGTAGATGGAAAGAGATGTTGAGTGTGGTTCGCATGGAGAACGCGAGATAATTAGTCTAGAGGCGTTTTTTTCACCGCAAATGTCACACTACGCGCGACCGCGTTAAGTTTCAGATTCCCCCTGACTCAGAGCAGTCGCCGAGGGGATATCGGCGGAGCCCCAGGAAAATTCCCTTGATACTTAGGGTCCGCCGAGAGGCTGACGGCCCCGTGCCGTATACCCGACACCTCAGGGGCGCGGTCAGCCTCACGAGCATAGGCAGGTCCCGCACGGAACAGTGCGCAAAGCGCGAGGCGGATCGCCTCATCGGCATAGCCCCCACCCGCGGGTGGGCGGAGCTAGCGCGTGAAGCGCGGAGCGTCTAGCTCCAACAACATAGCCCCCACCCGCGGGTGGGCGGAGCCTACACGCGCTAGGGCGCGTAGCGTCATCGCGAAGCGGCGAAGGATTATTTCCAACGCCAGCGTTCGTAGACGCGGAGCTTTTTTCCCTCTCGACCCCGACTAGTAGAATCTAAGAAGGGGTGAGACGAGCAGTCGATATCACGCAGCTCGATCAGCTGAGACACGGACCTCAGCACCGTGCATAGAACGTGACAGCAAGAGCTGGAAGACTCGGGCTTAGGAGCCCTACGCTGCCAAGAGGCAGTTGGATAGTGGAAAGTTGATTGAAGGCCGGAAGGCGGAAGAAAGACAGAGGTGCAGCCACTTATATAAAAAAAAAAAAAAAAAAAAGAACATCATAAGAGAGAGTGGGCGTGCTAAGACACCTGTCCCAGGTATTTTAGGCACACAGCACAAAGGAACATGTCAGACTTTGAGTGGAGTGAGGAGGAGCAATCCCAGGACCTCGCTGCCAGCTTCAAGCAAGTGCTGGGTAGCTCTCTTATAGATGCAGTGGCAGAAGGGGTGAGACCCCTACAAGAGAGGCTGGAGACGTTAGAGGCCATACTCTCGCAGCCAAAGACCAGCACCAAAGCAGATAAGCGCACGCCCACAGGACCCTCGAATGAAGGGCAGAAGGGGAGTAAACAAGCCCTAAAGAGGAAATCCTCTGACGACCCCCGGGGCTCATATGAGGAGGCGATAGAAAAGGCCTCGGAGGTGCCTGACGCTTTTGCTAAGCTTAAAGAAGCGTACCTACAGAAGCAGGCAGTGCCGAACCTCACGACCCCCGTTCCAGGGGAAGATAATATGGGAGAAGACCTGGGCTCGGAGGAAGAGCTAGTAGAGGAGCAAGGCTCGTTAGGAGATGAGGAAAGAGAAGAAGATGACTGGTCTAGACCCTGTGGGGGCAAGAAAGCGAGGAAGGAGAAACACCTCGTAGAAAACGAGGAGGATATGTTCGACCCAGACAGCATTCATAATCCGAGGTCCACCGAGTGGCAACCATCCCCCCGAGTGACCCAGTATATGGCAGCAAGATTACGCAAGCCACTAGACAAGGAAGTGAGACAGCGCCTACGAGCAGAGTGCCCGCGCCCAGACTTGCCAGGAAAGGTGGCGGAAGCACCGGAGCTCGACCCAAAAATGCTGACTTTTGTAGCCAAGGCCAGTAAAGACCCCCGGAAGGGGATTGATAGATCCTGGAAGTCCTGTCAGGAGAAGTTACTAGATTTGGCAGGTCCGCTCGCAAAAATCATGGACCTCGCAGAGAGGGCGAAGGACACAGGTGAAGAGGTGGATCCGGAAGCCCTCGCAGGATGGGCTCAAAGAGCCGTCTGCCTGCTTGGAAACGCAAATTGTGCCATCGCAGCAGAGAGAAGGAAGGGCTTATTGCTCAAGATAGACTCTAAATTGAGCGACTTATCATCATATGAAGCAGGGGAAGGCGCACAAGGCCTCCTATTCGGAGAGACCTTCGGGAAGGAGATGGGCCGGTTCGTAGGAACTTTCGCATCACTGGAGAAGGCTCAAGCGTCTATTCGCAAGATATTCCCCAGCAGAGTTTTTGGAGGGACCGGCCGCTACAGAGGTCGAGCTGCCGGTCGCTACCAAGGAGGGAGAAGACCTCAGAACACCAGGGCACAATACTGGGAGAACAGGAACCAAGACACCTTTTTCCCATCCAGGGGGAGATTCCCAAGAGGCCGAAGGTCCAGAGGATCGGGAAGAGGTCAAGGATTTACGCCAGGTGAGAGCGATTATGTATCCCCCAGTAGGGGGGAGGACGCGCAGATATTTAGAGAGTTGGCGCAAGCTTTCAAGCGATTCCTGGATACTGCAGACCGTCAGCGGACTGCATCTAGATTTCATAGAGACCCCAGTGCAGCGATACGAACCGCGGAGCCAGAGATTAGCGCAAGCGGAACAAGCATGGCTAGACAGCGAGATAGCGCAGCTAGTGGCCAAGCAGGCGATAGAGAAATGCGAGACAGCCCCGAAGTTTGTGAGCAATATGTTCCTTGTGCACAGGAAGGAGAAAGTACGCCCGGTGATAAATCTCAAGGAGCTGAATGGCTGGATCATATATCGGCACTTCAAGATGGAAGGCGTCCACCAGCTCAGAGACTCCCTAAGAGAAGGAGATTGGTTGACGCGTCTAGATCTAAAGGACGCTTACCTCACGGTACCTGTTCTAGAGGAATACAGACCATTTCTAGCTTTTCGCTGGCGAAGTCGTTTCTGGCAATTCAAATCGATGCCATTCGGTCTTGCTTCGGCACCATGGGCATTTACAAAGCTAATGAAGCCAGTATCGGCAGCGATCAGGGAGAAAGGCATAAGGCTTATTATTTACCTGGACGATCTCCTGCTGCTTGCAGAAGACCGGGAGGTATTAATATACCAAACGAGATGGGTGCAGGACCTTCTGACCTCACTAGGATTCCTAGTGAACAAGGAAAAGTCAGATACCATACCAGCACAGAGGTTAGACTTCCTGGGATTCATTCTAGACACCAAGAAGGCGACCTTAGAGCTTCCAGCTCGGAAGATGAGAGACATCAAGAGAGAGATCAGAATATGCTTAGAGAAGCGACAAGTATCTCTCAGGACATTAGCGAGAATAGTTGGGCTGCTAGCAGCATCTATTCAGGCCATTTTTCCGGGGCCACTGCACTACCGTGCACTGCAGAGATTGAAAATAAAGCATCTGCAGCTAGGTCTGAGGTACCATCAACAAGTGCCGCTGGATCAGGTCTCGATTACAGAACTGGAATGGTGGTTAAAGAATATGGACGCTTGGAATGGGCGAGCCATATTCGGAGACAGACCGGATTTGATAATAGAATCAGATGCCAGCCGGAAGGGCTGGGGAGCCAGATGTGGGTCTTTACAGACCGGAGGCAAGTGGAGCGAAGAGGAGCTTCGTCTACACATAAATTGCTTAGAGCTCCTGGCAGGATCGTTCGCGATCAAAGCCTTTACGAAAGAGAGAGTGAAATCTTGTGTCCTGCTGAAGATGGACAACATATCAGCAGTGCGCTACATCAACCATTTGGGCGGTACGAGATCCAAGATGCTCGCAGAGTTAGCGAAGGACCTGTGGCATTTCTGCCTACAATCAGGGACGTCGGTGACAGCAGAGTACCTGCCAGGAACACTGAACGTAGTAGCAGATTGGAACTCTCGGTACCTGACGGATTCCAGCGATTGGAGGCTGGATCCAGCAGTGTTTCAGAGACTGGACACGAGATGGGGACCATTACAAGTGGACCTGTTTGCTTCCCGGCTCAATACGCAGAGGAGCGACTATTTCAGCTGGAGGCTGGATCCGGGAGCGCTGGGGACAGACGCGTTCCTACAAGAGTGGATAGGAGGTCCACATTACGCTTTTCCCCCCTTCGCGATGTTGAGCAGAGTATTGGCGAAATGCCGGAGGGAGAAAGCAGAATTGGTATTAGTAGCACCATTATGGAAATCTCAGGTGTGGTTCCCCACCTTAATGGAACTAGTGTCGGACGTTCCGAGAGTCCTCCCCGACGAGGAGCGACTTCTCACGGACCCAGCTGGGTCGTGTCATCCTCTGAGAGTGAGAGGGACACTCCCGCTAGTCGCGTGCAGGATATCCGGAAACGGTGGGCCTTGCCAGGAATTTCGGCGCAGGCTGCGCAGCTTATCGCTGAATCCTGGGCCCCATCCACTAGGAGGAGCTATGACTCAGCTTGGGCTAAATGGACAAGCTGGTGCAAGGACAGAGGTGTTCATCCCGTTTCAGCACCTGTAGTGGAGATTTTGAACTTTCTAGCGAACCTATTACAGAGCGGGAGAGCTTTCCGGACTATAGGAGTGTACAGATCGGCGATTTCTGCGGGTCACATGCCTTTAGAGGGCGTCCCGGCAGGGGAACATCCGGCGGTGGCGAGGCTCATTAGAGGAGCCAGATTTAAAGCGCCACCGGAACCCAAGTATACCACGACATGGGAGGTGTCTACAGTACTGCGTCTTCTAGCGAGTTGGCCGACCAATAATTATCTCTCGATTAAGCAATTATCAGGAAAGCTAGCGATGTTGCTATGCTTGATCTCCTGCAAAAGAGTGTCGGACGTGAGAGCGCTAGAGGTTAACAGACGATCCTTCGGGCCAGAGGGAGTTACATTCTCCATAGTGAAAAGGACCAAGACAGGGACGTCTACGGTACATTATCCGTATTTCCCGAGTAATTCCAAATGGTGCGTGGCACGATGCATTAAAGAATACGAGAATAGAACAGCAGAGCATAGGGCAGCGAATACTACTCAGTTATTAATAGCGCGCAGGAAGCCCTATCACGCAGTTACATCGGCTACCATCGCAAGATGGGTCAAAGAGATTATGCAGGCAGCAGGTTTGAATGTGAGCACGTATGGAGCGCATTCGGTGAGGGGGGCCATGGCCTCGTCCGCCGTGAGAGCAGGAGTGCCTTTGAGTGAGATAATGCTGGCAGCAGATTGGTCAAGTGAGAGGACGTTTAAAGAATTTTATTTTAAGCCAGCGGAGAGTTTAGCAAATATAGTGTTGGGTAAGCTTTGAACAAGCATAATGCTCGCCTCCAGTCTTGCCATAGAATGTAGATTACCCCTGCTATCTGCGCAGGGAGTATTAATTCTATTAAAGACTAGGAGGCGAGCATTAAATTCCCACCCGAGTCTGGTACTAGGTATACAATAGCAATGATTTATTATGTATCAGTACGAGACGTTAGCACCACCCTATCATAATCTTTTGTTGCTCTTTTTCATAGGAGAGGAGCAGAAGAATAACTGAAGGTGAAGACAGAGCAGAGAGAGTGAGGAGCCCAGAGCATTTGCAGCGATTAAGTTGAAAGTCCAAGAGAGCCTTCGCACAGTTGTCAAGGATCAGTTAGAGACTTTCAGAGCGAGTAAAAGCAGAGGAGGAGTCCAGGCACAGGAAGTGGATTGGGACTGGTGGAGAGAGCAGGGACTACAGAGGATCATGGATTTTGTAGTTTAAAAAAAAAAAAAAAAAAAAAGTTGCTAGTTTTAAGGCACTTTTCAGGATTTTGTTTTACATGTTTGTTGAACTGCTGAAGAGTAGAAATAAAGGAAGATGAAGCATAATGCTCGCCTCCTAGTCTTTAATAGAATTAATACTCCCTGCGCAGATAGCAGGGGTAATCTACATTCTCTGCTAAACACGGTCTGCTTTCAAGACAAAAGATCTTCAGTGGAGTGGATGATTGTTTAATGGCGCCATGCTTGTTGGCAATGTTGGAGTTCGAAGATTAGATACTTGTGATTTCTCCTTGTTTTGAAAAAAAAAATCGTTTGACAGGTAATAAGATTTGCAGTTCAGTAACACAGCTGGGGTATTAAAGAAACTACAGTTAGCATTGTGAAACCAAAAAGGTTCCCATGTGTTTCATTCACTTAAATACAATAAACGTATCTATAAAAAAGACATCTCTCAATTCCAATGATATTATTTGGGAGAGACTGCCGATTATGCCCTTAATGTGCTGCTCACCCATCTTACACACACATGATAATACAATCTCACTTGCACTCTTGTTAATTACACAATATTAGTCAAATAACAATAACATGGATGGGAGGGAGTGGCGCACTCTTGCGCTACTCAAGTGGCCATGTGCAGGGCACTCTACATCTATGGTTTTCCGGGCCCAAGGAGTGCTCTTTTACTAGCTGCCAATGAAGCATTTTTAATGTGACATGTTAAAGAGCTGTGTTTACTGTTTGATGAATGGCACTCCGGGGTTAATAGCATAAGGTTTCTCTACAGTCGGCTGTAGATCCTGGCTTTCATGAAGGTGCTGTACCTATGTTTGAGAGACAACGATGTATCATGAATCACAGCCTTGCGTTGCCTTTACAGAAAGAAGACACGCATGATTGAGTTGGGTTGGGTACATAAAGAACTAAACCTTTTAACTATGTATAAACCCACTCACAAGGAGTAAGCTACTTTAGTTTACATTTTAATAATGTTTAAAACGTGATATTTTGTTTCTAGCAGCTTCCAGGAAATGCATGGTGTTGCACGGGGTAAGCATGAAAGATGTGTGAATGTTGAGTAACAGGAATTGAAGCTTTGTTGTGGAGTTACTACTCATATGGGGGTCACACGTGTACTAATTCAACACATTGCGTGCCTAAAATTCCATTAGGGTTGACCGACATGCAAATTCATTTTCTGTCAAAATCTGGGAGAAGTGAAGCAATTAAACGACAGTAGAAAAAAGTCAAATCTCAGAAGTCAAAACGTACAAAGCATAGTGGCGAGCACCAGCTAACAAGCGAAGGGGATATCATTTCTTTCCACTCAAATGTAATACCTGTGTTTCTATGTCTTTAAGATAAGCAGGGGCTTACAGGTGGAATCTGGTGAATGGGGAAGGCAGAGTAATGTGGGGGAGCGAGACACATGCTCTTTGTTGGGCCCAGGGCAACAAAAAGCCTAGATACGCCACTCACGATGGAAGTGAGCTTCCATCATCTTGATCTAGATGCATGCTTAGTTTTCTATGTCACTAGATCTAAGGAATTGAAGAGCAAGGGCCGACCTTTTGTTGGGTTTTCTGGGCCTCACAAAGCTAACTCAATGTATTTATGCTTTTATTTATTTATTTTTTTTTTTTTTTATTTGTGGAGCACACCAAACCCGTAGGCATCAGGGTGCTTATTGGTGAGGGTGGGGAGGAGGGAAGGAGGGTGGGGGAATAACAGGTTACATAGTACAACGTCAGTATACAACAGAGTCATCTTGTGATGAATTAACGTTCAGGGCATCAGTTGTTCAGGGATGAATATCGGTTTCTAAACCATCAATCAACCCCACACCTCTAGTACACTAGAAGGGATCTAAAAAGATTGTAATACAAGTGAATTAGAATACCTCCTTGTCCAATTTTGGTAACGTGGACGGAACAGCAGGCTTATCTCTGCAAGATTGTGGATCGTTGGTTAGTTGCAACAAAGCAAAAATACAATTATTACCCAATGATAAAAGGGACTGTCCAGTCAAGGTTGTATAAAAATATCTACTTAATTATTCTACAACAGGCAGTTCTAGGACACTACAAAATAAAACCGCCTGTAAAGGAACACAGAGGACAGACAGTTTCGCAGAGGAAAGGGTTCCACTCTGGATACTGACAGGATAGGAGTTGGTAAAGTAATCACTCTTACTGTTCAAGGTAATTCGTCCATTACCAAAGGGACAAAGGGTCGTAACTGTCTCTAGGGGTGTTCAGAGAAGGACCTGGGGCAGAACCACAATGTACTTGGTGCTGAAGAAGTTCTTGGTGCTCGACAGCGTCACAGCGGTTTCAGGGTGCTTTGCAGCCCTTGAGACAGCTGTGGGTACCAGGCTGCATGCAGTTTGGCAAGCAAGGCTGGATGGACCTTTGCAGGTTTTCCGGCGCAGCGGCTCGGGCCAAGAATCTTTGTATATGTTCTGATTGGCGGAACTGGAATGCTGGTCGAGACTGCGTGGATGGCTCTTGTGACAGCGGCGTGACAACAGTTAGCGGTGCAGCCAGGGGCGGTTTGAGGATTCAGCTGCATCAAAAATGTCCTTAAAAGAAGGATGCTGGATGATGCTTGTGTGGCAATCCTCCTAGCTTCTTCGCAGGGCTTTTGTCCTTTCAAGGCAGACGGTCCAAAGCTCAGGAGAGTGATTGCAGGCAACGGCCTTGCTCTTTGCCCAGAGACTCTCCTGCACTTCCCAACTAGGAAGCTTGCTGTCCGAACCTAGCATGGCACACTGTGTACTGGCTGGGTACCAGTTCTGGAGCTGCTGGACGGGTCCACTGAGTCCGGTATCTCCCTCTGTTCCCTGGGAGATGTTTAGGGGAGGGATTGTGGTTCCCTCTTGGAACTCCTGGCCGTCCTTCACTGGCAAAAGATGTAAGGTAGACTGTACCTTCAGCTGGGGTCCAAATGAGTTCTTCTTCTTACTCCGTTTGAAGTCTTCAGATGATATGCTAATTGAGTGGTTCAGCCCTCTTTTAAAGCCAAATGGGCACCAGTGATTGCTGCAGGCTAACACATCTTAATGAACCAATCCTGGGTCACCACCAACAATCTTCTGTTATGCATGCATTCAGGACCAGCCTGCTCTGCAACAGGACAGACAACGGAGTGACAACATATACCTATGTCCCACCCATCTCCCTGTCTGTTGTTGACCAAAGAGTCTCTCTGGTGAACTGAGCCTGCTGTGACTCTTGATTGAAGTGCAGGATTCCCTTGAAGTTTGTGCTGGGAGCAGACTTCCTGTCTCCTTCAAATGACATACTTCTCCCCTCTGAATGGGGTCTGCTCTGCAGGGATACCTGTGGTAACTGCTGGACCCAGACAGGCCGTTCGCTGCCTTTCATACAAAGATGTGGGAACTAGCTTCAAGTTGATACATTGCATACCAAAGGGTTGTCAGTCCCGCCTTCCTATTGTCTCTTCGGCAACCAAGCCCACTCAGCAGGCTTGCTTGAATGATCTTGGTAGTATGCACTGCCACTAGCCTGGGGACAAAAGAAATGCAGATCCATTGAGCCTTTGATATTTATATTAGACTGCCCATGCTGGAGGAAGGTGTGCCTTCCCCCTCCTTGAGATGCGTTGATGTACCTGGGGCTGTCTCATTCCAGCTGAACATGACAGGGGAAGAAGGTGCCTGTAGGCTGTGTCTTCCAGGAGTACATGTGACTATGAGTTTTGTGCAGGAAGCAGGTGGACTGTGTGTGGAATGGCCTCACACAGTCCTCAGAGGTGATCTCCCAACATTGATTTTCATTTATCAAAAAATAAAAAAAAAACATGAGAGCACACTCTCCCTGTGCGGATGGTCAAATTCCCCAACATCTGGAAGAAGATAGGTGTCAATAGCAAGCTACGAGTCAGTTGAATAGGATTGTTTTCAGTTGTTTTCTGAAAGGCCAGTAGGAATTCTCTGATCGTAGATGTTGAGGTAGGTTGTTCCATAGGCATGCAGCAATCACTAAGCAGACTAGTTTTAATTGGATCCTCATGTTCTTCAGGACCTGCTATGAGTTGGATAAGAAGGAGGTTTCAGAAGAGACTCATTATACCAAAAGAGCCTACAAGGTGCGTCTTGCAAACATTTGGAAAGCATTACGGTCTTGGTTCTCGCTCTGAGTGGTCAGTCATGGTGCGATCCTATGGGTGTCTCCTAGTCTTTGCCCACCATTCTCCGATGTACTATTCTTGGAGATTTTGTAAAGGTACTAAATTGGTGGAATCAAGGAATACATTAGAAGAACTAATTACTCAACTGTGATAAGATTCTTTATAATGGCTACAGAACTCCTGCAATAAATAATGTATTAATTATGTATTAATTGTGATAACCCAACCCCTTAAATGTGTATTTCAGAAACCTGCAGAGTCTGTCATTGCTTTTCAGTCTGTGGAGCAGGAACAGTGGTGCATTGATGTGAATGTGAGAGTGTGTCCACGGGCGTGTGCATATGTGTGTGCATGCTGTGTGTGTTATACACACACACATACATGCATATATCTGGAGACATCACTTCCTTCTCTTTGATGCATTATGGTCAGCGATGGAGTGGGAGCCTGGTACTATTTGAATGTGTCTCCACTCAGAAGTGACATGCGATAGTAGTAGTACATGCTTGCACTACTGATAGTGCTATCAGACATAACATTTACAGGAAAGTATTGTGGTGCTCTACTATTTTACAAACAAAATTCAAATATTCCAAATGATCACCGTCTTTTTCCGATTCCTTCCCCCAACCACCCGCTCCTCCCACCCTCCCCCATAGGCTTACGACTTTTGTTTTATTCATTTGTACGATGCATCCTTTCTTCTTACAGAATTTGCTCATCGTGCAAAATGGACGCTGCAGGGAATTTTCTGTCTGCTAGCAGCAATGATTAATGCTTCGAAAACCAAAAGGAAATTAGTATTCCCATCTCCTTTTAGAACAGGTTCAGTTGCCTGTTCAAAAATGTATCAAGAAAATCATAAAAAGCATTGATTTCTACAAGTCTTTCCATTCATGTGGCTCGAAAACACGTAATAAACCCACCCGTGAAACAAGCAAACCAGCCCTAATGCCAAAGAGTGGGCTCCTGCAAAGGGTACACATGGTGCACGGACGTCTTTTAGGGGTCGCTAGGGGTCGCACATGTGACCCCTGAGGCCTCCCTTGCTACCCCTAAACGTGGTGGTCACGATATCACAATCCTGAATGGGATAAAACATCACGGTTCAAACGTGGCTAGCCTTGCCACCCCATGCTCTGCCCCTTTCTTTTTCCATTAAACGATATAGAGAGGAGAACGAGAAGAACCTTCGGCAGTTCAAAACCGAAGTATACTGGGCATCTCTCTGCCAATGCTTTCCATTTGAATACTGACGTCCATCCCCCTTCGATGCCACACTTGGCTATCACCCTTCACACCCATCAGTACAATGAGGAGTAAAGGTTCTCAGACTGGCTCGGATGGGCCTATAGGGTAATAGGCCCGTGACCGAACCAAAAACACAAAATGCTGGTGTGGGCCAGTTTTTTTGTTCAAAGTGGCACACTTTTTTGGCCAATGTGGCCCCGTTTCACTTTCGGGCTAGCAGTTTTGACCAGTGTTGCTGAGAACATATTCTTTAAAATGCAATTTTGCATCACATTTTATCAAAAAACTCGCACTTGGGTACTATTCAAACAGTCAGTGACAAAAAGAATAAATAGCCATTTGTAACTGTGGGCCACTTTTTCATTGGTGCCCGAGACAATGTTTTTTTCCAGTCAGACCCTGGGTTCAGACTAAATGTGTGCCTCGAATGCACACTTTGTAGGGCCAAAGGTCTTAACAGCTCTTTTCACCATGATGATGCAGACAGGTTATTGACATACCTAACTATGTAATCACGACACTAATCAACAGTTTGGGTTTCAGAGTTCTGTATGACATGCATTGCGAACGCCATAACATTTTAGGCACTGGATTTCGGGCTAGGCTGGAAAGCTTGCTTTGTTATCCGGTTACAGATCAGTTCAGATTTGCATCGAGACAGGTGGTGTGACAAAGGACCATTGTGACACAAGACACCCATGTGATGGGCCTTTGCCAGGCGACCGCCCACCCAGGGCTCGGAAGATAATGGAAATCCGCTTAGCTTTCAAAAGCAGGTCTGGGCAAATGATACCAGTAGCCAAAGAACAAAGAGGAGGGTCTATTCAAATATGCTCTCATGACTGACAACTCGAAACACAGCCAAATGCAATGTCAGTCTGCCACTCACACAGTTGCACTGGAAGGCTACCACTGACAGCTGTCAAACAGTACAGCCTTGGATCACAATAATGAGATACAAGCCAGAACGTCCACACAATGCAGCCGATATGATAGGTTATTTATAACGCGCTTAATACCCGGACGTTTCTAAGTGCGGACCCGGGGATCGAACCTGTTATGCTTGGTGTGGTCTTGCTGCCAAGGCGAGCACGTTGCCCCTGAGCTATCCTTCCGGGACCAGTTAATCCTGCCAGGCAGCATCGTCTGGTAATGAGCTGGAGCACAGTTGATGGAGGTGGAAAGATGGTGCAGGTGTGCACAGATTCATAGGGGTTCTTTCTGGACACACGGTGGATCTGTGCTCCATGGTGCAGCACAGCGAGGTTGCGGCAGCTCGCGAGGAACCTGTTATCAATGTAAAACTTGTTTGGGCAACACATTCTTATTTCATAACACATAAAAGTCATATTCGCAGTTCGCAATCCTAATGCCTTCCTGCTCCTTAAATTGCACACCACTAGTCTCTGCAATATATAATGCATTAGAAAACATTACTTCGTTTATACATAATTGCACCAGATCCCATGCACAAAAAAGCAAAACACCCCCAAATTCATAATTGTTTTTTTACAATATTTGTGCTATGATAATAACATTTGATGAAACGTAAGCCATTTACCGCCAAGTGTTCAAATAGGTGGGACTCTACGTCCTGGTTGTTAATGGGCTCCCTGATAGGCACAGCGGTCTGCAGTGCAGGGAAGCAACGATGCACACTAGGCATCACGTGACCTAGGCATCTTCATGCTTGCAGGATTAGAGAGCCTGGCTGGAGAGTCACAAAGGGAAACTGCAGGCCTCTTCTTACCTGCAGGAATGCTGCATTCTCATGTTCACAGCCAGGTCTAGCTACATCTGCCTCGGCGACTCGGTGAGGCCAGGTTGCCCCCTTCATTCCAAATCTAAATATAGAAAAACGTTTCGGCTGTTTTTTAACTATTATCCTTGCCTCCCTCTTGCCAAGCGCCCTGAAGCCACAGATGCATCTTTGTCCGCTATATAAAAACACATATATGAAACAAAAAAGGCATGTACAACATTTAAGGACAACATGTTTGGCTAATGACTATATATATTTGTTCAATATTACTGGATCAGATGTTGTACCCGTCTGGATCTTTACTTCTGCTAATTACGGTAGTCAATACAATGGCCGAGTTGCCATAGAAACTAGCGAGGTTGGCTCCTTGTCATGTCATGTGTGCTAATTGAGTGACTACACCGAAATAAAAATCCAGGACACCATGCAAGATAACAGACAAGAGCATTTCCGATGGAGACTTTTGCGTGGCAGCCCCTCTTGTGAATTATGGCCATATATATTCCAGGTTTTCCTCCGTTATTTGCTGAGAATTGTACACACGTGAGAAATCTCTGCAAGGGCAAGTGGGTACCCAGTTGTGTTCTATCCCTTTGTCTTTCAGGCTAAAGTGCCTGATAAGAACTGTGCCCACTGCAACACAAGGAGAATCCCGCCATGGCCCGGGTCTGTCTTTGGTACGCAGTGGAGTTTTATAATGGTGTTACAGAAGTTATTGAAATCATTCTCATATGGTGTACACGTTCAGCTGCATGATGTGTAGCCGTTATAATGAAATAGGATGGTAAAGGCTTAGGAAATCTGTTGATCATGAAGAGGGCATTATGAAATGTATTACCAATGTATGCCCAAACTTGAGCCGACCTTCAATGATTATGCTGCTTGGTGCTGAAATGCATCGTGGGAATGAGTGTAAACAGTAACAAAGGTTTTGATGCAGGTCTCTGTATTTATGGGCATTGATCAAAACTGAAAAGATATGGTGTATTTAATGTTCGGTGTAGCTATGTATGTTTATATGTGTGGCACCATGCGATTTGATCTATGAGTTATGGATTTGAAATTGACCCAAGGGATCGCCAATTTCATTTGATTTTGAAAACTTGAGATCAGTTCCCCGGTACCTGCTGGCTACCGTTTATTTAGTTTTGGCTACTAGCTGTACGTTGAACCTTTTGCATTGGAGAACTGGTTAGTCTACCTCATCTCCCTCATTATTCAAACCTCTCCTCGCAGATGCATGTTCTTTATGCATCAGTACAACTAACATATGGATTAGTGAACCTACTGCAAGAACTGTGACGAATCAGTGATGATTACACCAGAAACCCTGGCCTGGGACCTTTCTCATGTGGCCAGGGAAAGGCAGACGCTTTCTAATACCAGCCCTGCTGGGGGAGGTGTTCTGCGGGAGGATCACACAGGAGGTGGGGGGTGGGAGGGTCACACATTAGAAATAATGGGAAATTCCCTTGTTCAACTTCCCCTGAGACCCCAACCTTATGATAGCTTAATGCAAAACAGAAGAAGTAAGAAGAGAGCTAAAGAGGACCATAACTGCAGGAGTGATCAGCTTGTTAATGGGAATGACCCACACCTGAGGGAGACTGGGAGGCTTAAAAGGTCCCTTCAGGTGTAGGCCATTGCTGAACAGGAAGAGCAGTGTGAGCAGTGTGCACAGCCAAAGCAGAAACTGAAGGAGGGAGAAGACACCAGGACCATTGTCAAGCAGAGAACAGTAGCCGGTCCTGAGAGGGTCTTTTCCTCCAGGAGTCTTAATTGCGAAGGTAGCTCAATGAAAAGCAAAAGTGCAGACAGCTTTACTCCCCAAGAGGCTGTTCCCTGTGGCTGGCGAGCACCAGGAAGCCTCCGAGCAAAGAGAGCTCTGTTTACAAGTGGCGCGGCTGGTGGTGCACCAAAAGCGGCAGATTGGCACGTTGTGAGAAGCCACTGAAGTAGAAAACCTGTGAGCAGCAAAGGAAACCAAATGCACATGCCTTACCCGATGAGTTCACTAGCTGAAAGTTGCACCAGAGCGCTCTGAGACCGCTTGTGTGCTAGATACAGGGGCTTTATCTAGTCTAGTTTATTGAGAACCCAGCAACAGGCGGGACAATATTTTTAATGCCTAATGGAAACAACCATTGCCCAAGCCTAAAGAAATTAAAAGCAAGGCAATTTAAAATCAACAGATGTTGCCAGAGGCAGGAGGGGACTAATGAACGTTCCAAAGGTTGTAGAGCTTATTGCCCATATTTGAAGAAGCATATAACAAAAGCTGGTATAATCCCACATTGCCGAAGCCAAGGAAGAAGCAGAAGAAAACCATATGCTTGTAAGTGTTTGGTTGTTAACGCAGTGGGGAAAAAAGAGTTTCAAGGAGGCTGCCCTTCTGGAAAAGGTTATTCAGGAGGAGAAGAGTAACTTGCAGAGGTTTTGGGAAGTGTAAAAGAATACTAAAAGCACCAATGGGTGTAACGCTCACCTGGTATCCACTGGGACGTCACTCAGCCTGTTCTGACCTCTTACGACCTCAAACCCTTCCCTGGAGTCTACTCGACTGGAGACTGGGCCTGAAACACAGGATTGGTAGAGTTTAACTCCCTATTGTCTCTGTGTGCTTGAACCCCTTCTTACCCGGGGTCCAACCCTTCCCTTTGATCCACAGCTCACCTTGTTTTCATGGAAAGTGTGCTCTCCGTCCTGCTTTCAGCGCAGGGGCGCGTTGATTGATGCGGGCTCGTTGCTGCCTAGTTACTTCACTGGCAATAGTCCGACAGGTAAGTATAATGAGTCTTTTGAACAGTTCTCTAACTTTGTTCCTTTCCTTCCTTTTATGATGGCCGGCGTCCGGGGATGGCGACGTGCTGCTGAGATGAGTAGCGCTGAAGGTGAGTGAGAGCACAATGCGGGATGCGACCCTTTCGTATTTGTATTGAACTGAGTTCCTTTTCTGTGTCTTTTAGGTGCCGCGACGTTTTCAGCGTGGATGCCGGTTATGAAGAAGAAATGCGGTGAGTAAGCGCGGTATGCGGTGCTTCTAGATGTTTCCATGCTAACCTGGAGTGTCTTTTCCCTCTTGGAGATGGATGAGAAGTTCAGGAGACAGAGTTCCCCAGAGCGGCTGGGATTCAGGTAAGCGTTTGAAGCTCGTACAGTCTTTAAAAATAAGCGAAGATTTGCTGAATGCTTACTAATGCATTTTTCTGTTCTTTTCCCTTTTCCTTAGGAAGCGGCGTGCCGGGATAGGAATGACACCACCGAAGATGCCCACAGAACAGACGGAGCGATGAATGATGGGCAGAAGCGCTGCAAGGTAAGGCTGTTCCTAACAGTGTTCTTGTTCTTGCAGGAGCTGAGCGCAGAAGAAAGATGCAGGCCTACTGGAGACCGATCCGAACACGGTGAGAGTCACGCTGCAGCTGCAGAAAACACAAAGCATGTTTCTCGGCCTGGGCGTGGCTTAAATAGTCTCTGGGTATCCCAGGTGTCTCTGGGCTGAACCACACCCAAAAGACTAGACTGCACATGCAGTTCTGGGAACCGAAATATGTGGGGGCATCCATCTTGTCCCCATCAATGCACTACAAGTCCAATCCCCAATGTTATCCTATGGGAGTGAGTGAGTCTGGTGCCACAAGCGCCAAGTCTGACTCCAAGTGGGTCTTTGGAGGGATGGAGAGTCCCTTGAGGGCCATGTAGGTGATCATGGCCTGGCTCCAGCCTGATATCTTGGAGGGCTGGGGACATGAGGGGCAGGAATCATGACAATGGGATCTTGCCTGCCCTGAAGATTTGCTTAAAGTTTGATGTTGTAAAGTGATGAACACTGCAAAGCTGGTGTAAGCTGATCTTAACCACAGAGGCACTTGTTTCTAAATTATTGTTCAGGCAGGGGAGTATACCCGCATAGCGAACTTCAAGTGATAGGCAGGTGTGATTGTAGTAGTAGGCCTGGTATGGAAGTAAACCAGGTAGAAGTTGAGGTAGTGCTACGAAGTGGTGTTAACAAATCATTCTGACAAACTGTTACTGCTGATGCAATAACTGTATAAAACTGCTGCAGAAGTGTTATTTACCTTCAGAAATAATACATTGTTGTAAAGCATCCTGACAAACACAATGTATGTTGCTAATGATGACCGGAGGAACTATTCTTTATTGATGTGAAGAGGATTACTTTGAATCTTACTATTCCAAGAGGAAGAGAAAGAACTTTCTTTGTTGAACCACTGGAGTGTTGGAACTTTCTGTTGTCAAGATGGAGTAACAAAGAACCGTGTTGGAACTTTGTTGTAAACTAGGATTTCCTTATTTCTTTATGGAACTGTGGAGCAGAAACCTGCTTTAATCTGGGGAAGAGGAATTCACCCAGATTATAAGGAGAGACTGTTCTCATATTGTGAACTTAACCGTTATATTATTGTGTTGTCTCTGGACTGCCATGCATTACCTTGTTGAGTTATTGTATGCACACGTGATGTGAGGGACAGACATGCTTTGTTAGAATGTTTCCTTTAGTTTATTTTAGGCAGGGAAATCCTTGTCAGGGTAGGGATGGTGAGGTGTTTATCCAAGCTTTTGAGTTAATAAAATGGCATATTTTGAGAAAACCTTCACCAAGTTGTCTGCCTCACATTTCTGATCCTTCACAGAACCCAATGTAACAGTTATAACAATGTAAAACATACAGAGCCGTAGTGGTGCACCTATGTTATGTTATAGACCATATGTACTGTGCCCTTCACCATAAGTAGTGGTTTTATGGCTCGTAGACCTTTTCTGAAAGCAGAGCATATTGTGACCCTGCACGGTTCTACCAGACCTTAGGCTCAGGGTAGGGAATAATGGGGTTGGAATACGCTGGAATAGGGGATATGTCAAATGTTATTGAAGAAAAGGTAATAAAGGGGAGGGGAACATAAGACAAATAGGTTCTTTGGGGAAAATCGGAAGGGAAAGGACTGGTGGGAAATGGTTGTGTTGGTGTGTGTGTTATCACTATTGGTCATTATCAGTGGTAAGTGCATAGATTATGTTTTGTTGAGTTTATGATGATGGCATAATCTAGCCACGTTAAGTCTGGGGACTAGCTGAGCAACAGTAATATATTCAACACAGTTATACTGAGTAACTTCATAGACAATAAGAGTGGAATGGAGCTCATGTTGATTCTGCTTGTTTCCGACGCTTCCCAGAAGCATGAAGTGGTAAGATCTCCATTGTCGCCAGGCACATATCTACTGGTCTGTCTTGTGTATGGCTCCCATGTGCGTCTCTATCACGCCTTCTCTCCTAAACCATGGAACAGATGCACAAAATAAATCGTGGAGAGGGGGTGCATATGGAAAGGATAGACACACCGAGAAAACATCTGTAGCACCGCTTCCCCCTAATACCCTCACCATCAAACACAAAGAAATACCTGGACTTTTGCAATCCTCCCTCGCCTCAAACTACCTTCTCTCATGTGATCATCCAGTTTGCCTTCCCCCATGTAAAAAGAATACCTGGCATCCTGCCATGGCCGTAATTTTAAGGGGCACAGGGGTGTTTGTCCCCCTCCAACTTTCATGGCACTCCATTTTGTCCCCATTCATTTGGCTGGGGCAACTTTTCTTCAGATGTCATGTCCCCCCCAGCTTTTTCAGCAAAGTTACTGCACTGCATCCTGCACTCCTCACCTGCCCCACCCCAGGTGCAGCATGGCTGGCGGCAGCGCAGTGCCTTAAGTGGCACTACAAAATGAACTAGGGCTCATTGAGGGGCCGTGGCCTAACAGCAGGGGTCCCGATGGCCCATTAGGCCACGCCCACCAACGAGCCCCGGCTCAATGGGCTACTGGCATCCCTGCCAGGCAGCCTTTTGCAGAGATCCACACCCTCTCCCCCTTGGGGAGAGGGTGCTGGTCTCTGCATTTATTTTCTATAGGCTTGCCTGCAGGGGACAACGCCTCGCCTATTCAGCCTTAATGGTGGCGCTGCCCCTCGCCAGCTTGGGAGGGGCAGCGTCACCATTAAAGCTGAAAGGGTGAGGCCTCTGGAAGATGAGGCCCTTTTCCTTAAGACTGAAACTCCTGCGAATCAGCAAGAGCTTCAGTATTTAGAAAGCAAGGCCTCTGCTTCCAGCGGCCTCACGTTTTCTCCATAATGGTGGCGCCGGCCCACAGGCATCTCTTGCTTAAAGGGATGCCTCACAGGTGCGGCGCCACCATTATGGCTGAAAGTCATTTTTTTCTGAAGGCTGAAGATCTCGCACACGAGCGAGAGCTTCAGGCTATAGAAAAACATGTCTTTCTGTGTAGTGGCCGGGGCTGCCAGGGGAGATTAGTGGGCCCCGGCAGGGCCCCTCCTCCAAACGAGATTTCGGAGCCCACTTAAAGCCCTGGCTGTCGCCGCTGTCCTATCACTGCGACAGGCCTGCAGCTCCAACACAGTGAAATAGTAAAACCGCGCTCAGCAGTAAGCCTGTGTCAATGATGGGTCAACTATATGTGAGGCAGCGTTCCCTGACAGTGTCGGAGCAGCATGTCCGTTACACTGACAGGTTGGCAGCTCCCACTCTGTGACGGGGAGGAGGGGGGGGGGGCACTGCGCGCATCACGTGCTCTACCAGTGTCCCAGGAAGAATGCGACACATGAAACAGTCACATCATCTCTAATTCGTGGAAGCCTGGGAGAGGGGGGGTGCTGTATTCCCACGTGGTGAGGTGAGGTCGGAACAGTGAAATGTGGCTTTCATATGCCGCTGGAGTGCTACACAAATGGCCACATCGAGCAATATCTACTCAAGAACAGCGCAGGCCAATTTGAACGATGTAAACCGTCGCCATGCCCGTTGCATTATAAGGCAAAGGCTACTGTGTTTGTTATTACTTTTACAGTGCTGCCACTGTTTGGAGTTTTTTTCTGTATTCTGTAACTTTCTCTGATGTTCATTTTTTAGGCATAACACGTTGCTTAGACAGTTATAAACGAATACGTTGCTGTTCTCCTAACACACTGCAGAACGGAAAGGCCCGTGCGGGTGAGAGCAGCCTCAACCAGTGGTCGGAGTGCACGAACATATGTAGTGGAATTATGTTCCCTGCTGACCTGTCGCCACACCCTCTCCCACATGCAACCCAAACCCTTAAACAAACACAGCTGCTGTTTAAGGGACTGTTCCGTGCAGCGCACTGAAGTGCAAGCTTCAACTTCTTCCTACACTTCTATTTAAAAGTAAATCATTTCGAACAGTTTCCTTTTAAAATAAACGTTTAAGGACAGTAAAACTTTTTGTTTTGTTTTTTATAAGTAGAGGAGCACCACTCCCGCCCACTTCCACCGTAGCTTTTGAGAAGAAGTGAGAACCTTCGTCAAAGTTATTTGTTCATAGCAGGAGGAGTTCGTCAACCGTCGTAGGAAACTTTCCATAAAAAAGAGCACTTCATGGCCCTGCGCGTTCTGTGTAGGTTGTGTTACGTCATCGTGGTTGCCACTGTTTGAATAGTGCTTCTTGGTCACCCACTGCGGACTGAGGGCATCCGTATTCACAGATACACTGCGTGTGCACGTTATAAATGTCACGGAGCGTGAGTTACTGAGCGTTTTAATTGCATGTCTGCCCGGGTTTCCACAGGAACACCGGCTGATTTCTAATACGTGACATACTCATGCCTTGAGGGGGACGGGGCGGCCAATGAGAATCTCGTCTCTGTACCTGCCCTAAGACCCAACCAGTTACTGAACTAGTGCTGCCCTGAGCCAGGCCATCGTGCGGATTTCAGCCATCCGTCATACTGCAACACTTACCGACCTGCATGTTGGCCATTTGCTTTGCTGAACTGTCTATCGCAGGGGCCGTGCTGAAAAGAGTTGGGAAAGCAGTGAACACCAGAGTGGCACAACACCATTGAGCTGACTGACCTTTGCGCCCCGCCCTGACATTTTCAGCTAGGTTGACTCTACCTGGCTGACCTACAGAGCCCTGCCGGACAGAACAGGCCACAGACGTAAAACGGCGCTTAAGCTTGCTGTTAACAAAGGCTGTGCAATTACTAACGTAAAGCATTTTACTGTTAACATCTGCATTCATATGCCTACATTTTTAGGCAACTGATGTGGGGTTAGTACTTACACGCAAGGGGGTGATTGGAAGTGTAGAGAGGGGCCCAGTAGACCATTCTCACAGCAGTCATTAAGTGGGTGCTTTTAGACTTAAAGGAGAGAGTTAACTGCTTGTAACATTGAAGCTGATCTAGAATAGTCTTATTAGAAAGTGTAAAGAAGTTAGATGCATCACACAAGTATGTTTGGCCCTCCCCAACGTCTCTAAAGTTAGCGCCTCTAACAACATTCACATGCATTCATATTATGGAAGTCCGACACAAAGCACACACAGCTCACCCTGCATTTACTGATCCACGCTACTCAGCTACAGGCTATGTGTATTCTTGGCAAGCATCATTGTTGCTACTCCCACTCGCATACATTATACTTACCATTGTAACAGCATGGGGGTATTTCACTCTCTTGTGGTCATTGGTTATGTGGGAGGAAGCCACCTTTGTGTTGTCACAGTCAAGGCACATGGAGGCCAGAGGTGATGGTTGCATGTATAATATCAGTAAGGGTGGGTGAGCTGCGCACAGCTTAGGTCGACTTGATTCAAATGGCTGCCTCAACCTCGACTTGAGGTTTATGCCTCCTGTTGTGATGAAGTGGCAAACAGAAGACATGAGACAAGATACCAAGTTTAACACCTTGATGAACAAAGCATGATAGTTGGAGTTGGGCCAGGGGTCTGCAATCTTTGGATCTCCAGATGTTGTGGATTTCGACTGCCATGATTCCTCATCATTGACAATGCAGTCTAGGAATGATGGGAGTTGTAGTCCAAAACATCACAGGTGAGCAAAAGGTTGCAGACCCCTGCTATAAGACGCAGCGATTCGGCTTTAACTCAACAGGAACGACAAAGAAAAATTGTCTTGATGGCTAACTCAAAATGATGCAAGGACCTTTGTAAAGGACACCCTATCCTTGTTAGGATTCTCTAAACTAATTCACACAATTCTCTTTTTAAGCCCACAATTTCTAAGATATAGCAGGAAGCACTCTTCTTGACTTCTCATTCCCGTGGGGGAGATCCATGTGTGTTGCCGACAGTAATTACATTGTGGTACTTTACCATGAATTCATTACTTAGAATGTATTCTTTGAAATAGATTTTTTCAATTTTGGTAGGGTTATCCTCATTTCCCTCCATCCCCTTCATAACTACACATGCTCCAAACCCCTACCCACCCACTTTTTACCAATCACCTCTCAAATCCCTAAAGAAATTAATGAAAATTCGAAGTAATTACTTTGTGGTAAAGTACCACAAAGTAATTTGTTTCAGCAAAAGTCTGCAATACCCTGTGGATATACTTGTCCAGCATGAGTACTGGCTTATCCTTGATTCTACAGTGGATCCGTGTTCTCTTTCCACGGATATCCTCACCACCTTGCCACGGGTTGCCTTCCTATGCTGCTTGACATGATGTTGCGTACACTCCCAACAACAAGTGTTTCTTCCCCCTTGCTTCTGGGCATTGTGAGGGTGTCTCATTAGATCCCATCTCCATAGTTTTGCCATCCCCGATGAAGACTTTTGGTCTCAACAATCTCTGGCTTTACTTCTTCAACTTCCGACTCTAACCCACAGTGCGGGTGGTACATCTGTCTATCTGTCTAGTCCACTCTCACTTGCTCTGCGTGCAGACATATTAATTCCAAAAGAAACTTTTCAGAAGTAACCTACACATTTCCAACACAACTGCTGCTTTCGGCAGAAGGAAACTATGCCCTAGGTTACCTGTGCCCAAATCCTGCAAATGAAGCAAGAAGGAGAGCAGGAGGAGAGCTGGAATTGATGGGAAACCAAACTCCAGGCTAAGCCCAGAAATGGGCTACAGATGCTTTATCACAACATATACAGTACAATGGCGCGACATGTTCCAAATGTGAAGGCTGCTTGGAAAGTTCTCATGAGTTAAAAGGGGAGAGTTTGGTATTTCATATAGAAGTAAAATCCAACAATGTCACACTCAAAACCCTAATTTACCTAATTAGTAAAATGTGTTCTCTTGGAAAAAATAGTTTAATCTCACTGTGTCACATCTGGCAACATTGAGATGCCAGCTCTAGGATTTGTGTTGTATGGGTTGGGAGGAAATATACAAGATTTGGGTTTTGTGTTGTAGGGGGTAGGGAGACGGGGTGAAAGGTGCATTAGAGCGGCAGGACACCAGGTATTACTCTTGCATCTTGGGGCCTGGAAAGGCATTGTGTTCGTGTACGATTTGTGTTTCGGAGTTTGGGGAGGCCGGACACCGGGTAAGTGTATTGTGTTTCAACCTAGTAAGCTAAGACAACATCTATGACCTTGTACCACGGTCGGTGAAGAGGCAGGACGCCTACTTTGGGCCTTCCATATAGAAGGCCGGGGAAACATGATGGCAGGAATGGGTTGTTTGCTGGTTAAACTGGTGTTTGGCCATTAGCGCTAACTTTGACCCCTTGGGTTAACTCTGTCTCGGTTCTGCACCTCCACCTTTAAATGTAAGAGAATGAGTCTGGGTGGCACCATCATCCCAAAGAGAGCTTTCACCAACCCAAAAGGTTGTGAATGACAGAGATATGTGGGCATCACTTCACCTGTCAGTGGCATTTAGAGTTGAGTTGATCAAGTGGCACCTTCCTTGCATCCCCACTCATAAATGAGTCCACGAAGCTTGGGACTTTAAAACTATGTGTGCATTCAATACAACTCAAGCTTCTCTATAAGTCTCTCTTTCAAGTGTCTCTCCATTGGGCTCCCATGTTGGTCAATTGAACTATCTTTGGATACCGAAAGTATGCAACGCTTTGCTTTCTCATGCTTAGCTCCTCCAATATGGCAGCCATCTGACTCCCAGCCCTGATTCCTTGGCTTCTATAGTATTGCCCAATCTTGCAGGACTGCCTTGGCTATGGTCTTTATCCCTGCGACTCTTGTCGAAACTGCATGCACTAATGAAACCAACACAGATACTTGGACTTTCCTTTCCTCTGGATTCTTGGCGCCCATTTCAATTTGTTGAATCAAGGATGGTCAAACTATAATGCAGCCTTTTCTAGGATGCAGTATCCATAGACATCACAGGTAAACCATCCCTAAACTCGCTGTCACCTTGCAGTAATGTCTTTCCTCCTTCACGTGTTTAACAATAAGTGATGTGCCTGGTGTTGTAAATAAAGAAATGACGCTGAACAAGTCAAAGAGCCCATGGTGATGATCCTAAAGGCTAAACATTCTCATAATACAGGTACGGCTCGGTGACACTTTTCCGAACAGATGCAGCCAATCGGAGGGTTTGCTCACATGTGACTCAAATTAATTTCCGTCTCATAAACAAAATTCAGTCTTTTTTTAAAATTAGGAATATCATCATGAGCAATTAAGACGGCACGCGTCTTCGCCTGGCAAAAATGCCAACATGTTTTTTCCAAAATATGAACGGCTGAACAGAACGTGGACTTGTGCAAGACAATGCAGCTTGATTGGGCACTCAGTATGTTTCTGTCTTTTTGCCTGGCAGCCAAGTGTGATTATACTAATTGCTGAGCAGGCTTCAAAGTTGATTTATCATTCTTCAGCTGTGAAATCATTATTCCTGTTTACTATCCTGCCCTGCAAGTACTGACTTCTTTGCCATGGTCGTCAAGCTCTCTCTGTTGTATACAACGAAAAGGAACAGTGGCACACACGAAGATGGATGACAGTACGTGTGTTCTCCTTTGAGCAATGTGGAAACCTTTGAAGATAAAAGGTTATCCACAGGTGCGAGGATGGGTGCATTTCCCTCATACCTTATAAAGCAAGAACAACACTATTTTAAAGGCGATTGCGGTACCTATCAATCTTTTAGTGGACAATCCGTTTGAGGAAAAGAAAAACATCTTTCATAAGGATATGTCTGTATGAACGATATCCTAAATCTGATCAAGGCAACATTCCTGCTGTGGTGGCCCGAATGGGAGAGGTGTGGGCAACGGTACTAGTAGATATTCATCTTCTAGAGAATTGGTCGAAAGAATGCTTTGAGGAGATCTTTTTTTTTTAAATTATTATCGTGTGCTATCATTGCCAAAGAAACTTTTCACACAACTTCAGAAAAACAGAACATCAACTCATAACATTCATACATTTTAGACGAGTCCAAAAAAAAAAATAGTTAAAAAAAAATCGACCTTATAGGCCAGTTAACATAGACAATTCACATACAATACACAGCTAATATCTTAGGAAGACGTTTAAAATGGTGGTGCATACGGTTTGAGGATTCCTGACTTGAGGAAGTGGGCGAAGAGACGGCGGTGGCAACAGTGCAAACTGGCATCAATGGAAAAGAAAGGAGGGAGGCCACTGAAAAGTATGCAGGACTGAATGTTATTTGAGAGTGGCGGAGCCAAGGTGGGCATGTAGCAAACATGAAACTCAATGGACGTACTGTTGTGTGTCATGAACTGTCAGAAGGGGAGTTTGGAATCGAGAAGAGTGATGGGAATATACAACATGTACCACGAGCAATGCAATTGATGAGCTTGCCCATGACAGATATTTTGGCTACACCATGACCAAGAAGGAGTTGCATGAGCAATGCTAATTGCCGAAGATGGCGTCTCAGTTTTTTGTTTTTTTCCTAATGCACCTTGATGTTGTTTTCTTTGTGTCACACTTTTCACTATTTAATGTCGGTTCATTGTGTTTTGTGACAGAATTTTATTACATTGATTTATACCAGATTCCCCACCCTTCTTATCAAGTATCAAGGTTGTGCCCAGTCTATTTTATTTTATTTTAATTTATTATATGTGTTATACGCCCAGACCCTGAGGTATCACGGCGTAGTTACAGACAGTACAAATTTACATTCTTACAGTTGTGAGACAATGCTTAGTTACAGGCAGTTTAACATTACATGTTTGACAATTGTGGACAGATGCGCCCGGAGGTTAGTAAAAGCCAGAGGAAGAAGAGAGGGAGACTGGAATGTCCTCTGGGGTTTGGGTGGTTAGTATTGGTTGAATAACCAAGTTTTCAATGATTTTTTGAATAGTTGGTCAGACTCTTCTTGTTTGATGTTTGTTGGGAGAGCATACCAGTGTTTTGGGGCTAGAACTTTGAAGCTGCTGCCCCTTGCTCTTAACTTTTGAATCTGGGGATGGCAAGGAGGAGGCTTTTGCTGGATCCGAGCTGTCTGGAGGGTGCTTTGTATGTAATAATATTGTTGAGATATTTAGGAGAATTATTGGCAATGAATTTGTGTGTGATGCATAAGGTTTTGAAGATAATTCTAGCCTTGATTGGAAGCCAGTGGATATGTTTCCTGATGGTAGAGATGTGCTCATTCTTTTTTATTCCCAGTGCTGCTCTGAGAGCTTTAGTCTGCATGAGTTGGATTTTGGTCAGATTAGCACTGGAAGTACCTAGTAGCAGTACATTACAATAGCCCAACTTGGAGAGTACAGGGTCTCTTGCAAGTGTGATGCAGTTTTTAGGTGTGAGGAATATACGGCTTAATGAGATGAGCTTGGTGGTGTATGAGGTGGCCGAGGAGAGGGCATTAACTTGTTTGGTCATGGATAAACTGGCATCCAGGAACACGCCTAGCATTTTTACCTGTTTGAGAATTGGGATTGTGGTGCCATCAATGGTGAAGGAGGCATAAATGGGCTGAAGGGATTTTAATCTGGGGGTAGATCCAATTATTAGCAGCTCAGTTTTATCATCGTTTAGACAGAGAATATTGTGGGCCATTCAGTTTTGGATAAGAGCATATATTTGGTTGATGAGTGAAGTGTTTTTTTCATGGTTGCCTGATAGAGGGACAAGGATCTGGGTGTCATCAGCGAAGTTGGTGTAAATGACACCCATGGCATCCAGGGCTGCGAATAGCAACATAGTGTAGGCATTGTGGAGGGTGGGGGAGAGGCAGGATCCTTGGGGACGCCTATGGGGACTGGAATGGGGGTCAGCAGAAGCTTTGCCAATGGATACTCTTGAGGTCCTGTCTGCGAGGAAGGATTTGACCCAACTAGTGGCGTCTTTGGAAAAGTTAAAATTATTAGAGAGGGTGATACAGAGTTTGTCGTGGTCGACGAGGTCAAACATGGCACAGAGGTCTAGGAGCATTAAGAGTATGAGTTTGCCTGCATCTCCGTTAGCATCCATTTGTATTTTAAATTGAGGAGAGCTGTTTCAGTGCTGTGATTGGGACGAAAGCCTGATTGTCTGTCGCCCAATAATTGATTATGTTTGAGGTGGTTTTGGATTTGGGTGTATGCTATTTTGTCTATTATTTTCAAAAGGAAGGTGACTGTTGTTATGGGGCGGTAGTTAGTGGGAGTGGATGGGTCAAGTGTTGACTTTTTTAATAGAGGGGTTACCCAGGCCTTTTTGATGCTAATGGGGGTTTATAGTCATAATATCGAAAAAATAATGTCGAATTTCAAAAATGTCGAAAACACATACATATAATAAAAAAAATCATTAACTTTGTTGGAGTTAAAGGAGGCATTGATGAAGTTAGTGATGAGTGGGGTTAATGTGGGTGCGCAGAGTTTAACCATCTGAGGGGGGAAATGATTTTCTTTGCAATTTGATGCTTTTAATTTGGTTATGGTGTCTAGTACCTCTTTTTGGGTGACGGGGTGAAGTAGAAGTGTGTGGTGAGCTTGGTAGATTGAGCGTCCTCGAGGGTGGTGGGTTTACTGTCTACTGCCAAAACCGAACGTGTGGTACTTTAATCAGTTCAGTGCATACTATGATTGGACTTCCTTAAACTGCAATGAGTTGAGTTCTGGTTTGTGATGACTTTCAGGCTGTTAATTTTGAGGGTGGCAGATGAATTAAAATGCTCACGCCTTCTTGTCAGGAGTTTGGGTTTTCCGAGAGATGATACATACTCATCAATACAACATCAGCAAAAGTAAAACAAAACATTTTTAATGACATCTATTTATGGAAGATCTTTATTTTCTAAGTATTCTTTTAAAGGAAGAATTACAAACCCTCTCAATAAAACAATACCATCCTACAAGTTCAATAAACAATCTGTTTTCATCTGGATATTTTGTACTATTCAAAAATAATAAAATGGAGGAATTAAAAGTGACCCCATAACTTTCAATGTGGGGGAAGACATCAATATTTATATAAAATTAATTCAAACAGCTTGTCTACAGAAAGGAAAACACAACCTTCATGCTGTTGCCTCATGTTTTCATTCCAATTTGCAGAAACATTCAGTCATTGAACCACAAATGTGAATTTCTGTTATTGACTCTAAGCACATACCAATATTCTGCTTTGTAGATAGAAATTGAAATTGGTTTGATATAAATGTACTTCATAAAGCTCTCTGAAACCATTGGCAAGGATTGGCATTACAATACAAATATTGGCTTTAACATTTGCTTCTCTGCTTCTTGGGATCATTCTTAATTCTAATCTAAAATGTTAGTCATTATCTGTGACAAGCTATTGGTTCTTAGTTTGGGCCTTGATAAAATGTAATATCATCATTGTGTTGAATTGATTGCAATTATATTAAATTCTTGTGTACAGGAATGAACGTTATTGTTTAATGCAGAGAAAGCAGCACCTAACTCTTTCACTATTCTAATATAATCAGGTTCATCCTCCAAACGCCCATGTTCGATGTGTTCATTAACACATAGATTTCAATTAGTTTATTACTATGGCAGACAACAATCACAAAGGCTTACCATTTCACATTTCAATTTGTGATATCTAAGCCCTACAGAGATCCCGAGCTGCTGGAGAACAGCCTAATGATGGCGCAGCTTCCAAGATTGCCAATTTGAGTTATTAATCAAAAAGCACATGCCCGGTAACCCCCAAAAGCCTTTTAAAAGCCTTTTAAAAGATATCTGGAATTAAATGAATAATCGGGACATTTTCCTATATACTCTGGGACTATTGTACTCACATTGGTTTGTCTTCCAAAGTCCCAGGACAAGTAGGGACACCAGACATATGCAGGCAGCACTGCCATATCAGTTCTCCCTTTCAGTCTGTCCACCTGCTCTCAAAACCCCTCCTAGGTAGTCTGGTTCTAGCTTGGGAAAGGCAATCTAGAAAATGCTTTCTTAAGGGTTTTTTTTCCATCAGCTACTTCAAGTTGCCATCGCACATAGCTTTTCTACTGTCAGACTTGCTCTCTTGATTCTCTGTTTTCCCAATCCACCCCTCTTTTCTATATGTTTGATCGCATTTACTCCAAGAAAACTCCACTCATGTAGCCCCATTTGGCACAGCCATTTTGAACTGGACATAACCTGTGAAAGGATAACTTCACTTACTTCTACTGCCAAGGGCCCTCCTCCTAGCTTTCACTGGCTCACTGATTTTCCTGTGTCAAAAGGGGATGTGCCAGATGTGAGCTAGCCCACCCATCAGGAATGAGGAATCAAAAGTGGACCAAAATATGTATTTTGTCTACAATTGTTAATATGGACAAGGAATACAACGAGATTTATATATGCACATTTGCAAGAATATTGTGCATCTGAAGACATCAGTTTTGTTTTTGCCACTATGCTTTTCTCACTTGTCCTCTGTGAATGCAAATATCTTAGGTAGTGGAACAAGGGGTCATTTTAAGAGACTGTTAAGTGGAAGATACACATCCTTTATGAGGCCTTTATCATCTGCCAAGTTTGGAAGTTATGGTCTATGTGAGCATTTCCTTCTTTTGAACGTGCACCCAATGGTCAACCAAACACACACGCACATGCGTTCATAGAGTGGTTCTTACAATCGTGAAAAGTATGCGACCATGAAAACCTTGATCCTGAAATGTATTTTGATTTCTTTTTTTTTTTAAACCGACCTACTGTTTGAAGTTAACACTGCTGTTCCCATTTACACTTCTACATATTTAATAAAGATAATGACTAACGGTGTCTGGAAATTCCAGTTTCCAAGAAAGCTGACACTTGCTCAAACATAGGCTCCAGTGGAAACCAAGTTTGCAGCTTATGTTCACATAACGTCAAAGCTACATGAGATATATTTTTCCTCATACAACAGGAGAATGTTCACTGTACAGATTTCCTATTTGTAGTAACACTCAAACAATAGATTATTCTATTAACAGATATTCATGCTGTGATGTATAGTGAGTATTCTGAAGTGGCACCTAACTTTGCCTGCTCATTTTCTTTACAGAACACTAACATTTAAGTTATACAACTCTTAAGTTTCCCCATGCAAAATGGCAGCAAACATGTAGATGCATATGTGAAATTATTGTTCTTGTGAACATTATATTAAAACCTACCATGTAACAAGTTTCCAGTGTCATGACATTATCTTTTTAACTGTGACTACTCGATGTTTCAGTTTAAAGCAATTCTGAGTTTGCAATTACTTGATTTTTCTGTGTAAAGCCCATCCGATTTTGCATTATTTAATGGAGAACATTATATTAATTTGATACCATTTTAGAAAGTAAATTAAATGCTTTGCATTGCACAGAGAGCCAACTATTAGCGAAATCTGATCCCCAGAAGCACATTAGCCCCTTGTTGAGAGGAACACCTACTCATGGTTCTGCATTTACAAGCTTAAGTGCTTCAACACCTACTGGAGTATGAGGGGTTGAGTATCAGAAAACTAGCACAGTGAGCCAAACAGTAAGATGGAGAATATGTAGTTACCCTCAGAGCGAGCAGAAGATGGTATTGAGGCTGCCTATTTCCCCAGGACGAAAAGACTGGTTTAACAGCCACTTTTCTTCCCAAGCTACTGTCAAGCTCACCACCCGCAGTAGCCTCTTCCACATTACAACTTGAATGAAGCATACTTAGACAGAAAAAGATGCACTTAAAAGAGTAACATGATGACATTGACATAGAAATGTGTGCCCATCTATGATGGTTGTGCAGTTATTACATGCTAAAAATATATATCAAACATCAGATGCATCAACAAAGTATTTATTGTAAGGAGTGCATGGTATCAAGAATAGACAGACACAAGTGAACACAGTAAAAGGGTGTTTATTAAACTGTATAGGTAAGTTGGAAAAACGCCTAATCTAAGCCTAAATCTAAGATGGGAGCAAGCTACAACCATCAAATAATAATAAGCCGGCCTACCAGCATTGTGACAGATAAAAGGGCCTATACTAAGATAAACCTATTGCGAGTAGGGGTGCGAGCAAGGACTGGAGATGAAATTGCAGAAACAAACAACATGAGAATGTTTGATGACTTGGGGAACAGCCAGAAAGATTTTCAAATCACCAGATTGCTCAAACAAGCCCACTTTTATGTCGAGTGAAAAGGGGAGGCAGGCCCAGAGAAAAGGAAATGCTGGCGTTACCATACCTGGTGTGGAAAAACACCAGTAAATCAGTAAATCATAGTAAACTGATATGTGGCATTCACAGCTGACTTGCTCCATTGAGAGATGGTTTTGTCGCTCAAACACGAGAGCCTGCTCAATGTCAAACTTGACCACATGTTTGTCACAAACAGCACACATCCAGGCATCAAGAGCTACAGCATCATGCTGTGACAAATTGACGTCTGCTCTGCAGGAGTACAACGATGAGTAGAGGCTAGAAGGCCCACTCAGCCCTCACACTTATACAAACCAAGAGCCAAGACAACTGTAAAGGTAAAACAGGCACAGTCAAGCGATATACCTCCTTTGCCTTTTGTGATAACTCGGGCGACAGAAGGCTATACTCTTAAGAGGGGTGTGAATGTGGGACAGTCGCAACCCAAACAATGAAAAACAGTCCAAAATAAAGGAATGCCCAATCAAGGTTCTATACAAGTATATGTGCTTTAATTAAACACACCATGTACAATAACAACTAACTAGAAGAACACTACGCAAAACGCACCCCTGAGGAAAGAACACCGAATAAGCAAAGATAGTAGATAGAGCACTCTGGGTAATGAATCAGGGGTGAAAGGCAAGCAAAAACAACAATATTCTTGAAAAAAAAGATGTACTTGTGAGCAAAAAGGGTTCAAAGTGACCTAACCAGTCTCTAGTGCCTAAAAATGGACAAATGGACTGTTAGCAGTTAATAGTACCTTCTTTGTAGTGCTTGGTGGTTCAACAGTGCCGAACCAGACTTATTGGCGCTTTGTGAAGATCGGGAGAGAGAAAAAGGCAGCAACGGAGGGTCCTTCTGGTTCACAAGTGTTGAACACTTCATAAAACGTGCTTCAAGCAGTCCAATGGGGAAAAACAGTAGGAACCCGGCTGTCTTGGCTTTCATGGTGCTGAGAGTCCCAATCCAGGTGCTCAGGGACACAATGAGTCATTTTCTTATGCTCCCAAACACCGGGGAGGCTGGCACATAACTACAGAGGCCCCCCCAACATGCTGAGGTTTTGGGTACCAATGTGGCTTGCAGAGGGGCCGTCTTGCTCCAGCAGCAGATCATGCCTTAGGGTGCTGTGCGCCCCATTCCAAGGAACAGATGGGACCTTGTTCTGAGGTTCACAAACCAGAGGGAGCCTGGAATACAACTGCAGGGGTCCTACAACAAGGTCAGCTGGAAGGGGCTGGAAGAGAGGCAGGTCCTATTTCAGCAGCAGAACTCGTCCCCCCCCCCCCAATTATGCCTGGGGGTGGTTAGGGACAGAGCTTGCTTCTGCCTTTGGAACACCTGCCTCAATCTCACAGCTGGAGGACTTTAGAGAGGACTGCTCGCCAGTAGGATCCAACAACATATTCAGGATGGTTTAACAGAGCCCTTCATTTATAGGCAAATGTCCCCAGGTGATTGGACTTAATCTAGCCTGCTTAAGGGTCGACTCCCTGCTCTTGAAATGAGTGGACTTTGCCTCATGATGTCACACCCAAAGTGCTTTGCTCCAAATGAAGTGGAGGTGACAGGAAATAGAAAGAGAGGCAGAGAGAACAAAGATTGCAGAACACTCCGAAAACTGTGTACACCCCTCTCTGGCTCACCCCAACTCTGCTCCATACCCTCTCAATATGATCAAAGACCCTTAGAAATACAACCCCCTGGTATGAGACCTAGCTCTATGTGAATGGTTGTGTCTCTTGGTTTCTGTTTCAATGTATGTGTCCTATGGAGGGGCTGTCCTGGGCAAAGGGTGCTTCCTTCCCTTACAAATGTACAAAGAGAAAAAAAAAATGCCCTAAGGTCAATCCTCTCAGTGATAAGGGGTGGCCCTGGTCTGGGAGAAATACACATATCCCTTGCATACCTGAACTGGGCCTACAGTGCTGACACATGTATGTAATCAATTTAATGTGGCTGTGATAACTCTGAAAGATGCTGGCCACCATACCCTAACTCAGGTCTGTCTTATATTTACAGGTTTATGTGCGACCAGAACAACATCCTCAGGGTTATGTCAATTTTGGAACAGCAGTGCATGTTTCAAATGCAGCCCAGGCGCCGCAGAGACGTGGGTGTCACTGCAGCTGACAAGAGCATACTTGGGGCCTCTGAACCTGCTCTGTGTCACTGGTAGAGCTGTGGGATGTATTGACCCACTCTGCTATAATATGTGGCCTAACTCTGCTATCTATGGTGTGTGAAATGGCATACAAAATGATGGCTGCACAACCTGCCACCCAAGGTTCATGTGTGATGGAACAGAGCACACACTTCAGAAAAAGTGCCAGTGAGTTCCATGACAAGTAAACAGAGTGCAGAGGGGAGAAGCAGCGCTTTGCAAGTGAAACCCCAAAATTTGCCTGTAAATTACATTTACTTTGCTGCTGAAACTACAAAATGCCTGTATATAACATTTTCCAACACTTCAAATCTCGCTTGGCGCTAAAATGCATTTAATCTAATGAAGCACTGTGAATTTATAATGTCCAGAAATGTTAAGAGCAAAACACCTTCTCAGTAAAACTGGATTGCCTGTGAATGACAACTCCTGTCCAAAATCTGTGTGCAGCCACACTGGGATACTTGTGAGTGATAGCCCCTGTCAAATGGGCTCTCCTGATTAAACATTAAGGTTGTCTAAACTAAAGGTCTGCCGGATTAGCAAATATAAAAGGACTGTTACTGAAAGGAACACGGATCTCAGTTGTTTTGATCCCACAGGTTAAATCTAGAATGTACATTATATATGTTATCTAATGCAACAAGTTTGTTTTATGCTGGATTTCAGGTCAAGAAATTAAGAATTAACCTAGGCTGGCTGGGCCTGCAAAGGGTTGAAAAACAGGTTTCCACCCAAGGGGAGGGCATTGCTCTCAGCAGATGGTCACTAATACATGGTAATTGCGGGGTATGCCAGACTTGTGTCTGCTGCCAGGGACTGAAAAATGGCAGATTCTACAGGCCAGGAAATGGACGTGTGAAGATGTCATAAACTAGGCTTGCAGAAGAAAATCCCAAAGGTGGGGGCTGCTCCTTGCCTCCAGAGACAGACAAAAGGCTGACCATTTGCTGCTAAAGAATATGTAATGAACATTTCTGAGAGATTTATAACTCGCTATCAGGAGCGGTGAAAAATATGAAACAGGCAGATTTTTTAATCAAATTTTTGGCCCTACATTTGAAAACTTGATGGAACTGTGTAGCATATTCTGAACAGAAATGGCAATATATGTGGTTTTATGGGAACTGTATTTATGCTAGAATTGTTAATCTTTGCACACACATTCCTATGGTAAATGCACATATTTGTGGAAATTTGGAGACATTTGGGAAAATGTTTTCATGGCGAAATTGACAAAATGCTGCAGAAAGGTGAAACAAGGTCTCACGGCTGTGGAATTTTCATGAACAGATACTTCATAAAATATATAATCCTTGTATGTGATTTTCGTGGCGGTTACACATATATAAATATGTATTTAGGACAGAATTCGATTTTGATACTAGTGTCTAGGGGAGGTTTCTAAGTATTGTAAAAATCAAGCCATAAACCTGACATCATCTGGCTTTGATCCAATCACCCGGATGCAAGGCGGAGATGAGGCTCTGATCCAATCCCATTTCACAGAGGCAAGTTTAGTTAAGTCGGCCCATACACCCATTTGGTGATGTCGGTTGACAGGATAAATAGGGACATCTGACAACACATACACACTCACTCTCTCTCTTCTGATTCCAGCAAGCATTTTGATCCAGCATTCAACATCCTTCTAGATCCAGATGCCAACCACCAGGCCAAGCAGTAGCTGAACCATTTTCAGGTAGGCCTCAATCCCCAACTGTTCCTCAAAACCGAGTGAAGCGCTGTGGTGTCGGGAAGCATCCTGAAACTATCTGGCTTGCTTCCATAAATGCGTGCCTGATGAACCCGTCATCGCACTGATCTGAAATATCCAGAAACAATAAAGACAGATCCCGTGCAGTTCTGGCGACCGGCCTAGCTGATCCAGTGCCGTCTGATGTGCTGTCCTTCCCTGATAGACCTGATCCAATTTACCAGAACTTTGACAGTCCAAAAATCTTCCCACTGGATTGTGAGTATTAACAGGACGCTAGAGAACTATTGTATACCTTGTCTTAACTTGTTCCACCCTAATCTCTGAACTATCCTTACTTTAATAACCAGTAACAGGGTCATAATCGTTAGTGCTACCTATCCTGTCTATCTGCTAAAGCGTCATTTTCATAGTCATTTTTATTTGTGTAACTCTTATCCATAAATCCCACTCAGAGTGCTTGGACTGGTTCCGCCGGGGAAGGTGCTGGGGATCTGTTACTGAAGTAATGAATCGTTCTCAGAGCTTACTTAGTCCCAACCTGGTTGTCTAGTCTGAATACTCTAGTCTGGAGTTAAAGCATAATCCATATTTTCTGGTTTGAAACTGAAATTCTTGTCCAAATTCGCGTCTTTATTTTTGAAAAACACATCTCACTGAAACCTCTACAACTCCCTCAGTTTTAAAAATAGAAACAACATTTCAACTCTCACTGATACCTAACTTCCTTAGCTTTTTCCACAACTAAAAACCACATCGCGGAACAGTGTATTTGAGCCATTTTTCTTCAATATTGCATAGTAAAAGTTTGCAGCGAATTTGCAATTTCAGCCAAAGTATACGTGTCTTTTGCCCATTTCAAAGTGCTTTTTCCATCCCATCATGATCTGAAGTGTATATTGTGGTTTATATTATAGCCCATGCATGTTAGGACCTGATTAGTGTGGCTTTCTTTCGAATGCGTCTCCATTGTAGCATTTTGACCATTTTGCAGTATTTCACCAAGCCATTTCACCTGTCATTTCAAAGTGTCATTTGCCAAAATAAGGTTGTCTCTCTTGTGTGGGAGGGAGGATTGCCTATAACTCTAGACATTGTATTTCATTCCCGAAAACCTGCCGATTACTCACATTGGTGTAGGATTGCTCATTTGTATTTAAACAAAACTTTGCAGGGGGAACATTAACCTAAACGCTATCTGTGTGCAAAACAAGACTGTTCTTTTTCCCTGAGTTTTCTATTTTGCCTCCTTATAAGTGCATTAAATAGCTTGATTTATATTTCTGAAGTGTATTGTCACCCTTTGGTTGATTGCTGTCCCATATACCTATCTATAGTAAACCTATGTGTGATTTGAATATTAAATAAATAAATAAATACATCTTTACCTTTGCCAACTAGCCCGATTCCTGGTTCAGTGTGACCTGGGGGGTATTTTGAGAAGGGTGTGAAATGAGTGCTATATCATTCAGAATAATGAATTTATAGACAAAAATATATAAGGGTTTCATTTGCGCATTGCATGCTAGGCGAGACTTCGGTGTGTGCCTGATTGAAATCCCTTACGGAGCAGGCACTGTGAATCAGGATACATATACAGCAAGGCACACGCACCCACTACGCTAATGGCATGGATTTGGGAATTGGATTGGCAGATTTTCCGAGATCGAATTACCTGCATAAATTTAATATTTGATAAAAATCCAAAGAAAAGCCAGGGCTTCCACACCTTTTCCAGAGGGCAATTCATCACACGCACATAGCCGTGACACGCATGGAATATGTACTATAGCCTACAACATGCACTATCACATTTTGAGCAAAGGTTATAGAGTTTAACTGCATATGAGCATGAAAAAGAAAGTCTGAGTGCTTTTCAGCAATTATAGCCTAACGCAGGGAGGAAATGGTTGCATACTTAGCTACCCTTCCATAGAAATCAGCCAATGCCGGTCACTAAGGAAACCGTAGGCCGCCATTTGATCTTCACTTCATACACCTCTTGCTAAAATGGGTTCCATACCTTTGAATATGAACCGAGAATGACTGGACTAACGCGGCATAGAAAGGCATCAACATGTATCTTAATGAGTGGTTGCTGCATTGTAATCCTGGGATGGTTGACGTGTTTTCTTTCATCTCACAGGTGCAGGCGGTCGGTAAGCCACCGTCAGAGCGTTTTTATGTAGCGAGCCACCAAAGTGGTCGCGTCGGTGTCTTTGTCCCTTACCAGCACCCCAGAATTGAAGGGAAAGTGCTGTATTCGGCTCTTTTGTTAGGAAATGTACGCAGGTGGAATAAACCATACATCCAAGAGCCATCTCTTTGCGTCCCTCTTCAGTGCCTCTTGAGTTGAATGAGCTGAGTGCACACAGGAAGCTAAAGTATTGTCAGGCCTACATAGGGTGACCAGATTTAAAAAAAAAACAAACCCAGGATGGGCCGTGGAAATAGAAGTAGGACTCAAATAAATATACATACCACTTTAGTCTTACTTCTATGCCCCTGGCCCATTGCGGGGGGCAGGGCGGGGGTTTCCACATGCACACTCCTCTCATTGGAGGAGAGTGCCGGTAAGCGGAAGGGGGGAGGAAATGAAGGCATGAAAAGCATTTCACGCCCCCATTCGCACAGGAAGAGATGCAGGCGAAACCCACGACAGGATTTATATAATTAAAAAAACTCCCGGGATCCCGGGAAGTTGGGTGGTTTCCCTGGACTGTCCCAGGAAAACCCGGACATATGGTCACCCTAGACCAACTTCCCATTGAGTGATGGGGTGGGGGGATTTGTAACGCACATATTTCCTTGTTTAGGAGGAAACCGGACACAGACCTGTATGGTAGCAGATGCTTATAGAGTGGTAAAAATTATTAAGGCGAGCGATGTTTAGTCCCGCGTGTGGGTCATATGGACAATGAGGGGATATAACAGTGCTGTAAACGGAAGTTATTATCTGTGGGAACTCACCAGTGACACAGGGGTGGCTGGTGGGGTGGTGCAGTATTGCTGAGTCTCAGCCCCTTCCTACAAAAAACAGCCATGTAATGACAAATGCATTGCCAGGTGCACTACCATGCATCAGAGTTTCGCATCCTTTGGAAGAACACATCATATCTTGATATCTTAACACTTTCCACACACTGTCTGCTGGCAAGTTATCTGAGCACAGACATCGGTTTACAGCCTGCAGGATACAGGTTTGAGTCCTTGCACACCTTCCTTCTTCTGGGCTCATAACATCACGTGTTACTGCAATACTCAGAATCACGGTTAATAATATAACATGTGATATCAATCGAGCTGTTTGATGGGAGTGCTTTCACTCATTTGTCATCACTGTTGTAAATTCAACTCAACAGTCACATCGATTTACATGTTCTTATCCTCCCAAAAAACAGGATATCTAGCTCCTGTTGCCAGATACCGTTCACAGCCCATCAATTTTGGAAGTCTTTAAGAATCACAAAAACATGCAACATGTTTGGTGCCGGTCTAAAGTGTGCAAGTGGAAAAAGAGCGGATTGCTCATGAAATTAGCCAGACTCAACAACCGCTACAGGAGCCAACTCACATGCACAGTAAGGTGTTGTGGAAGGTAGCAAAGCCTGGCCGCCTTGACAGAGTAGGCTACACTCACCGACCGCAACCAGGTTATCCAGGGATGCTGGAAGGCTATTAGAAGGGGCTCCAAGTAGCAGTGCACAATTTGCGCAGGTCATTGTTTTGCCCCTCCAGACAGCATGCAGTGCCAAGAAGGCATGTCCATAGCAGGCGTTAACTTTACAAATGCTACTTAATACTTAATATAACAAATCCACGGACGAGGTAGGAGGGTAGCAGTTAAATTGATGACAACTGATGCTGAAAATGTGCAATTTAATCCCCGCCTAAACATCTGAACAAGTGATCCTAGGCAGCTTTGTCTTTCGGTGCCTCCTTTTCCTAGTCTGACCAATTGTGTCTGCTATGAAATGGCTGAACTCATTGATAGGCATTACATGAGCATGAATTACTTAGTTATGGAAACATGCAACACCGTGGTTCTAGCTCTGGTTTTTCTCGTGCTCTGTCCATCACTGATTTTGGAGAATTTAGTTTACATAGACATACAGGAAGAGTTATGTGATGACGGAAATCAGCGATGTTTTCGATTATAGTGTTTCTTGCAACAAGACAGTTCTAGTGAATAGGGGAATGGAATTCTAAGAGTGTCAGAGACTGGGATGTCTTTGACTCCTGTGGCCACAGATTTAAATAAAAAAAAAACTGAAATTTAGACACAAAGAGATCCTTTCTAGAAGTTCGATCACCACGCTGGAGAATGCCAAAGTCATGTTTACAGAAACCATACATTGACTGCTGACAAACAGTGCTCCGAGAATCTGAACTGGATAGTAAATGTACATGTTACTTGTCAAAGTTTTTCATTTCACATTACAAATACAATAGATTCAGGGGAATGCTAATGGAATGGCCCTTTGATGCACTATGCTTTAGAATTACGTCTTGAGGTATCTGCTCCAGCTCCTGACCACCAGGTTGGGACAGACCCCGCCTAACTTAGCAAATGGGCCATGTACACTTGCCAAGAGGTAGCAACCGACCTGCTGGAAGCACTTCAGCCAAGTGGACTATGGGAGACCAAGAATTATGGGGGACCAACTGACCGTACATTGAGTGGTGATCTTCCAACTGACACCTGGGAGGGTAGTCACACTCGCACCCCGACCGTGCTCTTGGAGATCTCAAAGGGAATCCTCTGCTTCACCATCCATCCGTGGTAGGCCAGGGGTATAGGCAAGCAATGAGCTACCTACGGTTCTGTACTGGGAGAGCGGTAGCTGTGCCAGCTCCCTCTGTCGTACAGTAAATTGAGTGGCATTTTCCACCACCTAGTTTAGTGAAACTGGGTGGGAGATGGTACAGCAGGCAGGAAGAAAGTGGTGCTGCCCACAGAAAGTTGGAATTTTCTCGTATGAGGTAAAGAAGGGGTTAGCATGTTTTTCTGGCCAAGCTCAAAGTCGGCCCGTTATTGTTCAATGTATTTATGAAAAGAAACCTAACTTTGGACTCACTGCTAAAAGGTATAACCATGGATGAACGTACTGGCAAATGTATGCATCCATGTTGACAAATCGATGCGTTCATATTTATTTTAGACATTTCTTGAACAAGCTGGGGAAAAACATAAGAAAGCAATCACTGATAAAGTAAATTTCAAAGAAACAGTGTCCATATGTCTGGTCAAAAACCTTGCGCAAGATCCCACTGGATAAATCCTAGAAGTATTAAGCATGATTAGAAATAGAACATCTGGATTGGATGTGCTGTAAAATGTGATGATGCCGTTAGTATGGACCTTGTTCAAGATAGCAGAATAAATCAGTGGGTCCATAGTCTCAAATTCATGAATGATTAAAACCAAGAATGCAGAATTTATATGCAAGTAGTTCTTATGAAATTTGCTGCGGCTGATAGCTGCCTCCCAGCAACTATTTAAGGTGTAATCCCCAAAAGTCATGGTTTTGGTGCTTAAACATATGATCTAACCTAAAACAAATGAGTGGCAGGAGAAAAAGCAACATAGCGTATGTTTAAAATGTTATGCAGAAATGATTCGATTCATTTGATACTTTGACGATCATGTGAACGTGTTTTATTCACAGAACATACATGGTGAGAAATGTTGATCTTGGCTATATCAAAATAAGTGGTTATGTTAATTCTCAAATATCATACTGTGGGGAGAATTAAAGGCAAATGCAGACTGCCTGAATGCAAAGTGAGAGTAGCTGAAATAGTGCCTGTTTCAGCTTTAACTATGTCATAGTTCTTCCATTATTACAAATCAGATTCATCTGTGGGAAGCAAGTATTCACCTGCACACCTGAGAGACGGCACTCAACATATGGTATGGCTAGTGTAACAAAATAAAACATCTCAGGAACACCAATACCACTGTATGATCTTCAACCATTAATTTGTACAGTGAAATTAATAATTGTATTAATTTTAAAAATTGTAAAGATTGCCGACTTTGTATCAAATAGAAGAGGAGACCATTAGTTTTGAAACACACCTTTTCCCCGGTTTACACCTGGAATGGTTCCAAAGTTATGATCCAATTTTATTGGAAATACTTGTGGTCTCTCTGGTGCCTGGGACCGCGCTACATCCAACTTTCTCTCCCTAACTATCTCCCTGCTAGAGTGCTTCAGTCCTCTAGCTCCAACGCTCTGCAGGTTAGACATTTCTCCAAGCAGAGAGTAGGGAGTAGATCTCTTTCCTCTGAAATGGCCTGCACACCGCCACAGACTTCAGAAGGATCTTCTTAAGTTCTGGAAGCTTCTCAAGACCATCATTTTCTCCTTCTCCTTCCCTCTCCCTCTTCCTTGTTAATCCCCCCCTGCTGCTCCAACTGGCTGCCCATCTGAGTCATACAGCGGCCAGGCCCACTTCAACCAGTCTGCCTCAGCACTCCCTTACTAGCACGTGCCGTAGGGCACCCTTACCTAACTAGAATAGCAAGTCTGGTACATCCCTCCTCACACTAGCTGACCCTTATTCCTTCCCCACAGCACTTGTCCTCCGGGCTCCCGATAGCACTTACGCAGTCCCTGGGGCCCTCCTCCCTCCTACATCCACAACTTCCACTGCCTGTATCTTCCATTTCCCTGACCGTTTATAATAGTGCTCCAGTTGAGGTTAACCCTTTAGTAGGGTAGATATGCTGACACCAGGGCAAGGGGCCCATTGTTGGTAGTTTGGAGGTCATGTTAAATGCATTTGTGCAAGGGAGTTTTGGGCAGGGGGCCCATTTTGTAGGTATGTGCGTTAAAGGTGACCGCACATGGTGGTGTCTGATAGGAGTAGTTAGACTCCTTGGAGTTGTCTGTAGTGCCAGGTGGTGCAGTGTAAGGCGAAGTTCAGTTGTTTAGCACATTCCAGTTGATTTTTATGTCTAATAGGTTTTTGGAGTGGCACACAGATTGTAGGCCAGTGTTAGATTTGTGACTGTGGTTAAGTGTGTTTTTTTTGGATTGTAGTTATAGTCATTGGAGGACCAGTTTAACCACACACTGGCAAATTGAATTCTTTAAAAATTTTAACATCAACATTTTTATTATATTTCACTGGGAGTTTTGGAATTTTATCATGACATAATTTTGTTTTTGTTGTGCTATAATAATAATTCCAGCAATTTTACATCCTATGCATATCACTACATTCCATTTTTGTAGTGGTTGTGGGCAGTTTATTTTTGCATGGTTTTTACCGTGTTTGGGTTTACACACCATTTTTCTTCCTTTCCATGGTTGCGTTTTTGTGGTTTATGTTGTCTTTGTCTAGTTAGTTTCCTTGCTATAATTTTCATCCTTTTCTATGTTTTCTTTAGGGGAGAAGGGATAAGATGTTGAGGCGTGTTTGTTTTGGATACTGTGGTTTTGTTGTTGTTGGCATGTTAGGATTTTTTTTGTTTAGGCCAATTGTGTACGCTTGTTGGGCTAAACTATATTTGGTAGGTATGTTGGTCTTGTTTGAGAAGTGGGTAGTGCTCAGGTGTGGCAGGCTTGAGGCCAGGAGTGGCAGTTCCGGCAAAAGGTGGTAGGTTAGGAGGGTTTTTGATGGTAGTTTAGTTTTTATTGTCCATGTGGCAAGGTTTGCGCTTGGTGGTGGCAGCACTGAGACCTCGGTGTGGCAGGCCGGGGTAGAAGGTGTTATGTTTGTTTTAAATGTAATCCTAGCATGATGGTGGGTGTATTCTGTTTCTTGTGGTTGTTGTCAAGGAGGGGGATGTGTGGTATCCTGGTATGATGGTGGAGACTGGCTGTGTGTATGCAGGGGCCTCATGGCATGATGAGGTGGAGCTTGGAGTGTGGGAGGCCTGGGGATTCCACAGTGTGTCGGTTTGGACTTGGAGATAGACTGGGAACCAGGGCAGAGGCTTGTTACTTACTCTCCTACCTTTCATTGACTATACCTATGTAACTAAGAAGAATAAAGCCTGGTCCTTTTATACTTACCTGAGTCAGCCTGGTTCCTGCTCCATGTCATTCCTGACTCAGATACATCAACCGTCCCCCTGCACTTCCTGTTTGCTGCACTTGCACAATCCAAATGTCACAAGGCCTAGTGGGATCATATATTGTTTTTATCCTCCTCTGTCCCCCCCAGACACACACACACCTTAGTCTTGTGATGCCTGGAAACACTTTCTGCAGTATAGGCACCATACAAATGTTCAATACATAAAATAAATAGATACATCTCGTTTGTGAATTTGGGATGCACTTTTAAATGCCCACAATACCCCCTGATATGTGCAAAGAGATGAACAGGGATGCTGGAACAAGCAAATCCAAGACATGGTGACAGAGTCTATCCCAATGAATCCCCTCCCTCCTGACAGGTGCAAATCATGAAAAAAAGAAATACAACATTGGACCAATGTAGCAGGGAATCTCTGCTGATGGTATGGGAGGCAAAGAGGCATAGTGAGGTCCAGCCGGGGATTCATACGGATGCTGATATATGGGAGGTCAAGAGGCATCATGCAGAGCAGCGGGAGGTTGAGGATCTCATCCACGCTATGACTCCGTCATGTCCTCGCATCTCCCAGAATAGCTTCTGGTCCGTCTGCACGTGCACCCCAAATCACAAGGGGAGGAGTGTATGTAAATGGTTGTCCATAACCCTGTGCCACCTCGTGGCTTTGGCATTCGCACCTTCAGTTGTGATGCCAGAGTGTTATTTCCTGCCTGGCTTCCCAAAGCTACAACTTAATTAGGAAATACATGCAGTGACCCCTATCTACGCTCAAATGTGTCATGGAGCTACATTTGAACGCCTTTTAAACATGTATGCAATACTTGAAGGGAGACGGTATAGTACAGTATACATTCCTTGCAATGCCTTGCCTCTCTCTGGGTCCTCAGTTCTTCAGGACTCCCCATTCATTAACTAATCTATACCTCCAGGCTCTGAAAGCCCTGACGTGCGCTACGCATGTTTACACAGCGGGCTTCAATAGCAACCTTTATGCATACATGAACATGAGCATGACACGACTGACAGCTGGAAAAAAAGCCACTGTTTGAACAATATAAGACAGCAGTCACGTGTTACTGCTCGTTTTTAATATGCAGCCATCAAGAAGGCTATGGATTTCATTTAATAAAAGAACACGATTTGAAGCAGAGAACCTTTGTGATTGCGTTACGGCAGGATCTTAATGACAGCTGTAATGTTATTAGCATATTGCAATATTAGCAGCTTCTTCTACTGTGCGCTTTCTGTTGGCAGGTTTGCAATGAAAAGGCGTGGGTCCGTGAGTTGCATGCGAATGAACAGCCGAAGAAGGAAGCAGGGTGGCATATGAAAGTGGCAAGTGTGTGTCAAGCAGAGGTAGGAAGAGGGCGAGCTTTCACATCATCAAAGTTGTAATTAGTATACAAGTGGTTAGTAGGCACACCCCCCTTGCACTTGCCCCTCTCTGGAGGATGTGTGATGCATCAACTTCCAGGGCACCAGTGCTCCAGGGATGAATATCGGTTTCTAAACCATCAATCTACCTCATACCTCTAATACACCAGAAGGGATCCGAACAGATTGGCATACAAGTGAATTATAAGGACTCGACTGTCTCAAAAATGTCCTTAAAAGGTGGTTGCTGAATGATGCTTGTGTGGCACTCCTCCTAGCTTCTTTGCAGAGCTTGTGTCCTTTCAAGGTGGATGACCCAAAGCTCAGTAGAGTGATTGCAGGCAAAGGCCTTGTCCTTAGTTCAGACACTTTCCTGCACTTCCCAGCTAGGAAACTTGCTGGCAGAACCTAGCACACAGCGTGCCCTGCTGTCTGGGTACCGATTCTGGAGCTGCTGGATAGGTCCCTCTGTTCCATGAGAGATGTTTAGGGGAGGGAACTTGCTTCCCTCTTGGAACTCCTGGCCTTCCTTCACTGGCGGAAGATGTAAGGTAGACTGCACTTTCAGCTCAGGTCCAAATTAGTCCTTCCTAAGTCTTCAGATGATTTGCTAACTGAGGAGCTCTGGCCTGTTTTAAAGCCAAATGGGCCTCCGCCATTGGTGCAGGCTAAGCCTACCTTAATGAACCAAGCCTGGTTCCCCATCAACAATCTTCTGTTATGCATTAGGTCAGGACCACGGTGCTCGGCAACAGGATAGGCAAGGGGTGACAACATATACCCAAGTCCCACCCATCTTCCTGTCTGTTGTAGATCAAAGTGTCTCCCTGGTTAACTGTGCCCTCTGTGGCTCTTGATTAAAGGGCAGGCTTCCCTTGAAGTATGTGCTGGGAGCAGACATCCTGTCTCTCCCAAATCACATCCTTCATCCCTCTGAAAGGGGTCTGTTCTTCAGGGACACCTGTGTTAACTGCTGGACCCAGACATTCCATTCACTGCCTTTCATACAGAGAGGTGGGAACTAGCTTCAAGTTGACACATTGCATACCAAAGGGGTGTTAGTCCCGCCTTTCCTGTTGTCTATTTCGGCAACCAAGCCCCTCCAGGCTTGCTTCAATTATCTCTCATTAGTCGGCACTGCCACCAGCCGCAGGATAAAGGAAATGCAGATCTGTGGAGGCATTGATATTTAAATGAGGCTGCTCATGGCTGGAGGAAGGTGTGTCTTCCCCCTTTTGGAGATGCTTTGATGTACCAGGGGTGTCACATTTCAGCTGAATATGACAGGGGAATATAGTGCCTGTAAGTTGTCTCTTCCCAGAGTACATGCGACTATGCATTTTGTGTGGGAAGCAGATGGACTGTTGATGCGGTTGATCTCCCATCATTCATTTTCATTAATCAAACAATCGGGTGAGCTTATCCTCCCCGCGTGGATGGTCTAATTCCTCTCACGAAGATACTAGGATAGGTTAAACATGCACCATATTTCAACCATAGAGCCCCAGCAGGTGACTTTACACCCATTATTACTCTTAAGACAAAATAGGTGTAAATCGTCTATGCAAAGCAACTTGAGCACTTCCTTTACTGTAGCTCTTAGAAATGGGGCAGCAGAGGGGAAGCAGGAATGGGGAATCGAGGCAGGCCCAGAGACCACATACTTCTGGTCCAGTCAGAGGGCTCCTGGGGGCATGCAATTTGTCCAAGAAGCTAGCTAGGTGAGCAAATGCATGTCTTTGGGACGGGTCTTAAGCATAGGTGTTATCACCTTTCAACTTGCATCGTCCAATTAGCCCTCAGTTTAGTCCTCAGTCTTCCTCATATGTTTCCTCTTCTCTGTTTCCCTTACGTTCCACCTCATTCATTTCACCTCCTCCATCTCCCCATTGTCTCCCTCCTTTCTATCTCCCGCTTGTTCTGCCCCTTCATCAGCCCATTTTCTCTACTCTCACCCTTATATAATCAGTTCTCCTCATCACTCCCCTTTGGCCTATACCTCTTTCCCTTCCATTTCGTCTCTCCTCTGACTCCTCTATTAACCTTCATTCTTCTATCCTGATGTCTATTATTCTAACTCTTCTTGATGCTCCTTTTATGTTTAGTTGCACATGTTTCTCCATCTCTATTCTGTGTATGGTACCCATCTCACCTCCAGGCTACCCACCATCCATCTCTGTATGCATCTGCAACTTCTCTTTTTTTCTTCTCTTGTCACTTGAGGGGAAAACATGGCAAGCAATTGAGGGTTCATTAGTCCCTGCTGCAAACTGTGGGCGAGGGAGAAGAGCAGGTGCCAAAGAACTGTGCTACATGGGCCCACAGCCAGTGCTGTATTTTTGACAGTAATTCTAGTGGCAGAGGCCTTCTCCAAGGTCTGACTGAAGGTGCTGAAAACTCAGTGCACAGGGACATTTGGTAGAGCCTACTTCTGCCTCGACTGCAAACTCAGCAGGAAGGTGAGACAGCAGAACCCTAATATGACCCACCCTGCTTCAGATGCAAATGTTCAAGATGGGGCGATGGGAAGCGATTTGCTTGTACAAAGTCACCAGTCCCTCCTTAGCCAATCAAGGAATAGTGAAGAGGACTAGGTGCCTACTACCGGGACATCCTGCCATGCTAAAACCACATTTGGAAGGGGGCAGTGCCAACTGGCAGACATTTCGATAGAAGGGGCCCAGAGGAGGAAGTTGGCCTCTGATTTAGATGTAGGATTGTTGGCATGCACAAAGTCTTGGCATGTGTGTGTGCAGTGAAGGCATCATGCAGGCAGCAGACACCATCTGACCTTTCGCAGTGCAGTGTCCTGAGCGATAATGGAGATGTGGCTTCGGAACCATGAGAAGAAACTTGAGAGTGGTCACACACAATGCCTATGAACGTTAGCATGTGGGGGGCGGGGCGTTCTTCAACCAATATCGAGTCATACTGTATATGTAAAGTCTGCATCACACTCACATTTTGTATGCCAATAGCCGATCAATACTTCACTATAATGAATACTCAGAATCCTAAACACTGGACTAGCTCCACCACCATAGCTTGTTACTACCTTCGTTAATTCAGTTCATGTGGCAGGTACTCCAAGTTATTCGGGAAGAATAGGGAGGGGGGAGCTGGGAAGTTAGGATGTTTTTCAATTAATGGGTTGAGTCTGTGCTTGTTTATTTGATTATCAATCTGCACACATTGTTTTCCAGGGTGCTGTAGCTATATGCCTTGCATAGACTGCAGTCTTTCTACCACCATGAAAGAAAGGAAGCAGTTGGTCCTACCTGCCTCTCATTTAATATCAATAGCTTATACAACAAAGTAAAATGATCGACAATACTACAGTGTCTCAACAGACACAAACCGGATGTTGTGTTTCTGCAAGCAACACACCTCATTGATGATGCCTGTATTTTGGAAATAATTCTAATTGCCCATTGGCATTCCATTCTGGCTAACTGAGGAGTTCACAAGAGGCACTGACCCTCTTTCGGAAATCCTGCACCGATATAAATTGGGGATGTAGTGTTGGATCCCAATGAACGATTTGTCTTAATTGCCGGAATGCTCTGGGGGCACTGAATGGGTTTCTCAGTATATATGCACCTCTGACCCTTGGTTTACATCTGCTACACGGAGCACACACAGTGTTATGTAGCCACGGTGTAGACCTACGGATTATAGGGGGTAACTTCAACAATGTCAAGAATCAGGAATGTGATAGGGTGAAGGGATCTTGAAGTAAGACACAGCAAACAGGTTAAAGATTGGTTATCAAAAGGTTTTATTAACTTAGAATGCATAATGGAGTGAGGGCTAACTTACCCTATCTTAAGGTGGGATTTCCCTACCTGAAGAAAACTAAGGATAGCTTGTGTCAGGAAGACCAAATCAAACGTCTGCCTGTGTCCAAAACCTACACTTGCCCTCACAGCTAACTCTATACAATGTGTAGGGATGTCAGCATCAAAATGAATAGTGTTCATACCTTGTGATCAGCTTCCAGTTCCCCAAGTTCAAAACAGTTGACAATATATTGGAGTCCCCTTCCTTCCCCGACAACACAATTTCTTGGGATACTTCCCAGCTCTTTCGTCATCAGTATTTTTCAATGGTTTACATAGGCAGTTCAGTGTCTTGACTTCAAAATCACATAAGCAGCTTTTGCAAAACACAAGCTTCTTTATGGATACTTTCATAGACATTTTCCATAGGGGCACTCGGTCAAGACGCAGTTATTGGACCACACGCTCCACTTATTACAGGTCATGCAACCAATACCCCTTCTTGACTGCTTTCTATCAACAATAGGCCAATGGCTTCCTTTGACAGTGAAGCGTGTTTCTCTTATCAGTGTCACACTCTTCCAACACTTTACCATGGCTTGTTTGGCCACCATATACGTTGTTACACTGTGCACTCTTCTGGCTCTTGCCAATACAAGTTTCCTCTTAACCTTGAACTCTCTTAGGTTTGGGCCAATACTTGTTTTTCCATCTCATAACCTTGTTTGTATTCATTTGCCTTTGCCAACACTTGTGTCTCGAACAATTAATTCCATGGTATGTGCTTCTTGCACCACCTTACTTTCACTCCATTCACAAGTATGCATAACTTGCTTTTTTTCTGTGCAGCATTTCCCATCTCAAAAGTGCTTACAATGTCTTTCAATGTGTTCACTATTACAAAAGTACTTGTTTCGGCATTAAAAAGTGCTCATAACAACTTTCAGTTCGTTCGGTATTCAAAAGTGCTTGGTCAAAGTTCCCGGAATGTCCCTGTATGAGTGTTTCCCCGTTTTCACTCACTGGTTGCATACAGCAGCTCCCTCCATTCTCTTCCCACTACTTTTCCAGCTTCCGATAGCTCTGCTCTTCCTTCGCGGAGGCCAGAGATCACCACTCACTCTCCTGGAGCCTCCCAGCCTCTGGTGTCTTTCAGCGCCCCACAGCTCACGCTGCGTGCAAACGACAAGGAGGGCTGCAGGACTTCCAGACCCTCTTGTGGCCGGCCTTGGCCTCTGCGTTTCCGCTCTCCTGCACGATGCAGCTCCCAGCTTCTGTGTCTCCAGCTCCTCTTTCACCAGCCAGCAACTCTCCAGCCCGCTTCTCACTCTCTTTGTGTTGTGCGGCAAGGATTATTATATCCATTTGGCATGTTAAGTGACCTCAGGTGTGAGTCATTAAGGCTAATTGCCTGACCATGGCGGAATCCTGGTTGTTCCACTGATAGGCCTCCATATCCCCCTTCTTCATCTCAGTACCAGAGTAGTGTTTGTGGCTGTCTGACTTAATAAAGGAAGTGTGTATAACTCTGTTTTGTCTCCACCTCGTGTTGGTACCTGGATGACATGCGTCTGCATTAACAATATAAGGCTGACATGTATGTATCTCACCCAAATGCAGATGTGTCCTAGTTGGTCTCTTCCTCATCCCTGTGTCGAAGGTAGTGTTTCTGGGGAACATTTGGGAGGCAAGAACAGGGAAAGGGCTGACAGTAGCCTACAATGGCTTGAGGAATAGAGGTTTAATTCTGAAACAGGAATGGGGGATACCATGTCACACCTATGGACATCCTCTCCCCACTCCCCAAGTTCCCTCCACCCAGGTGATACTCCCTCACATATCCACCTCCAGGGTCGGGATACAAATGTGATGGTCTTTCCTTGGCCACCTGAGAGGAGGATCCAGGGGAAAAAGAAGTGAGGACACCCTCAGGTTTGTCACAGTGCCTCCATGGGGATTGGCTAACTGGAGGTTTCGTTGCATGTGGCAGGGAAACCAGCGTGGAGCAGCAGGGTGGATGGTCTCATATTTAAGAAGTGAAGAAGTGGCCAGTGGAGCTTAATGCTCATCAATTTTCACCCGTTTTCTGTTGGTTAACTCATGTTTTTAGTTCACAGAAATACATACTGGTGTCACTTGAAGGAGCATAAAAACATGGGAGGAACCTGTAAATGTTTGGATTGAGGTGTGAAGGGTGTGTTCGTTGATTCTTTAATGGACATCTGAACTGGAAATGTTACCAGGTCGTGGATTACCTCGTTTAAATGTTAAGTTTGGAAAGGGATATCAGCAGAGAAAATGGAAAAGGTTACCCCTATCCTCGGGAAGACAAGTCTACATGGGGGAGCATAAGGTCTAATAGGAAGGTCAGCCAGGAAACTATGGAGGCCAATACATCTCAATGGGAACCACTTCTGTGATGAAAGAAAAGAAGGCCCAAGAGTTGATTAAGATAAGGGGCAAAATGGAAAGAAGGTTCAAGTGGGCAATGAGTGAAGGTGGTTACTGTTCTTAGAGGGAAAGAGGAATTGATGACTAAATGTGGTAGGAAGCGGTATGGTGCTTTTTATAGTGTGCGAGGCAATAAGGCAGAGGATGTGGACAGTGTGTGATTAAAATCTCCCTTCATTAAATGCAATCTTTTCAAATTTACGAATGTGTGTTTTTTCACACTGCTTACTCCCAATCCAGCCAGGGCAGGCCACGACTCTATTGACAAGCAAATACAGATAGAATGAAGCTAATTACTAGGCTATTTGTTTCAGAAGTGGTTACCCCGCGCTATCGCTGCACCTGATTTTCCTACTAAACAGAGCAGATGCTCTGCAGCCTGGGTGCAGCCATTACCGGCTGCAGAGATGCAGTTATTCACGTCCCTAACAGATATGCCACCGCTCCCAACCGTGGCGTGGCCCACCGTTTAAAGACCACTGTTTTAGGGTAGCATGGATGACAAACACAAAGTTCCAGCTCTCTGGTCAATTGCCGCTCCAACAAGTTACACGTGACTTCAGTCAATTGCAAATAAAATGTACTCTCCCATTTTTCAGACATTCACTTGTACACTGCATTAAACTTTAAAGCCAATCTGAAACCCTGTGAGATGTGAAATAACCTGACAAGTGTGCAGTAAAAAATGAAAGATTTTCACGCATATTTTAAAGACATTTTCTTTTATTATAATTTGCTATAGTAAAAATGAAATGGATACTAAGACTCATTACGTTATTAGATTAATGTCGTTTACTATTGTTAAATAACAGTAACGTGTGAAATATTAAATGCCCGGCAATGCTAGAGTATTAGTACTGCTGTATCTAACTATTTACGTTTCAGTAACTTAGTTTGCTCGTAGTCTAGGTTGATACTTGTAGATAGATCCATAGTTTCCTTTCATTAATTACACATAGCCTCATCTACAAAATTCCATATCTTGGGAATAAAATGACACAGAGGTGAAGTACAAAGTGCCCACTGCGTGGTCAATTAATTGAATACCAAGCTTGTTTTTTTAAAGCAAAAATGTACCCATTTAAAATGGTAACACACATTATGGTGGGCAAGCATTTAGGATGATTGAGTCCTCACTTGCAGATATCAAGCATATAGTTACTGTGAAGCGTTGCCACCTGGAAAGGGTGTATAAGCCTTGAATTATTTTATTTTTTTAATTATTAAAATAATGCAGGCTATTCAATCTCAGAAAGGGTGATTTGCTAACCAGATCTCTCTTCCATAAGCTCCATGCCAAAAGCATAATATACACCTGTACCCTACTAGTCGACTGATCGGCAGAACATTTTCTCAAGTGGCACAGAGCAGGTTCAGGGGTCACATGTGCCGTTTGACAATTGTTGTGACAGCCAAATAACTTCAGCACAGAGGCTGCATTTAAAGTCTGCACCTCTGTTCCAAAAATCACATAGTTGTGAGTAATGACTATTCTGGTGGCAGCTTAACCTTTATAAAGGCATACCTGAGTTTACTGTAAGCTGGATATTAATTCACAGAACTATATGGAGCCATAACAGATTGATATCATACATCAGCACTGTGAGCATAAGCCAGGTGGGGAAGCAATGTGTGTATGCTGGTCAAACAGTCTGTCTGTACCAGCTGCAGGGCACGAGACTAAATGGATGGGCACCTCCTTTCAATCCTTTGTGAGGTCTGGTAACACCTCTCTCCAGCAAGACAGCCCCCAGCAGGCACTGTCCTGGGAAACAGGAATCAAAATGGCATAGGGAAGGGTGCATAGATAGTGTAGACAAAGGGAGCTCAGCCAGTTGGAAAAATATTCCAAAATCAGTTTCTCTATATATTCTCTTCCTTCCTGCCCCCATCACTTCCTTTAGCATAAAGCACTTTGGGTATGATGTCCAAAGGCAATGAACACTTGTCTCGACAACAGGGTTTGCACGCATAAAATCATACAAGCTGGAGTCCAATCACCTGTGATATATGACATGATGAGTCATGTATAACTTAGCGTTTAGTAATTTATAACTGTATACCTTTGCTTTAAAAAAAGTGGTCTCCCACTCCTTCATGCATTAAACCTTTGAACAAACACCTTAGGCAGTATTCATTGGACCTCTGTTGGGAGAGTTGACTTTTTCAAAGCTCTCCATCAGAAAGGTTAAGACTGAGTGCACAAGAGGAAACATGCTCTGTTCCTTACCCATAACCAGGGAACATTGGGGTGAGACCTACTTCCTGCAAGAAGACCATCCAGGCGCATTGGTGCACACAGCCACATTGTGGTGAAGGACTCCTCAATATGTGCGTCAGCCTTCCTTTGCATTGGGAGCATGAAAACAAGGACTGCACTTTTCCGTGAGATCCTGCAGTGGGATTCAGAGCACCTGAGAGCTAGGACAGCTAGGATTCCTGTATTTCCACCATTGAACCACTTCAAGCCAAGATTTGAGCCTGCTTAACTGCACTGAAACAACAGCACCTACTGGAGCTGCCTTTGGCACTCAATCGATCTGCAAGTGGCTGTATCGTGCACTCGAACCAGTTTGCAGCTGCTCCTTGCCAGCTGAGCATGTTGTTGCCTCAACTATAACTTAAGGCTCCTTGTTCCCTCCACCATATTCAAACTACCTTTGGAACTACTAGCATCTTCACTGTCGATCTGCATCACCAGTTGAACTGACCTTGGTGAACTCATTGAAGAGAGACCATTGAACACTGCATCAAACAACCCAAGTCCAACAGTAAATCCAGACACTAACATCTTCACCATAGAATTGATCACCAAACAAACCCTGGTGGCCCTCACCGTCCCCACTTCCTTAAGCACCTCATTGAACTAATTGCCTAGAACAGCACATACAGTCAACAACATCTTCGCCGTCGAACCAACTGTCGAACTGACCCCGGTGGCCATTACACTCTTTCTTTAAGAATCGCTTGGAAGCACAAAATCCTTCAACCAAATCCCTGACTGACACTACTCCCTGTCTGGAACAATGTGCCTGCTGCATTCAAGATGTTTTGAACTGCAGGAAAAACACATAGAAGCCTGCTTTGTGAAAAGGTATTATTGACTGGTAACTCACCTTGGTCCATCCATTTTTGGGCCCTTTTTGCAATACAACATATCCTTTTTTTAAATCTTTGTGGTTATGTATTGCCTTCCCACCTGCTTCATTACCCAGAGTGCTGCATCTCTCTATCCTTGCATATGCTGCGTGTTTCTGCATGAGCAGGTTTTGAGTAATGTTTGTCTGTTTAGTTATTATTTCAGACGGTGTGTTTAATTAAGGTAGTAGACATTCCCTTTAATGGGGACTTTTATACTCTGCTGTTTGGGATGCCACTGCATCACATTCACACTCCTCTTGAGAGTAGAGCCTTCCCTCAGCCCCTGTTACTACAAAAGGCAAATGAGGTTTATCACTTAACTATACAGGTGGTTTAGCTTCTACTTACCCTTAACCTCAAGCAGAGCAGAAATACGCTTTTCACAATTACATACTCATTATTAGAATGTATATAAAAACAATAAAGATTTTAACATTTACATTAAATGTTCTCATTTCAGTTTTTGCTTAGCGCTCCTCTTCATTTCAACTCCTGGTAAATCAGATGTGTTATTTTGTTTTATAGTAGATAACGTTGGGCTTTTGTTTAATATTTTGTATTCACCTCTTGTATTTACCTGTTGATAGGCAATACATTAATAAACTGGTGGATTTGTTACTTAAACACTTGCAAAGTTTGTTTTATTAAAAATAAAGATTACCAGACAATGATACAGATTTTTCAGATTATGTTGAACTATATACAGTGTGACTCCGATGGGACAAAGAATGATAATAGTGAAAAAAGAAGTCTGCAGCAAAATAGGTTAATTTGGCCAAATGTCCTACTAACTATATTTGCTCTGCAATTTGTTCTTAAATGTCACAGCTGGGAAATGTGGTCATTACAATGTTAACAATAGTGCTAAAATAATTTTCCCGATATGTCAGCACTACGGCTGAGCCATTATCTTATTTTGCAGATGGGGAATATTAATGGGGAAGTTAGCTCCAAAATTGTATTCACCCAATCGATCAGGCCTGTATTTTTGATCTCAAACACAATTGCAATGCATCTTACCTTAGTTTTTCCTCACATTTACAAATGTGAAACTGATGGGTTGGGTACCACCATCTTGTGATAAACTTAGCTGTTGATCCATCACCCTAAATTCTAGTGCCCTTCACGGCAGTAATACAGATCACCCACCCCTCGAGCTTACTTCACTAGATGCTTATGCCCCTTTACACAATGCCAATGCATGTCCCATGTCAACATCCACTCTGAGCAATCTATTGACGTGTCTCCATGGAAATGTCAAGATGCCTCTTTCCTCAATAAGTAAAAACAAAGCATTTCACAGCAGACAACATTGGAGTTTCTTTTTCCATTGTGTCGGTCTATTTCATTCCGAGCCTCCACAACTAGATTTTGCGCTGTTCAGCTATCTACCAAGTACAACATACTGAGAACAGTTGCTTACACTACCTCAAATGAAATAACTCTGTAATCACTTTTTATATAAACATTTTTTATATAATGTGCACCTTGAACCATATAAAATATTCTATATTTACATGACTTCTTTTTTGTATTTGTCAATTGCAAATTTCAAATATTGTGCTTATTATTCTTGTCTTTGCACTATGGGTTTTTGTAACATGACAGTTTCTTCTCTTTTTTTTCCTTTTACATTGCATTTTAAAGTAATCTCATTTTGTTACTGTATAAATCAAAAAACGTTTATTTTCCTTAATGTTGATTTTATACGTCCTCGAATTATGGCAAATTCAGCCCTATCTGTACGACCCCTAATAATCAGAAAAGGAAATGGCTGAAAGAGAAACAAGCTGAGATGATGGGGAATCTGATGAAAGTCGTGATGATCAATGAACTGAGCCTGATCTCAGTCGCATGGAAGATGTTTCCACTTGGTGTACCTGCCATCGTTGTGAGGTGATGCCAGTTTTGGTGGAGAACGGCTGTTTCAGAGAAAACTCTGGCTGCTTTCCCTACATAGCCAAAGAAGACACACCACCACTATATGGTACCCAGCTGCATGACTTCAGGGCAGCCTACCTTACAAGATCTGTGTTGCAGTTATGATGGTCCTTATGCAAATACCTTGGCCAGCAGCTCTCTGTATAAAGTTTACTCTTTATACATTGTATGTTTGAAAACGGATACCGCCCACATTTTATGGTGTTCTCCTTCCCCATTGTCACGTCGATGGATCACTGACAATAGGATGTTTCTTACATGAAAATATTTCTCGTTCTAATCTTGAGCCAAAGTATTCAACAGCCAAACAATTACATTCCTATCACATTAAGTTAAAAGCAATATTTCCCTATGTTTCAAAACTTTTTACTAACCTTTTTACTAACTAAAACCAACACGTCAAACATTCACATACACACCAACTTTTCTAAGCATTTATAAATACCTTGAAAGTTAGCAAGAAAACATCTCTGCAATCTATCATCAATCTATCCGCTTTTTATCTTTGTTGCTGAATTGACTCATCTATTTATCCAAGTAATGGTTAGTCAACTATTGCTTTCTCGAGTGTCATTATTTTCAGCTCTGTACTTTTCCATTTCTTTTTACTCAATGGACATTGTTTTTTTGATTTTAATGTATCTCAACGACTTCACCATCATCAAGCTGTCATGAGCTCTGCTTCCAAAAGATCAGGACTTGCCCGACTCCCTTGGAAGCAGACCCATAACCCCGGTTCCGAGTGCCAGCCGGTCCCAATTGGGACCTTTTGGACCCTGTCCTGGTGCCAGTGGCACCAGGCTCATAAAGATGCCCAGTCCCAGCGCTGGAAGCGCCGGGCTCATAATGCTTGGGTGGACTTACCTGCAGCAGACCATGCTGCTTACTTACCTGCCAGTTGAACCCCTGATCCTCTTCTGTTTGGGACTACTTTTCCTGTTGGGTGGGGCAGGAGCCACTCCCTAGGTTCAGAACACTGGAACTCTTCTGGAAAGCAGGAACTCTTTTCTTACCTAGGCGTGGCTGTGGAAGGAGACACCTAAGCACTACAGGAGGCTATTTAAACCACACCCGATGGATGAATCTTGCTTTGCGTTATTCTGCATTCTCTGCAGCAGAACGCTCATCGTGTCTTCTGCTTCTGATCCTGGGCCTAAGGGAACAAAGGCTTACCATCCTGGAATCCAGTCTTCAGCAGCACCTGTAAAGACAAAGAAAGAACAGGTTAGCACTACGGTCTTCAGTGGCAGCGCATCTCTTACCTGGTCCATCGGCTGTCACCAACGGTTCGCGCTGCATTTCGCATCTGAAAGACAAAGGCTTACCTACTCTTCGCATGCTCCGGAGGTCTTCGCACTGCATTCCGGCATCTGAAAGACAAAAGCTTACCAGCTCTTCGCACGCTCCGGAGGCCTTCGGCGCTGCATCCCGCATCTGAAAGACAAAAGAAGGTGCGTTTAAAGACATTGGGCAACTTTATTACTCACGTGCCATTACTCCTTCCCACGACAAATCCAGTGGGTATTCCAGCACCCTTCAGCTTCTCTAGAGCTCCGAACTTGTACCTGCAAGATAAAAGGGACAGTTAGTGCACATCGTGAAGCAGGCTACAAGCGCTTACTTACGTGCTTCCAGGCGCTTCTATTCCTCACGCGGGTTCGATCCTCAACTCTCATCAGCCCGCCATCCGCCATCGCCGGAACCCTGCAAAACAAGAGATATCATTACAAAAGACTTTTAAGACATTTGAAGTGCCCAGAACTTACCGTTCGTGCAGTTAACGACGGACAGCAGTCCTCTGAGGTCAAGAGGCCTGCACCCTTATCCAGTGAAGAAACTGGTTACGGCACCCTGCCCCGAGGCAGATGGAGAGCTCGGCGTTCACTTACCTAAGGTGAGGGCGTTAACCTTTGGGGTTCTACAGGAGAAGAGAAAGGGAAGAGGAGAGAGGCACCCAATAACCCCAGTTCATTAATCCCATATTTTCTATCTGCAGACATCTTACTCTTCGAGTCAGACATACAGTGCACAGAGGTCCAGCCCAAAGAGCCAACCGTGTGTTACACATCACCTTTGAAGATACGGCATTTACCCAGTCAAGACCGGCGCCTCTGCGGGAATCAGGTGAGCGTTACACAACCTTTCTATGTATTTTTATCTCTGGAATTACCACATCACATGGCAGTATATTATATTGAAATATGTTTCATAATCCATGTTTTAAATGCATGTTTGGGTGGCTCAAAGGGTATTCAATGTACCAGTAATACTTTTCTTCTTGTGGTAGACCAATGATGTTTGACTCATTTGATTGCTGTGATGGTTAGACCAAGTCTAAACAAAGTTTACTTTCAAAGCTGTGTGATGAATGCATCACTCACTGTGATAATTAATTAATTGGAATCATTATTTATATATTTTTTTCAGATATTCTGGACAATCGAACAATGCCTTCATGCATCGTTAATGGTTGCCCTAATATCAGCTATGTTAAAACTCCTGGTACAATGATGCATGTTTTCCCAAAGGATATGAAGTTAAAAGGGACATGGTTTTTGAACTGTGGATTTCCTGTGTCCTTGATTGAAAGCAGAGCCAAGGATGTCTTGGAGGAAATGAGGGGCAATCGATTCCACATCTGCAGCATGCACTTCAAGGAAGATATGTACGAACCATCAAAGTGCATTAAAAAGCATCGCCCCAGACTCCTTCACAAACTAACTCCCCAATGCAGTTCCAACTGAATTAAAGCACACGCTGACTCAGGTGAGTAGTGAACATTGAATGATATATGTATGTTCATATGTACGCAATTGGTGTGTATACATATGTTGTCTACATGATCACACAATCTATTGAAATAGTGTGTCAACAGGTAACATGATGAAACGTTTGGAGTTTTTGGGGAATATCTGTATCAATATTTTATTACAAAAATTTCCACTGTGACCTTATATGCAGGAGTTTATAAATGTTTCATTTTCAACTACGTTGTGTATCCCTACTTTAGGTATACAGAAATAGTTCAGTGCATTGTGAGCATTTCTTTAAAAATGTAATGACATCCTCTGAAAAGTGGTTATTTTGGTAAATGTGTTGATTACCATGTCTGTCTTTACGTAGACCACACTGATGAAAGTACAGACTGTAACCACAGAAGAAACAACAGGCATGTCAAATATCCAACCATTTTGGCCAACCGACATTCACATACACTTATTTTAGAGTGTATGAAATTGTCTACATTTTAATACTAATGTACGTTTTCTATTGAAAACGTATGAATATATTAATTGAAAAATTGACTGAGATTCAACTTCAACAACTAATCCCGGAATCAACATCGACCTCACTCCCCTTTCAATAATTGATATTCATATTAATCATTCAGAAGCGACTACACAAGGTATTTATACGGTCATGTTCAACTTTAAACATATTGATCATTCTTATTTATAATATTAATCTATTGACATAAACTGGCATGCAGGCTGGTATCAAAATATATCTTTTTCATTACATTTCCATGCTATATTTCTCTGCATCACTATTATAACAAATATTTTTATACAGGGGGTTGCAGAAACTTCAACAGCGTACTATTCTTCTATTGTAACCGGTCAGAAGGTTGAGGGATGAGACGTCAGAATGCATTGAATGATATTAATAATTGATGTTTAAAATTAATAATAAAAGTTATAATTTATTAAAAATAATAATTTTGACAAATTGGAAAGCTTTCAGTCAATAACGGTGTTGTGTCCATCGCCCACACACACCCAACAATGACAGTAATCCATCACAAAAACCTAGATTGCAAAAGAATTACATGGAATCTTTCACTCTCTGGATAGTCGATCTATGTGTTAATAAACTGTTTCTGCCTAGATAAAGCTCAATAGGTACAAAAAAATGTAATAAAATATAAATTGCGATCAAAGATTTTAACATTAACTTGTTTAACTAATAAACCATTTTTGATGAATTTGTTATGTACAAGTAGTGTACTTCTGAAATGGTTGAGAATGAAGAGATACATGGTCCCGAAAAAAACATATGATATTGTCAAAGATCAATTATCTTCTATTTTTCTTTTCATGTAAATTTTATGTGATAATGCTTTTTCTTATGGAAATTATGTTCTATTTGTAATTGTACATATGTATCTTGAAATGAAAGAGTAAAATGCTTAGTATCTACATTTTTTAAATGCACTTTTTCAGCTTGGTGATGAATTAGTCAAAATTGACTATCAACACACACTAGGAAAAGAAGGGTAAAAAACAAACAAGTTTTTTTAAAGGGGTTGTTTAAAATGTATTTAATTGATATTAAGTTTTGAGGTTGAAATTCATATATTCTGTAAGGCTGCTATAAATGAAGAGTACTTTTTTAATTGATTAGAGGACTAGGAATAAGAGGAGCAGAAAGACTCAGAGCACAGCGCAAACTAATGATATTGCTGGCCAAACTGATGTTACTTGGGAGCAAATACATTTGGCTCAGCAGGCTCATCTCAAGATGCAGAGTCGGGATTCAGATGTCCATTGTCCGGAATTTGAACTGAATGTAACGAGTGACCCTAGTAAAGTAACAATGGATCATTGTTACAGCACACAAAGTCCCCCAGAAGAGACAGACAACAGAGAAGTTATTTTAGAATTACATGGAAACCCGTTCACACAATTCACACCTTCTAAAAAATGTCAATCAAAGCAAGACACAATATTCCGTTTCCCCAATACGTTTGAACATCCAGAAATATCACAGATTTAAATAACTGAAGTGTATTCAGAATTGATCAACAGATGTGTTCATGACATACCGGCTCTCCGTTCTCTCCAAGAAGAGAGCCCTCATCCAAGCCAGCATCTCTGCGGCATCTAACAATTCGGCCGAACTCTTTAAAATCTGCAAACAGCTGGCCAATCCTGCTGCAGTCTCTACCTCTCCTGTCCCCTCCCAGGCCCTCTGCACTGCACTGGCCTTTCACTTCATTTAAAAAACTCAGGACATCCTGTCCTCACTCTCCTCCTATCACCTCCCCCCTCTATTCCTTGCTCTTCCTCTGGCCCTTCTGCAGCCACCCCTCCCCTCCCCTTCTCTGCCTTTCCCCTTTGTTCTGCTGACGAGGTTTCGAGACAAGTCTGATCTATGAAAGTCTCGTCAAAACAGGTCATCCCCTGTTCCTCCAAAACTATCAAGGACCACATCGACTCCTTGGCTCCTGCCCTTGCTGACTTCTGCAATCACTCCTTCGCCTCTGGAGTCTTCCCATCCCCTCTCAAACACTCCCTGGTGCACCTCCTTCTTAAGAAACCCTCTTCTGACCCCTCCTGCCCAGTTAACTATCGCCCAATCTCTATCACTCCCTTCCTGGGCAAGCTCCTGGAGAAACTGTCCATCTCCCAGCTTAATCTCCATGCTGAATCTGTTGGTAGTCTTCATGACCATCAGTCTGGTTTCAGAGCTGCCAGAAGCATGGAAACTGCTCTCCTGAACATCCGTGAGGATCTGCTCTCGAACCTTGACTCCTACACTCCATGTGTTCTTATTTTGCTTGATATCTCTTCTGCCTTTGATACTGTCAACCATACCATCCTGCTCCACCGTCTCTGTGATAACCTGGGTATCATTGGTCAGGCTCTGGTGTGGCTGACCTCGTTCCTCTCCAATCGACCATCCCAGGTCCAACTGGGGTTTTTCCTCTCTGACATCTTTTTCTCTACCTGTGGTGTCCCCCAGGGATCTAGCCTCTCTCCCTGGCTTTTCAACCAGTATCTGACACTTCTCGCCCACCTCATCGCTGCTCTCTGCCCCAACTTTCAGTGATTTGCGGATGATTCCCAGCTCATTTTCAGGTTGCCCTCTGCCTCCTCTTCTCCTTCCCTCATCTCCGACTGTCTTTCTGCTATCCAGGACTGGTGTGCCGCCAATGGCCTCTGCCTTAATGCCAGTAAGACTGAGATTCTACTCACTGGCACACCCACTCCCTCCTTCCCTGCAGCTCTCTGGCCAGCCTGCTCCTACCTGCAAGGCAAAAAACCTCGGGGTCATCTTCGACTCCACACTCTCCTTCTCTCCTCACATATCCGACGTCTCTAAGAAGTCACACTACCAGCTACACCTCCTCAGAGGTATCCTTCCTTTCCTCTCCTTCCCCCAGAAGCTCACTGTCTCTAGAGCCCTGGTTTTCTAAAAACTGGACTACTGTAACAGCCTCTATCTAAATCTGCCTGCCCCTACTCTCCGCCCTTTGCAACTCATCCAGAACAGGACTGCGAGACTTGTCCTTGGCCTCAAGCCCAGGGACCGTATCTCTCCAGGACTGAAATCACTACACTGGCTCCCAGTGACTCTGAGGATCAAGTTCAAAACCCTCTGCATTGTCCACAAGGCCTTCTGGTGCCTTGGGCCAAAATACCTTCAACTCTCTCTTCCTAAATATCTCCCTTCTCGAGCTCTTCGCTCATCCGCCTCCAACTCCCTCAGGGTCAGTTATGATTTTAATCATAAATTACATATGAGGATTTGTGGGAAGCCATTGGTGAAGTTTATTTGTGTAGACATAGGCACCAACATGAACAACAAGGGTAGCTGTGTCCATCAACATAAAACATTTTCATGGCCCGCCCATCCTATCCTTGGAAAAGTGCCTGCTGGAAATATACTTTGTTCATCTACTTTGCTGTTTAGTTGATCAACGTTCAGTAATATTTTAGGTTTCTGTAAATTTGTGGTACTTGAGTTCATCGCTAAAACCGCATACTACAAATATACGAGAAATGTTGTGTTCCCCGCTATTAGCTAGGCCTGTAATCTCTAACAGATACTTTCACATATATATATATATATATATATATATAAATGATTGCATTTTTTAATTCATTATCGATTACATTAACATGGTCTTCATACCATTGGGTGAGCCCAGTGACGTAGCACAAAATGTGGGGTCCCCCTGCGAGCCATGCTGAGGGGCCCCCACCCCGCAGCTCGGCACCAAATCATGGGTCGTGATACACTTTGGGCCAGCCCAGATTACCACGCTTGCCCAATATGCATGAATGTGCTGCTGCAGGGGTACGCCACACACTGCACTTAGAGAAAGATATAAATGTGTTTTAATACATTATACAACACACTTTCTGAGATAAATTGGATAAAAAGCCGGAGTGTTTTTTGCATTTGTTTTGTATGATATGATATGATAGGTTATTTATAACGCATCTAATATCCAGAGATTTCTGAGAGCGAACGCGGGGATGGAACCTGTGTTGCTCCATGTAGGCTTGCTTCCAAGGCAAACACGTTGCCCCTGAGCTATCTTCCCGAGACAACATTTTTTGGTAACACCTAAAATGCAAAACTCCAATACATGCAAGTCACCAGCAGTGCACAGGAACAATAATGCTTTGCTATTAAAAATGCCATGCCATAATAAAAACATGTCCATCTGGCTGCACAATGAACACCAGTCTAGATATGTAATAACATATTACAGTAAAGCATGCCAAGGTACATTTAGACATACCTATACTGGTTGTACCAAAATGCCAGTCGAAGCATTAACACTTATCATGGTTATTTTATCAACGATGCCCATAAAAATATACAATGCCACAGTAAGAAACAGCTAGAATGGCAGAACCCAAATGCGAGTCTAGTCAGGTAATTACACTTAGCAGGACAGTTTTATAAGAGATGCCCAGTAAATAAAAAGGCAAGCCAAACTAAGAAATGACTAAACTGGCTGCACGAAAATGCCTCTCTAGCCCCTAATACCACATATCATGCCTGCTTAGCCTGGGCATGTACAACCATTACAATTGATCACACAATCACTGCCCCCACACATTCCCTCTCCCTCCCACCAACTGACCTAACCCCCAAAATCAGCTCCTCAGCCCAGAATGGTCTCCACATCCCTCGTCCTTGTTCCAGTGCTTACCTATGAGACACCTTGCCTCATAGGTAAGTACTGGGACGAGGAAGAGTGCACTATGAGCAATGAATATTACAGATAACTAAGCCCGGTATGAAGTCCATATCCCTCCACCTCATCCCAGTATTTGTGTATAAGACAAAGTGCCTCATACACAAGTACTGGGACAAGGAAGAATAGCATTAGGATTAATGAAGATTACCAATAAGTAATCAAGGCATTAAACACAAGTAGTGGTGCAACACCATTGAGCTTACTGGGCTTCAGCCGTCTTCTCCAACCCCCCAAATTTTGTGCTATAGTGACTCAACCTCACAGACGTAAAAAGCTGTTGCCGAACAGTAAAGGACACAGATGTTAAACAACACCTGGGTTTCGCTGTTTTCAAAGGCCTGACAATTACTAACGATAAGCATTTCACTGTTAGTGCCTTCATTGAAATGTATAGTGTTTTAGGCATTTGACATTGTGATGTGGGTTTAGTACTTGCATGCCAGGGGAGTGATCGCTAGGGTAATGAGGGGATAGGTGACCACTCATTCTCACAGCAGTCCATAAATTGGTGCTTCCGGACTTAAAGGGAATGTTAACTGCTTGTAACATTGAAGCTGCACTGGAATAGTCTCTTTAGAATTCGTAAAGAAGTTAGATGCCCCATACAATTAGGTTTACCCCACCTCTTCCAACATTTGAAGGGGTAGCACTCCCTCTCCACCTCCGCCCCAGGAATGTAAGTTTTGTTGCGCCCAGGAACACAAGCACACACACCATTCACCTCACACATACATGGCAACCCAGCCATCCACACATTTAAGTGTGTACCCTTTCACCATACAGGCACACCCCGGCAGCCACCCACACATTTAAGTGTGCACAATTTCACCATACAGGCACCCACACCCAGGGAGCCACCCATACATTTAAGTGTTCACCCTTCCACCATGCACTCACCCAGGCAGCCATCCATACATCATGCACTCATTCATGCACATTACATTATATACTCACACACACACACACATACTCACACACACACACACACACATACTCACACACACACACACACATAAACACACACACGTGCATGAACGAACACACATTTAAACATAATACATGTTCTTACCTTTAATCCGTTGGTCCAGGGAACAAGGCCTTCAGCTCTATGCAGCAGCCAGGAATGCGTGTTTCCGTCATTTGAAGAGGATCTGGAGGCCTCCATCTCATGAGGTGGAGGGGAGCCCTATTACTTCAAAACGAATGGATTTCTTTTTAAAGTCACTCTGATTTCACAAAGAAATTATTTTCGGTAAAGGACCAAACTGTAACGGAAATAATTTCTTTAGAAAAGCATAGTGACTTAAAAAAATGAACTATTTATTTTTTAAGTCAAAGGGCTCCTCCCACCCCATGAAATGGAGACCTCCAGCCGTACAAAATGTAACAGTGATATAGCCCTTCAGAGATTATATATTCTATTCTCTCTGTGTTCTATCTAGGTATGGTAATGGTAATGTTTATTTATAAAAAGCCTATACACAAGGCAAGTGTTTCAAAGTGCTAAAGGTTGAGTGGGAACAAGGGAAATTCTGAAACAATAATAGTGCATATAATACAATTAACAGTGGAGATAACAGCAAATAGGCCTGACAATGATTCTGCTATTTTTCAAAGTGGTTTAAGGCACTACCATGCAGGCAGTGAAGACAACAGGGAACAGGCAGAAAATCTTCAGGCATAGTGCATTAGGGACTCGCGAGTGCACAGACTGTTACAGGGGACGGGAGATGGGGGGACAAGTCCTGGGGGGTCAAAGTGAACCCAGTTGGTGGAGGCTATGGTAAATGCAGAGAGATGCCACTCTCTTGGGTTATTGATCAAGTGCAGTGATGAGGAGGACGAGTGCAGGGCCGGACCTGAGTGTGTGAGGACTGGCGGGGGATGCCAGGGACCTGTGAGACTCTGAGTTACAACAGGCGGCCAGTCAGGAAGCTTTACAGAAAAGGAGGGAGGGAGGGAAAGAGAGGAGAGATAGGTTAGACGGGTAGAGGGAGACAGAAGGAAGAAGAGAAGAGGAAAGTCTTGAGGAGTTCTGGAATTTAAGGGGATCAGGCACAAGAAGGAGGGGGGCAGGGAGGCACCCTGCTGAGGATAAAGATCTCCCTCCAAATCTTGGCTTGGAAAACCGGCTCACTCGCAGAAGGTTGGAGGTAGATGAGCGGAGCGCTCGGGAGGGACAGTATTTAGGTAGGCATTGTTGCAGATAGGTAGGTCCCAGGCTCCAGAAAGCCTTGTGGACAATGCAAAGGGTTTTGAACTTGATCCTTGAAGCCACAGGGAGCCAGTGGAGGGATTGCAGTGCCAGAGAGATGCAATCCCTGGGCTTGACCCCAAGGATAAGTCTAGCAGTTCTGTTCTGGATGAGTGGCAGAGGGTGCAGAGCAGAAGCAGGGAGGTTGAGAAAAAGGCTGTTGCAGTAGTCCAGCCTAGAGAGAACCAGGGCTCTGGAGACAGAGAGCATCTGTGGGAAAGTCAGCAAAGGAAGAGGACCTCTGAGGAGGTGTTGCTGATAGACTTTTTAAAGATGTCCAAAATGTGAGAGGAGAAGGAGAGAGTGGAGTCGAAGGTGACACTGAGGTTTTTAGCCTCGCAGGTGGGTGCGGACGCAGGGCTAAGCGAGGCTGGCCATAGTGAGATTGGGAAAGCGGGAGCAGGGGTCCCAATGTGAATGACCTCAGTCTTATTGGCGTTGAGGCAGAGGTCATTTGCAGCACACCATGACTGAATAGCGGAATGTCAGGTATGAGCGAGGAAGAGGAGGCGGCTGAGGGTAGCCTGAAAGATAGTTGTGTCTCATCCGCATAACACTGGAAGTTAGAGGTGAAAGTGGCACTCACACATGCCAAGACAGCCATATAGACATTGTAGGTGTTTGAGCTATTGTTTGCTCCTCTGAAAGTGACCTTGCAAGCTGTCTTCAATATATTACACTTATCTAGAAGTGCGTCCCTCTCGACTTCTACTTTATGTAAACTTCTTGCACCAACGGATATCACTTCTGCTTCAAAACAAGGTAGAGAGAAATGGTGTGCAAATTTGAACTTTATTCTTTCAGATAGGGAATGGAATCAAATTTGCACATGACCTACTAGATATAAAATAGATCTAGATCTACAGTTTACTCAATAAGGAGTCATGAGTGTATCTATTTGACTCCTTCAAAGATGAAGCATTGTGATCTTTTGGATAATGATACATGTTGGAATTGTAAATCGGATGTTGGTACTGATTTACCTATGTTTTTTTCTTGTAAAAAAATTAGTGATTTTTGGGAGGCTGTGTTGCAGCGTATAGATCTTGTGTTGGATCTTTCACTCTCTCCAACTGCGTTTTTGTGTGTGTTGGGTCTGTTTTCTGTTAACCTTGGTTTGTCAGTTGATTCCCCTTTTGGGCATACAGGGCACTGAAGGTGGCAAAGAAATAAATATTAAAATGTTGGAAACATTTAACTAGGGCTTCTGGGGATGACTGGTTGTATGCTTTTTCTACTCTTTCAAGTAGGGAGTTTGTTACTTATCAGAGATTGGAAAAAACTGACAAATTCTCTGCAATTTGGGATATGTTTAATGAGTTATATACTTAAGGAATCCCACTCCTTCCACCCAGTCCTTTTTTTCTCTCTCTTTCTTTTTCTCATTTTTCTTCACTTCTCTCTTTCATGCCGTTTTCTGTTGTCTGTCCCTTGCGTGTAAATTGTACATGTCTATTTTTAGGATAAATTGATCTGGTTATATTAGTAACTTGTTTAACTTTTATTATACTTTGTGTTCTGCTTTGAATAATCTTAATAAACAAATTGTGGAAATCCAAACAACAAAACAAACACAATAAGAATAATCTGAATCCAGAGATATCTTCTGTTTCTGCCACTTCAGGCATGACTGATATATTACAATATGCCCTTTTTGCATATGATATACATTTTAGTATATCATGTGTATATGCAATTGATTATCCCTGTTTCTGCTGTATTCAGATATATATTCCGTTTTAAAATGAGACCAATGGTTCAGTAATGAAAACATAATGCATTTACAATAGTCACTTTGAATGCACATTAAAGTCATTCTTAAGTTGCGCACATTTTAACTTAAATTCATTTGGGTCGATTGACCCTTTATTCAAAGGCTATCGACTATTTGAAATGTTCATTTAAATTTACAAAAGCATGACTTGTCAATCTATTCTATTTGGTTCAGACCTAATAAAACAGATGTTGATTCCTTGTGAAGCCCGATGCTTAGTCTTAGGGTTAAGGACCTTGGTAGGCATCAACTTTTAAAACATTTCTTTGAAGCTGGACACAATAGTTGACAAGGTACCCATCAACATTTTGGCAGGATGGATTCATAGATTAGCTAAAAAACAAGACAATGATCCAGCCGCAGTTTCCAATATGAGGCTTGCTTTGAATGTTATTTTTGAAGTTTAGAAACATGACCTTTGTATGAAGTAAGCATGGCTGTTCGACTTGACTCATTCTATTAACGTAAAGGGTATATTAATGGGGCGTGGCTATAAGCAAGAGATTAACTTAATGGTTAATTCTGCATGAGCACATGGCTTAAGGTTACTGAAAGCTCACAAAAGGCCTATGCAGCATAACCGAACAGAACAAATCTCTCATTCGTGTCATAATTACTGATAATAGCAATCAGACAATGTGTTGGTATGTCAATGGCTACCATGGTTGCACTGTGATATAAACGGGTCATTCTAACATTAAAAATAACTTTGTACTGTGTTTCCTGATAGGGCACTAACATCCAAGTTGCACAGTTATAGCATCATTCAAATGGCAGCAAGCAAGCAGAAGTACATTCAAGTTACATTGTTCTTTCCTTAAAGCCTACACTCATCACATGATTTTCTTAGAGAAATATGCATGGTGAATTTAGCTTTTACTTTTTGTACTTGTATCTTTAAATAATGAGCATTACATTCAATCAAATGAAACACTGTAATGTGCTCATAAACCATAGTAGCCATGATTATGCCCAAGCTCATTGGAGCAGAATGAATGGTATTATAATAATTAAAAGATCTTGGCATGGTGTCATCGCTACTAATAACATTGTTTTTCTCTGTAACGACTAAGTGTACAGTTAGATTATGTTAAGTGCACTTATAAAGAGTACTGATGCCAGCAAAGGGGCGTTCGGGCAATGTATGCTTGAATAGAGTACTTATGTGCGTTCAATGACCACGTCCTAGCCTTGGCACTGTGCTACCTGGTAGAGGCATCACCGTCCTCAAGTGTCATGGCCTCATGCCGTCCGTCAATAAAAGCAGTACAACACAGCCCGGCCAGAGTGAGCATCAACATTAGAAAATTGCACTGCATCTCACTCATTCTTGAAAAAAAGCTTCCCTAGCCAATCCCAGCACGTATCATCCTTAAATCTGTCCATATTCTATTCAGCAATATGTACTCACAAACCCCATTATTGTTAAGATATGACAGACACAGCCAAAGGTTGGTGTTCTGACAGCCATGGACCACGCTACAATGCCCTCTAGTAAGGCTTATAATGAAGCCACTCCACTTAAAATGTCTTCATCATCTAACGATTCAGACACTGGTCCCCACTCTTACCTCTCTTCCATCCTCGTATCACCTGATCTTCATGCAGCATTTGACACTTCAAATCTTCTCTTCATTGGTTTCGAAGACAACGCCTCCTATCTCACTATTGGACTACCCCTTCTCCAGCTCCTGGAACTCGAACACCTCTTCCTCCATGTCCTACGATGGGATACGCCCAAGTTTCTGTTCTCAGTCCACTCTAATTCACTCGGCACAGCTTACCTGTAGGAAACCCCATTTCCTCTTGTACTTACACTGCCACCTCATTGCTGATGGTGTCCAAACAGTTTCTTCCTTGCCATCCCTCATCAGTGATATTTCATATTGCCTCACCAGCTGCCTCACAGTAGCCACCACAGAAAAGCCCTGCTCTGCCTGATTCTCAAAGCCTCAAGATGGACAATATTTTTTTTCCCAATGAGCAAAGTCAGCCCCACTCTCACTTCCCCTTACCTTCTGATTCCATCACCCAAGGCTCAGAACTTTGCTGTTCCCTTTGACCGTGATCTAAGACTCCAACAAATTATCATAGCGATGCTGACTATAATTAATGCAGCATAATGAAATCCTACCTACCCCCACCGCTCATCCAAAACCCTCAGGTCTATGCTTGTCCTCAGCAAACTGAACTACTGTTCACGGCTGCTCCTTGGTGGTCTCCTCCTCTGCTCTTGCTCTTCTCTAAACAAAGTTCTCATCTTTGCTACACACTCCCTCTGCAACCTACCAAGACACACCCATACCATGCCACTCTCCCCCCTTGCGGGATGGCTATTGATTTAAAACAGTCCCTCTGTGAATTTCTACTCATCTCTCCAAAGTCTCACCCCTTCACTCCCCCACCTCGCTAACTGCATCCCTCTCTAATTGACTTCTGACATTCGATCTTCCTCCTCTGCATAACATATGCATACTCCAGGGGTTGCTGTACGACAATGTATATCTGTTCTTGCAATCCTCCCTGCTATATATCCCAATTGGTCAGCACATCATCACCTGGTTCTTTAAAGGTATGATCACCCCCCACCCCTATTTAAAAGAACCCGTTAATTACCTCATAGCAATATACCTTGCTGAAATAACAGTGCAACGATGCATATAGGTGACGGCGTCCAATGAATAGGGAAGCTGGGAAGGGTTGTGCAAGGTAGGGGTGGGTTGGAGTGATAAGGGTCCCCTAATTTAAAAACAAATTTAAAAAAAGAAATAATACCCATTTCAGCAAAGTAGATCCCGAACAGGTAAGTTACTTTGATGAAATTAAGTGGAACCAATAATATAGTACGACGTCTAGTCTGGAAGGATGCGCAGTCTCTGTGCTGCTCGTCGACTTGCCCAAGCTGCTGAGGTCTTGGAGGGGCTGTAAAGAGAATGGAAGCAGATTTCATTCCACATCCGCTTGAACTTATCCACCCTGTCGCCGACCCGGGCCCTTTTAAGTGCCAAGTGTCTCCGTTTACAGGAGCAGGGCAGGCATCAATAACGAAAGCAATACAGCAAGTTGCCGCTTGTGAGCCCAGCGATGGGAATACAGCAAGTTGCCGCTTGTGAGCCCAGCGATGGGAATACAGCAAGTTGCCGCTTGTGAGCCCAGCGATGGGAATACAGCAAGTTGCCGCTTGTGAGCCCAGCGATGGGAATACAGCAAGTTGCCGCTTGTGAGCCCAGCGATGGGAATACAGCAAGTTGCCGCTTGTGAGCCCAGCGATGGGAATACAGCAAGTTGCCGCTTGTGAGCCCAGCGATGGGAATACAGCAAGTTGCCGCTTGTGAGCCCAGCGATGGGAATACAGCAAGTTGCCGCTTGTGAGCCCAGCGATGGGAATACAGCAAGTTGCCGCTTGTGAGCCCAGCGATGGGAATACAGCAAGTTGCCGCTTGTGAGCCCAGCGATGGGAATACAGCAAGTTGCCGCTTGTGAGCCCAGCGATGGGAATACAGCAAGTTGCCGCTTGTGAGCCCAGCGATGGGAATACAGCAAGTTGCCGCTTGTGAGCCCAGCGATGGGAATACAGCAAGTTGCCGCTTGTGAGCCCAGCGATGGGAATACAGCAAGTTGCCGTTTGTGAGCCCAGCGATGGGAATACAGCAAGTTGCCGCTTGTGAGCCCAGCGATGGGAATACAGCAAGTTGCCGCTTGTGAGCCCAGCGATGGGAATACAGCAAGTTGCCGCTTGTGAGCCCAGCGATGGGAATACAGCAAGTTGCCGTTTGTGAGCCCAGCGATGGGAATACAGCAAGTTGCCGCTTGTGAGCCCAGCGATGGGAATACAGCAAGTTGCCGCTTGTGAGCCCAGCGATGGGAATACAGCAAGTTGCCGTTTGTGAGCCCATTGATGGGAATACAGCAAGTTGCCGCTTGTGAGCCCAGCGATGGGAATACAGCAAGTTGCCGCTTGTGAGCCCAGCGATGGGAATACAGCAAGTTGCCGCTTGTGAGCCCAGCGATGGGAATACAGCAAGTTGCCGTTTGTGAGCCCAGCGATGGGAATACAGCAAGTTGCCGCTTGTGAGCCCAGCGATGGGAATACAGCAAGTTGCCGCTTGTGAGCCCAGCGATGGGAATACAGCAAGTTGCCGCTTGTGAGCCCAGCGATGGGAATACAGCAAGTTGCCGTTTGTGAGCCCATTGATGGGAATACAGCAAGTTGCTGCTTGTTGTCAACTAGCCCAGCGATGGGAATACAGCAAGTTGCCGTTTGTGAGCCCAGTGATGGGAATACATCAAGTTGCCGTTTGTGAGCCCAGCATGGGAATATAGCAAGTTGCTGTTTGTGAGCCCAGCGATGGGAATACAGCAAGTTGCCGTTTGTGAGCCCAGTGATGGGAATATAGCAAGTTGCCGTTTGTGAGCCCATTGATGGGAATACAGCAAGTTGCCGTTTGTGAGCCCAGTGATGGGAATATAGCAAGTTGCCGTTTGTGAGCCCATTGATGGGAATACAGCAAGTTGCCGTTTGTGAGCCCAGTGATGGGAATACATCAAGTTGCCGTTTGTGAGCCCAGCATGGGAATACAGCAAGTTGCTGTTTGTGAGCCCAGCGATGGGAATACAGCAAGTTGCCGTTTGTGAGCCCATTGATGGGAATACAGCAAGTTGCTGCTTGTTGTCCACTAGCCCAGCGATGGGAATACAGCAAGTTGCCGTTTGTGAGCCCAGTGATGGGAATACATCAAGTTGCCGTTTGTGAGCCCAGCATGGGAATATAGCAAGTTGCTGTTTGTGAGCCTAGCGATGGGAATACAGCAAGTTGCCGTTTGTGAGCCCAGTGATGGGAATATAGCAAATTGCCGTTTGTGAGCCCATTGATGGGAATACAGCAAATTGCCGTTTGTGAGCCCAGTGATGGGAATATAGCAAGTTGCCGTTTGTGAGCCCATTGATGGGAATACAGCAAGTTGCCGTTTGTGAGACCAGTGATGGGAATACATCAAGTTGCCGTTTGTGAGCCCAGCATGGGAATATAGCAAGTTGCTGTTTGTGAGCCCAGCGATGGGAATACAGCAAGTTGCCGTTTGTGAGCCCAGTGATGGGAATATAGCAAGTTGCCGTTTGTGAGCCCATTGATGGGAATACAGCAAGTTGCTGCTGTGAGCCCAGCGATGGGAATACATCAAGTTGCCGTTTGTGAGCCCAGCATGGGAATATAGCAAGTTGCTGTTTGTGAGCCCAGCGATGGGAATATAGCAAGTTGCTGTTTGTGAGCCCATTGATGGGAATACAGACGTGCATATAGCAGGCGTATACAAATGCATTCAGTGAATTATAGGGCAAGCAGGAGTACAGGACAGGCGCTGTAAACGATCGTAAGCACTCCTATAAGGGGGATCCTGTGATTCTTGGCGCTCAGCGAGCTGGCCTGCGCATAGAGCATCACCCGGGGGTATTTATAGGGAGAGGGAAGGTTCTGGAGCAGGCGACGGTTGGACGTGAGTTTGACCCAGGTCACCTGCTCCTGAGCCTTCCCTGTGTAGGGCCGCTTTAGTGGGCGAGTCAGAGGTAAGGCAGGTTGTAGGACAGTTATTTAGGAGGGTTGGTTGTTTTATAGTAGTTTAAAAAAATATATATATAAATAAATATAGGGGAGGTGCCGTACATAAGGCACCTCCTCCTACCTGTAGTGGAGCGTTGTTTTTACTGGTGGGGGTGCATTTTCAGGGGGTGTCTGTGGTAGGGGAGAGCAGTTCTCCATCGGGTTGCTGGCGAGGTTAGGTAATTTTGCTCTGTTTCGGGTTCTGCTCGGTTTCTGAGGGTGGGGGAGTGGGGTCCGGGCTGTGTGCTTCACCGGGTGGAGCAGGCAACATATTTGCTGCGACGCACGAGCCCCTTCGGCCGGCAACCAGTGAGCTGCAGTGTCTCCTCCTTCTTCTTCTTAATTATCGGATGCATGGGCGGACCCACGCAGGCGCTTCCCCATCCCGAAGGATGATGTGCACCAGACCCACCAATCAATACTTAGCTTACATAAAATCACAACTCCTTCCACCGCCCCGTTTGCCTCACAAAATCCAACATCACACTATTCCTCCTCCTGCCTCTCTCCCCTTCACCTCCCAACAAAGTCTCCCCACTCACCTCAGCCACACCCAGCGCAGACAATCGAACCCTCATCAATTCTCTCTCCTCAACATGTCTCTCACACCTAAGCAGAAAATGTCCCACAGTCTCAGGCACACCATACACCGCACAATCTCTCGACTCACGTTTCCCCACTAGAAACAGACAATCTTTCAGTCCAGCATGTTGTATCCTCAACCGATTCAGCATCACCTCCTCCCCCCCTCCTCCATTCCAGACTCCCCGCATCCACCTTCACCGACACTGTCCCACGAACACCAAACATCCACCTGCCCTTCACCCCACTCACCCACCTCTCCTGCCACTCATCTATGACCCGTCTCACCACCACTGCCTTCACCTCATCCACACTCAAAGGTAATCTCACATCAACCGCTCCCCTTCTCATACCCTCACCCGCTGCCAGATCCACTAACTCATTACCCAAAATACCACTGTGACTGGGGACCCACGACAACTCCAAATCCATTCCCCCATGTACGCACAGATCAATCTTCCTCCTGATGTCCATAATCACGTCCTTCCTATCACCATCCCCGGCCAAAATCGCCTGCAACCCACTCAATGAATCTGAAAATATCACCACCTTATCTAACCCCAACTCGCACACCCTATCGATCGCCAATGCAATCGCCACCAACTCAGCCGTACAAATTGACACATCATTCATCAATCGTCCCACTTTATACTCCCCAGTGCTTTCCAGATAATACGCCATACCCACTCTCCCAGACACAGGATCCTTTGAACCATCCGTAAACACCTTACATCCTTCCTTTCCTGCCACATACGCCTGGCCCAAAGCTTTGATCTCGCTCCGCAATCCCCTTTTCTTCGACACCACATTCGCTAACTCCAAACACACCTTTGGAGACCCCATCATCCACCTCGGCCATCTCTCCAAATCCGTATCTGTTACAGTCATCAAATCGCCCACACCCCACTGCACTCCCTTTTCCCACATGTGAAACCCAAAAGTGCCTCCTTTCCTCCTCCACCGGTCTCTATAATAATCAAACCTCCAATTATACTTCAAACATTCACGCACCGGATGAACCACACTCTTCGCACTGCACTTCACCCACCATCTCATATTCAACGCATCTCTCCTCAACCCCAACGGCATTTCCCCCACAAGCACCTGAACCGCATTTGCTGGAGAGGACCTCATCACACCCGAACACACCCTCAATGCCCTTGCCTGAACCCTGTCCAACCGCAACTTCTGACTTGCCGTGAAACCCACTGACACTTGACATCCGAAATCCATCACACTCAAAATTAACCCCTTATACAACATTCGTAGACACTTCTGTTGAGCACCCCACTCTTTCCCAGTCACCGCACACAAAAAATTCAACCTTCATTTGCTCTTATCCACCATTCCATTCACCTGCAAATTCCAGTTTAACTTCCTATCCAAAATCACCCCCAAATAACGAAACTCTTCCATGCTTTTCACCTTCTCACCTTTCAAAACCAAGTCCAACCCTTGCTGCACTCTTCTCCTTGAGAAAACCATACTCACGCTTTTATCCACAGACATCGAAAAGCCCCATTTCCCACACCACTCCTCCATACGCACTATCGCAGCTTGCAACCGATTCTGCATCAACAAAAAACTTTGCCCTCTTACCCATACTACACCATCATCTGCAAAGAAATCCACCTGACACCCGAAGCCCTCCAAAGCTCGAATCAACCTGTCCACCATCACATTAAACAGCATCGCACTAATCACACTCCCCTGCGGTGTCCCATTCTCCATCTTCCAAACCTCAGACAACAACCCCCTCACTCTCACCTGAAAGGTCATGTCAGCCAAAAACGCCTTAATCCACCGAAACATCCTCCCCTTCACACCCATCTCCAACAGTCTCACCAGCAACCCATTCTTCCACACCATATCATACGCCTTCTCCAAATCCAAAAATAACGCCCCCACCATCTCCCCATCACACAAAGCCTCCTCCACTCCAGTCACCAACCTCACTAACGGATCTGCCACTGACCGATTCTTCCTGAACCCACTCTGAAAATCGCTCAAACACCCATTCGACTCCAAATAGAACCCCAAGCACTCAACTATCATCCGTTCCATAACCTTACACATCACGACAGTCAGCGCAATCGGCCTATATGACTTACACTCCGTCGGGACCTTGCCACTCTTCAAAATCGCTACCACAATCGCTCTCTTCCATAATCCCGGTAAAACTCCACTCTTCCAGATCTCATTGAACAATGCTAACACCTCCAACTTACATTCCACGGACAACTTCTCCAAAAATACATACATGACTCCATCTACCCCTGGACTTAACCACTTCCCCTTCCGAATCGCCCTATCCAACTCCGCCATAGAAAACAGAGCCTCATACTGCTCTTCCCAAGGCCCAACATTCGCCAACAACTCCCGCATCTCCTCCTCAACCACTCCCATAATTAGTCTCACTGCCTCCGGGAAGTTCTCTGAACTGTGCACTCCCGCAAAATGTTCCCCCAGCAAATTCGCCTTCTCCCCATCTTCACTGACCACCTCCACCCCTTTCAACAACACAGACATGCCACCCTGCGACTTCATTAACCCGGACATCCGCTTGAACTGCTTCCAAACCTCACCCACATCAGAATTACTCCCCAGAGACCCACAATAGCTCCTCCAATATCCGCGCTCTCTTTCCCTAATCACCCTCTGCACCACCGCCTTCGCCTCCTTATATGACAACAAATCCTCCAGCATTCCCGTTCTCACCGCCCTGGCCCTCGCCTTCTTACGCACTGCCACAGCCCGTGAACATTCCACCGACCACCAAGGAACCTCAACCTTCCCCCTTTCCCCTGCTCTACGTCCGGAACTGCCGCTACCGACGCCGCTCTCATTCCCTGCACCAAATGCTCATTCCATTCATCCACCCCCCCCCATCCCTATCCTGAGAAACAATCAATTCCTGAGACAATTTCTTATACAACTCCCAATCAGCCTTCCTAAAATTCAACCGACTTCCAAGCATCCGGGACCTGACCCCTACCTCACCCCTCACAGTCACTAAAATGCCAGAGTGATCACTCCCCATATCCCCATCCTCACGCACCATCCAGTCACATTCACCCGCAATCGCAGCAGATACCCAGGTCAGATCCAAAGACGACAACTTCCCAGTCCTCACATCCAATCGTGTGCCCGAACCGTCTTTCAGCAAAAACAAACTCAATTCATCCGCCATACCCTCCAACAGTTCCCCATTTGCATCCGTCCGATCACTGCCCCACAACGTATTGGCACTGTTGAAATCACCACATAAAACACCAGGTCCCACATGTCCCCTTATCACTTAAGACAGCACATCCACCTCCACCATCTCACACAGATTATAATAATTCAACAATAAGACTTCTGATCCTCCTACCCAAATCCCCGCCCCAATAACCTCCACTGCTCCATCCACCACAATCTCCCTTGCAACCAACCCCTTCCGAACTGCCACAGCTACACCCCCCCTCTCCCCTCCATCCTATCCTTATGAAACAACTCAAAACCCGGAATCACAAACCTCAGATCACCCCTTAACCACGTTTCCTGAATACAAACCACATCAACATTCAATTCCCCACACAACACCGCTTTCAACTCCTGCACATTCCTCAACAAGCTCCTCGCATTCCACTGCAAAATTCTCAGGCCGACGCCCCACTCTGTTTCCGCACTTCAGTAACCTTCTTGAACACATCTTCTTCTGACACCTCTACAACATTCAAAAACCTCCTCCCTGCTTCCACCACTCCTTTCGTAAGATTCGACACACTGACTGACGAATTCCCCTGAAACAGCTCTAGCACATTTATTATAAAACACATAAACTCAGTTTTCGGGACAACCACCATTTCTACTCCTTTCACCTCTCTCACCACTCCCTTCCTTCCCGCAGCCTCATCCACCACCGGCTCTCTCCTACATATTTCACTCACTACTCGAACCGGTTTCACCTTCGCCACAGCCTCCGCATAAGATAAACCTTCCGCAGCCCTCAACTGCACCACCTCTCTCGCCACTCTGACTCTCACACCCCCTAAACGCAGTAGAGTGCCCCCCCACAATTCACACACTTCTCCGGAGTTTCCACCTTACATTCTTTAATATCATGATCTCCACCACACCTCCCACAGTGCCTCTCATTCCTGCATACTCTCGCCACATGTCCAAACTGCTGACACTTATAACATCTCAAAGGCAATGCTACATAAGCTTTCACACAAAACCTCTTATATCCCAAATTCACCACCTCCGGACACTCCGCTCTCATAAACCTCACTGCCACAGTTGTAGACACCACATTCCCATGTGTATCTCTCCTCCCCAGCCTCCACGCCTCCACTACCCCCACCTCTGCCAGCTGCTCCTCCACCTCAGACATATTCACAGTCAACGGTACCCCATACAACACCCCCTAACACGACACACCACTCTGATCAAACGCTCGCACTGCGTGCCTACCCAGACAACCCACCTCCAGTATCTTAGCCTTACTATCAGCACCCATCCCCTCCACCAACAACCGACCCCCAGACACCAATTGCACCCGAGCGACATTCCCCACAGCCTCTTTCAACCACCCAGCAATCACCATCGGATTCTCCCCCTGAAACGTTTTCCCACGACTACCTGGCTTCAACACCACCTTCCACACACTGTCCTACTGCATCTGCTCCTCCCAAGGCACACCGCTTCCTGAGGCCCCCAGCCCCTCCAAAATACACTTTTCCTGGGTCCCCGACCCTGAGATATCTCTAAACGTCCCCCCACCATCATTTTTTTGTGGAGACCTGCTGCGATGCTGCCCCTCATTTCCCCGCTTCCCCCCCCCTCCACAGATGTAGACTTCACAGTCAGTGTCCTCCCCCTTTTCTCCCCTTCCTCCACCCCTCCCTTTATTTTAGCCTTGCCACCCCCCTTTCCCATTCTTACCACTTCCTCCGAGCACACTCTCCCCCTGCACCCTCCTAGAGAGTCTGCTCTACTTCCTTAATCCCAGCTCCCTCCACCCAGACACCGCTCCGCCCTGCCTGGGTCCACCCACTTCCAGAGTCAAAGCGTTTATCTCCTCACACGCCTTCCGACGCGCCTCTTTCCCGCTCACCGCGACCGTTACTGGCGCTCTGCCATCTTTCCCGAGGGCACTGCTGCAGTGTCTCATTGGGCCAGAGGTGGCAGGCTATCCTTCTTAAAGGGGCCGCACGTTTACAAGCAGGGAATATTAGAACTGGGCATTGCGGTGTCGTCGACATGCCTGCAGGTGGCGGTGTGATCTGCACATTGTACCGTATTGGTACTGTGATATACAAGGGTCGTCGGGAGTATTTTGGTGGTTGGGGTTGGTTTTGCAATGTTTTCTAAAAGGAACAGCTTGCTGTCAATAGTTATGATAATAAAGTGAATCCAACTTTACTGACTGCATTCTAAGGACTTTCCATGTGGTCAATACTGAAAGGTCAGGGAAGAAAATCCAAATGAAAGAACGAAGCGTGTGGAAGGGGGAGATGGGGCACCGCAATTGGAATGCAGAGGACGCTCAAGTCATAGGTGGGGTTCACCACTAGAGCCGACCACACCTAATATTTCATCTGCTGCATCACACTTTGGACTTAGGAAAAAGGATAAAACACTGTTTTACTAGAATTAAACAGTAATAATGTACTTACTACAAGTACTGAAAAACAAAAACATACCTATCAATTAAATCTTCCAGATTCCATACATGTGGAAACATACATGCACTCTCTGCAGCCATCTGGCACAGGAACAAGTCCATAATGAACGCTTTGTTTATGTATCCATACCAATCCATTCCATTTCAGCAACTTGTACAAAATGCAAACCATGGCAGATTATGTACTACCTGCAATTCAGATAATCACTCTACCTTACAAATACAGAGATATAGTAAATATGTAATAGTAATGCTTTTACGTTACAATGCAGATGGTACCAAAAACAATTGTAAACTGATTGGATTTGCACATGGTCAAGTATCACTTGGTAAGGAAACCTTCACAACAATAGGTATAATCTACCACGCAGGAGCCACAAACAATGCAGGTCACTACAATGCATATATGAAAAAGAATTGTAGATGGTTCAAATGTAATGATAGTACCATTACTCTAAAGCAGAGATTACCAGCAAACCTTGTCAATGCTCAGTTAATATTCTTAAAAACAAAATGTAATACGTAATCTATGTATGAACATAAGAAAACTTCAACTTCAAAACTATGCACAATTAGAATACTCCAACATGTATCTAACTGCCCCAAGATTCTGCAACAAGCAAACAGATAAATAAATACCACTAAAATCAAACAAGAAATGCACAGTTAGAATACGCCAACAGGTATCTAACTGCCCCAAAAAATCTGCAACATCCCAACAGACAGATGAATAGCATAAAAGTTGAAATAAACAATTAGAATATGCGAACAGGTATGTAATTGCACCAAAAATCTGCAACAAGCCAACAGATAGAAGATTAGCAAGAAACAAGAAATAAACAGTAAAACAATGAAAGAAATATTGTACCACAACGTAGGTGGTTTTGTTTTAATCCAGCAGCATGGATTTTTTTCCCCACAGCCCCAATGATTTAGAAAACAAACACAGAAACTGAGCAAATTGTGCAGTAAACTGGTTTGAACTATAGTACTTGTAAAGTACTAAATATGAGGGTCAAAAAAATACAGAAATGTCTATTATGCAACTCATTATGAACTACCTACACTAACTTATGATCTTTTCTTTTATCACAGAGATCGAAAAGGTATGTCTGGTCCAATTACACATGTCATGAAAAAACTGCATACAACTACAAAAAACTCAACCAGTAATTATAAAATAAATGGACTCACAAACACCGCTGCATAACACACCCATTCAAGCAAACATCTAACCATACACCACAATCCAAAATATTTACTTCCATGGGTATTTTATGACACCTTCCTTGTTACAAACTATACAGTCTTAACTGCATAGCCTAGCCAAAACTTCACATACAAACTCTATAAATGAAACAGTACACAAACCTTTGGTTTATGGATATTTGATGGCTGTTTGATTTATGGGTGTGTTATGCTCTGGTGGTTGTGGCCAGGGCCTAGAGTTTTGGGTGCATGGCCAAAGACCTATGGCCTTCGACCATGCACCTAAGACTCTAGGCCCTGCCCACAACCAACGCAGCATAACATACTTATGCTACCAAACATTTTGACTGTGGTATGTAGGCTGCTTATAGGGGATAATCATTCCAATCAATGCTCTATTAACAACCCAAAACCAACATCATACTAAAGTAAAATAGCTAGTAGTGCATTTATTATGTCGGCGGACAGCCGTGATGACCGCGGACATTGCAAACACATCAGGGGCACCTGCCACCTAAACAAATACAGTATTTGACCCATCTCTTACTCCCCAACCCACCCCAAGCACTCCTGTATACCAACACACTCCCCAAAATTACATTTTGCCTCTGGTCACCGCCGCGCTGTCCTTGGATGTCGCGGATCCAAGCTGGCGGGCGCATCGAAACAATGTGACGCACCTCATGCCTCACTGCAGTCAATCAGCAAACACGTTGCTGTCCGCAGACATGACCAAGCCCATTAACCAATCGGTGTCCTGTCGGCGGCGCGAATAGGGAAATGTGTTTGCAGAGCGGACAAAGATATCAAACATTTTTTGCCTAACGTTTTGGTCATTTAAAAAAAACGACTGGAATTACACCAAATTAACAAAGCACACTTTCGGGACTAAGCTGCCGCTCCTGCCACAAATTTGGTGGAAATCTGTCCAGCGGTTTGAGCTGTAGGCGTGAGCACATTTTTTTCCATAATGTCTATGGGAAAAAATGGACCAAATCTCAGCAAACTTTACAAACAAATTCAGAGTGGGCCATATACTTTTTCTGCAAAGGTTGATGAGGATTCGTCCAGGGGGAGCAAAGTTATAAACTGCCCAAAAAGTGCTCTTCCTATGGGATTAGCAATTTAACCATAACTACATGGCCGCTACCGCAGGCCATCTAATATATATATTCAGTAAAAAAACGTTGTTAAAGGGACATTATGGTTAAGTTGCGCTACTAAAAACCTATGAAATTCAGTGAAAAAACTTTGTTAAAGGGAGTTATGGTTCAAAGTAAAACCGAAAAACCCCTGAAATTCGGCAGTTATGGTAAGATAAGCAACCATAACTCGGGCCAGCGTGCACTGCTAACACTAACACCCAGGACATCAAAGATGACATCACAAATGTCATTGATGACATCACTGATGACATCACATGTGCATTTACTTTTCATAAAAACTCTGTACAAGGGATTCTGATAATGCTGACCAAAAACTGTCAAGGATCATTGGGATAAATATCATGAGCTAATTAGTGCATTAAGCAATGCATTGATATAAATAGCATTCTATTATGAAGTTCTATCCAGTATACTAAGCTAGTCATGCAGAAACATAGGCATTGTGTGCATCATACATGATGAAGGTGCCATATTCATAATCTTGCCATGTTGAATAGTGAAATGATAACTGCTTTCTTATTAGAGTTTTGCGTACTGTGAAACATGTAATAAGTAGATAATAAAACCCACTTAATACATAATTATTACAGACAAAACACAAAGAGACAACAACACTTACAAATATGAGTATATACATGGACAGTGAAGTAAACAAAAAAGCAGAATTAGTAGCCGAAAGAGTTCATAACCTAACTGATTGTCTTTATACAGAGAAACTATTGCTCTGTTTCAAAGCTGCTACTTACCATATGTATTTGTATCACATGATGTGACTGCACCCACAGGAAAGGAGAGTGAGTATAATGTATACAAATATGAGCATATACAGGGAAGGTAGCGTAATAAAAATAAAACTATGAAAAAGTGCCGATAACCCTAATGATTATCTTCATGCACAGAAAGGATTGCTCTCTTTCAAGCCTGTGTCTTCCACTATGTATATGTTTCATATGATGTGACTTTACCCTAAGTCTACAAATATAGTACCTTTTCAATTTTTACTTCCTGACTGTTACTGAAGAAAACTATGTGGCCTAGATATGTCAGTAAAGGGGAAAAAGGGAGAGCCAGACATGTGATGTCATCAGTGATGTCATCAATGACATTTGTGATGTCATCTTTGATGTTAGTGTTAGCAGTGCACGGTGGCGTGAGTTATGGTTGCTTACCTTACCCTAACTGCCGAATTTCAGGGGGTTTTCGGTTTTACTTTGAACCATAACGTCCCTTTAACAAAGTTTTTTCACTGAATTTAATAGGTTTTTAGTAGCACAACTTAACCATAATATCCCTGACTTTATATACATGTAACATAGAACATACTGAACCCCTAGTTAGTGATTTCGATGTTCGCGGACTACCGCCATGTCCATGGACATATCGAAAATCTGAGCGTGGTGAATGTAAATTTAAATAGTGTGCCCCATTTCCGCTTTGAGGTTGGCTCTGAAAAGAGCCGTTTATTTTGGGTTTTGTGCAGATGCTTGACAGACACCTGTTATTTTGTATTTTTTTTCTTCTTTTTTTCTTACTTCACTCCTAAAATCTTCACATAACCTTCTCCAAAGCAACCCTTACATTCCAAAACAGCATGGCATTTCCCATAAAAGATAAGGAAATGCCATCTTCTTTAAAATAAACAGCATTACTGGAATCAATATTCTCATTATTACAGAAGAACATACCAGCTCTAAGCATGAAGGCACACATGCCTCGGTTGATTACATACCTAGCATTGTTTTGCTGAGGACAAAAAAATGAACTATTGTCCCATATTGCCCTAGGTAGTAATCCAGAAGAAATTACTTTGGCATTTGGAAGGATGTTCATTACTGCTTGAACCAAGTGTTCCAAATCTGCCAACAAAGTAGGGGCACTGACATAGCCCAAACGGAAAGCACCATAGTGCAAAACTACCACATGGGTGTCTGTTGATCCTACCCATATCTTCACAAACTTGTACAATTCCCTGTACATTGCAATCAGGCACAGTGCTCCACACGACCTCCACTCCTTTAACATCAAAATTCTTTGCAACATGCCTGCATTGAGCATACTGTTGTAAACCATGCACAAACATATCTCCGAGCACCAACACCCTGACTTTCTCCACTTTTGTCATATTCACTACACACAGTCTCTTTCAACACAAATCCACAACCTCAACATCTGATTGGCTGATCCCTACAGTCTTCTTTCCATGCTGGATTTGCTGGAAAACCCCAGATGTAGCACACCCTGTCCACGGACAGCCGCGGTGTCCGCGGACAGCGTAACTCTTGGACAGCCCTTCTACCATTTCCAATTCACTCTCTGTGCCATTCCCTCATTGCATACAGCTAAGCAGTCACACAATACAGAGAACGTCCTCAGAACTCCCCCATTTTGTTTATTTTCGAATATTTCAGGACACCGCGAGTGTTCTTATAACACATGCAACTTGCCAGCGAACAATACGGACAACGTCCTCAGAACACCCCCATTTTCTTTATGTACGAACATTTCAGGACACCGCGAGTGTTCTTCTGGCTCACTCTTTTTTCTTTTGCTGACATATCTAGGCCACATGGTTTTCTTCAGTAACAGTCAGATACTAAAAATTGTATTTTATTTGTAGATGTATCCTACAAGTAGGTTCTTATAGTAATTCCCTTAGAGTCCAGTCACATCATATGAAACATATACATAGGGGAAGACACAAGCTTTTAAGACAGCATTATTTACAAGCAAATAAATGATGATTTCTCTGTTTCAAATCTGCTATTTACCCTATGTATAGGTATATTGGTATGTGTTCTTGTCTCTTTCTGTTTTCTCTATAGTAATGCAATTATGTAATACATGGGTTTTATTAGCTACTTATTAGATATTTCACAATACCCAAAAATCTATTAAGAAAACAATTATCATTTCATTATTCAACATATCTACTAGATAGAACCCCATAATAGAATGCTATTTATATCAATGCATTGTACAAAGCACTAATTGATAGTTATTGCAATGATCCTTGACACTTTTTTCGCAACATTATAATAAGAATCCCTTGTACACATATTTCATGAAAAGTACATACACATGTGATGTCATCAGTGATGTCATCAATGACATTTGTGATGTCATCTTTGATGTCCTGGGTGTTAGTCTTAGCAGTGCACGGTGGTGGCGCGAGTGATGGTTGCTTAGCTTACCATAACTGGCAAATTTCAGGGGTTTTTCGTTTTTACTTGGAACCATAAGGTCCCCTTAACAAAGTTTTTTTATTAGCATGCAAACAATATACAAAGATGGAGTGTAAAAAGCAATTTCTCAGAGATGGCTGTACACAGAATGTTGCAAACTAAGAATTTATGGTTGTTTACAGTGAAGGTCAGCTGCTTCCATTTTTTGCTCGTGTACAGGAGAGGCCCACGACTCGCACTGTAAGGTTCTATTGTTTTTTGACCTTGACAGACAGGGATCGTACTAAAAGACTTCTTTTGAAGGAGTGTTGCAAACATGTAAGACACAATAAGGATGACATTTCTGAAACAAAACCACTTTTATATATTATATCACTATGAGAAAGATCGTTGGCACAGACGCAGTCGTATTTTGGGACTGCACTACGCTTAGACAATGGAAAATGCCAATATAATGTAAGTATCCCTTTAGATTATTTTATACCGGAATATAATAACAATAGCGTGGCGTTAAAGCCTGGTTAAGTTGTACTTGTTCGTTGAATGTGGCATAGTGTTTTCTACCGCGCACTATCACCGCCGAATTGGTCCCCTGACGCTTAGAGGGCTCTGAAAAAGGCAGAGGACAAAGGGTGGGTTAATGGGAATAAGTTAAGATACTCCGTTGCACTATCCTCGCTAGCAAATAGTTTCACGCCATAATAAATAAAATGAATATCTTTAATGAAGGTCAGCTGGTGAGACTAATTTATGTTTTTTAAAACAGGTATGTCCTTCCGTACTGTCCATGCCACGATTTTCAGACCCCGGACGACGGATTTTTTAACTGCCAGGTGCAGCTACTTCTAAACAACTTCATGACCCTCACCATTTTACGGGACAATCGCCAAGGACCAATATGCCCTTAAGCGGTACTAGCGGCTAGAAGCAACATACCAACCATTATTGTGGTCTAATGCCTCGTTGTTGGAACAGCCTTCCGATTATCAGTGCGACCATAGTGCTTCTTTTATCATAAACCAACACCCTGTGTACCACAAAGGAACAGCGCATGACTCAAGATGAACTTTTGCAGATCGACAGCAAAGACAAATGCAAATCACTGAATATTCTCTAAACATTTGATGTCAAATAAAAGTACTTTACGAAATGTACAATCTTGCTATTTTCTTTTAAATCACAGTTTCATATTCCAAATTGTTGCGCGCTGTGTTGTGAGATGATCTGTGTTGTTTTCCGGGTTCTGTGTAAAGTCGCGTAGGACTGGAGACTACTGGGCAGGTTTGGCTATGCACCCTGTACCGTCACGGAGAGAGACGGGGAATATGAATGCTTTGATAATGTCAGGCTTAGGGGCGGGAGATATGATTTAGTGTCGCAAAAGCAGGTCAGCCATGTCGATGGGGCAAGTGATAGGATTATCACATAATGTAGACACATAGCAGCCTGATTTAACGTTTGTTTAGTGGACAAAAAGTCGGGTAAGGGCCATAGGAAATTGTAATGTCAACGGACATAAGGAGGGTTCTTAGGACACTTTCAACCTGACAACGAACAATACGAACAGCGTTCTCAGAACACCCCCATTTGTTTAATTGCAAACATTATCTCCACGTCCACTCTTCCTCGTCCCAGTACTTACTTCATGAGGCCCCTGCCTCGAACACAGGACCATCTTCTATTTCTTTAAATCCCTATAACTCCTCCCCCACATCCACATCACTCAGTTTCATATTACCAACCCGGAGCATGGGACCTTCCCCGCAGGGAGGGTGAGGAGGGTCGTCAGTACTGTGACGAGGAAGAGTAGGACTAGGAGTAGTGCAGATTACCGGTAAGTAATCAGAGCATTTCAGGACACCGCGAGTGTTCTTAGAACACATTCAACTTGCCAGAGTACAATACGGACAGCGTCCTCAGGACACCCCCATTTTGTTTATGTACGAACATTTAAGGACACTGCGAGTGTTCTTATGTCACTTTTAGCTTGCTTGCGAACAAAACGGACACATACTCCGTCCTCAGAACACCCCACCATTTAGTTTATATAGAACATTTCAGAACAGCCGTGTTGTCAGCAGACAAATCGAACACAACAAACATATAAAAAAAACAGAACACTGAACCTATCTCATACTCCCCCACTCTCCCCAAACACTCTTACACACCAACACACTCCACTAAATACAATTTTTAATCCAAGTTTCACCGCACTGTCCGCGGTCATCTGTGAATGCAAGATGGCGGGCGCCACAGAAAATCTGACGCGCCTCGCGCACCACGCCGTCCAATCAGCGAACACGTTGCATGTCCGCGAACATCACGCAAGCCGCTCGGCCAATCGGGGCACTGTCCGCGGAGCGAACGGAGATATCACTAATTTTTTTGCCTTACATTTTGGTCATTTTAAAATAAACTACTGGACGGATTTACACCAAATTTGCAAAAGCACGCTTTCGGGACCAAGCCCCCGCTCCTGCCACAAATTTGGTGTAAATCCGTCCAGCGGTTTGGGCTGTAGGCGTGCGCAAAGTTTTTTCCCATTATGTCTATGGGAAAAAACAAAAGTTTTGGGATGCTCTTCCAATGGAAACACCAACTTAACCATAACTATATATATATATATATATATATATATATATATATATATATATATATATATATATATATATATATATATATATATATATATATATATATATATATATATATATATATATATATATATATATATTTTTTTTTTTTTTTTTTTTTGAACTATTTACAGCACTCATAGTGTCTTCATAGTCCTTAGAAAAAGACCATATCAAATTATTATACACCTTCTCTTGGGAAAAAAACAGATTTGGTTTACATGTATAGAATGCAGTTCAATTAAAACAACTCCAAAAACCTCCCCCAAATTCCTTCAAAGAGTTACATTTTTTTATTTCTGAACATAATCAGCCTTTCCATTAAGGACATTTGATGCATTTTGACCAACCATGCATTTGCCGAGAGTGATTGCTCATTTTTCCATTCTCGCAGTATCATTATTTCTGCGGTCAGTGATGCTCTGAAGAAGTGTTTGCACCTCCAGCATGTCTCAGAATCTAATAAACCCCTTGAATGGAGTTTAAGTGGGGTCCAGTATACTCTGATCAAAATGTTGATCTGCCTCACCCTTTGTCCAAGGTTTAACAATGTCATGCTCACATTTCTGCATAAACTGTCCCATCTACCCACACTAATTTCTAAATCTATTGCTTCAGACAATTTTCCGAGTAGTTCTTTGTTAACCTCCTTAAATATAGCCAGGTGTTTGTAGATTTTTGAAGCAATATTTCCAGCTATGTTTAATTCATTCAACCAGTCTGCACAGTGTTTGGTTTAATCTGGGTCTCTCTCACCAATTGACCTCTATAGTCTCTGGTATTCTGCATATTAGCAGTCTTCCAACCCCTTTTCAGCGATTAAACTACTAAAAGTGATCCATTGTTTATCCTTATATAGGTCGCCAAGCCACTGGATACCACACAGGAGCCAGTTTACCCAGAACGGCAGTTTCCCATCCAATGCAATCTCCTGGTTCTGGCATAGTGATGGATTTTTGGAAAAGAACACATTGCCTTTGGTCGACTTCAAGAAACTATGCCAACATTCCTTCAAGAATTTTGTTGGTGGATATGATTTACATCCCTTTTCATTTACTGATGTCAAAAGCGCCCTCGGTGAAAGCTGCATACATCAACTTGTCTTTGCTTGCATCTAAACCTCCAGCAAATCCTCAATGAAAGGAATCATGTGCCTTACTTAAAAGCTAGATGATGGTTTGTAAAGTATGGGACTCCCAATTCCCACTTCTCGCTTGGTAGCTGTAGCTTCCACAACTTCAAGCACAGTTGTTTTCCTTCTGTAGGGAAGGCATAGTATCACATGTTTTTCACTGACACAATGGATACAATTTGTAAAAACTTTACTGAAAATGTTGGGATTGGAGAAACTCCTATTTGGCCCTATAACTAAGATGGGAGTAGTCTCAACCATCACACGATAAACAAAACAGTCCTAGTGGAGTCCGTCAAATCAAAATGGCCTATGCTAACAAAAAAGTAATCACTGCTCTATCGCTTGATAAATAAAATAAATAAATATCTTGTACAAAAAGTGTAAAAAGGAGAAATGTATGCAAAGGAAAAATCAGTGTTCAAAAGTATAAACGTAGTTGAACTAGCTCTCCTCCTCACTTTAAACCTCACAGAGTAAGGCTGTCCTTGTAGGCAGCATGACACACTCTGGCTCAGTTTCTGACTTTCTAAACAATTCCAAACCATAGATTGAGGCCCGCCAGGCCTTCCAAGTTAAAGTCTCTTTCTTGACATTCAAAATTGTATTCCAATGTAAAGTTTACAAAAGGTCCCCTTCTGTTTGGCTCGGACGTCTCAAGTCACAGTTCAACACAAACGTGCCAAGGGGCTCCCTTCCACAAGCTTATTGTACTTCAGGTCTCCCTCAAGTAGGCTCAGACACCTTTCATATGTCAAAGACTTTTGAATGTGCGTGGCTCTCTTTACAGACCACCGCAGGACCACTTTCACTCAAAGTTTGCGTTTACTATCGCTTGATTCACTTTTGTGGTTTGTTCACTTTATAGCTTCAAACAATATACCTTTCATGGAGACTTTCGAATGAGTTAGTTCCTTTCGCCGTAAACCCTCTGTTACTTAGTATCGCTGTACTCACAGTTGCCTTTTATTTCAAAGTTCATTCACAGGTCTGCCTTTCTTTGCATCTCATCCCCACGTGTGCAGCCTTCACCTGTGATATAATGTTCCTACTTCATTCACTTTAACACACACCGGTCTCTCAGATCCCTTTCCAACTCAGCGGCTGTGTGCACTTCTTTCTTGTTTTGCTATTTCCAATTCACGAGTTAAGTTTAGTACCACAGGCTTGGCCTTGCCTCCCCAAATCTGCCTTTCATCCAGGAGGGTCACTGGAAACCTTAATATACAATGCAATCTTCACATGTGGGATATGGCCTTCTCCACACGTCTTTCGCGGTCTGTCAGAGGCTACGACCTCCAGTAGGGAGCCCATGCTGCTCTCGTCCCTTGGTCAGTTGCTCTGCTCCAGTAGGTGTGACTTTGTACCCGAAGTTCTGCTCATACTCGTGTTCCGCCTAGCTCAGAGTATGTCCTTAGGTGTTGCCTTTTATTTGTGTCAGGAGAGCTAACTGGTATCAGGTGTATGCACTTAGTGTAAAGTGCCTGACTATGCCTGACCTGATTAATGGGATATGTCCAGTACGATGTGAGAGACTCTCTGGTTAAGCTCATTCACCCTCTTCCCCGCCCAGTTGTTGTGTAAAAAGAGGGATGGGCGAGTTGGGACTTTGGAAATCATACAAAATAGGATGGGGTAGATGAACAAAAAAGGGGGAAATAGCATGTCTCACTGTTGGCTGTCTCACCCCACTCCCCAAAGACACAGGTGATCCTACCACACTGATCCAACATCAGGATCTGGATCAAAATACGATGGCCGTGCTCTGGCCACGTAATAGAGAGTTCCCTGGGGACCAGCGGGTGAGACACCCTCTGATTTCTCACACTTCAGATAAGAATGACTGCATCATACTTTTTATTTTCTTCATATTGTTTTTCTTTGTAGATAGGGGAACCATACTCAGGATGTAATTAATGCTTGGAGCACTAGTCCTCTTGATTGCATTAACTCTCCCCCGAAGGCTCAGTTTTAATTCAGTCAATATGTCTTTCTTCGGATTCTCCAGCATGCATTTCAGATTCTCATCCATCATGCGATCCATGTCTCTAGTTAACCAGATGCCCATATATGTCATTCTCTGGACACCAACTGAAAACATAGCACTTAGTTGTTGACTTGTACATGTCTCTGATGCTGCCATGGCTTCCGACTTGGACCAATTTATTTTGTATCCTGAGAATGCATGGAATGTGTCGATTTGCCTCATGACTGCCGGAACAGACGTGTCCACATTACGTGTCACCAGCAGCATGTCATCTGCATATAACCACAACTTTTGCAATGTTTCACTGAATTGGACTCCTTGAATCAATGGATCCCGTCTGATCTTCTCTGCTAAAGGTTCCATCGTGAAGACGATCAGCAATTGCGAGAGTGGACAGCCCTGTCTCGTATCTCTCCCCATCTTGAAAATATCTGATGTCAGACCATTCGTATTAACACTGGATATGGGTTTTGAGTATAACAGTTGTATCCACCTAAGCAGTTTCACCTAGGCCAAACCCATTCAGAGAGGACTGCAAAAATGTCCATTCTATGCAATCAAATGCTTTCTCTGCATCTAGAAACAGTACCACCACATCTGTTGTCAGTTTCCTACTCCCATACAAAGTCGGGGTTAGCCTGTGCATGTTCTGAGATGAATGCTGCCCCTTGATAAAGCCTGCTTGTCCAGGGTCAATAATCTCCGATAATACATTCTCCATATGCATAGTTAGGGCTTATACAAATATTTTATTGTCTGTGTTAATCAGGATTATTGATCTATAGCCACCCAGGTCCAAAGGAGGCCTGCCTTTCTTCAGAGACAGTGAAATAGAGGCTTATTCCTTGAAGAATGCCACATTACAAGCATTAGTTCATATACCACATCTGGCATAACCTTGTATAATTCCACTGGTAGACCATCTGGACCCGGACATTTCCCTGCATTCAGGTGATAAGCCGCTCTCTTTAGTTCCTCCACACTAAGATATGCCTCCAAACTCAGTCTCTTGTCATGGTTTATTTTTGTCAATTTACCGTTTTTAATGTAGTCCCTCAAATCTTCTCCATTCATGTTCGCCTCAGAAGTGTACAATTTTGTGTACTATTTTCTGAACTCCTTGTTGATTTGCATTTGTTCATATGTTGTTACACCCGACATACCTACAATTGCACTTATTCATCTCTCACTTTCCATGACCCTTAGTCGATGAACCAGTAGCCGGTCACACTTCTCACCACCTTCATAGTAATTGAATCTTGTCCTGAATAGGAGCTTCTCTGTTTTCCCAAAAGCATTTTCTCTAGTTATTGTTTCGCGATTTTTAATTGTGAAGGTAATTCTGAGGTCGAATTTACCATACCAAGTGCTTACATTTTATTTGTGTCCTCCTTCAATAACCTCACCTCTTCCTCCCTCATCTTCCGCCTTTTACTTGATAGGTCAATCAACATACCCCTCATGTAACATTTAAATGCTTCCCAGACAGACTCCACAGACACTTCATCTGTCCAGTTTTCCCGAACAAAAGACTTTGCTTCCTTGACAATTTTGTCCACAGTCTCTACATTATCAAGCAGTGTAATTTTTAAAAGCTAGACTTCGGCACTGGGAAGGATCATAACATCTCAACTGATACTCGTGCATGGTCTAATATCAAGATAGTGCCGATGTCCACCCTTTTATTAGCATTTTGTGTACACTGAACAGATGTCAAAAGCAGATCTATACGCGAGTACATGTTTTGATGCCCAGAATGAAATGTGTAATAACTGTCTTGTGGGGAATGAAATTGCCATATATCTAGTACCTGGTACTCTATCATAAGATCTTCCATAGCCATACACTTATCCCCAGCCACCAAACATGGTGAGCTTACACTTCTTTCCAGCAGTGGGATCTAATGTGACATTAAAATCTCCCCCCAAGATGAGGTTATTCTGGCCCAAATTCTATATAAACTCCATCAGTGAGACAAAGAATGATCCATCCCCCCATTAGGTGCATAGACATTGCAAAAACTCTTTGTCCAATTTTGTTCATTCCTAGCGATAGACACTATCCTTCCCTCATTATCTCTTTTACATGAAATTCCAGACACAGGTAGATTCTTCCTGACTAATGTACATACCCCTCTAGAACTGGAAGTGAAAGGTGAGCAAAAAACCTTTCCTACCCACCCTCATCTCAATTTTTCTGCATCTTCTCCAATAGTTGAGTCTCATGCAAAAATGCTATATCAGCCTCTATTTCATGTAAACGATCTAATATCACTTTCCTTTTGTTTGCACAATTCACTCCATTAACTTTCCAAGAGATTCCGTTAATACACTCCTTGGATGTGTTCATCATGGACAAGTTGTCTGAACCTAAACCTGGGAGAATGCACTCACACAGCCCATATACTAAAACTAACAAACAAACACAAAAACACATATAGCAACTTGGTTTTGTCAAACTCAACTCAAAAGTACCTTACTACAGTTCAGTATGCAATGAGAACTCGTTTCTCCCCCTCCCCAATAATTCTCCAATCATCTTTATCAATTCCTTCACATCACATAACATTAACTATACACTCTTAACTCGTTACAGTACGTCGCATACTACTCCTTTTGAATACAATTCAACACTTGCTGACAACCGATAAACTATAGTCATCAAAAACTTCTCTATTGCCACGCTTCATTGTTCTTCTAAATTGTCCACCACAACCTATATTCAAGCATTCAAACTTTATTCCTTCACCCAGAATAATAGGTGATCATAGATTGTGAAAACATTGCAACTGCAACTAACCCTCTCTAACATTAGCAATACTTTACTTTGGACAGTTTCTACTTGTTCTGTCCCGTTCAGAACCCCTAAATGAACTTCATTCATTGCCAACCTACTTCCGCCCAGACTTTAGCGCTCCTCAAACCACTATGTTCCCTACAGAATGTTGACTTCCAGTTCCCTGCAGATTAACGCCCTCAGAGTGGAAATACAAGTGCCATACAGACACTGTAGAACTGTAATAATACACATTCGGATTAGTATTGATTGCGTATTAAAACTGAAAAATTCTACTGATACAAAACATTGGAGCTCATTCCGAGTGTGGCGGTCCAAAAACAAGGGTGCCTTTAAGCTTACCTGCATCCTTGTTTCTGGACTGCCTCACTACTAGTATACCTGCAGGGGCCGTAGAGCCCAGCAGGTCTGACCCTGCCGGGTGCTTTGGCCCCGGTAGACAGAGTCTTCACGGAAGCACTGGCACTATTGTCAACGGTGCCATTGCTATCGTCTTCCCACTTGCATGGAGTCCTATGGGACTCCATGGGAATGGGGAGTTACTGAATCTGCCGCCTGACTTCCCGCTCTGCCGGGACTTGTAATGTCCTAGTGGCACCGGGAAGTCAGGCCGCGGATTCAGTGTTTCCGGGTCAGCGGTAACATGCCGCGGTTACCGCCAACCTGGGAATGAGGCCTATTGTCTTAGTGGCATGAGGAGGCACCAGGAAGCATGCAGGACAGAGATGGAACATGGAATGCTTAATGAACATGATATGTGTTAGATCCAGTACTAGAGATGCAATTAGCTGCCTACATACAGCATATACCACACTAAACGTTTATACCTCATCACCGCCTGTCAATTCAACATCACCTCGATTTTGTGCATCCAACAACTTTATGAGCATCCCTGTCTAGTTACTCCTGTAGATACTTAGGTATCAGACACCTATGCTGAGATGAGGGAATATCATCTCATGGGATGACTGCTGGTAACACAAAGCATAGGCTTTGCTATGTCTCCTCGGTGATGAGTTACAAAATCATGGATTTAGTGTGAATTAGATAAAGTCCACCATATCTCTCAAGATGATTGGTCCCAGTGCACTAGGAATCTGGGGTACAAATCTGCCTGATGATCAAGAACACATGCAGAGCATCATACATTCCTTCTCCAAACCCCCAATAACAACTGAACCATCTCCCTTAACCGCACAAAACAAGCCAAACAGAAGCATACAGAGTATTGGGCAACCCACTGATCATGCACACTGCTGCCATTATATGTTCATGAGAGTTCCTTCTCCTATTAACTTCTATAGTATATAAACAAATTAGAACTGGTAAGACCACTCAGGCTAACGTGACTCTAGAAAAGACTACATGCGGATATGAATGTAACCCATAGGTGGTGCTGATTTATTTTTACATTTTTTATTTTTTTTATTATTTAGTGCGATTTAGTTTTACAAAAAATTTTCACACAAATCTCATATCAAAATCATTAACATATAGTTTCACCTTGACATAATAAATATACACAAAATGTATATATAACAATAAAACCATTGAAAAAAACAAAATGCAAATGTAACACATATATTTCACATTCCCTCCTTCCAACCTCTCTCCCTTCGCTTCCACTCCTCTCCTGTTCATTTTTTTTTTAAAAAGAAAACTGTTTTAAATCAAATTTTCCAGTATAGCAACTGAAATGTACAAGTAAACATCTTGAGCTGTGTTCTTTTTGGTTTGTATTATATGCTGCCGTGTCCCCAACCAACCCGTTCCAGCACCAGGCCGTCCTGCTCCACAGTTAAGGGGATGGACCTGCAAAGAGGCACGCATGCCGCAAAGCCCCCATCCACCACACCAGATAGCCAGGGACTCAGCAACTCGCCCCACCCTGCACATCTAGCCCCCAACCACGGAGCGGACCGTCAGAAAGAAGAACATAACCGGGAACAGCCCAACACCTTAACAGCCAGGCATGTGCGGCCCCACACAAAGCGCACGCCTCAAACACACCATTCGATGCATAGCCCACTCACGGTGCTCCACCCAGATGATCCCATACATTTTATATCAGAAAAGGGAATGTCTACGCGTCCCCATCCACACTTCTCACCTGTACAAGGGATCCTGTATTCAATACTGAGCAACTCTTCCATTTACCTGTTTGACTCACAGTTACTATTAGAGGACGGCACCTTACAATGCTCATGATCACACGCATTCAATTCAATCATATTCCACGTGCATGCAAATTGTCTCCGGAGCCGTTGTGAGTAACGGCAATCTAAAATATATAATCTTATATAATATAAAAACAACACTAGTAAATAATGATACCATTTTAACAAAAGTAAACGTTATGGCATCGCAGCACAATTTTTAAACCTCATTTTAAAAGGCCTTGAGTTTATAATTAAAAATAAATGTTATTCCAGGTTGATCCTTGTTGGTTTTACTGCTCTGTGCCTCTTCAGGGTCTTCTGTGCTTTTAACCCCCACTTCAAGGAATAACTTTAAAAGTGTTAGTTTCACCAAGATGACCTTGATGTTTTTTTCCACAGTTAAAGCCTTTGCCTCCTTGAATACTTTCCTTTTCTCCACAATCTCCTTGGGGTAATCGGGGTATACAGCCAGGGTCTTCCATCCAAAATTAATTTGCTTTTATCCCTCTCTGCCTTCAGGATTTTCTCCTTTGTGCTTACCTTTGTGAGCACCAAAATGACTTGGCGTGGTTTACCAGTAATACATTTACCGGGCATGTAGGAGCAATCCAAATCCTCAGAAAAAAACACCCTTCTTTCCTAGTACTTCAGCCAGCACCCCTAGGAGACGTCTATCAAAGTCCTTTTCCAAAACAGCATTTTCTTGCAAGCCCAGTAACCGAAGGTTAAACTTTCTACTTGCCACTTCCAAGTTCAAGTTCTGTTAAACTGGATAATTCTCCCTGCAGATCGCTGTAGGCTCTGAAACTCCCTGCTACCTCTGAAGCCAAAGTGGAGTTACCAGATTTCACTTTTGCAACTCGGGTCTCCAGATGGTTAACTTTTGAAGTCAGTTCATTCAGGGAAAACTTCATTTCACCCACATCCTGAGAAACCTTCAATAAAAGGGCACTGATGTCACTGATACCAGGGGTTTCCTCCAGCTCACTGTCGTGCTTAGACTTTTTTGGGATGGGGTTTTCAGGTACTGCAATCTTCTTTTTATTCAGAGCACTCTTTTCGGGCCTAGTGACTTCAGTATCCACAGACAGGGGAGGGAGCAGGGGCAGCTGTACTAAGCCGCTGCCAGATCAGCTGACATTCTAGAATCTCCCATAAATATCTGCTCTTGAGCTACGCAACATCTTGTTTATCAAGTAATTCATCTTTTTTTGTGTCCACAAGATAACAAGGGATTAGTAATGGTGCACAGTGACGAGGAAGAGTGAGGTGGGGTAGATGGGGACTGTGATGAGGAAAAGTGCAGTGGGGAGGTTTGTGGCTGCAACGAGGTAGAGAAAGTGAAGTTAGTAGGGTACTTCGATGAGAAAGAGCGAGGTTGGGTAGTGGGGTACTGCACTGAGGAAGAGTGAGGAGGGATATTAGGGTACTGTGACGGGGAAGAGTGAGATGGGGCAGTAGGGTACTGACTCACTATCTTCACAGTTAAGTCATGTGAAACGCTTTTCCAATCACAACAAAGGGTATAGTGAACAAGCATTGGCTTCCTCTCGTGTTCCATTGTGAAATGTATATCCCACTAAGCAAATGTAAACTTAATTGGCACAGTTTACACCACCAACACACGTGCAGCCCCCCAATGCTCCCTTCCCACACATTTTAATTTAAGGAAGCAATTTATTTTTATATCAAATACAAACATTGCTGGCTAAATCAACTTCACATACTCCTATTCCTCTAACTAGCAATTACAGTGATTAGTAAATATATAATCGTTATGAAGTCATTTCAAGATATTTGGGTTTCTTGTATCCTTGTTGCACTCCAGCATTGACAGAATGACTTTGGACAGAGCAGAGTTTAAAAGGTACGATTTGTACAGTGCTTTATGTATCTTGGTATGTTCGTAGAAATCGTTTCTCGTTGTTGCAACGCACACACTTGTATGCTTATATCTGCATAAAGCATCCCTCTTTTGTGTATTCACCTCTTAAAGGCAGAGAACATTTTGCACAAGAACACATCTTACATTACCTACCACCTACGCGTACACTGATGTGGGAGTACAGACACCGCTTCATGCAGGGAGTCTTTCATAAGACACGTTAGGGAAAACAATTACAGTCAGTGGTGACGTTGCTGACAAACAGAACTTATGAACTAGCAGCACCAGGAAAGGGCCCCTTAAAAGATAAGGCTTGGTGGAATTCCACTGCCAATTGAGGGAACTGCAACAAAAAAAACGCAATACATGATGGCACACACTCACAGTGGGCCGCTTCCTAGAATACGACACTGAGTTCTTTACTCTACCACTCAAAGTCACTGCTCCCATCAGAGGAGACTCTACGACCAGCAGGGGACAAACTACTAATGAACCAATAGCATAGGTTCACTCCTCAGTGATCTCAAAGGATTTGAGGAGAGTCTAATTATAATTATTATGATTGTTTTTTTTATAACACACTAAATACCGGAGACCGGGATTCGAACCAGTGTTGCTATGCAGTCTTGCTTCCAAGACAAACACATTGCCTCTGAGCTATCCTCCCGGCACAAAAGTCTCCCAATATGGTTAATCATTTAGCAGGGTACTCACCAAAGGCAAATCCCTGACCCCCTTCTTGAATACTGCATAAAATAAAAAATAAAACACTATGTGTTTATTGTTCTTTCAAATAAAGGCATCTGGCACGCCTCTTGTGGGTTTGGTAATGGGATAGTGAAGCGTTTTACCCTAGTTACATATTGCATTTGTTTTGTGGTTCACCATTACAAGGTAATATTTCTTCAAGAATCATAATACTGCAATCCCTGCTTTGCAGACACAGTTTCAACTCCTGCAAAGAAATTGGTAACAAAAGGCTAGGTTTCCATTGTGTATGTCCAGGATTTATAAAGTTCAAACCTCGCTGATAAGGTTAACAGGGTGCTGTACATAGAGGGCTCTCCCAGGGGGTTACAACGAGGTCCGGCCCTAGGACTTGTGTGGCCCTGGGCGGCAAAAGATGTGTCAGGCCCCTTTATTTGCATCGCAGAAAATTATGTCAAAAAATGTGTTATTAATATCCGTGGGGATGAAACAAACGGCTGTTCAATATCTGAATGTCATCTGTTAATATTTCGGTTGTAGTAATATCAGGAGTGAGGCTTATTTGGAGTAGCCAACCGAGTGAGCCGAATCATTTGTAGCGAGGAGTTCCGCAAAAGAAAGTACTGTGGTGAGGAGAAGAACAGGACAAAGAGTAATGAAGATCAGCAGTAAGTGATCCAGACATACCTAATGTGGCTGCACATTACAAGGATGTAAGGGCAGGGATTGGCCCTCGGCCAGACAGAGCAAAGTGGTTTTGCTGCAGGAGAGTGCAATCGTAACAAAGCCTATTTACTAGAAAGGTACTGAGGCAGTCAGAGTAAGCAATTCCACAGGACTTTAAATGTCATCAATAGGGCTAAAGTCCAGAGAAAAGTGTGGGGGATCATTAACAGAGGCACAGGGACTGAACGTATCCAACAGTGAAACATGCACATTTAAATTAACTGGCCTTTCCAAATAGAAGAACATTCAAAGTAGACATTAACATTGTATTTCACAAAATGAATCTATACATAAGGGAACAAAACCGCTAGAGGAGATTTTATTAGAACACTACTGGCAAAGTATAAAAGGTGTGCACCTTTTAACCCAAATATCTACATTGAAATATTCTATGAAAAGCAAAACACCAATACAAGATGTGTGATTTGAAGACACTTTCATGTGGTTTTGTTGGTTCAATTCATGATGGGCGAAAACTTGAGCAACAAGCTCAAAAACACCCAAGCGTGATGGAGATGGCACTGTGAAAAAAGTGGGCGGACTCTGTCAACCCGCATGTAATCTGAACTTGCACCCTGAAAATCAACATTGAACCAGGTAGAACATCTTCAGTCCAGCAATATCTCTTTCCACATCCATGGACGTGGTAAATCAAGACAACAAATGTGCTCTCTGATCCTTCCCCTCCTCACCACAACGTTTGGTTTTCAACAATAGTCTGTTTTATAAATCAGACCTGAAAAGTGCACACACCATAATTAAAGTACTGCAGTAATAAAGAAATCCTTATAAAATTATGTTAAACAAAAAGAGTACAAATGTTGCATTATTTATAGCCCATCTTGAATACTAAAAATACCAGAATGGCTTGTAAGCTGTCTTTCAAGACTTAATCTTAACAGATAATGTGAAATGGTAACCTTTTGCCTCATTTGACAAAGAAATGCTTTATTTGATGCGAGTGAAATGTGACATTCTCCACACAACAAAATGAATTTAACACACCAAATGCGGACATATGAATACTATCGACATAGTGCACAACTCTTTTTGTCAACATATTATTGCAAGCCTTTTTGCAAGAACCTGTACATAGAAACTGAATAAGCTGCAGATAATACAAAACAATGCCCTGAGAGCAGCTCTCAACGTCCCAAAAAGGGAACACATCACTGGTGCTAGAACGCAAGCCCACTGGCTGCCTATCAAACAAAGGATCCTATTCAAAACCCTTACAATTGCTCAGAAATGCCTGAGTAAAACACCCCTACAGTATCTGGCACAAAAAGAATCAAGAAACTTCAATCAAACAAGCCAACAAGATCAATACACACCTGAAAATTAATTACCCCAAGAGTAAAAGAGCAAAAAGCGGAGGAGCAAGCTTTCCCTCAGTTGCTGCTCACCAATGGAATGCCATGCCAACCTAACTCAGAACACAGGAATCTTACTGGGCATTCCACAAAGCCATGAAAACCTGTCTCTTTGCCGAACCACTGCATTTTGTTTTCATGACCCTAGGATTATTGACATTTGTGTTTAACTTGTGATTGTGTAGAAGCTTTATAAAAATGTGACTGGTTTGCCATAGGGTTTAGATTTTCTGTATGTACTTTCAGAATAAATTTCCCCTTTTTAACCATTGTCGAAAACAAAGGTTGTTCAATGGACCATTACTTGAAACAAAGAGGGTGATTAGCCCTAACTGTGAGTTACCACAGGTCTGATGGGCTGCTGGGGAGGTAAGCAGGGGTATTTGTCTCTCGATGCATGTCACAGGGGGTTGGGAGCTGCCAGCACATCCTCCCTAAAACGGCCACAAATAAAAAGCCCTGAGGATGGAAGCAGCCCAGCCCTCATTACTTCTTATACTCGCAGCAGAAGGTAGCTGCCGGGCCCCCAAGAGCCCGGGGCGACGGCGCAGACTGCCCAGGCCTCGGGATGGCTCTGGTTACAAGCAAGAGTGCACGGGTATGTATGAGAGGAGCTGGGATGGATAAGAGAAGCCGGGGAGGGGTTAAGGAGCGCTCCAAAGGGGAGAACTAGAGATGAATGGAGCAGTTGATGAGCTTTTCTCTGAAAAGTAGGATCTTCAGGTCCTTCCTGAAGTGGAGGATGGAGGGGCCAGTGTGCTCGGATTCTCAGAACAGTAAACACATAAACCTGCAAAGATCACACATCAGATACATGCAAAATAGGTGACATCTTTCAGAATTATGAAATAAGAACCGATATGTACTTGTTCGCACTGATCGCCTAGGTCTGTGTTTTAAGGATTATACCTCGGATGTAAACAGTGCAAATGTAGCGTAGGCTCCCGCTTTGCAGGGTTTAGAAAAATGAGAAACTCTGTTTTAATACCTGTATGAACGCAGAACATGTGCAATGTGTCTTGAATCTCACAGGCTTTACAAAACCCTAAAAACATAAATAGATACAATGAATCCATCTGAACAAGGCACTTTGCTAAGCCTTTCACAGTAACCCACTTTAAGGCCCGTACATATTTCTCCAGGCTCACATTGTACCATAGACATTGGGCCTCATTACAGGTCGGGTGGTCCGGAAATAACAGTGGCGGTAAACCCGCTGCCACTGTTAATTCCGGTCTGCCCGATCCCGAGTCCTGCAGGCGGGAGGTGATGTTACCGCCAGGTCTGAACTGGCAGGTTTCACACCGCCCGCCTGCAGGCAGATGTGGAAACACCAGCACCATCACTAGATCACTTCCCCATTCCCATTTATTTATTTACATTTTTAAAGCGCACAGCTGCCCTCGGGCATCGTGGCACTGTTACAAGAAAGTTTACTATGGGACTCAATGGGAATGGGGATTTACCGAATTCCGCCTCTGGAATTCCCAGGACACCAGAGTCGTAATGCCCTGGTATTTCCGGGAGTCACAGAGGCGGAATGGTAATACGAGTCCGGCGGAACCAGGTGGTTTTACCGCCTCGGTTACCGCCGGAGTCGTAATGATGCCCCATGTATCATGCGATAACAGCAGGCACTGCTCCCATGTCATCATGTTTCCGTTCCACTTTTGATGAGATTAACATAACATAATTTAAGCGGACGTTGCTTTCCTCCAGAAGTCACCAGTTCACACCGAGCAGCTCTGAATCATTTGAAACTAAATTTAGTCGAGATGCTATACTATAAATCCCTGCCTCAATTTTCTGCCGTCCATTCAGAAATTACCACTTAGCGCCACATCAACGTAGTCTAACAGTTTAATCAAAATATAATATGAGGTTTTATTTTGTTTTGATGTTTAATGTCATACTTGCAAACTGACTTCTTCTGGGTGCAACACACAGTGGTTTGTTCAACTCTGCACTGTCTACCTCCTATAATGAGCACAATACTGCCTGCCCATTCTGCCTCTCCCACGCGGGCATCCAACCATCAACCTCTAGTAATACAGTGGTAACTCCTTAACCAACAGATTACTGCCACATTACCGCACAGCTGTACTTCAACGCTGATGGTAAGTCTGAGGAAAAACCTCCAGCAAAATGCTGCAGGTAATTATGCCACCCTACTGCCCAAAAAAATGACTTAATATGGTGGAGTACCAATGATGGAATTACCGCTATGGTAATCCCACCAAAATACCCAAGGAGGTTTAAGGACTCCATAAATGGGGAGTAACACCACCATACCTCCTTGTAATCCATCTGTAATTCTGCAGGATGAAGTGAAGGTAATAGTAACTGAATTTGGCAGTAGTGTGTCAAATTAACCACCAAGTTACCACCAAACTTCAATTGAGGCCCCAGGTCTTGCTGCCTGTGCCACTGGCATTAAACATGACCCTACACACTCCTCAGAAGCTACAAAGACTCTCTTGTGACACAGACCATCAGTCTCGATAACGCCAATCCAATGTTTACACTAAAATGATGTACTCTGTCCGCTCACCAGACCATGCATCCCCCATCACCTCAAGATCCGCTCCAGTCTTTCCTCTCTTTGCTAATTACTTTGCCTCCTACTTCTCTAAAATCACCAACATATGTGACACCTTGCCCTTACTTCCCTCGTCTACTCCCTCCTTGCTTATTCTGCCTCCTATCTCCTAATCTCTCATATTTGACAGTCGCCCATCCTTTTACTCTGAAACCAACCCTACACTCCAATCGATCACTCTGCACAAAAAACGATCAAATAATTTCTATATGGCACATCTGCCTTAATCTCTCGCCTACTAAACCTCACTCTTAACTGGTATTTTCCCAGCCTCCTAAAATACACACTCAGTCTTAAATGAATGAAGAAATCCACTGTGGATCCCAACAACTGCTGACTCTACAGACCTGTCTTTATCTACCACTCTTAAATCCACCGTAGGGTTGTCTAGAACTGCATAATCAACTTTCTCAAGGTACACTTACCAAGCTGAATTCTGCCCAAACCCTTCCACAGAGAGTACACTGACCCATGTCTCTGACTCACTGTCCGCCACTTTGGCCTCTTCTCTGCCTCAATGGTCGAAGTGTACACATAAAAAGTAGTGGAAGGATGTTCCCTCTGCCAGCCCCCTTGCCTCACCCCTTTTTCTGCTCCCTTCACTCCTAAATACTCACCATCATTCCCCCCACTCCCTGGCCCCCATACACCCAATTCAAACCTCAAAACTGGGTCCGTCCTTTCTTCCCCTCGACCCTACACCACACTGTTTTTTAAAACAGTTCTCGCAAGACTGAAGAAAACAGTGAAAGAATATTAAATCAAATGTCTACTATTAGTGTCATTGACCCCCCTCAGCATGTAAGGGAACGTCGTACCCTTTTGTTCCTTCCCACTTTGACCTGCCCCCTTCTACTAAAACTCTCTGTAGTCTTTGAGAGTGACTGTGGATCAACCCTTGTTTCATCAAGAATTTTTGGCACCACAAAAGTGACCTCATATCTCTCAGACTGCTCCTTTTTCACCTCATGGGTCTCCAACTCCTCCTCCCCCGCACTCATCCATGTGGGCATTCCTCAAGGATCAGTCCTTGGTCCACTCCTCTTCCCTCTATATGCCTCCTCCCTCTGCAAACCCATCTCCACCTTCAGATTGAACTCTCATTTCTTTGCTGCTGATACTCGGCTCATCTTCTCCTTCCTCTCCTACTCCCCTGCAAACTCGGACGAATAAACAGCTGCATAGCTTCCACCTGCCACTAGATGGATCTACACCGGCTCATGCTCAACTCATCCAAGATGGAAATGATCTTTCATCAACACCAACCCGACTCTCCTCTCTCCTTCCCCCTGACGACCTCACCACCCTCAACCCACTCAACGCTGGTTTTCAAACTTGAGGTTCTCTTTGTCAATAACTTCAAACTTTTCCAGTTCATCATAGCCACTGGCATCACTGGAAGACTCAACCACCTAAACATCACAACAATCTGCTAACAACTCCCACATACCACTCAACTAAAACTCACGATTCTAGTTCTCAGTAAACAGGACGTCCCCTCTCCACCCTTGTCCCCTTCAACAAAGTTCTCAACTTTATGGCACATATCTTTTTCAACCAGTCCCATTCATACCCCACCATCAACACACTGAATTGCTCCTAATAGAATGTAGGTCTCTCCATGTCCTGCTCTTTGTCTTTAAGTCCATCCATGCTCTTGCTCCTCAGTAGAGTGCTGACGGCATATCACTGCATTCTCCCGCCTGGACTCTTGGCTCATCATCTCTCTGTAACCTATCTGTTCCCCATGGCCCTGCACCTCTTGCCATTTTTACTCATATTCCCTACTTGCCACACTCCACTGGAATGCTCTCCCCACCACCAGTCATCAAAGTCAGTCCAGTGTGCAACCTTTGAAAGTGTGGCTAAAGGTCCCCCCCCAAACTGATTCAAATTGTAACTATGCATGTCATGGCCTAAGTGTTCTTATGTCAATGTTTATGTGTTGTCCCCCTGTCCTTGTCATTACAGTAGGTTCCCATGTCTTACCCTTTCATCTTCTGACTTACTTCATCTAATACCATAGTGTTTATTTTATTTATTTTTTATAATGGAAACGTATCCCTCTGTTATTAAATACTCTAAGTAATTTCTGGAGGACATTACCTGCTTTTTCTTCAATAAATACAAATAAACATTTGTTCAATCTCACTTCCTTTTTATACCTGTGCATATTCTTTGCAAACGAGCCCATCTTCGGAGCAGATCTAGTAAGGGGATTCACGAACCATCCAAATGTGTACATTAGCAGGAGTGTAATAGACACCCCTGCAGGTCATGCAGGCTGCAACTAGCCTGGAGGGCAATGGCCGACCTGCAGACCCAACATGCTAGTGTGGGAGAGTTTTGGGGGTGAAAGTGGCCCAAAATGGGCCCGTGCGGTGTGTTACTTTGCTGTGCAGCTGGTAGTTTTGAAAAACTAGTCTTTCAAATGCACAAATTGCAACACATTTAACCCAAAAATTCCCCTGTGAGCACCATTGAGTTTGCGAAAGTGGGGTACTTTTTCATTGGTGCCTGAGCCGATTTTATGTGTCAGTTCGTCCCTGAGGTCATGGGCTGCAGGGGGTTCACAGATTGGGCATGCTAATGTTTCTGGTTGTCATATCAGTAGTAAACTCCACCAGGATGCCGGCCTTAGAAGCTGCAGCGCCCAGGGCAACAAATAAAAAATGGGCCCTCCCACCCCCGTGAGCCACTAGTCATGCCACCCTTCTCCTACAACGCCAGCTCTGGGAAGACCTTGAAAGACTCCCCCGAGCTGGCAGGGCTATAATGGCCGGATGCCCCTGGCAGCCACCCGGCCCGCCCTGCACTCAGGCCAGAACTGACCTCCTCCATATTTTGTATGGTTTCCCCCCAATAACGTGTTCCGGCCCAAAAGTACATGCATGCTTGCACACCGATGGTGGGTGTGTGTTTGTGTGAGAGATGGCCCAATGAATTCACCCACATCATTGACGAGGATATCTGCTACTTTCTCCATTGAATTCATGGATGCCTTTTTCACCTTAATACAAGTACAGAGGCTTAAACCTACCCCACCGAGCCTTGCAAACCCTCTGTGTCTAGATGTTCATGTGCAGACCGAGTGCAGCACAAGAGTAATTTTTCAACACAAGTAAACTCAATGCTGAGCATTAAGTAAGCCTTCCTACAAATCGGAGCAATAAGGACCTTACTTGTGTTGTTACCCTCTCTGACAGTGCGAGAGAGCATGGACGTCATTTAGGGGTCTATCCAGGGGTCACACATGCGACCCCAGAGGTCACCCTTGCTACCCTTAAAAAAAATGTTTAAAATCTTTTTTTTTGTTCTTCAATTGAGGCTCGTTGGCTGTGGCCAGCAGCATGTAGCTCTTTGTTTCTGGAGTGGCTGGTTTTCCAATAGCTACAGCGGTAAGATAGCTCAGTGGGTTGAGCACTCGCTGCTGTAATGTGTGTGTGTGATCTGCAGGCTCGACACACAGCAAAGTCAATTCAGCCTTTCATCCTGCTGTGGTTGATAAATGACTACTAACACAGTTTGAGTGATATTGTATGGAAATGCTACATAATAACACATCATTATCATGTGGATGGGAGATCAACCTCCGAAAATAGGTGGGGCCATTCCCGCACATATTTTCCACGCTCACTGCACAGCAGAAAATAGTAATGTACTCTGGGAGAACACAGTTTACCAGCGCCGTCCTCCCCTGTCATGTGTAGCTGACACCTGACTGCCGTGGGCAGCCTGGTTAGAATTTCAAGGCCCCTTGGAATTGCATCTCCATTGTCAAACCTTGCTTGTGGTGGCAAATACTGAAGAAAGTTAATTAGCAGGCCTCAAGGAAGGCCTGGGTGCAGGAAGGGAGACCAGACGCCAACACCTCTTTGTAAAGCAATGTGTCAACTTGGTACTAAGATCCCGCCATGGTATGAAAGGGCAGTGAATGTCCTGTCTGGAACCACTCCTTTCAGAGCAGGGAATTATGTGAATTGTAGGAGACGAAAGTCTGCCTGAAAACCCCGACTTCAAAGGAGGCCCATGTTGTGATCAAGCGCCGCCTAGGGCTCAGTTAATTAGGGAGACACTTACATCAGACAGGAAGATTGGTGGGACTTAGAAGTATATGTTGGCATTCTACCCCTGTCTGTTGCCAAGTGCTTTGATTCTAACTGGAAGCATCGCTGAAGATTGTTGGTGGAAACCCAGGATTGGCTTACTTAAGTTAGGCTTGACCTACACAAAATCCTGGACCCTGTTTGGCTTTAAAAGCGTGCTGAGCCCCTCACTGATCTGATCATCTGAAGACTTTGCAAGGAGTAAGAAGAAGGATTCATTTGGACCCAAGCTGAAGGTGCAGCCTACCTTACATCTTCCGCCAGTGAAGGAAGGCCAGGAGTTCCAAGAGGGAAGCACGATCACTCTCCTAAACATCTCCCAGGGAACAGAGGGAGATCCCAGACACAGAGGACCCATACAGCAGCTCCAGAACTGGTACCTAGTCAGCACACAGCATGCCCTTCTAGTTTCTGACAGCAAGCTTCCTAGGTGGGAGGTGCTGGAGAGCCACTGGACAAAGAACAAGGCTGTTGACTGCTAACATCCTCCTGAGCTTTGACCTGTCCGCCTTGAAAGGACACAAGCCCTGCGAAGGAGCGAAGAGGAGTGCCACACAAGCATCATCCAGCGTCCATCTTTTTAAGGACAATTCCGAGACAGTCGAGTCCTCGAACTGCATCCGGATGCAACGCTGACTGTTGTTACGCCGCAGTCACCATAGCTGTCCGAAAGGCCTCATCCAGCATTCCAGATCCGCCAACCAGAACAGAGACAACGATAATTGACCCAAGCCGTCACGCCGGACAGCCTGCAGATGTCTGTCCAGCCTTGCTTGCCGAAACTGCCTGCTGCCTGGTACCGGCAGATGTCTCCCACCACTAACTCTCTCTCATGGGCTGCAAAGAACCCTGGAAGCACCTCGACGCTGTCGAGCACCAAGAACTCCTTCAGCACCAAGTACATTGTGGTTCTGTCCCCCTGGTCCTTCTCTGAAGGCCCTAAAGACAATTATGACACTTTGCCCCTTTGGTGTTCAAACCAAATAACCTTGAATTGTGAGACTGATTTATTTACCAACCACCCTCCTGTCAGTATTCAGAGTGCATTGTTTTCCTTTGTGAAACTCTGTCCTCTGTGTTCCTTTACAGTGTGGGTTGTAATTGTAGTGTGCTAGAACTGTCTGTGGTAGTAATAATAAAGTAGAAAAGTTTATACAACCTTGAATGGACAGTCCCTTTTATCATTGGGTAATAATTGTATTTTCACTGTGTTGCAACTAACCAACGATCCACGACATTGCGGATATAAGCCAGCCGTTCCGTCTACGTTAACAAAATTGGACAAGGAGGTCTTGAATTTCAATCTGTTCATATCCCTTCTGGTGTACTAGAGGTGTGGGGTTGATTGATGGTTAGAAACAGATATTCATCTCTGGACCACTGGGGCCCCGGAAGTTGATTTGTCACACCTGCTCTCCTCTCCCAGTTTCACACTTCATGGCCCTCACCACTGCAGGCCGAATCTATTCTTGCATGCAGCATGCCAATTTTCCTGTCACTGCCTGGGTGCCCCCCTTCCGTGCCATGCTCCTGTGTTCTCGTCCCATTCGCCTCTGCTCTTCTGTCACTGTCCCACTCCTCTCCCGTTCTCTGCCACCTGTGCATGTCCTTCTTTACTCACACCCTCCCTTGCCCTTAGTACTCACTGCATTCCCCCATTTCGTCTTTCTGTCCAAGTGATTTGCGGCTTTGCCCTGTCTCTGCCTAAACACCCTCTGTCCTTTTGCCATACTCTCTGGACCCATCTTCGTGTCCACAACACTGTGGTTGAGGTGCATGTCCTTTTCTCTAGTATACATGGCCTTCTGTCTCCACTCTGGATCCCTGTGTCCTTTAGTCCATCTCTCTGCCCGGCTCCTTCCTTCTGCTGCAACATGCCTGCCCCTATGCCTTATGCACATATTACCATCACTCTATCCTGGGTGTGTGTTTGTCCCCCTGTCTGATTCCCCCATGTTTCCAATGCCCCCTTTCTCTTGTTTCCTGTTCTTGTCCTCCTGTCCCGTTCCCACTGTTTTCTACCCAATTCTCACAGTAATGCCCCCCCTTGACCCGTTGCCCTCTCACCTATTCATCCGATAATCCACTGCCCGATAAATCTAGTCTCCTCAGTAATGGTCATGCTTGGCGGGCCAAGTTGCCTCATCTGCCTGCATGGGACACATGTGGTCATTTAAGCTTCCAGTGTCCCATCCTAGTCTGTCTGCTGCCTGGCTACAAAGAAGAAACGAGGTGGCTTAGCAGTTAGCAAATCTTAGGGTTACCACAGTCCACAGCAACTCACAAGAATCCGTGTAGGGGGAATGCTGAGAAAATACCCACATCTACAACTCCTCCATGCTCCAGCATGCAAAGAGCCTACCGTGCTCTTTTGCCATTTATTTTCGAGCCCCGGGCTTCAGTCAACTGATACGTTCTGGTAGATTTGGTTACAATATTTTAAAGAAAAAAATGCAGTCAGGTCGAGGCCTGCCACAATGGTGATGGAGGTGGCGGGCAGATGGGGCAATTGTCCTGCAGTCTTGGACTTCACGCAGGCCATGTGATGAGAGCATTTATTTTTTGTTTTGGAAAGCACCACCTATAATACGAACTATTGCATCTGAGTGGGGAGCAATGACGTATGAGGAGGGACACAAAGGCTGTCGGTGGCGTTTGCTTGTTGACCCACCCATTGACTACCCAAGGCCATGCTAATCCCTATGGCCATTCCAACCCACTTCCTGCCTAAAACGCATCCACTCCTGGGATGTCTTTGAGCTTGCTTTACTCAAGCCTTACCATACAACTTTGACCTTGTAGTGCCTGCCAATGATTTATCAATGCACTCTTCTGAAAGTTAGTCACTTAATTTGAGCTATACATGCGCTACTGATATAATGAAAATGTCTTATCAGGCCTGCCTACAGCTAGTCAATTTATAAGCACTATGCTGTCCCTCACTGAAGTCAATAACAATCATTGGCAAAGCCAACAGTTTTGACTTGTGTATAGGTATTAGGCATTTGCCATGCACTGCAGTTATATGCCCAGGTACTCGCACCATTTGCACCTGCTACCATCAATGGCCAGTTAATACCACTACGGGAGTGCCTGGGAAATGCCTTTCCCAAGCCTACAAAAAGGCCCAAACCGTTGGCATTGCCAATGCTTGTTTTTTTCTTTGGTTTGGGTGTTGTGGCGCCAAATATGGCAGGACCCCTGGAGCTGCTGTTTTGAACTGTCCCTCATTCGTTTGTTGATTTCTTTGTATGCATGCTGGCCTAGAAGTCAGCACCCCCTGCAGAGCCATTCACACCTCGTGAACACAAGGCTGTGGGGGGTGTGGTTGACTGCAGGACAGTTGGTTGAGAACGGTTAGGATCTGGAGTAGGGATGAGGGCGCCAATCTGATAGTTCGCCTAGGGTGTCAAAATTCCTTGCACCAGCCCTGTAGAGGCGCACCAATGTCCTTGCTCAGAGTATCATGCGGTGTGGCTGGCAGCCCCTACGGGAGTGCAGTCGCTCGATAGGCAAATCCTCTCAGACGTAGGAGAAACCCAAGCCCGGCAGTACGAGCAGGCCCATTGCGTCACAGACATATCGGTTTCCGGCTGCCAGAAGGGCCTCACGCGCGAGCCGTGGGAGCATGTTAGGCTCTGCGCTCTCTAAACCATTCCAGATAGTTTCACACATGTTCCCCTTCAAGATACACGCGTGCAGTACTCGCAGGTCATACTATATACCAGGGGAGTTGCTATGTCTGGAAAAGACCCGGGGCTAAGCTGATGTCAGAACTGTTGGGACTGGGGGCTAGCTAGTCTTTTGGCTGAAGCTCCTCAGATTCTATCCGGGGCTACAACCAAAAGATCAGGGGCTACAGCACCCTTAGCCCCCCCCAGCAACGCCCCTGCTATATACATTGGGGTCGCCTGCGGTAACCGTCCAATGGCATGACGGCAAGCGCACACCGGGGAGAAAACATAGCAACTACCGGAAGGCATGGCAACAAAAACTGCTGCATTAAGTTTTAAAAAAAAAGACGGAAAAGCAAATACCTCTGCTATGGTAGCAGAGCCAGTCCTCGCGGAAAATATTCCAGCCATGGCACATACAGTACGCCGAATAAGGGCGCTGCGTCGCATTTCCGCATAATGGAAAGTGTGCGAATAATACGTCTTTAATTGATAACGGCGCGTGCCATTTTAGAATACAATACAATGTGATCATTAAAGTGTTTGAACAATCATACAGCTGTTTCGAAACAAAGCAAGTCCACGCGCATTTCATCCCCATGGGCGCGCGAGGAAAAGGAAAGGTGAAGGAGATCAATCCAGCCAGGCACACCCATGCCCACCCATGCCATGCTGGGCTCTAGGGACCGCCACACTGCAGACTCCGGAGGCTGCAGAGCCTTGAGCAGGAGGACTGCCAGCATTGCCTGGGCGTGCGCTGGCAGGGGCCGCGAGGGGAGCTCTGCGGGGAATATACACACCACATTAACATGCTGTGCATATACTCCAATTAGAATACTTTAATATATATATATATATATATATATATATATATATATATATATATACATATACACGCTTCACTGTTAGGTGTCATCCATAACGACCGACCGTCACTTTACCTCCATAATTCCAGTTTCACGGCAATTTAGTCTGGGGGCGTTATCTAAAAACGACGTGCATTAGGGGGCTGGTAGACAACCACGCGTCCCCCCTACACACCGTAGTTTGCCAAACTTTTAACTATAAGATACGCTACTACACATGCCAAGCCCCAGCATCGCCCATTCCCCTGCTGTCTGCCAGATGCTTGGCCGGGCTGTGTGCCGCCCGCCAGTGCCAGGCAGCGCACCTTGCCAGCCAAGAAGAGCCGTTCTTACCACGTATGAGCCACGGTGAAGCGCCGCCTTTTCGGTATGTTGCTGTTTATAAGCATCCTGCGCAAAAGCCTGGGGGAGTTCCTGGGGGAGATGATGGGGGAAAGCCGGGGGGACACGGGGGTCGCCCTCCTGGACGCCCGGGACTTATCGTGCTGCAACAGGTTCTCCCGCAGTGTTTTCACCAAGTCTTCGTTCAGCCAGGGGTTCTGGCAATGCGAGCTCTCCGGCGCGGGGACGCTCAGAGTGTCCGGGCTCCCCGCGGGCTGCTGAGCCATGTCTTCCATGGGACTTTCGGGGGCCGCTTTCCAGGTGTCTGCTTGGGGGTGGGGGGGCAGCGCTTCCCGGCCGAAAGCAGTCGGCAGAATGGTGCAGAGCCGCAACTCCGCGCTCTCCTCACTCTGCCATGGACACGGCGCTGCCTGGCCCGGCGGCTCTGCGCAGATAGCGATCTGTAAATACAGCGCGCTATAACTCACCCAGCCCTCCTCTGGCGCCGCACTTCAATGCCACTTACAGGCTGGATCATGGCAGATGACTGCACCAGCCCCTCTCTCGTCAGAGCGCCTGTTAAACTGTCGGAACTAATGCGCTGCAGCTGGCCGAGGGACTTTTCCTTATGCACAGGGAAGCGCTGTATGAGTGGGGGGTTTTAATAAGCGCCATTTATTCACCCCGCTGGGCTGGCTCATCCTCTTCCCTTTCAATTATCTCCGAAGCCTCATTAGTGAAACCTTTTGCACGTGTGTCCATTGTGCGGCATTTCATTCTGTCTCCGGTCAGAAGGTGAAGCGGGCTATATTCAAGAGGCTGCCGGGGCACCGAGAGCCACACGCGCGCCTTTGATAAACCCACGACATATTGATCAGCGGATCAAACAGAGATGGACGAGCAAGCCACGAGCTTTCATGCTGTCTGAGCCCCCCCACCCCCCCTTAGCGAGAAAACACGCGCAGTTCAGTCGATCTAGACAGCAGCCTAAACACTGTTGACAGACTCACCGGGGGACATGTTTTTTTTCTTCTCAGAAATACCTTTTCCATGCGTTTGATGCGAGTGGTTACTTGTTTACCGTGGTACAATTAGCCTGCTCTCTTCTGCAACATTGCCTGCACCGTTGAGTGCTGCATTGGCAAAGGAGACTAGGCTGTTTACATTTGGTATGGCCTAATATGGGACTGGATGCAAGGGGGCGGGGGGGGGGTCTTTCAGGGGTTCATGCCTGATAAGTGGTGCAAGTTTCCTTATGCTTTGCTAGAAATCGTCTTTTTACACTGCCAAGCCACCACCATAGTAGTCTCAAGGTGCTGAGGTGATAGCTCAGGGGCAATGTGCTCGCCTTGGAAGGAAGACGACTTGGGGCAACACAGGTTCGAACCCGGATCCGTGCTTAGAAACCTCTGGGCATTAAGTGCGTTATAAATAACCAATTACAATTGTGACCTTGTCTGGGACATCCACATTGCAATCTGCACAGGAAAGGAAAATGGAAGGGGGAAGCTGGGTGGGGGAGGAGGGTGCATGTGAAACAAACAGTGGGGTTCAAGCCGAGGCAGGGGCAGGTTAAAAGAAGTATACAGTTTGTGATTGATTGGGTGTATGTTGGTCCAGCCAAAGCAGATCTATACCTCTCAACCTTTTGACTTTCCTGTGCGAGTGAAAGCTGCCCATTATGTTTTCGGTAGGTGAGAGCCCATTGAACTGTATTGACAGTTAATGAGTTTTGAGGGAGAGTGATATGATTTCAAGGCAGGTGACACCCCACCAAAACATGTAAATTGAGAATGTAGAGGAGGAGCTGTATGCCTCTGCAGGAAATCCCACCCCCCTGCCTCCTATATGTTGGAAGTCGGTGACTGCGCCATGTTTGAAACCAGCACTTGTGCCAATTCCAAAGCGAGTGTTCGAGAAAAGGAATCCTCTGAGAAAACCCTATCGAATGTATCCACAAAGAGATGACAATCTGTTGGAGGAACCCCCTGAAGGAATATAAAAAAGAGTGAAACAACAGCCACTGACGACATAAGAGACGAGCGTGACACACTGAATTCTAGCTGAAGAGAATGTATGCATCTTGCAAAAAATGATGACGTATTTAAGAAACGAGTAAACTTGAATATGCAGAAAACAAGATTGCACGCATTTCAAGTGCTATAGAAATGCGAATGTTCAAGGATTGTACAGACGCTGAAACGCAAGTAGACTAAGTGGCCATATAAGCTGGCTATAATTAGTGAATAGACTGCAGGTGAAGCTGCAATTTTATAGAAGCTGGACATCAGTGTTATGAATTTTAATAAGCTGAAACCCATGAAGAAGAAAGGCAGAGAATTGTGTCGAAGCACGAATAAACTGAAATCCTGGAAGAGCCTGGCAGGGCTGTCTGGCCCCGCATCAAAACCGAAGTAGCCAAGGTCAGTTATCTATTCTTGAAAGCAATAAACGTTAGAAGGATGAATCATTCCTTATCGAGGGGCAAAGAAAGAACACCAAGAGTGCCAAGTTTTATTCAATTAAGACATTTAAATAATGCAGAATAGACGAGGGTCATGGTCTCTTTTTACGTGAGCTGAGGATGGAAATAGAGTTGAGCTTGGAGTCCTAGAACAACGATAGTGAAAGCCTGTACTCCCATATATTCACACATACATGGATACTTTGCAAGGCCAAATCGGTATGGCAGAAGGCATGGGTGATGAGAGATGTTGGGCTCATTGGGTGGGGAGGTAAAGTCAAGTCCACCTCCTGGCACATGGGTATGAGCTTACTTGCTGCTAAGTGAACCGAATGTTCAGATATGGCACAAGCATGTCAACCAATTGTAGAGGCCCATATGACGAAGGGCCTTATAGTTTCAGAGCCAATGATATACTGTTCACTTAACAGTGTTGAAGATTACATGTTTTAGAGGTAGCCATACATTGTCCACCTGACAGTAGATATCCTATCACAATCCCACCCTGTATAGAGAGTATATTTAAATGCTACCCTTGAACATATCACAATCCCTCATATGTTGTTCTTATTTGCCACATAGTATGACATCACTGCTGATGTATTTTTTGCATATAAGGATGTTTTAATGTAAAATTAGTCAAGAACTGAACGAACGTCCGTTGATGTCCATTGTAACCTCCCTGTTTTAGATAACTTAATAAAACAACAACCTTTGCCATCTTCCTGAGTCGGTTTGATTATTTGGAGTTATTCTGTGAATCCTATCCATTTCATGCATGATACTAAAGAACCATAAGTTCAAGAGGTATTGTAGACAATAGATCAGGTTTTCAGACATTCGAGGGTAAATTACAAGGTCTTTAAAGGAAATGAGAATGTTCATGTTAGGGCAGTTTTAGAGTTAAATAGGTATTAATACAGTGTGTGGCTCTGTGATAGACTAGCAATGTGCACAAGTCGAACCTTGAAGCAGATTGGCTTTAATTAAATTGTCTGGGGGTATGTTTAATTTTGTCCAAAAACAAAATCCAGATGAGTAAATCTCAGAGTGCCAAGCATGGGGCGTAGCGTGGCCAAGTTAAGAACAGACAACATGAAAGGGTAACCATGTGATGGTTATTTTTCTCCTTGTGAGTTTGTTTTCCCTTGACCATCTCACTGGTTTCCTGACCCTAATGAAAGTTTGGTGTGCACTCCTTCCCTATGTCACACAACTCTTCTTCAAACTTCCCTCTGGTCCTCTCCTTACTTCCTTCATCATTCCTGACCACCTGTCTGCCACCCAGTCCTGGTGTGCCTCCAATTATCTCTGTCTGTACGCCAGCAAGACTGAGATTCTGGCCATTGGGACTCTTGCTCCCTCTTTCTTCTCCTCACTCTGACCTCCCTCCATGGGCTCTCCCTGTCATCTGAAGCCAGAAACCTTGCAGTCATCTTCTACTCCTTTCTTTCCTTCCTCCCTCACATCCAGGACCTTGCCAAGAAGGCCCACTTCGAACTCCAACTCCTCAAAGAAATCGTTCCTTTCCTCACTTTCCCCCAGAAGCTCAATGAGGGTCATTACAACCCTGGAGGCTACCCCTATTCTGGGTTCCGGGTCCCAGTTCCTGGAATGGGGAAATACCAGGCCATTCCGACCTTGGAGGGCCCGGTATTTCCCCATCCCAGGAACCCAGGCCCTGTACATCCCCATTCGAGCCCCATAGGGTTCAATGGGAATGGGGAGGATGCAAACAACGAGCCTGTTAATAACAGGCCCGTTGTTTGAATCCTGGTCTGCTCGCGGGACCCGCTAAAGACACCTGGTTTTACCAGGCGTCCTTACCGGGTCCCGAGAGCAAACTTCGTAATGCGGCGGTAGGGGGTTAACGGGGCTGGCAGCTCTACCGGCCCCGTTAACCCCTACCGCCAGGGTCGTAATGACCCGCAATGTCTCAGAATAGGGCTGCAAAACGTATCCTTGGCCTCAAGCCCAGGGACTGTATCTCTCCAGCCATAAAATCTCTACACTGACTTCCGGTTGCTGCAAGGATCAAATTCAAATCCCTCTGCATCTTCCATAAAGCTGTCTGGGGCCAGAGACCATGCTATCTACAAATGGCTCTCACCAAATAAATACTCTCCCTCCAGATCTTCACGCTCCTCCGGTGCCAGCTCTGCGTGTCAAGCGATTTTCAAACAACAAGCTCCGATCTCTTTCCTCGGCTGGTTCCCTTCTCTGGAACAGCTTCCCCTTCCTCTCTGTCTTGAGCCAAATGTCCTAAAATCCCGGAAGCACCTCAAGGCTTTCTTTATCACCTCCCCCTCCCTTACTAAACCTCACAGTTGCTGAGATTGGTGGCCTGGTCCCTTATGTGTCCTTCTGGGTCCTGGCCTCCCCCACCCCAATAGACTTCAGCCTCTGCCCACTCCCAGCACTTGCCTTTAGATGCCCACTGGACTGTGCTATCACATAGGCCTGCACTTTTTGTATTAGCAGCTGACTACTCTCACCAAGTGATATCTGCCAGGCACTTAACAGCTGCTTTCAACTTACCCCCTAGCACTTCCCTCCGTAGTATTCCTTGCAATTACCCCCCTCCCTCACCACTTCTCTCTCCCTGCACTTGCACACTCTAAATGCTCACAAGGCCTAGTAGGACTAGCTCTCTCTCTCCTCATTGTTATATTATTTGCCTTTCACTCCCATGTTTCCTCCCCATTGCCCTGTGGGCACAATAAAACACAATTTACTTGATTTATAAGCGGCTTACAAATGCACAATAAATTAATAAATAAAATGTCACAGTTGGTGTGGCATTGTCTGGGTGGTCATGGAGGGTCCCCATCATTATGAGGGATTCATGTTGCGCACACAATATTGATGACACGGGGGAAGGCAGCAAACTGGGGCAATGTTGCAAATCCATATGTATCGAGTGGAGTCAATTATGGTTGGGATATATCACTTTTTGGAGTTAATTGTTTAGAATGTATACATATTAGATCTACATGCACATAGAAATATAGAATATTAAAACTGCAAATGCAACAAAAACACAATCCACACAATGGTTCAATGGTTTAGCTGCTGTCTATGAATTTTAAGCAGCAGAGAAATTCTTGACAGAAAAAAAATGAGTTGCCTAGTAAGAAGGTCAGCGTACGATCGCTCTTTGCATTGAACTCGTTAGAGGGGGTTAGTCATTTGTTTGGTGGTAATAAACATGAGGCTTGAGGTCAAGGAATCTGGCGGTTTAGTGTTTTTACAGGTCATCAGAGGCTGTATGTGACCACATTAATTAGTAGGTCTTTTAGAGGCACCAGGAGTCTGGGGATTTGAGATCACAATCAGTAGTTCAAAGAAGATCCTGTTCATTCAGACCTTCTATTTGCTAAAATACATAAGCAGACCATGTGCAATCACACTTATAGTTAAAGGCCTTAAAGATGTGCTGGCTCTGCGCTGCAGTGTAGACTTCTGGATGGCACAGGGCTGTTTGAGCTGGCTCCTTCTTATGGCTGGTTTATTCAGCAATGGCTTCTCCCCTCCAGGTCAAGGGTTTTGCCCTTTTATGACTCTCTCTGCAATGAGAGACACAGTCCCATTGGTTCTGACTTTCGGTCAGCACAGAAGGGTCAGAAAACCAAACTATGCACATTTAAATGCCCTTGATCATTTGCACTGTGATTTGATCCCATATATCCAACAAACACTGGGGCACTGGTGTTAAGGGCGATGTTATAGATGCATCTACTGGGGATTGTTCAACCGCTAACGAGGGGCCATCCCCGGTGAGATCCCCATGTGCCCTCACCCCCCTAATCTCACTTGAGGAGAAGGAACAAGCTGTGAGGAATTCGACCATGTGCACAGTGGGTGTGAGCTCATCTGGGCTTTTTTGAAATTGTATATGAAATTGAAAGATTGTAGATCAACCTCCAGAAAACATGTGGGGCTAATCCACACTCATTTTCCTATGCTCACCGCAGGACATACCTATAGACCTGTGTATTCTGGGTGGACACAGCCTACAGGCGCAGTTCGCCATGTCATATTTAGGTGGGATATGACAGGCAGGAGTACACCATGTCATCTCAGAAGGGGGAGGGACAATTCTTCACCCTGCCATGGCCAGCCTAATTAGCTAACAAAGGCTCCATTAATCTGTCATGTCCTTTTGTGTAGCTCTGAAGCTGTTACAGCATTCAGATATGAATCAGAGTTTCATTCAAGCAGGCCCCATGGGGCTCGGCTACAGAGGCTAACAAAGGAGACAGTAAACCCCAACACCTTTTCAAATGCATTTTGTCAACCTGAAACCAGCTCCCGCCCTTACTATCGATTGACAGTGAAATATCATGTATGGGACTGCGTGTATTACAGTAATCCTTCCCACAGGGAGACCCCATTTAGAGGGTACGAGTATGTGGATTGACAGTGCCAGAACGTCTGATCTCGCCGCAGCTTCAAGGGAGACCGGACGATTTAATCAGGAACCACAGAGAGCTCCATTGAACAGAGAGACCCTTTGATATACAACAGACAGGAAGATGGGAGGGACTTAGTATTACATGTTTTCACCCCTTTACCCTTACTGTTCCAAAGCACTCTGGTTATGACCTCATGCATAAAGTAGATTGTTGGTGAGGACCCAGGATTGGTTCATTATGGTAGACTTAGCCTACACCAATCCCTGTGGTCCATTTGGCTTTAAAAAAAGAGGGTTGAGCCCCTCTTTTGGGAAGCTCATCTGAAGACTTTTCTCTCTGTTCGTTTTGGTCAAGGGGACACAGGTGAAGTCGTAGTCTTTTATGTTTTGTTTTGGTTCTGTAGTCTTGAGGGCACGGGCGAGACTCTACTGAAGCGATCTTGCATGCAGAACACCGATGGGATGACCCCAGAAGAAACCCGCCAAGTGTTTCGGGAGAAAAAACCCTCCAACAGAAGGAAACAAACCTGATATCTGTAGTAGATGTTGCACAGGTGCAAGTTGGTTCCGGTGTACCCATAGTCTGACAGGAAGGCATGTTGAGGGAGTGCTCTGGATACATGGGTGAGCAATTCGAAGACAGTCTGCAGTCTCCTGACTGCAAGATGAGGTTTCGAGGAGCGACCAACCGGAGCAGCAGAAACCACTGAGGAACATGAAAGGAAGGAACAGGAGGGAGATAAGGAGGTGGAACCAGGCGGCAGACATGGAAGGAAGGAATTAAGGACATATAGGGAAGGATGCAGACAGATGCCAGGGGGATGGAATTAAGGACATATAGGGAAGGATGCAGAATAGATGCCAGGGGGATGCTTCAAGTGAAGGTCTAGGAATGAAGGAAGACAGCGGGAAGGCAGAAAATAGGACGAGCACTGAGCTAAGGGAATTTCTTAGCATTGAGATGCAAGGACTGAGAAGCCTGCACAGACTGTATAACTCGAAAGCCGTAAGTGGAAACAAATTGTCAACTGGAAGCTGAAACACTAGAGCGGCAAACACTAAAGTGGCATTCAGTGCTGCAAGACGCCAACTTGGAGAGGGTTGGGTAATGCCGCAACCCAGATGACAAGCACCAAGTAGAGCATATTGACCAAGTATTGTGTATCTTGACAGAACTCAGCATTGGACCCTGGCTGAAGGTACAATTTGCCTTACATCTTCCGTCAGTGAAGGAAGGTCAAGACCTAAAAGAGGGAAGCAAGATCCATCTGCTAAACCTCTCCCAGGGAACAGAGGGAGATACCAAATCCAGAGACCCTCTAGCAGCTCCAGAACCGGTACCAAGCCAGCACACAGAGTGCCCTACTACGGTCTGCAGCAAGATTCCTAGGTGGGAAGTGCCACAGAGTCTCTGAACCAAACTAAAGACACAGCAGCTGCCTGCAACACTCTCCTCAGCTTTGAGGTCTATGCCTTAAAGTACGACACAAGCCAGTGAAGAAGCTAAGAGGAGTGCATCGGCAAGCATCTAATGACGTCTGCCTTAAAGGACATTTTTGAGCCAGTTGAGCCCCTCGAGCTGCAACCGACTGCACTGCTGACTGTGGTTACCTCATAGCCGCTAAAGCTGTCTGAGATGCCTCAACTAGTGCTTCGGAAATACCGACCAGCAATGAGATAAAGATTCCTGACCCAGAGCCGCTGTGTAGGCCAGCTACATCCATCTGTCTAGCTTCGTTGTCTGCACTGCCTGCCGTCTGATACCCACAGCTGTCTCCTCTCCTGAACTCTGTGCAGCAGCTGCAAAGTACCTTGAAACCAACCCAAACCTGTCGTGCACCAAGAACATCTCCAGCGCAAGGTACATTGTGGTTCTGGCCCCTGGTCCTTCTCTGAAGGCACCCAGGGACATTGTATGACCCATTGCTCCCTTTGTGTTGAAACCAAGTAACCTTGAACTATTGTGATTAATTACTATACCGACTAACCTCCTGTCAGTATCCAGAGTGCATCCTTGTTCCTTCTTTGAAACTGTCTGTCCTCTGCATTCCTATACAGGGTGGGTTGTATTTCATAGTGTGCTAGAACTATCTGTTGTGATAATAAAATAAGTATATATTTGTATACAACCTTGACTGGACAGTCACTTTTATCATTGGGTAATGCATGTATTTTTGCTGCGTTGCAACTAACCAACGATCCACAACCTTTCGGAGAGAAGCCTGTCGTTCCATCCACGTTATTAAAAACAGACAAGGAGGTTCATAATGTGCTTGTGTTTCCAATCTGTGCAGATCCCTTCTGGTGTACTAGAGGTGTGGGGCTGATTGATGGTTTAGAAACCGATATTTATCCCTTAACCACTGATGCACCAGACGTTGATTTGTCACACAAGCTCCCTGGTTTCTTCACAGTTCTGACACATGAAAGAGCAGCAGGGAAGAACACCACCTATTTTCTTGGGTAGATTATAGAAAGAGACAAACTAAATGGCTGCAGAAGGGAAGGTTCCTGTTCCAGGGCATGATTCCTGTCCACAAGGGAACTTGCAGAAGGGAACCTGGTGATGACTGAGACTCCCCCCTGGGAATGCTTGAAGGTTTTCCTGGCTTCATGCCCCTACAGATGAATCAAACGGGAGTATCATATTTCTCCAAAGGAAGTGATCTATGCTCTCTATGACTATTTTCCTGCTATGACCTGAATAGGGGGTGTTTCGGGAATGTGTTATCAATGTACATTGATCTAAATGCAAAATAAACTGTGCAATCTCACTGCTTGTAAAATTAAGTAAGATGCCAATTCAAAATGTATTTCTGAGTTGTATGCACCATGATAAAGATAGCACTTATGGCGAACCACGCTTTAAAAATAATAATTTATTTAATTGTACCCAATGCGTTTTCACAGAAATCGTTAACATTGGGCTGAGCGATGACATTCACAGCAGAGCATAGTGAGGATATGTTTGATAATGTGTATACCGTGAAAATATTAGCTATTTCATAAGGAATGGTAGATGAAAGCAAGTTTCAAGGAGTCATTTTTATTCCCATACAAATAGTGCAATGTAAAGCCCATGCAACTTCCCATTCTGTAATTGTACAGAGAGAATCATATGTGATTTGATGAAGCAGCGGTATATATAATTGTTCAATACAATCTGAAAACCAATATACCAAGTTAAGTGGATGTGTTCAAATAGTATGTGCACTGTGAGAAACCCGAGGGTGTCCTCACATCTACTCCCCTTGGATCCTCTTCTCAGGTGGCCAGGGAAATGCCATTGCTCTTGGATCCCGACCCTAGGAGTGAAGAAGTGAGTGATGATGACTTGGGTGGAGGGTACTTGGGGATTACGAGTGAAATGTCCTCGGGCGAGACTCAGTATTCTGCATCTTTCTTTCAGAAAGATCCCTGCATCCCGGAGCTAGTAATAGGGTATTGCCTTCCTTGTCCCACTGATCTAGAAAATACTCAAATATATTACCTTCTTAGAAGCATTAGAACGAGATGGAAGAAGAAAGGGATCAAGGAGAAAACAGGAGAGACATGGAATCTCCCTTTTCCTATTAAAGGTCAGATAACCCCCACTCCCCCCCGCCAGCCTTTGTGGGCTACTTAAGTCAGCTCCCCTCATTTTCCCAGCTTTCCTCCCAGACAGAACTTGGAAGAGCCCACTAAAAGTAGTCAACACCAAACAACCATTTCACCATGCTAATACTTGGACAAAGAAGATGCCTGTTGAGTACGAGGGTCATGCATGTCCCTCTAATTATGGTCAGATAAACCAAATTGAGACTGTTCACCTGCAACCTGTGAAGTGGTTGCAGGTGTATACATGCAGAGAAAGAAAGCAGTATGGAGAGCAACAGGGATGACTGTGTGGGGAGGACCAGCAGGGAACCCAGACTGTTAGGAGGAAGCCATGGTGGGACCTGAGGAGCATATCCAGGACGTGGGAGCCACCAGATCGGGAAAACAAGCAGCTGGAGCTGCGGGTGAGGAGAAAGGACCCTGTCTGCCTCTGCCCAGAGGCAGTGTATTTGCTGACGTGGGCCTGACAGCACCTGGGAAGTGAAGAAGCAGCAGCCAGAGCAGCAAACGAGGAGGCCTGGAAGAGTCACTTAGAAGCCAGGGCGCTCCTAGGGGGCTGCACATATGCATGTTGATATAGAATACCGAAATATGTGAAACTTTGAAAGCTACTTAAATAATTTACATTAAATACCAAACTATGAGAAATTTTGAAAAGGACTTAAATCATGCATATTGAATACCAAACTATAAGGAAACTTAAAATCAAGCTGCACGTATGCATACTAAATTCTGAACTATGAGAAACTTTGAACACTACTTAAATCATGTATATTGAATACCGAACTATAAGAAATCTTGAAAAAATAGTAAATCATGCATATTGAATACTGAAAGATAAGAAAACTTGAAAGCAAGCCAAACTATGCACAGTGAAAAACTGAACTGAGTAAAAATGTGAAATTAAGTACATTGCATCCTTAAATGGATAAAACTGCATGGACCAAGCAAATAGTGGTTAACAGGAAAAAGGAACATGCCCATTTGAAAGCAACCTGAGGAAAGCGTGCCAGTGTGAAAAAGTAACACAAGAAGGTGTGGCCATGAAATAAGACCACCCTAAATGAATGGTATGAACAAATGCAAGGTAGCTGCACCCAATGCCAAAAGGCCAGTGAACATATACTAAGTAAATCTGACTGTACATAGGGGCCAGCTCAGAAGAACCTGTGTGAGCTACAGAGTCCAAGAATTCTGGTTGTGTGACATGTGATGGGTGGAATGTGTGGTCTAACAACTGCACCTAGACCTAAATTGTGAAAACCAAGAACATTGCTAAACAAGCCAAGGAACAACTGGCTGGGGAAGGTACCCTGAGACTTAATAATTTACTAATATTGACTTGAGTATGGAGCCTCAAGACCTGCTTCATTTGAACTGTGTTGCCTGAAACTTGGGGAAGGGAACCCCAAGGATTGGCTGGGACTATATTGCCTTGAACTGGAGAAAGGCAATCTTAAGACTTTTTGGGAAATGTTTTGAACTTTGGGAAGGGAAGCTGAAGGAGAAGTTAAGAGCTGGAAGAAGCTAAAAACTTTATGTTGAACACAATTTCTTTGAATATTGACATTCTAAAAGTTGTTTACCTTTAGGTATGAGCACGAGGATAGGGTTGTCATACAGACAGATTCTTAAGTTGAACTCTTGGACTTGGACGGACCTAAGTTTCATTCAGGTAGGGAAATCCCACCTTAGCATAGGGCAAATTAGACCTTCTCCCATCCTGACATTTACTTTGATAAATCAGTTTGTTTTGAACATTCAATCTGCTCTCTGTCTCTTGCTTGATGATGCCTTTAAAGCACTTTATATTGAAAACATTTCTTCCATAACTCAAAACCTGTAGAATTCTATGCCAAGTCATTATATGCATATTGCAAAATGCACATATTATCAGCTCACAGCACCATATGTACAAGTGAAGAAAGGGACCAGATATGGTTCTATGATTCTAAAATGTATATTGTTATTGTTATTTTGCATTTATATAGTGCCTTATATACCATTGTTATGGTCTGAAGGCGCTGGTGGGTTGAACGCCCTTGGGAACCGGAGTTCATATCAGTAGAGAGAGTAGAGAGAGTCAAAAAGGGTGCGTGTGGGCACCGGGTATGTGTGCAGCTCGTGCGGTATCCGTGTAATAGCTGCATCTAGCGGTAGGTGTGCTGGTTGAGAGGTCAGGAGTATGTGTTCATTCTGGCAGGATTTATCCAGACCGGATGTGGCTGCGTTAGGCCTGAGGAGAACGCCTGGCTGGGGGTTGTGTTACCAGCAGTGATTACTTAGAATGAAGTGGAGTGAGCGGCGAGTGTTGGTATGAGAACAGTTATGCCGAATGGTGTCATAGTATCACTGTGTTCTATTTGAGTGGTGATGTAAGGAGAGAGTAAGCGTGGTGGTGGGATAAGATGGGTTATATACCCTTTCAGATATTCGCTGCATTCCAAATCATACTATATACGTCGCATGCTCTAGTCCGTTCCATGCACTCCTATCCACTCCATGCATCCCAGTCTGCTCCATATATTTCGGTCACGCATTCATGCATTCCGGCTTGCCGCGTGCGTTCGAGTTCGCTCCGTGCGCTCCAGTTTGCCATGCGTACTCCAGTCATTGTGGGTTAAATGCTCTTTAAGCGTTCTCTGCGTTCCAAACCATACTTTATACATTACGCAATTTTATGCGCTTCAGTCCGTTCCATGCCCTCCTATCCACTCTTCTCTGCCCCACGCGTGCACTATTGTCTGCCTCAAGCATGTACCCACTCACCCCCTCTACCCGCTCAACCCCTCTACATGCTCAACCCCTCGACGCGCTCACCCCCTCGACGCGCTCACCCCCTCGACGCACTCATGCCTTCAATGCGCTCAACCCCTCTACGCAATTCAACCCCCTTTACACACTCATCTCCATTACACACTAATACCCACTAAGCACTCATCCCTCTACGCATTCATCCCTTCTACGCACTTATCTGATCCCCGTACTCACTTGCTCCCCACACTCATCTGCTTTAAGTATTCGTGTCTTTCACGCATTCAACATCAGTATCCTGTCCTATATATTCATCTCTACACTCATCTGTTCTATACCTTCATCCGTTCTGTACACTCATCCACTCTATTCACTCATCTGCCCTATCCACTCATCCGCCCTATCCACTCATTCTCTCATCCGTTCTATCCACTTGTCCGTTCTATCCTCTCATCCACTCTATCCACTCATCTGCACTATCCACTCATCCGCTCACCTCCTCTACGCGCTCAACCCCTCTACGCGCTCGCCCCCTCTACGCACTCACCCCCTCGATGCACTCAACCACTCGACGCACTCAAACATTCGACGCACTCAAACATTCGACGCACTCACCCCCACGACGCACTCACCCCTCTACACACTCACCCCCTCTACGTACTCACCCCTCAACGCACTCATGCTCTATATGCACTCATCACTTCTACGCACTCACCCCTTCTGCACACTCATCCCTTCTACGCATTCTTCCTCTCTACGCACCCTCCCTCTTCTACGCACTTAGCTGATCCCCGCGCTCATTTGCTCCCCGCACTCATCTGCTCCTCGTAGTCATCTGCTTTAAGGACTTGTGCGTTTCACGCATTCAACAGCGATATTCTGTCTTATATATTCATCTCTACACTCATCTGTTCTATACCTTCATCCGTTCTGTACACTCATTCACTCTGTACACTTATTCACTCATGCGCTCTCATCCGCTTTATCCACTCATCCAGTCTGTACACTTATCAACTCATAGGTTCTAACACTCCTCCGCTTTATCCACTCATCCATTCTATTCACTCATCTGCCCTATCCACTCAACCGCCTTATCCACTCATTCTCTCATCGTTCTATCCACTTGTCTGTTCTATCCTCTCATCCACTTTATTCGCTCATCTGCTCTATCCATTCATCCGCCCTATCCACTCATTCTCTCATCCTTTCAATCCTCTCTTCCACTCTGTCCACTCCTCCGCTCTATACACTCCTCCGCTCTATACACTCCTCCGCTCTATACGCTCCTCCGCTCTATACGCTCATCCACTTTGTACATTCGCTAGGTCTACACACTCTTCACACTTCCATATTCATGCGTTGTCCATATTGAAGTGCTCTACATACTCATCCGGTTCACATACTCGTCTTTTCTACACACTTATCCTGTATATGCTCATCCGTTCTGGGCATTAATCTGTTTTACGCACTTCTGTGTTCTACTCGCTTCCCTGTATTACGCGCTCATCCGCTCTATGCGCTTGTCCATTCTACACATCCAGCCGCTCTACACACTCATCCACTCAACATGTTCATTCATTCCATACACTCGTCCGGTCTACATATTCATTCGATTCCCACATTCATTCAAACTATATAGTTATCTGTTCTAAGTAATTCATCTACGTCATTCACTTTGTTCACTCCGCATGCATTCTATCCATTTCGGGAGTTTAAATCTCTTTCCTGTTCCCGTATGATTTACTTCTTATTAACCATTTCACTGCTTTGATCTACTTTATTAATTTAATTCTGTTTGCCCTTCTAGATTACATTGGGGGTCGTTAGCTGTCAGTTTTTCGCATCAGGTGGTTTGATGGATTGGTGTCATTGAGTTGCTGTTGGTCTGTTTGGGTTAGTTTGGTACTGGTTGGTTTTAGGGGAAGAGCCAGGTTTTCAGCAGTTTGCGGAAAGCCATTAAATCCTCAGTCTGGCAGATGTGGGGTGGGAGTGAGTTCCATAGCGTGGGGGCCAAGGCTGAGAATGATGATCCGCCTAACCTACTTGATTTTGTCTTCGGAATAACTAGGAGGCCGGCTGAGCTTGATCTTAAGGTGCGTGGGGGGTTGTAGGGTTTTAGCTTGTCTTGAAGATATTGAGGTCCGGTTTTATGCAGTGCTCGATGGGAGATGCACAAGGTTTTGAAAGTCACCCTGCGGGCTACTGGAAGCCAGTGCAGGGCTGGGGAGATGTGGTCTCTTGGGCCAAGCGCAAGAAGCAATTTGGCTGCCACGTTTTGTGCCCTTTGGAGTTTATTCAGTTGGTACGCGTGGACTCCGAGTTATAGGTGCATCCAAGATTTTTCACTGAGTTGGAGGGGGTCAGAGACTTGCCCATGGCAGATGGCCGGGGTAGTGATTGTGGGAGAAGTTCCAGGTTGTCACATACCATGATTTCTGTTTTGGAGGGGTTTAACAGGAGGTGGCTTTGGGTCATTCAGAGTTCTATGTTAAGGAGGCAGGAGGCCAGGTCAGGTCTGCAGTTGGGTTTTGAGTTCAGGAGTTTTAAAATGAGTTGAGTGTCATCGGCGTAGTTGTAGCACAGGATGTTGTGCGAACAAATTATTGGTGGGAGGGTGATCAAGTAGACATTGAACAGGAGGGCGGAAAGGCACGCTCCTTGTGGGACTCCCGTGTCGACTGGTTGGGCTTGGGAGGTATAGTTGGAGAGTATCGTTATTTGGTACAGATCCGTGAGGAATGAAGCTTTCCATTTAAGAGCGGTTCCATGAATTCCTAGGGAGTGGTGGCGGGCTAGGAGGATTGAGTGATTGATTGTGTCAAAGGCGGCGGATAGGTCAAGACGGATTAGTGCCGCGCATCCCGCAGAGTCTACAGTCATTTTAAGGTCATCCCAAATTGAGGTTAGGGTGGTTTCAGTTCCGTGACGGGCTCTGAAACCTGATGAGCAGGGTCAAGGAGATTGTCGGCTTCGACAAAGGCATTTAGTTGGCAGAAGACAGTTCGGTCAATGAGTTTGGCAAGGAATCTGGTGTTTCAGATGGGGCGGTAGTTTTTGGGCTCGAGAGGGTTGAGCGAAGGTTTTTAAATTAGAGGTTTGACATAAGCCGTTTTGAATGTGGCGGGAAAGATACCAGAGGAAAGGGAGGTATTTATGATGGATCTTGCGTGTTCACACCTGCGCAGGTAGAACTGAACATTTCTTTGAGGGTTATGGCTGGGCAGGGATCCAGTGGCGAGCCAGATGGTTTGTGGGCAGATAGAAGTTTGTGAAATTGCTCTGGTAATATTGGACTAAAGGATTCAAATGTTTGTTGCGTAATGGTTGCATCTGGTGGGGTGGTCGGTATGGGGGGAGAATTGCTTGGAGGATGTAAGAGAGCTAGGTTGGTGGCTAGAGTATTTGTTCTTTCGAGAGCCGTGGTGAAGTGGAGGGAGAGTGAGTCGCACAGTGATTGTGAGGGAGTCGGGACGGTCGTGTTGCAAGCCTGATCGGTGAATTCGGAGATGATTTTGTGGAGTTCTTTGCTTGGGTTTCTGCAGTTTTGGATTCGGGAGTTGTAGTGGGCTTTTTTATATGTGTCATTGGGGAAAGCAAATGTGTTGCATCACTGGCAAATCTAACTTTGTTTTAAGGTAAAGGAAGTGTTGAAAGGAAGGTAGAGAAGTGGCAGACATTATATTAGCAGACCTATCATAATTTACAACATTAAATACATGGCCACAGTAGTGGCCATGTAGTTATGGTTAAGTTGCTGTTTCCATAGGAAGAGCACTTTTTGGGCGGCTTATAACTTCACTCCCCCTGGACAAATCCTCACCAAACTTTGCAAAAAAAGTATATGGCCCACTCTGAATCTGCAAAGTTTGGTGAGGTTTGGCCTGGGGGGGCAAAGTTATAGGGGGGGTGCCAAAACTTCTTTTTTTTCCCATAGACATAATGGGAAAAAAATTTGCTCATGCCTACAGCCCAAACCGCTGCACGGATTTACACCAAATGTGCGGGAGCAGCGGCGGCTTGGTCCCGAAAGCGTGCTTTTTTAATTTGGTGTAAATCCATCCAGTAGTTTTTTAAAAAAATGACAAAAATGTAAGTGAAAATAATTAGTGATATCTGTGTCCGCTTCGCGGACACACTTCCCTGTTCACTCCATGGACAGGACGGGGATTTGGCAAGTGCTTGCGTGATGTCCGCGGACATCTGACGTGCTTTCCTATTGGCTGCCATGAAGCGTGCAGTGCGTCTATTGTGAGAGACGCCCGCCATCTTTGTTTACCGGTTCATCGGAGCGTTGCACAGTAAGCTCTGTGTCCTCCCATTCCCCCCACACCCCGCTCATGCTCTGTGTCTCTCTCCCATTCCCCCCACCCACCAGCTCATGCTCCGTGTCTCTCTCCCGTTTCCCCCCAGCCCCTGCTCATGCCCCTTGTCTCCCCTGTTCCCCCCACCTCTGGCTCATGCCTCGTGTCTCCCCTGTTCCCCCTACCCCCGCTCAAGCCCCGTGTCTCCCCTGTTCCCCCCACCCCTCCGCTCATGCCCTGTGTCTCCCCTGTTCCCCACTCCCCTCCACTCATGCCCCGTGTCTCCCCTGTTCCCCCCACCCCCTGCTCATGCCCTGTGTCTCCCTCCTTTTACCCCCACTCCCCGCTCATGCCCCTTATCTCCCCTGTTCCCCCCACCTCCCGCTCATGCCCTGTGTCTCCCTACTGTTCCCCCCACCCCCTGCTCATGCCCCATGTCTCCCTCCTTTTCCCCCCACCCCCCACTGATGCCCTGTTGTGTTCTCTGTATACACCTCGCCTTCCCTTTCCATGGTGGCCACATTGGTAAAAGATTTTCCTTCCTACACCGAGATGCCGCTGGCGTCCCGGTTTGGGAAGAGAAATATTTTTTTAACCACCCGGGGTTCCCACTTTGAAGACCTAACATGCTAGTGGTCTTCATCTATTGAAAAGGATGTTACGGTGACTTTGCACTAATAAAAACCTATGAAATTCAGTAAAAGAAAATGTATTACAGGGACATTATGGTTAAGTTGCACTAATAAAAACCTATGAAATTCAATGAAAAAACTTTGTTAAAGGGACATTATGGTTAAGTTGCGCTACTAAAAACCTATGAAATTCAGTGAAAAAAACTTTGTTAAAGGGACGTTATGGTTCCAAGTAAAACCGAAAAACCCCTGAAATTCACCAGTTATGGTAAGCTAAGCAACCATAGCTCGCGCCACCACCGTGCACTGCTAAGACTAAAACCCACGACATCAAAGATGACATCACAAATGTCATTGATGACATCTCTGATTTTAGGCACAGACAACATGGCTCTTCTCAGGGAACAGCACAGGTCTGGTCACACACTGCTGTCAAATATAGTCCCCACATCCATCCCTCATCTAGTTCTCCTTAAGAACAGGGCTCAGTCAGATTTTGTTTTTCACAGTTTCTCTCTCCCCGATGGTTTTGGCCTCCCTCAATGCAAAGGCCTCTACACCCACATAAGGTCTGGCAGAAGTCTCAAGATTCACCCAGGTGGATTATAGACTTGTCCTTGAAGATGTTTAGCAGCTCCTCTTTCCAGATAGTTTTTGGTAGATGTGTCTGTGTCTCTTTGTGTGTCTCTCCCTGCTTCCTAGAATAAGGGCTTTTTAATGTTGAAATCCCTTCCCATGAAATATTAAGATTAGGAGGTGTCAACTTATTAGTCTTGAATTTTCATTTGACCTCTGCAGTTTTCTCCTACTCCGAAGGTTCAACCCCTCCATACCGATGGGCTCTTGGAGTCCTATGATTGAAGTGAAGAGGTACACACCTTTTTTTACATTGCAGTTTTTCACTCAAGAAGTCCCTGCACGGCAAAATGTAGTAGTGCACCAATAAATGCCATAATATATAGATATTAATGTTCACCTAACATGAGAGATAAGTGGAGCTTACTTTTGTTTCGGCACGTTATTGCACGTGTGCGCTTTGATTTCTTTTTTGTTTAACTTTTATTTATAGGCAGAGGCTTACAGTGATCACACACTCAATACACTACTGGTGTATTATACACATAATGTACAGGTACTAGATAAGTAGAGGGAGGAACAATGATTAGTAAAGCATTTTAACATTTAAGAGCAATCCTGTGAAACCAAAGGTGAGTTACCATCAGGTGCATTTTCAGATTGATTGATGAGATAACTATTAAAAGAAGACCACACATTCTTGGGGCAAGAGTGTACAGGGAGCATAGTCAAGTATTCCTCTTCGCAGGTCTGGGACCAGGTGAGTGCACTAAGCCACTTCTGAAAGGCTGGGGGGGAACGGCTCTTCCAGCACTGAAGCACGCATTTCTTGCCTATCATAGAGCTTATATTCCGAAATTTAGCGTCTCGCCTAGCGCCCCCAGTTCCCCACACCCCGAACAGGACTCCCAGTGGGCCAGGATTGACTACTTCACCTATGATTTCAGTTAGGGGCTTCAGAATCCCATCCCAGAAGTTGTCCAACTTGTGACATGACCAGAACATGTGTAGGTGATCGGCACACTTCTCTCTACAACGGGCGCATGTCTGTGTATCAGTATTCGTGAACCTAGAGATTCTGCAGGGGGTATAGTACAGTCTATTAAGCAGTTTAAATTGCATGGCTCGGTGGTGGAAATTAAGGGAGATTTTATTCATGTGAGAGCACATTTTCTTCCACAATTGATCTGATAGTTCCATGCCCAGTTGGTCTGCGCATTCAGTGCGTGCCCTAGAGGGCCGGTCAGGGATGCTAGCCAGCAATAGCTTGTACATAGAGGAGACAATGCCACGAGTACCACTCGAGTTGGCGATATAGGTGACTTCAGGGGTATCAGGAGGTTCGATCAGGAAGGCGGGCCACCTGGTACGGAAGTCGGCGCAAAGCCTGTAATATTGTAACCTCTCAAGTGCAGATCCAGAATGGCCCTATTTCCAAGACTGTGGATCAATGAACTCCAGTTGGGAAAGAAATCAGCAATAGCATGGTAGCCCAGAGCACCCCAGCAGCGGGCCAGAGTAGCATCATATGTGGGCTTCAGCCCCGGGAACCCCCAAGCAGGGAGCCATTTATAGTAGAGGCACAAGTCAGCTGCCCCACTTATGAGGTGGTTCCAAGCAAATAGGGTAGCCGCTACTGGGTCAAGTGGAGAATCGGGAGAGTATTACGATGAAATATCAGGGTCAAAATATTAGTTTTATCTGCAGCCAGCATCTCCAGTTTGACATGTGGGCGGATTAAAGGACTTGGGTACCAGTACATGGCATATTGGGCTTGTGCTGTGTCCAATATAACAGTAGATCCGGCGTTGTGAACACCCTTTCTCAAATGGAAGTACCATGTCTAACCATTTTTTGTGAACCGCACCCGATTGCCATAAGAAATGTGCACACACTGGGTCGTGAAGTACTGACTACCGGGCCAGATAGGTACGTTACTAAAAACATACAACAGTTTAGGGACCAGAATCATTTTGGTGAGAGTTTCCCAGTGAATGACAAAGGGAGGGAGTGCCATCTGGCCATTTTCGATTCAGCAAGCTGTGCAATGGCCACATAGTTGTCCGTCAGCAGGGTACGTCTAGTCAAAGACACCTGGACACCCAAGTTTCTAATACCTCCAGGGGACCAGCGGAGTGGATACTCTGAAACAAGTTGTGGGGCATTGCTAGTCAGGGGGAAGATTTCTGACTTGGAGTAATTAATTGTGAAACCTGAGCAGGTACCAATGTGTGCGATGTCGCGAAGAATGGGGTCAAGATGGGTGGCAGGGTCTCTTATGTATAGTAACACGTTGTTGGCATATAATGATATTATTTCAGGGTTGCCCGTCAATCGTATCCCTCTGTGAGCGTGTTGTATCCTGACATGATCCACCATAGGTTCTATTATTAATGCAAAAAGAATCAGGGAGAATGGGCATCCTTGGCGGGTGCCCCGAAAGAGCGAGAATATGGTGGACGTCAAAGAATTGATTCGGACCCTGGACACCGGGGAAGTGTACAGCAGTTTGATATATCCAATCATTTTGGGGCTGATACCCATATTTCTCCAGGACCAACCACATGTATTTCCATGAGACCATGTCGAATGCCTTCTGGGCATCCAGCGTGACAGCCTTGGCATTAGAGTCTTGGTCAATTCTTGCCATGACATTAAAAAGCTGCCGGATGTTGTCGGAGGTGGATCTCGCTGGAACAAAACCCCATTGGCCTTCATGCACTAAATGGATATTATCGGGAGGAAGCGATTAGCTATAACTTTGGCAAAGGTCTTGGTGTCCAGATTCATAAGAGAGAAGGGCCTATACGATCCACATTCATCACTCGGCTTGCCAGGCTTAAGTAGCACTGTGATGACGGCCTTGCATAGGGAGGGAGGGAGGAAGGACAGTCAGATGGAGTGATTCATCCCAGACCTCTAAAAGCTTGGGAGCAAGAATGGCGACGTGTTCCTGATAAAACTCAGGAGTAAGACCGTCAGGGCCGGGTGCCCTAACCCTCGGGAGGTCCGAGATCACCTTGACTATCTCTTCTAACAGTATGGCAGAATCTATCTGGTCCCTTGTCGAGTCAGAGATTTATGTGGTGGGGATCTGGGCCAGGAGGTCTCGCATGTGATGCCCAGTATGTTCTGGGGGCAAAGCATAGAGATTAGTGTAGAATTCATTCAGTGAAGACTTCCATTATTTGTTGGTCTGACCACTGAGGAATACCCAGCGTGTCCTTGACTGATACAATCTGGGTGTGGCCCAATTCCCCTCTCATTAGCCTAGCCAGTGTCCTCCCAGGTCTATCACCCTCCCCATATCTACGTTGCAATTTGCAGGCAACTGAAATAGCGGACCTCCCTTTCTGCACAAGTCTTGAATACCTCCAGTTCTTCACTGATTTGTGCTAGCTTGGCGTCGTTGGCAGCAGTAGTACAGCCTAGTTCCAATTCATGAAGCCCAGATTCGGAGCGAGTGAGGTTGTTTCTGATGGTTTTCAGCACTCCCGACTCCCTTGAGCTAATCATCCCCCTAATCTATACTTTGAAGGCATCCCAATGGGTTCCAGCTGTAGTGGCCTGTAAGGTGTTACATTCTAAGAATGTAACAATGTCTGCAAGTATGTCAGCTTTGAATACTATGTCCAAGAGGGTGGCAGACTTAAAACTCCAAGAGCTACAAGTGGGCACCGGCGATCCGAATTCCACCGACAAAGTAATTGGTGCATGGTCAGATAATGTGCAAGCCAGGATCTGGACTTCATTAATCTTCCCCAATTAACTCACCAGACACCAGAAAGAGATCTATTGTAGATGAACTATCATGTACGGTCGAGTAATACGTATACTCACAGAGTCACGGACCCCAAGCACAGCACTGAGTATATGCACATTGCGTGCTGCTTGCGACAGCCTCCTAGGTGCCACTCCAATTCTATTTAATCAATGTCGAGTATGAGGTTCATGTCACACCCCCAAATGATCTGGACATCCACATAGCTCAGCAGGATTGCAGCCACAGTGTCAAAAAATTCAGGTGAATCTACATTGGGGGCATAAGTGTTCACCAGTAGGTATTCCCTGTTTATTAGTGTGCAATGTAGTATAACATATCTACCTTCAGGGTCCACGTAGCTTTTGTGGAGGATGACCTTAAGAGATTTATGGACCAAAGTCAGTACACCCCTAGCTTGTTTGGAATAGCTAGTATAGAATCTATTGGGCCCCCATGATGGTGCAATAGTGGTAGTCAGGTGGGCCCGAGCATGCGTCTCCTGTAGCATTAGTAGTTTAACGCCATGTCTTTGGGCATAAGCAACAATCTTGCGAGCCTTGGTGTAATTGCTCAACCCCCGGATGTTCCAGGACATTACCTTAGTTAGCACAGCATAAGTTCAGGGTACATCCCAAGAAGTGTGACCCAGTGTGTATCTCCTACTATAGTAATTAACACTACGATACTCTGCCATTTTCTCTGCCATTTTCAATGTTATCTCCCCAAATGTACCCACCCCCTCACCACCCAGCAACATCCAGCAGTGTTCCCATCCACCCAATCCCCCCACAACCCAACAATTCCCCCACAACCAAATTCCAGAAGACCCACCTCAACTTGGTCCAGCCATTCCAAGGGCCCAAACGGGTCCAGTAATTAAGGAGCCTGCTAGAATAGTCATTGCAACTGCAGTGGGGTGCACTGTTGCCATGCAGACAACTATACAGGAGCAAGGAGTACCAATACTGGTACGCAGGTTAGCAGTGCATTTTACTATAGCACAGTTTCCACCCACTGATATATTTAGTACAAAAGTGCAACAGTAAAGTATAAGTAACAATGAATGCAGTACAATTATACTGAATAACATGTATAGTAGTGGTTGGAACATAGGTGAAAGCATCAATCTGCATAACGAAATCTAAATTAAAGATTCCTTAAAGAGTGACAAGGTGCAACTCGGACAGCGGGCACTCTGCATTCAAACAGAGTTTACACATTTGCAGTGAAGAGACGACAAAATCAATACTATTATCGGCCCAATAGCAGGCAGATAGCAATGAACATAATGGAGGCGGTAAGAGGCCAGCTAAGTCATGGCTCAGTCGTTGTCCATGAGGTCTTCAGCCGGATTGTGTAGAGGTATTTGCGCCTCTTTAAACTTCACCAGTTCATCAGGGATGGTAAAAAAGTATAGCTTTTCCTTAAAAGTGAATTTGAGTCAAGCCGGGAACAGTATTTCATATGGGATGATTCACTCTCTGAACAGTTTTTTCACACCAAAAAGCTGGCGCCTCTCTTGCTGCACTCCCACAGAAAAATTAGGGAAGATCCTAATGACCTGGGAGTCAAGGCGGAGTTCAACCGTATCATGTGACAGACAGAGGATGAGATCCCTGTCCCTATAATTGAGAATCCTAGCGATGATAGGCCTTGGAAAATCTCCAGGTTTAGGTTGTGGTGCCTGGGAGCGGTGGGCACGCTCAACAGTGAAGAAAGGGGACAGATCAGGATTGTCGAACAAGTCCTTGAGCAGGTTTTCGACCGCCAACACCATCGGCTCTTGAGCGCATTTTCCAGGACCCCGATGATCCGTATGTTATTCTTGCGTGATCTGGATTCTAAATCATCACATGTTGCTTTTACGGTCTTCATGTCACACGTGAGGGAAGCGACAGTGTCCTGAAGGGTGTGCAGACCATCTTCAGTGATCCTGGTCCCGGCCTGGTCCAGTCGAGACTTAACCAATGCGACATTGGCATTTATGTCATCCAATTTTTCGTGTAATGAGGTGACATTTTTTGCCATGGATTCCATCATCGCAGTAAGGTCAGGGGTTGGTGTGCTCAGGCGTGAATCAGGTTCATCTTGATTCGAGGATGACTGACCAGACTCCGTCGTAGGCATTGCTTTGGTGACTGTATCCATAGCTCCCATTTTATTGGTGCCACGGGATCTGTTAGACATGGCTGGGTGGCTGGGGATGGAAGAATGCTGGGTCAGTAATAGTGAGGACATGGAGTCGGTCACTGGACCAGATCGGGGTTGTCCACGCCCAGTTGTTGCAGCAGGAGGCGATGAGATCTTGAGGTGATGGCTCAGCAGCGCAAGGTTACACAGCTGTGAGGACTAGGTATTCTGTAGACAGGTAGGAGCTTAGTTGCAGCAGATTGGCCAAACCGCAGCGAAACACCAGGTGAGCAATGGTGGGGATCCTATAGGTCTTGCTTCCACAGATAAGGTCAGTAGCAATGAGAGTACCAACATAGGTGTGTGGGCAGACCACTACTGCCAATTAGTGGTTTTTGCAATCATGGCAGATTAATCTTAAGCCAGTATAATTGCAGAGAATACTGCTGGTGAGTGCAGGAGCATTAATAGGGTAATTTGCACCATAGTATGAATGGGACTCAGTGGCATGCATGCCATAGGAGGCCCCACGTGCGACACGGACCACGCTTCAACTGTCAATGGCGGCATTGAAGGCGGGTGGACCGACGCTGGTGGATTCCATGATGGATGGCAGTGGTCAAGTCTGCGGGTCAGGTGTGGGGAGTGGGGCAGAAATGTGTGGCGCAGGCCACACATGTGGGTGACCCGGTGGCTGCTGGAGAGAAAGGTGCGAGTCTGTGCTAGTCCGGTTTCAGGAGGTACGCCGAATCTCAGCAGGCGACCCTCCCCAGCTCCTCACCTGTACCGCTGCAAATCCAACTCCTGGTGGTCGAGGGAGAGCATCGGGATTCCGGAGGGGGCACCGCAGGGAGGGGCAGAGTTGCAACTCCGGGCCATGGCGACGTGCCCTGTAAAATAGTACGCTGCGGCAATGTGTGTGCAATGCAGGACCGCAATGCAGCTTAGGGGCTGTGGATGGGCATGGGCGGCCCGCCGCATACCGCAGCCCCGTTACGTGTCCGGGGTGTCACAGCATAGTGGCAGCTGCCAGAGGCCAGGCCCTCAGATCAGGGGGTCCCTTCGACATCAGCTTGTGCCGGCCGGCAGATGTCGGCCCGACGGGAGGCAAGCACAGCGCCCGCCGCGGCACAGGCGAGGTACCGGACCCCCGCGTCTCTCAGCCGGTAGAGGGAGACAGGAGCGGCCGTGGTCACATGGGGCGGCACAAAGGCAGAGCAAGTGTCCGCCGCCCCGGCCTGTGCCTGATCGCTGCAGGGGAGGGGCGCAGCCCAATAGTGGCACCCGAGTGGGCGCACAGCGGCTCCACACGGAATAGTCAGGTATGGACACCAGCAAGGCCTCACACGCAGGCAGGAGACAAACGGTTGTTGTAGGGATGCAGACCTTCGATTTCCTCCAGGATTGGGAGCTGACATAAATTGACAAGTACGGAGACAAAGTTCCCATTTTTTATAGTCATATTTTAAATGACGAAGGGGTGGATCAGCATGGAACTCGTCCACTGCGTTTGCCCAATCTAAAGCATACAGATCTTTCTTTACTTTATTAGGATTTCCCACCAAGTCACCATCCATGCATCCCAATTCCTTCAAAAGTACCTGTGCAATGCTCTTGATTTCACCCACCACTCGGATACCCCCCTTTTCACAATCCTATGCAAAATTGCACCACAATGAATTTGGCAGCAGTGGCAGCATTGCCCCATAAACAGAGAGATATTTCCAAAGTGCTCAGACCTTATGGGAGGTTGCACCCTATTCATACCGAATAATTGCCTGCTGCATCGAGGGGGGAAGACAAAGGATTCTTCTCCACATCAAGGCTTCAAGAAAGGGGAGATAGTCCATTACAGTCAGATATATAATGAACATTTCCCAAATTTGGAATCCACCCTATATTGCTGATTTAAAAGCTTTGTTGTTTTTTAAAGTAGCGATGATCTCACTAGAGTGAATGAAGGTTTGGAAAAGATCTTGAAGCCTAGATATACGAGAGAATCAATCCTATCCACTGGATTAGCCTCCATATTCCATTTAAAGACAGTCTGTTTTGAACCATTTGTCAAATGCATGACCTTTGCCTTGGCTGCATTGATGGTTAAAGAGTTTCCCTTTGCAAAGACCAGACAACCATTCAAAAGTCTTTGGAGCCTAATGGAGTATTATCAAACACAATGAAATTGTCAGCATATCCTGTCCACAACAGCCTTATATTTGCAATTTTGGGAGTTGCCAAGACCCTAGATTGTAAAAAAGGTTCAAAATCTGCCATATATAGAGTATAAATAAAGGGGACCAAAATACACCCCAGCCTAAACCCTCTATATGATTAAACCTGGAGTGATAGACACCCTTCCTGGTTTAATGTTACTTGTATCATTGAATTAGTGTGAAGTGCTACTAGTAGATTAGCAGCCCTGCAGGAATATCCCATTTCTTAAGTTTCACCCACAGCAGTGAGCGATCAACTGCTTCGAATGCTGCTGCTAGATCAATAGAGGCAAAGAAGACCCGATTCCCCCCTTTGCCCAAGCCTGACCCTGGATGCACTTCAACAATAGACCATTCAGTTGGGTGCCCATCCTCTTTCTAAAGCCAGTCTGCCATTATGATATTAAGTTGTGGGTAGTGGGCCAAGACTCCAAATGTTCCAATAGCAAGCATGACAACATTTGGAGTCTGCCTCCAAAATGGCAATTGGACAGTAGTTCATTGGCTGAGACCTATCCCCATTTTTGTAAATGGGAATAATGTGTGCCCTTTCACCTCTTTACAATGTCTCCAAATAGAATTGACAGGAAGTCTGCCAAAACTGTTGGGTTAGCCTTAAAACCTTCATTCATTAATCCTTTTTTGACCTGGTGCCCTCAAATTACTAATTGAACCAATTAATTTGACAAGCCTCTCTTCTGAAAGATCAAAAACCAAGGGTATTTCATTTGACACCTCTCTCCGCAGGTCAACTTTTCATATTAACGGGGGTGGAGTATAAAGTGCCACAAAATGCTAAATCCAGTACTTCTCTGCGACTGCATTCACCAGTATACCCTGCTGAGTCTTACCTGAGGCATTCATCAGTGATCAAAAAGGATCTGGGGTTTTTATCCATCAATGCACCTAACATGTGTTCACCATCTAACTGGAGCCTATGAATTTTGGACCCTTGCAGTCAGTTCTTATAAGCTTGGTCAAGTTTCTTAATTTGAATAGTTTTTTCCCCGTAAGAGATAGAGGTGTCTTTATTGATACACCTCCTTCCATCTCTCAGTTCTCTTAGTCTAATGACCAACTCCCTATTGTAAACATGTACATGGGATCACGTCATAGACGCTACTTGTCCCTTCATGGGAATATTTGGATCAATGACACTCGAAATAAAACATTCAAAGCTGTCGGCCATTAGATCAGATTGCAATTCTTGTGTAGGTTTTACCCCAATCATACTCACAAATGATTGATTCACTCTAAGGAGCAGATTTGTTGACCATTTAAGATGGTTGCCCTGGGTACTGTAAGTGATTTCATCTGGCACTTCACCTAAGTCAATGCCTAGCGTGGGATGCACAATTGAAACCCTTAAATGTTTATTTGAGTCTATAAATTCTTTTATTCTGAACAATGTACCACTTATATCATGCCCCTCTCTTTGAATCCCCCTCCGGTCACACTGTACAAGGAATCAGGCTGGTTTGCAAAGTTAAAATATTTATTTTATATTTCACAAGATATAAATCACACTATTTGTAATGGGTGCCCAATGACCACCAATGGAGTGATGTCACACTAAACAATCTCTTTAATCACAAGGAGTAATAATGAGCAAAAATAATGCAGCATTGAAATAATACTTTTGGAGGTTCAATCAAATGGCAATGTGATTACTCTTTCCCCCTGCACACTCTTCAATCCCCCAATATGCAATGTAGAAAGATAGGAGGAGAGAGAATAGGGTTCAGGAATGGAGAATTCAAATGCAAATATCTCAATCACAATTTCCCCCCAGCAAACACAGAGAAAAACAGAATTGATTGGCAACTTGTCAAAATGGTTTAAAGTTGGCTTTGAATGAATGGGGGAAAACACTAAATCTGGATTTAATTCACTGAAATTGTTCAAATTCTCATGGGAGCCACTTTTAATGGGTTTAGACAAACACTAGCAATGATTTGAGAGTAATAAGCAAGTTAAAAACTTAATTTTGATGTCGGGTGCAATGAAAGCTATTTTACACATTATAGATTTTAGCCAAATGAAAAATGTGTGGCAAACTTTTCCCCGCGCGGTAAGCACGATTGCGGAATAACTATATGTTCTAGCATAAAGTATGAAGAAGTTATGGACATTTTCGTGGAGGTCGGTTTTTTTCATAATAATAGAGGATGGGTTTGGATAGAGATGACTATTGACAGTACATAGGCTAGTGACAATCCTATGCTATGAATACTCACTACCAATGTTTTGAAGGGAACCGTCAAGGATTCTGGCTCTGGTCAGGGATATTTGCTGGGACAGTCTGCTGGGCACACCGGACTGGTCTGGTTCAGCGATCAGCAAGGCACTCTGGACACCGCACACTAGGACTGGACAGCAAGGCGCTCTGGTCTACACTGCACAGCATGACTGGACTGGATCTGCAATGGCTCTCTGGTCTGCACAACACAGCACGGCATGGCACCAGACTGGGATTTAATCTTCCCTTCTGGTTATGAAGATAATTCTTTGGCAGGCAAGCAGTTACAGCACAGCCTGGTTGCTCTTTGGTTTCCTCTTTAAGTTGAGGGATGGGTTCTGGAAGTTAGGCCCAGCTGAAAGTGGTTCAGCTATACTCTGAGCCTTTCTGCTTGCAAAGTTGTTGGAGTCTGGAACAAGGAGTATGGATGGACCTCCTTCAAAGTGCTTCGTCAAATTCGGGATGGTGGGTGCATCAATCTGTTTTTCTAGGTCCTCAGCTGTCTCTATCTATATGTTTGATAAAGGGGTGGGTATGCTGAATTACCCTAGGCGCACCCCCTAGGTAGTCTATTGGCTAAAGTCTGATCTCTCCCTTGATTGGAGGGGGGAAACAGTGTGTCACCCTGATGATGTAGTTTATGAGGAAAAACATCCTCCCCTTTGCCTTTTGCACATAAAATCTATTTTTGATACAATACATCTTTACATGTTTACAATCTTGATACCAATAACATACATATATCACATATTTTGTGGAGCAAACCCTCTTCCAATCCTCGTTGTGGTGGGATCTTGGGTCTGGATTTGACTATGTTTTTGTCCGGGACACAACATCTGATTTGTCCACAATTTTGTACATATGTGCGCATGATATCTGGGCATAATCGTATGAAGTTTCATGCGTCTGACATAAATAAAATTGCTACAAAACCAGAATTTTCACTGTGCTTTCCCTGAACATCGCACATATTTCTGGCACCTCTTAAAATGTGCAAAAAAAATCACATTAACAATGCTATTAATTTTATAATTTTTACAAATTTGCACAGTCCTTTATTAGTCTTTTTCAAAATAGGCTTTCTGTGCTTTGTAAATCCACAAATGGTCATCTATCCCCGCCTCCTTGGCTCTCTGGCAGGTCTGAAGCAATCCACCCCTTTCTTCTGGGAGAGGCCACTTTGACACTTTACAATCTGCATATCCTTTCAGCCAAGGTTCATTGTCTCTCCCAGGAGCAGCCCTAGTGCCCCTCCCCTCTTAATCAACACCTGAATGTGATTTCCTGGTCCAGAGAGCAGAAGGGAGGTGCCTTATCCAGTGGGGGAAGATGCTTTGTAGTTTTTGGCTGGAATCAGGCTTACTTTAAAAGTCACTTTGTTAAATTTTTCTTTGTTGAAAATACACTTGCAATTTTAAAACAGGCAACTAGAACTCTAATTCCAGTCTCTAAACCATGGAGATTAAATAGTTGCAACCTATATTGCTTTTGATAACAGGTCACTTAATTTATAGACATTTGATTTCAATTGCACAAGTTTAAGCTTCCGATGCAACTAATGACAGCTGTCATAAAGGCGGCCGCAGGTACTGCACCCATATTTTGTCAGATTTTCACAGACAAGCACACTTTTTACTGTGCAAGTTTTGATGATAGATTCTGCTTTTCCTGACATTGTGTGTTCATAATGATTCCTTAAATGAAGTGACGGGTAACACCAAGCAAAGATATTGGATGTTTTGTGGTGTTTTAGTCCGGTATTTTGTATTTTCAGCAACCAAGAAAAAAGGGATTTAAGAGCAATTTCTGGGTTTCTTGCAATAAAGCACTGCCTTTCATGCAGTTTCCATTTTTCCTTGGCAGGCAGCCCAGTAACATGTTTCAGCAGTGAGGTCTCCATTTCACCACTGACAACAGGCAAAGTAGATCTGGCAGCCATCTTTTCCGGTTTCAAAGCACAATTTTCATAGGTTTGGCGCGCATGGGGCTTTTGCGGACATTTTTGATGATTCTTTCACCATCGACACATAGGGATGTCGCAGGGCAGAGCCTAGTGGGTTAAAACATCCCTCAGTACTAAGAGTGGCCGAATGACCCCCTACCACCGAAGGGGTATTAGATGTTCCGATTGTCAATGGATCAAAGGCAGCATTTAAGATAGAGTGATCACTGCATATCGTTTTAGTGACTTCAAAAAGAGAACAGTTGTCTAACAGCCACTTATCCACAAAGATATAGTCAAGGATAGAGGCACTCTTCTCATTTGACCATGTCACAGCTGCCGGGACATCCCCCTTTAAAGTACCATTTAGCGGAAGAAGACCAATACCAGTGAAACACTTCCCCATAACGTTCCATTTAACGTTATTTGATCTTTTCTTGCCGTAGACATTAGACTGTCAATCTGAGGTGAAATACTGTTAGAGTTAAGATCACCCACCACCACCACGTGACCAGACAGAACGATGTTATACCATTGTGCTACACAAAGTAAGATAGAGTCTATGACTGTGGCTAGTGCCGCCATACCTGCATGCCAATATATATTAAACACCAACATGTCTATATGGAAGGAACCAAGGAATTTAATGTGGGTTGCCAAAACTCCAAATCTCAGATCATACTGGGAAATGACTCTAATGTAAGGGGAAATGCTAATCATAGTTAATAGGCACCCATGAGGGCAACCTAGGATTCCCTGACAAGCAGGGTAGGCACAACCTCAAATCCATCAAAGGCTGGGCACTCCTTAAGCCACGTTTCTTGTAACAGCAAAACAGAATGAGTTCTAAATAAACCAGATAGTACACACTTTGTGAATATGACCTTGTGAGTTAAATGAGAGTTTTTAAGCATTTCACCCACCAAGGCTGGCTCTGAGTTGATCTGGCCCGGCATACATACCTGGTGTGCTTGTTTCTCGCAGAGATCTCCCTTCCAGATAAGGAGCCCAGCAGACCTGCAATGGGGGAAGTCACTTGTGAATTCTGCCCAGCAACCCACATTGCCCTGTCTTTCTTGGGAAAATAAATTCATCAACACTGTTGATAAATACCTGTTCACTCCATACAAAGTAAAAAACCTCTTCCTTTATGTTTTATTAATTAAGGTGTATTTTCTTATAGTAAACTAACATAAATCATAAGAATTACTGCACAGTTTTCTCATTCCCTTATTTCAAAATAACATAATCTGAAGGCAAATGAAAAAATCAACGCCAATTTTCTTTGTTTTACATGCTCCACAAAAGAGTTTTTGTAACAACAATCAAAATTATTAATGAACGGTGTCACACTACAAATGAAACCATACTGATGAGACCCAAGTTCCCTCTGTGTGATGTTTGTGCGTGACTCCTCACTACGCGTTTTGGAGCTATCCGCCCCTTCTTCAGGTGTAGCTGTTACCACGGAGTACCCTGTAATAAATCAAAAAATGCATCTAAGATGAGATGTTGAGTATTTCACATCTTTGATTACTTTAAAGAGAAAGCTTATACTAACCTGACCACTATCCTTTTCCCACTGTCTCACATACGTTCTCATAGTATCAGTTCAATCCACTGAAACCTGAAAAAAGCACTAAATATCAACCTCAATGCATTATGCTACTGTGTAAACAAATTGATTCCAAAAGAAAGGGCACTAAATGTTAACCTTAATGCATTGGTTCCAAAATGTCAATCAAATCACCCCTATTCAAAAAGGAGTCTACCTTTTAAGTACATGGTGTTCTTAATACTTCATGTTCCTTATTCTGATGACCACCTTGCTGATGATCAGTCTCACCTCAATCTGCAATATAATTGAATGGGGTGGAATCAGATTGGAATATGATCCCTCCCCTAGTAATCTTATGCCAAGCTGTACTACTCTGCTAACCTTTAATTTACATGGCGTGATGCCGGAATCAGGACTGGCTGAAAGAAATCAGCCTCCTGTCCCGCATCCGTTATTTTATCTACTTCCTAGTAGAATCATGTGACCGCAGTGCGGTCACGGGATCATGTCGCGTAATCACAGAATTACAACAAAACAGAGACTTAGCTCACAGACTCTATATAACGATCGGTTCAATGTATGAACTGAACGTAACCGCGGTATGTTCATTCAAATTTAACATAATTTCTCTGTAGTAGTTCAAATGTACTTGTGGTCACGTGACAATATCGCTCTTCACTTCGATAATGAGTTTGTCATATTGAAAGTTCTAATTCTTGTGTATTAATGTATATGACATCAGTGCTCAGCTGTTCTAAAGTATCACTAATTGGACAATGCACTATACTGTCAAAAAAGAATCCTGCATGATTGTCAGATATAATTACCCACTATCACATGTGATGTCCCATTGATTTAATTTCAAGTGACACGGATACTGCGAAAACCGCGGTTTCATTAATGTGGTGTACATTGACATGTAATAAACATTATGTGTGCCTAAATTACACATTTGCTTATACTGATATAATCCCAGCTTTACATGTTATCCACATATACATATCACTCCAATTTGCTAATTGTAGAAAACCTGATATTTTCGCATTCAAAGATCCAGACATGTTGACCGTCTCATTCATTCAACCTCAAGGGTAATCAAAGGTCTGATATGCCCATTATTAAGTTGGCATGTTGTGCTAAGAACTACAATAGAGCTTCTTTTGTCATAAGAATCTACTCGGGACGTAAACAAGGTATACACAAATGTTTCACAGTTTGAACTGCAGTGCTCCGATCTTTTCTAATTTGGCTGTATTCACCATTCATGTTCATATGTTCAAGGCCACAGCAACGTAATTCTCACTTAATATGTATTTCATCAAACCAAAAGGTTTTCTTGGGCTCATACAAGATTTACATGTTGCATCTGAAAACAAAATACCTTTTCAGATATTGCATTCATTTTCACTGTGCAGCCTTTATTCCTTAAAACGACCTCTATATTCTGTTATTGTTCAATGCACTTTTGAATCAGTGTATTTTCTTCATGCTTTGCACAGCATTAGTTTATTAATGGGTCAACAGAAAATTAAACCCTGCTGTTCATGTTGTCATTTACAATGCACATTTTCATCCGTCGCAATATTTTGAACTCCATGTATTGGTGAATTCAGCTGCGAAATGCACATGCCTTCCCCTTTAATATGATGTCAGTTTCTGTTTTCCTCAATTTTCAGGGTGAACAGCATTTTGATGTTTGGCACTTTTAATGACACATACCACTTGTTGTCTCTCGACCAGCAATGTTCCTTTCCCATTTTCACTTATTGCTTGTGTTAGCTGCAGAAATACCTGTATTTCTATTTGCTAGGCACATTTAGCAGTATTGAAGTTTTAAGGCAGGCTTTTTTTAAGGCAGGCTTTGTATTCACCTGGGTGCCTTGCCATAAGAAAAAAGTATTTCTAATTAGAGTCCTAACCTGGCCTTTCCTTTTGTGTGCTCAGGCTGTCATTAAAACCCACAGCTTTATCACCTTCACTACAGCACTGAGAACTAACCTGCTTATGGGCACTGATAGAAAAGGAATCCTTGCTTCCAAGCCCCGTAACCTGCTTGTTCTCAATTAACACCTCTCTGCTAATGAACACAGCCCAGCTGATACTACACAATGTATTATTGTTAGAAAATAAGTCACTTTGCAAGAAGAATTAACTGCTCTCAAGTGAATCCTGTCTGTGGAAAAATCTGGTGGGAACACTTGGGGGAAAGAAAGAAACTGGAAATGTGGGCAGCAAGATGGGATTGGGACATTCAAAAATGGCACACTGAGGGGTACCTTATTAGCCTTTGAATTTCTAAAATATAAATACAAGCTGATGGAACAGGATCATCGAAGACATGTCAACCTTACATAATGGTTCATTGAAATCACACCTGTCCTGCAAATGCAATGATACAGCCCTCCCACCCTCTATCAGCCCTCCTCGCTGGGCCTCATTATGAGTTGGGCAGTATCCTGGTGATAAATCAGCAAGTCCATTGTACTCAATGGGGCTTTTTGGCAGAATTACCACTGTGAAATTACTGCCACGGTAATTCCGCCGATTCTGCCAATTTTTCGACAGTGAGTTGTTGGATTTACCTCCAGGATTTTGCTGGAGGCAAATCATCCACTTCAGGCCCAAACTCATAATTTGGAGTAGTGGTAAAGTTGGCGGTAATGCAGTTACCGCCAACTTTACCACTTACCTCCAAACTCGTAATGAGACCCACTGACTCCCTCAACCATTCAAAAGTTCCTGCCACCAATACACGGCTGCGTTATAGCACACAAAAGCAAGACCAAGTGGGAAAACATGCTAGAGCACCCACTGTCAGAGCAGCTGTGTTACAGATATGTAATAAACCTGCCAGGAAGAAATTGAACTTATGCCACTGTTAAACAAAGCATTGGGGGATCCGTAGCCTCTACTGGGCACTGCTTAGAAAATGCCTGTGTAAACTAGCCCCGGAGGACCTGAGCTAGAAATGTAGAAAGACAGTGGTTCATATTGAAACATTTTGGGTTTTTTGAAAAGTTATCACTATTCTCGGAAGAGGTGGCAAAAGAATGCAACTAGTCGTGGGTGCTCCAACCCCAAGATCGCAGTTACTTTACATCCTCTAGCTGGTAGGTCACATGCCCCCTGAACTGGCCATCTTGTCTACCATCATGAAAGCCTGCATAGAGCTCTAATTGTTGCCTGGGAGCAGACCTTAAACCTTGGAAAGTGAGTACTTGGCAGAGCTTAGAAGACTGTATCCTGGATCTCTTTCCTCTCTCCATTAGAGAGACGATCAGGGATGTCATTTAGGGGTCACCAGAGGTCGCAAGTGCGACCTCTGAGGCCTCCCTTTTGACCTCTGTGGTCTCCCTTGCAACATCTAAAAAAAAAAAAAACTTTATTTATTTATTATTGTTTATTTCGTTTGTAATGCAAGCTCCTGGGCTGTGGCCAGCACCATATGGCTCTTTACTTCTGGAGTGGCTGGCTTTCTTGTTCAGGACCCTTAAAAAAATAAAAGAAGAACAATAAGAACAGGAGTGCCACAAGTCTAACACTTTCAGCACCGACCCTAAATAAGAAACAATAGGAATACCAAATAATGTATCTTTCTGGAATTCTATACAATAATTGCTAGACTCATTAAAGGTTTATTTCAGGCACACTTCAGGGGGTTAGTCACTGATTTAGTCTGTTCTTAAATGCCTCAACTCAGCCTTTCATCCTTCTGACGTCGATAACTGAGTACCAACACAGGTTGGGTGATATCGGGTGCATATTTTGTAAGTGATTTCAACCCGGCACTCCACCTAAATCAATACCTAGCGTGTGATGCACAGCTGAAACCCTTAATTATTTATTTATGTCTATAAGTTCCTTTATTTATGAATGATGTACCCTTATATCACACCCCTCTCTTTCAATCCCCCCCCCCCGGTCACACTGAACCAGTAAGCAGGCTGTTTTGCAAAGTTAAAAATATTTATTTTATGGATTTTACTATATATATATATATCACACTATTTTAATGGTTATACAATGATCATCAATGGGGTGATGTCGCAATAAATCTCTTTAATCACACGGAGTAATGATAGGAAAAATAATGCAGCATAGAATAATACTTTGTGTGGGTTCAATCAAAATGCAATGTGATTACTCTTTCCCCCTGCACACTACTCAATCCCCTCAATTTGCAGTATAAAGAGATGGAAGGAGAGAAAACAGGTTTCAGGAATACAGAATTCAACAAAATAGTATTAATCCCAATTTCCCCCCAACAAATACAGAGAACAACAGGAATGATTGCAAACTTGTCAAAAATGGTTTAAAGTTGGCTTTGCATGAATGGTAAAAACACTGAAAATGTATTTAATTCACTAAAATGGTTTCAATACTAGTGGGAGCTGCTTTGTATGGTTTCAAACAAACACTAGCAATGATGGTTGGGTAACTAGCAAGTTGAAAACTTAATTCTGAGGTCAGATGCAGTGAATAGCTATTTCACACGTGAGAGAATTGAGCCAAATGAAAATTTTGCAGCAAACTTTCCCGTGTGCGGTAAGCCCGATTGCAGAATAACTATAAGGAGTTGGGATACGGTTTTGAGTTTATTGGAAAGCAGAGGATGTTAGCTTTTTCTAGCATACACGGTGACGAAGTTATGAAGGTTTTTGTGGAGGTCATTTTTTTCTGAAAGAGTCAAAATTTGCAAAACAAGAATGCGCTTTTTAAATGACAAACAAGATTTCTTTACACTAGGGGTAGACTATGAAGCTTCAAACTACACGCCAGCGCAGCCACCAGCCCAGGACATCACTGGTTGATTTGGCCTGCCAAGACGCTCGCCTTTCTTCAGAAAATATACTAGTGCAAAGATGATTTTAGCATTACTACTACAAAGGACTATAGGATAAGAGAAAGAGTTCAGGTAAGACAAAAGATTCTAACAATGCAGTTTGGGAAATAAGAGAATGGGTTTGGATAGGATGACTTATGGATAATACTTATGCTAGGGACAATCCTATGCTATGGATACTCACTACCAATGTTTGGAATGGACCCGTCAGGGATCTGGTCAAAGATTTCTGGACTGGAATTCTGCTAGCACACCGGACTGGACTCAAGGCGCACTGGTTCTGCAATCAGCAAGGCACTCTGGACACTGCACGGCGGGATTGGACTGGATTCCATGGGCTCTGGTCCGCAGCTATCTGATCACAGCTCGGCTCTACCGGGTTGGATCTTTGGATTCTGGCAAGAATTCTTAGCTAGAAAGCAGCACAGCACAGCCAGTCTGTTCTTGGGTTCCCCTTAGAGATCTGGAGTAATATCTGGTTTCAGGATTTTTAAAGGCCAAGCTGAGAATGGTTCAGCTTTGGAAATGGGCCTTTCTGCTTTCAGAGGTCTGGAGTCTGGAGTCTGGAATACGGATTTCTCTTGCATGGTGCTCTGCCAGCAATCGGTTGGTGGGTGAATGTGTCTCTCCTTCTAGGTCCTAAGCTATCTCTATTTATGTATTTTCTAAAGGGGTGGGTATGCTGAATTATGCTAGGCACACCCCCTGGCATTCTATTGGTTAGGGTCTTTCCTCTCCCTTGATTTGAGAAGAAAACAGGGTGTCATCATGACGCTGTGTTTTATGGTCCAGGGAAAACCTCCCCTTTGTTTCTGCACAGGAAATCTATTTTTCATACAAGACATATTTACAATTTTACACACTTGATAGTAATGGCATATTGATATCACAGATTTGGTGGAGCAAGTATTCATTCGAGCCCCGTCACGGTGAGAGCTTGGGTCTAGATTTGGTAATTTTTCACACTTTTGGTCTGGTACCCAATGTCGGATTTATCCCCAATTTTACATATATGTGGGCATGATATCTGGGCATAATGATGTGAAGTTTCATGTTTCTGGCACGCCACAATTACTACAAAACCACAATTTCTGTAGTCTTGTTGCTGAACATAGCACAGAGTTCTGAGTACTTTTAAAACATGACCAGAATGTTCATATTAACAATACAGTCATTTTACAATTTTTACAATTTCGCACAGTTCTGTGTCAGTCCTTTACTAAAATATACTTTTCTGTGTTTTCAGAATATACAACACTGTCTGTCCCACCCCCAAAGTTTTGGTAGGTCAAGAGCAATCCCCGCCTCTTTCTTCTAGCAGGGGTTTCTGTTGACACTTGCATCTGCATATTCTTTTCAGCCAATGGAGTCCTTTGTCTCTCCCAGGAGCAGCAGAGCAAAATCTTCATTAACACCTGACTGGGAGTTCCTGGCCTTAGATGAGAAGCAGGAGAGATGCCTTTTGTTGGGGTAACTGTGGAATTTGCTTTGAAGTTCTTTGGCTTGCATCAGATTTACTTTAAAGTCAATTGTTACATTTTTCTTAGTTGAAAAATAAACTTACAATTTCACAACCATCAAATAGACCACGATAAACTTAATATCCTTTACAATACCATCGAACATTGGATGAAAGAAAACTGGATGTGCTTAAATGGCTCTAAGACTGAGCTCATGATCTTCGGATCCCCACAAGCCAGAAAGAAATTGAGCCCTGCCTTTAACTCATTCACCATCAAAAACATCCAGATTCCAATATCAGCAAAAGTAAAGACTCTAGGTGTGTATCTTCAAGCTTCTCTTGGCGCTGAAGCACACACAAGCTACCTTAAAAAAAACTGCCAGTACCACCAAATCCTCCTTAAAAAGATCAGGCCACTGTTAGACCAAAAGAACAGCACCATCATTGCTAGGGCCACTATATTATCCAGATTGGACTACGGAAACTCCCTACTCTTGGGAGCCAACAGCAAGTGCCTGAAAAGATGCCAAACCATCCAAAACAACGCCATCAGAACGATCACTGGAAAATCATGGAGAGAACACATCTCCGGAGAAAGGAAAGCCCTCCACTGGTTGGCTATGGAGGAGAGAATCTCTTTCAAGTCTCTCACCATAGTACATCGTTGTCTTTATGGCACAGCCCCGGCCTACCTTACGAAACAGTTTAAATGGTACAAACCATCCAGGAGCCTCAGATCATCAAATATAGGCAATTTACAAACCATTACCACTAAAAAACAACATGGTCTCGGCAAGGCTTTCCCGACAATAGTCATCGGTAAATGGAATGACCTACCCACTTCACTAAAACTTGAACCTAACTATCTCATCTTCAGGAAAAAACTGAAAACCTTACTTTTTAAGTAAATCCTGGAAACACACTGTACCACGTTGAATTAATCCAGGTCTCTTCCGCCTAGTCCCGTCTTCATTCTTTGTTGTCTTGTCTATATGTAAGCGTTCTGATGCCCGTGGGCTTTAACGCTATATAAACAAATAAATAAAATAAATAAATAAACAGGCAAACAAATCTCTAATTCCAGTCTTTTGAAACATTGAGATTAAATAGTTGCAACCTATATTGCTTTTGATGGCAAGTCCTTAATTACAACCCTTTGATTTTAACTGCACAAGTTTAAGCTCCCAGTGTAATTAAATGACAGCTCTCACACAGGTGGCCGACGGTACTGCGCCCATATTTTACAGATTTTCACAGACAAGCACACTTTTTAATGTGGATATTCTTATGATGGATTCTGCTTTTACTGACATGGGGTGTTTATGTGGATTCTTTAAATAAGGTGATGGGTAACACCCAGCAAGGATGTTGGACATTTTCTGATGTTTTTGAACCATTATTTTAAAATTTCAGCAGCCAAAGAAAAAAGGATTTCAGAGCACCTTTGGGTTTCCTTGCAATAAAGCACTGCCTTTCATGAAGTTTCCATTTGCACTCTGTGGGCAGCCCAATGACAGGTTTCAGCAGTGTGATCTCCTGTTCCACCACTGACACAGGCAATGTAGATTGGCAGCCAACTTTCTGGTTTCACAGCGAAATGTTCATAGGTTTAGCGCGCATAGGGCTTCTTGCGGCCATTTTGCTGGTTCTGGTGCCACAAGCACACAGTGATGTCGCAGGGCAGAGCTTAGTGGGTCAGTACATCCCACAATGTTTTCTATATAAAGTACTTAAGCATAAGTGCTATATAATAACTCATCATTATCATTTGGCCTTGGAAACCTGCTTGCATTCACAGTAATTTGGTAATATGGGCCTATACACACTGATGTTAACGATACATTTGGTGATCCATTCTTGTATGAAAAGTACATCACATTATAGTGGTATTGTAACCATATTTTTCATAGTGTACAATGCTATGTGATGCCACTTCCTGTTTTGTCAACAGGTGAAAGGTTGTGTTACATCGTTTCCTGTGATATCACTTCGGGATGGGGTCAAATGACATCACTTTCTGTGATGTCATCAGGGGTCAAGGGTTGTGTGACGTCACTTCCGCTACCCCTGGCATTTTGGTGAAATGACGTCCCTGGAGACAATCTCCTACACTAAGAGGGATCTGAAATGAGAACATGACCTCCCTTGTTCCACTTTTAAAGAAGGCAAAGCACAACTGTTCTTTGTTAGTCTGTGTGGGGTCTTCCAGTGTGCACTGTAGTGTGCTGTCCTCTTGGGCCATCCTTCTGTGTCATTTATAAAAAGTGAATCACTGTGTGAATGGGACTTGCACCATCTATAAAGAAACTATGTATTAATTCATGACATGGTGGGTCTGTATTCCTATGCCCCTTAATTGTATTGTTTGCTTTCAAATACCTTAATGCATTATGCTTTAAAAATATATAAATGTAAGCAAATCATGGTTTGCATCAGTAAATGACCACCGAGTATCAAGAAGGGGGTTTGAGAAATGTCATCATGCATGGCAACATACTACCAAGGGTCAAGTCCTAAACATTAAAGTGGGGGGACTCATCAACACACGCAATGGGATGTGATGTCACCAGAAATTAGCATATCAAGGTGAAATATGCGCGTTTCATTAAATTGAGTTTACATAACCACCCAAATTGAACAGGACGAATGGCATTTGCCTTTCATAAAATCAACACACACACACACAAAACCAAGACCGGATACTTTCTTCTAATATTGATTTTGAAAACGCTAACATGTTTTAAACTCCAAGAACCAATACAAATGTTTTTCTTGTGACTTGCAGTATCGAAATGGGATATTTCACCTTTAGTTGTTTGTTAATTTTGATAAGGTTACATAGTGCGGTGGTGAAGTGTCCAGCCTACAGACCTGACGACTGTGGTTTAATCCCTGAGGTCTGCTTCAATTCATAAATTCAAAGAGGACATCCAATGTTTCTCTTTTAGCTGGAGGGACTCAGTCCACCCTCTGAATTAAGTGTGGGGACTCCGTCCCCCTGTGTGTACCCTCGACTTGAGCCCTGCATACTACTTGCCATTAGGGATATGCTAGCCAGCATTGTTTCATCTTTTTATTCTGAGAAAGGTGGTCCTAGGTGTCTAAATGGTTAACTTTATACCCCATTATGTAAAGAAAAAATAGGTCTGGACTATCATCTCGTGAATGGCAACTGGTATATTGGCATGTGTGTCAAAAACCCCTTGAAGTTAACTCTCATCAAAGACGCCACACAAACGCCATGAGGAAAAAGCTCTTTTTTCGATACCTGCCCAAACACAACTCTGTTTCTCGCTCCCACACGGTACCCCTCACACCACCGGCTTCCATGCAGCGTGGCTAATTTAGATGTACTGTCACCTTAAACGCCCTCAATAGCTTCCAGCTGAAACTACACACAAAGCAAGCAGCTGTGATATCAAAGAAAAACACGTTTAACTCCATGTCAAACTGCTACATATAATACAAGATACAAAGAGAGGCAGAACTGGGTCAGAAATAATGGCTCATTAAATTGGCTGAACCTTGCACATGCTAATTATGTTTAAGGTCTGTGATTTGCCCGTAAACACTGCAGAACACACTTCAATATAGCGTACAGTGGCTCTCAACACAAATTAGCCTTCAGCTCCATTCATCAGTGTAAAACTGTCAAGTCTAGTTGATCGTTTAAATGCCCGGTAAACCGAAAATAATCTTATCTACGCTGATGTATGTCAGTGCTATCTGTGCGGGGTGCAATAAAACAATGTTAAATATTGCACTCACGTAGAAGGGTTCAACTGACGCCTGCAGACTCCTGGCTACAGTGAAGTCAACACGATAAACAGCCATGCCTCCTGAGATGTTTCAATGCCCGCCACCACAGGTCCCGACCCCGTTTTTTCTCTTCTACATATGCAAGCTTATTGCTGCCACGCTGGAGCCTGCCAGTTTATAAACACGATGTTATGGCCAGAGGTTGGGACCTTCAGTCAGGGTCGGACTGGGCCATAACATTGTCTCAGGCACCAATCAAAAAGTGTCCCACAGATGCAAATGGCAATTCATTCCTTTTGTGACACTGAATAGTACCCAAGGGGGAGTCTTTTGATAAAGTGTGATGCAAATTGTGCATTTTAAAGAATATTTAATTAGCAACACTGGTCAAAACTACTAGCCGCAGGCTGAATTAACTCATCAAACTGGGTCACAGTGGCCCAAAAAGTGGGCCACTTTGACCAAAAAACGGGCCCACACGAGCATTTTATGTTTCTTGGTTCGGCCATGGGCCTACTTGCCCTATAGATCAGTCCAAGACTGCCTTCAGTAGACTTCGGCAGATCGCTCCAGGTGAGTCCATGGTCGGCGTTGGAAGATGTGTTACCTCTCCATTCGATTCCTGAACTTCCGCCCAAAGATGTATGCTCAGACATCATTTCAAGTTATTTATTTATTTATTGTGATTTGCATGAGCTGTGAATGCAGATGGACTTTCTTCAGAGCAGTTACAATCAACAACAAAAGACAGAAGCACACAAACATTCTATTAAAGTCTGACTGGGCAATGACAAGTGATGTCATTTTATGTAAAAGTTCTCCAAAGGAGTGGGAATTGGGAAGTCTCACTCTTGGGTTTCCTAGAGCTTTGGAACGTCTTTAGGTGGGGTTCTTGTCTTTGTTCAGTTGTGAATTTGTTCTAGAGGGCTTGCCCCCAATACAGGGATGGATTTACTCAAGGAGAGACAGGCACGCTTCCTTTTTCGGAAGGTGGAATCCATAGAGCCACTCCTCCTGATCTCATCTCCCTTGCAGCCTAAGGCTCTTGCGACTCTGTTTCCTCGGGTGATATATACTATAGTGCGGTGGTCGCTGCACTATAGTTAAGTTGAGTATTGATACATAGGAAATCAAAAGAAGGAATGGCTGGGAGAACCGCGCAGGCAGCCAAACTGAAGAAATTAAAAGTGCATTTACCCTTGGAAGTTAAATGACTCAAGAACATTCTTGAGGAGGAAAAAGGGCGTGTCAGGTGAGGTTGGGTTGGAGGTTAGTAAGGGGACATGACGTCCTCTGTATCCGTGAATGTAATCCAAGAAGGACAGCACATTAAACTCTGCAGTGAGATATTTCAGTACATTAATACACCTACGCCAGGGATCTTGGTGTAACCGGCAGGGCCCAGGTTTGAATCTGGGTAAGAAGAGCTCAGCCATGTATCCTGGTAAAGCAGATCAAACTATTAAAGTTGAAGTGGGAAATTCTAAATTGTCTAGGTGTTTGTGAAAAACACCTAGACAATGGATTACAAGGAAAACACTCTAGACAGCAAGAAACTAAGCAAAGTACCAACAACATATAGACAAAGCAAATCCAAATTCATTACAGTTCTTATACCTTTCACCTTTTGTGTTTAAAAATAAAAACAATGTGTCCTGAAACTATTTGTATCCCCATAAAATCACACAAAATGCACATTGTCCACACTATGTTTGTTGATTACTGTTTTTTGTACTGGTACGTTTGTAGTATTGGATTGGTATTAAGTAGTGTGTTAGTTTTAGTTGCAGTTTTTAGATGTAGGATTGTTAGTTTGTTCCCATCTTTGGTCACTTGAGGTTGTGATGTTTTTCACTGAATCTCGGGTCTCAAGCTTTTGGGTTCTCAGGCCGAGGAGCAGTCGGTGCACGAAAACATGGCTCTTAGCGATTCCATTTGTGGCAGTTATGGCACCTGTAATACTGAAAGAGGAAGGAGAAAAAGGGCTGTGGGGAGAGAGCAAGATAAGGAGCAGAATTTTCCCTCATAGGAGGTGAAGGATTCTCCAATGATGGATGAGGCGAGGTGGCATCTCAAGATCTTTGTGGACACAGGTGCATGAGCCCCCCCTGCCCCCCTGGTCACATAGAACTATCAATCATACAAGACTGTTGGGGAAGGTTGGCACATTGGGAGAGGTTCCAGGAGTGGGACGAGGTGGGGCCATTGGAAAAAGCCTCAGTGGTGACTAGCAGTGAGGCAAGGGAGGGAGGCCCCCATGTGGATGCGTCCAAAGAAGCAGCAACGGCAGATCCCTATATGAACGCCCTCAGAGAGGCATTGAAGGAGCAGGAGAGCATGCCCCTCATGGTCACTGATCATGTGACTGTAGAAAGCAGTCGGAAGGAGGTGTGTGGGGTGGGTCTTGGCTGGGTGGGGGCATACAGAAGTAAGTTGCCACTAGCCAGCAAGGTCAAGGTGCAGCTGTAAACAAGGGAGAAAACTGTCAGGAGACGGATCAGAGAGAGCAACAACTTTCATATGGTCTTCAGTAGGAGCTGGACCTGCCTGATGGGAGAGGGATGGTCAGCTACAGGAAGAGGTGGTAGTGCTCTTGCCGTAGAAGAGGGGAACATCCAGGACAAAACCCATGAAATTGAGATCCAAACCGTCACACACTATGCACAAAGTTTAATGTGTGGGACTATTTTCCCATGCCACAAGGAAAGACCATCAAAGTGGAGAAGCCAGAGTTCTTCTGAACATTGGAGGGTTATGGGATGTGAGTCAATCAGGCGCCAGAATTGTTCGCCACTCCCTGGGGATGACAGTTGTGTGAAACAGTGAGTGCTGTTGGCACAGGAGGGTGTACCCGATCCAAAGGATAGTGAGCATGCAGCCCCCACTGGCCCCTTTCAGTAGACTTGGAGAGGAAGAGCCTGGAATACACCAGAGCTTGGGTGTATTATGATGGCAACATCGGGCATGTACCGACTGCAGGTGTACCACCTACCCGATCAGCAGTAATGGCACCAGCAACTGTGCCCAGTGGCTGGCCCCTTTTGCTAGTACCACCCTCACATGTGCTCTTGAAGCAGGATCATCTGGACTACATCATATGGCATGGGGGTGTATTGCCTTTATTGTGGGCGGTCGGATTACTGTGGGTAACTGGACCGTACTGTGGTGGTGGGCAACTTGAATTGACATATGGAGCCTCTACACCGTTTGCACCTGGACGAAGGACTGATGTCACAGGGGTACATCCCAACCTGTAAGTGTGGCCGCAGTCTGTGGGAGACTTAAGAAGACTCAAGAAAAGGGAGATCCTGCAGGACTTTATGAAATGTTCTATTGGAAGGCTTGAGGTTTTTAGGTGGTGGCTGTGCCCTGTGAAAAAGCTGCAGTCCCTTAGTAGATAGTAGCACTTGCTGAATAAATTCAGTGAAACTTCTGAATCACCCAATTTTCACTTTGTTTGGGTGGTTTTGGTTTAGCCGGACATTTAAGAGATTTGGGTGACAGATTCGGGTTAAGTTTATGACAATCCAGGCAGATGAAATGTTGCTTTAAGCATTGAGTTGAAGAGGTCAGACCTTTTTCTGCCTGCCTATGGGCAAACCAAGTATAAAGTTAATAGAAGAAGTTTGGAACATTTCCTGCCAGGAATGTTTAAAGAAAGAACAGTGTCTAAATGACCAATGGATTGCACCTGACTGTTTATTTGTTATTGGAACCAACTTTGTTTGAAGCTGACAAAAATTTTAATATTTTGTTTTAAAAAAAAGAAACGCGTTTCCAAATTCACATAAAATAATGCAATTCAAAATGCACCGAGGATGCATTTTTATTTGCATTGCTTTGAGAAAAGTGCAGCTAACCTTATTCACAAAGGTGGCCTTCACATTTCTATGCCACCATGCGGCAGCACAAATGAGGCACTTGCCAACCCCCTTGCATACATTAGTGCCAGGCGCATGTATGGGGCTCCCTGCACTCGGAGTCCTCATACTGTAAATATAAGGTATGTGATCCCGGAGTAGAGTGCCCACAAGAGTGCAGTCCTACCGGACTAACTGGTATTCTTCCTGAATGCTTGACATATGAAGGATTCTGCTTCTGCCTTACTCGCTTTTCTGAGCTCATTGACCTGCAGTTATGGGTTTCCCTATTGGTACATAAATAACCCAAGTAATCTCCATGGAAGAAAACGTAGCAGGATGAAACTCCATGCACCCCTAATGCATGACTGCCTGTTCCACAGCCAAATAGGCTGATCAAAGGTGCATGTCTGCTACAAATGCACTATATTATAATAGTATAAGCCATATATAAAGCACAATGTGCTCACCTCTGAATGATGAAAAGCAGACCCCAGCATGCCTGACATGTGACTGACCATGCTTGTCTGACAAGGTTCATGCATAGAGGGTTGCTTCTGCATTTTGGAGCTTTTGAGAAGTCCTATAATGAATTTGGATTTGCTTTGTCTATATGTTGTTGGTACTTTGCTTAGTTTCTTGCTGTCTAGAGTGTTTTCCTTGTAATCCATTGTCTAGGTGTTTTTCAGAAGGCGATAGTGAAAAGTATGCCAGTTCTTATACCTTTCACCTTTTGTGTTTAAAAATAACCTTGCCTGTGCCACACCCAACACCTTCCCTCATAGCCTAGCAAATCCCACAACGGAACAGAACGTGAGCTGAGCCTTATATAAGGAGAGCGAACTTCCTGCCAGAGATTTGTGGTTTCTGCTTGGTTGCAGAAACTACAACAAACTTGACGAATTGGCTGAGAGAGAGCCCTGATTGTGTGACGAATAAATTGTTATTTGGACTGCAATCCAACACTGTTGATTTGGACAATAAACCATTGCATGAGATCTGGAAGCTTTAGGCGAGTTACCATTTTCACAGTAGGCACACACATTCAGTACCCAATTTGTCCTCTATTGTGGGTCTGTTTTGAAGACGATCGTCCAAGCCTACCACTGTCATACTTGTGCATCATTAGAACCAGCAGAGGCGAAAACTGTCAAATATGATGGTAATAGCCTAAAATATTGTTTTTATATTCTTACTTGTGAAGATCAGTTTCCAAAACTCCATCTGGGTTCATGAGTTAAGACCATCAGGAAAGTGACCTACCCCAAAAGATGCACGCATGTTGGTTATTCTGGCATGGCCCCAAACGTGTAGGTCCAAAGTGAGTAGAGAACACTCAAGTATACACTTTTCCTCTTCTGAAGCCCGTCACTTATAAATTATTTGTATGCGCATATATTACGTGTCTCTTCCTCTGATCTTCCGAGGTGATCTCAAAAGTGGATTGCTTTGCGTGATGATGAATGTATTGGAGTAAATCAAGAGCAGAGAGAAAATGATTATACATTAATTTACTAATGCTAATTAAATAAGGTGTTCTGGTGGCAACAATTGCTAAAGCTATTTTTGCAAGACTTTGCTTTCACAATACAAGGTCTTAATATTCTCCCTAAATATTAATGACATCACAAATTGCCTCTTCAAAGATATCACTCCAGAAGTGTTTGTTTCAATAGTTATTGGGTTCACTACTTTCAGTATTTCTTATGTTATCTTATCTTACCAGCACTTGTAAAGCGCAATGAACACACAAGGGCAGCTTGGTTCTAACCTGAACAGAATTGATGTACAACTAAAGAAGAAACAGTTCAAATAATCTGTTAAGTGTTTCCATTGGTAAAGTGGAAAATACAGGTGTATGACGTGCAGTGTGATGTATGACCAAGCCCCATTCAGATGGTTGCAGTATAGGGTTAAAGATTCTCTAGGGGCTAGGGAATGTCTCCCATTCTGTGATGCAGACCCAGAAGGTAGTATATGGCGGATTCTTCAGAACTTCTTCCTCCAACCGGAGCCTGCTGATTTGACATACACTGAGCACATAATTCATTGAAGCCCAGATCCCAATCACTATATGGGAATCAAAGAGGCCAGGAATCAGGTTTATCTACCTAAGCAAAGAGTTCAAGACAGGAAATCGTAATCCATGAAGCATACGACTGAAGTCTTTTTGAATTCAGAGAAGGTTGCGCATTTCACCCGCTGTGTGGAATAGCTATTCTCAGGCAGGAGGGGTAGAAACGTGTCAGAAAGAACAAAGAACCCACAGGGAAACACTGAGGAGCCAGGGCGTAGTTGAGTTGAACCATGACGGGCCACATGACTTCAAAATGGCGGGCACCCTCTTTTTTCCTTTAGCTCACAAAGCTGTGGGCCCACAGCCAACAATGATCACAACACCTGATTTACCTGAGCAGCAGACGGGGTGAGCAGTGGCAAACCATTCACATGCTCATGAATGGGGTTCCAATAGAACCCATAGTGATCCTTTTTCTCCCTGGGACTGGGGATCAAACAGATTGAGAATGAGACCTAAAGGAGAGAGTGTGGAAGGAGGTGGACAGAATGGAACAGTAGAGAACAAGTAAGGAAGGAGGAATGGTCAAGACCAAGGGACAGGCTGGAGTTGGAGGTGGGCGAGATCAAGTAGGTGGAGAGGGAGGGGCAGCATGCAAGTACCAGGTTGGATTTGGAGGAGGAAGGAGCAGGAAGAAGGAGCAGAGTAGAACAGTAAGGAAAAACGCAAGCTTTGAGGAGAAGAACAGAGGGATGAAAGAGGAGGGGGAGTACATCTGTGATTAGGTGAAGGGAGATAAGCAGACAGACATTAGGGGTCATCACTCAGTGTTTTTGTCATCAGGGGAAGACCCTAGAAAACAACCTACTTGGGTTGCTGCTCCATACCATGAGAGGTTAAATAGTCAAAGCAAAGGGAACAGGGCCAAAAAGACCAAGTCATAACAGAGCATGTTACACAGATCCAATAAGGGAGAGGGAGTAGAGATACCATTGAACCTCACATACCCGAATGACATTGATGAGATATGTATGCCATTTGCAAGGTAGTGGCAACAAATGCCAAGTTATTCACACCACTTTCCAGGTGGTGCCACTTTATGTCCAGGTGATCACACCAATATACTGCTATAGCCATAACATAAGCAGACAATTATCATTCAGGCTTCCCCATCTCACAAGCATGGTGAATGGTGTGATTATAACCCATGCCTGAAATGTGTGGGAATAGCGTGAGTGTCAAGCATCCTGCATGAAGAAGAGATATACAACCCCTTCCCAAGAAGTGATTGAAAGCATGATTCCCAGCTGTTGGATGAAAACACCCTCCCCAAGTGGCCCTTTCAACTTTCTACCCTTACACCATTCATTGAGAAACATCACTCAATCTCCCAACTGTGATACAGTTACATGCTTGAGGATAGGCGATGGGAATTGTGGGATCCTGGGATTTGGGGATGGCCACTATGATGTACACATGGAAGAGATATATAGGGGATCCTTCAGGCCCCACATCATCCATAGCCTTGTGTGTAGGACTGATACTACTAACTGGAAATCTCTATGGCTGACTGGGCAGCATACACCCAAAACCCGTTGTTGACAACAGATATTCCTTGTGCAAGCTTGGTGGGGGATTCCCCCAATAAGTCAATCTTACTACAATAGGACAAGATACAGTCATTTCCTTTTCCAAAGTACATATTTAATGTTTTCCACAAAACATCTCCTTATCAAACAATTCATATAAAGAGTAAAGAATGAAACCCAAGGTCAGAGTTCCACCATTAACTCAAATCTCACTTTTTTCGGCTCATTAGTAACGGAAGTACAGCAATTCCATGCTCTTACTGTGTTTGCTGCACTAACAATGTACATCAACATCCGCATCAATGGTTATTTTACATTTAAAAAAAAAATAAACTTTCATTTTAGAATGTTGTTGCCGGCACATTTTGGATATTTAGTTATATCCTTCTTCCTAGGTCTCACTTGAAACACTTGTGTATAGCACGTTATAGGCAGTCTCGTATGCTCCACCCACAAAATTGTTTAAAGTGTCAAGCCCATAGGGGAGGAGGTGACAACGAACACACTTTGTTGCAATGGGAAACCTATTGGATCATACTACTGCATTATCTACAGCTTCACGGAGTTAATGAGGAACGTGCCGTGTCATGTCACATGTAAAAACACTGCTAATGCATAAGGCGGACTCTTCCATAACTAAATGTGTGCTCCTCATTGTGTATTCCCAATACATTGCCAGGCCCAGGTTAATACTGGTAGCCCCCACCTACTTTCCTACAATAGGGTTATAACAGCATACATTTAGGCAGTGGTATAGCATGTGCACATATCAACAATCTCGCCCAAGTGGATATGTTGGGAAAGACCAAGAATTAGAAGTATAAGTATGTAGAATTACAATTATAAGTACACCATGATCATAACGTGGTTTTTGGTGAAATGAAATGCATGAAATGGCCAAACACTATTTTCTGTCAAAAAACAGCTGAGCGTTTGCGTTAAAGCAAAAAGAAGAAACCGCGGTATGTTTGACGATCTAGTATGTGACCCCAACGTTTGATTCAAATGTACCCTTTTCCGGTCCAGGTTTTCATTGTTCTGGCCATTTTGTAATCATAAAAATCCAGTAAGAACTTTTTCAAGCATGATTAAACAGCAACAATGAGGGTATGAAATTGTAATGCAAAAACAAAACCCGCAAGGTCTCCCAGATATCCCAGGATCGAAAAGCGCAGTCTTCACCTACACCCGTGGGGCACTGCTAAAATGCATGAACCCGTTCAATGGTGTTCCTACAGCCAGCGCGTTTATTACTAATCTAAGCTCGACATGAGGTGAGGAGTTCAGTGGAAGGCTAAACGCAGGACTGAACAGGCGCCCTTTCATAAAATACCCGCTACCAGCAGAACCCCTCTCAGTGTTGCTTTGAACTTTCCCGATGATTATGCAATCAGTAATTGGCCATGTTCTTCGTGGACGTGAAAATGCCATGCTAATGTTGGTCGACCTTTCCTTGCTACTGATTGCAGCTCTTGATGGAACATGCAGGTCACGACTCCACATGCCATCATAGCCCACATTGCCGATGCTAAATACTATTCCCGCCAGAAAGTCTTTTGTGAAGCGGGATGTACATCTACTCATACTCAGCTGGAGGTACTCTATAGAACGATTTTCTGGGCTTTCTATTCATCTCTCTGCTCCTTCCGGCAATTCCTCTGCCTGGGCACAGAACCACTACCAGCCTATGCTCCTCCAAGTACTTCCTGTAGAGCACTAGCGAGTTCAGTGTGGTGGGCGGATGCAGGACTACTCGCACGGTTATGTGACGCAAGCAAATCTGGGATCCAGAGGTTCAGGTTCGACATAGAGTTCGGATGACTGTAGGATTGTTTTCCTAGCCAACGGATGACTGGGTCCATGCCGAACCCAGGTATCTCAGACTGTGTGCTGCTTGCCTCCGGTGACGGTGGCAATGGGTGGATGCAGACCCTGGGAAGACTGGGTCCATGCTGAAACCGGGTACCTCAGACTGCGTGCTGCTTGCCTCCAGTGACGGTGGCAATGGGTGGATGCAGACCCTGGGAAGACTGGGTCCATGCCGAACCCGGGTACCTCAGATTGCCTGCTGCTTGCCTCCAGTGACGGTGGCAATGGGTGGATTCAGACCCTGGGAAGACTGGGTCCATGCCGAACCCGGGTACCTCAGACTGCGTGCTACTTGCCTCCAGTGACGGTGGCAATGGGTGAATGTAGACCCTGGGAAGACTGGGTCCATGCCGAACCCGGGTACCTCAGACTGTGTGATGCTTGCCTCCAGTGACGGTGGCAATGGATGGATGTATACCCTGGGAAGACTGGGTCCATGCTGAACCCGGGTACCTCAGACTGCGTGCTGCTTGCCTCCAGTGACGGTGGCAATGGGTGGATGCAGACCCTGGGAAGACTGGGTCCATGCCGAACCCGGGTACCTCAGACTGCGTGCTGCTTGCCTCCAGTGATGGTGGCAATGGGTGGATGTAGACCCTGGGAAGACTGGGTCCATGCCGAACCCGGGTACCTCAGACTGCGTGCTGCTTGCCTCCAGTGACGGTGGCAATGGGTGGATGCAGACCCTGGGAAGACTGGGTCCATGCTGAACCCGGGTACCTCAGACTGCCTGCTGCTTGCCTCCAGTGACGGTGGAAATGGGTGGATGCAGACCCTGGGAAGACTGGGTCCATGCCGAACCCGGGTACCTCAGACTGAGTGCTGCTTGCCTCCAGTGACGGTGGCAATGGGTGGATGCAGACCCTGGGAAGACTGGGTCCATGCCGAACCCGGGTACCTCAGACTGAGTGCTGCTTGCCTCCAGTGACGGTGGCAATGGGTGGATGCAGACCCTGGGAAGACTGGGTCCATGCCGAACCCGGGTACCTCAGACTGCGTGCTGCTTGCCTCCAGTGTTGGTGGCAATGGGGGGATGTAGACCCTGGGAAGACTGGGTCCATGCTGAACCCGGGTACCTCAGACTGCGTGCTGCTTGCCTCCAGTGACGGTGGCAATGGGTGGATGCAGATCCTGGGACCCTCGATTTGCATTTCTGTTCAGTGGCAATCGGAGAAGTAAACACATTCTGTCTCTTTTCCATATAGTTTATGTCCCAAGTTCTGCCTTCATAAGCGAAGTGCAACCACACACGCCCAAGTACTGCCATCCAATGAAAGTAAAGCTTCATATAACATTTACACTAATCATGTATAGGTCATAGGATCTCATGCTCAGTTGCTGCCATCAAGGGCCAATTGTAGCCTTATCTACCTAAGCGGAACCGTGTGCCTCCGGGTCACCATACCCGACCAGCAGTGGCAGATTTAAGAAGTGGGGGTGAGGGGGCTTGACGGTGGAGCAGGTTTGGAGGTAGACAGAAATAGGTTGGTCTTGCGTCTAACCATGCTGCCTTGTTTATCATTTCATACTGCATACCAAACAGATTCAATTCTAATAATTTCTGGCCTATACAGTGATTCCAATGTATCTACGCACTGCAATTACAGATGTCATTATTACCCAGTGTAATGGTGCTCATTTTAATGGCCTCAGAAGGACGATGGGTGTTATGGCCTGGTGTCCCTAGTGTCATGTTCACCTGAGCTCCCAGTGCCATTGATGTCAGTGTGTCTGTGAGGTCAGAATGGAAATGTATGATGTTGATGGAGAGGTGAGGGATCCACGAGTGACAGTTGGAGAGTTTGGCTGGAAGGGCGTGGATGGCCAGTGGCATGTCTTGTCTATTGGATCTAGTGACCTGATGTCAGAGGAGCCAATTTATCGGTCATACTTACCTTTTGTGTCTGGAAGCACCAGTGGACAACAATGCCTACCACGTGTACTACTGGATCAACTGTCCTTTGTACACTGCTGCAGTAGGTACCAGGGCAGAGGCTGATACTGCCGGGGGGAGCAGCTGATGAGACAACTACTTCCCCCAGGCTATCGGTGCATCCACACCCTCACAAAAGGGTCCAGCAAGGCAGCACGTGTCCCATGGTGCTGGCTGTGGAAGGAAATCAGCCATGGGGGAAGCCAGTAGAAAGGGGAGCAGCACAGCTATCCAACGGGCCACATCCAGAATGCCCTGTAGGTACGGCCATGGGTGCAGCGGTGGTTCGCTGAAGGGAATCTTTAGGGGAAGGTTTACTGCGAGCCAGGTAGCAGTGCTCGGAGGAGGAATGTAACCGAGGACTGGAGGAAGGGTAAGATAATGAGCGGCAAGAGGTTTCTAAGAGGAGGCAAGCGTTTGAGGGCGGCTCCAGTACAAAAACGAAACCCGAACCGTGGACAGTTGAATGGAAGAATTTCTCCAGTCAAGAGGCAGATGGCAAGGGTGCCAAACTGCTAAAGGGTGATTTAAGCCTCAGTGGTGGAGACCTGGAACTTAGTACAGAACTTGTGCCCCAGGAGTGTGGGGTATGCAGGGAGGGCAGTTTGGGTGGTGTATATAGACATAAGATACCTCAACATTGAGGCAGAGTTACGCCAATTTCAATTTTGTAGGGGTGGACGATGGTAATTTATTGGGGCAAATGTTATGTTCGGAGGCCTGTTTTAATTACGCCATTGTGTTTGTGTCATGGCCTCACGTTTAGGACTACTAGGCAGATCCCCATAGTAAATGCAAAGAGTAAACATTGCTGAGCTTGTGGGTGAGGGGAGGTTTGCAATGTGACATTGTAATCCATTGTATACTCATCTGCATTGGTCGTGGAATGGGGCGTGGTCTCCAGACTGTGAAGCACCTGATCAGTGGGGCAGCAGGAAGGAATTTCCATTTGGATGGGGGGCGTCCTGAACACACAAAATGTCTTAAAGTTCTATTTATAGTGCCTATATGTTTTTTGTTGTTGTGCCCTACTGTGCTTATCACTAGGTTTGCTTGTGCATGTAAGAAAGTCAGGTGATCTCAAGGTTGTAAGAGCCAGGATTGGTATAATTAGACCCTCCAGGATATGGCAAAATGAAATTGAAAATATTGCAGCATAAAAAAGCAAATTTTGCGGCACAAAATTGCATTTACTGCAGCATTTATGTGGCTTTTTTTTATTACTGGAGGGTGTAAGATTAGCATATTGCAGGAAAGAGTGTGCATGGCTACAAGAGCTATATGTTGTCAATATTTATACCTTTTGTATCAAGCTAATAGAGTCCCAGATGTCTCTGGCTTGACACAACAGGGTTTGTTCTGCTTTACTTTTTTGAGCTAATGTGTGTGTGTCTAGTTAATATTATTAACTCTATTGATCATTATCAGTTGTAATAGAGAAAATATTCCCCTTTATGTTCTCCAATACCCAAAACACCTCTCATCAGCACTTCTCACACTCACCAATTCCCATCACGATTTACACTCCGAAACAACGCACAGCCCAGTCCCTGACACACTCCAACTCACACCTTACACTCCCCAATTTCCCCTGCAGTCTACAGTCCTTCAATCTTGCTTGTTACTCTTAAATCTTGCATCCTTTTCCCCATTCTATCACACTCTTCGCTCATCCTTTCTCCCAATCTGTAGCTCACAGACTCTTTCCAGCCAACCACTCCCTCTCTGCTTTCAGGTCCTCCGCTCCCCCTTTAGCCTGTGCTCCTTTTGTTTTCTGGACCTCCTCTTACTCGGATTTCTGGCCCACTGCTCCATCTCTGCTTTCTGACCCACAGCCCCACCTCTGGGCCACTGCTTCCTCTCTGCTTTCTTGCCAATCACTTACCATCTGGTTCACTGCTCCATCTCACTCTTTTCCCCCAACTATTGTGTCTATTTTTTAAAACAATTGATTTTGTCCTTGATACCTAAAAAAAGGGGCATCTAAAAATAGAGCAGAGGACATGCTCTTTTTATATAACGCATTTGTGGGAAATGAGCAGGTCACTTTATGGTCAAAGGTGACCTGCGCTTTTCCACTGGGCTGAGCTTTAACGCAAATAGTGCGCTGGCCAGCCACCGTGAATACATTAGTGTCGGAAGCGCTCACCTGACAAAAATGATCTACAGGCTCCCAGCAAAATTCACTGTGATAGGCCCTTAAGGGACCAGTCACTCTAAGATGCGATCCAAAGAAGCATTTCTATTGCATTTGAGGAAAAGAAATGCAAGTGAAACAGATGCAGTTCACACCTATGTTATTACACAAAAATAAAATGTTGCATGACAGGCTGAGGAATTAACCTGTCATTCAGTCTGCAAGCCCTGCGCCTACTCAAAGCAGGCACATTGGGTTGCCTTTCTGCACTTTTAAAAGTGCATCCTGTTTGTAAATTTGGCATGAGCTTTGAAATGTGCTGAAATACCCCCTGATTTGAAAAAAAGAAGTGAAAAAGGCAATCTGAATGTGCACATATAAGATGCGCCGATTCGCATGTTTAGTTTGTTTAGTTTGTTTATTTATACCGCGTGCCGAACCTTGGGGTAACTGGGCACCGGAGACATACAGGAAGTTACAGCAGAGTATAGACATACAAGATAATAACAGTAAGTGCAATTGACCGGGTTACATGGTGGTCGGCAAAGGAAACGAGTACAATAAGTAGTGTTTCAGACAGCGGTGGAATTCTTGTTGATGAGTCAGGACTTTGTTTTTGCTCTAAAGGTCCAAAAGGAGGGTTCTGCTCTAAGGTTCAGTGGTATAGTGTTCCATTGTTTGGCGGCTAGGACTGGGAAGCTGGAGCCGCCTTCTTTTTTTAGGGAGAATTTGGGGATGGAAAGACAGTGAGAGTACAACTTTCTAGTTGGTCTGGTAGAAGTGTGTTTGATGAACTTGTCTGCCAGGTATTTGGGGGCGTTGTTGGAGAGGCATTTGTGGATGATGACGAGGGATCTGAGGGTGATTCTGTCTTGTACAGGGAGCCAATGGGCATCTTGTCTGAAGCTTGAGATGTGCGAGGGTCGCGGGATACTCGGAGCGGCTCTGAGGGCATTATTCTGTAGCACCTGCAGTTTGTTCAAATTGCGTTCTGAGGAGCCAAGAAAGACAGTATTGCAGTAGTCGATTTTTCAAAGCACTAGTGCTCTGGCTAGTGTAATGCAGCTGGAGGGCGAGAGGAAGGGTTTGCAGGCATGGATGAGCTTATTTGTATAAGCTGTGGAGGAGGCTGTGGAGTTCACCTGTTTTTTGAGCGAGAGTGTGGAATCTAGATAGACCCCTAGAGTTTTAATTTCTTTGGCCACAGTGATTAGGTTACCGTCTATGTTGATAGAAGCGAAACAGGGGTCTAGTTTGTTTAGCCGTGGTTGGGAGCCGACAAGAAGGAGCTCCGTTTTCTCGTCGTTGAGGCATAAGCCGTGTTTTGCCATCCAAGCTTGGATCTCCAGGTAAAGGTTGTTGATCTATGGTGTGGAATCCTCTTTATAGCAGCCTGGTAGGATGTTGACAACCTGGGTATTGTCAGCATAATTTGTGTATGTGACACCCAGGGTATCAAGGTGGTCGAACAATAGCTTAGTGAAGATAAGGTTGGCGAGATGCGCAAACCTTGTGGGACGCCACAGAGGATGGTGATGGGGTGGGCTGAAGCCCCGGAGAGAAGACCCATGTGGTTTGGTCGGCTAGGAAGCCTTGTACCAAGGCAGTTGCCTGGTTAGAGAAAGCAGCTGATGCCGTCAGATGTTCCATGAGGATCTGATGGTCGACAAGGTCAAATACTGTTGAGAGGTCAAGCAGCAGGGGAATGGCTAAGTCGCCCTTATCCTTTGCCTAGTCCATCTGGATTTTTAAGTCCAGGAGGGCTGTCTCTGTTTCGTTCCTTGGTCTGAAGCCAGATTGTCTAAGCCCCAGGAGGTTGTTCTCTTCCAGGTACTTCTGGATTTGCAGGTAGGCCACTCTGTCTAAGATCTTTAGGATGTAGGGGACGGTGGTAATTGGCCTGTAGTTGGTTCGGTTATTAGGGTCTGGGTTCGTTTTTTTTAGAAGGGGCATGACTCACGCCTCCTTGAGGCTGCTAGGGACTGAGCTCGATTTGAAGCAGGCGTTGATTAGGGCTGTTATGAAAGGGGCCAGATTGTTGGCACCTTCCTGGATGATGGGAGCTGAGCAGGAGTCCCCTTAGCATCTGGAAGGCTTGAGGCCTTTGATTATGCTTTCCACTTCTTTTGTTGACACTGCGGTAAAGGAGAAGGGGGGCATGTTGGAGTTTCAGAGGTGGCTGTTGGTGGAGGGTTTGCTTTTTTGGCTAGGCTGAGCTTTTTCGGTTTGATTCTGGATTGAAGCATGACAATTTTGACTGCCAAGGCTTTTTGGATTCTCTCACAGCAGTCTGCATCTTTCACGCAAGTTTCTAAGGGTGTGGAGGGGAATTCGAGTTCCCTGAGGATGGTGAAGAGCTCTTGTTTTAGATTTGGCGTTCTCAATTCTGTTGTCATAGGTTTCTTTTTTGGGCCTGAGGATAGAAGTTTTGTAGGTGGTGGCTGCTATCGTGAGTAGCGTTTTGTTGGCCTGGTTAGTTGTTTTTCTCCAAAAGGCTTCTGCCACTCGTTTGGTGTTCCGGAGGATTTTAAGCTCTGGGGTGAACCATTTGTTAAGGTGGGCTGCTGGTTTAGCGTTAGTGAGTATGATTGGAGCGATGATATCTACTGCAGATTCGAGTGTTTTACTGTAGAGGTCAGCAAGTTTAAGTGCATCTAGGTTGGCATCTGGGAGGAGCAGCAAATCGGCGGATCCATTCTAATGAGTTAATGGCGCAGTTTAGCTGGTCGATTTGTCTAGTATCGGCATACCCCATAGTTGTGGAGTGTGTGGGATGTTGAGGTGGGGGTGATTGAGGTAGTGGATTTGAGGGGCTGAGGGTAGTGTTGTTGGGGTGGAGTAGGGAGAGATTTGCTGTCAAGGTAAGAGTGGTTAAGTAAAGGTTTACCATGAACAAGCTGTGTCCAGGGGTACAGTCACAGTTGGCTGGACACAATGGGCTAGCTTGAAATGGGGAGAGCAGGCTGGTTCGGAATAGGCAGGGCAGTTCAGGTTTTGCACTGTTGGCTACAATGGGCCAATTAAAAATAAGCACAGTGGGCTAAAGTAGGTTAATTCAAAAAAAGGCACAGTGGGCTACAATAGGCTAATTAAAAAAATAGGCACAGTGGGCTGCAACAGAGCAGTTCAAAATAAGCACAGTGGGCTGCAACAGAGCAGTTCGAAATAGGCACAGTGGGCTACCATAGGCTAATTAAAAATGAGCACAGTGGGCTGCAACAGAGCAGTTCAAAATAGGCACAGTGGGCTGCAACAGAGCAGTTCGAAACAGGCACAGTGGGCTACCATAGGCTAATTAAAAATAAGCACAGTGGGCTGCAACAGAGCAGCTCAAAATAGGCACAGTGGGCTGCAGCAGAGCAGTTCAAAATAGGCACAGTGGGCTGCAGAAGAGCAGTTCAAAATAGGCACAGTGGGATACCATAGGCTAATTATAAAATATGCACAGTGGGCTGCAACAGAGCAGTTCAAAATAGGCACAGTGGGCTGCAACAGAGCAGTTCAAAATAGGCACAGTGGGCTGCAACAGAGCAGTTCAAAATATGCACAGTGGGATACCATAGGCTAATTATAAAATAGGCACAGTGGGCTGCAACAGAGCAGTTCAAAATAGGCACAGTGGGCTGCAGCAGAGCAGATCAAAATTGGCACAGTGGGCTACAATAGGCTATTAGAAAATGGGAACAGTGGGCTGCAACAGAGCATTTCAAGATTGGCACAGAGCGATGGTGTTGTTAGGCACATTGGGCAGGTTAACTGAAGGATCAGTGGGCTCATACAGTGGTGGAATGCAAAATTATGGCAAACAGTTTTAGGGTGTTCAGTGGTGCACAGGGTAGTATACTGCCGGTATTGCCTGAGTTGCAGTTGATCTGACTCATTAGTCTAGGTCATGACAGGGTGTGCGCGTGAATGCCTGATGGTGAGAGACAGGGGATGAATTTATGAGTGCGGGGAGGGCAACAGAGGATACACATGCATACAATGCCAGTTGCTTACAGTGAGTCCATACTTGCATAGGAGGCTGCTTATGTAGGCGCAGGTGCGACGCTAGGAGTTTAGTAGTTCATGGCAGCACCGCGGCGAACAGGGGCAAACAGGGAAAGTGGCCTTATAATGGCGTTAGTTGTGGCCGCTGGCTCTTCCTCCTGCCGGCGGATGTTTGTATTCAAGTAAGATACAAACATACGTTGCTTAGCAACGCAGCCTCATTCTCATCCCGCAATGCGCCCGACATTTTGTTTTTGTGAAATGTCGGTGCTTGCTTGTTTCCAGGCAGGGCAGATTCAATTAACCGAGTTTCTGTATGCTGGGCTTGCAGGGCATCCAACTGTCGGGGCACTCGGGATGTTGGGGCTCCTGCCCTCTCCAACACGGCTCGTCCTTTGTGGAGTGGGCTGCTCTTTAATTTTTTGGTCCAAGTGATGAGATGTAGCGCATTTCATTTCTTGCATCACAACAAGTGCTCAGAAGATCGAATCTTGTGTCTTTTTTTTTAACAGCTGTTTTGGCCAATACGGCTGTTTTCACAGGTGTTTTTGTGAACATTTCTGTTTTCGCTGTTTGTTTGAAAAACAGTCATTTTCGCTGCCTTTTGCGGGATCGCACAATTGGTTTAAACTGGAGGGACTGTATAGTGGTGCAGCTCAAATCTTGTAAGGATTATCATCCGTGTGCTGCAGATGATTATATTTTGGTATGGTGGTGTAACTTGAAGTTTTGCAAGGATCAATATTGAAGTTTGCTAATGATTAGATTTGGGATTTATGGTGCAACTTGAATGTTGCAAGAGACTTCATTCAGCTTTTGGGTTGCATGAATATAGTGGTTCCGCTGAAGGTTTCAAGGATCTTCATTCAACCATCGGGTTGTGTGGATCTAGTGGTTGCAGCTGAATGTTGCAAGCAGATGAGGGGGATATCTCTGGGGCAACCCGTTTGTCTTGTAAGCAAGACAACCCAGCAGAACACAGGTTTGAATCCCAATCCTGTGCTTAGAAACCAATCGCTGGTATTAAGCGCATTATAAAAGAACAATTATAATAATAATTACTATATTCTTCATTCAGCCTTGGGGCTGCGTGGATTTAGCGGTTATGGCTCAATGTTGCAGGATGCTTATTATGCTGGGTTGTGTGTATATACATACGTTTGGTATGGTGGTTGCAGCTGAATGTTCAAGAATCAATATTAGAATTATGTTTCATGGTAGGTTCGGAGTTTCCGATAAGAAATTGTAGCACAGCCTCTTCACAGTTAGTAATACCATTGATGCCTTCTATTTAGGAGGTGATGTATGGTGTAAACTGTCATCTACTGTTGTATATACATCCTATGACCTCTGTACCCCGAACACCACTTCCATTAGACTGGTGACGAGGTGGTCTTTTGCAGGCAGTACAAGTGAAGTGGAAGCACAAGTGTGGAGGCTGCTGCAGGACGGGGCAGCTAAGGAGACAAACGCGGAGCCCCGGTATCGGTCCATCCACACCCATATAAAAAGTGTCTGGCCAGGCAACCAGTGTCTCATGGTGCTGGCGGTGGGAAGGAAACCAGCTGTGGTGGTTTCAACTGGAAAAGGATCCCCAAGGGCCAGATCCGGACGCCCTGTAGGTGTGGCCCTGGGTGTAGTGGTGGTTTGCTGAAGAGAATCTGCAGCCTCAAAGAGTACCACAAGTAAGTGCCATTCCAAACCAACAGGCTTAAAGCAGAGATCTGGCAGCGTGTTGGCTACTGAGGTGTTTCTTGTCATGCACCATTGGAGTGGTGATAGAGCACAGACTGGTAGACAGAGCTCCGTCCTCATCTGTGACTCCAATACTTGTGATGATGTCACAACGTCACTTTGCAGTGGCGTCACCGCGTGAGGCACGTCGTGCTGGTGAATGTTTGCATTTTTATTATATTTTATATAGCGCCTTAATCCAAAGCACTGCACAAAGGTAAAATCAGGCAGTACAAAATAATGATCAATGGTACAGGTCAAGCATCAAAGTCTAGTAGCGAGCAATCAGACACAGTGAAGGAGATAAGTTTTCAGAGAAGTACGAAAGAGAGATTAAACAGTGATAGACCGCAGAGATAAAGGAAAAGCGTTCCAATGAAGAGGGGAAAGAAGTTGGAAAGACTTGAAAAGGGACTCGGCACGGGGGGTGGGGAGACGGGGAACTTATAACCTAAAAAGACAGGAAGAATGGAGAGAACGAGAGGGAGTGTAAAAAGACAGAAGTGCTGCAAGATAATCGGGAGCTAACCCATAGAGAGATTTAAAGACTAAGCAAAGAAAATGAAATTTAAGTTGAGAATGAAAAGGTAGCCAACCAAGAGTGGCAAGTGATGCTGAAATAGAGTCATGATATGAAAGAAAACAGAGAAGATGAACAGAAGAATCATAGATTGATTTTAAAGGAGCAAGACGAGAACAAGGGAGACCGAAAAGTGTAACAAAGCAGTAGAAAAGTCGAGAAAAGATAAGAGAGGAGATAAGAAGTTTAGTAGCATGAAAAGTGAGAGAGGAGTCAACTTTATGAATATTATAGAGATAAAAACGACAGGAACGAGAAGTGAGAGAAATGTGGTGAGTAAAAGAAAAATCAGAATACAGATAGAGGCCAAGATTGCGGGCAGTGGGAGAGAAAGAAAGAGTGGAGGGAGAAAAGGAAATATAGGGTGGTGAGGGGTGAGGGGAAAGAGTGTTGGCAGGGAAGAATAAAACCTCCGTCTTCCCAGCATTTAGAGTGAGGAAATGAGATGCCATCCAAGCTTTAATGGCAGAAAGACAAGTCGTGAGAGTGTGGTGTATTTCCGGAGTGAAGATAGAAAAAGATGGAAAAAGTTGATTGTCATCAGCGTAAAAGTGATGTGAAAGACCGAAGGAAGAGATAATAGGAGCAAGTAGTGAAGTGTAAAGCGAAAATAGAAAAGGACTCAGAACTGAGCCTTGGGGAACACCGTGATCGAGAAAGAAGGATGAGGAGGTCTTAACACCCAATGAGAGGGAAAAAGTTCTATTAAATAGATAAGAAGAAAACCAGGAAAGAACAGAACCCCTTAGACCAATGGAAGAAAGAGATTCCAAGAGCAAAGAATGGTCCACAGTGTCGAAAGCTGCAGATAAGTCAAGAAGAATAAGAATAGAAGAGTGTTTACAATAGCGAGCAGAAAGAAGTGAATTAAGCACACAAACCAGAGCAATCTCAGTGGAATGGTGAGAACGAAAGCCAGACTGAAAGCTGGGAAGAAGAGATAGACCATTAACAAAAGAGGAAATCTGAGAATAGACGAGACGCTTCAAAGGTTTAGAAAAATAGGGTAAGAGAGAGATAGGGCAACAATTAGAGACAATAAGAGGATTAGCTGAGGTTTTTTAAAAGATAGGAATAATAGTTGTATGTTTAAAAGCTGTCCGAAAAATAGAAGTAGAAAGGTAGGTATTAAAAAAGAGGCACGAAAAAGGTACAAGAAAAGGATAGATTTTAGGAATAAGAGTGGACAGAATTGGATCCGTAGGAGCTGCTATGGGGTGAACTTTAGTCAGCAAAAATACAACATCAGAATCAGAGACAGAAGCAAAGTTAGAGATGAGAGTCGAGGGAGTAGGAGGGGGAGAAAAAAGAGTATTAGAAGAAGACGAGTTTACAATTAACTTTAGAAGAATAGAAAAGAGCAAAGTCGGATGCAGATAGAGTAGAGTTAAACGAAGGATCAGGAGAAGGAGGGCAGAGAAGCCGAGTTGATGTTTTAAAAAGGCACCTAGGGTGGGCAGCTTGAGAATGAAGAAGATCAGAGAAATAAGTATGTTTGGAAGAGTTTAGACATTTGTCATAAAGAGTGTGATAAGAAAAGTAAGCATAGTGATTTGAAGAAGTACAAGTTTTAAGCCAGCGCCTTTCCAAATTACGGAGAAGGTGCTGCATAGAACAAAGATGAGGAGAAAGCCAAGGTTGGGCAGTTTTATGGGTCGGCTGAAAAACAGAAAGAGGATAGAGTGTTTAGCTGAGCGTAGCCAAGGAGGATGTGTAGTGGGGGGCGGCAGAGGAACATCTACAGAGAAGCACAGGCAAGGAGGATTTACAACAGAGCACAAAAGGAACTATGCAGTGTGCAATTATTTAGGGGAAGGTCCTGCCGAGCTATTTAGCAGTGCCGGTGAGGAGGAATGTGATGAGGACTGGAGGAAGGGGTCGAAAGAAGAAGGCTGGAGTTTGCCAAGAGGGTTCTAACTATTCCAGAGTATTGTCTGATCAAGGAAATAGACTTGTGCTTCTCTATAATTCATATTAACATCATTTACAGAAATCTCTATTTTCAATACTTTCTTATAGACCGAGTCTCCCAAGTATTTAGCGCTTCAAATATCTTTTCAGTTGATGATGTTCTGGATGAAAAGGGATTCTGGGCTGTGAGTCTGTATCATCAAGCAAGGACTGGCTTAACTAACTCCAACTACTGCATTGGACCAATCAAGTATACACACATGCAAGAACATGCAAGAAACAGTTTCGAAAAAAAGACTTTGAACATTCAGTTAAAATGTGGTAAATTGGAAGTGAGGAAACTATTGTATTGGACAAGGATCTTCTTGTATTAGAGGAGAAGAAGCTGAAGCTGCCATGGCCAGTAGGAAAAAGATACTTACTGGAAAAGACAAGTGCTGAGAAACTGAATGCACCCATCTTTGTTGAGGCAAGATTCGGTGAACCCTTCCCCGCTGAATGAACACACCAGACTCCCGGCCCACAGCGTCCTCTGTACATCAAACACTGGGCTGTCAAAAGCATGGTTAGATGTCTATGACCACAGTTTGTCTCACAGAAGCAGGATATGGTTTGGGGGGTGATGAAAAAGAGAAGGTAAGGAGAGAGCACGGAGGTGTGGTTGGAGAGTTGGGTAAGGGTCATGGTGTGGGCATAGGGGATGGATCACACCATTGGGGGTGAAATAGGTGGGTCAAGTGGGGGACAGCTGGCCAATGGGGCAGAAATATGAAAAAGGGATGGGAATTTAGTTGGAGGCAGAGGACAGGGGGATGTGATGTGAAACCCCTCAATTAGGCAAGAGAGGAGAGGCAGGAGTAGAGAGTGAGAATAGGCACATTTGGTGGATTGGATACACCATGGGAGAGGGATTCAGTGGCTGAGATTTGGTGGGAAGGATTCTATGGCGTGTGCAGAAAGGTGTAACCAAGTTTCACAAAATGCTAATAAACATTATTCCTCGTTATGCATACTGAAGCAGACATTGAATGACATTGAGAAGGCTGCACACGAGATAGAATAGAAGTGGAATCCTTGCATGATAGAATTTGGGTTGCAGAGTGTGAACTCGCAAACCATGAGACTAGTTTATGGCCATTTGAAGCACATAAATGATATGAGATTGCAGTGCTTGAAGGGGCAAGAAAGATCAGGAAGTACGTCAATCATAGACTTATCGGCTTGGATGCCAAGGTTCAGACTTTGGAGACATTGAGACTTTAGGGAATTCCAGGAGAGAAGCCAACCTAGGAATTCTGGGTATCCCCAGAACATCCCACATGAGAAACTGATTCTACACTTGAAACATTTTTCTCTGATAGAGTGAACGATTATCAATACAAATTGGAAAGTAATGGAGAAAGGTAAACACTCAATCAACAAACCATTAATAGCTTTTAAGAGAAGTAGGACCCTTAAGGACCAGAATACCCGAAATGATATAAGCATAAGAACACAAGAATGTAAAACATTGACAGAAACACAGGGTATCCTACTGGTAAAGGGACATTTTCTCTGTGGCAAATGCATGTGTTGAGCACAAACTACTAAAACTGTAGAAGTGGAAACTGGATTTACTAAACCCTGGAGACAAACCAGATTTATGGATTGAAAATCAAAAATGGTGATTTATGGCACATGGTGCCCTTGCTGCAAATTGTATGTAGGGAAAAGAGAAAGAAAGATCAAAACCAGAATTACAGAACACAAAAGTTGTATAAAGAATTGGATATTGAATGCACCACTTGCAGCACATTGGATAGAAGCAGTCCATACAGTAGAACACATCCAATGGACAGTCCTGTTTCTGTTGAAAACAAGTAATGACATAAATAATAACAAAAAGGAACCGTTATTCAAAGAACAACAGTTGATGTTTCTAACCAAAAGTGTAGAAAAGGGTCTAAATGAGCACATGGATTGGTTAGAATCGTAAAGTAGGCGAGATGTCACTATTCTATGCCCTTCTCCTGGATGTGCCTAGAATAAATGACTATGCAAAATAACACTTCCCAATGTCTCATTGCTTACCAGGTGGAATCATGCATGCACATACTATAGACTCCGAGATACCATTATCCAGATCCCCCTCTCTGAAGCTGACACTAGGTTGTTAGAAAGCAGGACAATTATTCATTATGTAATACACGCGATGTGGATCATCAGTATATACGTGTCTGTAATAGTACTAGATTAGTCGTAGTATTAGTTAGTATGTTATTCAAGTGAAACGACTACAAGGACTCACTAGCCTGATGGTCCAAAAGTCAATCGTGAACTGCTTGGTATCAGACACATAGTCTGTATAGAAAGAGTACTGATATCAACTGATGATGAGGGAGTTAACCTCACGCAACATACGTAGTAGCACTTAACAAAGAAAAGGGACTGTGCTACGAGAAGCCAGCAGACGTCACATATATTAAATATACCACTGTTTGGTCGGGTGAAAGGAATGAAATTGTCAGCAAGTGCGGGAGACGCCGTTAATTGCAGGCTCCACGTAAACAGAAAGCTGCACCAACTACAATTTCGGGTAAGGATACTGATGATCATCCGAATGCTAGCGAGACAGGGTAGATCACAGACATAGGTTGAAAAGGTACACCTGTAACATGTGGGTTTCCTTTGTCTCCTCATCCACTACAGAACTAGATCCATAGAGACCGAGATCAGCAGTACAATACTCACGCCACCGGCGAGAACCATGACACTGCACAGTTTGATAACAACCCAAGGAGCCGTGTGATCCTAGATTGATAGCAGGGTAAGGACACTTATGATAAATGTGACCATCATACCCTATGGCTAGAAGTACTGAGTGACAGTAAGGCTTTGTGTCTAAAATGGTTTTGTGATTGCCACTCCCTTCCTATCTTCTTTCAGGCTCAGGCAAGGTATTATGGGACACAGTGCATGTGAAGTCACTGAGACTGCACTTCAGAGAATTTTTTTTTACTCTCAAACCACATGCAAAAGAATGCATTTGAAGATATCCAGGTATGAGTGGACATGTTGATCTTAGTTTGACTAAATGCACTAAGTAATGGGTGCTTGCCCACCCCGTTTCACAGGGTTGCTCTTTAACCAAGAAAACTGTAACTTGAGCAACTTTGACTTAATTCTGCTGAATGCTACTGGCTCAGCTATAACAGAGATAATTTGGGGTTTGAATTGGAGTTGATATGCTAGACATACTAAATCACTGTTTGTAACAATCAACAGCAGCGACTTTTGAGCAACAAGGAACACACGATTGAAATGTGATGTTAATGAGAAGTACTAAGCACTTTTAGAGCATATTTATAATGCAGCACAAAAGTTAATTGATACATATCTAAATGTAATTTCATGAGATAATTTTGGATCTATCCTCACCAAATATACCTGGAACTATCGAGTTAAAGAGATCAAGGGATTAAACTGGACTAATTCACATTCTCCAGTGACTGTAAAGAAGGGAAGCTGGAGACAGCAAACCCCTGAAGAATTTCCCACAGTAGCCTTTAACTCAGAAGAAGAAGTGAAACATGTTGGGTGAATGAAGTATGAGTAGTGTGATTGAGTGCATTTGGTCTTTAGAGCTTATGTATTGTGTTGTGTAATTAAATCTATCCATTAAGGCACTTGATACACTGCAAAGCACAAAGCAGTTTAGTTCTTTCTTCATGTTGTATTGCTATGTGGACTTCCCTTTTGGAATTTTTTAGAGATATTTAAATCAAATTAATAAAAAATTATTATTGTGCATCTAGTTTCATTACAAAACATTAAGCACATATCTTAATCACAATGACAACAATTGCAAAACATAATTCGTTTTTCATAAAAACAAGAATACAAGAGAACTTAGCATAACTATATAAAATGTGAAATGTTATTGTCGCATAGACTCAATTTTCTTAATTGCAATGTTCCAAATAGAAAAGCAGCAACAATAATCATAACTGATTGGGCCCCAAACAATGATGACCAAAATTGGTCTTTAAAAATGTTATTAATTCTGCAAACATAACCACCATAACCCCTCAGATAACTCCCTGCCAAAACAGGACAAGTAGTGAGGATGTGTCGACTCGTTTCAATGTCTGATTGACAAAGCCTATATAGAAGATTGTGAGGCAATAATTAATGCCATGTACCAAGGTATTCATTAGTAGGCAGAATATTAACCCGAGATACACAAAGAATCTCTTCAATTCAACATTACAAGCTTTAGTTAGAAAGCTGGTCCTCTTGTTCCCCCGAAAGCTCTGATAGGAAAATTGTCTTCTCTTCAGGCCATGTAGCTTTTCGATATGTGAGGCAAGATTCCACTGCTGTGTTCGACGTTTAATTATCCTTTCATAATCTGGACTTTAATCAAAAATACTTAATTTAAGACCCAAGTTGGGCAAATGATTTACAGTAAAAGGTTCCAAGTCCTCTATGAAAGGATTACTTCCCTCTATGCCCAGTTGTTCTCCCATAAACTGTAACAGCGGAATGGCATTTCGGTCGAGTTTGCACAATTTTGCAAAGAGCAAAACTCTCTGTATGCACCATAAAGAATAGAGTGAAGACAGGCCACATTCAAGCCTTAATGCCTCTACTGGTACCACGTTAGGGAAGTTGATTATAGAGTGTATTAGTCTTGCCTCAAGTTAAAATGATATATTTGTACACTAATCAATTAGCTGGTTATTTATAATTGATGTAATGTAATAGTGCTATGTAGGGTGTGACCTTAAACCTTCTGAAACCATCCGACCCAGTTACACTATTGTTAATATTAGGCTAGTAACCTGAAGAGGGTTTGTTTAACTGGGTTGCTATACTTTCCCTCTAATCTCTATTTTTGTTTTGGAGTATAGTGAAACCTATAACAGAGCTAGCCCATCTTAAGGTGAATTAAGCGTACAATCTACCTAGAACTTCATCATCATAGAACATCAAAATCTTACATTTTATTACCGTTCAGAGAGGGATACTATGCTGTCATTGTTAAAAGGGAAATGGAAGTGTCATTGATGAACAGGACAAGCCACATGGAGACCCGTAAACACCATTGGTGAACCCTGACGTCCACAGGGAGCAGATGGGTCTGCTTGTTGCCTTCAATCCATCTAGCCAAAGCATGATTTGAAGAGCTCAAAGAGATGATGGCTTGCTCAAGCTGGGAATCAATATTGAAACCTCTTAAAATTTCCCATAAAAGTGATCAATGAACATAATCAAAAGCTGACTTAAGATTAATAAACAGTAGGTTTACAGTTCCTCGCTGTAAAACAACATATTTCTGAATAAGAAATCCAAAAGGCCTGCTTGAATGTGTGAAAAATATTACCCCTGATAAGCCAATCTTTCAGTCTTCGCCTGAAAACCTAATCATAAACCTTCGCAAAGCATCCAGCTAAAAGATGAGGTGATAAGTCACCTAATCATTTCTTGAAGACTTTTGAATATGGACACAATTTTGGTGGAATGCCTAGAATTAGGAATCTGATGATCCAAATAAGAAACATTGAACTGTTTAGTCAAAACAGGTAACTAGACAACTTGTTCAGTGATGAATAAGATAGTCGGCAAGCAATATGGGCCAAGCAGTTTGATGTTTGACTTTCAAAGGCTAAGCAATTCTCATTATCGTTAAATATCAATTTATTCAGAGCTTGATTAATTGCCACAAATGAAAATCCAGGCAATCTGTGCTTTATAAATATTCAAACTACTCTTACCAGGTGCTCACAGAGATTGTCATTTCAAGATCAAACTGATTGTCATAGGGGCCTTGTGTCCAATTTTCTCTAAAGTTGCTTGTTATTTTTAAATAGTGAGGAATACAATATTTCCCAGTTACATAATTCATCATCCCTCTTTGTGGATATTACCAATATTTATTAGTCCTTAAACAATTTTCTAATAGCTATGGATCTTTCATCAACATGAGCTTTCAGTGTACTAAGAAGAAAGTACTTAGCTTGTCTGCATTAACTGTCAAACCATGAATTCCTTTCTACAGAAATGTTCCCAACAGTATAAGTGGAACATATTACATAGGGAGTAACAATTGGCATTAAATTGTCATAAATTGTGATAAATAGCCTGCGTGACAAGGCCAGTATACAGACCTTAACAAAAAGCAAGATTCCAGCCCCAGCATGAACCACTCATCAAGTGATAGAAATCAGAATAGAAACAGCCACCCATCAGTGCTGCACTGTGATCACACATCAATACCACACCTCACAAAGCAGCAACGTGTAGAGCGAGGAAGCAGAGAGAGAGCCTGCATGATCATGAATCATGGTGTGCACAGCTCTACAGTGCTGATGCGCTCTGCAACCTGGGAGGCTTAAGAGGCCCTCTGAGGTGCAGGCCATTAGCAAAGAGAGCAGTGTGCAAGGTGAGCAGTGTGAGTAGCAGAAGCAGAGACTGGAGGAGCAAGACAACGTAGGGACCACTGCCGAACAGAGGGCAGTAGCTGGTCCCGAGAGGGTCATTGCCTCCAGAAGCCTTGATTGCAGCGGTGCAGAGCAGGAAGCGCAACAGAGGGAAGATTGCCCTCTGAAGACCTGTTTTGCAGGGGCTGTGCAGTGGTAAGTGAAAGTGTGGAAAGCTTTCTTCCCCTCACCGTTGTCTACTGTGGCAGGCAAGCGCTAGAGAGCCTCCGGAGCAAAAGAAGCTCTGTGTGTAAATGGTGCAGGTGGCGGCAGTCTGAGACCAGCAGTTTGCCGGATTAAGAGGAGCCGATGAAGGCACATACCTGTGAGCAGCAAGGGAATCGGATGTGCACGTTTTACCTGGTGAGATCACCATCTGATAGTGAGATTTCTCGCGTGCTTGATGCAGGTGTTTTCAGACTAGAAAACGCTTGCATGTGTTTCAAAGGAATACCGAATGGAATTTTGAATTCTGAACTATCAGAAACCAGAGAAAACACTGTTGTGCAAAACCAAATTACTGTCTTTAAGCATGTGAGTTTATTGAGAACCCAACAACAAGTTGGCAACCCCTACCCAAGCCAAAAGAAAGTAAAAGAAAAAAGGCAACTTTAAACCAACAGATATTGCCAAAGTCACAAGGGGATGAATGAAAGTTCCAAAACTTGCAAAGCTAATTGCCCATATTTGAAGAATGTAGGGGAGGCATGGTATCATCATTATCACACTGACACAATAGGTACAATTTGTAAAACCTTTAGTGAAGTTTCTGGGGTTGGAAAAACTCCTACTCTGCGCTATTACTTAGATGGGAGTAGTCTCGACCATCAAACGATAAACAAAACAGTCCTTGTGGAGTCCCTCAAATCAAAATGGCCTATGCTAACAAAACCTAATGCCTGGCAGAAGAAAAGCTGATATAAACCCACATTGCCAATGCCAAGGAAGAAGTAGACTAAAACCATATCCTTGTCAGTATTTGGTTAATAATGCAGTGGGGAAGCAAGAGTGGGAAGAAGGTTGCCCTTCTGAAAAAGGGTGTTCAGAAGTAGAGGAGCATGAATTGCAGAGGTTTGTGAACGTACAAAAGAGTACTAAACAGAATCAATGTGAATCTTGCATTCCCTGAAGAATTGCTTAAAGCTTGATGTTGTAAATTAATGAACACTGTTGTTGTAAGCTGAATTTAACCACATAGACACTTGTTTTGTAAATTACTGTTCAGACAGGAGAGTATACCCAAACAATGAACTTTGAAGTAGTAGGCCTGGCATGGAAGAAAACCAGGTAGAAGTTGATGAAGTGCTGTGACGTGGTGTTAACAACTTGTCCTGACAAACTTTCATTGCTGAAGCAAGAACTGTATAAAAACTGCTGCAGAAGTGTCTTATATATTCAGAATAATAGGTTGTTGCAAAAGCATCCTGACAAAGACAATTTTTGTGACTTCTGCTGAACTAAGAAAATATTCTTTGTTTATGTGAAGAAGATTGCGTTGAGTCTTATTATGACAAGAGACAAGAGAAATAACCCTTTTGTTGAACCCTTAGAGTGTTGGAACTTCTCCTCTTCTCCCCTCCCTCCTCCCTCCCCTGCTCTCAGGCCTACCACGCCCCCCCTCTCCCTTTACCTCCTACTCTCTTCTTTCTCACCCATAGCACCGGATGACAAGTCCTCTCTATGGAAGTCTCCTCAAAACAGATGCTCCCCTGGGTTCCATGTCATTTCATCGCAGGATGCAATTTCACTGGGTTTTTCTCTGCAGATTTTTCAACGAGAAAATTAATTGATTTTTTTTTTAAATTATTTTTGGGGGGGTTACCCCCAGCCCCCTCATCCCCTTTAATTTTTTATCTATTCCCGAAAACCCACAACCCATATATATATATATACATATATATATATATATATATGCTAACCTCCCCCTCTAAAAAATTGATGAGTTTTCTCTTTGAAATATCCACAGAGAAAACCCCAGCGTCCTTTCATCTCAGGACGTTGTACCCTCCCCTGCTCCTCCAGAACTACCAAGGACAACATTGCCTCCCTTGTGCCAGCCTTGGCTGACTTCTGTAATCACTCCTTTGCCACTGGCTCCTTCCTGCTACCCCTAAAGCACTCCCTTGTGCTCCCTCAGCTCAAAAAACCCTCTGCCGAACTCTTCTGCCTGGCTAACTACTGCTCTATCTCCATTACCCCCTCCTAGAGAAGCTGGTCATCTCTCAACCTATTCAACACACTGAATCTGATGGTTTTCTCCACGACCACCAGTCAGGCTTCAGAGCGGTATCCCTACAAAATATCTCCACCAAAAATATCACCTTACATATGGCCGTCTGTCTCGCCATAGCGATATTTTCTGGGGGGATAATTTATGGGAGCGGGGGTTGTGGGGGTGTCCCCCGCACATTTTAAAATAATGCTGGTGTTGCGGGGGTGTCTCAGCAGGGTCCATTGGTCAATATCACTTGAAAAATATGGCAATATTTTTGATTCACAATATTTTTGAGGGGTTATTAACACATGGAATCTTCAGAGCAGCCACAGGCATGGACAATGCTCTACTGAACTACTGAAAACTTGCTCTCAAATCTCAATTCCAACTCTACATCCATTCTTATCCTTCTGCATCTTTCCTCTGCCTTCGTCATGGTCAATCATGGCACCCTGACAAACCGGCTCCATGACACCGATGGCATCACGGTCCTGGCACTGGACTGGTTGATCCCTTTCCTCTCCGACCAACCTTCCCAGGTTCAAATGAGCCATTTTCTCTTCCCTATCACACTCTTCATCTGCGCCATCCCTCAAGGCTCTATCCTCTCGCAGTCAACATCTACCTTGACCCTCCTTGCCCACATGACCTCTTCTTTCTCTCCTCACTTCCAGTGTTATGCAGATGATATGCAGCTCTCCGTCAAGCTTCCCTCTACTGTCTCCTCTTCCTCCTGAATCATCCCCGACTGCTCTTCAGGCATGGTGTGCTGTCAATGATATCTGCCTTAATGCCAGTAAGACGGAGATCCTTCTCATTGGGTCCCCAGCTCACTCCTTCCCTTCTACCCTCTGGCCATGCCCTATGGGTCCCCTCCCTTCATCCTCTTGTGAGGCAAAAAAACTTGGTGTCATCTTTGGCTCCACTCTTTCCTTCTCGCCTCACATCGTGTACCTTACCAAGAAGGCCCACTATCAGCTGCACCTCCTCAGAGGCATTCTCCCTTTCCTCACCTTTCCCCAGAAGCTCAATGTCTCCAGAGCTCTGGTCCTCTCTAGGCTTGACTACTGCAACTGCCTCTTCCTCAATCTTCCTTTATACTCCCTTTTTCCCCCTTCAACTGATCCAGAACAGGACTCCGAGACTTATCCTTGGCCTCAAGCCCAGGGACCATATCTCTCCAGCCCTAAAATCTCTCCACCGACTCCCGGTTGCTGCTAGGATCAAGTTCAAGACTCTGTGCATCATCTACAAGACTTTCTGGGGCCTGGGACCCCGCTACATCCAACTCTCTCTCTCCCTGAAGGCCTCCCTGCTAGACCCCTTAAGTCTTCTCGCTCCAACTCTCTGCAGATCTGACACTTCTCTAAGCAGAGTGGGGGGCAGATCTCTCTCCTTGGCAGGAGCCTCCCTCTGGAATGGTCTCCCTGCCTGTCTCAAGCTTGAGCGAGATCTCCTTACGTTCTGGAGCTCCTCAAGACCCTCCTTTTCTCTTCTTCCTTCCATCTCCCCTCCCCAGCAAACACCCCTGTCTGCAGCAGTGACAGGCTGCTTGGTTCCCTCTGAGTTCTACAGTGAATCAGCCCCTACCTGCCCAGTCCACCCCTCGCCTTGCACTTAGCATGTTGACCCTCACCCCCTGCATCCCATGCAATTTCTGGCACTCTCCTCCTGGCCTCCCCTTGCACCCGCCTTGCCCCGATGGCCTTCTTCCCTCTCTCTCCCTCGCACTTCTTGTTATTGCACTTGCATGATCCAAATGTCATAAGGCCTAGTAGGACCATTATTGTTATCTTTCTCCCTTGTCCTCCCACCCACTTTTAGTCTTGTGGTGCCTTGAAACACAATTTCTTTACAAATTTCCAATAAATAAATAAAATAAAGAACTGTGTTAGAACTTTGTTGCAAACCAGGATTGCCTTATTTCTTTTTGGAACTGTACAACATAATCCTGCTCGAGTCTGGGGAAGGGGAATTTAACAAGATTAGGAGAGACTGTTGTCATATTGATATGATATGCCATTTATACCACGCCTATACACAAGTGTATTGTGAACTTAACTGTTACATTTTTTGCAGTTGAACTGCCATGCATTACCTTATTGTGTTACTGTATGTATAAGTGTGAGGCACAGAGATCCTTTGTTAGAGTGTTTCCTTTTGTTTATTTTAGGCAGGGAAATCCTTGTCAGGGTAAGGATAGTGAGGCATTTATCCAACCTTTTGAGTTAAAAAAATGACATCTTTTGAAAACCCTTCACAGAGTTGTCTGCCTCACATTTCTGACCCCTCGGACAGCCCCCCACTAGAATACCTCCTAAATCCTCCTCTAGTAGGCAAAGAAAACCCCACAAAGTCAGGTTTCAAACACATCCCCATTGCCCCAATTTCCTAGAAGAACATGATATGAATTTCAAGAAGGAGGTGCTACTAATCATGGCCATCCATTTTATGGTTTATGACTGTTATAGTGCAGCAAATAAAATTCATATGTAATAATAACTTTGATGGGAGAATGAGGAAGGAAGGAGTGAAGGGCTACACGCATCATTTGAGTAGATCCAAGTCCGTCAGATTTTGCAACTGAATGTGCAGCAATGGTTATTAAATGCCTGTCAATCCTAGAATAGAGAGGAAGCACAGTTGCCTTGGAGAAGATGAGCAAGGCCAACTGGGTAGATAGTGCTTAATCTCCGTCTGTGAGCCCACAGGGAAGGTTTGTAAATGTAATAATGTGCTGGTCATGAACAATCTTATTACAGACAAGCAGCCCTTGACATGTTGTATATAATTGCTTAACAAAACATCCCCGTGTTCTACAATATGCATTAGCAGTATGGGCATGCCTTTGAGTAAGACCACATTACCATCATCCTCTATTAGATTAGTTATAGTAGTTGCAATTTGGAGTAGACTATGCCACTAAAGCGCATGAATGGGGACTACTGGCGAAGAGAAGTGGCCCTATTGTATCAGTACCAGAATGCATTCTGGGTAAACCACCACTCGTAGGAGGTGGGTGCTGATCAGTAAAGTGAGTGGTAGCTGATATGAAAAGGGCCACAATTGCCCTTCTTGGCCGATGGAAGTTTAATGTTACTGGTGACTGCCTCTTGGCCGGATCAAGGCCACATGACAGAAGAAACAGTGTTTGGGGCAACCCCCACTGTCCTCTTCCACCTGTTGTACAAACCTTGTTTTGGTTGGAACTTAGACACCGGGGGACCTCCATTGTTACAAACACATGAGTTCACACATTTCCGCCCAAAGACCCCAAGCTGTTATCTCAGTCCCTCAACTAGAGATCGCAGCTGAGCAACCTTAGAGTGCAATAAACATAGTTGCTATTTAGACCCATGCCCAATTACGGACCAGATGCTTCTGCTGTAAGTCGGTGTTTACCCTGTGAGCGGAAATCACCAGCAGATCGTGGTAAATCAATTGGTAATCAGATAGGGGTAAATCTACAGGGGAGGACCTCCTGCATAATGGTGCAATGGGTTCAAAGCTGTTACAACATTACATTCCCCCAGCCACTTCTACTGCAGAGGATTCTGGAGATAAAGGCACAGCAATACTACATGCCACACGATAAAAGGAAGTCACAGAGCAAGGAGACAAGATGATCAGGACCTCCCCCCTGAGGTGCTAGATGAGGAACTTTCACCGGAGGGTTGGGGGAAGGGCATGGCGTATGAATTTGCTGACTGATTTATATGGTGAAGTAGCTGCCAGTGAGATGGGTTGCCCTAATTTAGAGATAGGCAGTAGCCCTATAAACGCAGATTGGGTAACAATGCCATCCAGAGGTTCGATTTCATCTGATGTGGAGTTCAGGTATATGCCTTTCTATAACAATTATTTTTCGGTGCCCATCAGCTCTCTCAGTTCACTATTCCTTTCTGCATTCATCATGCCTTGGTTTCATTACATCTCCGAGCAGCACTTCAATTTCCAAACATTTTGTTATTCCGACCTTTTCAATATCTGAATCACGTAAGGCTTTCCGAGACCCTCTGCTTAGGGCCAGCGGTAAACACAAAATCAAATTAATAAATAAATATCAACATATGTCCATCCGTAATCGGAGCCAGTGATTGGGCAGACTAGCTGTCGCCGGTGGGGTGAGGCAGTCTCAAGGCAAACTTGCACAATCAAAAATAAACTGTTCGCTCTCAGAGAGCACACCTGACTGATTTAAGGAGCACCTATCGTCTACTACCCGACTCTCTTCACCAGCTTTCTATTTTTAATGAAGGCACACCTCAGGTGAGGAATGAAAGGGAGTGCTAAGATCACCGTGTGCTACTGAGTTGCCACTACACATTCAGCAGTCTCTCACCAATCTCCCCACTTTCACAGCAATGGAGTTAAATGAAGGCACCATAATCGATTTAGCTAAACAAATAAACCGTGCTTAGCACTGAACCTGGGAGAGACGCTACAAGTCAGATGTCATTGTTTGCATCATTGTGGAGGTTGAGTTGTTACGCCAGAGCTCATCTACCATCCCAGTTGTCTGAAAAAGCCATGAGCAAAGGGAACAACAGGGTAAAAGAAGCATCCAGCGTCAATGGAGTGCAAAGAAACAAAGAGAGAATGCGAGCAGCCAAATCTCGACACTACAGGTTTAAGATATATACTAACATTCTGGGAGGTCACCGCAGGTCACTGCTGGGTCCGCCCACTCTCTCTATCCCTCGCCACTTTAAATTAGCAATATTTTCAGCGTTCCCCAGCGTTAACATGTGCATTGCAGCACACGGCAACCTAATGTGTCAGCAGGATCCCGTGTCTACGGAACCTGCCAGCTCCCTTTGATCAAGGTGGATAGCTCAGGGACAATGCATTTGTCTTGGAAGCAAGTCAACGCATAGCACAACACAGGTTCGAATCCCGGTCTGGCGCTTAGAAACTGGTCTCCGGTAATACGTGAAAAAAGAACAAGTATAATCAATTATAAAGGGCGTAGACCCCTGAATGATGAAAAGCAGACTCAACCGTGCCTGAAAAGTACCTGCTCTGCTGCTCTGACAGGCAATCTAATAAATTCCCACTTCAATTTGACTAATCTGATGACCTTCAAAGGATGAAAGGTGGAGTTCTTCTTATTGACAGTCAAACTTGTGACCTGTAGGTTACCTATATATCTAATGATATATACTGCAGATTCTAACATGCTGTCCGACTTGTATAACATTCACAGGTGCATAGCACTCAGTTTCCCTTTGCTAACACACCCACCCAGCCTCAACCAACCCCTCCCTTTCGCTAATCTTGCTCTCTCTTCCTGAAGCCTTTAAGTATTGTTTGTGCATGCCTCCCCCCCACCCAAAGAATCAGCCCAAAATGGCCTAAACTTCTTCTGAACTTTCCTTATTTTCTTTGGCTCCTAAATGCAGATTTGGGCTGGAAGAAATGAGCGGTGTAATGAGCACCATTAACACTAGATTAGATGGATGCCTATAGACATGACACATAGCTCTGCTCCTGGGACATTGATGTACTTCTATGGCTTCTCATAACAACTCTTTGCTGATGACACTCAGATATACATCTCCTTCCCTCCTGAAGAGACGAGCTGTGGTAAAATAAAGTCTGTGTATCCACCATCAAATACTGGATGGCATCTCATCGCTCATGTTCAACTCCGTTAAGACTGCAGTTCTCTGCTTCCCAAAACAGGATATCTCTTCCTCTCCTCATTTTTTATTCTTCTGTCCTGCCTACATTCCTTACTCTGCTTCTGCTTGCAACCTTGGTGTCATCTTCAGCCCATCTTACAAATTCTTGGTCTTCACCTCCAAATCTGCCACTGCGATCAGACATAATCTCAACATGAGAAGAATAAGGCATCTTCTTCCCCTCAACACTGCTAAACACCTAATCTCGTCTTTAGAAGTCTCTCGGTTGAAGTACTGTGCAAGTCTACTCTATGTTCTTCCCAGCTATGCTTTTACACCTCTCAACTTGGCTTCCATACATCAACGTTCCCTGCTTCACCTCCACCTTCCGGGCCATCAGTTAGGCTGATTATCTTTGAGACAGAGGGCAAAGTATAAACTTATTCTCATCATCTTCAAATCTTTCCCCACCCTACCTATTGGTCCATTTGACGCCCACTCTATCCCTCAATCCATACAATCACCCTTGGCTCACCTCCTTACCACCTCTTGCGCCCCTTCCCTCTAATTTTCGATCTCTTCCTCTCCTCGCTTCCTTACTCTGCAATGCACTTCCTCTCTCGAATGCTCCCACTCTATGTCTATTTAAATCCAACCTTCTAGCTTCTCTTCCTTTCTGAAGAACCACTTCATAGCATGCTAAGATACAACATCTCTGTGTTCTCCTCTCCCACTACCTATGACAACCCTGTTGCACTTGTCCTTCATCCCTTCATTCTAAAAAGTGGCACTTCCTCCACTACCCTGTTTCCAAACATGCTCTACTGTCCTTGGTTTATGTTTCTACCTCCCATGCATCATTTGATCTTACAGCCACATCCTCTCACCCATTGTTAAGTATCCCGATCATTCGCACTGTAACTCAATGTTAAAATGATTTGTACACATTTTGGTGCCAAACATTCTTTGTTTTCCCTGTAATTTTCATTAAATAACATGCACATAAAACGGAGCAGCACTCTCTGGGTTTCCTACTAAGCAGTATCCACACTCAATATGGCAACCAAATGCACTGCCAAGTATCACTGTGTAATCATTACAAGTGTTTGGAAAAGGAAAAAGCACTCACTCATCATGGGAAGGTTAAAACCCAGTAACCCTTTCACTCTACACAATCTGGCGAAGCCCGTAAGAGTGAAACGCATTGCTGTCTTTTCTCCACTGTATCTTGTCCGCCATACGCCTAATAAAGGACGTTGACAGATATACTTTGATTATTTGAAATGATTTTTTGGAATTACTGGAGGAGTGCCGCCGTCATCTGCAAGTGTTCAGCCTTTTTTTCTAATATATGTATATTTTCAATGAAAACATTTTGTTAAAGGGACCATACTGTTAAGGTGCTCTAAATAGAATCTTTGTAATTCAGAGAAAAAAAAAACATTGTTAAAGGGACCTCATCAATAATGCCAACAGAACATTTCTGAAGGGGTTAACAAAACCGAGACATGCAGTGCGCAGTGTGCCAACGGATTTCCATGTTCACACGCAGGCAAAAGGCAAAAAGAGACCAGGGAAATGAATTATGGCAGCTATGGCAGCTAAGATTAAGGAGAAGTACAAAGTGATGGCTGTTCTTTCAATGTGCACAAACAGGTTTTGGCTGGAGAGCAGCCATATCACACACTTCTGGGTCCTCCTCGACAATAACAGATGTCAAACATGCTCAGTTTGTGTTTAAACATGCCAGTGAAAATATGCTTAATACGAATGCTTCTTGTTATCCAAAAAGTGGGGATAACTCAAGGCATGAAGAGACATTTACCGTGAGAATGTAACAATGTGGTTTAACTCTAGTCAATCAATCCATTCTCAAAAGCTTATCAGAATTATTTTTTCCTGCAAAACTTACCAGGCAGATGTATGACCATGAGAACTTCTCTCGACATCTGAATAATTCATGATCAAGCTTGCAAGTCGAGCAAAGTCCACACACCAGATATTCAGTATCTGGATACGTCTTACAACTTGAGGCTTTAAGCACCATTCAGGCTCAAAATCATAGGTGTATTCATTAGATGTGCTATTTTCACGTTTCATGTTGTGTTTTAGATTTTTGTTAAAATCACACTAGTTTCAAGACTCGAATATGATTCATGCTGTTCTGTCTATAACCCCAATATATGTTTTTGTCTTTAGTTTCAAAATGTGTTTTACATGTAAGTGTATATAAGAGAATTTTATTTTTGTCTCAATACAATCAAGTATATTCACAATGAAGCCCCTCATGTGTGTTTTTCTTCCTTGACAATTTCATGGGCAACCAACTTTGGGATACATTCCATTAGTAAAAGCAGAGAAGCTCCCCAATACAACTAAAATGTTGTGCCTCAATGAGAAGGCAATTGGGTCGAGTGTGTCAGTAGCAGTACTATTTATTTTGTGTTTTTTGTCTTTATGCCCGAGTCTGCTACCAATCACCACGGGCATACCGAACAATTTCTTTTGATGTAAATCAACCAATTCTCTGCAGGGGTCATTCCAGACTGAGGAGTGTGACAAATCAACTTCTGCGGCACAAGTGGTCCAGGGATGAATATCGGTTTCTAAACCATCAATCAGCCCCACACCTCTAGTACACCAGAAGGGATCTGAACAGATTGGAAACAAAAGCCAATTATAAACCTTCTTGTCCAATTTTGGCAACGTGGGTCATTGGTTAGTTGCAACACAGCAAAAATACAATTATTACCCAATGATAAAAGGGACCGTCCAGTCATGGTTGTATAAACATATCTATTTTATTATTATTACAACAGACAGTTCTAGCACACTACAAAATACAACCCACCCTGTAAAGGAACAAAGAGGAAATACAGTTTCATGAAGGAACGGGATGCACTCTGGATACTGACAGGAGGATAGTCGGTAAAGCAATCAGTCTTAACTATTCAAGGTTATTTGGTTTCTGCACCAAGGGAGCAAGGAGTCATAAATGTCACTAGGGGATTTTTGGAGATGGACCAGGGAGACAGAATCACAATGATCTTGATGCTCGACAGCATCGAGTCCATGCCAGGATGGGAGACAGCCTTGTCCTTTGTTCAGAGACTCTCTGGCACTTCCCACTCAGGAAGCTTGCTAGCAGAACCTAGCAGGGCATGCTGTGTGATGGTACCAGTTCTGGAGCTGCTGGACGGGGCCTCTTGAGTTCAGTATCACCCTCTGTTCCCTGGCAGATATTTAGGGAAGGGATCTTGCTTCCTTCTGGGAAATCCTAGCCTTCCTTCACTGGCAGAATCTGTAAGGCAGACTGTACCTTCAGCCAGGGTCCAAATGAGTCCTCCTCCTTACTCATTTCAAAGTCGTAAGATGATCTGCCAAAAGAGGTGGTCAACCCTCTTTTAAAGCCAAATGGGCCCCAGTGATTGGTGCAGGCTAAGCCTACTTCAATGAACCAATCCTGGGTCCCCACCAACAATCTTCTGTTATGTGTGAGGTCATAGTCAGATTGCTTTGAAACAGGAAAGGTAAAGAGTGACAACATGTACTAAGTCCCACCCATTTTCCTGTCTTTTGTGGATCAAAGTCTCTCTCTGGTTAATTGAGCTCTCTGTGACTCTTGATCAAGGTGCAGGTCTCTACTGAAGTTTGTGGCGAGAACAGACTTTCGGTCTCTTTCAAATCACATACTTCTTCCCTTTGAATATAGGTTCCCGGCAGGGGTTGCCTACTGTAAACAGTTGTCCCAGACATGACATTCACTGACCTTCATACAGATGGGTGAGAGCTAGCTTCAAGTGGAGACATTGCATATCAAAAAGGTATTGGGGTTCCTGCCCTTTGTTAGTTCTGTGATCAGGCCTCTTTGCATGCCTACTTCAATGAAATCATCAGTATGGTTTGCCACAGCACAGACCTTAACAATAGGCAGGGTGGATCCATGGAGCCTTTGATATTTTAATTAGGCTGGCCATGGCAGGAGAAAGGTGTTGTCTTCCCCACTTCTTGAGATGCTTTGATGTACCCAGGGCTGTCACATTCCAGCTGAACATGACAACAGCTGAACATGACAACAGGACTGCGCCGATAGACTGTGCCCCTCAGAGTACACTTAACTATGAGTTTGTTGTGTGGTGAGCATTGGGAAATGTGTGCAGATTGGCCCCACACATTCACCTGATACATTTTTGCTGTGTTCACTCCTCAATTGCTATGGAAAAATATTATTCAGACTAGAATATGAGGGCTAATATTCCTGAAGGTAGTGTTACACATTGTTTAAGCCAGATATGTCCACCCGAGATTAAAGTTATGTCTAACCTGTCTTGATGAAGAAGCTATTGTGTGCAAGGGTGTCAAAGAAGGAAGCTGACACAAAGGTGGCATGGTGGTGCTTATAAACTTTATTTATGGAAAAAAAGAAGACCCTCACTATCCCTATATTCTAAGAGAGGTTTACCTCTCTTAGAAACTGATATCTGTCAGAATGTCCTTCAAAATATAACTCCACCGCCACAACCCACTTCTATCCCTTACACTACAACTAAAGAATAGTCCAACAGAAAGTTCCTTCTCCAGGAGAATTACTCTGCTTGCCTGGTATTTGGGTAGTGCTCAAAGAAATGTTCTCTTGCACAAAGGGTGCCATGGGGAATTAATCCACTTGGCTGGCTTGTGGGTTCCACACAATCTTTGCCCAACTCCACTTTCTGGGCCAGAGGCATGACTCTCTTCTCCTGGTATTGATTTGTACAGTTCATAGTAAAGCCAGGGGGAATGTCTCCCTTCCCCTGGAATCTCTGAAGTATGTTCTGTGCTCTAGCACTTTGAAGCGTCTTTTTTGCTAGATGGAATTACAAATAATAATCCTAGACCAAATAATCAGACAGACTCAAGGAATTTGGCAAAGTACTACTTGAACCTCATTTAATAAAGCAGGGAGAACCGACAAGCATCGGACTGATGCATGCACACTCACATAGCTGGTTGATTACATAGAGGTCTTATACCACAATATGCGTCATCTATGATGTCATTTTATGTGGGAAATCCTAAAATCTATTGTGGTTAGGGACCGGTTGGGGGAACCTATCTACATATAGAATGCATATCGATTAGTACTTCATTGGCTGCCCTTTATCTGTAGGGCATGCCTTGAATTACCTCTAAATACATATAGTACCGATTAGAGCGGACACAATGGCAGTGGATTGGTCTGTGCAACATTGTATGCTAGGTTATTCCTCAAACCCATTGATTGATTGGCATGCTATGCCAACCTTGGACTTTCGGCTCTTTAGCAGCATGCACGTGAAAGTAAACTGAGGTGCTTGAATCCCAGCAGACTACTCCCTGCTTTCCCAAATAGTCCATCATCTCTCATAGGTCGGCCATAAGGCAAGGTCTTCCAGCTATAGTTGACCTTATAGCCTGCTCACTGTCCTGGAACATTCAAGGGAGTGTGAGCACACCACTATCTTCACCTGAGGCTCTAATGAATATCCCTTGTCTTCAACTTCTGAGTCACATGTGAGGAGACCACAAATGTGTCCATTTTAGCCTCTTATTTACTACTATTTTATCCAATTATGCAGGGAGATGTTGCTCCTCTTGGCCTCTAGAGACTTGCTCACTCTACCTTGCATAGAATTCATACACTTTTAATTGTCCAATAATTTGGCCGTTGCAGATGTTTTCGTCTTCATTAATCTAAGCGAAATGTGCCCTTCATTCATAGCTTATCTTGGTTAGCTCCCCTTGCAATTATTCCTTAAAATAGCATCCTTGATCCTTGGCCAACTAGCCTTCCTGTGGTTCTGTGCACAGAGCTGTTCAGCCTCTCTCGATTCTGCAACCTTGGTCCGTCTCTGAGGTTGCTTAGTTTAATTCAATTTGAGCCAGCATCCATTTTCCTATCATGGCCGTCCTTGCCACGTTTTATATACCTCTATAGCAAGCCTCTATGTTTCCTTTCTACCTTGCGTTTCTGCGTATTTACAGTTATGGAATACTAAGTTAGTTACTCAACGTCTTTGTATTCACAATTATTTTAGCTTCGGATACATTTTTCTCTTTTTTCTTCAGTTACATTGTCACTCTTAACTATTTTCATATTGTTTCAGCATAGGTTCATATATCCTCTTTGTGACATTACTCTGTCCTCGTCAAAGTTCTCCTTAACGTTCCATGATGTCCATACGTGTAAACTGACATCCTTCCGTGCAGCATCCTTCCACATCTTCAGTGTGAGGATACATTCTCTATGGCTGTAAGAGTGCCTAATGTCTCTCATACACTCAATGCAGTATAGGAATGATACAGTGGGTCCCATTTACTGCTCTTCTTCTGTGGTTCCAGTATGATGGTGGTGAGGGGGGGGGGGGGCTTTGGTAAGTGCATCCACCTGCTCCTCTATATTTCCAAGGACTTTAGTCTCTTCTCCAGGAGAATGATTCCCTTCCACTGGCGTTTGAACAAGCTCTTTTTCCATGTATTTCCACTTGATTTTGCCACACTCTCTCTAGCAAAGTCCAAAACTCTTCTCTGATTATCTAGATGATCAAGGGACTTATCTTTGCTACTCTGATGGGTAAGTCCTCCTTGGATGCCCAATTCAATAATTTTGGGGTCTGAGACACTTCTCTGGTGATCAGTGAGCTTATTATTGCCACTGCGATGAGGGAGCTCTCCTCGGACGCCTGGTTCTCATTATTAGGGTCCCCGACCCATCACTACTGGTCAGTGTTCCGATGTAGGCCCATAGTTTTTCTGTTGGCACTCCGACATGACAATTTCTGAAAGAGCAAAGCTCCATCTTGTTTGGTCCAATTCCTCCCCTGATTATCTGGAAGGTGTGGGAAGAGCAATGAGCTTGTTGTGGACTGGCACAGGCTATCGAACATATAATCTGAGGGTCAGCATCCAAGCGTAGAGACAAGTCTCCAGGAACAAGTCAGCAACAGTTTGGAGAGGAGGAGAGCACTCTGAGACTGAGTGATATCAGGTACCGGACCAGAGTAGCACCATAGCAAATGCCCAGGCACCTAAATAAACTCCTTACCTACCTCACCGCTGGGAGGCACTGTAAATGTTATTACAACAAAGCCTGGTCCTGCAATGGAAGGAAACCAGGGTGCTCTCCACCAGAGCCATGGTGATACTGGGGAAAAACCCAGAAAGGATATTTGTGAGTAAGAACCTTCTGTTGCTTTAAAAACTGGAATTGTGCCACATAAGCCACTCAAACCAGGCATATTCAATACATGAATATTTATCTACCATGCACAATTGAGGGCAGCATTACTAATTCCCTGTAGTATTCAACAACGTGGCTTATAAAAAGGGAACATATTATGGGTACATCTTTAAAACTCCTTTTCCATTTTTGTATTTTCTGTCATTGCTTTACTTTGATACTTGTTCACCTGTTTTAATGGGCAAGTATTTGTTTCTATTATGTTTGTATGATGACACTAGTATTTTTCTACAGCATATAACATTTCTGTTTTGAAAATGAGAGATACTCTCTGTGATTATTTGCAGGATTCACCCCAAATAACTGTAACTCACGCAACAAATTGTGTTGTATGCTGCATGAACCCCTCTCTTTTTCATCCCCTATTTGTGAGTAAGGGCCCTTTGTTGCTTTACAAACTGAAACTGTTCCACATAGACCATTTGAACCAGAAACGTTTCTTTTTGTGAAAAAAGAACTTGTTTTGTTAATGTTCCTTTTTCTTCTGTGAGCAAGAGGGTGTGATGGACCAACTCTTTGAGACTGTAATGACCAAAAACAGTGACCAATCAGACCATTCAAAGGCTAAACCTGATCTTGGGGCCCTATTCTAGAAGGTAAGGTGCCCCGAGGGAGGTCCCTTCCAGGGAGTCAAGAAGCACCAATCAGCAAGTCTGTATGGGGAGGTACAAGTTGAGAGCTTAGTAGCACCTGGCCTAAAGTGAGGACAGTAAACTTTACTGGCTATAGGGGGGACACTGGGAGGCATATCCCTTCATTTACTAGTTGGCATCTGTGTCACTACTTCTTGAAAGAAATACCCTTAACCTTAGAGTGACATGCCAATCCCTGAATAAAGACTTGAGTTATCAGAAAAATGCTGTGCTTGTCTGGCCATATTTTTCCCTTGAGATATGAAGTAAACTATGAGGAAAAATATTTCTTTTCATAAGTCTCACAGCCTCTGAGGTTTGAAGATAAGAGAAGTACCCATCACATTACGTCAAATAAATTGTGAGTCATAATTTATTTAATTTCCCGTAAATGGTAAAAATGACAAATTTTATTCTGCAATATTTGTTGAACATCTCAAAACGTTCTCACCAAATCTTGGTAACTAAAAATATATGCTTTGTCAAGCTGGCACAGATGAGTCCGAAATGAAGAGTATAAAAACAAAATTGATATTTCTTCAGAAAGAGTAGAACACCCCTCTAACCTTTTTCGTCACATTTTTTGAAAACCACCCCTCTAACAAACCAGTGGTGGGATTAGAGGGAATATAATGGCATACACATAGGACAGAGGGAGAAGGCTGGATTGGGAGAAATACTGGAGATTGGATAGCAGACGGACTAGCTTACGAGAGGGAAGGTCTGTCAATTGAGAAAAGGAGGGCAACCCATAAAAAGAAGACCCTTCTACACATGGGGATTGATTTCTAAATAAGTGAGCTGAATTGAAGGTTTGCTGGATGAATGATGTCCAATTGACTGGGTCCCTTACTAGTTCTCCCAAAATCAGCAGTGACAAACAGAATCCAAATCTGAAAGCATTTTGGGTGACACTTTAAAGTGGGATAGCCTTTGTAAAGCTAAGCATTATTTGCAAATATAGTTAGTGGTTGAAGCTGGTGTTGGGCCATTTAGATTATCGTGGAATCATGACCCACTATAGCCTAAGAGGAGACATGCAGTTAACGCTGCTGATGGACATGATAGCAGAGACTGGATTGGTGTGCAACGAAATGTATGCTGAAACAATGAAATCCATTAAGAACTGTCTGAAGTGCAAATCCTCTGCATTCCCCAGTATTTAAATCCATAGAAAGAGTCAGGTGTAATGTGGGTGGGCAAGGGGTTTTCAAATAAACATGTGTTACTGGGGAATAGATATGATATGACATGCTATGCTATGGCATTTATAACACACCTATACACAAGTGTTTGCAACTCAGAAGTCCAAATAGATTGAACAATAAGCAGGCCCTTGTAAAACTGTGCATGCATCTGGTTAGAAATGAATACATTAATGTGCAAGAAAAGCTACAAACATACACAAACACACTGATAGATGAACAATTACATCCAGGTTTAATGAAAGTCACATACAAATGTCTATAGAGAATGGCACCCTCAAAGTTAGAAAACATTTGATACATGTGGGTTCAGAACAGAATATATAGATTCCTGATAACTTTACCTGTGAATTCAAACTTACATGAGGCAATTCAAAAAAGTCACCTTTTGCATGTGCATTAACACACAGTCCAATGCTACCCAGTCATGTTCTACTTGTCAAACGGCCTCTACATAGCTTACATAGCTAATACATTCCCTATCTCATGCTTGCAAAGTGACGTTGGTGGAATAAAAAATAATTCTCAGATTGCTTCAACTTTCTCTGGCACCATACTTGTCTTGATCCTGGAGAAAATCAAATGTTTAACCCTATTTGCATCATGTAAAATGTTCTAGTGAGAAAATAGTGATGTTGACAAAACAGTTAACGCTGAGCAGAAATGAAAGCACGCCTAGCATTTATTAGATTGTCAATATTTAGAGGAATACTTTGTGATTGAAAGTGAATGCCCTTGTGTACTTGTGGTAGCAAGATTCAAATAGGCAGGTAACATTGTGTTTGTATTTGTAATCATCATTGTTTTGGATTACATGTAATTGTACTGATCTCAAGGGTAAAGCTGGAGACCGACTTGTCTCACGTTGCTTCAATTTTTTTAAATACATTTCTATTTTTTGACTACCTCACTGTCTGTTCTTTGGCCCTGAAGTGTGGGGTGGGATTGTATAGATGGGAGTACGAGATTGGTATGCGACATATGCATGAACCAATATTAAAATGTACAGAAATTCTCAGCAGTAGTTTGGACAGTGCTATTGACAACGAAAGTCTGGAGGGCTGCAAGAAAGAGGCCAGATTGATAGAGTAAGAAGGGAAGTGAACAGGGAAATAATGCAGTGTTGCAAGATGTTAGGATTCAAATGCCTACAACACATGGACATCCAGGTGTGCTGAACGTACATGTACAGGCAGGGTGGGGTACGTGTATCCAAACCGGGGAACAATCAATACATCAATAAGAAAATGGATCTGTTGTATGACTTTATGAAAGGAAAACTTGGATAACGTTTGCAGTTAAATGGTTAAAAGCTGTTTTTGGTGAAAGGGCCCATCTTGAGAGGCAGGGAGGACAGGTGGTTCCTCAACAGCTGGATTTAAAGTCAGAAAGAGGAAAAGGTTCCAGAAGATCAGAGACACAGTAAAAAGGGGGCCAGGGTGCCATGTTAGGGCCCAGTTAGCTTAAAGGGTGAAACATTTGGTAAAGGGGTGGGGAAGTCGCTACTATTGGTGTTGTGGGTGGGTGGTTAATGTTGTATCAGGATTTTTGATGCATTAGGTCATTGGTTAGGGAATCACTAGCATGTGAAGGCAGTGTAGAAAGGAAATTGTAATCCGTGTGAGGCTTCCATAAAAAGTGACCTTTCATCTACAGAACACATATGAGTTTCTCATTCACAGCACTCTCGCCTAACGGGGGGCACTGGGATAGGAAGGAAGGAGAGACTTCCTCCCATAGGTTCATTTGGGTGACAGCAGAGCACAAAGGCACCACATGTGTATCACAGTCATGTTGTGACGTAGCCCCCCGTGTCAAGTTGGGGCAATAAAAGACACACTTTGGTAAGCAACATTGGGACACCCTTTCAGCCAGCCAGCCTAGGAGTGTGAGGCCTGCCCACCCACCCCAGCTAATGGACAGATATTCAGAGGACAGCTTTATTTAATTATTTATTTTGCGGACTGGGGAAGCGATTGCATCTTGAAGCTCAGGAGCTTTGGTCAATGGATTTACGGTGGAAGCACTGGAACATTAGTCCACTGTGGCTTTGTTACAAATGTTAAATGCTGCACTACTGGTTGGGAAGGGCTGTCCTTCCCATGAGAGGGTGAGCGGCACAGAGGACGCAAGTTCTGGAAGAGGTGGATTTAAAGACAGAAATTGCAAAATCGACCAGAATGCTGGAGGTAGCAGAAGGAGGTGTCAGCAGGGAAGGATAGGGCCTTTTAGCCCAAAGCACAAAGTTTGCTGAATGTTGAAGGAAAACTAAAGGATGGACAGTGCTAGAAGTAGAAATAATTTACTGGGGGATCCAACAAGTGCTGAGGTAAGGGGTGGAGTTGAGTGGGGGGCAGAGTTCAGAGGGGCCAGAGCTGGCAGTTCAACTCCATCTAGAGAAAATACTTAAAAACAATAGTTTAAAAATTGTAACATTTTACACTATCTTTCATGCTGCTTCTGTCCATGCTCCAAACTCTACACCAATTCCTCTTTAAATGACTTCCATGACAGTGGTGCCCCAAATATATGCCATCATTGCCACTTTAAATTGCTTTGGCATCTCATCATCTGATGAAGTGTGAAGGCCTGGCTGTGCCAGATCATTCGCCAAACATATTAAAAATAAATAGTAGACTACTGAACCCCACCATCCTCTTCTCTCTCATAGGAACCTTGGTCAGCTGTCTGTTACTGTACAGAGCTCCTCTCTCAAAGTGCAACAAGACACGGGTGTGACTTCCACTGAGTCTCCGGGGCTTATTTATAAAAGCGTTTTTCAATGACAAAACCCCATTGAGAATCCGGCCCTTGGTCTCAAGGGTGAAGCAGACGACTCGACTGTCCTCTACGCACTAACGATGCTTGATGGTGTCAGTACTTTGGTTTAGAAAAAAGAAAGGGCATTGCCTTTTCCTTTTTCTAAACCGAAGTGCTGACACCTGCAGGTAGCTCGTGTAACCATGCAGCCTCTACAGTAGCTGCGTGAGGTGTCGGCTGGCTGGGGCTTGTTGGGGGTGGGCCCCGCAGGTCCCGGCTCGGGAGCCCTATCCGGAGTCTGTCGGGACATGGCCCCGGCCCACTTAAAGCGCTGGCTGAGGGCTTGGTGATCTCATCTGCTCTTTGTGTAAGCCCTTATTAAAGCACAGCCGTGTATTGTTGCATTGCAAGGGCTGGCAGAGCACTCCAACTCTGCCCTGTCGTGCAACAACACATGGCCCTGTGGCAGTGAAAGGGGCAGGAGGGGTTGGGGCCTGGATACGCACCTGCCGTTCCTTCTTTGCCTTGGTTGCAGGCTGCAGCCCAGAGCTGCAATGGCGGTGCACTCTTTAAGGTGGGCTGGAGGCACTGCAATACATTGCACCCTTGTCGCCCATAAAGGACCTTGTACTTCATGACGTCAGGGAGTGGGGATGGGGCCCGAAAAGCATGGCGCTCATGGCACAAATCTGCTGTGCAGGCCGCCACACCTACACCAGCTTGACATTTCGGTGCGTTTCTTTCCAGGCCACGGCTGGGGCCATGGGCGTAGGACATGGGGGGGAAAGGGGGGACAAATCCCCCCCACAATTGTAAGTGGAGGGGATGTAATGTCATTTATCCACCCCAGAATATGTGTTTGGTGTGTCGTGCAGGGATTTGTTTTTGAAGTGGGGGGAGGGGCTGCTTACTATGTAAGCTGCCCTCTCTCCCCTGGCCCCCAAAGCATGGGGGCAATACCCTGGGGGCAGATGGGTGATCATCTGCCCCCAGGGAAGGGGGGCAAACAAAACAAAAATATTTTTTTTAAACGTCATTTTGGGTGCGGTGGGTGCGGGTGGGACCACTAGCCACCAGGGATTTTTGCAAGGGGGGTGGCTCTCTTGCCCCCACCCTAAGTGGATGGGGGCACCTTATGTAGCCCCCCCTGGGGGCAGATTTCTGCCCCTGGGAAGGGGTACATGAGATGCCCTCCATCCATTTGGGTTGGGGGGGAGGCCACGGCAAATATTGGCAGAGCCACCCCTCCTAAGACTGGGACAGTATGTTTTGACCCCCCCGGGGGCAGATGGCCACACACATGTGCCCATCTGCCCCTAGGGAAGGGCAAAACAAATATATATATATTAAAACTTGTTTTGGGTGGGAGCGGGGTGGGGCCCACTAGACCACCAGGATGTTATGTTTTTGAAAGGAGGGGTGGCCTTCTCCCCTCACCCTAAGTGGATGGGGGCACTTTATGTAGCCTTCCCTGGGGGCAGATTTCTGCCCCTAGGAAGGGGTACATGGGATGACCCCATCCATTTGGGGTGGGGAGGAGGCCACTGCAAATATTGGTAGAGCCACCCCCCAAGCCTGGGGCAGTACGTTTTGCACCTCACCCGGTGGCAGATGGCCACACACATGTGCCCATCTGCCCCTAGAAAAGGGGCAAAACAAAAATAAAACAAATTATAACTTGTTCTGGGTGGGTGTGGGGGGCCACTGAACCACCATGGATGTTTTTAGTGGAAAGGGGAGTGGCCCTCTCCCCCACCCCAAATGGATGGGGGGCATCTCATGTAGCCCTCCCTGGGGGCAGATTGCTAGCATAATCTGCCCCTAGGAAAGAGGCAAAACAAAAACAAAACAAAAAAAATGATAACTTGTTTTGGGTGGGTGTGGGGGTCACTAAACCATCATGAATGTTTTTAGTGGAAAAGGGGGTGCCCATGGGTGTCTTCCTTTCGTAAATGCGTGGGGTTCTCTGTTTTTCTTGGTGGCTTCGACAAATCTGTAGGTTCTCCCCATGAACAAAATCTGCTTTGCCGAAAGGCTTGGGTTTATCAGTGGGTTAGCCTTTTCCTCTTTCGCCGAGGTAGGTGCAACCACACATGTGAGGTACCGTTTTCGTCGGGACACCTGTGGGAATGCGGGAAGGTAGGAAATCTGTAGGCGGTGTGTTTCAGTGGTTGGGCAGAGGAAAATGCCGCTGAAATTTGGTGGAAAAAAACACAAATTTCAGACATTTCACTCTGGCCACCCACTGAAACACGCCGCCAACAACACATGTCCTACCATCCTGCGTTCCCACAGGTGTCCTGACAAAAACAGTACCTCACATATGTGGGTACACCTACCTGGGCGCAAAGGGAAGAGGCTAACCCACTCGTAACCTCAAGCCTTTCGGCAGAGCAGATTTTGCTCATGTGAACAACATACAGATTTGGGCCTAGGGTGTCGAAGCCACCGAGGAAAACAGGGAACCCCATGCATTTCCAAAAAGAGGACACACATGGAAATCCACAGAGGTCTGACTTGCGCGAATCGCCCCAGAATGTATTACCCACAATCCCAGGCAAAGTCTGAAATTTGGTGAAAAAACTAACATTTTCAGACATTTCCCTCTTGCGACCCACCGAAACACGCTGCCAACACCAAATGTCCTACCTTCCCGCGTTCCCACAGGTGTCCTGATGTAAACGGTACCTCACATGTGTGGGTGCACCTACCTGGGCGCAAAGGGAAAAGGCTAAACTACTGGTAACCCCCAAAGAGTTTGGGGAGACAACCCACAGATTTGGGCCTAGGGTGTCGAAGCCACAAAGGAAAACAGGGAACCCCATGCATTTCCAAAAATAAGACACCCGTGGAAATCCACAGAGGTCTGACTTGCGCGAATCACCCCAGAATGTATTACCCACAATCCCAGACAAAGTGAAAATTGTGTTTTTTCCACCAAATTTCAGACTTTGTCATGGATTGTGGGTCATAAATTATGAAGCGATTCGCGCAAGTCAGACCTCTGTGGATTCCCCCGGGTGTCTTCTTTTCGGAAATGCATGGGGTTCCCTGTTTTCCTTCGTGGCTTCGACACCCTAGGCCCAAATCTGTAGGTTGTCCACATGAGCACAATTCCTGAAAATCTGCTATGCAAAAAGACTCGGGGTTACCAGCGTTTTAGGCTTTTCCCTTTGCACCCAGGTAGGTGCACCCACACGTGAGAGGGACCGTTTTCGTTGGGAAACCTGTGGGAACACGAGAAGGTAGGCCATGTGTTGTTGGCTGCGTGTTTCGGTGGGTGAACAGAGTGAAATGTGTGGAAATTGTGGTTCATTTTCAGTAATTTTCCCGATTTCCCCCCAAACTATGGAATCTTTCCCTACATAGTTGTTGCCTGACCTGCGCAAATAACCCCTTCCTAAACTTGGAATATAGTCTACTTTTCAGAAATGTATGCCTTTCTGGCTTCCCATTCATCTTTCCTACCATTTTCTTCCATTCCGTCCACGCATGTCCTATTGGACAAAAAATGCCAAAATCACCTATCTCTCACAAAACGGCTGATTAGCATATCAAAATATGTTATTTTGGTTTCCACTCAATCTGTTCCTGAAAGCCTCGAAAATGGCGAATCCAGCACAGGAAACCATTTGTTCCTAGCTCTTACAAGGGAAACACCACAGGCTTCTTTGTACAACATTTTATTGGCATTTTCTGAAAAACTCCAAATGTTCTCCTTTTTGGTCATTTTCTCTCACCCCCCCTACAGCAGACTAGGATTCGTGGGTGGCGTTATGACCACCTACATGTGGGAAAAAGGGGCCAACTTTGGCCGAGATATCTCATGTAACAACGAAGTTACAAGGAATTGAATGGCGACATACCGAAATCACCAAAAAAGGCCTTAGCACTTGGGGGAAATACCCATGGCAGTTAAGGGGTTAAGACGTAAAGCCCCAGAGGAGATATCATTTGTAAGGTAGCTCAGTTAGTTAATGCTCCAAATGCAGACTGTGCACAGGAATATGTAACACCTACGTTCAGGCACCTGGCTTAATCTTCCGGTGGGATAATAGGCAGAGTGAATGCATTCAGCTTCTGATGCAACTCAGCATTTTCCAGGTCAATTGGGTCAGAAAAAGTGGTGGACAACACACTACTACTGTCGCTTTTTCTAACTGGCCAGATTTTCGTGCATTTTCTGGGTGGAGTTTGGGAGCCGAGTGGACACACCAGGACTCCCTGTATTTCCCGCTCCACCAGACAAATGCGGCCTTACTGCCAGCATGGATTCTCATGCTGGAAATAAGGAAAGGGATTCCTCTGGAAATAAAACCTGTTAAAAGCGGGCAGAGCGCATAGGAAGCCATTGTCAATTCCACCAGCAATCGCTAATTTCATGAGGTATTTACACTCTTCCAAAGTGGAAAAGCAATGTGATTTCACCTGCCTTTTAAGCTAAAATCTTCCATTTTGTGGCAGAAAAGTAAAAATGTGCGCCAATGGAAATGGTCCACTCCGTGCAGTTTACTTTGCGCCTTGATGCTTGGGGGTTTTGCATGATGCTACACATGTAATAAATAAATAAATACATTTAACATGACCCCAGATAAATGGCAATTTGTGATCAGAATGAGTGAGCATGGCATGTCGCTGGTAAGAGGGTGTCCGGTGCTTTTTGAGTGCGCTGGCAAATGCCCTTAATTGCCATCTCGCGTTAAGCAGGGGCTTACACCCATCAGTATGGATTGCGCAATAATAAGTCGACAGAGGTATTTGAAATGGTCAATTTTGCTCTTTGGGTGACATTGTCAAAGTGGGAGAATGTTGCCCAGCATGTGCCACTTTCTCTGCGGAGTGAATTGTGCCACCCCGAGGAAGAAGTGTGAAAAACCCACAAGGGCACTGTGCCCTGCTCTTTCTGTGTGTGTCTTCCCCACAGGGCGACAGATGCAGACTCAGGCATGCCATGGTGGCAAGCCTGTACCCTAGTTGATGTGGCAAAGGATTCCAGACTTCTGAGGCTGATAACATTAGTAGCATTGAGTTACATGCCACCTGACAGGTATGTGTGATAAAGTTGTAAAGCAGAGCTGTTAGTGGGCTAAAGCAGGAGGCAATGTCTGCCCACCCTCAAAGGGTGCGTACAACCAAAAGTAATAGGCCGCTCCCCCCATCATGGCTGTAGGGGCCAGGCTCCAAACAGGGGCAAGAATGCCCTCCAATCATCCATGCCCACAAGTAGGGTACCCCTCATGCTCCAGGAACCCTGTTGAGCAACCTCTGTGCTTTCCAGGTGATACTAACGTTTTTTAAAGCCAGAAGTCTAAAAGGTAATCGCTTAATTGCAGCTGGACATTAGCTCCTGGCGTGATCAAAAGGTCTTAACCAAGTGTGACATCACCCCCTTCATTTATAAGCAATATGTTTGTTCTTGCATTTCTTCATCCACTGAATTATTGTTAGAAACAAAGGCAAGAGTTGTGTCTCTTGTGTAGGCATTAGGAAGGCAGTTGCCAGCCTCTGGAATAATATGCCGATGTTCTTCCAATATTGGCTAGCTGTTGCCCTCTTATGGCCAGATAGAACCATCATGGCAGTGACTGGCAAATGCCTTTCCTCTGCAGACAGAAAAGTGGAAATAAGAGGCCAATTCAAGACACGGAACAAATAGAAGTTAAGACAGACTGCAGCGGCCATTGCTGTGTTAGGGAGAATATGTTGAGTGTTCAAGCAAGGAGGTATATATTAAGCAAGCAAGCAGTGAGACAAGGGAGAGGCAAAGAAAGGCCAGAGGGCTCTTTGAATAATGTAACAGGGCAGAGGACCTATGCTCTGCCGTCCTAGTAACATATGAGATAACCAAATAGATCAGGCTTTGCAGCAAATGTTAAACGAGAAAGGAACAGAGTCCAGCTCTGCATTCAGAATAACAAAGGCAAAGAAAGGCTAGTCTCTGAAGCCGGCATGAGATGGAATAAGAGGGACCAGACTCATCATGAGAGGCTGGCCCGGCCCTTGCAGGGGCGCTAGAGGAGCAGCCCACATAGCGGGCTGACCCTCTGGCCACCCCCCTGTGTCCACATACACCCCACCTACTAGGCATCCCCCAGGTCGGACACATCAGGCTGCGGACCTGGGGAGTGCTTATAAGGGGGTGGGCTTGCGATCGCTCATCCTCCTTGTTTGCTGTACCCTACAGCGGACAGTCAAAGCAGCAACATCACACACTTGGTCCCTCTACTCCCATAACAGGGCTTACTCACAGGTACAAACAAGATTTCCTCTTTCTTTGAAACCCCCATCCTTCCATTCCAAGAGACACACATGTCTCCTTGCCCCACACAAAAAAAGTAGCAACTTGCAGTTAGTAGAAAAGGCTGCAACTCCTTTATTTGGCAGGAGTCCACTTACAGGTGATCTGCCTCTTAACGAGCTGGCGTCCTAGCGGTGGCCCACTGGAAGTAATTGTTATTTCCTCTCTCTAACCATGAGCTCATAGTCAGATGAAAAATCCAGAAATGCAACATACAAAGACATGTTCTTTGCTGCTGCATCCTTAACTGTTCTTCTGTTTTGTTTTCTTCTTTTCTCTTGTTTTATACAGTGATATTTGTAATTTAATGCGCACTGCTATTTTAATTCTAATTTTGTGAAAAGTCCAGTTCTTTGACTAAAACACAATAAATAAATAAATAAAGCAAAGTCCCCAAGATGTCCCCTGTCCCCCCCAGATTTTATGTGTCTCCTACGCCCCTGGCTGGGGCAGGATGGATCCGAGATCAGGGACGACATATTTTGCCAAATCTCGGCCTGGCAAACTCGGGCCCAATGACCAGTGCTGGGATGGGGTAGAGGCCAAAAACACGCACATGTTCTAGTACTTTCTAAATTGCCATATAATAAGAATAATAAATTTAAATAGTTTGACCCTTTGCTTATAGACAGCATGGGTATTGCTATACATTGTTACGGAGAAGGAAGTTTGTGGGTATAGTGTGGACAATTTGTAAAATAATTCTGTAAGTTTAGGACAGATATCAATTGTAAAACGCTGTAGTTTGTGCAAGTCTTTGGGAAATCGTTCGTTTTGGATGCTTGTGAATCTATCGTTTTAGAAATTAGATGGCTCTTCCCTCTAGTGGACACTTGTGTGTATTGCTCGAAGATCACCCCTTAAATTAGGTGTCCGTCCTACAAACTACATAGGTACGTACGTTTGAAGTTTGCGTTTGTGTACGCGCCGGCGACGTCAATGCTTCACGTGTTTACTTAAAGCAACGTGTTGGATCTCTGTCATGGTGAGTTGTGGCTAACGGTGTGTTACAGTGATTAGCCGAGAAAGACACACTTCAATTGTGAGGTTTGAATTATCAGGCGTGGGCACCTTGGCTGAAACAAATATATTTGCACTCTATTGCATTTTTCCACGAATAACAAACTGAATATAACACAACTGCTGATAAACGAAAGTGACTCAGTCATGTTTTTCAATTAAGTAATGAGCATTGCATCCACGGCGAGCCCTGGGTGAATTGCCCCACCCCCCTGCCCCTGCGTGCCCCTGGTCAACAGGGAGTGGCGCGGAGGGGGGGTGGGGTCATGATGTGCCACCTTTTTTTGTAACCAGGAGAATTTTGTGAATAGGGCGCATCAGCACCCTATTGTAAAGCGGCGCCTGCCGCGCCTTCTGCCACTATGCCAGCTTGGGGGACCCTTGAAAGACTCCCCTGAGCTGGCGTGGCAGGGGCTAATGGCACCCTGGGGGGCGTGGTGCCCCAGGCGGTCACTGGCCCACCCCCCCCCTAAAGCCGGCTCCGATTGCATCGAGACACCATGCTAAAAAGATGCGGCAGGGAATTCCTAATTCCTATTTGGCTAAGGCGTGAGTAGAGCGGTCAGTAGCAACATGTGTCATTTATAACATGGGCACATAAGGCAAAAAGAATGCCACAGTACAGCTGCACATGCTAGAAACATCTGCCAGTGCACATCTAGCACATATTGGTTGCATCTCATTTAGGGCTGTAAACACAATATAATATAACGTTATGGTATGTGTGTACACATGGAGACAGAGGTGGACTCATGGCCCCTATTTATTACAATATATATATATATATCAATTAATATTTCATTCGGCACAAGCCATAAAGTTTACAAATCAGTTCAATCAAATTAAAATCATGTATAAAAATGTATCATCACAGTAAAATTATCATCCCGTGCATCCATTTCATCCTGATACAATTCATTATATATAGGGGGGGTGTGTGTGGTGTGTGTGGTGTGTGTCACTCATTTACTGATGCTCACCCGATTCACTACAGTAGGTAATAGAGGGAGGCTAAATGTTGAAAAGTGTTTGATGCTAAACATTCAATGTGTTGGTTATTCCTCTGAAATGTATTACTATTGTGCACAGTTTTGAAGTGTTTATTAAAGCATGTTTAAAGGGAATACAAAAAACAAATTATTTTATTTTTATCACACCACGCCAAATATAGGAAATGACAAGGTGACAGTTTACTTACATTCATTTACAAGAAGAGAGCACAATCAATCAATCTTTCTTGTACACTTTCTCAACTGTGTTGAAGCCATTGAGTGACTGAAACATGCCACACAAAAATGAACATCTCTTGGAAAAGCTAGATCTGATGCAAAGCGAAAATCATTATCAAGAGCTTCTGAAACACAACAAACAGCAGCCCGACTAGCCAGACAGAGGACAAGAACAACTTTCTCCAGGGCACACAAGACACCACTCGATCAGGACATGGGCAACGCCAGGTACCCTAGCTAATTAAATACAAAAATGACTTGATAATTCAGCAAAAAAGTTAAAAGATAGAAGGGATTATGTACAGGGTATTATCTCCAATAGACGTCAAAGTATGGCCCTAAAAACACATACTAAGAAGAACTCTTGCGGGGTGCGGGATTATCTCACAAGCCCCCAATTACAAGAATAGTATTATTTCTTAGACATCAATCATTAGCGTTTTTGACCTACAATAACAGGCACGAAGAATAAAATGGGCCACTGTTAGCACATTCTGGTAATCATTACATTCTCTACAATATCTCAGTGCATCTGTCGTAGATCGGATGCCTGCTCCTGTAACGCTCACCTGACTCCCACGGAGGCGCTGGTCTAGTCTGGATTGCTGTGGCCTCCTCGAGCGTGATGCCCAGAACTCGGAACACCGACTGAACAGGACCCTCAAATCTTGCTTGTCTGGCCCGTAGGAATATCCTTCTGCAGATGAGAAAGGGGATTAACAGTCTGCAGAATAGTGTGCTTGCTCCCCCTTTCCCCCCTTCGTTCTTCTCTAACTTCCTCCGAAATCCCCGGTTGAAGCTCACCTTATGGTTTGAAAGGATGAACTCTCCATCCTGCTTCTGATGCAGGGGCACCTGTTTGTCCAGTTACTTCACTGGTTTTCAGAATGGCGCTGGCAAAATCCACTTGACTTTTCCGAGCGGAATGCCCTAAGTATGAAGATTACAAAATTTCAAGTGTTGAGCCTCCTTTTCTGTTGCTTCCTAACCTGTGATCTGTCCTTTATTTCAGGTGCAGAATGAAGGCGATGCGTTGAGGGATTGAATTGCCGATGGTAAACTCGGGTGAGTTAGCAATGGGGGCGATCCCTCTTAATGTCTTTATATTTCTCCAGTAATGTCTTTTGTCCTTTCCCCATAGGGGCCGGGGTGCGGTACCTGCCAAGGAAGCGTCGCCGACCCGAAATGAGGAATGGTCCACCAACAGTAGACCGGTAAGTGTTATGGCGGAAAATTAGGCTTTCCTCATATGTTCCTTCTGCTCACCTTTTGTCTCTTCTTCTCTCCCCTAGGCGCAGAGATGTGGCGACCAGTGCAGACAGTCGCGGTGAAGCCAGAAGAACTCCCGAGGACAGGTGAGTGAAGCGCGGCGCTGCAGCGAGCAAGGCAGTGATTTTAAATGAAAGTCTTTTCTCAGGAACGCTGGCGTGAAGGTTCCGGATACATGTAAGAAGTTTGATAAAATTCTTGGTTTTCACCTTTCTCTTCTCTTCTTTCCTTACAGGTGTTCCAGGATCGAGGCGGGCGTGGCTGGAGAGCAGATGCAGGAGCAGACACGGTGAGCGTTCAGCTGCTTGGATGCAGAACAACACGAAGCGTGAGCTACTGTCTGGGCCTGGCTTAAATAGCCCCCAAAGTAGTTCCAGGTAAGTATCCTTCCCTGGCCACGCCTGAGTGGCAAAATAGTCCCAATGAAAAAATAGTCCCTTTCAGGTCTCAGGGAGGCCTGAATCTTGCAGCATGGTCTGCATCAGGTAAGTGCACAAAACACCTTCCTTTATGAGCCAAGAGTTCACGTTGGAGCAAACACTAAATGGTTGCAGATAACCAGATGGGAGTTACTGCAGACCATCAACACGACAATAAAATTATTCAATGCAATCAAGGAAGAATTAAGGGCGATTCGACAAATGACTCTCCAGAACAGCTATGTCCTTGACATGATCACAGCTATGGATGGAGGTTTTTGTGCAAAAAATCAGAGAATAATGTTGCAGATTTATACCATTTCATGATGACGAAAATGGAACTTTAACGGAAGCCATAGGTATGCTGACAAAACTACAGAATCAGATGATTGATGAAGCTGACGAAGTTGACGATGACAGTTGGTTTGGATCCCTATTTTCATGGGTTCTGCAATGGATGGCAAATGCATTCAAATTCCTAGGAGCCCTGCTGGTGATGATATTGCTCAGATTCTGTGTTATCAAGATAATAATATCTCAGTGCCAGAAAACTGCGAAAAAAGGCCATAGGGATGAAGATCATGATTGATGTCGAGTCAGAATGGAAGCCGAAGGACATGACTGATGAAGAAATAAGAGACTTTGTGAAAGCTAGCATCTATGCACCTGGAGGAACAACGTTTTGATATCCAAGGAAACATAGGAATTATGTGGGAAAATTGATTTATTGTAGTCCAAGTGGACAATGTCAACTAATGACTTGGAACAAAGATGATCACATAAGAATAGCAGGAAGCTTGAAGGGAGTCATAAAGATATGCACCCAAAGATATATTTCTTCATGTGTGTATCCAGAGGATGAAGTAAAAGTGGATGCAGAGGATGAAGTAAAGTTGGATACCAATGAAAAAGTGAAAGTGGTTGATGAATCGCCCAGAGGGGGGAGTGTAGAGGAGGTTCCAAGCTTGATTCACACTCCAAAGTACCAGGAACGTTCACACCGAAAAATGTGATGTATGGTGAGCAAATAAACCAGAAGAAAGCCGCAGTTGGGCTCTGTCCAGTCCCTATCAGAAGAACAGCACCTGTTGAAGTACTGACAACTAAGAAAACCTGGACAGTAAGGTACCCATTGAGGAAACCATAACGACACATGAGACAGAATGACGATTGTCAGAATGCAATACCCGACGAAGCTAATAAGGTACTGAAGGACTGAAGGAAGACGAATGGTGACATCACAAGAACCCGGACTGACTCACATATAGAAAATAGAATGACCTGTGAAAAATGAAAAGATACGAAACACCATGGATAAGTGACATCCGGAGCCTAAAGTGAAATAATTGATGTCAAGATGTCAGAAATTATGCCACATACATGATGAAGATATTCAGTTAGTTTAAACGTTTACATATGCAAGGAAATGCAAGAAGCAAGAAATCGTGAAGCTTGCTTATGCCTTTTAGTAAAATAGATTGCGGCAGGTGCCACCTATACAGATCTACCTCAAAAGGAGCACTTTATATAAGTATACTTCCACTATGCACAAGAGCAGATTCGAGCAAAGGTTACTAAAGGTCTCAAGAGGAGAGCTTCACAGCAAACAAATCAAGCATTAAAGATGCAGAGAAACGCAGACGAAGACAACCATGCCAAGAAGCCAAGGTTATACTGGCTGAAATAGACCAGCAGTGGATACAATTAATGAGAACAAGAACAGAGTATCCAACTTGACCTCAAGTTTCATTTGATGGGCCCAGCTCAAAAGGGGAGTTGCATGGAACCAACCCAGGAGGTCTATTCTCGCCCATCCATAGACTTTCGGATTCAGGTCTACTTCATTCAAGTATTTGTAACCGAGTCTCTGCAACTGATTTTGCGGCATTAGAGTGCCCTTCACCCCCAGAGTCAATCATCATCATGATCAGTATTCCATTAATGGAAATGGAGGCTTTGGGACTGTCTAGCGCTTCTTCTTTTCTCTCCAATGATATGCATTCATCTGCTTCATCATCACTGTATTCACTTGCAATCCAATGAGTTGGAGGTTTTCTTGCTCCTGCAACACCCAGCTAGGTGTTGTTTACCATTGCAAATCCTAGATATGATCCTTAAAGCTGGGCAATCTGGGTTGCCGGCCCAATTCTTAATGTCACACCTGTAAAACCTCCTTGGGGTACTCTGATTATTCATCTGGGGCTTTTCTCTTCCCCCTCAGATTCCTAATTCTCCACCCCCCCTCTCTTGATGATCCTGCCTTTCGGAGATCATTTTCTTTCCTGAGAGTGATGGTTGATAGCCGCTATTTCTGCCGGCACAACCGGGGCCTTTGACTGTGGTGGAACCTTTTTGGGATTTGGTCCAATTGTGGTGTCTTTCTTCCTGTTTTCCAGTGTCTTGACACATTTTTCAGTGTGCTCCACCTCTTTACCAATACATAACAGTATCAAGTGGGCGATCATCTTCCGTCCGCAGTTTCTCCCTGAATTTGCTGCTGCTACACTCCAGCATGAATGTATCCATGAGTCTTTCTTCAAGCTGTTGATTAAAATGGCAGGTCCTGGAAAGCTTCCAAAGAGTTGTTTTTATTTACTGTTGCATGGGTTATCCTGCTTCTTGTAGCTGTTTGCCAAATTAGTAGCATTTTAGTATGGTGCTTACTTTCTTTTCATAGTGCTTGTTCCTCATCTTTACAGATTTTTCATATTAATTCATTGTGTGGCATTCTTCCTCCGTCAGGTCCAGAAAGTCCTCAAACATTTCTTTCCCTGCTGATCCTAGACAGTGTAAGAGTAAAGACTTCGTCCTGTCAACACTGTAGTTTGTGCCACACACAACATTGGCATAATGCTCAAACAAATGAATCCACCTTTTCCAAGGAATTGCTGGTTCCCCAACTTAAAGTAGGAATAATGCCTGGGGAGGAACACTTTGCAATACCATGTCTCCTGTGCCCCTATGCTCTTAAGCCCCTGTGCCACTGTGGGAGACTGTGATTGATCTTCAAATATGCGCATAAAGTATCAGATCAACCAGATCTGCATTCCTGCAGATTCCCTGTAAATGCAGGGTTGAGTATCCACCTGAATTGAAATGCCTATGAATTATTATTATTATTATTTTTATTTTCCACTGTGATAAGGAGGGTGCACATCATCACTGTCAGCACACTCAGCCTTCACATGAATAGAAGCAAGTTCTTCACATATGAATGCTTCCATCCTTCCGGGTACCACACACAAATTGCATTGAAGATGAAAAATTAATTTCAGTAACTTTTCCGTAAGAAAATACTGAGATGAAGAAGATTGTGCTTGTGCAATTGTTATTACTGTACAGATCTGAGTGCATTCAGACTCAACACCATTGCCTGGCAGCAGCAATGCGTGCCATCACACTGGTCAGGTGGATGCCTGCCACTTCCAGACAGATGCCAAGAAGTAAAAATAATCAAAATGCTTCTCTACAGCATGTAGCATATGATGGAAGAGACACTGCAAAAGCCTGCCTTACCTGGGGACCTTGTATCAGGACTCACCTCATGTAGCTCATCCATGCTGGGCACTGTTCATCATCACTCTGTAGAGTGTATGTGTACACATGGACATGGACATGCAGGTGGGTTTATGAGCCTTGTTTATGATATTACAGGGCCTGTGGTAGTGGCCCTGTAGTACTTGTTAAGTTGATCAACTCATTGAAAGAGCACTTTTGGGTGGCTTATAATTTTGCCCCCCTGGTTAAATTCTCATGAAACTTTGCAAAAACAGTATATGGCCCCCTCAGAATGATTCTTTGAAGTATGGTTGAGGGGCGGGGGGTGGTCAAATTATAGGGGTGTCCCTAAATGTGTGGAAATCCTCAAAAAGCAATGGAAAAAAAAACATTTGCTCATGCCTACAGCCCAACCCGCTGGGCAGATTTTCACCAAATTTGTGCCAGGAGTGGCAGTTTGGTCCTGAAAGCATTGTTTGGTAAATTTGATGTAAATCTGTTTTGCAGTTTCTTTTAAAATGGCCAGAAAGAAGGTCAAACAAATGTGTGATATCTAGGTTTGGTACGCATATTGACTTCCCGATTCAGTGAGCGGACAACCCACTGGCCAATCAGGGGGGCGGCGAGATGTCCTCAGACAACGTACATGCACACTGATTGGATAGTGAAAAATGTGAGCTGTGTCAGATATTTTGAAATGGTCGCCATGTTGGATTCGCAGACAGCGCACGTAATCCATGGACATCATGTTAAAAACATATTGAAAAACACAACATTGCACTTGTCAAACTATTGAAGCAATCTCTGGGGCAGTGAGGGCTGATGAGGATGGGATGGGATATGGCTATAAAAAGCCACAAAACACGTGTTTTTTTCATTTTCAAAGTCTGCAAACCGTCCGGATGCTTGTGGATATCGATGCCTATTTCTGAATTACAGTTTTGGTGAAAAGCAGTTTGAATGGGAAATAATACTCTGCTTGCGGCTAAAGCCTGAAGTACTGTACTGGATTACACCAAACCAGCGCAAGGAGCATCAGCAAGGACCTGAAAGCATGCTTTTGCAAATTTGTCCTGTGTTTTACTTTTTTGAAAGTGTGAAAATATAAGTACAAAAAATAGTGACATAACTTTGCCGCCTGGGCAGGGCACCTAGCCCTCGGCAAGGACACGTCTACTCTGATTTTCCAATTGTGAAATGGAGAATTGCCGAAGCCCATGCCGCATGGATTGTGGAAACTGCCCATAGCTGGAAGCCATGAGCAGTAGCCATTGGGCACATTATGAGGGTTTAGTGGACAGTAAACCTGAATGCAGGTTAGGAGCAGTGGATAATGGGGGTGGTTTGCTGGGGCTGGGGTTATGGTTGAGTCTCATGCTGTAAGCAATTCAATGGTGATTTGCATCCCGAGCTCTGCTCTGCTGATAACGGCACACACAATTATGTGTTGCAAAAAATATGTTTGTTAAAGGAGGTTTATAGTTCTTTCATATATGTTAAAAAGGGAATTACTAATAACCTATATACAGTGATGTAACATCATTAAACATTTTCACTTACAAAAAGCTATTAAATTGACATAAAAGAAACGTTGTTAAAGGGACTTTATGGCTAAGATGCAACCCACCCTTGGGACTCCTCTGTCCCAGCAGTTAGCCAGTGGCCTCCCACCTCGTTACTTCCCTCCTGGGCTCCCATGAGCACTTGCCCATCCGTACTTCCCCTTCTAGTTATGCACTTCTCTCACAGCATAATGTATATGTGCATTTATAGGCGCACTGTGTACAATTTATTTGTATAAGTAAGGGAAATGCAGATGCAAAAGATTTCTAGAACTTTGTAAGTGGCAGCTGGTGTGTGTAAGTTTAATATGTTGGCATGGTTACATGCAGAGGTTTTGGAGTTCTTTTGTGGATGGATGGTTGACTATTCGAAGGCAGGCAAGGAGGGTGTGTTACAAATGTAAAAGTAAAAAGGTTAGAAGGGCTGTCCTGTGCAATGCAGTGCACGTGTCATCCGGGTCTTTTAATGATGCATGGCCTGGAAAGGGGACTGCAGATAGTTATAAAGGTGTATGGATTATGGTCCTTATTGTATGGTAGAGAAAAGTATTTGGGACAGAAAATGGTTTCTGTCCTTTCATGTTTTCCTCTAGTATACAATTGTTCATTATTTACATTAGCATAATATAAAATGGTAATGGAAATGCTGGAGAATCCTTTTGAGTCTAACTGCTTTAATGAGAAATGTAAAGTAGATGGAGTGTACAAGAATATTTGTTTTAGTTCTATTTTTTAACTGTGAAAGGTGGTTCCTAAAGGAATTTTTTTATGATGTTTTTTTTAATTTTGTTTTTGCTTTTGTTACAACTTTTTTGCAGGAGAGAACAGCAAGTAAGTTGGAGGAGGGGAATGAGGGAAGAGGCATGAGTGATACAGGGGGAGGTGGACAGGGAAAGATGTTTTGTGGGCCTTAAATCTAAGGTAAGGGGAGTGTTTCTCATGCTCCTTGTTTGCAGTTTTGAAAGCACTTTGAAACTGCTCTCCCCTGCATAGTGGTATGTTGCAGTATATACAAAGTACTGTTCTCTTGGAAAGATCTGGATAAACAGCCTGATTTATGACTTGCAAGGTAGATGGTGAGATCTTCTGCCTCACATGATTAGCCTGTGAGGTGGCAGTATTGGTTGAGGAAGAGGAGGTACAGGAAGACAGCCTACTGCTTCCTGAAAAAGGAACAGCCTTTCTCAGAGCATCCCTGTGGTTGGATTTGGTGTGGCGTTGCATGGAGGTGGTCCCGTAGGAGTACTGCCCAGGTTGTCTGCGACTGAGTTCAATGTTGCACTCATTGCATTTAACCTTTGTAGCTTTAGCCTTTGGTAGACCCCCAACGGTGGTAAAGAACTGCTACACCCATGATTCTCTTTGGGTGCTGGAGGTAGGCATTTCCTATATTTCAGCTTCCTGGTCCTCTTGATTGTTTTCTGCATCATTGCACTTTTTCCATTGTGGAGCCCCTCCAGGTGGGGGTGGGGGTGGCTCCTGGGGAGGAGAGGTGGGCATAGCTGATGCCATTTTTGAAGTTAACTAGCAGTGTGCCAATAGTGTTCCAAGCATGTGCTCTCTCCTTGATTCGGAAAGGGAAAACCAGTAAGTATAGGTCTAAGAGCTGTGCAAGGGTACATTTTCAACTTGAAACTTCCTATATCAGCTGAAAATGCAGTTTGGAACTGTTCGTGAAGCACGGACTAGTTTGCAAAGTGCTGACCCATTCACGGACACCATCATGCCGCGTGCGTGTGTGGTCACGTGACACTGTGTGTAATGTCTACGATGACATCAGACATCTGCAAACGACTGCGAACAGGAAATGGTGCTAAAAAGTTGCAGAAAGTTCATGGAAGTGTTAAAGATGTTGCTAGGAGGTGGGGAATGTAACAGTTTTTACTTGAGACTTACTAGATTGGCTGAAAATACTTATATATTGGGGGTAAGTATGATCTTAGGAAGTTGCAGCACATTAGGGTGCACTGGTAGAAACCTATGAAATTCATTGAATAAACGTTGTTAAAAGGGACATTATGGTCAAGTTGCACTATTAAAAACCTATGAAATTCAGTGAATGAACCTGTATAAAAAGGGATGTTATGGTTACAAGTAAAAGTAAAAAACCCTTGAAATTTGGCTTTTATGAAAGCTAATCAACCATAACTGGTGCCACCACTGTGCACCGCTAACACTAACACCCAGGACATCAAAAATTACATCACAAATTTGATTGATGACATCACTTTTTGGCACAAGGTGGATGAATGGGTCAGAAAAAGAGTTTCGATGTTGTTGAGGGGATCTGTGTGCTCCAAAAGTGTTGCCACTTGTTTGGGGTTTGTATGGATTGTCCAGGTGTTCTCCTCCCTGCCCCCTGTGTTTAGGAGAGATAGCCAGGACAGGTATCTGTCCTGGTTTGCCTGAAGCATAGACACCTCATTGTTATATACCACACCTATCTCCCAGTCTTAAAGACAGGAATACAAGTATGAAAATGCTTATTCAATTTCTTTACGCCACCATCTAAAAGCATGAGGGGAACATGCTGGCTCACATGAAGCTCACACTAAGAGGGTGAACTGTAGAAGTGGCATAGAAACCAGATAAAAATAAGGCTTATGAAAGTCCATCTGAAATCTCTACCAGCAGTCAGTGGCATGCCCCTCAACCTGTTGAGTCTCTGAAGAGGAAGAAGGCAAATGGGCTTGGATGGTGATCCACTGCAGTTAAGGCAGATTAACATTTCAAGATTTTTGGAAGGTTGTAAGGATGGGGATTCCGTTGAAATCTGTGAAAGGTGCAGGGTTGCTAGGAGGGTGATAATGAGATTACAGTGAGAGACCGCGATCAAATGAAGGTGAATTGCAAAGTGATGCTAGTGTTTTCCATATTTGTTAATGATCCCTCACAGATTATAACCAATGGAGTTTGGCTACGCCTGTTGTTAGGATGACAGATCTTGCTGATATCATCTACATTTAATGATATTAGATTAGTTATGGACCTATTAAAAGAGACGTTTTAATAATATTTTTGAGTAATATGTATGCCTATTAGCTGTTTATATTGTTTTGAACTAAACAAATATGTTTTTATAAAACTATTTATATGCATGTACGGTAGTTTTGAAAGAGTTTTTTGTTAACCAAATCACAATTAATTAAATAAATTAAATGGAGAAAACAGGCTTTGGTTGGTGAGAAATAAGACATTGCAGGAATAGCAGAATGTGGGACACTTCATTTTACATGGTGACACTCTGTCATACACCCTGCAAACCATTAACCTGTGACATGTCTGGGGAAAGAAAACAACATATCCAGATTAAGGCTTACAGAGGGATACATGGGTATGGATACATATGAAGGAAGTTAAATACTATGTTATTTGGGTATTAAAGTAGTTATTGGGGGACTCTGTGGGGAACTGCTTCAAAATATTCAGATGCAATGCCTTCATCCAGGCTTTACTTGTACCTAGTTGTCAGTGTACAAAATCTTGGCAAGTTTATTGGCAGGGTGTGAAATGTCCTCCCTGAAATTCTGGATGATCAGCACTTCGAAGAACTGATGCCGAAGCCCCACAGGAAGACACCAGGAATGGAGCATGAGCTCCATCAGACATTGAACACCAGAGAGAAACTTGAAGGGGGAAGCTGCGTCGGCCTACCTCAATGCCTGCCTGAAGGAGCACTGCAAAGAAATGAAAGATACACTGTCGCTCCAGGGAACCGAGAGGAGGCAGAAAGTCCCAACGAGACCCCAAGGTGGTGTGAGAGAAACCTGACCCCAAGGCAGGTGAGAGAAACCAGACCCCAAGGTGGGGTGAGAGAAACCAAGCCTCAAGGCAGGGTTAGAGAAATGAGTGTGAGTAATCCACCATCCGCACAGGGAGTGTGTGCTCGCCTAGGCTTTTTAAAAATGTTTTAATGAAATTGAATGATGGGAGATCAACCTTAGGAAAATGTGTGGGGCTAATCCACAAACCTTTTCCTATGCTCGCTGCAGAACAAACACATAGTCACATGTACTCTTGGTGGACACAGCCTACAGGCACTGTCCTCCTGTCATGATCAGCTGGAATGTGACAGCTTTGGGTACATCAAAGCAACTTGAGAAGGCGGAAAGGCAAAACCTTCCTCCTGCCCTGGTCAGCCTCATTAACTGACAAAGATTCCATGGATCTGCCCTAGCCTTTGTCTGCCCTGCAGGTGGCAGCACATACGGATGAGAAGTTAATTGAAGCAGGACTGACGAAGGACATGATACCCAACAGCCTTTTGATATGCATCTGTGTCAACCTGAAGTCATCTCCCGCTTCTTAGTTCAAGGGCAGTGAATGTCATGTCTGGGACAACTGTTTACAGGGGTCATCCCACAGGGGGACCCCATTCAGGAAGGTACGAGTATGTTGTTTGGCGGCGCCCATAAGTCTGGTCTCAAGGGAGACCTGCCGCTTTTAATCAGGAACCACAGAGAGCTCAATTAACCAGAGACACACTTTGAGCCACAACAGACAGGAATATGGGAGGGACTTAGTAGTACATATTGTCAACCCTTTACCTTTCCTGTTGCAAAGCACTCTGGTTATAACCTCACGCATAACAGAAGATTGTTGGTGGGGGCCCGAGGATAGTTTAATTAATTTAGGCTTATCACTGGGGCCTATTTGGCTTTAAAAGAGGGTATAGCCCCTCCTTTGGCAGATCATCAAACGGCTTTGAAAGAAGTAAGTAGAAGGACTCATTCAGACCCAGATTGAAGGTACAGTCTGCCTTATAGCTTCCGCCAGTGAAGGAAGGCCAGGATTTCCAAGAGGGAAGCAAGATCCCTCTGCTAAACTTCTCCCAGGGAACAGAGGGAGATACCGGACTCAGAGGACCCGTCCAGCAGCTCAACCAGTGCCCAGCCAGCACACAGCATGCCCTGCTAGGTTCTGCCAGCAAGCTTCCTAGGTGAGAAGTGCAAGAGAGACTCTGAAGAAACGACAAGGCCATTGCCTGCAAACACTCTCCTCAGCTTTGGGCCATCCACCTTAAAGGACAAGACGCTCTCAAAGAAGCTAGGAGGAGTGCTATGACAAGCATCAACCAGCGTGCATCTTTTAAGGACATTTTTGAGGCAGTCGAGCCCTCGAACCGTGATCGGCTGCACCACTGACTGTTGCCACGCTGCAGTCACTAAACCTATCCGAGACGCCTCGACCAGAGTTTCAGATCCACCAGCCAGCACAGAGACAATGATTCTTGAGCCTGAGCCGCCGTGTAGGCCAGCCTGCAGCCTTCCATCCAGCCTTGCTTGCCGGACTGCCTGCCACCCGCAGCTGTCTCCCATCTTGAAATTTGTCGCAGGTGTTCCAAAGTATCCTGGAACCGACTCCACCCTGTCGAGCATCAAGATCATCCCAAGCACCAGGTACATTGTGGGACTGTTCCCGTGGTCCTTCTCCAAAGGACCCTAGAGACATTTTTGACCCCTTGCTCCCTTGGTGTTGAAGCCAAATACCCTTGAACAGTTAGGACCGATTGCTTCACTGACTACACTCCTGTCAGTATCCAGGGTGCATCCCTTTGCTCGTGAAACTGCCTGTCCTCTGTGTTCCTTTACAGGGTGGGTTGTACTTTGTAGTGTTCTAGAACTGTCTGTGGTAATAATAATAAAGTAGATCTTTTTATACAACCTTGACTGGACAGTCCCTTTTATCATTGGGTAGTATTTGTATTTTCGCTCTGGTGCAATTAACCAACGATCCACGAACTTGCAGAGATAAGCCTGATTGATGGTTTCGAAACCGATATTCATCCCTAGACCACTGGTGCCCCAGATGTTGATTTGTCACAACAAGGCTCCGATGTGGGGTGAGAGAAACCAGACCCCAATACGGGCTAAAAGCCAGGCGCTAGCTAACTGGAAAGAATACCACTATTTTCCTTTTTGGGGAACCCAAGTAGAGTGACTGATGTGGACTTACAAACGAGAGCGTTCCCAAGTGTGGCAGAAAACCAAAGCCTGAGGCAAAACCCTGGCAGCCCAGGGAGGAAGGCACTAATTGAGGAATGACAAGCAACTCAAGAAGGGGGAGGATGCAGAGACTTTTGGTGTGGTTACCTCAACTGTGTCACTCTGTGAGGAGGCCCCTTTTGATGAAAACATACCAGGGTGGCGTCAGAAAGCAGCCACCCTTCTTGTGCTGTGGCCCTTTGTTAAATGTGTCCAGGCTAGAGCAGGATTTTGGACTGGCACTTGGCATATTTTGTAGGACATCCTGATGAGCCTTTTTTTGCAGATTTTTTTTTTTATTGATAGTAGGAAGGATAAACATAGGCTTCGGTTTTGGATGTTCCAATAAAGCTTTTTTAAACAAAAATGCCACCTTGTCCTTCACCTGATTCTGACTTACAAACTTACCTACCTTTGTCCGTAGACAAGAGAAAAAAAACAAACGTTGGTGTAGGGCTAATGACTAAACATATCAAGATAAAGTCCCTAGATATTTATTCAGAAAACCGAGCACACCACAATTGATGCAGAACTGTGGCAGCCAGCAAAGGTCCAGTTCATTCATTGACATCACTAACGCAAACCTTTAAGTTGACAAATATACGCACACAGGGCACCTGTGCGACCTTAAATACCACATTAAACCGCTATGTGAAATGTCTGGCAAATACAAACTTACCTGAAACATGTCTTACCTATTTCATATACGCCCTATACATGACACATGTGTAATATAGAACATACATTAGACATGTCTGGGCATTTAACGTATACCTACCCAGAAAAAATAAGCAGCTTGTGCCAGCTTTTCCCCCTGACATGCCTTATTGAAGGCTAAAGCAAGGAACGTGGTGTGTTATTAGTCCACATGTTTCCATCTGCCGCCGAGGGGACCCACCCCAGATTACAGGCTGCAGTCCACACCATCTGTGTTGGCGAGCACCAGATTAGCATAACCTTGTAGCTCGAAGGTGGAGCAACATTAAACGTAGCTTTGTGAAGCACAGACTGCAAACATGTGTTCAAATCAAAAACATCAAGGGACCCGAACAGTAGCCTTATGCCCACCAGTAGTAGAACCCAACCGACGGCATGCACACAAGCTGCCGGATTCATGGAATTATTTGCGTGAAAAACGCAGATTTGCGCGCCTTTCTGCCTGAAAATCCCCATACTTCAAACAGGGATTTTCGGTCAGAAAGGCGCGCAAATCTGCGTTTTTCACCCAAATAATTCCATGAATCAAGCTAAAAAACTGTTAAGGCCTTTGAGTCGGCACTCACTTCTGCCACCTTAATGAATGCAGAACACTGCATTGTTCTGGCTATCCATGGAGCTAGAGTGCACTGATGCAGGGTTCATGAATGATGAACACTGCATTTTCCCTCTGAGGTTGGAGCTAGAGCGCACTGCTGCAAGGTTCATGAATGAGGAACACTTTATTGTTATGGCTGACCTTGGAGCTAGAGCACACTGCTGCAAGGTTCATGAATGAGGAACAGTGCATTGTTCTGGTTGTCCATGGAGCTAGAGGGCACTACTGCAAGGTTCATGAATGAGGAACACTGCATTTTTACAGCTGACCTTAGAGCTAGAGTGCACTGCTGCAATGTTCATGAATGCTGTGATTAGTTACCGATAATCTTCATTACTCATAGTCCTACTCTTCCTCATCACAGTACTTACCTCATGAGGCCCCTGCCTCTTCTATTTCTTTAAATCCCTATAACTCCTCCCCCACATCCACATCATGCAGTTTCATATTACCAAGCCGGAGCATGGGACCTTCCCCACAGGGAGGGCGAGGAGGGTCGTCAGTACTGTGACGAGGAAGAGTAGGACTAGGAGTAATGAAGATTACCAGTAAGTAATCAGAGCATTACCTCCACATCCAATCTTCCTTGTCCCAGTACTTACCTCATGAGGTATACGAAAGCAGCAACGGGGAAAAGGTCCCAATGAGACACAGAGCCAAAAACAGTGCAGCAAAACACACACCCACAATAACTCTTAATTCACATCCCCACAGACAAAACTCCAACCACCAAACCCCAAGTGGGAGAAACTCAACCCATAGCAGTTGATGAAAATGCCTAGACCAGCCAAGGGGAAGCCATACAAATCTGTTGCAGAGAAAACCCTCCTTGCATCGGCCCAGGAAGCCGCCAAAACCCTGGCGGACCGCCCCTGATCATGCAAATGCACAGGCAGGCCAGAAAGCACATAGGCCATGGAGATCACAACCCTGAACCACCGGAAAATGGAAACCACAGATGCGTTATGCCCAGCCCCAGCCAGACCACAAGCAATCAGAAGACTATCCGATTGGTTGAAAAAAGCAAACCTAGCCAAATACTCCAACACGTCCCGCCGGACATCAATGTTACACCAAGCCACGTCCTCAGGCGTTCTCGGATCATGAAAGAAGTCGGGGAGAACCAGATCCTCAGAGGTGTGAAAACCAAGAGACAACTGAAGGGAGAAACTTCGGACCACACCTCAGCACCACTGAGTCTGGCAGCACCCTCAGGAAAGGAGGGTGACATAAGAGAGCCCCAATCTCCCCAAGCCTACGGGCAGAAGTGAGGGCAATAAGAAAAGCAGATTTCAGTGTAAGATGTTTGATATCAATCTCGGAAATGGGCTCAAAAGGAAGCCCTTGAAGGAACTGTAATACTAGAGGGAGATCCCAAGGGGGAAGACCTTTATCAGCACAAGGACGGGAAGAAGAAAAACCCTGGAGCAACTTCCCCACCAACACCTCCCCATCCAAGTGACCATCAGAGTCCCCCAAAAGGAATTTAATGGAGGCCCACTGAGAGCAAAGACTGGAAAAAACTTCCAGGCCCCTGTCAAAACCCCTCCTGGAGGAATTGAAGAATAGCGGAGAGGCCAGAACGCAGGGGAGGGATCCCAGACCACCCATACCAGTCTCTGAAATGGCCCTAATGACTGCCAAACACCTTCAGAGTGGAGGGTCTAAGAGCATCCATTGTGGACTCAACTACAGGACCTGAGAACCCCTGAGATATCAGCCTAGACTGAGCAATAGCTACCCTGCCCATTGCATCCGGTGACTTCCAACCGCAGATCCCGTTGAAGGAGAAACGGCCACCTCAGAACCAGCAAAGGTTCCTAGGAGCGAAGCTCCAAAAGAGAGGTAAGCCAACTCCGACAAGACCAGAACGGAGCTAATAACAACACAGTCACCCTGGGCACTCTGATGCGCAAACCACCCGGGGCAGAAGGGGAATAGTCGGAAAGGCATAAAGGAAAACCCCAAGGCCACTGTACAGAGAGGGCGTCCATCCCCCAATCCCCTCGGCCTGAAACCGAGAGCAGAGGAGTGAAACTGGCGTCTGAGAAGATCCGCTTGAACATTGTCCACCCCTCTGATACGTGAGGTCACCAGAGACACCAGATGAGATTCCTCCCAGGTGCCTATAAGCGCTGCCAGATCATTCAAGGAGCAGCCGGAACCCCTTTTGCAGTTCACATATGCGAAGGCCATTATATTGTCCGTTCAGACCAAAACCACTGACCGTCCAACAACTCCTCGAAGTACACCAGAGCTTGGATAATGGCAAAATTCTCGCCAATTGGATGATCGCCGGCTCTCCCCAGATCTCACAACCCTTGAGCTGAGAGGACCCCCAATGTAGACCCCCCCCAACCCATTCTGCTGGCGTCGGTAGTAAGAGAGGACACAGGCAGAAGGACCATGCACACCTCAGCATGTAGACTTGGAACCCCCCGCCACCATAGCAGGGAGACTCGCAGCGCTGGGGACACTGAAATCAAAACTACGAAAGCTGAGACGTCAGGAACCAGTGGGAGAGAGTATAAGACACCAGGGGACGTAACTGATGACGGGCCCAAGGTACTGGAAAACATGCAAGACGCCACGTGCCCCGTAACTTCAGCAACAGGCAAGCTGAGACATACTGCCTTCTGAGAACCCTGCCCAGAACAGCCAGCAAGAGGCGGACCCTCCCTAGGGACAGGAACACCCTCTCCAACCTGGTGCAAACCAGTGCCGCAATGAAAAGTAGATCCTGAGAAGGCTCCAACTGAGACTTTCGCCAGTACACTAGCAAACCCCAGTCCCGCAATGCCTGGCAGACTAAAGGGAGACGAGGCAGGATAGCCTGCCGACAGGACTCCTTGACCAACCAATCGACCAGGTAGGGAAAAAAAAATCAGCACTCCCTGCAGATGCAAATGCACCACCAGGGGAGTCAGCAGCATGGAGAACACTCCGGGACGCGATCGCACCCCGGACGGGAGCACTCAGAACCGAAAATGCTGAGATCTCATCCAATCCCCTGCCAGCACAACATCCAGAGTATGTTCCGCAAAGCCCCCACGTTGAAGCGTTCCGTCCGGACAAGCAGTGCAGGGTCTTGAGACCCATGAGCAGGTGACACATCCCAGAAGGCATAGGGACCAGGACACCCGCGAGTAGAAACCTTGACCCTGAACAGAGAGAGGAACGGGCAAGACGGTAACCCACAACAACCATTCAGAGAGAAGGGATCCCATGGCCAACTACTTGGACCGTGAGCTGGGTACCAAAGTCCTAACCATGCAAACCTGGACAGTAGGAGACAGGAACGGCAACTGATACCCCCCTTCCGGAAGGAGCCCATTAACCAGGAAGCCGAACCCCACCGGTCCCATACACCTCCGAGAAGATAGAGACAAGGAACCAGGGAAAACCGCCAGTCACTGCACTTGCACCAGAGGAAAATCACAGGACGTTGAAGCAGGCCTGCGCCGCAATATAACAGCATGCTTGTCAGCCCACAAAAAGATCTGACCTATCAAAAGCAAGATACAAGACAGCCGAAAGGTCCAGCAGACCATGCTCAGCCGACAGAGGATCCACCAGGCTGGTGTCAAAAGGGCAGGGTACTGTCACAAAGCAGGGCAAAGCAATCCATCCCGGATAGCAGACATCAAAGGCAACCCCAGACCTGGGGTATGCTTACACTGGAAAAACCCACTGAAGGGACATTCCCCTCCACCAGCAGCAGGAGCTCTGAGAACCCCTCTAAGCACAGACATGTGCCACCATCTGCCATACTACTTCCCTGCGTCTGAGAGGAGGTGTGAAAACACCACATCGGCACCGGAGTACCTAGGCCCTAAAAGAAGAGCACTGGGAACCCCCTGCATGGGCGTTACTTCCATGATGCATTTTCTATTAAACCATGCCGGACAAGGGAAAATAAAATCATCTCCTTTGACCTTCCCTCGCGCAGTTCAGAGGAAGAGGACAGGACAAGGAGTCTGCGTCCATGGCTAGTACAGACCCAAACACACCACTAACTCGCCACATGACTGAGAGGTGGCTTGAGCCCTGTATCAAGTAGCTGGTAGCCCCATGCTCTAAATGGTTCCAATGCGCTGGCCTAGGAAGGATGAAGGGCCGAGTCAGCACCACTGAGACTCGAACCCGAAGTATAGACTATGCGAGGTTGGTACCCTTTCCGGCCGCTTTCAGACGTGTCCAAATCTGCGACGTTTTCACAGGTTGCACGCAAAGAATGCAGCTAACACCCAGTGCATCCTGGGCTGTGTGTGTCTGAGGAGCGGGTGATATGTGACATGCCTGCGACAGAACAGAGCCCCCACACTTTCAAAGACTCTCTGCCACTGTCACCCCACAACAAGAAGCAGAGAGGCCTCACAACAAAAGGGAAGGCTAGCCCATACTGCCAAGTGCTTGCCATCATTTCCAATAAAGATGTGTACACAGATCATGAGGAAACAGCCTGTCGAAGGAGTCAAGATGGCAAAACCAGCAGGAGAGGGGAAAAACATCAAGCACAGTCCTCCCCTCTCCTTACCTTCCCCTGGGCTGTGCAGGACCCGGGACACAATACTCACACTGGGGTCCGGAGCTCAGCAAAGAACCGAGGGAGGCAATCCGGCTCAACTGTCACCCCAAGCCCCGCAGTGGGCCCAGGACCAGCGCCGCCCCCGCCACACAGCACCCCACAGGGGGCCAGCAATCAGTGCTGCCAAGTGCCTCGCACCGGGAAGAAAAAGTCCAACCTGCCGGAGGCAGGAAAAATTAAACTGAGTGACGTGGATGTGGGGGAGGAGTTATAGGGATTTAAAGAAATAGGAGAAGGTCCTGTGTCAGAGGCAGGGGCCTCATGAGGTAAGTACTGGGACAAGGAATTGTGGAGGTGGAGGTAATGCAGAACACTACATTTATACGGCTGATATTGGAGATAGAGTGCACTGGTGCTTTGTTCATGAATGTCGAACACTACATTTTTCTGGCTGACCTTGGATCTAGTGTGCACTGCTGCAAGGTTCATGAATGAGGAACACTGCATTTTCCCTCTGACGTTGGAGCTAGAGCGCACTGCTGTAAGGTTCATGAATGCGGAACACTGCATTTTTGTGGCTGACCTTGGAGCTAGAGCACACTGCTGCAAGGTTCATGAATGAGAAACAGTGCATTGTTCCGGATGACCATGGAGCTAGAGCGCACTGCTGTAGGGTTCATGAATGAGAAAAAGTGCATTGTTCTGGCTGACCATGGAGCTAGAGTGCACTGCTGTAGGGTTCATGAATGAGGAACACTGCATTTTTCTGGCTGACCTTGGAGCTAGAGCACACTGCTGCAGGGTTCATGAATGAGAAAAAGTGCATTGTTCTGGCTGACCTTGGAGCTAGCGTGCACTGCTGCAAGGTTCATGAATGCAGAAGACTGCATTTTTCCAGATGACCTTAGAGCTTGAGTGCACTGCTGCAGGGTTCATGAATGAAAAACAGTGCATTGTTTTGGCGAACCTTGGAGCTAAAGCGCACTGCTGCAGGGTTCATAAATGCAGAACACTGCATTGTTTTGGCGAACCTTGGAGCTAAAGCGCACTGCTGCAGGGTTCATAAATGCAGTACACTGCATTTTTCCGGCTGACCTTGGAGTTAGACTGCTCAGCACTGCATTATTCAGAGTGGCCATCCAGTAGGAGCGCAGCACTGCAAGGTTCATGACTGAGCAACAGTGCATTTTTCTCACTGCCCTTCGAGTTGGAGCATGCTGCACTACATGAGCAACACTGCCTTGCCGGTGGGAGGGGTGGTCATACATCACATTAGAACAACAGTAACATCTGAGGAATGCCAGGTGTTAGTAGCGCAAGGGCTAATGGATTAAACTGCTCAACGTACTATAGCTGATAACAACCAGCTGCTGCACCCAAGTGGAACTGGTAGGCTCCCCAAACCTACTGACACACGATAAAAGGAAAGCAAAAGTTCCACCCCTTTGGTGCGATGATTATGTGCAAATTAGAAACAAAGTCCTAGTTGTTAGGCAGTGGTTCTGGTCTTTTTCAAGGCAGGACGAATTGCATATTTCGCCAACGCGACTAGACAACAACAAGACTCACCATAATGAAACTGGGCTGCCAATGTGCTTTTCCGCGTGCAGCACCTTCCTTAGAACACTTAGGTCCCAGGCGCCAAGCATCTTATTCGTCCTGCCTTGAAAAAGACCTAGGTACAGGTGGAAACACGTGTCGGCAGACTATTTCTTTGAGAGCCTTATCTAAGAACAGAATGCAAGATTTCATGGATAAACTTGATCTGACTTTTGCCATCTTATTCATTCACAGAACCACTGCCTAACAACTAGGACTTTGTTTCTAATTTGCACATAAGCAGCGCACCAAAGGGGTGGAACTTTTGCTTTCCATACATCACATTAGTTGTGGTTTCTGTCTATCCTCAAACAATATTAACCATAAATCCCACCATAAAAACCAATGAGCATTAGGACCACGAGGTGACGTGTGGTGCTCTTGTAACATTTCAAATAAAGATGTGCATCTTTCCAGGAAGTTCATTTTCTAGAAACGTTTTTTTGGCCTGGGGTTGAGTATGCCACTGTGGGCAGAATTTGAGTTTTGTGAAGCCTGCCGCCTCGCGATTCTATTTCCAGCTCACTCTCTCAACTTGGCTGGCTTCTCTTCCTCTCACAACAAAAATTTCAATTCCTCTGTCTGGTTTTCAAATCCCTCCATGAACTCGCCCCCCGCCCCCCATCTGTCTTCTCTCCTCTCATTTTACACTCCCTCCCGCTCTCTCCGCTCGGCTGACCTCTTCTTACTCACAGTACCCCCTGCCCCATGCGCCTCCTCACGCTTCCGTTCCTTTTAGCTCTTGGCCCCCCTACATTGGAACTCTTTACCTCTTTCTATCCGCTCCAGCCCCATCTACTCATCCTTACGCACCTCCTTGAAGACCTTCTTCTCCCCTCCTGCCTCGACTTTCCTTCCCTTCCTCCCCCCTCTCCAGTCCCCTGTTCCCTCCCTATCTCCTTTCCCTCCCTTCCCCTTCTTCTCCCACCCACCGATCTCAAATCAGTTATTTGTAACCTTCCTTCCTACCTCCTCTCCCTTTCCCTTCTCCCATCCCTCTCCCCCTCCACCTAAGTAAATTGTTCTACATATTGTCTCACTGGTTTGTTTCATGATTGTATTTATGCTTCTTTCTTTATTGTACCTTGTTGTTATACTGTAAAGCGCTTTGGATTAAAGCGCTATAGAAACCTAACAAACAAACATAAATGCCCATAAAATAGCACTAGGAGCTCTTAAGGGCAACCATTAACAGAGCATATTGTGGGCGACCAAGTCATTATGCTAGATGTGCAACACACCTGGCTTCTAAGCGTAGCTCATCTACTTGTTTAGGGTTTTTGATCATCGACAATTCAATTGTCCACGTGATACCGCAGTTCCCTTCAGGTCCAAAATTGCGAGTGCTTAATTGAGGCAACCTTGACTGTGCAATATGTATTTAAATAAAGCACACCTAAAGTTTTTTTTCCGTGCTTTAAGCAGTATGTGATGACACCGCAACACACACTGTGCACAGCCTCCCCCCTGTGTACGACAGCATCGGTGGAGGGAGCCGGGGAGACAACAAACGTTTCATTGTGGAGAGCCAGTGAAGAGGGTAATAGTGCATTTGAGAATGAGAACCTCTTCTGCACTCAATTTACGTACAGTATGCTTAAATTATCAGATACACACAGAATTTTCGAAAATAATTGCAGTTCTCAATTTCAACACCAGAGGGGGCTCTCTTCTAACAATACGAACTACAGCCTGGTTTGCCTAAGAAACTTCAGAACTACAGAATAGCGGAAGGTATTTTATAGCCAGAAATGGAGGCTATTACAAAATGTATTGGGAAAAAAATAAATATTACAGCTTCAAGTAAATCTCGCTTGAATCTAGATGAGTATGGCGCGCTCGCATGTGCATTTCTCGTTAGAGATGGCGGCCGTCGTAACAGTTATCATCGGTTTGTTGCACTCTTCGCGACACCAGTGCGGTCCCAGGGTAAAACATACATTTAGGTGGATCAGATTGTATGTGGTATGTAGTGGACGACTGCTCCGCTTTAATATGGCAATGGTGTGCACGTGAATGTTTCCAACAAGGCACCCCGTGCACGCCAAGTAAAATTAACTTCTCTATCGTATGTGTGAGGTCTGTGAAATGTGCACAAAAAGAAGGCATGGATGCACTCGGCGATGCTGTGTAAAGATGGAGGCGCACATTAGCCATGTCACAAAAGCACCCAGAATGCACCTAGCTTTAACTACGCAAATTTACAAGCCAGCGGGGCTCATTATGGGTTTGCCGGTATCCAGCCGGTAATTACCTGGATATAACAGGTGCCGGCAACTGCAGCCAATCCCTAGGACTACATGGAATGGGGAATGGCCGTTTATTAACTGTGCTGGTAATATGATATGCTATGATATGGCATTTATAACGCGCCTATACACAAGTGTTTCAAGGCGCAACGAGGCAAGGGAGGGGGAACAAAGGGGAGGACAGAACAGCGATCCTACTAGTCCAGGTGTCATTCAGATCACGCAAGTGCAGGGGAGGGGGAAAGGGAAAAGTGTGTGGGGGAAGGGAGAGGGGAAAGTGCAGTACATGGGATAATTGAATAAATAAGATAAATAAAAACAGCCTCTGGTGGCAAGTGCAAGGTAAGTGCAGATGTAAGTGCTGGTAGGGGGACTGTAGGGATACCGAATACAGTCCCCCGGTGCAGGGGTGCCAGGGATGCAGTGCAGGAGGGCAACTGGCGGCGCCCGAGAACCAGAAAGGGTGGCCAGGTAACCAGTGCAGTTTCTACCAGGGGCTCAGCAGGGGAGAAGGGGGGAGAAAGCAGAGGCAAAGAGAAAGGTTTTGAGGTGCTTCCAGAACCGGAGATGGTTCTCCTCAATATTTTGCCAGCGGAGCTCAATCCACCTCCAGCTCTTGGTTGGAGGTAAATCGGGTAATCCCCCTGCACCCACTGGCAAAAAAAGTAGTTTAGTGGTATGGGAAAAGTGTCAGTAATGGAATTACCGCCACTTTTACTGGCACTTTTCCCGCACTGCCAAACTTCTAATGATCTCAGGGGGTCTTGCTGGGCAATTTTGTTTCTACTAGCCATTGAACATTCAGCAATGTGCCACAGAGGTCGGCACTATCTCCTCTCCATTGTAATATCAATATGTAGTCTTTGGTACAGCTAATTGAGAGGTAAGGGTTGATGTCGGCTATACGCACATATTGTGGCTGACCTACATAGTATTTATAATGAGAGTCAAGTTGTGGAAGAGCGCTTAGGCTTTCTGCAGCGTTGGATGCAAAGCAATGTCTTCTGCCTGAGTGGTGATAAAACAGATATTCTAGTGTTAGGGAGGGCGACACAATCTCCATTACCTTTGTATGCCCTGCTGGGCTTGGAGCTTCTCCTCTACCTGCAGTCTCAGACAGAAATGTGGGTGCTGTTTTTGACAAAGAAGAAAAGTCCTTGTTCAGCAGTTAAGACCAGAGGGATGAGGGATTTGGGGGTCGGAGATTTCTAAAACCACGGCCAGGCAGATTTTTTAATGAACACTTTATTTCAGTGTTAAATGTAATTATGTGTGTTCCAAAGATTGCCAGAGGATGGATGTGTTGCGCAGTGTGATGCGATATGCCCAGACCAGAATGTTGGTCATGTTTGGCTTTCATTTGCCAGTCGTAGAGGTTAATATCCGGTCCCTCTCAAGAATAGGATTCTTCATTAATGCACAATGTCTACCTCTTAATTGGCTTGCGCTCAAGGCTGCCATTCTCCAGGTCCAGCCACTCCCCTTCTTGCTACGCTCCTCCTTCCTGCTTTTTCTTAGGCTTTCCTTGAGCTTCTCTTTTTCCCCAGACGTGCTCTTCTGACCTCAGGCTCTTGTTGTATCATTCACTTTGCTTTTATCTCAGATATGCCAGCACAACGGTCCTGGAATCGCTGGCCTCTTAGCTTCTTCCCAGGGAGCAACCCTCGCCAACGTTGGCAGCTGAAGTAATTCCTTGACGAGTCGCTGGCAACCCCCCCGTATCACATGTTTTCCATACATCGGTGGGCCCTGGGGACATTTTCACCCAAAGACTGCCCACATCCTCATGACTAGACTAAGTAATCTTCAAACTTCCAAGTACTATTTCAGGTTAGCTTTTAATACAATATGACATCTCCAAGACCTTCTTTCCTTTGCCTTGAAAGTCTTGTCTAGGTATTTTGGCAAGAGCCTCTAACACATAGACAAGCCAGTGCTCTCCTCCACTTGTAAAGAGCACCCGGGGTCAGGATGGCTACCTTGCGGTTTAGTGCCGTATTTGGTAAGTGCTCCTCTTGTTCCTCAGCACCTCATTGAATAAGCAATCATGCTGTCTATTCAGCCTTCAGGTGGAAAGTATTCATAAAACACTGCTAGGCTCTTTTTTCTGCCTCATATGATGGGTTATTTATAACACGCTTAATACCCAGAGGTTTCTAAGCGCAGATCCGGGGATCCAACCTGTGTTGCTCTGCGTCGTCTTGCTTCCAAGGCGAGCACGTAGCCGCTGAGCTATCCGCCAGAGACTAGACTCAAGTGCTTGTTTTGGCTGATGAGTACTTCAAGGGCTCGGCTCCATAATCCTACCTGTGTAAAGTGTTTGGATCGGCTCCTATGTACCCAATCTCAGTCACTTGTTCTGGGTAGTTCCTATGACACTTGTTCAACACCTCCCATCACCTGAACCCCTTTTGGCTTAAAGGCACCTTTGACTGAAAGGTTTTGCTTCTCTAGTTACTCACTTGCTGCGTCAAGTGCTTCACTCCGCTTTACGGAAGCTCTAATGGCAAGTCCTTTCGTAGCTTGTTCTGAACCTCTTGGGTGCTTTCTCCGACATCCTCCGCAGTTAGCGCTGCCTCACGTTTTACAGTGTCTCTTGGGTAAAATGCTCTCCTTGGCTTCTCTGCTTCTGAAGCTTCCACCACCAGTTTGTGTCTCCTCTGAAACAAGGCTGACTCTCTACAAGCCTATGCGGCATCACTGGTATACTATTGTTCCCATCTTCTCCATCGGCTCCTCTAGGAACTATGATACTTGATGTAGAAGTTATGTAGCACCATTGGCCTAGAGGCCAGAAGCATCATGCCCACCGGTCTGCATCAAGGGTCCGCTACTTGAGCGAAAAAGGAACCATTGCCCTTCTTGATTTCATAGTTTGCAGGGTAATGGTCACGAGCTGACCTAGGCTCTGTCAACATCACCTACAAGCACGGGTGGGCACTCCTCTCACAGGCCTTTTGTATAGCTGTGCAGACATTGCTGGAACTCACTTTTCGGCGTGTCTGGGATCTCTCTATCACGGTTATGCTCTCTAGATAACGTTATAAGGCATCATCATGGGTGTCCATGATCATCATCTGTGTACCTCCTGGACTTTACCCAATTCATCACACAATGCAATATGGTGGAAAAGCCAAAGGAAGATGAAAGGCACATCAAAATAGCAGGCCAAGCTCTGCATTCACAGATACAAGTACATGAAAGCCAATAGGACTTAATACTCAACTTCTCAACCACATCCTGCAAAAACAGGGATCAAATATCTCGGTAATGTTCCATTTTTGGTGGCAAGCATTCTGAGAAGGAAGTCTCAATCACACCAGCGGCACTCTATTTTTACTGCTCACATGCCTACTGCACTTCCTGGCTCAGCATAGGTGGTTCTATCAACTATCCATTAATACAAGTGTGTGTGCAATAACCCTACGCTCTGAGAATATTTGACGATTCCTTGAACCTGTCTGGACAAGCTGCACCCACTGTAGAGAGTAAAACAAAGTATCGGTTATTGAGTTCACTTAACATTATTAAATCGTTTTCCTGGACTAGTCAATTTTTACACCGACCAAAGTGTGAGACTAGTGTCATAGCGAACATTTATTATAAACCCTCACCTGAACCTGGGACTAGAGATCTTCATAGCATCTGAACCTACATTTCCTGACGTTGACCTGAAAATACACATCATTTAAAGAAGGTGCCATGCTTATTAGCCCTTATGGATCTGTCCATGGGTTCTGATCTGGGGGATCCTGCATAGCTGTGGTTAGGAATGCCTGGCCTTAGGATCACTGAAGAATTATTAAAACTCATAATTGCGCTCCATCAAGGCACTGGATCTTTGGTAAAACAGAATACGGGTGGTAGCTGCACGGTTCCTTTTGGTCTTTTCAAAACATACAAGGGGTTGTGCACGAACGGTCTACAAAACCCAGTAAAACAACCAACCCTGGAAGTCCCACATGTTGCGACTAGAACGGGGGTGCAGAACTGATTTTGACAGAGGGCCGAAAGTACCTTACTTTATAGCTATAGTGGGCCGAAAAGTAAATGGGGGTGGGGCAGTAGGCAGGGCGTGGCAGGAGGCTTTTCAACCCCCAATTTGTATTAAACACATGGAAAAAGAATATGTTTTTGAGGGGTAACAATTTGTATTTGTATTTCAAACTTACATTGTGTACTACACATTTTCCATTGTTATGATGTATTTCTATTTAGTTATTGTACATCGTCTGTTTAATTAAATTATACATATTTTATTGACCCTTGATTGGACATTCCGTTATTTTGGACTGCTATAGTTTGCTGTTTGGGTTGCCCAAGAGGAGTATGGCCTTCGTTGAGTCAGGTTTCCTCAAAAGGCAAAGGATGTACATCTCCTAACTGTGCCTGTTTTAGCTTTATTATTGGGTTCACTCTTGGAGTGCAACACTATGCCCCATGGCTCCCACCACCAACCAAACGCTATGCCCCATGGCCCCCTCACCCCCAACCAAACACTATGCCCCATGGCTCCCACACCTCAAGCAAACACTATGCCCATGGCCCCCAGCCCTCAAGCAAACACTATGACCCATGTCCCTCACCCCAACCAAACACTATCCCCCATGGCTCCCACCCCCAACCAAACACTATGCCCCATGGCCCCTTACACCCAACCAAACACTATGCCCCATGGCCCCCACACCCCCAACCAAACACTATGCCCCATGGCCCCCACCCCTCAAGCAAACACTATGCCCCATGGCCCCCACTCCTCAAGCAAACACTATGCCCCATGTCCCTCACCCCCAACCAAACACTATGCCGCATGGCTCCCACCGCCAACCAAACACTATGCCCATGACGCCCTCACCCCCAACCAAACACTATGCCACATGGCTCCCACCCCCAACCAAACACTATGCCCATGACCCCCTCACCCCCAACCAAACACTATGCCCCATGGCCCCCTCTCCCCCAACCAAACACTATGCCCCATGGCCCCTACCTCTCAAGCAAATACTATGCCCCATGTCCCTCACCCCAACCAAACACTATGCCCCATGGCTCCCACCATCAACCAAACACTATGCCCCATGGCCCCCTCACCCCCAACCAAACACTATGCTCCATGGCTCCCACCCCTCAAGCAAACACTATGCCCATGGCTCCCAGCCCTCAAGCAAACACTATGACCCATGTCCCTCACCCCCAACCAAACACTATGCCCCATGGCTCCCACCCCCAATCAAACACTATGCCCCATGGCCCCCTCACCCCCAACCAAACACTATGCCCCATGGCCCCCATCCCTCAAGCAAACACTATGCCCCATGTTCCTCACCCAACCAAACACTATCCCCCATGGCTCCCACCCCCAACCAAACACTATGCCCCATGGCCCCTCACACCCAACCAAACACTATGCCCCATGGCCCCCACGCCCCAACCAAACACTATTCCCCATGGCCCCCACCCCTCAAGCAAACACTATGCCCCATGGCCCCCACTCCTCAAGCAAACACTATGCCCCATGTCCCTCAACCCCAACCAAACACTATGCCGCATGGCTCCCACCGCCAACCAAACACTATGCCCATGACCCCCTCGCCCCCAACCAAACACTGTGCCCCATGGCCCCCTCTCCCCCAACCAAACACTATGCCCCATGGCCCCCACCCCCAAGCAAACACTATGCCCCATGTCCCTCACCCCAACCAAACACTATGCCCCATGGCTCCCACCACCAACCAAACACTATGCCCCATGGCCACCTTACCCCCAACCAAACACTATGCCGCATGGCACCCTCACCCCCAACCAAAATCTATGACAGTTGGAAAAAGAACACCTTTTTGGAGGTGTACCGTTTTATTTGTATTTAAAACTTACATTTTGTACTATACATTTCCCAAAACATACAGGATGAAACAGTGAACCAGACATAGTTGATCAGTGAGAAACATTGCAGCGTTTGTCAGCTGTCAGTTTCTGGATCTCGGGCTCCAGTGAGGTTGTTCTTACTCTCAGGATAGCATGGAGATGTTGGTCAGTTAGTCTTGTCCTTAGGCTGGATTTATGTAGTTTCATTTGTGGAAAAACTTGCTCACAAATGTAAGTACTGCCAAACATAGATACCATCTTTAATGCTTCCCGTGACAGATTGGGAAATTGAGCAGTGTCCAGAGACTGATAGAAGACTAATCAAGGCATCTCTCTGTGCTTATTTTGGAGGACACTACAGCGCTGAAGTTCAATCAGTTCCAGTTGCAGTTCAGGTTGCACACTGTCAACATCAGCTGAGAAAGGATCTGCAAAAAGTTTGAAAAGAGGCTCGCTGGGATTTGAATTGTGAGAAACGATTCTCAAAAATATTTTGCAGTTCCTTCAGGACCTTCACATGCTGATACCATCCTACATACTTGTCATGGGGGAAAACCTCTGCACATGCGGGGTAGTGTACCAGCATCCCTTTTCTCCAGTTGGGCTGTCAGAAGCCTTAACTTTATTTCAAAGGCACAAACTGCCTCAAACAGATCCGATATGAGATTCTGGCTTCCTTGCAACTTTAAATTTAAATCATTGAAATGGCCGGTCAGGTCAGTCAGAAATGCAAAGTCAGCTACCCAGTCAATATCTTGCATGACAGAAGTGTCCATTCCCTTTTCATCAAGGAACGCTTTTATTTCATGCCGTAAAGCAAAGAATCGCTTCAGCACATTGCCACGACTAAGCCATCGAACATCGGTGTAATATAGAACATCACCGTAATCTGCCTTTACCTCTCCTAAAAACACCTGAAACAATCTGTGATTTAAAGAGCGTGCACGGACAAAATGAACCGTTTTCACAACAAAGTCCATCACTTCAGTGAATTTCAAATGTTTTGCACATAATGCCTCCTGGTGGATGATGCAGTGATAATTTTTTTAATGGACAGCCTTCTCGCCCAAGTGTCTTTTCAAGCAACCAATAAAACCATTTTGCTCCCCAACCATGGCTGGCGCCCCATCAGTCGTCATGCCTACCAAAGCATTCCATGGCAAATTGAAATCATCAATGACTTTTTGAAAGGCATTAAAAATGTCAGCACCAGTAGTCCTGCCATGCAAAGATACTAGGAAAGCCAGTTCCTGAAATACTTTGCATTGATTATCGACCCCCCGAATGAAAGTTAAGAGTTGGGCTGTGTCACTTGCATCTGTGCTCTCATCAAGGGCAACTGAAAAGAACTTGACATCCTTACACCGCATTTTCAGTTGGCTGTAACAAATGTCAGCCATGTCTACAATACGCTGCTGGATACTCATACGTGAAAGGGGAACATTTGTAAAAGCATCTTTTTTTCTTTACACACTGCCTCGCACATCTCCATCAGGCAGTCTTTAACGAAATCCCCATATGTGAAAGGACGTGCTGACCTTGCAATAAGCTGTGCAACCTTATAGCTCGCAAAGGTGGCACATTCAGATTCTTTTTTTTCTGGGCAAAAACACCCTGTTGCTTAGTCAGCTGTCTTTTTAGCTCCCCAGCTTTCTTAATTCTCGCTTCCCCCTGCGAATCCTTATATTGTGAATGTGTTGTTTCACAATGGCGGCGGATATTATATTCCTTGGGGGCTGCTATGCGTTCGAGACAAATGAGACACGAGTACACATTAGGTTTGGACTCGATGAAAAAAAACTTCTCAGTCCACTCATCCTTAAAATGACGGTGCTCCTGCTCAATCTTTCTTTTTTTTACTGCACTGAGCATCGGCAGTGACATCTTTGGATAAAGATATGAACTCCACTGTTATGCTCCCACTACGACGGTCCAAGTCTAGAGTATATACAAATGATATACTTTTTTGAGACGCCTATAAGCTACCGAAGAACAAGACCAGATAAAGAACATAGCCTTGCCAGCATAACTTTTCATACACTTATTGATGGATACTTTCAGCAATAGCGGGCTGCATAGCATATCAAACTGCTATGTTTGAGATTAAGGTGGTACATGCAGGGATTCAAGGGCAAAGTGAAACTGTCATGCCAATTTTCTAGGCAGAATTTGCCAACCTGGCTGAGCATATTCTTTTTGGGGGTGATGTAGAAATGGGCAGGGGAGTTATCTGTAGGTAATATAGAATCTGGCTAGGCATGTTGACATTGTAATGTCGAAGTGGAATCTAACAGGCTGGAACATGCAGCTAAAATTGAGCATATTCGTATGCACCACTGGGTATTTGAGAATGCACATTTTAAAAGCTGTCATGTTGAGCCAAAAAATTATTAAAAACACTCTGGGACATTTGAATAGGCATTTGATATAATGGCAGCACAATGGCATATAACAGCAATTCTGGTGGTTTGTTAATTTCCTGGCGCATAGATGTCTATGGACTGTTAGCAAGCACATGGGCAAGGTGATGAGTTATAGCTCCTGTCACAGTATTTCAAACGGATGTACTTTTTTCTTCTACACCATGTCGCATTCACGTTTTCTCTATTGGGCAGTGGCACACTATATCATAGCCCACTTCTTCAGCAATGCCGCACACATATTTTTGCTGTGCATGACGTTTTTCAAAGTTTTCTTGTAGGCACAAACATGAGTTGCTGTTTTGGAGAAAGGCCCCGGTTTAGAGCTTGGAACTTGTCCATGGTTATCATATATGTTCCTCTTCAGAGCTGTTTGTCACATCTTTGGATCTTTGCCTAAATTCCTTAGAAAATTGCGCTCCAACCTGCAGTCAGCTGCAGCATTTGGTCATACCATTAAGGTTAACGGGAGAGGTTCATCTCCACTGCAAGGCAGTCACCTCATCGCTCTTTCGTCTCTATCGCCTGACCACTAACCTCTATCCTATTTCAGTTCATCTACCTTAGGCCATAAGGGCATAGCCAAGGAAAGACCTATTTATGGACACCTTTCATTACAAGCAGTCCCTTTCTGTGGGTGTTCCAACAACGCATTTAAGAAGGCATCCTTTTTTGACTGATGATTACAATAGAAACCTTGTACATAAGTCCATTTCAAACATTCCGTCATTGAGAGAAGAAGGTGGCTCGAGTAATCTTATTGGAATCACTTGCGCCATCTAATGATATTAAGTCCACCTACTAAGCTGCATTACACTAAGAAATATCTAAAACTCACAGCATTGCTTTGTAGGAGAGTGGGCAGCCTCTTGACTCAAAGCATTGATCCCAGGCAGCAAAGGGAATTTCTTTTTATGTAAAGATGTCCCTTTTTATTTGCTTTATCTTCACCCTGGATATTGAAACATCACCTTTCAAAAACATTTTCACTTCAGATATTAACGATAAACTGATGCACAGCTAAATCAGACTGAAAGAGAAGATGTGGTGGCTAGCTACGGTGGCACAGTACGACGGGCGGCGCAGCAGCACCGGAGGAAACTCCAACCTTACGGCGTGTCAAGTGGGCGGGGAGCCAGCAGCAGATGGACCGCTGCATCAGGGTGGTGAAGCAGCTCAGCAGCCTGGAAAATTGCGTCTCCAGCTGACAACGCCTGCTGGAGCCTACGTATAGTGAGGAAGTGCCCACTAGCCCACCAAGGCCTTGCACAATATATAAAGACCTCCAGAAAGACCCTAACAACCCGCTATACTATCAAGGACTTGGTTTTAATATTAAATGAGAACTTCACGAATATCCAAAGACTCAGTTCCATCTAATCCACTTTTTCCTTCTGTTTAGAAATGTGGCAAGGCCACATGGAGAAGGGACAGGACTTACAAACACTTGTAAGCCCCCATGCCCCTCCTTGTCACTCCAATCCCCACTAAGCCAGGTAAGAATGGTTAGGGAGAGTGATCAATCGTTGGAGGGGGTGGGCTATCTAAGAGATACATTGAGATGGGTTAAGTGTGGGTTGTAGTGAGGTGGGGACAGGGGGTGGAGGGTGAAGTCAGAGACCATAGGAGGAGAGTGCTGAAGGAGTGTGGACGTTATTGGAGAGGGGGGTATGTGCAGTGTTTGTGTGTGGGATTGAGGAGTGAGTGTAGTAGGAGTGAGTAGTAATGGGAGGAGGTATTAGGAGTTGTAGCGGGAGGAAGTGGTAGTAGTGGTGGGGTAGTGGAGGGAACGAGTGGAAGTGAGAGGTGGTGGTGGTGGTGGTAGTAGTAGTAGTCGTGGTAGTAGAGGTTAGTAGTAAGAGTAGAGAGAGAGGAGAAGCGGTAGTAGAGAAGTGGTATTAGCAGTAGACGGGAGTGCAAGTAGTAACAAGTGGTGGAGTACGGGCAGTAGAGGAAAGGGGAAAGAGTAGTGGGAAGGACAAAGGAGAAAAAAACAGCAAAAGGAGTAGTAGTCCCGAACCCCCCACAACCCCAACTCAGCACATAAACTCACAAACATGCACCCATACAGACCCAAACCCCCCAAGCACCCAACTCAGCATACAAACCCTCAAACTTGCACCCATACAGACCCAAACCCCCCAACTCAGCACACAACCTCTCAAACATGCACCTATACAGACCCGAACCCCCACCCCCCAACTCAGCAAACACACTCTCAAACATGCACCCATACAGATCCAAACACCCCCACCCCCCAACTCAGCATACAAACTCTCAAACATGCACCCATACAGACCCGAACCCCCACCCCCCAAATCAGCACACACACTCTCAAGCATGCACCCATACAGACCTGAACCCCCCACCCCCCAACTCAGCATACAAACTAGCAAGCATGCACCCATACAGACCCTGCATCTCAACATACACCACACTTACACTCCAAAACACACATTCATGCACACCCGCCACCACCCACCTCTGCATCTCAACATGCACAACACAAACATACAAAAACAAACATTCATGCACACCCGACAACCCCCTTGCCCCCACATCTCAACATACACAACACAAACATACAGGACCCAACATTCATGTTCACCCAACACCCCTCCCCACCACTGCATCTCAACAAACACAACACAAACATACAAAAACAAACATTCATGCACACCCAACACCCCCCCGCATCTCAACATACACAACACAAACATACAGAAACAAACATTCATGCACACCCGACACCCCCCCACCCCCGCATCTCAACAAACACAACACAAACATACAAAAACAAAGATTCATGCACACCCGACAACCCTCCCCCCACCCCTGCATCTCAAACACAGCACAACATACAGTAGAACAGATCCGACACACAAACAAACAGACCACTTACCGGAGACGTGCTGGAAGGCAGGCTAGCTGGAACGCTGGCGAGGTAACTGGAGTGGTACTACGGCTGGCGTGGCAAGGCTGAAATGCTTTCCGGCATCAATCCTTAGTGACCACGCCAGCCGTAGTGCTGGCACTCCACTGGTGCAGAGCACAAGCACTACGTGGCTCGTAGGAGCGACGTGGTGCGTGTATGCTGAGCCAATGAGGGCCAGTGTTTTGTCCTGCCCGGAAAAGAAGAGTTTTAAAGACTTTCCTAATGGAGGGCGGCCAATGCTGCTTGCGGGCCGCACTCCATTAGGAAAGTCTTTGTGCCTCGCTGGCCGGACAAAATGGCATGCCGTGCCGTAACTGGCCCACGGGCCGTATGTTGTGCACCCATGGACTAGAATAATACCAATGTTGGCGAACGCTGACGATGTTATTCTTCAAGAAGAACCAGAAGTGCCTTCAAAAACGTTTAGAAGATTGAATTCATTAATGACAGACAGGAAATGTAAAATGCTCGTAAACCACCTGTCCTTATAATGGGAAAGCAAGAGGCATTGCACGTAACTATGGTCAATAACCGCCCATTAGGGATAGTAACATTTAGTTGGCTATTTGGGCACACTCTTAGCTCATGTGGTGAGGGAAAAGTACACGTGACCAGCATGAATCAGGAGATGGTTGGGAATGTTCACTTTGCTCGTCCCCTCAGATCACAGCCTATGGTATTGATGTTAAAGGTGTATAGAGCAAAGGCTGAGTCTATTGGGCTCTAAGGGACAGATATCAGGGGGTAGAGTCCGCCCACAACATTGCAACTTTTTGAACATGAAGTATTTGTTCTATATTGGATCGCCCACAGAGTGCCCAGTATATGCCACCCACTTTAAACTTGGAATGTGTGTACTATTGCCCCCATCTGGAAGTGGCCGGAAACCATCAAGGACTTTCCAGCACAAGCCATATCCCCTCCACTCAGGGGGATTCATTGTGCTGAAGAAATCCTGCCTCAGTGAGTGGGAGTCATTTGTTTGACATCCCCTAAGCGACAGATCTGGTCCAAAAAGGGTTAATGCACTGTTAACTGGGAAGCTTGTCCTTAGAAAAGAAGCCGGCGAGCACGAGAAACCTTCAAATGTCGCCCACTCACTAGTGTCCTGGCCAGGCTCGCGCGCGCTCTACTCTGAATGGTGCTTATTCTCTCGCCGGCGTGGAGACTTCCTTACCCCTAATACTGTAGCGGGGAAGGGACCGGGGAATGGGATTTAGAATCACACGTGGCCCTTCTCTGCACGTGAACTGGACATCGTGCGTCAGTGTCTTTTCTTTTGCCTGCATACACATGCTGTCTTAAGGGAACACTTATTCTGGTCTTAAAACACAGGGGCTTCCATCAATTGAAACCGGCCTTGCCTATTGCCTCTTGATGCGGGAGAGGACAGCTGGGGTATTTAACAGTCCCTTCCTAATAGAAAACCACATCTACTTGAATATGTGTAGATTGCAGTTTTTTTTTAAATGGGGACTAGTGCACAGCTGTTGCTCGACAGGTCATTTAAATATGCTGGGTTAGTTCTTGTTGGTTTTATGGTTGTCACACAGTCAAAACACACATCCATGCATGCATATGTGTGCCCAGAGTAATGATTACTTCTGTACTTAAACGTACACGTTTTTGTCCTTCACACTAGTTACTTTATACTGTGTTTTAACAAAGGATGACACCGTTCCTTTATGCATTGTATACCTATATTAGACAGAGGCTTTCTTCCAGAAGAAGACACTTTTTAGCTGTGTAAGATCAAGGGCCTGACTCATGCAATGTTTAGCCTTGAGGAAAGTGACTTTGCACTGCCAACCAACACCCCGATTCATGGAGCCGTGCAAACATACACTTTGCACTGCTCCATGAAGTGCTTAGTGTACTTTTGCAGTGCAAAATCACTTGAATCAGGGTCAATAGCAAGAAGAATGCTGGCAGACTCAATTGAAAGTTTCCTAACTCTGGGTTACGACCTAATGGAATTAAATAAGGACTCCAAGCAGAATAACAGGAAGTTAACCACAGAAAAGGAGAAACCAGTAGAGCCTAACGAACCATACATATCATACGCAGAATATTTCCAAAGAGCGAAATTAGAAAGACCAATAGACAAACAGAACATCGATAGGCCCTTGTTAAAGGATAATACGGAGAAGAAAAAGAACCCAGTCGAGAACGACGACGTCTAAAGGTGTGCCAGGGAAGCCACTAGAGATGAGCAATATATAGACCCATTCGAACCAGTGTTGGCCTGGAACTAAAGGAAACTGTTGTGAGCCATCCCCTCATGTTGGCAACCTTGCTTACTTGGCAAGAACAAAGCAAACTTGACTGGATCACCCCTAAACTAATGACCAAGATGACTTCGGGGCAAAGTTCCATTATAGTGATCAATGTCTATTGGAACCCGAAAGTCGTAAGTAAGAAAAAATGTCTGAATCTCGTTGAAAAGACCATTGACGAGGCACATACAAGTCATCAAGCAACCTATATAATTGTCTGTGGAGATCTGAACGCCACTTCCACAAGCATTGATCAAGATGCAGTAGGAAGAAATAGTGAAACAACATCAAACACCAGAGGAACTGCATAGTCCAAATTAACAGCCTCTAGAGACCTCCATAATTTACATCTGTCAGACGCCGCGGGTCCGCAAATACCATCTTGGGAAAGTGATGGTCAAAGTGCTACTATCAATTACATATTTACATCAAGAGAATTCCTTCCACACTTCACATCTTTTCAAGTTGCAAAAACAATTAAGAGCAACCATAATTTACTTAGAGTTACATGGAAAGCAGCAACACAAAGAAAAGATCGAATGACAACAGACGTTGAAAGTAGTTCAAATGGAACCCGCCTAAAAATAACAGAAGCAATGATTACATCACTGACTAAGCGTTATAAAAAATTAACAAACACGGATCAGTGTGTCAACAAGAGTCAGGGTGTGGACTATCAACCATTATTGATGTATTACCATCATAGAACCATCGACCACTCGAAGAACAAAGAACTGAAGCACCTTCATCTTTTTGATGAGTTGGTGGCTGACAAAAAGAAAACAATGAGACGGGAGAAACGCCAAGCATTGAAGAGCGGTGCAAAAGACTCTGGGGAGAAGGCAGCTAAAATTGTAAACACCTATAAGAACTGGCTTATGCTCCATAGAAGCAAACTTGGTCAATCAGATGCGAAGAGATGCTTAAAGCCATTTGTGGTCGGAAAACTAAGGAATTTTGGTCCCTGATAAGGCAAACATCCTCAGTAACCCGCAGTAACCCAGGAAGCCCTACAAAACAACGCTAGTGAGGAAACCTGGATTTCCCATTTTCTGAGTCTCTTCTCCACTCCGAGCAAAATTGACAACAAATACCCATTTTAGCTAGAACATCCTTGGAAAATCCCATACGCAGAAGATATAATAACGAAACAGAGATCCAAAATGAACAGCTCTAGAGCCCCAGGACCCAATGGGATCAGAAACATCGATCTCAAAGAACATCAGGAAAAATGGGCGCCTCTTATATCGGAGATCTTCAAAAGGTGCGTGCATACTAAATCAGTTCCTCCATCATGGAAATGCGCTACAGTCTTCCCGATTTTCAAGAAAGGCGCCCGCGTTTGTCCTAAGAACTATCGTCCAATAGCGCTTCTGGACGTGATAGGCAAGCTATTTGGATTTTTCTGTTTAGACAACTTCCAAGGTTGGGTAAAAACAGCTGCTTGCGCGGATTCTTTCCCAACAGGATTTGTTAAAGAGACTGCTACTTCTGCTAACATCCTTCTACTTAGCTCCCTAAAGGGAAAAATTAAAGACGGCAGGCCAAGGATTTTCATTGCTTTTATAGACTTGGTCCAAGCATTTGACCAGGTCGATCACAACCGTCTATGGCAGAAACTTACCCCGTGGATTTGTCCTAAATCAATACTGGAACTGATCCAAGCTCTCTGTACTGATATGAGTATGAACATCATGCTAAACCGCAAAGGGCTTCTCTTGGAGAGCATTAGTACACACAGAGGAGTTAAGCAGGGATGTCCTCTAGCCCCAACCATCATCAACGCGTACTTGGGCGACTACCAATTTTCAGATGAGAACATTCGTTAATTTCCACCAGCATTAGGAGACATCAAGATATTCCGTCTTTTATACACCGATACTACTCAATCAGACTCCCATTGGCCTCCAGCGGCAGTTAGACAAGTTGTCAAAATACATCAGTGACAACAAACTGGCGATCAAATAAGAAGAAGACCAAAATATTGATCCTTGAGAAGACTGCCAAGAAATCTGAAAACCTTCAACGGTACCTAGAAGGAGTAGAAATCGAGAGGGCAAAGGAGTTTAAGTACCTGGGTATTGTTTTCAATAACAGCTCGGTGGAACAACAAATGCAGACTTTCCTATTTGAGAAGATTAGGAACCTGGTATCACAGGTCAAAATGGTGGACAATAAATACATCCGCTCTCAATCATTCCTACTATCAAATTCTACAAGGCCAAGGTAGTACCTGCCCTGACATATTGGACGGAAGCACTAACTCAATTACCAAAGAATATTTGGTAAAGATTGGAAGGTTATTTTTGGTGCTGCATTCTAAATCTACCAATCTCCACTCCCATGCCAATCATCCAGTGTGAACTGGGTTTGATGTACCTGCAAAATATAGTGGAGGGCAATACGTTGAGGCTATATAGGAAAATTATAGTCCCAACTCGCCCTGTGGTGTTTACCATAATTCGCTCAGAATTAGAAAAAGGCAAAAACACCACCATCAAAATTTGGGGAGAGAAAAACAATTTGTTCTAGAAAGAATTAACAGCTCAGAAGATGAACTTTGGATAAACCCGAATAAAACAAAAAAAAAATATCTTCTGGAATCAGATTAGATAGACAGACTCGACTCAGCTAGTAAATACAAATCAATGGCAGACGTACCAACTAACCCCAAAAGAGTGAATCAGCTATGAGATTACTTGAAAAAATTTCCAAACAAAACCTATAGAATTTTTCTTTTAGGCTTAACGTTTTGCCTACAAACGAAATCTTGGAAAAAAAGGGGGACTATCGACCATTAAAGATTGTAGATATTGTCTTAAAGCAAAGCAGCCTGCGACTCTAACACATTTACTCCTGTCGTGCGGAGCCCTCTCGCCACAACGAGAACACCACTTGGGACATTTACTTTCAAAATACCAATCGTACACTGAGGAAGATTGGTGGTCTAGACTGCTAAGTGGGGAAACAGTTCAATGGGTAATAGCAGTGGTGGCATTCTTTCGAAAATTGGATTTGGGTAATGATACAGTGGGAACTTGCAGAACGTGAGAAGTCGTGCCCCATTGTTCAGCTATTTCTACGCAGGCCTACTTTCCCCACTCCTGTGTAGTTAGAAGAAATCAAAGAACTTAAAGGAGCCAAATGAAGCTAAAAGATGTTAAAGCCTTTAAAGTAGATACATTCTCTTTCACTAAATTTTAATGGATTGTAAAGCTTTAAAGATGTGAGCGAGGATTTCTTGTTAAAAATTGTAAATCAATTAAACAAGTAAATAAAAAAAATTAAAAAATCAGGGTGTTTGTTGGTGCTGCAAAGCCACTTTGTACCAGGGAAAATTCACTTTCCACCACGGTACTAAATTCCGCGAATCAGGCCCCATTTGTCATGTGAATAGACATCTCAATATATTTTTTATTTGTGAAACAAAGTTCTATTGATTAATGTATGACATTTGACCCCGTAAATGAAAGATCCCCCACTGCGTACAGCGGGTTCTATATGGCATTTTTTTTTTTTAATCCAACCCGTGGTGCTCTGCATTGTCTTGTTTCCAAGACAGGTCTGCTCCCCCTGAGCTATCCTCCCGCTAGAATATGAAATCAATAATATAAAAAAAACAAATACTAAAAATCAATAACATAAAAAGTAATGGTTGCTTGGGCATAGCCAGGAATACATGCATCCACCTTAACATGTTCTGTAATTAAAACGGTGTTGCCAAAGGCCTCAATTAACATCTGTTATCTGGTTTTCAAACACAAGTCACAAATATTCACTGGACCATCCAAAAAATATAAATGTCTCCAAACCCCGAATTTCTCCAAGATTCTGCATACTGGCCAATCTTTTGCACATACCTAGCAATTATGCACTTTGTATGAACAGGCAATATCTATATTGGTTGCACATTCAGGGTAGATTGTTACGTTGGAAAAGTGAATTGTTGTTCATAACTGCGCAGGATTCATTTTCCCAATCCGAACATCTGTGCAGCACATCAATTCTGAAGTCTGCATGGATGATGGACATCACGTAATTGGCCAAATGGTGCACACATGTCCTTAATGAGCTCCGCAGTTGTAGTTAGAATGAATTCTTGTTTACCAAGTGCATCAACACCATTTTTCTTGTTTCGTTCCACATCCAGGGTTCAATTCGGAGATGTGGCTAAAACTGGAGTGGAAAGCAAACATGTTCCGCTCTGGTTTCCGGCACCACAAGGCTGAGGTGGGTGGAAGGATAGTGTGCACCAGTGTCTCCACAAGGATTTCTAAAATGTGTGTCACATTTCGTATTTGCTTAAGTCTGATTAAGTCTTTGGCAAATTAGAGCAGTCATGTTGGCATCCCTCGAAAAGCTTTGCTTTTCAAGGAAAAACTTGTGTAGAAATGTTAAGGACACCTCACAGGTGGATGCCATATTTTAACAGCTTTTTTAACATGCAGAAGAAGGGCTTGGTAAAGGAGAAAGCCCTCGCAGCGTCTGCCCTGAATAAATAATGGTCACTAGTGCCATTGCTCATGTAAAAGCCGAGGCTGCGATGCCTGCCACAGTCTTGGCTTAACAGAACATGGTGCTTTTTAAGAAAAGTGTTGCATCTCCATAGAAGAACACTTTACATTTTTAGCATGTACCTCTGAATCGAGCCCTCAGAAGTTTAGACAAAATTTGGCAAACTAAAAAAATTGTGTTAACAGCCTTTAAAAATTAGTTACATGTTTCACATAATTGTTTTCAATACAACCACAGCAACAGAAGCCTTTCCAAACGAAGGCATACACCACAGGAATTGGGTGCAGTATCATTGCTATCAGTTAGGGCCAACAGCCCGGGTGGTGTAAAGAGACAAACTCGGTTGCAACATTCCATGTCTCAGTAACTGAGGGCCTTATGGTGAGGTTTCACACAGGAGCCTCCCACTGGTATAAAAATGGCAGTGATTCATATTTCCCGCGTTTTAATGCTGATGATTATAATTCGGTCGAATATGCTAAAGGTTTTCCTGCACCACGTTACAACACTTTCCCGTTGTTTACATAATAATCGACACATTAGTCATTTCATGGTTAACGACAAAATGGTACCTTCTATTCTACTGCATAGAACAAAATGAAGTTGATCATGTTTGTTTGGCGGTGCAAGCGGTCAGACTAGAAGCCCGAGCAGGGAAGGCATTGCAAAGAAATGCATGTGGTGTTTGCACTGAGCGTCCCCGGGGTCAGATTATTTAACCTTTGCACTCGTGCTAAAAAGTGAGGACATGCTTTTAGCACCAGTTATGCTGCTTGGGTAAAATCAAATAAAGCAAAAACGATGTTGGTCCAATCCATATTATCTAGAAACGTTGGCACTAGGACAAACTTGAAGCAGGCGAGTTTTTATTGTTTTAATTCTATGCTTGCTTCATAACATGACAAGGAATGTGTATACTACGCTGCTTTTTATGTTACACAGCAAGCATTTACTAAAACATGTCTGCTTTATTCTTGCCCCACAGGTATCATTTTTGCAAAAGTGCACAGTTTAGATAATCTGGCCACTGGTTGTGGGCAGCACACTTGTTGCGAAGGCAGGACAGAGAAGAGAAACACAGGCGAACAGTGAAGAACAGGACTCTGACGGGCAGTGCACAGTTTGCAGATCGATTTGAAAAGCACACCGTGGATTTAGGGACAAAGGGGATTTTTTTTTACCATACCAAGGGAATGCCTTTTTGGGCATAAAAGGCCCTATATTTTGTGCAATCAAAACTGCATCAGTTTCACTTTTTCAATGTTTACTGGGTGGACACAGCACAACAGCCAAGTGGCCTCATTGTTTTGCATAAACAGTGGTGTGAAGACAAATTCGATAATTTACGACGCACATATTAGTTCACTAAATTCGATATTATCCCCTCAATATGCTAAATACCTAAAGTATCACTGAGCGACGTGCAACATGATGAAATTGTAGCAGACATGTGGTGGTAAATACACAGGTAGCAGTAATTGCAACCCAGCACATGCCCGAGTTATCACTTTCTGTGCCTGCCTCTAAAATAGTATGGGGGGTGCCAAACCATGAAACACCATCCAACATGTGAAATAGAACATTTTCAGGATAGGCACTTGTGAGGAATTCGACCATCCAAACGGTGGGTGTGGGATCGCTTGGGCTTTTTTGACATTTTAAATTAAACTGAATTATGATAGATAAAGCTCTGGAAAATGTGTGGGGCTAATCCGCACACATTTTCCTATGCTCACCGTACAACATACACATAGACCTGTGTACTCTGGATGGACACAGCCTACAAGCGCTATCCCACCTGTCATATTTAGTTGGAATATGACCGCCAAGAGTACATCAAAGCATCTCAGACGAGGGAAGGCAAAACTTGCTTCCTGCCATGGCCAGCCTAATTAACAAATAAAGGCTCTATGGATCCGTCCTGTCCTTTGTTAGCTGCTGTGGTACCCTCGCATACTAATCAGAGTTGATTCAAACAGGCCCACAGGAGGCCTGGTTACAGGACTAACAAAGGACAGGAAAACCCCAATAACCCTTCGATATGCACTGTGTCAACCTGAATCCAGCTCCCGCCTCTCAGTATCAAGGGCAGTGACCTGTCATGTCTGAGACAGCTGTTTACAGTAGTCATCCCCTCAGGGGGACCCCATTCAGAAGTTATGAGTATGTGGTTTGGCGGAGAATGTGAAAAACCAGAAGGTGTCCACCTGCTAGTCACAGCTGATCTCTCTCTCAGGTAGCCAGGTCATGGCCATCGCCTTTGGATCCAGATCCCTGGGGTAGACCAGTGCAGGAGGATCACTTGGATAAGCTGTCCACAAGGAGTGGGACACCAGATGGTGAGACACGGTATCCCTCTCTTCACTGCAACACCTAATCTTATCCTACCTGATGGGATATTTAGAAATTCAACCTCCCCTTGCCTGCATAAACATCTTTATATGAACAGCCCGCTCTGCAAGAAAGCAGACTCAGACCCAAGCCTGTACCCGACATGACCAAATACTATGGTCAGGCGAGATCAGGCAATTACAGACAATCACTCACACCTGACTTGCATTACACTTCCCCACATGGATAAAAGACGGCACACAAGAGCACACTCTGAGGGAGGCAAAACACACAAAGGTACAGCAGTTCTGAGTCGGCAGTTGAACGAAGGGAGAAAGATGGCCAGGCACTAGAAGTTTGTGAGAGGGGCAACACCCTTGGCCTTTTTGGCAGGAAGCTGTTCCATTCAAGAAACCTTCAAAGCAGAAAGTGTAAGACCAGGAAACCAGGCTGAAGAATCCTGCATTGTGTGTCGGAGATGCCGAGGGTCCTTCTGCGTAACTGACCTATGTGGGGAGGAGCAGCAAATGCTGTGGTATCATCCTTGGCTCCAAGAACAAAATAAGCGACAGAGAACAACACAGCCGGTGGGTTGGGGAGACCGGTCTGTGTTGAAGTCAAGGTTGCAAGCGGCAACATTGTAAAACGAGCGCTGGAACGAACATTGTTAAACGCATGTGATGAAAGACGCAAGTGAAGCTAAATTGCTAATGAATATTTGAACATTAGAAGAAAAGATACAATACCTTGACAGAGTGGTCCAGCACTGTGAATGTGTTCAATGAAAGGTCGCTGTACGGTATCCTGACATTGTTAATTTGAAAACCGTGACAAAGGAACTCTTGTGTTTTGTTTGTTACGTCAGGCCCTCTGCAATAAGAGACCGTCATTGCGAGAGAGACTTTGGTGGAAGGCCCTGATGCTTACGTGTTGAACTGTTACCTCGTGGCCAAGAAGCCAGAGTGTGTGCAAAGCCTGCATGTTCCGCGTTGCCCTGTGCTGAAAATATGGGGAAGGGAACTCAACTGATCAACTATCCTGACATATGATTTCTTGAACACTTTTCTTTTGCATACATTTTTTTTGAAAATTTGTTTTTATTAGATTTTGTTTCAAACGGGGTCACAGCACTTTTCAGGAAATCAACCAAAAATTAGACATATATCTTTGTCAAACATTTTCAAAATAATTATAATCCAGATTTGTATTTCAACATAAATCACATAAGTTTTCCATCCTTAGTTTGTACACATTTGCTGTGACCATATACATTTGTAATTCTTCTACCCCTTTCCCTCCCTCCCTCCCTCCCTCACTCCCTCCCCTCTACCCCTGGATTCCATTCACATCTGATGAGGGTTGTGTTGCATGTCGTTTGGTGAGCTGCACAGCATGTTTTAAGGACCACCTTGTTGGGGAGCTTATCATGTTATATCTCCTTCTTGAGTTGCGTGACCTCTTAGGGGTTCCTTTTTAAAAAAAAAAAAAATTACAGCATGGGATTATGGGGTTGGCTAGTCATCACGTGTTAGTGTATTGTTCCAGGCATGTGTTTATTGAGGAACTCCATCCACAGAGTGTCGCATTGTATGGATTTGACGTGTTGGGATGATGTTATTTTTTCCATGGTACATATGTTGGATACCACATTGACCCATTCTTTCTCGTTTGGGACTGTGGTGGATTTCCATTTTGTGGCTAACAGAGTCCTTGCGGCTAATAGCAGCGGTGCAGTTAGATCATTAACCCTCCTCCACTCGTCCTCGACTTCCTCGAATCCAAACAATACGAGATAGGGGTCTGCTATCCTCTGAATCCCATCTAGGTCCCTGATCCACCCCAGTACTTCGTCCCAATATACCTTAGCTCGAGCGCATCCCCACCACATGTGTCAGTAGTCTGCCGAGGATCCACATCTTCGCCAATACAGTGGACTGGATGATTGGTACATTATGGAGAGTCTTTGCGTTTCATATTGCCATCTGTTCAATGGTTTGATTGCGTGTAGTTTGTATTGGCATGAGATCGAGGCTCTAGGTGCTGCTCGACACATCTTTTCCCATGTCTCTGGATCAATATTTTCCCCTATGTTTCTCTCCCATTTTAGTCTGAGGGGCTCTGTTGTACCCTTTCCTGCTTCCATCAGTGGTTTGTATAGAACCGATATCAGTCTCTTCGTTTCTGTCCTAGAGTTTAATAGGGATTCAAAATGCGCAAGTTCTCTTCTCAATTTATCTTTCCATTCAGGTTTCGTCAGGACACCTTTGATCTGTAGGAAGTGGAATGAGGACAGTACGCCTATTCCCAATGCTCCCTCTAACTCTGGGAGCGTGATAAATGAGTCTTTTTTCAAGAGCTGTCCTACCCTTTCTAAGCCCGCTTCATACCAGAATCGAAATCTATCTACGTTGGGAATCTGGTCATTAATGCCGGGGGACTACAGGTGACTCAGTGGTGATGGCCATGTGGTGATGTTCTTAATTTCCGTGCCATCTCGCCATATTTCCCATATGGTTTCAAACATCGGATGCGTTTTTGACCTCCTCAATACTCTCTTCCTAGGGGCCCATAGCCACTCAGAGACCATCGCTGGGGACAGGTAGTGGTTGTCCATCGAAATCCAGTGGGGCTCTTTTTGATTGCGGAGGTGAGGAATGAGAACTCGTAATTGGGCCGCTTCATAGTATTTTTGAATATCTGGGAGGCCCACCGTGCCTCTATCTTTGGGTAGCGTCAGGTTGTTATATTGCATACATTTTTATCCCACATCATTTTGTATTTAGAAGTAAGGATTGGCAATAGGTTTATTAGTATAGGCCCTTTTATCTTGACAGACTCAATTAGGACTGCGTTATTTTTTGATGGTCGTAGTTTGCGCCCATCCTTAGATTTAGGTTTAGATAGGGGATCTACCAACTGTGGTCACTTGTGTCTGTCTTCACTGTTTGATACCATGCCTTCTTTACAAGACCAAATGTCCAGTCCCACCGCAGCATCAAAGGAGACCTGCCAGTTTAATCAGGAACCACAGAGAGAATCAATTAACCAGAGAGACCCTTTGATCCACAACAGACAGGAAGATGGGTGGGACTTACTAGTACATGTTTTCATCGCTTTACCTTTTCTGTTGCAAAGCACTCTCAGTATGACATCATGCATACTGGAGATTGCTGGTGGGGATCTAGGATTGGTTCCTTAAGGTAGACTTAGCCTACACCAATCACTGTGGCCCATTTGGCTTTAAAAGAGGGCCTATCCCCTCTTTTGGGCAGATCATCTGTAGACTTTGCAAGGGGCAACATGAAGAACTCATTTGGACCCTGGCTGAAGGTACACAGTCTGCCTTACAGCATCCACCAGGTGTTAAACAGGATATCATATCGTGCCTCCTTTATTGTATATATATTGGCCTAAACCCAGTCGCTCTGCGAAGAAAACCGCGTTGCAAAGTTCCGATCTTAGATCGACTTAGCCGCCATTTTAGGTCCGTCCGCCATTTTGATTTCTATTATAAAGTAATTCTGTGTTCTAAAATGGAGGACAGTGTTTCCCGCTTGTAACTGAGCAGTCCTGCACTTTGTACGTTAGTGAAACTGTCCATTGGCTGAATGTTTGGGTTGAATAAAGAGACCTTGTCCCATGCCTGACTTGTAGACAGAGGGTTACCTGCACCAACAAGTCCGATCCGCGGACATACATCAACTACAATGTTGTATCAATACTGAACGTGGCCACTAGCTGAACTACATTGTATAGGACATGTGTTAAGGCTTATTGTTAATCCTGTGAATACACTGTTGCCATTGTGACTTGTTGCCATGTAAACTGAGGATGATCCATATGCATATAGTTGGACAAACTAGAAGTGAACTCGGCACAAACCCTAGACTGAGTATCATTAACCTGCAGAGGGGCTGGACATTATAATTGGAAATGTATAAAATGTTTATCTGTTTAGACGTCCAGTACCTCTCACTTCTCACACCGAAAGGGCTGGTATTCGCTGTGATGTACTGAGGGCCAGATAGCTACCTGATACTGTGTTTCTTTGTAAACTGTACAGTCTTAGAATAAAGATCTGTGAATCTTTATAAGCCTGTGTTTGGTGTATTTCCTTTTGGGGTGCTTAGCTCAATATTTCCTCTTGCTTTTACAAAGGAAGGCCAGGAATTCCAAAGAGGGAAGCAAGATCCCTCCCCTAACCATCTCCCAGGCAACAGAGGGAGACACTGAATCCAGAGGGCCCTCCAGCAGCTCCAGAACAAGTACACAGTCAGAATCCAGCGTGCCCTGCTAGGCTCTGCAAGCAAGCTTCTTAGGTGGAGAGTGTCAAAGAGTCTCTGAACCAAACCCAGGACAAGGACAAAGCTGTTGACTGCAACACTCACCTCAGCTTTTGGCCATCCACATTAAAGGACGACACAAGTCCAGTGAAGAAGCTAGGAGGAGTGCATCGACAAGCATCAACCGGTGTCCACCTTAAAGGACATTTTCAAGCCAGTAGATCCCCTCGAGCTGCAACGGACTGCACCACTGACTTTTGTCAAGCTGCAGTCGCTAACGTCATCCGAGATGCATCAAACCAAGCCACTGTTTGTTATGGTGACATAAGAGCCAAGATCCAAATATAGGATCAATGTAGTAGAACTACCGTGAAGAAGACAAATGCTGATTGAGTAATATTGATTACAAATGGTTACAAACCAACACTCGTGTGACAAAGAAGAATGAACAAACAATGAAGAGTGATGAACTAAAGCACAGAACAGACTATAATCCTCTGCTGGGGAAGACCCAACAGTTTATTTCAAAAAGTGAAGATGGACTACTGTCCAAGAGAACCGAAACCCAGGAGTTTCAAACAAGCCGAGTCGGGAGTGCTAACAGAGACCAGGACATCCTCCGACGGGAGGAAACCACAAGGTGCTGTGGGCAAGAAGCACAGAGGAAGCCAAAAGCCAGAGAGAGAGAGAGAGAGGGGTAAGAACCCCCAGGAGAAAGTGAGTTAAGAGCCGTGGCGAGACCCAGGAGAAGTGGACTGTTCAATCTGGCAACACCACTAAGACCGCTGGAGCACTGGTGGTGCAGTGCCGCAGAGAAGAAACAGAAGGAGTCAGAGCGAGAACTAATTCTATCCGCACTATGAAGGATGTTCATATCCTGTGAACAGGCCCGGTGACACCAACTCATAGAAACAAACAGTGCAATTAGTGCAGTAGCACACCGAGTTCTAGAAAATATTTTAGGAAATATGTTAATCAGATAACAATACGTTTGGGTGCGAGGAAGGTAACACAACCCTGACACGGAGTTGGACAACACATGAGAACCAAAGTGGTGTCTGAAAAGTATCGGACACTCCCGTCCCCTGCACACCTTTGTGCTGTATGACAGACAATATAGTGTTACACAGATGTTAATACATAGAATATATATACATCAGTAAATAGAAATATACACAAGTAAGTTTCTTTGTCCAGTTCTTCTTTATACTTAGAAATGAAAAGTACAACACATTTAGGGATAGAAGATTCCATTCATCAGATGACGGAATGGGAGTGTCCGATACTTTTTGGACACCACTTTGATTCTTACAAATCCATAGAAAGCAAGATAACAGGAAGAGCAGGAAACCCAGGAGGGAAGACTAGGATAAAGTGTAACCTCAGCCTACTCATCCCAATAAGTTGCCACGAAATTAAGAAGAGTGAAAAACACTCTGGGACTCAGTCTACTCATGCCAGTGAGTGGCCCAAAAGTAAGAAGACTGAGAAATACATTGGGCCTCAGCCTACTTGCCCTAGAGAGTGACCTGAAACTAAGAAGAGTGGGAAATGCACTCATACTCCTACAGATCGCAGTGGGAGACCTGAAACTAAGAAGAGTGAGAAACATTATGAACCTTCTTTTACTCACCTCAGTAATATTAGAACTGGGCAAGAGAAAAGAATAACTATTGGATCTGCAATAAAAATCTCAATAAGAAATACATAGCATTAGAGGTGGAGGAACAAAATGTTAAATGTTTATTCATAAGGATTTTAAGAACTACAGAAATACAGAGGATAAGAACACGAAGAGGGATTCAGTGTCCCTAGTAATCTCAGAGAAGGAGAGAATTCCAGAGACACTTAAGACATTGTACAAGAACTTCCGAAGCCCAAAACGAGGAGGTGGAGAAGCCTACAAAGAGAAAGAACAGGCGAGACAAAGACTTGGAAAAGTCCCCTAGAGGAGATACATAGGTTAATCCAAGAGAAGAAATATCTCAAAATTGTCTATTAAGGCAGAGGAAGCATATCCAGGAGAAGGGAGTCATTTTGAAATTGTTCTACTGAAATATGTGCACACGCTGGCCGATAAGAGGTAATACTATCATTATATTATACTCTGTTGCTTAGAAAGAAGAAATCATAGGAGTGTACGTAAAATATCTAGTATCTTTCAGACTATAACATATACTTTGAGTTGATTATGGAAATTAATGCTTCTGTTAATTGAAGTAGCGAGATTCATATAGGCAGGAACATGTTTGTTTTGCTGGCAGGTTATGCGTATATAACATTGCAGTGATTTCATTAGTATAAAATTGGAGACCACCTTGATTTGAAGCTGACTTAGTTATTTAAATAAAACTCTCGTTTTGGGAAACCAGTGTCAGTTTTCTTGCCTAGAATTGTAGGGCGGGACTGTATATCGGGTACATGAGATTAGTCATGTAACCCCAGTGTAAATCCATAATGTATACGTATAAAACGAATATCTGCCACACTGTGCACGTGTGCACCACTGCTTTTCATTGAAGTCCATCCATGTTTTCCAAATGGTATGTTGTGAAAGGCAGATTTGGATCCCATTCACATGTATTTAGGTTCAAATGTACTGTTCCAATCAGTTTACAAAGTGCATGGTAAAACGTTACTTTTGCCTGCCATACTTGGATTGCATGGCATGAACTGAAGGAGACTATTCTCTCTATTAACTATTCGTATTTCAATGTCCACATGCATGTGTCCACATGAATTCAATAGAGTGATATGAAAGCAAAGTCATTTCTTCATTGGTGTTCCACCCTATGTCTTGCTGTGTTTTCATTCATGCGACTGTAATGCACTGTATATGACATACATAGCATATGCAAGGTTATGGTTATTATAAAGAAAATTCTGTATGATCTAACCTATCACACGGTCTCCTTCAAATATGTCTTCATCACATGCCAGTTTGTCATTGCCATGTGTCCCTCCAGTTTCAATACTTTTCTATGGATTGCGAAGGTGTGTAACATACACGAGAGCACTATCATGAGATGTACGTTCTGGGGTTAATAAACAAGGTCTACACCAGCAAGGTGTAGGCAATGAGTCCAAATGTGTATTTGTATTGTGTTTTTAGTCCAGATTTATGAAGCACTATACGTCCTTTAAGGCTGGCCATACAGATTATGAAAGTGGTATCAACAGGCATGTGTTCAGGGTTGTGTTCTGTCATTAGAATGGGTATAAGAATATGTGGCTGCTGCATAAGTGCCTGTGTATAGCTACCCATCGGTAACTATACACAGACTACAATGACTGCCACACCTACCCGTTATCAGTTTCTCTCTTTTGACAAATGAATCATGACATCTGCGAATCAGAATGAATGCCTCATTTACTGAGCCAGGGACAACTGGAAGCAATGAGTAATTTTGAGCACAGCATCACAAGACATCTGAACTTTTAATGAGGGATGAATGCTATTTGTCTGGAATATATGCTCTTTTTCTGGAGGGATTAGTCAGATGACTGTCCAATCAACTGCCCCCATCACATTTAGAAATCCTACAATTCTGTACAGCGTTCACAGAGAAGAGATGAATATATCCTCGTGGTTCAACATTGTACTTAGAATAACCTGCAGGATTTCCCAGAATGGGGAATTGGAAACTCTGGCTGCGTCAATGGACAGTAAATTGAGCCTGTGTATGTTGCAATGAAGTTCAAGATCTACCAAGATGAGATCTAACATGGACCTGGTGCATTCAACTTTGAGTCTATATGAGCCAACAATTTGTTCAACTGATATTTTGAACATGTTTATTCTTTCTCCCCATATCTTTTCTATATCCTATTGTCTCCTTGCTGCTATCGAGACATGCATCTTTATGTGTTGTGCTTCAACATCTAGTCTTTCATGCCTCACTATATGTGCTAGGTTGAAATCTCCAGCAATGGTGGTCATGGTGCTGGTATGGTCGTCTGGTCTGTACATTCTGTTGAACCCCCAGAATATGCTTCCAATTTCTAATGTGTTTATCCTTTGTATAGCTTCTGCATCACTGTGCAACTGGAGTAAGGAGATTGTGGGAGCAACTAGGTGTTTAGTTACACCTTGAAATAGTGTGCAAACATGCATGTTAACCACATTGTGTACAGACTTCAAATTACAACTATCCACCTTATCTTCCACCTTCCTATGTTTTCCTTTACATCTTGACATCTCCATGCACTTGTCACCAGTTGATCAGCACATTTCTTTCAAGATACTCTCCTTAATATTGACATGCATACATGGTCCAAAATACCTCATGCAAAAAAACAGTTGTATCAAATTTGACAAATTGACTTCTGCCATGCAGGAGCACAAGGATGAGTAGAGGCTAAAACGCCTACACAAACCATAGACTTCTACAAACCAAGAGCCAACACAATCCTAAAGAAAAAACAGGAACAGTCAAGAGATATAACTCCTTTGCCGTCTGTGGTAACGTGGGTGACGCACGGCTATACTCTTAAAAGGGGTGTGCATGTGGTTCAGTAGCAACCCATATAGCAAGGTCGAACAGTCCAAAATGAAGAAATGTCCAATCAAGATTCTATAAAAGTATTGTGACAAATCACAGGTATTTGCCCCTTCTCCCCAAGAGGGAGCCCCCCCCCCTGAGGCTAGGGAGGTGAGCCCTCTCTGCAAAACCCTCCCCATGGCTTGAGGCAAGTGGCACCTCACTAGGAAAGACTCCCACTTTGGGGACAAGGACTCGCGTTCCTTTGAGGAACTCCTTAGACCAATCAATTCAGTTGAATACATGTAATTACCTGGTATGCTGAAGCATGTAGCATCCTGATCTTTGGCTGAAGGCAATGCAAGACTAAATCCAGTTGCACAAGAAAAGAAAGATGTCTCTTTAAAACAAGATGGATATTTAACTGTAATGAGGAGGATGAAAGGAGAGTAGCCTGATGTGCAGGGGAAACCCCCAGACATCCTTATGCCAGTTGGTGGCTGAACACAACCTGATAGCAGAGCCCACAACTTGGAGAGGGAGAGAGAATGTGAGTACGAGATGTGCGAGAACTAGCGTATGCAGGATGACCCAGGAACAATGCTGTTACCACCCGTATGGGACACGTGGGCCGCTTTCAGTCAGCAGCACCAGTATGAAGCAGGAGCTTGACGTTTTGAAGTCTGTGAGGAAACTACAAGTAACAATTTGAGTATCAAGAAATGTTACTGTGGAAGATATTCTAAAAAGAGGGCCACAGAAAGTAGGAGAACAAAAAGGTATTCCTGAGGATCTACAATAACTGATTGTGGAGACTATCTGTCCCACTGGAATGTGTTATAATTCAAGAGACTACTGAATGAACGGGAGAGGCTAGGGCTAGGCTAAGACAGAATCATTCCCTTGGTCTATTTAAGTTGGTTAGAATTAGTGGCAGGACCAGATAGGGTAGTTTGGACAGAGGACATATTTTCTTTGGACTTGATGACAACGGACAAACACCTTTAGTATATTTAGATAGGTAGGGTACTCTCCTAGTGATAAGGAAGTTTAGGCCTTCTACTTAGAATTTAAATTAATAGAACCTGAACCATGTCTTCTGAGTGTCCAACTCCTTCTCCCGACCAGCCACAGTATATAAACTTTAAACACACCATGTACAATAATAACTAACTAAACAAACACTACACAAAACCCACCCCAGAGGAAAGAACACAGAATAAGCATAGACAGTAGATGCAGCACACTGGGTATTGAATCAGGGGTGAAAGGTAAGCAAAACCAACACTTTTCTTGAAAAAGTATGTGTACTTGTGAGCAATAAGGGTTCAAAGTGACCTAACAAGCCTCTAGGGCCCACAAATGGGCCAAGGGGATTGTTATCAGACATTATTACCATATTTGCTGTTTTTGGTAGTTCGGCATTGCCTACCCAGACTTTTTGGCACTGTGTGAAGATCAGGAGTGAGCAAAAGGCAGCAACGGAACTACCTGCTGGTTCAAAAGGGATGAACAGTTCTTGAAACACGCTCCAAGCCATTCAATGGTGAAAAACACTAGGATTCCAGCTTTCCTGGCTCACAGAGTGCTGTGAGTCCCAATCCTGGGGCTCTGGGAAAAGATGAACTTTTTCTGGTGCTCTCAAGTAGGAGGAGGCTGGCACGCGACTGCAGGGGTCCTACAACACAGTGAGGTCCTGGGTAATGCTGTGACTAGCAGAGAGGCATGTCCTGATCCAGGAGCAGATCACAGACAATGGTCCCTGGGGAAGGCTAGGGGACAGAGCTGGTCTCTCCCTTCGAACACCTGCCTTCACCTCGCTACTGGAGGACTTTAGAAAGCACTGCATTCTCAGCAGGGTCCAGTGAAATCTTGAAGATAGTTCAAAGAGGCTTCAAGATGATTCCCAAGATGATTCAGAGAAGTGGTGGGAGACCCCTTATTTTATAGGCAATAGACACCAGGTCATTGGACTAAAGCTAGCCTGCATTAAGGGTGCAATCTCTGCTCCTGAAAGGGGTGGCCTTGCCCTTATGATGTCACACCCAAAGTGCTTTGCTCCAGAGGAAGTGGAAGGGGCTGGAAAGAGAAAGAGGCAGAGAGAATCAAAATGGCAGAACCCTCCATAAACTATACAGATCCTTCTCTGGCTCGTTCTAACTCCTCCCTCTCCCTTTCTCAATAGGAACAAAGGCCTTTAGAAATGTAGCACCCTGGTGTGACGCTACTCCCTATGAATGGGTGTGCTCCTTTGATGCCTGCGTCCAGGGCAGCTGCCTGCTGTGTGGCTGTCCCTGGCAGAGGGTGTTGCATGTCCTCACAAAGAGATCAAAGAAGAGGCATGGCCATTCATGTTCTTGTCCTGTCAGGCTCCAACAGTTCCGCCCCTATACATGTCACCTTTCCTAGCTGAACTTGGGTCACAGGAGTTGACATTTGTGATATCAATTTGGATGTTCTGTGATATTAATGAGACTACTATTCACCATACCCTAACTCAGCTATGGCTTATATTTAAAGATTAATCTGCCAGCAGAACATAGACCCATAATTATAGGGCTTTGGAAAAGGAGTGTATATCTTAAATGCAGTCCCTGGTCTGCAGAGTCTTGTCTTTCACTGCAGCTGCCAAATCGGCGCCTGTGACTCCTGAACCTGCTTGGTGCCACTAGTAACGCAGGTGGTGCAAAATATAATTCTCCTATGAAATTTTCCCTTGCAATTCCTTCAACTACATGTTACACCTCGACCTTCGCCGCATCACACTCCTCGGTGTCTGCCTCGTGCCTCTTCAGTCTCCCGTGTTAACACGGACAGTTGGGGAGCTCTATGTAAGGCCAGAAAGAGGGACAAGAAAGTGGTTGCTCTTCATAAGGGGCTACGGCGCCGTCATGCACCTTTTTTCTCACGCTGGCAGCTGCCATGGAGAATAGCTGCAACAAACTACATTTCCCAGAAGAACTGCCATGGGTTGTAGTTCCCAGCATTAATACGGGAGCCTTGTTTTCGATTATGTCACGCCTCCTTGTTGTATTTAAACCACAGCGGTTTTCAGAACGCCGCTTCTGTTTATAGTTACAACCGGCATTTTCTGAAGTGCTACTTCTGTACCTTAATTTTGGAAGTCTCCTGTTTTCTCTGTGTACCGACCTTGCCTGCACATGGACTCCTACATCTTGAATCTACTTTGGTATTGTTTGCTGTCCGCCCGTGTACCGACCTTGTCTGCACACGGTCTTCTAATTTCTGATCCTGTCTTGGTTTTGTTTGCTGACCGTCTGTGTACCAGACCCCTTGCCTGCTCCCTGGACTCCTGGATTGTGATTTTGTTGTGTTTGCTGACCGCCCGTGTACCAGACCTTTGCCTGCTCCTGGACTCCTGGATTGTGATTTTGCTATTGCTACTTCCTGTTTGAATACCATCTCTCATTTGGCCATGGACTCTTGAACCCATTCCTCAGAGTGTTTCCGTTCTTCTGGGGAATAACACTGGTAAGAACAATTCTTCATTTTGGAATCCTGTCTTCATCGAAATGTTACCTCATCTTTGGATAACATTGCTTCATTTCTAAAGTGCATTTTGGAACGCTTTGCTGTGGTGCACCATCCCGAAACCAGTGCGACTCTCGTTTCGTCCGGGGATAGCTACCCTACTAACCTTCCTTTTTTCTGTTTTATACTTTCGTTGTTGCCCAGGATTCTTTGCACTACTCTTACCTCCACCAGTGGTAAAGTATATTTCCTTGATTACCATCATTGGGCAGTTTCACATTTAGCTAGTATCTAAAGTCTCTTCTGCTTTATAGGTTGCTCCAGGTCCTTTTTTGTGGCTTAAGGGGAACTCACTCAGGTACTCTATTAAGGGAAATAGTCTTGGGGAAAGCCAGGGTTGAATCCGATAGAATATTCATCTCTTGTCTTTTCTTTACAGCTGGGTCCGTGGTGGTGTGTTCTCCCCGCTCTTTTGATTGATCGGTCCCCTTATCAGTATAGTTCAGCAGGTGGTCATATCAGTTTAAAGAGTTCATTCCCTCACAGAGAGGAGGCTCGGGTGGAGGCTCCAACCCGAGCTCTTTCAAGCAAATCTCCAGCACAAGAGGACCGGTCTGTTTTTACACACTCCCCATACCGGTGAGTAACAATTACTCAGACCACAAAGTGCAACCATTAATAAAACAAAAAAAACAACACTGTGATCAATGAATTCAAAAAGAAAATAGCAATGCAAATAAAATGAATCGGAATGCATAATCAAAAATGATAAAAATATACTTCACCCCTCATACACAAATGGAAAACTGAGAGCCTAGGCTAGCCTACCAGTACCCGCAAAATATAAAATGGCCTTCACGTCCAATATCTCTGGTTAATGAAGCTCTACTCTTTCCTCCTGCCATCAGCCTAGGCCTGACCCGCTCTTGCCCCTTATCTCTGCGTCATTTGTGGTGTACTGCACACTCAAGTAAATCAGCCAAATCATACATTGCAAAACCAATGGTAAATTCAATACACATCTTATATTGCTGGTTTCCTCAACCCCCACCATTCATCCCTCCCAAAATAGTAAAAATAAATAGTTCAAAATGTTAACAGTTACAACATTGTGAGCTAATTAGTTGTAATAATTGTACTCGTAATTACGTATTGTTACTATGAATTAATGGCTGTAGGTGTCTTAGAAGCAGAATATACATAATACCACTTCCACTTCCTGTTTTCCCTCATGAATGTTGCTGAAGAGATTGACTACGCGAACAAGAGCGTCACACAGCAAAACAAAAGATGCACCGTGATTGTTCTATTGGAGAGGATTTAGTCAATAATCACTTGGTAGCGACTAGTTCCCATCAGAGAAAAGGACCATAGCAACGGCCCGCCCCCTCTTCTTCACGTGACCTCTGATGTCATCCGTGTGATTTCCGCCGGAGCGATGAAGTGCTTCTGAGGCACTTTAAGTGCTCGGGATGCAGCGGGATTCGGGAAGCAGCGGGATTCGGGAAGCGGGAAGGCTGCGGCTGCCGGTGCAAGTGCACTGAATACCTTTAGCTTGTAGTGGTTGGAGTGGGCATTTTATTTTGAATACCGGGAACGTTTCTACGAGATCCTGGAGCATCGGACTTCATCTTGCCTGGGCAAGGCTCTGGCTGCCAGGCTGCAGGACCAGCTGCAATCCGTGAGCTCTTGGCTAGCTGCAAATACAATTAGCATTTTCTTCCGAGATACCGTGAACGTTCCTGCAACCACCAGATTTCCATAGGGAAGCGGGAAATTAAATGTATTTTAAAAATCAAGTTCAGCTATTCATCATGAAAGGTATGGAGGGCTAAGAAAAGGAACGGGGAGACAGTGGATGGTGGTGTTTAACTGATCAGAGTGATTTAATCTTTCATGAGGGTGTGTTTAGGAGGGGTGGTTTTTGAGGGGTCGACTGGGGCTGAGCATCTGTTGCAAGGGGAAGGGGCATCTTGCTATGGAGGGAGGATGGGGCATTATGGTGTTGCTCTAGACTAGAGGGAGGGATGGGGCATCTTGGTGGGGTCTGCAATGCATAGGGGCACATTGGTGTTGGTCTTGTGGCACATTGGTGTGTGTTTGATGTGGGGGCTGGGCACATTGGTTTGTGTTTGATGGGAGGATGGGACATTGGTCTGGGGAGGGATGGCCGCATATTGGTGTGGGTCTGGAAGGAGAGGATGGGGCACATTGGCCTGGGGCATACTAGGATGGGTGGTTTTAGAGGGGGTTGGCTGGGGCTATCTGCGTGTGATTCAGGATCGGCACATGGGCCTCTTTTGAAAGGGGAAGGGGCATCTTGCTATGTGTAGGGAGGATGGGGCATTATGGTATTGGTTTAGAGGGAGGGATGGGGCATCTTGGGGTCTGAATGGATGGATAGGGGCACGCTGGTGGGGGTCGGGCGGAAGGGGCACATTGGTGTAGGGCTGGACGGAGGGATAGGAACATGGTGTGGGTCTGAGCGGAGGGATAGGGACAGTAGTGTGGGTTTGGGGTACATTGGTGTGGGTCTGGGGAGGGATGGGGGACATGGGTGTGGGTCTGGAGGAAGAAATGGGGTACAGTGTGTCTGGAGGGTGGCATGGGCCATCTAGGTGTGGGTTGGGAGGGTAGGAGGGGCATATTGGTGTGGCTCTGGAGGGAGTGGGTGGGGGCACATTCCTGTGGGTTTAGTGGGAGGGATGGGGCACATGGGCGTGTTTCCGGAGGTAGAGATGGGGCACAGTGGGAATGGAGGGTGGCATGGGTCATCTAGGTGTGGGTTAGGAGGGTGTGATGGGGCATCTTGGTGTGGCTCTGGAGGGATGGGGTGGGACCACATTGGTGTGGGTTTGATGAGAGGGATGGGGCACATAGGTGTGGGTTTAGGGGAGGGATTGGGCACATGGGTGTGTTTCCGAAGGGAGAGATGGGGCACAGTGGGTCTGGAGGGTGGCATGGGTCATCTAGGTGTGGGTTGGGAGGGTGTGATGGGGCATCTTGGTGTGGCTCTGGAGGGAGGGGGTGGGACCACATCAGTGTGTGTTTGGGAGGGATGGGGCACATGAGTGTGTTTCTGGATGGAGAGATGGGGCACAGTGGGTCTGGAGGGTGGCATGGGTCATCTAGGTGTGGGTTGGAAGGGTGGGATGGGGCATCTTGATGTGGCTCTGTAGGAAGGGGATAGGGCACATTGATGTGTCTGGGGGAGGGATAGGGGCACATTGTGGGACTGGGGGAGGGGTGGTTCATCTAGGTGTGGTTCTGGAGGGCGGGATGGGGGCATCCTGCTGTGTGGATGGAGGGATGGTGTCATCTTGGAGTCTGCAATGGATAGGGGCACATTGGTGTCGGACTGGAGGCACATTGGTGTGAGTTTGATGTGGGGGCGGGGCACATTGGTGTGGGTTTGGGAGGGACAGGGACATTGGTCTTGGGAGGGATGGCTGCATATTGGTGTGGGTCTGGACGGAGGGGATGTGGCACATTAGTGTGTGTCTGGGGGGATGGGGCATACTAGGATGTGTGGTTTTAGAGGGTGTTGGCTGGCTATCTGCGTGTGATTCAGGATCGGCATATGGGTATCTGTTGCAAGGGGAAGGGGCATCTTGCTATGTGAAGGGAGGATGAGGCATTGTGGTATTGTCTAGAGGGAGGGCTGGGGCATCTTGGTGGGGTCTGAATGGATGGATATGGGCACGCTGGTGTGGGTCTGGCGGGGTGGGGCACATTGGTGTGGGTGGGGGAAGGATGGGGGACATGGGTGTGGATCTGGAGGGAGAGATGGGGCACAGTCGGTCTGGAGGGTGGCATGGCTCATCTAGGTGTTGGTTGGGAGGGTAGGATGGGGCATCTTGGTGTGGCTCTGGAGGGAGGGGGTGGGGGCACACTCGTATGGGTTTGATGGGAGGGATGGGGCACATTGGTGTGTTTTCTGAGGGAGAGATGGGGCACAGTGGGTCTGGAGGGTGGTCTGGGTCATCTAGTTGTGGGTTGGGAGGGTGGGTTGGCGGCATCTTGATGTGGCTATGGAGGGAGGGGGCGGGACCACATTGGTGTGGGTTTGATGGGAGGGACGGGGACATTGGTCTTATTGGTGTGGGTCTGGAAGGAGGGGATGTGGCACATTGGTGTGGGTCTGGGGGATGGGGCATACTAGGATGGGTGGTTTTAGAGGGAGTTGGCTGGGGCTATCTGCGTGTGATTCAGGATCGGAACATGGGCATCTGTTGCAAGGGGATGTGTCATCTTGCTATGTGGAGGGAGGATGGAGCATTGTGGTATTGGTCTAGAGGGAGGGATGGGGATCTTGGTGGGGTCTGAATGGATGGAGAGGGGGACACTGGTGTAGGTCTGGTGGGATGGGGCACTTTGGCGTGGGTCTGGAGGAATAGGAACATAGTGGTGTGGGTCTGGGTAGAGGGATAGGGACAGTGGTGTGGGGTTGGGGTACATTGGTGTGGGTCTGGGAGAGGGATGGGCACAGTGGGTCTGGAGGCTGGCATGGGCCATCTAGGTGTGGGTTGGGAGGGTAGGATGACATATTGGTGTGGCTCTGGAGGGAGGGGGTGGGGCACATTGGTTTGGGCTTGATGGGAGGGATGGGGCACAGTGGGTCTGGAGGGATAGATAGGGACACAGTGGTTTAGGTCTGGAGCGAGGGATAGGGACACCGTGGTGCATGTCTGGAGGGAGGCATAGGGACACAGTGGTGTGGGTCTGGAGAGAGGCATAGGGACACGGTGGTGGGGGTTTGGACCGAGGGATAGGGACACAGTGGTTCGTGTCTGGAGGGAGGGATAGGTACACAGTGATGCAGGTCTGGAGGGAGGCGCAGTGGTGCAGGTCTGGAGAGTGGGAGGGTTGGGACGCAGTGGTGTGGATCTGGTGAAAGGGAGGCTTGGGGCATAGTGGTGCGGGTCTGGGGACAGGGAGGGTTGGGGCACAGTAGTGCGGGTCTAGGGACAGGTTTGGGGCACATTGGTGGGTCTGGAGGGAGGGATAGGGACATGGTGTGGGTCTGGAAGGAGGGTTGGGGACAATGGTGTGGGTCTGGAGGGAGGGTTGGAGACAGTGGTGTGGGTCTGGAGGGAGAGATAGGGACACAGTTGTGCGGGTCTGGAGGGAGGGATAGGGAAACAGTGGTGTGGGTCTGGAGGGAGGGTTGGGGTACAATGGTGCGAGTCTGGAGGGAGGGTTGGGGCACATTGGTGCGGGTCTGGGTACCAGGAAGGCTTGGGGCACAGTGGTGCAGGTCTGGGGACAGGGAGGGTTGGGCACAGTGGTGCAGGTCTGGGAACAGGGACGGTTGGGCCACAGTAGTGCGGGTCTAGGGGTGGGTCTGAAGGGAGGGATAGGGACATTATAGTGGTGTGGGTCTGGAGGCAGGGTTGAGGACACAGTGGTGCGGGACTGGAGGGAGAGATAGGGACACAGTTGTGTGGGTCTGGAGGGAGGGATATGGACACAGTGGTGTAAGGAGGAATATGGATACAGTGGTGTAAGGAGGGATAGGGACACAGTGGTGTAAGGAGGGATATTGACACAATGGGGAGGGAGGGATAGGGGCACAGTGGTTGGGGAGGGAGGCAAAGGGACACAGTGGTGCATGTCTGGAGGGAGGGATAGGGACACAGTGGTGCGGGTCTGAAGAGAGACATAGGGACACAGTGGCGTCTGTCTGGAGGGAGGCGTAGGGACACAGTGGTGCGGGTCGGAGCGAGGGATAGGGACACAGTGGTGCGTGTCTGTAGGGAGGGGTAGTGACATAGTGGTGTGGGTCTGGAGCGTGGAGTAGAGACAGTGGTGTGGGTCTGGAGGGTGGGATAGGGACATTGGTGTGGGTCTGGAGGGTGGGATAGGGACACAGTGGTGTGGGTCTGGAAGGAGGGTGGGGTACAGTGGTGTGGGTCTAGAGGGAGGGTTGGCATACAGTGGTGTGGGTCTGGAGGGAACAATGAGGACACAGTGGCATGGGTCTGGAGTGAGGGATAGGGACACAGTGGTGCGAGTCTGGAGGGAGGGAAGGGGCGTAGTGGTGCAGGTCTGGAGGGAGAGATAGGGACACAGTGGTGCGGGTCTGGAGGGAGGGATAGGGACATGGTGTGTATTTGGAGGGAAGGATGGGACGTGTGGGTCGTGAGGAATGAGGACATTGTTGTGGGTGTGACGGGCAGCATAGGACACATTGGTGTGGGTCTAGAGGGAGGGATGGGTGCTCATTGGTCAGGGGAGGGATGGGGCATCTTGTTGTGAGGAGGGAGGTTGAGGCATCATTGTATGGGTCTTGAAGGGATTGGGTATCTTGGTGGAGTCTGGATTGGAAAGGGGCATTGTTGATCTGGAATGGCGGGACAGGGCATATGATGGGGGCATGTCAGGGAATGATGGAGCATTTGGGTCTGAGTGAGGGCCGGAGCACTCTGTTGGGAAGGAAGGGGGGCATCGGAGTTTGAATGGTGGGATGGGGTATGTATGTCTAGATTGAAGGATGCTGGTTTATGGGAGGGGTGGGAGCATCTGTATGTTGAAGGGATGGGGTAATCGAGTGTGGGTATAGAGAGAGGGTGGATGGTGCCATCTGAGTGTGAGTCTGGAGGTAGAGGGTGAAGCATATGGGTGTGGCTCTGAGAGGTGGAGCTTCTTGGTGTAGGTAATGAGGGACGGATGTTGGTGTCTTTGTATGTGTTTGTAGGGAGGGATGGTGGCATGTGGGTAAGGAGGGAGGTGGCATTTGAATCTTGAAAATGTGTTTGGAAGGAGAAATGGGGCATTTGAGTGTGAATTGGGACATGTAGGGCTGGGACATGTAGGGCTGGGGTATCTGCTTGTGAGTGGGGGCATGAAGGAACATGAACAGCGGAGCAGCCGGAGGGAGAGCCGCGGCCCGACCTCGGTTACATCCCAGACGTGCACTCACACACCCCGGGGCACCTCTCGCATAGAGGTCCGGGGTGCGTGGCCAACCAGGCGCCGGTGAGCAGGGATTCCCGTTCATCATTGGGGGACCGCAACCCAGCAGATGGATGGGGACACCTGCCAGGTGGCAAGACCATTGTGGTTTAACCTCGATGCCTGTTATGTAAGCCTGCTGCTCCATGGCTCAGGGCTCACGCCTGGCGTGCTGGGCCCCTGTCTGCCTGGGGAAGCACCCTTCGAGGGAAGTCAGGTTTCCCTCAGCTTCCGGCTGCCCCCAGTCGGGGCTTCCCTGCTGACCGGGGTGCGCCCACCAATGCCCACCCACTGGCGGGTCAAAGTGGAGTGCATGGCCCCGGCCAGCGCAGTGGCCTGCTTGGTGACAAGAGGGGGCTGCACAGGGCTTCCTTTCCGGTGCATGGTTGGGGACCTCCCCAGCAGGTTAACCCAACCCTGCGCTGAGCTGGACAGGGCGTTGGGCTGTCTCGCCACAGACTGCCTCTCCTGCACCTGGCCATGCTGTGTGTGGCTGTCTTTGGTGTCCAGCGACTACCGGCGCAGGATGGCCATGGAGCACGGACCTTGCGACCATGTGAGCTTCGGCCGCAGGTCTGGACAGCGCACACTCTGAAGCGCCAGAAGCACAGGGCTGGGGAATAACCCCCGTACAGGCCTGAAGCCAGCTGCCCTGAACTTTGTGCTCCCCCAGACTACAGCCTCAGATCAGATGTGGTGACCCGCTGAATTTATTACTAAGCGGAGGAAAAGAAACTAACCAGGATTCCCTCAGTAACGGCCAGTGAAAAGGGAAGAGCCCAGCGCTGAATCCCCATTCAACGGCAGGTGTGGGAAATATGGCGTACAGAAGATCGACTCCCCGGCATCGCTCAGGGGTCTCAAGTCCTTCTGATCGAGTCTCACCCCACGGACGGTGTTAGGCCGGTAGCTGACTTTGGCATGCCGGGATCAGGTCTTTTTGGAGTCAGGTTGCTGGGAATGCATCCCAAAGCCTGTGGTAAACTCCATCTAAGGCTAAACACATGTGCAAGACTAATGGTTCACAAGTACCACAAGGGAAAGTTGATAAGAACTTTGAAGGGAGAGTTCAAGAGGGGGTGAAACCGTAGAGGGGTAAACTGGTGGGGTCTGTGCAGTCCACCCACAGGATTCAACATGGCAGGCAGGTCAGTCGCTTGAAATGGTGGATGCCATTGCGGGACTGTGGCCTGGGCAGACCCGGCCCCTGCAGAATGCATTCCATCTGTGGCGGTGCTCCGCGGCGGGCTGGAAAGGCCCCAGGGGGCAGGTGGCTCTCTGCTCCAGAAGAGAGTGTTACAGCCCCCTAACAGCAGTTTTGCTGTCTCTGCTGGGGCGAGGGAGATTGATCGCTGCCGTGCCCTTCTCCGGCAACCATCCTGGCCCCTCTTGGGGGTCGCTGGTGCGGCGACAGGAGACAGGGCTCCCGATGCGACTGTGGTGGACTGTCCTCAGTGTGCCCCGACCACATTGTGCTGCTGGGTGGGGAGCCCCATAAAGGGTCAAAGCTACCCTAACCAAAGGCGTGACATAGGGTCGCCAGGTTTTGCAGAGGAGCTAGGTAACTGCTAGCTCAATAGACAAAGAACCCACGGATGCGGGGATGACAACAAATGGGTTTTTTTATTTTACACTAAAAGAGAACAAAACAAATATACAAGCTGCGTCGTGGCGCTGAATATATGCATTATTGAGCATATTTTTGTCTGCGTTTTTGTGAGTTAGTAGGCAGAGTGACAAACAGTATACATTTCAAGTATTGTTTTAAATGACAATACATTCAACAATGTATTGTCCCCAGATTCAACAATGTATTGTCATTTAAAACAATACTTGAAATTTATACTGTTTGTCACTCTGCCTACTAACTCACAAAAAAGCAGACAAAAATATGCTCAATAATGCATATATTCAGCGCCACGACGCAGCTTGTATATTTGTTTTGTTCTCTGTTAGTGTAAAATAAAAAAAAACATTTGTTGTCATTCCCGCATCCGTGGGTTTTTTGTCTATTGAGCTAGCAGTTACCTAGCTCCTCTGCAACACCTGGTGACCCGATGTCACGCCTTTAGTTAGGGTAGCTTTGACTCTCTTTCTCACTTACAGTATCTCCTACCCTTTTGAGTCAAGCCCCCTTACAAAAAAAGAGGGTCGCCCTTATATCTCTCTTCGCCCCACAAAGGGTGCCAGGAGTCTGAGGAGTCTTAACATGTGCACAAGTTGAGGGGCGAATGAAACCCTGTAGTGAAAGAAGGTGATTGCAAGCGCGTGCCGATTGCAGTGGGATCCTGTCGTGGTGGGCGCACCACTGACCCGTCTCGCCCGCTCTCAGAGAGATGGAGCATGAGCGTCTGTGATAGGACCCGAAAGATGGTGATCTAGGCCTGGTGGAGGTCTGTAGCGGTCCTGATGTGTAAATTGTTGTCTGACCTCGGTATAGGGGCAAAAAACTAATCGAACCATCTAGTAGCTGGTTCCCTCTGGAGTTTCCCCTCAGGATAGCTGGCACACGGAAACCAGTTTTATCTGGTAAAGGGAATGATTAGAGCTCTTGGGGCAAAAATTATTTCAACCTAATGTGTACGAAGCCCGTCTCGCTGGAGTGGAGCCAGGCATTGAATGCAAGTGCCCAGTGGGCAACTTTGTTAAGCAGAACTGGCGCTGCAGGATGAACAGAATGCGAGTTAGGGCGCCCGATGCCGATGCTCATAAGACCCCAGTAAAGGTGTTATTTGATATATGGAAGTCGGAATCCACTAAGGAGGGTTCTCTTTTCTTTGTGAAGGGCAGGGCACCCTGGAATGGGTTTGCCCTGAGAGGGGGGCCCGAGCCTTGGAAAGCATTGCGGTTTCAGCGGCATGCAGTGGGCTCTTGCTGGTCCTTGAAAATCCGGGGAAGATGGTGTAAATCTCGTGCTGGGCCGTACCCATATCCGCAGCAGGTCTCCATGGTGAACAGCCTCTGGCATGTTAGAACAATGTAGGTAAGGGAATTCGGCAAGTCAGATCGGTAACTTCAGTATAAGGATTTGCTCTGAGGGCTGGGTCGGTTGGGTTGGGTAGCAGGGCAGGATGTACTCTGCGGCTGGGGGAGGAGTCTCATTCCCCTCCCCCCGGGAGTGGTGCAGACTCTGGTTGCGAGCCAGACCCTGCCTGTGGATCGCCACAGCTGCAGTGGTTGCCTCTCTCCGTTCCCCTCCCAGGGTTCGGGCCTGACTTTCTGCCTAGGCTGATGCCTAGCAGCTGACTTAGAACTGGTGTGGACCAGGAGAATCCGACTGTTTATTTAAAATGAAGCATTGCAAAGACCCGAGGTGGGTGTTGACGCAATGTGATGTCTGCCCAGTGCTCTGAATGTCACAGTGAAGAAATTCAATGAAGCGCAGGTAAAGGCGAGAGTAAAGGTAGCCAAATGCCTTGTCATCTAATAAGTGACACGCATGAATGGATGAACTAGATTCCCACTGTCCCTACCGAGAAACCACAGCCAAGGGTCAAGTCCAAGACGGGGTGCCTTTAGCAGGTCTCTTTCCTCCATGTTGGGGTAAATGCAATCACAATTGCTGGCCTTGAGTTCCAAAGTGTTTGTGGGTTAGTCCCGGAGGGAAAGGCTCTAATGGGGTGGGAGAAGCTCAAGGGAGGTGGGTGGCCTGGCCAGATCTCCGGGAGAGTGCTGTCACTCCCCCGGCCTTGGGCACCTGTCTCACATGTGGGTCGACTGTCCCTCACCGGAGGGATAAGCTCCAAGGCGGGCGAGAAACCTCTTATGTCGGGGGGGAAGCTCTAAGGTGTCCTGGCCAGGCCTCAATGATGACCATTGGTGCTGGCCCATGCCCTTGGGGACCTGCCGATCCTTTGTCAGGCAGAGGGGCCAAAAGCCCTTCCCATCCAGGCCCATTGGAATGCATTACCCTACCAGATGGCCGCTCTCCTAGCCCGGCCATCTGGTCGTTGGCAATAGAAATGACTGCAAGGACAAGATGGCCGGGCTGCTCTGGAAGTCCTGATGGAGGTCAATTTAAAAGTGTTCTCCAGTTGGGTCTACAAGGAGCCCGGATGCTTTTGCCGAGAGGTGCCACTCTGTGACTCTGGGTACACAGATTACAAGAAAGCTGATTGACCTTACTCCGGATTACGAAAAGACTGGGTCAGGGGGACCTGTCTGTGCTCCTCTTTGTTCTTGCTGCCCGACCCGGGGTCTGTGGCGAAACTACCGCACCTCCAGCAGAAACTGTCCTGCTGGGGGCACTCTTGTGAGCACTCCATTTGATTGATTTTGCGCACTTGGTCCGTCTAGGGTTGGACTGCTTGGCCAGCCTCGGCTGTTTCAAGCAAGTCGCTTCCACCTGCCTTGGGACCGTGGCAATGGTATGCCACCCTCGGGGAGGGCCCCCTCGTGTGGGCGGCTCCGCCCACCGAGCAGAGTAAAGACCGAACAGCCTGGCAGCTCCCCAGTGGTCAGAGCAGCCTGGCATCTCCCAAGTGGTCAGATCAGAGTGGATGGGGTCCCCCTGCAAGCCACGACGCGGCCCCTCCTCCGCCAAGCATGTTTCTCCAGAAGTTTGGAATGCACCTTCTGTGGGGTGCTGACCCCTTCTGTCGCCAAACCCCCTACCGCTTCAAGTTGTGCCTGAGCCTGGCCTCCTTCCACCCACCCACCACGTGGCAGAGCAGGCCGTGCCGCTGGCATTCCTGTAACTGACCTGTCCACCTGACCAGCACACGTTGGGGGACGCTCTTTGACGCTCTGTTCCTGCATATAGACCCAGAGGGTGTGAAGGTCGGCTCTGAGGCGGGCATGCGCCCCCCCCATTGCCACTCTCCAGCAGGTGCGGCTACCTGTTTGATCCTGCCAGTAGCATATGCTTGTCTCAAAGATTAAGCCATGCATGTGTAAGTACACAGGGTCGGTACAATGAAACTGCAAATGGCTCATTAAATCAGTTATGGTTCCTTTGATCGCCCCATCTTTTACTTGGATAACTGTGGTAATTCTAAAGCTAATACATGCCGACGAGCGCAGACCTTCCAGGATGCGTGCATTTATCAGACTGGCTCGCCAGCCCCTTTGGTGACGCTAGATAACCTTGGGCTGATCGCACGTCCCCATGATGACGACGATGCATTCGAATGTGTGCCCTGTCAGCTTTCGATGGTAAATCTGTGCCTACCATGGTGACCACGGGTAATGGGGAATCAGTGTACGATTCTGGAGAGGGAGCCTGAGAAACGGAAGGTAGCAGGCGTGCAAATTACCCACTCTCGACTCCGGGAGGTAGTGACGAAAAATAACAATACAGGACTCTTTCAAGGCACTGTAATTGGAATGAGTACATCTTAAATCCTTTAACGAGTACCCATTGGAGGGCAAGTCTGATGCCAGCAGCCACGGTAAATCCAGCTCCAAACTATTATATTAAAGTTGCTGCAGTTAAAAAACTCATAGTTGAATCTTGGGATACAGCTGGCCGTCCGCCGTGAGGTGATCTACCGCCTGTCCCAGCCCCTGCCCCTTGGCGCCCCCATGAAGCTCTTGCCAGAGTGCCCTGGGGATTCCGAAGCGTTTACTTTGAAATAATGTGAGTGTTCAAAGCAGGCTGGTCACCTGAATACTTCAGCTAGGAATAATGGAATAGGACTCTGGTTCTATTTTGTTGGTTTTCAGAACCTGGGCCGTGAGACGGCCGGGGCACTCGTAATGTGCCACTACAGGTGAAATTCTTGGACCGGCTCAACACAAAGCAAAGCGAAAGCATTAGCCAAGAATGTTTTCATTAATCAAGAACGAAAGTCTGAGGTTCGAAGATCCATTGTAGCTCCGACCATAAACTATGCAGACTAGCGTTCTGGCTGCATTTTTCCCATGACATGCTGAGCAGCTTCTTTGGGTTCCAGGAGAGTATGGTTGCAAAGCTGAAACTTGAAGGAATTGATGAAAGGGCACCATCAGGAAACCTCACCCGGCCCGTACACGGAACGGATTGACAGATTGATAGTTTGTTCTCGATTCTGTGGGTGGTGGTGCATGGCCGTTCTTAGCTGGTGGAGCGATTTGTCTGGTTAATTCCAATAGCGAATGAGACTCCTCCATGCTAACTAGTTATGCGACCTCCCCCAGCGGTCAGCGTTCAACTTCTTAGAGGGACTGGGTTTTCACACTAGATTGATCAATAACAGGTCTGCGATGCCCTTAGATGTACGGGGCTGCACAAGCGCTACACTGAGCCGATCATCGTTTGTCTACCCTTCGCAGACAGGTGCAGCTAAGCTGCTGAACCCCGTTTGTGATAGGGATTGGGGATTGAAATGATTTCCCATGAACAAGGAATTTCCAGTAAGTGTGAGTCATAAACTTGCGTTAAGTCCCTGCCCTTGGTACACACTGCCCGTCGCTACTACCGATTGGATGGCCCGCCGGGGTCAGCAATGGCCCTGGCGCAGCGGCGAGAAGACTATCTAGAGGAAGTAAAAGTCGTATGGGTTGGGTTAGGCTGCCGGGGACGTCCCCCCACCAGTTAGAGGCAGTCGTCAGCGGCTCCTCACCGAGCTGGCCCCTGAGCCACAGTGCCAGACAGGTGCACGCTCCTCCATCCTGAAACGCCAGCAGGCGGGTGTTCGTGAGCGCATCCCGGTCGGCAGTGAAGTCGCAAGTGGGAGCAGCCGGGAACAGAGAGAAGCCCGGCCATCCTCAAGGGACGCCACCCCAGGTGGACAGGGGCCCGGCATGCCGGGCAAGCCCTGAGCCATGGTGCATGTGGGTGTTGAGGTTCCAGTCCCCCATGTCCGTGGGCGAGCAATGACCAGGGCCGCCGGCGCAGCGGGCGACCTTCCCTGTTGCCCAGGTACCTGGAGATCAGCCCCATGCGGCCGGGCTGGGGTTTGAAGACTATAGCGATTTCCCCCCGCCCACTCCCCTGCATGTGCTGTCTCTGGCCTGCCTCTCCATCCAGCCCCTGAAAGGGGAGCAGCGGAGGGGGTCGGGGAAGGATGAGCGGGATCGGGCTGGGAGGGCCGGCGGCTGTGCAGCCTGCCTCTGTCCCCATGGGAAGCCGTGCTGCTGCAGGCGGTGGGCAGGCTTCCCGGGCTGAGATCTTGGATTTTTTTTTTCAAATCCCTGATGGTCTCGGCCGACTCCCAAGTGGGAAAGCTAGACGGGGCGCTGAGCTGTCTCGCCACGACAGTACAGGTGGCACTGCCTCCGCCCTGGCATCTTGTCCTAGCAAATTTTCATCCCATTTTGCTTCTTCAATTTCGTACAAAGTTTTTTTTACATTATTTGTATAGCCATTTTAAAGTTTTTAACATTAACAAACCCCTTCCCGACGACCTCCCCTGTCCCCATGCCCCTCTTTCCCTCTAGATCACTGCACTGCATATCTTCTGAGGCGAATGTACAGGGTATAACGGCCCGTAGTCTATAGTATATCTAATAGTCTTTCTCTCTGAGGACACCATTGTTCACAGTAGTCTTTGTGCAGGAAGTTCAGGACAGTGTCCCACTCGTTCTTGAATTTAGCATAATCCCCCTTTCTAGTGTATGTTACCCATTCCAGTGAAGTGTAATGTCCCATTTTTGCTGTCCATTCCTGTTCGCTGGGGATCATGGTTTGTTTCCACTTTTGCACAATTAGGGAGAGGGTCACCAGCTAGGACCATATGTTTTCCTCTGTGGTTTAGTCAGGAGTGTGTTCAGCACATCACTCGGGCTCAGCATAGCTTCTCCATGTTCTCTCCATATTTGGGGACCAAAGATGGCTTTCATTTTTTGTTGACCACTTCCCAGAACAGTTTAAGGATGGGGCAAGACCACCAGACATGGAAACACGAGCCTACTTCTTTGCAGCCAAACCAACACATCAGTGATACTGAGGGTACATTTTATGTAGCTTCTTCGGTATGAGGTGCCACTGCACCAGTATCCTGGTCTACATTTCACTGATCTGCATCCCTCTCATCAATTTGGGGATTCGCTGCCACACTTCCCACCACTGTTCTTCAGAGATCGGGAGGAGCAGCGTGTCTGCCTATTGTTTCATATAGGGCCACTGGACCTGTGCCTCTGGCATTGTGAATAATTTGTACATTTTACTAATCATTTGTCTATCACCAAAATGTGTTAGCAAGTACTTTTCTAGCGGAGTGAATTTTCTGGTAGTGGATTGTTTCATATCTCGAGAAGAGAGCCAGTGCCGCAGTTCAGCATAGCAGTCCCTATTGTCCCACAAACACATGGTTTGTTTGCAGAGCTGGAATGACTTAACCTCCTGTCCCTCCATCATGTCCCTTGCGCGAATGCTGCCTGCTTTTTCCCACCTGGCATATGCTCCTTTCTCTAGCCCTGGGGTAAACTGTGGGTTGCGGAATAGGAGAGTGAACGGAAATGGGTAGGACATGATCTTTGTTTTTTTAACCATTGCATCCTTTGTATCCCCACCAGGGCTGTAATTCGGCTTCTGTACATGTTGGGGGGGGGGGGGGGGCCCTGTCCGCTCTTGTGCACCACACAACCTCATCTATGGGCCTTTCCCACCACTGCCCTATCCATCCTTCGCCATATGCTGTCGGGATTTCCATTGAACCAGTTTCGGATGACCCTCAATTGAGCTGCTCGTTGGTAGTCCATTTGAAAGTTCAGAACTCCCATTTCCCATGCCCCCTGGGAGTGACCATGACCCTTAAGGCCCCCCTCTGTCTTTTCTCTTCCCAGATGTAGTTGCGTACTTGTTTATTCAGGGTTTTGAAGATTTTTTTTGAGGGGGGACCGGCAGGGGGGAGAGCCTGAAAGTAATATAGGGCTCTAGGGAAAATTATCATTTTAATGACATGCGGCCCATACATGATATGTTAAGGAGCCTCCTCTCTCCCAGCCAGGTCTTGATAGTTGGCTTGGTACATATCCTCTAGGGTACTGGTTATTGTCACCCCAGGTATCGAAGGGATCCCTCTGCTCGTGCAAATTGCCCTGTATCTGATGTTTCTGATGGCATGCCTTCTTGTAGCACCATTAGTTCAGATTTTTGGTTGTTGGTCTTCAGGTCTGCCACTCTGCCAAATTCTCCTAGGAGTGCTGTTAACCTCCGGAGGGAAGTGTCCATGTCTGTTAGCACGACCAGGAGGTTGTTGGCAAAGGCCATTGCCTTATGTTCTTCCCTCCGAACGTAATCCCTTTTATTCCCTCACATGTCTAATTCTAGCTAGGAAGGGTTTGAGAATGTTTGCGTACAGGAATGGTGACATGGACAGCCCTCCTTAGTACCCCTAAGCTTCTTGAATTTCTTCCTGGGGTGCCCCCGGGCTGCCACTGCTCCTGAGCCTCTAAGTACGCTCTTGCCCCCCTGGAGGTTCCTTCTTGGTTAATCTTGCATGGCAGGGCTAGTTTTCATAAGGATGGGCGGTGGAGTGAAGCAGCGCTCTCCTGCAGTCAAATGCTGGGGGTTGGGAGCATGTGACGCCCACCCCTCCCTGGGTTCCTTCTCTGCCCATTAGCAGGGGGGGGGTGCTGCAGGAGACTTAGTGCTGTCCCGCTTCTATTACTGCAGTTTGCCTCTGATGTTGCTGAATGGTATGGGTTTGGGCCTTTGCCTGGGTCCGGGTATGCTGTTGGTCTCCTGCCGTAGGGGGCCCCTTCCAAGTGTAGGTTATGGTGCGCTGGGGCAGATGCTTTCATAAACCTCCATGTCCGTTGTTTGGGAGGGGAGCGTCTTGCGTGTGCCTGCTTCATGGCTGCCAACTCCCTTAATTATGCCTGCTTACCCTCCGCCAGCTGGGGCACATCACAGCTCATGGGGGCCCTGCGCTGCATGGCTTGTGGAGGCCCTGTGCCATGTGGAGCCGGGCTTGCTGTATGGGGCAGAGGCAGGCACAGGATTTCAGGAGAATACTAACTGCTCCCTCGCATTTGTAGCTGGGTGTCCGTGCCGTGCTGGCTCTGCTGGATTTCCGCACTGCGGTGCTTGCGCCATTGCGTCCCAGCGGCCGTGCTGGTCTGGCAGCGTTGTCTCCCCCAGATCAGCCGCTGGGGATCCGCGGTGGTCCGCTCACACTCCCAGTCTCGCCTATGTTGCTGTGACTGAATGGGCACCCTGCGTCTTCTGCACCACCCACGTGGGTTCTCTCTGATCTCTTCCGACTCGACTGCCAGTCCCCACACAGGCATCGCTGCTGGCGGCCTCAGGTCTGCTCACTCTGCCCCCAAATGCTCCAGTTGGAGTTTTCTTGGGGACCACTGGGTTTGCTGGTCGTCCCCTTTGCTTTTGCTGCCCTGGGGTCTTGTTTTTAACGCTGCTTATTGTTACTTTTTCGGGTGGCTGGGGAGGAGTGCGCTCCTCATGGTGGAGTGGTCACGGAGGCCATCTTGGAATCTTCTTATGAAGCTTTTTGAAGCCTTTGTCTGCCCTTTCGTGAGTAATCTTTCTTCTTCCTCACTTCTCAATCAATTTTTCATCCAGGACATGGCACAGAGGGGGTGCTGGTCTCCAACGTTGACGATGTGGCTTGGTTGCACAACTTGGGCAGCGTCAGAGCTTATTACTTTCTTTGATACTGTTGACCATGTTCATCTGGGCCAGCCTTTCTGGTGCTGTTCTTTCCTGGTTTTCTTTGTTTCTCTCTAACCTAACGGTCGATTTCCATCCCCCCTTTTCACTCTGTGCCGTCTGCCTTGAGATGTGGAGTCCCTCAGGTTTCCTCCATCTTCCAGGTTTTGTTTAACATGTACATGAAACCTGTTACCAAGCTTATCTGCTCTCACGGCTTCCAATGTTATTCTTAACAGATGACACAGATCATGGTCCATTTAGATCTCTCTTGTCGAGACAGAAACCAGGTTTAGGGCCTGTCTCGAATCTGTGGGTGCATGGATGTATAATAGCTGGTTCAGGGGAAACAATTGAGGTGGTGGTGTTGGGCCCTCCTTCCTATGCCTTTTGGAACTCCTCTTTTTGGCCATATTTAGGGGTAAATATATTGTCTTTTCTGTCTGTGGAATCTCTGATAAGTCCAGTATGTCAAAGGGGCCATCTTCAACTGAAAACCCCATAGTAAGGTTCTTTGTTTACTCCTTTCTCATTTATGTGCCCCCTGTTGTGTCCTTACTTGTTATGTCCTCCATGGACCAATGCAACGCCCTATTTCTGGCACAAACCGTCTACTTCTTATGGCACCTTCAGGTCCTGCAGAACTCTGCAGCCAGAATAGCCACTTACACACCTGGTTGTGCTCACATTACTCCATTTGTGCACCATCTTCATTGGCTACCCATGGCCAAGCCCTTTTTCCGATCAAGGCCTAATGTCTAGTTCATCATGCCTTTTATGGAACGGGGGCAGAATATCTACAGGCCAAATTCTGTTTGTACATTCCTGCTCGGCCACTCTGCTTGGTAAATGCCCGATGTTAAAAACTGTCAATACTGCCTTGTACATATAAATCCATTATACATCCATACAAAAGTGTTGTGTGCAAAATGCATCATAAAGTCAAATCAGAACCATATTACTTCAAGGCAAATCGTAACTATTGGAAAAGCCAGACTAAAGTGCAAAGAGTATAACGGATTCAAAAAGTGCTCGGTGTGTATCTGAGTTCATTCCAGTCTAATCGCATTTTTAATTTTAGGCAGTGCGAGTTGCTTTTCATGTTATTTTAACTCACTGTCCTATAAATCCATATTTTTAGTGACATTGTTAGCTTGGAAATGTTCTTTCTGAGATATTTAGTTATCTATAGTTTGCCTGGTTCACACTACAGCACCATTATGAAAAGCAAATAATGTATAGATCGATAATTGCGTCACAAACCTCCGGCACTGTGCATCAGCATGCCCCTGCTGAAGGTGTGAAGTTGTGATATCTGTTGAGCCCTTACAGGAAATATTGTGACAAAAGATTGTGAACATTTGCAATAATAAAGTTGACTTTTTCTGTTATCCAATTCTTGCATGTGCAGTTATGAGAACTGTTTTTCCATAAATGTTTCACTGTTAGACTTCTTTTTCTTCCAATCCCCCAGGTAAAGCAGGTTCACTCCATATGGCTCCACCAATTTGATCTTTGGTTTACACATGTGTATGTATTATTTGTTGCTTTACAGTGTAAGCACTTGGCATAATAAAAACACTTCAATTACCCAATTGTCTATTTATTTCTTTAAGCTAATGCGTTTTGTTTTTACCCCCCTTAACTGCCAATGCCCCCCCCAATGCCAAGCCCTTTTTTGGTGGTTTCAGTATGTCACCATTCAATTCCTTGTAAATTTGTATTTTACATTTGATCACCTACATTTGGCCCCCTTCCTTCCCACATGTATGTAGTCGTAACGGCACCTAGGAATCCTAGTTTGCTTTATGGGGGTGAGAGAAAATAGCCAAAAAGGGAGCACATTTTGTGTTTTTTCAGACAATTCCAATAACATGATGTACAGAGAAACCAAAAAAAAAAAAAAACATTTTTATAAAGTTAACTTCTGAGAGCTATGCGAGTTTACCCCATTTTTCCCCCCAATAGTCCATGTGTGGACGGAATGGAAGAGGAGGGTAGGAAAGCTGAAAGGGAAGACCAACGCATACAATTATGAAAAGAAGACCACATTCCAAGTTTAGGAAAGGGTGATTTGTGCAGGTCAGGCTACATCTATGTAGGGAAAATGCCCATAGTTTGGGGAAAGATTTAAAAACTAACAGTTAAAAAAAGGTATGTGCTGGACATGGTTGGACCTGTAAGTTAATGGCTTCTGTGAATATTGAGGAAAGCAATGCCCTGCTACATTCCCCTGACTTTTCCAGTTAGGAAATCGCATATTTTTTGTATTGTTTCACAAAACAAGCAATACTACAAGCCACAAACTGAGCCATAGTACACAGGAATTTTATGCTGACGGCCTAAACAGACATACTTAGCATGTGTAAATAAGGAAAATAAATGTGAGGAAAGGCATGCATACAATTTTTGATAGAGCACAAGCAGACCTTATGAAGGGTAGGTGACTTGAGCAGGTTACAAAAGCATACAGTGTCTAAATCAGCAAATACATGTAGTTAACATTTGGGAAATTAAAGGGTTAAAAGGGTTGCGTAACAGTGTGCAGTAGCAAATGTATGAAAATGTTATGATAATCAAGAGAAAACAACGAATGTTCTACATTCCCACACGTGTCCCGATGAAAACTGTACCTAATGTGTGGGTGCACCTACCTAGGTGCAAATGGAAAAGGCTAAACCACTGGTAACCCAAGTGTTTCGGGAGAGCAGACTCCCGTAGGAACCCACAGAGGTCTGACTTGCACAAATTGCCATAGAGTTTATTACCCAAAAGCCTGGCAAAGTCTGAAATTTAGGGGATAAAACACAATTTTCAGACATTTCCAACCTGGAAACTACTGAAACATACCGCCAACAACACATGTCCTACCTTCCCACAGGTGTCTGGAGGAAACCAGTACCTCATGTGTGGGTGTACTTACCTGGTTGAAAAAGAAAGTGTTGACTGTACCCAAGTCCAACGGCAGTATCAAGGAGCACCAGCAGGGTCTCCATCTGTTACCTGAGGGGGAATTATGTAATGCTGCCTAGCCAGAGCTCCAGGATGGTCGGGGGTGATTGGCCTTGGACGACTCTACCATGTGGGTCCACCATCCCCAAGCGCAGCTGCACTCCCAGGGAGCCCCGGCAGGGTCCTCGACCTTTCCTAGAGGGAGAAGCTGTAACGGGCCAGCCAGAGCTCCAGGATAGTTGGGGGTAATATTCCTGGCCTTGGGCAGCTGTCTCACATATGAAGTAACTATCTCCAAAGTGCAGCGGCTGTCCCAGGGAGCCCTGACAAGGTCCCCTTCCCTAAGGGAGTGGGGCTCTTCCTGGAACCGGTGCTGAACTGCGGGACGTTCAACCCACATGGGAGACAGCTGCCCAAGGCCGGGAACATCACCTCCAACAATCTTGGAGCTCTGGCTGGCCTCTGTTACAGCTTTCCCCCACCAGAGAGCCCTGGCAGTGTGCCATACCTCCATGAAAGGAAAAGCTGTAATGCAGCCCAGCCAAAACTCCAGGACGGCTGGAGGTGATGTCCCCGGCCTTCGGCATCTGTCTCCCATGTGAGTCCACCATCCCCAAGTTCAGTGGAAGCCGAAGTGGGCCCGGCAGGGTCCCCTTCATGGAGAGAAATATATAATGCAGGTCAAACCATAGCTCCAGGATGGTCAGGGGTGCTGTCCCGGGCTTTGGGTGGATGTCCCTCGTGTGGTTTGACTGTCCGCAAACCCAGCAGGGGTTCCAGGGAGCCTCGGCAGGGTCCACGTCCTTCCCAGAAGGTGAAGCTGTAACAAAACCCAGCCAGAGCTCCGGCACGGTTGGGGGTGCTGTCCCTGGCCTTAGGCATTCGTTTCCCATGTGGGTCTACCGTACTCGAGCACAGCGGCTGTCCCAGGGAGCCCTGGCAGGGTCCCTTTCCTTTCCCGGAGGAAGAAGCTGTAATGCAGGCCAGCCACAGCTCCAGGAAGGTGTCTCCCATGTGGGTTGACTGTCCCCAAGTCCAGCTGTAGTTCTGGGGAGCCCGGGCAGGGTCTCCATTCCTCCCCGGAGGCGAAATCTGTAACGCAGCCCAGCCAGAGGTGCAGCCTGGGCTTGCAGACAGTCAACCCACATGGGAGACAGCCGCTCCCAGGGAAACACCAATGTTTTGCTGGCATGGGGGAAATTTGTAGCCTGACCCTGCATTTGTGTCCCAGCCCACCAAAATATCTCCCAGACTGCCCAATCCCGTAGAATAAAAAAACTACTCGCATAAAGTTGGCGCTCCTTACGTAAAGAAACCTGCAAACAAAACAAAAAACATTCATTACCTATGTTCACCCCAGCAAAAACAAATCATAACTATCACGCTCTGATCACCGCCCGCTTTCAAGCCATCCCTGGTGGTCTAGTGACCCTCACACCCCAGTAAAAACACATTTGCCCCTTCCTAGGGCCGATTTTTATTAAGACTATTAGTGACCATAACACAATTTAACCGTATAATTATAGGTTTATGGATTTTGGTCGACTGTCCACCACGCCGCCTCCCAACTGGTTGAAAATCCCCTGCCCCTTCCCCTCATTTTCTTTACATTTTTTAAACCACTGAAGGTAGATGGTGGGTTGGGGTCAGGCCATATTGGATTGTGTAAAATGGTGGCGGGCGACCTACCCCAAAATCTGACATTAAAAAAACTTCGGTACAAAACATTTGGGAAAAATTGAACTAGTTCAGGTTCAATTTGAACACATAGATCCATAATTATGCCAACGGCTCTGATCACTTTGGTCCAATTAAATGGCTATAATAAATCTTAAACCATGAACTGATAACTCTAGTAATATAATAAATGAAAATAAGGCCTACTTTAACAATATAAATACTTTCATGGAATATACATGACTGAAAATATGAAACTGTCAAAAGAATTACATATTGAGTACAACAATGAGCTGAGTGACGAGATAAAAAAAGAGAGAACTTTGACCATGTTTGTAGGTGGACACATAGGAATGGAGCTACGAGACCGTGGGGGGGGGGGCTGTACCTTCAGAAAGATAATAGCCAGCATATAAGGTATTCCCAAGGTGTCTACCCTATCCACTTTATCCTTTGCCAGGTACCAGTCTGTAATTCAAGACCTGGTAGAGTTTTGAAGAATGAACAACTCTGCATTAGAAGGCCAAAAGATCTGAGGGTATTGTCTTTGATACCACTAAAAGTACATTTGAATACACAGTCTGCAGAATGGACTGTGGAAAAGACCTACTTAAGCTTGCGTATGCAATGAAGTTGGCAGATGAATTTCAAGGTTGGCACAGTTATTGTGCAGCTGCCTGCAGGAGGCACCATGGTGGGGGTCAGACAGCTACCATGACAGAGCTGCTTGACTTCAAGTTGGCAGCTGACAATTTATAACTGAAACAAATCGCTAGATCTGAAGATGGTGAGTTACTCAGAAGAGCCAATCACTTTGTCACGTACACACAAGGACTTGGGCACATTCACTAACACCCTTCCTTTTTCAGTATCAAAAGGGGCAGGACTATACAGGGAGGCTTTGGTAGAAGGCCTAGTATGGGAGTTTGCAAACAAGTGTTGCAGTGAAGAGCGGAGTAAAAGAGGAAGAAGGAAGGCGAAGGGGGTGGAAGGAGAGTAAGACTTGAGGTGGATGGGAGAGGATGGTAAATATGCGTCAAAAGAAGGGAAAGGGGAGAGCAGTGTGAAGAGGGGAAAACTAGCAAGGGGGAAAAGGAGAGATGGAAGGTGAGACGCAAGAGAAAGGAAGACATTACTTGGAGAACAGTTTAAAAGGTACAGACAAAATCGGTGTAGGAAGATGAGGGCCACCAATGGAGGAACATTTTGGGAGAGGTACTGAGGAAGAAAAGGAAGGTGGAGGAAGGAAGAAGTGCAGAAGGTGGACCCTGAAAATAAGGTAAATACTGTGGAAGAAGGCCTGTGTCCATTAAGAAGTATACTGGCTGGCGTCCGGTTGTACATCTTTACCTAAAAACTAGCCCATCAAAAGTAGAGAGGGGTAGTGGAAAGTCTAGGACGAGTGCAGTACCTTGGGTAAACCAACTTGACCATGGTTTAACTCTCAACACCAAGCTGAGTGGTCCTCTCTTCAGTTTCTGGCCCTGCCAATGCATCGCATCATCAGTTTCTGGCCCCTGGAAGGGCCTATCTTTGTCTTCAAGCCCAGGACAGACAAATGGTCTTTCTGGCAAGAAGAGCAAACACATCTTCATGCCTAATAGGGCCAATGCGTCATCAATCCTAGGAGGGTCAACCCATGCTTATATAGAGCACTAGAGGGGGACTAACTGAACTATTCACACTTGGCAATACAACACTAGTTGAGTAATATTAGAATACGGAAAGTGGCCATGGGAATAAAGTCCTCTAGAAGAAAGGGGGCTCCTTACGGTGTTAGGAATGTCAGCAGCAGGAATGTTATGGGTGTGGAATGTGAACAGAGAACTCTAGTAGAGAATGCAAGGCAAGTTGTACGGTGGTTGGTATAAGGGTGAGGACAGAGAGAGTTGTTACAGCATAAAAATGAACTTAAAAGAAATTAAGTCACACATACTGGCTGTGTTCTGGTTCACTTCCTTAACTGGTGATGAGTTGCAGCAATGACAAAGAGCCTGCACTTGCCATAGATGGTGGTTGCCCTGGCTGAGCAGGTACAGGGTTAGTTGCACAGTCGAATAGTGGCTCACTCTTCAGGCATGTATTGGGGAGTATCTGGGCTGTGCGTGAGCCTATGAGGACACATGAAGCACCCTAGCAGCATAGCCGTGCATGCACATGACAGAACACGTGATCCAAGGACGCATTGTCCGGTGTTGCAAGTTGTCACTTGGTAATTTTAGACATAAGGAGGTGACATGTCTGTTGCTTAGCTATGTAACAAGCTGAAGGCTTTCACTGCGGGCCCTGGGCTCCGTGCTGTGCCCGTCCAACATGCACTGTAGCGACCGAAAGAAACACTTGCACACATAAAGAAGGGAGGGAGCATGCCGTAGCACAAGTGGCTGTAACTCTGAAAGTTTTTTTTTATTGCACCTTAAAAGGGAGATTACAGACATTTGTCCCTGTGAACAAGGTGACAAATACCAATAGCACGAAAATAGAGAAGCAACAGAAACTAATTTAAAGATTATGGCAAATATACCAGGCACTGGGTTATCCCTAGGTTATTAAATGGAAAGAAAGATTCCAGAAGTATATGTTGGCAGTATATGGCCTAATTATTTGAGTAAAAAGAAAGAGGCACTGTTTCATTGTTGAGGTCGGGCTGGACAACAATTTCTTAAAACTAGCTCAATGCATCAAGATGGGCAACCAGTTTTATATATGCATAGCCAAGATGGACACGCATTACGAGGTGAAGGGGAATAACATTTTTGCTTGTTATCAATTTGCCATCAGACAACAGAAATATTGTGAGACCACTGAGGAGTTTGTTACAGCACTGTGAGGGTTGGCTACAAAGTGTTGTTTTCAACATTATCAGAAAGAGTACATTCTGCACAAGTTGATGATCAACAGGAGGTCAAGAGGTCCCCTCGTCTAATGGGAGATAGCCCACTCACACTTAAGCAGCTATTTCCCATTAGAGAAACGACCCTCCGACCTGGAGAGGCAGAAAAGTCGGAGGGTCGTTTCTCTAATGGGAAATAGCTGCTTCAGTGTGAATAGGCTAGTTCCCATTAGACGAGAAGACCTTTATGCCTTTCCAGGTCAGAGAGGACCTTTTGGCCTCTCCAGGTCGGAGGGCCGTTTCTCTAATGGGAAATAGCTGCTTCAGTGTGAGTGGGTTAGTTCCCATTAGACGAGAGGACCTTTGTGCCTCTGCAGGTCGGAGGGCCGTTTCTCTAATGGGAAATAGCTGCTTCAGTGTGAGTGGGCTAGTTCCCATTAGACGAGAAGACCTTTATGCCTTTCCAGGTCAGAGGGACGTTTCTCTAATGGGAAATAGCTGCTTCAGTCTGAGTGGGCTAGTTCCCATTATTATGCAGGACTTGGCCACTAGGGGCAAAAAGGGCCATTTCTGTAATGGGAACTAGCCTTCTCAGTATGGGTAGGCTAGTTCCCATTATTAAGCAGCAGTTAGCCACTAGGGGCGCAAAAAGGGCCATTTCTCTAATGGGAACTAGCCTTCTCATTATGAGTGGGCTAGTTCCCATTATTATGCAGGACTTGGCCACTAGGGGAGCAAAAAGGGCCATTTCTCTAATGGGAACTAGCCTCCTCCGTGTGAGTGGGCTAGTTCCCATTATTATGCAGGACTTGGCCACTAGGGGCAAAAATGGCCATTTCTCTAATGGGAATTAGCCTTCTCAGTATGTGTGGGCTAGTTCCCATTATTATGCAGGACCTGGCCTCTAGGGGAGCAAAAAGGGTCATTTGTCTAATGGGAACTAGCCTTCTCATTGTGAGTGGACTAGTTCCCATTATTATGCATTATTATGGCCACTAGGGGAGCAAAAAAGGGCTATTTCTCTAATGGAAACTAGCCTTCTCTGTGTGAGTGGGCTAGTTCCCATTATTATGCAGGACTTGGCCCCTAGGGGGCAAAAAAGGGCCATTTCTCTAATGGGAACTAGGCTTCTCTGTGTGAGTGGGCTAGTTCCCATTATTATGCAGGACTTGGCCCCTAGGGGGCAAAAAAGGGCTATTTTTATAATGGAAGCTAGCCTTCTCTGTGTGAGTGGGCTAGTTCCCATTATTATGCAGGACTTGGCCCCTAGGGGGCAAAAAAGGGCCATTTCTCTAATGGGAACTAGCCTTCTCAGTTTGAGTAGGCTAGTTCCCATTATTATGCAGGACTGGCCACTAGGGGCAAAAGGGCCATTTCTCTAATGGGAACTAGCCTTCTCAGTATGTGTGGGCTAGTTCCCATTATTATGCAGGACGATGGCCACTAGGGGAGCTAAAAGGGCCATATGTCTAATGGGAACTAGCCTTCTCATTGTTAGTGGGCTAGTTCCTATTATTATGCAGGACTTGGCAACTAGGGGAGCAAAAAGGGCCATTTCTCTAATGGGAACTAGCCTTCTCAGTTTGAGTAGGCTAGTTCCCATTATTATGCAGGACTTGGCCACTAGGGGCAAAAGGGCCATTTCTCTAATGGGAACTAGCCTTCTCAGTGTGAGTGGGCTAATTCCCATTATTATGCAGGACTTGGCCACTAGGGGAGAAAAAAGAGCCATTTGTCTAATGGGAACTAGCCTGGTCAGTGTGAGTGGGCTAGTTCCCATTATTATGCAGGACTTGGCCACTAGGGGCAAAAATGGCCATTTGTCTAATGGGAACTAGCCTTCTCATTGTGAGTGGGCTAGTTCCCATTATTATGCAGGACTTGGCCACTAGGGGCAAAAGGGCCATTTCTCTAATGGGAACTAGCCTTCTCAGTATGTGTGGGCTAGTTCCCATTATTATGCAGGACCTGGCCACTAGGGGAGCAAAAGGGGCCATTTGTCTAATGGGAACTAGCCTTCTCATTGTGAGTGGGCTAGTACCCATTATTATGCAGGACATGGCCACTAGGGGAGCACAAAGGGCCATTTCTCTAATGGGAACTAGCCTTCTCTGTTTGAGTAGGCTAGTTCCCATTATTAAGCAGGATCTGGCCACTAAGGGAGCAAAAAAGGGCTATTTCTCTAATGGGACCTAGCCTTCCTTCTCTGTGTGTGTGGGCTAATTCCCATTATTATGCAGGACTTGGCCACTAGGGGAGCAAAAAACGGCTATTTCTCTAATGGGAACTAGCCTTCTCTGTGTGAGTGGGCTAGTTCCCATTATTATGCAGGACTTGGCTACTAGGGGAGCAAAAAGGGCCATTTTTCTAATGGGAACTAGCCTTCTCTGTGTGAGTGGGCTAGTTCCCATTATTATGCAGGACTTGGCCACTAGGGGCAAAAATGGCCATTTGTCTAATGGGAACTAGCCTTATCATTGTGAGTGGGCAAGTTCCCATTATTATGCAGGACTCGGCCACTAGGAGAGCAAAAAGGGCCATTTCTCTAATGGGAGCTAGCCTTCTCAGTATGTGTGGGCTAGTTCCCATTATTATGCAGGACCTGGCCACTAGGGGAGCAAAAAGGGTCATTTGTCTAATGGGAACTAGCCTTCTCATTGTGAGTGGGCTAGTTCCCATTATTATGCAGGACCTGGCCACTAGGGGAGCAAAAAAGGGCTATTTCTCTAATGGAAACTAGCCTTCTCTGTGTGAGTGGGCTAGTTCCCATTATTATGCAGGACTTGGCCCCTAGGGGGCAAAAAAGGGCTATTTCTGTAATGGAAACTAGCCTTCTCTGTGTGATTGGGCTAGTTCCCATTATTATGCAGGACTTGGCCCCTAGGGGGCAAAAAAAGGGCCATTTCTCTAATGGGAACTAGCCTTCTCAGTTTGAGTAGGCTAGCTCCCATTATTATGCAGGACTTGGCCACTAGGGGCAAAAGGGCCATTTCTCTAATGGGAACTAGCCTTCTCAGTATGTGTGGGCTAGTTCCCATTATTATGCAGGACGATGGCCACTAGGGGAGCAAAAAGGGCCATTTGTCTAATGGGAACTAGCCTTCTCATTGTGAGTGGGCTAGTTCCCATTATTATGCAGGACTTGGCAACTAGGGGAGCAAAAAGGGCCATTTCTCTAATGAGAACTAGCCTTCTCAGTTTGAGTAGGCTAGTTCCCATTATTATGCAGGACTTGGCCACTAGGGGCAAAAGGGCCATTTCTCTAAAGGCAACTAGCCTTCTCTGTGTGAGTGGGCTAGTTCCCATTATTATGCAGGACCTGGCCACTAGGGGAGCAAAAAAGGGCTATTTCTCTAATGGAAACTAGCCTTCTCCGTGTGAGTGGGCTAGTTCCCATTATTATGCAGGACTTGGCCCCTACGGGAAAAAAGGGCCATTTCTCTAATGGGAACTAGCCCACGCACACTGAAGCAGCTATTTCCCATATGAGAAATGGCCCTAACAACCGATGGTCCGTTTCTCGGATGGGAACTAGTATCAACCATAATCACTTCCACCATATCCGTGCAAGAAAACCCAGAAGTGGAAGTGGCATACCATCTAGCCTGCTACTAGGTCGCCTGCAGCCCATGTCAAGCTCCTCCCTCTGATTCTTCGCACCTAAAGCGCTTTGTGGAGGTTAATAATGCACCACCTCCAGAGCTTTATTTGGCAGATGTGGTATATGCTGTATGACACTCGTGCACCTCTGTACAAGCAAACAATATTTTGCAGTTAATTAATTGTGCCAGCAAAAAAAAAAAAAAAAGTTTGTAAAGTTTTGCACAAGACTTCGCAAAGTGTGCTTTAGTCAAGACTCACACATCTGCACACTCGTGACTTGGAGACATATGCAGTATGTTTTTTTTGTCTTCATTGTAGACTCGGCTCAGAGATTGGGGAAGTAATTTGCATACTGTACAGTTATTTCTCACTGTCTGACACTGGCCGGCCTTGCGTAATGTCCTAAGTCAGGAGAAAGTGGCTGTGTGTCCTCAGAACTCTATGCACGGTAACGTGTCCCTGGTCACTGCTTACACAGAGTGACAGGGTCTTTCTACTGTTGGGGGAAGAGAGATACTGGAGTAAGAACAAGCAGAAGGGTCAGATCAGACCACACATGTACAGTGGTGGCAGAGGGCGCACGCGCATGCAGTCTTGCCACCCTGCCCTCTTTCCCTATGAGCTGTTAAGGTGCGATGTGCAGCCACCAGCCCTCCAGTTAATCCGCGTGCCAGGCACTTTTATACCCTAAAAACATGCAAATACTCCCAACAAATGCAACTGAGACGTAATAATGAGCCAATAGACTCGGGAAGTTTCCCTTATTTGCATGGCACACACCAGGGCAAATGTAGCAATACGCTGCTCGGATACGCAGCTGTTACGCTAGCAGGCCTCTTATTATGTAATGACAAAAAGTGCGCCCAGCAGCTCTGTTCCAGAGACAGTCGGTCTGCACAAAGACTTACGTTCCTCGTTGAGTTGTCCCTGATATAATTACTAGTGCGGGCGATTCACAAATCGCAACTATTCTTTAAGCCAATTTAATATAACAAATGGTTGGTTTACAGATCAAATAGAAAGCCCATTATTGTTGGTGTCAAATTCTTTGGAATGGCAGAAACACTTTCAGTAAGCCAGTCATGAATCCGAAACTGGCCATGCAACCCGGCTCCTTAAAACGACATATTAAAGCAGCAATGGAATTCAGTAAATTCCCAGCTATAATCCAATAGGAAATTGCCCAAATTTGCACTCTTGGGTGTACTGCACCCAGAATCTAGGCACATTCATTCACGGGAGTTGTTCCTTTGTCACAAAAGCCACACATGAATAACTCGGAAAGACCCTATTACAGATCCATTTGCAGCCCACCACGAAGGACGACATTTCCATACAAACTGAAGATGGAAAGTGGAAGAACCCTAGCACGCCAACCCCAGCCCCCCCACTCCCTGTTTTGTCGAAGGAAATGAAAGAATCCGATTTTCTCACATAAAGCATTACAAAATCACAGGGTAAATGCTGGTTCCCATTTATGTTCCAGAAGCAGAAAGAGCAGGTTGCGCTGGCATACCGACTGTGCACAGTTTGTTCCAAAAATAAGCAGGGTACTTCGAAATGTGTCAATTTGGAGAGAATTTAGGAATTATGCATTGCAAATCAAGCTAAAGGTTAGAATGCCTGCAGACGCTATGAGCATGTCTGGCTGGAGCTGAACATGTCTTCATTTCGCTGTTTGTTGGAGCTGGTGATTCACCGTTTAGAGCAAGGAAAGGTATCCGCACTATTAAAACTTATTTCCAAGCCACCAGAATATAACAACATCGCTGGTGACACGCGTGTGACACACAGAGAGCTCCTGTAGCATACTGACATTGCTCAGCAAACACCCACATAAATCAAAGTTGTTTTTCTCACTTTTCATGGAAATGACAAATTCGGATTTCTGACATATAACCCCTGAGAAATGTTGCTGAGGGCCCGAGGGAAGACTCACAAGTGTGCCCAAGGCAGAGTCAATGACCAGCTCCATGTCCTTAAGCAGGTTACAGTGAGGCACAAACCTAGGGTTTGGTCAAGTGAACTATATAAATGGGCGAAAAAAAAACTGCATTTATTGGAAGCCACCAGTTGTTTCAAAGGATGAGCCATCACCCCCTCCACCAAAACCAACGTGAATGTTCTTTCCTACCACTAACAGAGATAACACGTCTTAAATAATGGAGGAAAGGCACCTCTCAATGAAAGGAAGAAACAATTTTCCTCAGGGCAGAGTTAAGGAAGGGTGTGAGGAGTGGAGTCCCTGGCCTTTGAATACCCAAGGCCTTGGACTATACTAGAGCAGCCATTTATAAAATCATTCAACCCAAGAGCAGCAGAAGACTTCAAACACAGAAATGGTGAATCTAGAGCACAGTGAGAGACAGAGCGTGTGTGTGTCTGTGTGTGTGGCCAATCGGGGTTAAGGGAGTAAGTCGAGGGGCTTTGCACAGCGTTTTCGTGAGTATGGGTTCTACATGCCTTGCCTCACCATGACACTGTGCAAGGTGCGATGATTCATGGGATTATGGCACATCTCCCAAGGGGGAGAACTTGCCCTGTGGGCTAGGGAAGTGAGCTTGCTGAGGCAACATTTCCCCTAGGGGTGGCAGAAAGAGAGGCCTCACAGGGAGAGACTCCCCTCCTGGGGACAAGGACTTCTGTTCCATGATGGAACTCCCGAGCCTCCGTGCCTTGAGTCCATGAATTCTGTATACTCTGCTGAGAAGCATTCTGAAAGCACTACTGTATGCCACTGTAATACTCATTCCTTTCTTCCTGTAAGTATTTATACCACTAAGACCAGGAAGACTAAAATGAACATACAGTGGGCTCTATCTTCCAGCAATTCTGTGAAGAAGGTTAATAGAGTTATACAGACTACTCCTTTGACAAATAATGAAGGTACTGGGAAGAGGTGGCCTCAAGGAGGCATACAGAATACCCAATGGGAACAAACAATGGACTGTGGCACTCCGTTGGGGAGGAACCAGCTGAAGGAAAAACAGAGAAAGGACCCAGAGATAGGGGAAGAAGCTGGCTTAGCAAGCAAGGCACGCATGAAGCATGACAGACCCGTGAAGTTCAAACCTGGGAGCCACAAGCTGTGTCGGGGAAGCGAACCTCCAGTCGGGAGGGCCGTGACAGCAGAAGGCAGAAGTCTTTTTCTGGCGATCCAGAGCAGGCCTGAATGGAAACTGGAACCTGACAGACAGTGGTGTGACGTCGGGCGGTGGACTGAGCGGTCCACTAACTGTGCCGACACTATCTGGCTGGGGACCCCGCAGAGCCAAAACATGCCAGTGGGATTTGAAGCAGAGAGAATGTTCCTTGGGAACGCATCCATATTGACCCAACACACCATTAGAACCAGCGATGTGGCTCCAATGGAGAAAAGGTAACAGGTATCATAGGGGACCTGGTAGGGAATGGGGGAAGGGTGCTGAAGTTAAAGAAGACATTGAGAGTAATCTCCCTCATCTCAATCACTGTGTTAAAAGCACTGAATATAAAGAATGTATTGTGAGTAATCTCTCTCGTCCTAGTACTTGTGTCAAAAGTATCAAATGGGAAGAAGATATTGGGTGTAATCACTCTCGTTATATTAACTTCATCAAGAGTATTGAAAAGAAAGAACACCTTGGGAGTGATCTCCTCATTTCATTAATTGCATCAAGAGTATTGAAAGGTAAGAAAGCCTCAGGAGTAATCTCCCCCGACTTCAGAGATGGGATTTAAGTATCAAGCCTGAAGAGTACATCACTAGTGATCTTCCCCATCTCAGTTGTGTCAAAGAGACTGAAAGAGAAGAACATATCAGGAGTACTCTCCCTCAACACTCAATGATCAAAAGACACATTCATGATAGAGTGTGCCATGAGAATAATCTCCTTAATCGGAGTGTTAGAAGATAGCAAGGACACTATGGGAACAGTTCCCCTTCTTTTCATTGACAAGAGGAGGGGAAAGAATGAAGAGGAATAACTGTGTATTGGAAACAGAAGTGTTTGATTTTTAAATAAGCCCTAAAAGAAGCCTGGACAGATGGGTAAAGGTTGCTAAAAACTGTTATGGGAATCTATCCAAAGTTAACCAATTGTTGACTTTCACCTGAAATTGTTAAACCAGAAACTAAGGCAAAAGGTTAGTAAACAGCAGCTTAGAAGCTGACCAACTCGATCAGGAGAAGATAACCATTCTTGAACTGTGGGTCCAGGAGATGGGAGTCATTTTCCTGGTATTCTCTACAAGTACAGAACATGAACTATTATTAGAGACTAATATAAATATGCAAAGGCCATAGGACTGATCCCATTGACGAAGGCAGTCATTCTCCTGGAGCCGTTTATGTTTATGTCTATTGTTAGAGGTAGGGATAGAGTAGGTTTGTTTGGACAGAGGATGGATATTTTGAGCTGGATAACCACCCTGACAACAAGCAATCAAGTTCTAAAAGAAAGGTTGTGTAAACATGCCACCCCTTTGTCTGACACCATAATCCAGCACACAACACATGCTAAACATTCTGACCATGGCTAATCCAAAGACAGGCTGTGTGTCATCAATCACTTTGCACACAAGCACAAGCCTAGGTTTTAGGTAACCGTGACAAACAAGGAAACCAAAAATGGGAGTTCTTTTAAGCTCACTTTTCAGGGAGCTTTTGAAAACTTGCAAAGTTCGAATTTCTGGCATCCAACCACTCACAGATTTTGTTGAGGGCCTATGAATGTAAGTAGAAGGGCTTTGCTGTCTATTTCTAGTCTAGGTTAGCATTTCCACATTCCCTCCTTTCGGTGGTCTTGTTGCTGCTATCCTGTCCTATGGTCTTCTTCCTTCTTTCTCTGTGTTCACTCCCTTTTGCCTTGTTCTTTTCTTCTCCCATCATTGACCCTCCCTCCACAAATCCTTCTCTCGCCAGGTGCGTGTCCTCCCCTTTCCTCATGCTCCTATTCTCATTTTCCCTCTAAGAGTCTCGTCGTCCTTTCGCTCCCCATTGGTGTTCCTTCTTCTCCTCTCTATTTCCAGATCAGTCTTCTCTTTTTTCTCTTCTCTCTCCCCCACACCACTCAACCTATCCCTCTTTGTTCTTCCTCCTTGCTTTCTGCTCCTCTGTGTCTGTATTTGCAATCGGACTCATAATTACCACCTTCCTAGTATGAGTGGGCTCCATTTTACACATCTCCACTCTTGCTCGATTGCATTGCTATCATGTTGTGTAGGTGCACCTGAGTATTTGTATTGTCTGGGCCATGTGGATGATTTTGAACTATTTGTCCGGCCTCCTCTTCATGTGCTGTGAAAAAAAGAAACTCCAGTTGCACTGAAGCCCTGCCTGCCAAACATTCTAAGGCAAGGACCTCCAACTTGGAGTCAGGCACCTGTTGCCTTTGGCTTCCTGGCCCAAGATGGCAGGGCGTTTTCATATATGCACTTTCCAACCAGGAAAGCACTGTGAGCCTCCCCATGCCAGAAAGTGGAAGCACGTAGCTCATGAACCCATTCACACACTTGTCATTTGCTAATGTTTGGTCTCCAAGTGGCAAAATACGAGGCTCTCAGAGAACAGGAAGCAGAAGTACATGAGTCAGTGCTTTAACCGAGACCAGGCATTATTATGACAATACAAGACCTATGTCAGGCCACCAGGACTCAACTGACACCCAGAAGTGTATACAATTGGGGTGCCAAAACAACAAATGGGTAGGACAACTAAAAGGTATTGCAAAGTGTATAGGCGGACCTCCTTCTGTGGTCGCTTCCCAGTTCATCCATCAGAATATCAGTTAAAGTATTTTTTTGTTTGATCTTTCCCGCGCATGTTTAAAGGGGTTCCTGGACCCTACTTTAGTAAAGTATGAACAGTTGTTTCTTAGCAGCCGAATGGGAGAGACAATGTTTCTTGTGCAATGGTGGAGGCACGGGCTAGTTTGATGACCTCCTGAGGACCCTAGCCTCTCTGCCAGGGATCCCAGCTTTACCTGGTCAGGCCACCCTTGTTCCAGTCACTGCTCTATGATGAGCTCCCTCTACAGTGCTTTGCCACGGCTGCATTCCTCTTCCTGCCTCTAATGCCTGCTTAGGGCCAATCAGACAATATTGTACCTACTGATACTGTATGGGTACCTGGGTTTCCCTAAAGCATTCTTCTATTGTCCCGCTCTCCTAGTACCCCCACAATTCCACCATTTCCCACTGATATCTTTTAGTGTGCTTGGCTTTTAACTCCTTCAACCTTCTAATCACCTGGTCTTCCCTCTCACTTTCCATACACATGCTGATAATTTCCTCCTCTGGCTTCCAATATCTAACACCACTTTTCATTTCCGCCTCTAGCGCTTCACCAACCACCTACACTGTAAAGACAGTGCTCTCCTCTTCCACAAACTCATAAGCAGGTGTACCACTCTCCTAAGCCTCCTGTCCATCTGCTCAAACTATATCCTTGATCATCCCCTTCTATTTCACTTATCAGTTCCCTCGTGAATGCATTATGTCTCCCTTCTGGGGCACTCCATTTACTCAGCTACCATTCGTCCCTTCCTACCTACCCCTCGTCCTCAGTTTATGTCTCTCCTTTGCTTTTCTGAGCTTCACAACCCCCCCTATCTTCACCAGATCATTTTAGTGATGTTAATCTTCAACACAACCTCCTCAATGTCTTCTCAAACCACCATCTTAGTAGAACCCTCCCCCACCACCTCAATCTGTCCTCTAAACTCCTTTCGACTCTCCTCCTGCATCACCTGTTTTTAACATGCTGTCATTAGTGAACATGAACAGGGATCACATGAAATACACAGATATAATATCTGCTAGGGGAATCACAGATATAACAATATAAAAGAAATACATGTTACGTAACCAAGAGTACTACATCTGTTCAAAATGTTTAAGGTATTATCATGTAAAATGAAATAACCATAGGTGTATTGTATGTTGCATTCGGTCCAACACTCGTGTTACACAATCAAAACAAGGAAAGCAGAGGCTTATGATCATCTATCAATGGCTGGAGAGAAGACTATCAACTAGACACTAATTGATCACTTGTGATCTGCTAAGGCATGCATACAATCATTCTCAAATATCATTTGTTCTTGAAACAATATGTAGGTGAATACAATAGTCTTTCTTAATATCTCGAAAACGTAACATGTTATAGAAACATTTTTCATAAGTGGGGGCTCCAGGTTCCACCCATTTGGCTATTCTCCATCTGGCACACAGTAGAGCTAGCCTGATAGCCAATCAGCAGGTGATGGTGGAATAGTTTCCCCCACAATCTCTTTCATCGTATATAAAAGTCTCATCCACAACCTTCTCTTTCACACATGTCACCATGAGGGTGCTCTACATTTTCACAAGTCAGCACGCTTGATTGGATTTATCAGATTAAGTATAACTGGGAGTACATGTGTGCAGTGATCTATTAAGAAGAGCCTAGACTTTAGTAGAGCTATATTCCGGGTTAAGCCACATATCGTAGAATAGAACTGTTACCATATCACTGCTCCATTTCCTAATGAAGGTTGGTGGACATCCAGCCTTTTAGCTTTGATGTAAGAATACATCTTGGCGATTACTTGTGTAGCGGAAAATCATGCCTGGTTCCATTGATAACACCTCATTCACACCTGGTGCTACTGGAAAATGTGGACAGTGCCTCTAAACTTGAGATCACATTCTATAATAGGTGAAAGTGTTTGCGTGAGAGTTATCCGGCAGCAATAAGAACATGTATGTTATTGTGATTTATACCGCGCATCGCTGCCATTTTTATGGTCTCCTGGTGCTCTGGCGAATCTGAAAGGGAAGGAAAGCTGGGAGGGCTTGAATATAGAGCGGGGACGGGCTAGAGAGCTTTGATGTGCTGTTGGTACCGTCAGTGTCACAGAGTGCTGGGTTTGTTTTTACTTGATAAGGGTTAGGTGGCGTTTGTTGTATAAGTGTGTGTCAGATGATTTGTGTGCAATTGGTTTCATTTTCAGTAGTGCATTGTGTTTAGTTGGGTGTTGCTGAGTGTGTGCATTTTGTGGTGATTGTTGGTTAATGCTGCGGTAGAGGTATGCGTATGTTTTGTGTGATATTGGAAAGTTTTTAGTAGGGTTCGTTAGTGATGTTAGTAGATATAGAAAAGTAACCATATGTCCCCACTTTGTGAAACCCAGTTCCTTCCATATTTTGTGCATGCAGGGATTTAAAGTAACATAAAATTCTATCACCCTCCGGCAGCAAAATAGGGAGAGTAGAGCAGGTAATCCTTAATTAACAAGACAATTCGATTCCAAGCCCAACAGAACATGTTTTATTGGGTGAAGCCCTGAACACTGTTGTTAATCTTTACTGAGGTATCCAGTTTTGCAGGTGCTTTAAGTAGTTGCTCCATGTTTATATGTGGTTTCATTTCTAATTTTCCAAGCCAATGTACTGTAATGTGGCCTGAGCTATCATGTATTAAACAGATACGTGTAGAATGGACAAACCATCTTTAGCATGTGGTCTATTGAGCACATCTAGCCAGTCTGCTGGTACTTAGAGACATGCTTGCCCAGTGCGCGGTATAGCCAACAATTCGTATTATCTTTTGCACCTCAACATTCTAATCTATTTAGATTTCATTGTATGAGGAACTTGTATTAATTGATATTAAGATTTGTTTTTAGGCTGACTAGAAATATTTTGTAAAAATCTTCTAAATTAGTTTCCTAGCATTTTAATAGTTGTGTGCTGTTATTAACTGTGTTTTTGTCACATTTTAAACCCCAAAACTGTGTTAGAGTGGGTAACGTTCCAAGCCTCACAGGCATACTTAGAACTACAAGTCTCTTTGGTATTGTAGGCCGCATAGAGTTAATTGCTTGCGTCTTGCGCGTCAGGGCTAAGCGAGTCTGTGTTAGTATGCGTAGGATGCGCTGGTGCCGACTCCTGTCGGCCCTAGGACGGGTCGCTGTGGAACGGATTAGAGCTCCGATTGCTGTACGGCGGTAGGCCGGTAGGCTTAGGAGTGCAGGCAACATATGAGCTCGGCCATCAGGCCATATGAATAAAGAAACTTTGAAGTCAAGGGACTTGGGTACTTAGGGCCCTGTTGCTGGTAATGGAACTGTATCCTTGGGCCGAAGAAGGAAGAGTGTGTGCTTTGCTCGAGTGAACCACCTTATCCCGAGCTGAAAACGCGGGGAAGGGAGGCCAATGGCCTGAACATCCTAACATATCATTTTGTGAACACTTCTTTCATTTTCATGAAGACTACCCCACACTATTTGCTTTTAGTGTTAAGGATTGGCAAATAGTTTTTTTAGTATAGGCCTTTTTTCTTTGACAAGATTCCACTAGGACTGCATTATTATTATTTGATGGTCGTAGCTAGGCATTTATCACACCATTGTGGAAGTTCAATAAACACCCTTGAACTGTGGTCACTTGTGTCTGTCTTGCTGTTGATACAATGCCTTCGTTACAGCAGTCAAAAGCACTGACTGAGAAATGGGGCAGACCAGGTCATTAGAATAACTATGCCCTGGAAGTAATCCATTTGGAAGTGACCTTACCCCCGGAACATACTTGCCCGTAAGTGAACCTTTCACCCAGAAGTAAATAACAAAGTGTTATAAGATATGGATTAATAACGCTGATTGTTTATGGATCGTGTGTAGTTAATAAAACTTGCAGCATTAAAGTATCCCATCATCTGTGCGTCTTGCCTTCTTTGTGTCCCATGGTTTGTAGGGGATGTACATCCTGTGTTGTCACAGCTATGTCATTCTCTCCCATTTAACATTAGGCTGCAAGTGGGCCTAGCTGACACCATGCATTTCAATACATCCTATTCCATTCTGGATATGCCAGACAGGGCCACTATACCAGAGGAAACAAAAAAAACTACTTAGGTCACAATGGAGTCTCCCATGCAAAGAGACAGAGGGCGGACAACCACCCAAACAGTAAAGGAGGAAGGGGTACAAAATGGTAGTCATGGAAAAGAGTCCCACAAAATAGTGACCCCAATCTAGCACAGTCCTGACTTTTCTTTCCATTCTGGGACTTGCCGTATTTCACCATTATAACTCTACTACTGCAAGTCCCAGAAAGCAAAGAAACAAACCAGACTGGACTAATGTCGCCTAACATGAATGGGATATATTGGCATGCATGCAGGCATCCCACTAGTCTCTGGCTTACCAGTCAGCAAATCCCTGGCACCCAAAAGCATTCTATCGTGACAACATTGTGTGACTCACTCTGAAGCTTAAACTGATTCATCATACGTTTATACCATAGAACTCACAGATATAACATGTTGCCGAATACCTTCAGAAATTAATATAAAATCAAGCGACTCAGACTGCAAACGTATCTCAGAACATCAACAGAGTGCAGAACATTCAGCCAGTCACCAGGGATTTCCAAATAATGAACTGCCTGAGCTCTTGCAACTGAAAACCATCTGGCTGAAAATCTCTGGAAACTGAGACCGATTACATCCAAAGTGTTTCGCAGTTCTCGCGGCAAAGCGAAGCAATGTTTCCTTAAAAAGAACATGAAAAAGTTCAGCAAGAAAGGTCAGTTTATCAGGCTAGGAGAAATGCTATTTTTAAAGCGTTTAGCTTCAAAAAATGCCTCCATCTCAAACAAGCATTAAACAAACCAAGCGTGATTAGCATCATGTATTCTGATAATCATGCGATTGCCTTGGTCGTGATTGCTGAAAAAAGAGAACTATTAAAAATGAAAAAAATTGAAAGGATGTGTCAACCTTCTACCCATTTCGTGAGAATAGCCCAAGATAACAAGCAAAACCCCTTCATGCACAGGGTTTAGAAGCATAACCACCCTACACATCGAACCAGTGTGTATCTGTAATGTGCCTCAATGGTGAGCAGCAATGGGTGGCTTGGCCTCTTCCAAGGAGCAGTCTGAAGCCCAAGTGTCCCTAACAGGATAGCCATCGTATTGATTACAGTTAATCACATGTTACGACTTAAAGGCACGCTTTGAACACTACTCCTTGCCATTATATGCAAAAATAAGTTTGGGGAATGAGCCCCGGCGTTGCTCAAACTCCTCATTCCAGAGAGCAAGTTGCATCAATGCCTGAAATGGGGAGAGAATATCCCTGAGGTGGTATCTTGCCACCCATACATGGCCTTTAGGGCAGGTATGCTCTTATTTAATCAATCACAAAAAACAAACTAGTATATTTTGGACTGAATCATGTTGGTTGGTGGATAGCAACATGGCATTGCGGTATACTGAATTTGGGCATGCCTAGATGGGCTACATGATTGTCCCCTGAGGGAAATAAAGAATGTCATAGTTGTAAGGGGTGTGATAGTAATTGAACTATTGTGTTGTGTGTATTTCTGTAGCTACTTACCTGTTTTTTGGATTATACCATCCAGCTACCTGTTTTTCGGAATATACCATCCAGCCTACCATATGGAAGGATGCAATGAAGAAAAGGAAAAGGAAAAGGAAAAGGAAAAAAAGAAAAAAGAACACTGGACAAGCACTCCAAAACCCAGGAGAGGACTAGGTAGGGGAAAGAACATGGGTGGAAGAAACCATTAGGAACAAAAAAATATGGTTGGAGAGGGCAGAAGTAGCCCGAAGCAGCTAGTCGCCTCCCTGAGGGGCCTTGGCCTCGAGCGATCCCCCAGAGCTAAGAAAAGTTACTCACTAAGCCGTGCATGCCGGAAGTGGCCCGTCATCAACCTTGGGCCCAGACTGCATGCTCGGTGCAGCCTGGGCTCTCACTGAGCCTATGAAGCAGTCAGCCTACCAGGGAGACAGACCATTAGGATCAGACAGCTTCAACTGCTTGTGCGAGGTGGCCAGAAAAAAATGGTGTGACTATGCCCAATGTCTGCCCTCCCAGGACCAGATGGGGCGGGAAAAGAAGATCATCCAGCCTGGGCTGTGTAAGCCAAAAGTCGTCAGCAGAAGGGTGTTGCATCAGAAGGCAATTCCACCCCCACACTCCCCAGGTTCCAGATACGTGGGGCGTTGAAGGCGAGAAAGCCCTGGGATGCCCCTCTAAAACCCTTACCATCATAGAAATCCCTTTCTCCTGAATTGGGATGGATATCGTCGGACTGTTGGAAATCTCTATACTGGATAATAAATATGTTCTTGTAATCGTTGATTATGCTACCCGATATCCAGAGGCATTCCCCATGCAGAACAACACAAACCAACAGATCTTAAAACATCCACTACCATACTTTTCTAGAGTTTGTTTCCCCAAGGAAATTTTAACGGATCAGGGATCCAATTTTATAAGCAAACTCATGGTTGAAATGAAGGAGTTACTACATATTTCCACCTTAAGAACCTCAGTTTACCACCCCAAATGAACAGATTAGTAGAGAGATTTAACAAAACCCTTAAAATGATTTTGATAAAACTGGTAGATGAGGATGAACCGGACTGGGATACCATTATCCCCTGGGCCCTATTTGCAGTGAGAAAGATCCCTCAGGTATCCACTGTTTTTTCTCCTTTTGAATTACTTTATGGCAGAGAACCAAGAGATGTCTTGGAAATGCTCAAGGAGACCTGGGAACAGGCACCTTTTCCCCTCTCACAAACAGCTGCTCGATTGCGAGATCATATTAAACTCGATTGAAATCTAGTTTACACTCACATGGAAAAGGCCCAAGCCCAACTGAAGGCCACTTATGACAAAAAGGTAAATGCAAGATCCTTTTCAGTAGGACAAAAGGTATTACACGTCTTACCTACCTCTGAAAATAAACTTGTCTCAAAATGGCTTGACACATATGAAGTACTAGAACAAACAAGGACCTGTACCTATAAAATAGCCCAACCTGACAGGAAGCAAAATACCCATCTTTACCATGTACATTTCTTAAAGGAGTGGACAGAAAATCCTTCTGCTGCCTCCAACTCAATACTGTCTTGTTTGGTACCTGAGGTGATAGACACCTTTGAGATTATTCCTCAAGAACTATCTAGCCAGAACCAAAAAGATTTAAATGACCTGGGTATGACATTGCCCGGTGTATTCTGCGAGAAACCAGGGAGAGTACATGCCACTTATCATTATATCAGAACTCCGAAAGGGAAAAGTAGTCCATTTAAAACCTTATAGACACCCAGAAGCCCGAAAACAAATAGTGTTTGATGAAGTGAAAACAATGTTGAAGGCAAACATTATCGAGCCTTCTTCAAGCCCCTGGACCTCCGCTATTGTGTGTGTAACAAAACCTGATCATTCTTAGAGGTTTCAATAGACTTCAGACAGGTCAACGCCATCTCCGCCATCTCCGCCTTCAATGACCTATGCCACACATCGATGAGTTAATAGATAGACTCAAAAGTGCCACATCTCTATCAAGCCTAGACTTCACCAAGGGATATTGGCATGTCCCAGTACATGGACCTGATAAGGAAAAGATAGCTTTCTCAATGCCCCTGGGCCTATTCCAGTAGTTCAAAGTCCTCCCTTTTAGCCTGCATGGGGCCCCAGCCAATTTCCAACAGCATATGGACAGGATATTACAGCCCTGCTCCAATTTCTGTGGGGCCTATATTGAGGACATAATCATTTATAGTAAGACTTGGGAAGACCATCTTTTACATCTTTATACTGTTTTAAGAGCCCTCAGAGAAGCCGGCTTAACTGCCAATCCATCTGAACGTAAGCTGGCTCAATCAGCCATGAAATACCTTGGCTTCTTTGTAGGGAATGGAGTATCCAGCCCCAGTTAGTAAAAGTGAAAGCTGTCCTAGATACCCTCACGCCTAAGACCAAGCATTCAAACACACAAGGCATTCAATAGGGGAAACTGGGAATCAGTAGACGGGTGGGATGAACAGGGCAACCAGGGAAAAGGTAGACCCATAGATACCAAGAAGCCTCTTGCCAACTACAAATGAATGTCACCTGGCACAGTTGACAGTGGCTTTGCATTCATTAGGAGAAAATAACCTTCGGAAATAGCAAGCGCTGAGGAAAAGCTCAAACAAAGTTTGTGTTCCCCAAAATTCTGCTAGTATATTTTTTCATTGAACTTCATGCGAAAGGAGCACACCGTTTTCTCTCTCTTTAAAATGATCATGAGCTGCACGCTATGCTTCAAAAATCTTCAAGAGGCTGACCTCTATCTCACAGTGACAAGCTCTCACCCAATCATGAAGCGGGGGCGCACTGACGTCAGGGCTCATGAGAACGATTCTTGGAAGCGCATCAATGCAAATTGCTTTGCCAATTAGAATTAAATCTGCTCACAAGCCCGGCAAGAGAGTTTAGATCTCGTGTGTGGTGCACATTCCAAAGTGAGGCACTGAACACATTTACAACTGCCATATTTGGAAAACACTATTGCATTTGGTCCTAACCCAAATATTGGCCCCACTCAATCCACGCACATTTCAGGTTTTTCTAACTCAAGGTTTACTTTCCAAATTAGATGACTGTAAAGGACTAGTAACTAGCACCAGACATATTTTTGATTGACTTCTTTCATCTACTAATAGTTTAAATGCTCAATTATCTGTGAGACCGGTCGTCGGGAGGGAAAATTAATAACGTCGGTCATGTATATTGTTTTTCTCCTCTCTCGCTTTCGCTCTCTGATTATTTTGAGCATAATACGTTTTTAAAAAATATTTCGTAAAAGGGCAAACCAATTGCAAGGGTTATCAAGGTATCGGCCATTACTTTGTAAAGTGACAACTTAGACCTCACCTTCCCCACGTCCACCCAAGCAGGAGGCAGAGCGAGGTAGCAGGCGAATTCCTGTTCCGCTCTTGCATTGCATAGGTTCACACACACACACACACACACACACACACACACACACACACACACACACACACACACACACACACACACACACACACATCCTCCCACTCACATTGCTTCAGGCTGTGGCAGGAGTTAAAATCCTAAAACATGCACTGCCAAGATTCTTTCATTTCAAGGTTCAGCTCTGAATGCTGGAAAGCTCAATGCACACTTCAGCACAACCACTCTGTGTCATCAATGAGTGAATGAATAGGAACGCTCAAACACATAGCATTCAATAAACCTCGACCACAAAGAGAAACTCAACAAAACAGAAGGAACGGCATTCCTGGGAGAATGACAAGGAGGCTAAGCACAGAAATTAGGAGAATCTGATTGCGCGATCAACTTTACGGGCTGATTCACCAAAGTATTGGGGCGCTAACACCCATTTTTATTAAAAAACACTCACATTTCAGAAATTAAGCATATAGGAAAGCACACATAGCAGCAGCAATTAGTACCATACAATATAGAGCTTACAGCCCAACTGTTGCTGAAGATTGTGTGCCTTAGTTCATAAAAGCCATTAACAGCTCTGTGCCAAGCCTTCCACTAGATGGCGTTAGTGCCTTATTCTTGGAATTTTCGCCCGGTTCAAAGTGACTTTGCACTGCTGAAAAGTGACTTTGCACTGCGGACACAAACCCTTATTCATGGAACTGTGCAAACTGTATTTGTGTGTATTTCTGTAGCTACTTACCTGTTTTTTGGATTATACCAACTTTGCAGTGCAAAGTTTGTCAATGACTTTGCACTGACAAAATTCAGGATATGTGTCTGTAGTAGAGCTGAAGAAAAGAATCTGGTAAATAGTTTTTTGTGACACACCATGAGTGGGGAGGGAAGGAACTCCCTGTGTTTAGGCTGGTCTCTCAATAAACTGTTACCTCTTGCTTCCCTCTTGGATTTCCTGGCCTTCCTTCACTGCCGGAAGATATAAGGCACACTGTACCTTCAGCCATGGTCCAATGATGAGTTCTTCTTGCTACTCCATGGAAAGGATTCAGATGATCTTTCCAAAGAGGGGCTCAGCCTTCTTAAATGAGCCACAGTGATTGGTGTAGGCTAAGCCAACCTTAATGAATGAATTGTGGGTCCCAACCAAACTTTTAATTCATGCATGAGATCATAACCAGAGTGCTTTGCAACAGAAAAGTTAAAGGGGTGAAAACATGTAATACTTAGTCCAATCAATGTTCCTGTTTGTTGTGGATGAAAGGGTCTCTCTGGTCAATGGAGCTCTCTGTGGTTCCTGATTAAAGTGGCAGGTCTCCCATAAAGATGTAGTGATGCCAGACTTTCTGGTACTGCGAATCCACATTCTTGTACCTCCTGAACAGCTACAATCAGAAACACCTAAACAAAACCTATCTAAAAACACAAACACGCACAACAGAAGACCTCCTAAAAGACAAACCTAAACTATAGAACCTGAAAAATTCAGAAAAAGTATGATTCATAATGACATACAGTACCAACACCTATATAATAAACAAGTAATAAAGAAATATTGGAATATACTCAAAGTGCATACGGATCGCCAACAAATCTTGGACAACCAACCGAGTGTCACTTTTCGTAAAAAAAAACATTTAAATATTTGCTAAGCCCATCTCATTTCCATCAAGCAAAACAACAACAAATTGGCTCACCATCAATGTGTTTGTAACCACCTTTAAAAGCCAATTACAAATGTGGACAATGCTCAGTGTGCTAGTACTCAGAAAATGCCCAAAAAAGTAAACAAAATACAAATGGAATTGAAGTACCAATAAGGAAATTAATCAATTGTAATAGCAACAATTTTGCCTATGGGATCAGATGTGCTTGTAAACAACTTTATATTGAAAGAACCATAAGGACATTAAAGACACGTATAGGCGAACACATCAGAGCTATTATCAATCAAAATCTCATATCACCTCTGGCATTCCATTTTCAGATCGCCATCATAACAACGATTTAGCACAACTGACATTTTCAGCAACGAAAAAGTTTCACTCCCACCAAGAGGAGGCAACTTAGAAAAAATTCTCAGAAAACGAGAAGCATATTGGATTTGTTCTATGGACACCTGCCACTCTGGTCTAAACACGGACCAGGAGCTGCAAAATTTCCTTTAAGCAACCTATCACACAGGATTCTATGAACAATTTAGTTAATGATGTCTTATATTAGGATGGAGACTAATGAAATATTCAAATTTGTATGCAAAAGAGTGTTTCTCCATTGTAGATCTGTACTGTGTTTCACCCAGAACTAAGAAAAATGATATACATTGAAAATTGCAAGTAAATGTCTATTAATCCAATTAAAAATTCAGTATACAGCAATTCGGCCTCTTAAGTGAAATCTAGCACATCAACTATCTGTACAGTAGTAAAAAAAATATTTTTGATGTAAAGAAACCGAGGCAAATTGGGTATCATTGCACAAGCCCATATAATCCTAATGATATTGCAAAGATTCATTGCACCATTTCAACTAGCCATGGTTAATATAAAAATGTCCCAAATTAAAATGGCGGTTTTGCGTGTATGCCGTAATCACATAGATGAACGTGATGACGTCATTGCATACTACAAAATACGGCTGTTTTTGAAAATCAATGGCAATCATACCGCGAGGAGCAGCAATTCTACTCAAAGAATACAAGATTAGAAGGTAAAGATACTGAACTTATTTTTCAAATGGCCATTTACTAATTCTTAACTAGTTAGGGCAGATAATTATAAAGATTAGTACACTAAGTATATTGAGGGCCATCTTTCACTTTCAAACCTAGAAGGAAAAAGTAAGAAAATAACCATATTGGCAATATCAGAGCTTAAAATTTTGAGGAAGTCAATTAAGCACTCAAAGTGCTAGAACACAAAAGAGGCAACACAATTGTAAGTAAGTAAAGAAATATGTATTTGAATGATATCCCATTTATTGCACAACAATCATGTAATACATTTCTACCTGGTTTTGTCTCAGTTTCTAGTGTACCCCGCGAGAAAAATGCTGTCAATTCAAATTTGCGCCTTATGATCAACCGTCAGATGGAAAGATGGAGAATTAGGGAGCAAATAAGCAGAACTTATGTATACAAGGAGCAATTAAACATTGAATTAAGCCAATTCAATAGGATTAGTAAAGTAATCACAAGTACAATAACTATGGAAATTGAATGAAGTGAATTCAATAGTTACAAGTTATTTATAATTGTGAAACAATTAAGAAACAATTAAATTAGAGGCACAGAGCAATCATTGGATACTTTGATTTATTTTTTGTGACATCGTATGCAATAAGATTAGTAAGTGAAAAAGCAACACTATCAGATTCTTAAATTCAATATAGATGTATATCATGCCCTTTGCATCCCTACGCCTGAACTAACAATGAGCCAAGAAACAGGCCGGTGTATGGGAAATAAATTGATATTTATTTAAATTAAAAGTAATAGAAATTAGCAAAAAAACTTCAAACACCACTTTATCCGTGTCACAAAACAATCAACTTGTCTCAGCATAACTAAATCACAAAAGTGAGTTGAAAAGAACACAATCACAATTCTTACACTTGCTGCAAATTGCACTTCAAGAAACAATTACACTGATCAATAACGAAAACAACTATCATGTAGTGTTGTGCGATTTTCATTTTCCTGTGGGCTGAAAAGGCAAGCAGTAGGATTTCAAGATTGGTACAAATACATATGGTAATGAAGACTTCACCCATAATTTTGGTATAAAATAAACACAGGGTGATTTAGTGGTTTGTTTTTCAACCCCCGCCACCCCCTACTTTGGTCTGTGTTAGGGAGGTCGGACAGAAAAATTGAAATGGTTTGGGGAATTTTGGATTCCAGACCCCCCCTCCACTGAAAGGCCTGTGTTGGGGAGCTGGATAAAAAGGATTGACTGATTCAAGAACAAAGTCACCACTCTTGCTTAAAGAAGTCGGGCTCAGCAGGACAAAAATGATTACCCAATCAAATTATTGGCTATAGTTTTCACTGCACACTAGGAAGTCAGCTTTGTTAGTTTTGAATTTTAACAAAATTCACCCCGTTGGGTTCTGCCAGATGGGGAATTAATTAAATTAATATATTTAGTTAAATAGGCTAAGGATCTACACTGTTTGCTCCCCACCTACTATAGAGGGAAAAGCAGACTCCCACACCTTTTTGTTTTCACTGGGCTCAGTTCTACTTACATAGAAAGCCTCCGTTTTTAGTTCAGGAAAACCAGCTGCATCTCAGGGTACTCTGAAAAGATAGGGCAGGGGTCTGGTCACTCCACTCTCATAGATAGCCTCCCGCTGTCCACCATATGACCCTGTCATCTTTGAGGCCTTCCTAGAATTTCACAGCTCCATCCAGATGCACTCTTATCTATCTCCTCTGGTTTTTCCTTAGAACTGTCAGATGGTAAGTTTCAACAGCCTTCCTTATCCCTCTTGTCAGTCTGTCCCTTTGTGTTTTCCTCCTAATCTAGTCCCCCTTATGTAGAATCAATGACACCACCAATTTTACAATCTTGGGGAAGAACCCTGTAATAATTCCTGCAACTAGGATTGGACAGTTACCCTTCTCTCTCCTCCCAAACACAGCCTCCAAGTCAGGATTGGCTTAGGGGTCTGGAGCAACATATGGCAATTCCATTTATAATCACCATTCGTTCTCCTTTCAGATGTTTGGCAAACACTAGTTATTTATCATAAATTCATAATTTCTACTAACAACTGCCATAATACATCTATTTTCTGATTTTGCTAATCATGGGGAATTAGATAAGCCAACCACCAGGTCCGTACCATGTAGCACAGCCATGTTGTACCTTTCTGTTGTTTCCATAAACAACAAGACATTTATAAATAGGTACATTATTACCCATATCCCTAATTGTATTCCCCATTCGCCCATCAACTCTCACATTTGGAACATGTTCAGATCAGCCAGAAACCTAGTTTAACTGGTGACTGTAGTTCCCGAGTCGCAGGTAGAGGAATTATGTATCACTACTGGAGGAATTTTATATCACTACAATTGCCTGCAAATTACATTAAAAATGATACAAAAATGAAGAAAATCTGCCTCATGGTTGCTGAGAAAACGGCCTAAATGATAATAGTCATTTTAAATTGATTGTGAATCTTCATGTGGGACAAATGGCCATCCTCCTGCCTTCTGGCCATTTGTTTTCTCTGGGTCAGCCTGTACCCAGAGTTTTTCTTTTGTCAGTCTCTTTGTGTTAGAAGCTTGCTCTTTGAAGTTGCTGCCCCCATTTTCACACATATTGGTCATGCCCCAGGCGGAGGGGAACTTCTCCTGCAGTCAATGCCTTCAGAGGCAGCAGGTCTGCAGAACACTGAATTTTGACTCCTTTAGCAGGACATATTGTTGCAGTTGGTAATTATATGGGAGATGTAACATCCAGACTGGCAGTGGGTGATTTCCTTGTGAAGTTTCCCACAGACCGCAAAAGGGTTTGTCTTGGGCTGACATTTTTCCAAGAAAACAAAGTGGTTTTTCAGATGTCACTGGTATTTTGTATGTGAAACATAATATAAATTGCTTTTTGTCAACCAGCACATCATTTCTTTTCCCTGACATTTTTCTGTGATCAGTGATTTATTTTCACATTTAAACGGCTTTTACTTGCACACAATTGTGCAAGTCATTTTTGTGCCACTATTTAAAAATCCTGTTTTCTATGTGAAAGGGACCTTTGATTCCTCCTTCTTGTGTGAATGAAAATGCTGCTTTTTCTTTGGTAAATGACAGGTATTTTCCTTTTCCACATTGCTCTTCAATTGTACTTGAAAAAAACAATGGCCACGTTGTTTTTGTTTCAGTGTTTAAAATCATGCTGTTCATGTGAAAGCGACGTCTGTTTGGGGCCTTTGAATGCACCCCACAAATATCCCTCCATTAAACATCTGCCAGGAAAAAGAGGGAGATACTGAATTCTGAGAACCCTCCAGCAGCTCCAGAACCGCTACCCATCCAGCACCCAGTGTGCCCTGCTAGGCTCTGCAGCGAGCTTCTTAGGTGGGAAGTGCCAGAGTCTTTGAACCAAATTAAGGACAAAGCAGCTGCCCGCAACACTCTCCTCAGCTTTGGGCCATCCACCTTAAAGGACGACATGAGCACAGTGAAGAAGCAAGGAGGAATGTATCGACAAGCTTCTACCGTTGTCCGCCTTCAAGGAAATTTTTGAGGCAGTCAAGCCCGTCAAGGTGCAACTGACTGCAGCCGCTAGCGCCATCCGAGACGCCTCGACCACTGCTTCCGACCCACTGACCAGCACTGAGACAATGATTCCTGACCCAGAGCTGCCATGTAAGCCAGCCCGGAGCGTCCGTCCAGCCTCACTTGCCGAACTGCTTGAGGTACGCAGGTGTCTCCCATCTTGAACTGTGTTGCAGAAGCTGCAAAGCACCCTGAATCTGACTCTACACGGTCGAGCACCAATAACCTCTAAAAGCACAAGGTACATTGTGGTTCTGTCCCCCTGGTCCTTCTCTGAAGGCCCCTAGTGACATATTACTAAGGACTAACTAACTAAGGAATTTCTTGTATAGCGCAATCACTCACCCAAAGGTCTCAGGGTGCTTACATGAACGAATACAAACACATAACACTAAAATGCAAGAAAGGAGAGAAGAGAGTAGCCTCCATGGGTCATGGCGACTCACAGGTCCTGAGGGGTAGCCAGTGAACTTACGGCACCAGGTGGGGATTTAAGCATCAAAAAGAAAGGTCTTAAGACATTTTCTGAATTGTTGCACTGTCGTGGACTGTTTAAGATGAAGAGGGATTGTGTTCCAGTTCTTAGGGCCCCAGGCCACAAAACTTGCTTCACCCAATTTTTTTCAAGAGGGTACGTGGTTGCGCCAATAACAGAAGACTGTTTGAGAGTAGCGTACGCTTAGGAAGCGCTATCTGGAGCCTAGTTTTCAGATATTCCGGGGCTTTGCCCAAGAGGCATTTAAAGACTATTACTAATCCTTTGAATTTGAGCTGCTGCTCAATAGAGAGCCAGTGTAACTTTTTGTAGTGCTCTGTAATGTGAGTATGATGCCTTAGGCCACATACAGCTCGAACAGCTCCATTCTGTATAGTTTGGAGACTCTTAATATTTCTTTTTGAAGTGCCTATCAGGAGGCTATTGCAGTAGTCTAACTTGGTATTGGCTATGGCTGCTGCAATGGATGCTCTATTGGCTTCGGACAAATATGGTCTTATTTGCCATAGGAGATGTATGGAGATGCTGCATGATGACTTGAGGTAAGATACATGCTTCTCAAAGGTCATACAAGTATCAAAGTAAACTCCCAGTGTCTTTACGGAGTCTGATACATGAATGTTGTTACCGCCAATTACAAAAGCAGTGTAATCTGGGTCCATATTTTTAAGCCTAAATGGTGTACTAATAACCAGCAGCTCTGTTTTTTTGTCATTTAGGGCAAGAGAGTTAAGAGCCATCCATTTTTGAATGGTATCATAGATTTCATTTACAGTAGCTAGATCGTCCTTGTAGACCCCAGATAGTTTAATCACTAGCTGCATGTCGTCGGCGTAATTAGCATATTGTATGCCCATTGATTTTAGCAGATCACATAGGCATTTAATGTAAATATTAAAATGTAGTTGGGATAGGCACAATCCCTGAGGGACACCACATGTCACATGAATTTTTAAAGATTTAAAAGATCCCTTTGCGACACACGCATTCCTGGGGCCCAGGAAGGATTTTAGCCAGCGTACTGCTTCAGGAGAGCATAAGCCGTTTTTTTGGAGTCTTTCAGCTAGTATTTCGTATTCGACCAAGTCAAACGCAGATGGAAGATCCAGCAGGAGCAACAGAGCAGAGTTGCCCTCCTCAAGTATTTCTGTTATATTGGCCTTAAGATCTAGCTGTGCCGTCTCCGTTCCATGATTGGCTCTAAAATCGGACTGTTCTCTGGCCAGAATGTTATTATTATCGACACATTTCTCCAGCTGTACATAAGCTATTTTGTCCAATATTTTAAGTATAAAAAGAACATTTGTGATGGGACGATAATTCTCAGGTAGCAGGGGCTCAAGATTATCCTTCTTAAGTAGAGGGGTGATCATGCCTCCTTTATACTGATAGGAACAACGGCTTCCTGAAAAGAGCGGTTGACGAGTTCTGTTACCCATGGGGTGAGGGTATTAGCGAATTCCTTAACAAGTGTGGTGGGAAAAATATCTCCCTTACATGATGTAGGTTTAAGGCCTTCAATGATTGCTAGAATCTCTGACTCTTTCATGCTAGTAAAGGAGAAAGGTTTTATACCATGATGCAGAGGTTCTGGAAGAGAGGGTAGTGATAATTCAGTTAGGCACTGAGACTCAATTTTATCCCTAATGCGTCCTTGATGGAGTTCAGTTTTGTGAGTGAAACTATCGAGTATGTTTTGGCACCATTCATTGTTTATGGTGAGCCTATGTTCAGTGTTGGGGTTTTTAAGTTCAGGACTGTAAAGAGTTCTTTGGATTTTATTGCAGCTTTTTCAATTCTGTCATTAAGAGTCAGTTGTTTGGCCTCCAGCACAAGACGTTTGTATTCACTGGCATCGACTTGATAAGTCAATAGGGTGGAGGGGGATGGGTGGTTACGCCACTGGTGTTCGCATCTCCGTTTGTTTTTTCTGGCAGAGATTATATCGGGCGTGAGCTGAAGTTGAAAGCCTTGCTTCTTCTTACTTTTCATCTGTCAGAGGGGGGCAAGGATATCAAAGGCCTTGTTGGTTGCGTTTCTAAAGGAAATGGTAAAGTCTTCCAATGATAAGTTATCTCCCAGAGGAGGTAGCAGGGGCTGTATGGTAGTTTTAAAAGTATCAACTGTAATATTTTTTATATTACGTGATTCAGTTATATTACTGGTTTTTATCGGGGCCAGGTTAAATTTTAGTGCTAGTACCAAGTGCACCAGGAGGTGGTCGGACCATGGGCATGGATCTATGTTAGTTACACTGGGTATAATATTCCTAGTAAGAATCCAATCAAGTGTGTTTCCAGCTTTGTGGGTAGGTTTATCCACTGACTGTACAAACCCGATGGAGAGTGTTTGAAGAAGGGATTGGACTTCTGTGTCGTGAAGGTTGTTTACCCATAGGTTGAAATCTCCTAAAATAGCAGCAGCAGTATTAATTGTACATATACTTCCTATTACGACCCATTGCTGCCTTTGTTTTGAAACCAAGCATCCTTGAACTATTATTATTAATTAATTTACAGTCTACCCTCCTGTCAGTAGCCAGAGTGCATCCCTTTTCCTTCTAGAAACTGTTTTCTGTATTCCTTTACAGGGTGGATTGTATTTTATAGTGTTTTAGAACTGTTTGTTGTGATAATAATAAATTAGATATTTTTATACAACCTTGACTGGACAGTCCCTTTTATCATTGGGTAACAATTGTATTTTCGCTGTGTTGCAACTAAACAAAGATCCACGACCTTGCAGAGATAAGCCTGTCATTGCGTCCAGGTTACCAAAATTGTACAAGGAGGTTTATAATGTGCTTGTGTTTCCAATCTCTTCAGATCCATTCTAGTGTACTAGAGGCGTGGGGTTGATTCATAGTTTAGAAACCGATATTCATCCCTGGAGCACTGGTGCCCCGGAAGTTGATTCGTCACAATGCTGAAACACAACAGCAGGTGTCCCTCTTTATTAACCAACACATAGAGTAGGACATACCTATGTTGCCAAATCTTGTATCACCTGTGAGATGCACGAACATCGAGAGGATAATTGCATTTGAACTCTCACAAGTTATTCCTCAGTATTGGCCATTACGTAGCTCTGTAGCACATTGATAATGGTAATGCTGAGCAAGTGTAAAAGCAGTTTGATTTCAATAAATGCATGCAGTGAAAATTGACAGTCAAGGAAAGCCACTACGACATTCAGAGGCTGCTTTGAGAATCCGTGCCTTCCAATCTTGTTAACCTTTGTACCTGGAACTCGCCAGGTTGATTTTAGGGGTGACCGACGAAGTCAATGGCGAATATTGAGAACCATTCAACAAAGCCCAACATGGAAAGGAAGTGCATATAGGGATGGTGCTCTCATAGCTAAACATTAAACGGCAATGTTCACATCATGCCAATACAAATCCGGCTTATTTGATCTATTTTAAGGGACACATAAATATAAACGTCTGATATCTGATGACCACAGCACCACCGTTAACAAGATGCACCCATCAGTTATTGGGGAGCCCAGGCTGTAAGAGCCATAAGGCCCATGAGCAACGGCAGTCTAGGTTTTATTTCCTACCGCGCCCTGTTTTAGTTATGATATGAAAGGTTATTTATAACACGCTGAATACCCAGAGGTTTCTAAGCACGGACCCTGGGATCGAACCTGTGTTGCTGTATGTCGTCTTGATTCCAAGACGAGCACGTTGCCCCTGAGCTATCCTCCCGAGATAGCAGTTATGCATGAATGCCTCTTAATGAGTAGATTTCTGAGTGCAACATGTGCCCAGCGATATTTCCATACACTGGTTGAAGGGGGTCCGATCATATGTTTACAATGACGCAAAGAAATGCAAAAAGAACCTTTAGAAAATAATCTCCTGTACATCACAGTTCTATCCTAAAGGGAGAAATGACACCTTTTAGAATATTAAAACCAAATGCCAGTAAGACTGATAGAAATAAAATGCATTTTGTAAGCAATTATGTAAACTGAGCTGGGAGTAGCTAGCTAAAAACAAATCTAAAAAAAACGCTTTCAGAATGTTATATGTGAATGAGGATGGCTGGCAATTTCTGCTATGAATTGACTGCCTCCGCAGCAGTCTTTAGAGGTGTATATTTCATAGATTTGAACCTTGCATTAAGAATGCATCACACTTGCTTGCCAAACACTGATGCGCGTGCCATGCACCTAATCACCCAGCAGGAGAGGAAACTGTTTCACTTCGCGCCTGTCTTGCCCCCCTTGGAGACAATGTTCCCGCTGCCAGAGGGGCGCGATGGGAGCAGGACCGAGAAATCAGATCATGAGGGCATTTTCCACTTCCCCCACCAGTATTCGGTCAGAATTGGAATTGGTCGCACCCTTCTGTGCTAAGAGAAGGTCATCCTGGTAGGCTCCATGAGGACGACACAGGGCTTTCTAGTCCGCTAGAGCAAGCTGTCTGGGCAATGGGACACAGAGTAATCGATCTGGTGAATATGATGGCCTCTGGGAAGGCAGTGCACTCTGCCATTTATGCTTAACCACTACATGCCTCCAAGTCAAGTCCTTGATCGGTCAAGAGCATCCGGCAGAAATGCCTTAGCTTCGAGAAATTGGTGACCTGGACCTGGCAATTTGTGCGCTCGCCCTCCCAGTAGGGACCTCCTGAATAAACTGAATCCCGTTTAGCATTTGCACTGCAAGGGCATTCATGAGTAGGCCATGTGCAACGAGCGAAAAGTACAATGTTCCGGTCCTTTCCAAGGATAAGGTGAACGCTTCGTTTCAAGCACCTGCCAATGGAAAACACTTCACCAGACCAGCCTTCTAACTGCCAGCACAACTGACACCTCCCTAGAAAGAAACTTGAAATGAATGAGCAAAAAGCAACATCTCCCTGGACAGGCTTGTTAAAGTAACATGTGATAACCAACACCTCAGTCTCGAGACAGGTCTCCTACAGAATAGACTGATTAGCAGAGCTCACTGGCCAGGACCTCAAAGAAGGGGTATGACCAGTCTTTGACAAAATAATTACACACGAAAAAGCGCACTGATCTTCCCGAGCAGTCTTACAGAGCTATGCAGAAAATGCATATTCATGCTCAAAGCAGACACCATACCAAGAAAAAGTCATATCGATAGTTTGTTGCCTATAACTATCTTTAACAAATGAACATGGCACAAATAAAACTAAGCCGAAGCCCAGACACTTCTGACAATAAACACGCATCGATCTCCCACAATTAGATAGGCATCTGGGGCTGTCATATTAAAGCCCCATCACTTTGCAGAATAACTGCCATTTCTCCCGAGGTAAGTGCCAATGATTTCGGGCATTGCTTTACCCTTGACTAGTCGTATTTAAATAGCGGCAGTAACTGCTTAAGACAGCCTGGTGCCGACTGTCGCTCTCTCGTGGCTTTGATGAGTGCATCCGACGTTTACAGTCCGAGTCTTCCATGCAGGTTGAATTCCCTTTGAAGTTAATGGCCCTTCTGGCAGGGGCCTTGTATCTGGATATTCAGGTCAAGTGAGCAATGAAACGTCCTTCTTAGCAGTGTCGGTGGGTGCCCTCAGCCATGATGCGGAAGGTTATATACACTCTAATAGACCCCGAGGCTAGAAACTAGAGGCAAACCCCTGCCAGTCGCACACAAGGTCTACAAACATGACGCAGATGATTTAGTTTCAGATACATTACTGGAGCAGCAACACAACGGCAGGAATCGTGTGTTAGTATATTTGTTGGGCGCATGGGGGTCGACTGAACTAAGAACTGCATCATAAATATTGTTTGACATGTGTATTCATTTATTTACGTTGAGGCTTATATAGCGCCAAGCCCACAGGCTTTCTTACAGAAGAGATATGTTACAGTTGCAGTTGTTACACAAAGTATTTATACAAGACAGACATAATGCATGGTATTAACAGTACAGATAAGAAATGGAATAGACAGTATTTAAATGGGAGCAGGAGGATGGTTGTAGCATGTTTGAGTGAATGGGGCGTAATCTGTGCAGGTGGAAGTTGTGCATTAGTTACCCAGGCTTTTGTATTCTTGCACAGTGTCAATGGTGCATCTAACTCATGACCTCAGCACTTCAAACAGACCAGTAAGGATCGACATCATTTGCCTGTGATGCTTGACACAACTCGAAGGCGCCTTCCATTGAAAACCGATTGGCAATGCACACCCTCTGCTTGCCACACCTCCCTCACCATTGCTCTGGCTACATTTGGGATTGCTCCAATTTCTGATTAGATCAACAGTAGGGGGTTGTTCTGTCATGTAACATTTTTGGGAGGCCTATTATATGACTTAAATAGGCCTGGGTTATTTTTTATTATGTCAGAAAAAGTACACAAACACTGTAAATGTGAGAATGTACCAGAGGAAGTTTCAGACACAAATCAATAGTAATTTTACAGCTTTTATAATTTATTTTGCTGCTGGATGCAATTGGACATACTGCATCAATAAAAAAGAAAGAAAAAGAAGGGAAAAAAAATAACATTTGTTGAAAGAATACATTCACAGGATGCACAAAAGTTTCATTTAAAAAAATACCGAGTTTTTTCAAAACAAAGGAAAATAACTATTAATCTTAATTTAATTTTTTTTTTTTTAATTGGTGAAAAAGACTGGGAACTTAGGCAATTCACCAACTGCAAAATGGCTAATGTAATCTACATCATTGAATGTCCTTGCGGCTTGCGGTATGTTGGAAAAACAACCAGACAGATCAACAAAAGGATAGGAGAACATAGATCCCGGATCCGATGCAAATCTGCCGCTGCACCAATGGTTCAACATTTCATTGAAAACCATCACGGTCCTGACGATATCCTATGGTGGATAGCAGATGCAACCCCCTACTGTTGATCTAGTTTATCTAGCCCTTTGTTAGGCCTTAGTTGGGCTATCCCTCCAGTTACCACCACCAATTTCTGATTGCCTTCCCCTAGCCTATTGAAGACCGATTGCTACAAAGTTCTCATCACTACATGCCCACACTACTAATTCCCTGGATGCTAGTGGCCAAGAGGACTGGGTTTAAATCCGTCTATAGCCATTGGAAACCCTTTGAATGCACAAGGCAGATCTTTGCAAAAGTCAAATTGTTGCATTCTATTTCCTCCCATACTCTGAGGTCTGGAGTAGAGGCACCGCTAAGAGTTCCTGTACCATGGGACCCTTACTTATGAGGCTGTCGGACAGCTTTCACTATCTGATACAGTCTTACCTTTCTGCTAAACAAGCAAGCACTCAAGATTCATTAGCACCTGGGGTGGGGGAGAGCAGCCAATCAGGTTCCTTGGTTCACAGGTTGATACTGCCAAGCTCAGCCTGCTTTACATAGAACCCGTTGCCTGCCTACCCGCCTGCTCTGCCATGACACCCAACATTTCCCTTTTTAAACTTTTTTTTATTAATCCCAACCCCACTCCCTAACCCCATTTACCTGTTTGTGGTGGCGACGCCATCCACTGCCGCCTCAGCAGCTTCCCTGGATCTTGTTTTTCCCACCGCCATGTTAATGGAAGAGGGGCTCCGTATGGCGCCCAGCTTATACAACCATGGCTATACAACCATGGCGGCCATCTTGGCAAAGTATTTTCATTCACTGAACGGGATACACGCTGCATTTTAGCAAACAGGGTTACAATTTGGTAACCCGGTTTGCTAATTGCGTTAGTAACGTATTCCATGGGCTACACCAGGGGGTAACGTCCCAGAGCCCTTGTTAACCACCCTCACTTTGATTGGGCTGTTAACTCAGACAGCTGGGTTGTTACCTCCCCCCACACCCCAGGTGTAGAAGGTGGAGTAGGTTACTGATGCCACAATATAACCTAATAGCGGAATGAGGTCTCTTATATACTGTTCACCGGCACTCATTCCCACTAGTAGGAAATTCATTATTTTTAATAGGGACGTTGTTTTTATGAATGACAAAACCAATAACAAAACACCACACCTAATACAATGTTACATGTGAAAGAAGGTCCATACATTTCTATTTGAATCAAAGGGTAGCGAGGGTCCCAGTTTTTCAAGAAAAAGCTGTGCCGTCAATAAACAAGTGACTGGAAGGTGCACAAACCACCCAGTTCGGTGAGGAGGGTCAGACCAAGAGAATGTGGCTGTGCAAGATGATGGGAATTAACTGGCTCAAAGCCCAGATGGGGGCTTTCTGCTTTATTGTTAACTAGGCAAGGATAATAGTCTCCCATTCAAGTTAGCCAGGAAATTCAATAAGAGCATGGCTGTGACAAGCATCTTATGGGGAATTAAGACAATCTGGGCATCGTCAACATAGAATTCCCATCAAGGGCCTCGACATTTGATCATTGGTGAGGGCGCACATACATGTATGGACATGCAGCAAGTCACGTGGCACCATACAGCGGACTTCTTTCTTCTTCATATAAACTCTCCTATGTATGTCCATTGCAGCCTTTTTGACAGGAGGATCATATTTGTGCTCACGCCATTCCTGACATATGCATCCCATGTACCAGGCTATCTAGAAGAAGCTCAAGATCTAGAACAGTGTTCCTCAAACCATGGGTCTGGGTCACCGGGAGGGTGAGTGGGGCAGAATGCCCTACAGGTCGGAAGCCCACTCAAAAAAGAGAATCCTGAAGTTTCCTCTATGACGAAATGTTAACAGCTCTAACATGCAGGGACCGCCTCCCCCCCCACCCCACACCCTCCAACTCATCACTACCGTTTTGTTTACTCAAGTTGGTCCAGAATAACTGGCATGTCTAGAAAGATCAAACCTGTCTGATTACTCAACCATCAAAACCAACTTGTGGTGTCTCATATGGAGCAGATATCAGTCTGATAACCTGAAACTCTACCTTGCCTGAACCTGATGGACCACTACCCCTTCTAGGGTTTTCACTATGAGCGTGAGTTCCAATGAAGTCTAGGCAACTGAGGTCGACTACCGGACCTCAATTGTCTAAATATCTCCCTTCTGCAAGTGTCTTTCTCTAGCGACATATATCAATGATTAGATTGGTTTCAGGCTCTCTGGCATTGTGCCAAAGTTCACTAAGCCATAAATAATATTACGAATATCACGTGCCGTAGTGCAAGGGGAATCTTTCATTCTAGGTGTGGAGAGTGTTCTGAAGAACAGATGCACACGTTCTCTTGCTGGGTCAATAGACTTGAATCATGAGTTTCAAACATTTTGCAGTTTTTTCATCGCAGTCAACAATGTTGACCGATAAAATAACTCGTATAAATGCTGGAATGATGAGGAGAGATAGGAAAACCATAAACGAACCACACCCATGTTGGTAGTACTGATGTTGAAAAGTACATGAGCCATACTTCCAGAATGCAATTGCACAATCCATTTAAAAAAATAATATACATTAAAAGCAAAGTTCATGCATTATTGTGCTCAGCAGTATGTCCACCATTAAATAATTCAGGTAATAGCAAATTTAAGATTCAAACAGCCTCCAGGTTTCCACCTTTACTAACAGAGTGCTGGATCTCAAATTGTTGTATTGATTGCATATGTATAGAGCAGCAATTCTTCATAATGTGTTTGCTCTTTCTATTACAATAGCTTTTGATTAATGGATATTGTGGAAAAACATGCTGAGTGCACAGAACATATTGTGGTTCAATTGATAATTAACAGTGAATTATGTTTGTTCAATTTAACAGTTGAAATGTATTATACATTGACCCAAAAGAACATTTTAAGTAGCAAGGCGACTAGGATTCACAATCTCATGTAGAGATTTGCTCATTAAATAAACAAACACATACAAATCGCTTCTTACACGGACTGCCACTCATTTGAGTTCTTTAAGAGGGGAGCATGGTGTGCAGTCATAATGTCGACATCAATAATGTCGACAGTCAAAATGTCGACAAATTAATGTCGAAAAACAATGTCGAAAAACAAAAATGTCGACATTTTTCTATATTTTTTCGAAATTTAATTTATTGTATGAATAAATAAATAAATATATATATATGATGTGTTGAGTATGAGGGGTGGTTGGAGGGGTGTGGGGGGGTGGCAGGTGGGTGTTGGGTGAGGGGGGTTGGGGGGGGACCCCCCCATAGTAAATACTATTTTTATTTATTTAATTATTGACTAAATAAATAAATATATAATTGTTATGTGTTGAGTATGAGGGGTGAAAGGGTGGTTGGGGGGGTGTGGCGGGGTGGCAGGGGGGTGTTGGGTGGGGGGGGTTGGGGGGGACCCCCCATAGTAAATGATCCTTTTTTAGGTTATTTATTTATTGAATAAATAAATAAATAAATAAATAAATAAATAATTGGTATGTGTTGAGTATGAGGGGTGAAAGGGTGGTTGGGGGGTGTGGGGGGGGGTGTCAGGGGGGTGTTGGGTGAGGTGTTGATAGTTTTAAGGGTTTATAGTCATAATGTCAAAAAAAAAATGTCGACATTTTTTTTTCGAAAAAATGACTTTTTACATTATAAGTATAGGATGTCGACATTATTATTTTCGACATTTTTTTTTCGAAATTTTTGTCTGTCGACATTTTTTTTTCGACATTATGACTATAAACCGGGGAGCATACTGTATAGTGATGCAGTGTGCACAAGTGGATGGTGGGAGTTAACTTGCCAACACTTAAGCAAGAAACGCGATGGGTCGGGACAATACCAGGTTGGGTAGTACCTACGCCCTGAGGGGATTATTGCTGTTAGCATTCAGGTATGTTTACCAGGGTGATAATACTTTTAGGATCTGCACCGTTGCTGTTTCTCAACTGAAAGAAAAAAAAACAATATGGCAGCCATGGTCAAGGGAGAATGGAACTACACGTAGTCTGGCAATGGCTGCTATGGAAAGGGAAAATGGACTATGATTAGTTTGCTTCTCCCTTTCCATGACATAATTCAAGTGTTGGCAAGGGAGCTGCAGGTAAGTAGGGCAGGGCTTGTGGTGGGGGGGTAGGCAGGAGATGGAACTTGTGGGAGGGAGCATGGAAAAAGGCATACAGGCACAGTTACCTGTTGCCCAGCAGGGAAAATACCCATTGGGGCTTGAAAGTGGCAATTACAATGAGGTAAAACTTGTATTCCAAGCTATTTGTTTCGCTGCCAGGGAAGAAGACTTCAACCACAGGAACCTCCTGCAGTACTGGAGAGTCGATGCGCACATTGTAAATGCAAATTACAACATAACCATTATTATTAATTTTGCACATAACTTGCCTTGTAGTTCCTGTGGTTTAGGTCTACTTTTTGATTCCTTATTGTGGAATACAAGGACACAGGTTGGGATCCTATAGACATAAGTATTGTACTATATTGTACAAAAATGATTTCGAATTTTGTGGTGTTCAGAAAACTCCATTTTGTTCAGGAGTGCTTGGAAGAATCCCTGGTCTGCGAATAGAAAGAGAGAGGAGCAGCAGAAACATAGACCTGACAGGAATGCTGCCCAGGAAGAAATGCTAAAGAGGGAGACCTAAAAAGGGACCTTGTTACACCCATCCCACTTTCAGCCCGGCGACAAAGAAACAAGAGATGTACATCACTTCTGGGCCTTTCCTCCCCATCATTGATGAATTGCAGGTGTGAGAAGCGCTACTCATTCAAACAACCATTAGGACCATATCTGGATGACAATGTTGAAGAGATGCAGCTGTCATCAATAGAACAAGTCGACTGACTGCAACCTCGAAGAATGCTGATGACATCACGACTGACATCATGGCATAGATACATTACTAATAAAGCACATAGACTTGCATGCACGAAGTTACACAGACATTTAGCTTCATTCCTGATAGATATGAACCAAATGCTTATGACACACCTGATTAGGGGACTGACACACAGATACCTTTTTGCTATACAGAAACAACAAGACGCATAAGTATACACATTGGAATGAATGGGAAAAGCAGAGGGAACTCGAAAAGCTGGCAGGCTGATCCTTCTCAGGCATTCAGACCAGGCTCTCAGCGGGGACCCCATGCACAGCCCTGCCAAGGACACGTGGAGAAGGAAGGTTTCAAGTTAACTGAACAGATAGGGCACCTACAGGGAACACAAGCCTAACATCCTCATCATTGCAAGCAAGAGAAATCCATTTCATGTTCCCTACACACGTGATCGGAACCTACAAGACAGGGCCTATTTATTTGAACCAGACTGAGATGACTGTTCCCAATGAATCAAAGGTAGAAGGATACAAAAGGCAATGCAGGTACAAAGCTGAATGTTCTGTCTCAAGTCCTAGGAGATCGGAGATGGTAACTTATTGGGAAAATGCAGCAACTTTGGGGTCTTTCCCACTACCTTGAATAGTTGCACTTGCCCTGGTATCTGTCCAAAGCTCCAAGGCTGAGAATAGCCTTTCTGTCCAATCTGGATGAATGCGCATGAGAAATCCTGAAAATCTATGCCGCACCGCCACACGATCCGACTGTACTTCGATTAGTACTACTAGAGCCTCATTGTGCTTAATAGCACCCTGCCACTTTGGTTCAGGCTCCGCTGGCCTGTGCTGGTGGGTTCCCGAACTTTTCGTGCAGTTGTCTCCATTGTCCGACATGCAGAAGGAAACACCTTCCAAGATGGCCGCCCGCTGCATGGCTCGGCCTCACTCCACCTAACCAGCCCCAGTGTATTTCGTGAAGCACAGATTGGTCCCAGGCTACTTTAAAGCAGCCTACCCCATGAGCCGGCAGGCGGAAGCCGGCCCACGTCACCAAGGCCATCTCCTGTCCTCAGCCTGTCACCAGCCATCCTGCCGTCTGACAGACCCCCTGGCCATTGTGGTCCATCTCGCTGGCCAAGTATATAAAAGGTAACTTTATACCCAGTAATCTACTGATCTCCTGCCCTCTGCAGTAACGTGCTGCAAACAAAAGCCCATACCATCTCTCTGTAACTCGCAGTAACTCCACAACATTACATTGTTCACAGCTTTAAAAACAAACGTAAAGTATTCCAGGACCTCTCTACATGTGGTCCTCCTGGACTGCCCACACAGACTAATACCAATTGCCCCTGACCAAAAGCCAAACGTATATTGCCTATACCTGTTTGCGTCATTTGTGGAACCAACCTTGTATGTACTGTATTCTCTGCTGTCTGAATAGCTTAGCACAGCCTTCCTGCTTAACATGACCATTACAATTGTCCACCTCTATCTATGTGCAGCATCTACAGATGCAAACCTAACTGTTTCATGTGTTTCTAATGCTACTGTGTCCGATTGATTTGTACTCTGCACTATTGGCTTTACTGGCCTATAGTGACACCGCCGTTACTCTACCTCATGACGAATGCCCAGTCACAATATTCTTAATACTTGCCACCATATTGTATTATTAGCACCACCCTGCCGATTGCTCATCCCTCTACTAGACACCTATCTAGTGTCACATCATACTGATCCAAATTACACTACCGTTAAGTGTCCATTGCCTCACCTATTGTAGTCACCTGCTACATGCGGTCTTATACTACCCTGATGCATGCTACCGTTGTGTTTATATACTCGTGCTCATTTATGACTGCTCCCATTTGTATGATCGTATGTAGACAGTATTGTATTGCCCATTGACCCTACGCACAGTGATTATATACTTGTGCTTATTTAGCCTAGTGATCCTACCCTCTGTGATTATATACTTGTGCTTATTTAGTACTGTTCCCAGTTGAAGGATTGCATGCAGACCACACTCTATTGCCTACTGGTCCCATATACTGGGTTTACATAATTGAGTTTCTACAGTACTGTTCCCATTGGCAGGATTGTGCCTAAATTGTACTCTACCCATTATCCTTAGCAATCTAATCTTCCAACCTAATTTACTGCCAGGACACTTGGTTCCAGCTCCCAACTAACCCTCACCACTCTACTAGACCTAGACTAGACAATAGTATGATCACTGTACACCACCACTTACTAAATATGCTACATGTACACATTATCTACTTGGCAATAGTGGCCAACATACGCTGCCCAACTTGTACTTTAGAGCACAGTGATGGGTGGCTCCGTCAAGCTCCATCCAACAATTACAGCATTACCTATCTCAACCGCTCCGTTACCACAGACCTAAGAATTCCCGAAACATACCCATGCCCTACCATTGCTAGAAACCTTAAACTCTGAACCAGACTATCTAAACTGCACGACCCTCTCACGAGATCATTACCCCCCACTAACAAGAGGACCAACTGTCCTGCTAGCATGAAGCCTCTTAACTCTATCCAAGGCACCTGGGGAACTCTCACACTAATGGTAACCAGTATAAATCACCAAAACCTAAGCCATCTGTACACACACACACTCACTCCCACACAGGTCATATCCAAAATAGATGAACACCCTCTCAAAGGAGCAGTCCTGAATGTGAGATTGTTAATTGCCCATACTATAGACATCTCTGACCTAATAGTGGAAAATAATCTCGACTTTCTCTCCATAACGGAGTCCTGGTTACATAACGCTGCAGGACCATCACTTACGTTAGCCATACCTGATGGCTACACAATATCTAGAAAAGATAGAGATGGAACCCGAGGCAGAGGCATCGTCATCATATCCAAAGTAAGTCTATCACTGAGACTAGCCCCCCCCACAAACTCTGCAATCATGTGAAATCCTCACGGCCAAGCTCCCCTTCTCCAACTCTCAGTCACTCACTATCCACCTAATTTACAGACCTCCCGGTCCCCTTGGGACCTTTGATGAGGATTTGGACAGTACAATAGCCAACAACCTTAAAACAACTACACAACTACTACTTTTAGGTGATTTCAACCTAGGATACAATGACCTTGCAGATAAGCATGCTCATGAAATAGCTAGTACTATTACTGCATTAGGACTGTCACAAAAAACCAACAAACCCACCCATATCAAGGGGAGAACCTTAGATTGGGTAGCCGATTACAACTGCACAGCTGACATCACCTCCATCTTGCCATTAGCGTGGACAGACCACTCTCTAGTGTCCTTCACCTTATCTACTACTAGAGCACTTCTTATAGCACCCCATATTGCCCCTCCATACCAAACCAGAAATAGAAAGAACATCACTATGGACAAAGTTATCCCTGCCATTATCCCCACTCTAAACACATTGCCAGACAACCTAGACCCGGATTCATTGGTCCATGAATACAACCTAATTATGCTCAGATTGGATATGATCGCAGCACTTAAACCTAGACCAAGCAAACCTAAAGCCCACCTAAAGAAATGGTTCACTCCACAACTAAAAGAACTCTGCCGCCTAAAAAGAAAATCCGAAACTACTTGGAGACTATGTCCATCCAATGAAAACAAAAGTAGATTAGCCAAAATCTCCATGCAATATAAAAATGAAATCTGTCTGGCCAAACATAACTCCTATAAAAAATGTATCTCCAACTCCAATTCAAGAATGAGGGAACTCTTCATTATACTTAAAGAACTAGAGTCTCTGATCCCGATACCTGACATCTGCACCAAAAATAAAACTTGGTGTTCAGACATTCAAAATGTCTTAGCCAATAAAGTAAAGACACTTCAAATCAAACAAAAAAAAAAAGACTTCCTGAGCTTACAGCAACCCCCTAATACCTGTTGCCCCAGTGACACATCCATTTCCCAGGCCACTAGATTCTGCTTCACCAAAACCTTGACCCTAGAGGTAGAGAAAGTTATCCTATCTCTTAAACCCTCCAATTGCAAAGGTGACCACTGCCCAGCTCAAATTATAAAATACGCCACCAGAGACTTGTCCCCATTTATATCCAAACTGGCACCATCCCTTCCAACCTGAAACAATCTTGTGTACTCCCCTTACTATGGAAACAGACCTTAGATCCACTCATACCTACCAATTACCATCCTATCACAACGGTACCATTCCTCCTCAAAATCTGGACAAAGTCACATACTTACAGATCCAAAAACATCTTGAAACATACAAGCCCCTGGGAGTAAGACAATCTGGCTTTCGCCCACTTCATGGGACGGAAAATGCCCTTATCGATTTAAAAACTCATATTGATGAGCTGAGAGAAAAAGGCAAGACAGCCCTCCTTCTACTTTTAGATCTCTCAGCTGCATTCGATCTTGTGGACCACAAGGTCCTGTGCAATCACTTAGACTCTGCAGCTCACTTCTTAACAGAAGCTATCAAATGGATTGAATCATTCCTGAGGGACAGAACCATGAGGGTATTCTCTCCATCAGCAGCAGCAGACCCAGTACCTATCACATGTGGTGTACCCCAGGACTCTTGCGTCTCCCCATTCTGTATAAGATATTCACCAAATGATCTGGATCTTCTGGGTATCACCTACACTAACTACGCAGATGATACACAGATTCTCCTCCCTCTTTCTGGGAATTATGGCGAGATTTGGCGCTGGTGAACAGAGTATATCTCATAATCCAGGCATGGATGGCCACACACGGACTATGCCTGAACGGTGAGAAGACAGAGCTTTTAATCCTGGGTACTCACTCAAACCTTAACAAACTAGATCAGAAATATTCCTCATTTACTATTGATGGAAATATCATCAAAGTTACCAAGGAGGTCAAAACCCTTAGTTTCTACCTCGATGCAACTATGTCCCTCGACAAACAAGTGAAGTCAATGGCCTCCTCTACCGCCTACAACTGCAAGCTTATCAGGGTGTGGGATGTTTTAACCCACTAGGCTGATCACTATCACTGTGTGAATCGGAAAAATGGCCACTGTACTGGAGGACAAAGCGATCTCTGAACGGGCCCATAAGATTCAGAGCTTGCCCCCCGGCACCTTTAAACAAGATAGCCGCACTATGAAGAGGATGGGGTGCGGGATTCACTTACTCCATCACCAATCAATAAGGACAAATCAACAGTTTGGCAAAGGGAAGTCCGTTTAATGACAAGTACAAAAAACGGGGAAACAAATGGTAATCAACAGTGATGCAATCGCCTGTCTCGCTTCAAATTCCAAATTCTTCATTCAGACAGCAATAGTTATACCCAAAAATCGTCATCATTGACGTGTAACACTCATCAGTTTATCATGCAATTCTATTGGTTGGAAAAAGTAACTTAAGTATAGGTGTTATATCTGTATATGGTAACAAAGTGTAGGGATTGGATAACTCTTATTGGGTGGGCGTCTATGCCCATCCCTCTACATCACTCGTGATAGACGTCACTACAAGCACAACGTCTAATTGGTTCTACAGCTATAGGACCCTAGATTTTTCGGTCCATTGTGATTGGGTGGGTTACACCCCTAGGCATAAATCTCTACTTTAATTAGCAGCATGCAGAATAGACACCCAGGTGCCTTGTGCCCCAAGATTCACCCTGCCTCCCTTCCATCAATCAGTACTTTAGGGCTTTGTGTCAATTAGTTCGCTGAGGATGGCCTCGAAACTGTAGCTTCTTATCTGGGAAAGTTATGGCATCCTCGGGTTCTGGGTGACATCAGACGTTGTCTCTTTGCCCTTGGCTGGTCACGTGTCTGTTTACCGTGAATCTGCTTAATTTTTCTTGTATTTGTGTATTTGATTCTCCCGTAGCCTCGCCACCTGCCTGTGGCCTCTTTATTGCGACCTTCACTGGCTAGCTGCTATGCTCTGAAGTCTCGATTCTCCGGAGCTGCAGCTCTCCTCCCTTCCTTAGGTTGACCTCAAATTCCCAAGCATGAGCTACTTCTCACTAGGTTTCGATTCCGCTCTTCCCTTTGGATTTGGCTAGAATATGAATCTTGGCCTTGCTATCCCTTTGCAGCCTGGGCTTAATTCTGCTTTTACAAAATGGAGTCGCACTTGTATAGTGTGCTTTATTGAGGTAGATATATAGTTGGTGCGTGCCGCTCTATTCTTCTACTAAGCATTGCAAGCAGTATCGTTCTCTTAGCTTCTTGCATTCCAAGCCTATTTACAGGTACTTTAGTCAGTTAGGTGTGTTTATTTCACTAATTGGTTACGTTTCTTTATATTAACGTCTTTTCTCTTACACGTCCATTACAACTTTATTCCTAACATTTCACCCTTGTGTGTCAACTTTCGTTCTTCATTTATGTTCATCTGTACGACTGTCCAGGTTCTTATGTCATCACCATTTGCCTTCCATTAAGGCTCTTTGGGTCTCTTCACAGACAGTCTGTAAGTAGTCTTCATTGCGTGTTAACTGCTGGTACTGTTGTCTCAGTGGGTACCGGGCTGCCCAAGTTTGTCTGGTTATAGGCACTTCAACAGGTATTGCTCTTCTGATGTGCACTGGGCAGAGTTCTAGAGCTGCTCTCTGTTGGCTCATTTGTTCCTCATACGTCACATACTTTGGCGAGTATGTTCCTGGCACCTCACTCTGTTGGGTTGGGGTGTAGGCCATGTCTGAGACCTCTTCTACACCACGAAAACCCCATGCACGCCAAAACCCATGGAAATTGCGCTTTGAAACTTGGAAAGATGGATGCCAAATCTACTTTGCCTGTTGTCAGTGGTGGAAGGAGACCTCACTGCTGAAACCTGTCACTGGGCTGTCTACTGAGTAAAAATGGAACACTGAAGGAAAGGCAGTGCTTTATTGCAAGAAACCCAGAAATTGCTCTTAAACCCCTTTTTTCTTGGTTGCTTAAAAATATAGAATGCCAGTCCAAAACATCAGAAAACACCCAATACCTTTGCCTGGTGTTACCCGCCACTTCATTTAAGGAATCAATATGAACCCACAATGTCAGGAAAAGTGGAATCTTTCATCAAAATATCCACAGTAAAAAGGGTGCTTGCCTGTGAAAATCTGTCAAAATATCGGCGCAGTACCAGCGCCCACCTGCAACTGTTTCAAAAGCCTGCATTTAAACAAAGCAAAGTTGCACCATTAAGATCTAATGTCTTAAATCTAAGTAACCTGTCATTAAGAGGAACATAGGTTGTAAATATTGAATCTCCAGGGTTTAGAGACTGGAATCAGAGTTCTAACTGCTTGATTAAAAATTGCAAGTTTTAGTTTAAATTAAAAAATGTTATAAATTGACTGTGAATTTAGCTGAACTCAGAGTCACCAAACCAGTTCTCCCCAGCTTTCCCCAACAAAAGGCATCTCTCCTGCTTCCCACCAAAGGCCAGGAACTCACATTCAGGTATTGATTAAGAGGGGAGGAGATTTTGGGCTGCTGAACCTGGGAGAGACAATGAACCTTCCTTGGCTGAAAGGATATGCAGATTGTAAGTGTTAACAGTGGCCTCTGCCAGAGGAAGAAGGCAGAGATTGCTCTTGAGCTACAAGATAGGAATGGAGGCGGGGATAAACATTTTTGTTGATTCTCAATGGACAGAAAGCATATTTTTGGAAAAGACTGATAAAGGACTGTGAGAATTTGTAAAAATTGTAAAATTACAGTATTGTAAATGTGTTTTTTTTGTGCACACTTTAAAAGGACCCAGAGCTATGTTCTGAGAAGGCAGAGTGAAAATTCTGGTTTTGTAGCAATTGTATTCATGTCAGAAGCATGAAACTTCATACGATTATGTCCATATACAATGCGCACATATGTACAAAATTGTGGACAAATCAGATGTTGTGTTCCAGACAAAAGTGAAAAAATTTGTCAAATCCAGACCCAAGATCCCACCACAATGAGGATTGGAAGAAAGTGTGCTCCACAAAATATGTGATCTATGTATGTTATTGGTATAAAGATTGTACACATGTAAAGATGTATTATATCAACAATAGATTTTATGTGAAAAAGGCAAAGGGGAGGTTTTCCCTGCCTCATAAACCACATCATCATGATGACACTCTGTTTTCCCCTCCAATCAAGGAGAGAGCAGACTTTAGCCAATAGACTACCTAGGGCGTGCACCTTGGATAATTCAGCATACCCACCCCTTCATGAAATACATAAATAGAGACAGCTGAGGACCTAGAAAAACACACTGATCCACCCACCATCCCGATATCGGTGAAGCACTTTGAAGGAGATCCATCCATACTCCTTGTTCCAGCCTCCAAAAACTTTGCGAGCAGAAAGGCTTAGAGCATAGCTGTTCCACTTTCAGCTGGGCCTAACTTCCAGAACCCATCCCTCAACTTAAAGGGGAAACCAAAAGAAGCAGCCAGGCTGTGCTGTAACTGCTTGCCTGCCAAAGAATTATCTTCATAACCAGAAGGGCAGATTACACCCCTTCTGGTGCCATGCTGTGCTGTGCAGACCATAGAGCCATTGCAGATTCAGTCCAGTCATGCTGTGTGCAGAGCACCTTGCTGATCGCTGACCCGTCCAGTCCGGTGTGCCCAGCAGTCTGTCCCAGAAAAATCCTTGACCAGAATCCCTGACGGTTCCATTCAAAACATTGGTAGTGAGTATCTATAGCATGGGATTGTCACTAGCCTATGTACTGTCCATAGTTATCCCTATATAAATCAAATCTATCTTATATACATAACTGTATTGTTAGAAATCCTTTTTGTCTTGCCTGAACTCTCTCGCTTCTCCTATAGTCCTTCTGTAATAATATTGTTAAAATCATCTTTGCGCTGATATATTTTATCTGAAGAAAGGCAAGCGTCTTGGCGGGCAAAAACCTGATCGGTGACGTCCTGGTCTGGTGGCTGTGCTGTCGTGTAGTTTGTATCTTCATAGTCCATCCTTAGTGTAAAGAATCCTGTTTGTATTTGAAAAGCACATCTTTGTTTTACAAAAAACGACCTCCACAAAAACTTTCATATCTCCTTCATACTTTATGCTAGAAACTGAATTTAAGTGTCTACTTGAAGCTAACACCCTAAGCTTTCATAGGAACCCAACTCCCCCTTACTGCACGCAGAAAAGTTTGCTGTGAATTTTTCATTTGGCTAAATCTATAATGTGTAAAACAGCTTTTCATTGCACCCGACCTCAAAATTCAGTTTTCAACTTGCCCATTACTCTCAAATAATTGCTAGTGTTTGTCTGATACCATACAAAGTGGCTCCCATTAGTATTTCAAAAATTTCAGTGAATTAAACTATTTTTGACAGTTCGACCATCATTCCTGCTTCCCTCTTGTGTTTGCTGGGGGGGACATTGGAATTGATACATTTGTTGAGATCTGCATTGCTGAAACCTGTTCTCTCTCTATCTCTTTATAATGCATATTGGGGGGATTGAGGGGTGTGCAGGGGAAATAGTAATCACATTGGCATTTGATTGAACACACACCAAAGTATTATTTCTGTGCTGCATTATTTTTCCCACCATTGCTCCTTGTGATTAAAGAGGTCGTTTAGTGTGACATCATCCCATTGGTGATCATTGTATACCTATTAAAATAGTGTGATATATATTGTGAAATCCATAAATAAATATTTTAACTTTGCAAACCAGCCTGATTCCTGGTTCAGTGTGACCGGGGGGGTTAAAAGAGAGGGGTGTGATATAAGTGGTACATCGTTCAGAATAAAATAATTTATAAACACAAATAAATAATTAAGGGTTTCAACTGTGCATCACACGCTATGCATTGACTTAGGTGAAGTGCCGGGTTAAAATCACTTACAAGGGCAGGTAAGCCATTCCTCTCAAATGATAGCTGTATGACACTGATTAGAGCACTAGTCTTATCTAGATTAGATTATTGTAACACTCTATACAGTGGAGCCAATAAAGTTATTATCCAAAAACTACAATCTCTTCAAAATAATGCCCTTAGATCAGCATTAGGCATCAATAAAAGAGAGCATATCTCCGCTACCAGAAGGCAATATAAATGACTCTCCACTCAAAACAAAATACTGCTAAAACTGCCTCCTTGACCCACAAAGCACTAAACAATGCTGCCCCAAGTTACCTATCTGATAGATTAAACAGAAGAACGACTCTTAGACGAACTAGAGCTGGCAACAATAACTGTCTGGTGGTCCCTAGATTTAGACTCACCAAAATCGGTCGTAAGAGCTTCCCTGTGAAGGCGACTACACTTTGGAACTCCTTGCCATATGAGCTCAGAGCTGACCAACCATATTTACACTTCAGAAAAAACTACATTAATTTATTCAACTCTTCTGATCACTAATCCATATACTACATTAGATCACCTTGTAAATATACTGTAAAAAATATACTGTTAATATTGTGCTTCCCTGAACCCTACTTGCAATAACATATACACCTGTCTATACCTTGCTCTACATTCATACCTGTAACCAGATGGGATTTTATGCTGTGACTGTAATACTTTTACGTTTTGTAACCTGTAAGCTGTGCATCTCCTTTTTGTTGCACCCTGTTACCTTCGGGTTTGGTGCGCATTAGAAATAATAAACAAACAAACAATCCCTAACCACCTTGAAGGCTAAGCTTACACTATGTTGCACCAGCCAATCACCTTTCACTAACCTGTAACGTCGTATTTGGGATACATAGAGGTAGTCTCTGGAGGAGCCAGCAGATAGGGCTTACTCAATAAGCACACTAAACCCTTATAAAATACATAAATAGTTTACTGTACTGACTTATCACTTCACCGGTTAGGATGTTGGGATGTAACCTCATTTTTCTGATGTCACAGTTTAACAAAATCGAAGGACAGGTGCCTTGAAAGTGAGAGCACTTGGAGAATTGTTGCATTGTTCATGTTGCGATCCCTGTCATTATGAATTGCTAATAAAGACAGTGAACTTCGTCCTATGGCTGGGTCTTCCGTTCTTGGGGCAGAACATTTCCAGGGCCCAGTTCCTCTTGCTGGTAAACAGGGAGACTGATAATAGTTCCCTTACCACTATTTACTCTATGACAAGTGGTAGCAGAGGATGGTCACTAAGACCTCTCAGCAATTAGTACTGTCTTTTTCCCACTGCGTGCCTGAAGGGATGCGTCATGACCTGCGAGGACTGGGTTAAATACCACTCGTGGACATGGAGAAGGTCACCAGGAGCCACCTTGGAGAAATTCTTCCTGTGGGAAGCTAAGCAGACCAGATGGCAGAGTGGCAAATTGTAGGAGAGGTGGTGCCTGAGGGCTTCAGCGGATCCACAGAGTGTAAATATAAACTCACCCATATTGCAGTTTTTGTGTTTTGGTGAAGGATACCTCTTTCCGGGCATATTAGCTGGGTTACGGATGAAAAAAACAAAAAGTCAATAAAAAGAATACCTATTCTCTGGGCAGAAACTTGGTTTACAGATGGTTTATGTATGGATCCCTCTTTCTAGATACTAGCATAGCTTGCTTTGGTCGCTGGAAGGTGGTTTCTTAGTTTATCTCATTGAGATGTATTCCTATATGCAGTGGTTTAGAAGAAGGACCACATGATTTTGGTATTCCCTGTGATTTGAGAGGCAGGAAGAGGGCTGTGTGTTATGTCATTGTGTTGTTGTGTCTTGCGATGTTGTAACTATCCGGAATTTATTCAAAGTATTGGTATTTTTCTCTTAGGTTTGCAACGTTACACATAGGGTTATTGATTAGGACATGGCGCGTATATAAGGGAGCGAAGGCCCGGAGTAGGGCACATATGTGGTGGTAAAAGAAAGCAGAAGAGACAAGTGAAAAGTATTGAAAAACAGAAGACGATGGGTTTTAACTTGATGAAGTGATGTTTAGATTATCAAAGAGTGTTTTGCCACCTGGGCGGGGCTCTAAAAGTATATGAATAGATTGTGGTTTGGCCTTTAATGGGAGAGAATACAGTGTGGATGTTTAAGAATGGAAGGTAATTGTGAAATATCTAAATCGACAGTGTTCAAACGTGTCAAAAATCCCGACTTGAGGGCACGTAAGTATCGGCAGTCAGAAAGTGACGTGCCGCCATGGGGATACACCCCTTCAACATTTGTGCACATCACTCCCGCGATATCCAGACAAAATACACAAGTATAGCATGGAATGGACTTGCAATACAGAGGGCAAAATAGCAAAGCCATGGCCTCGCAAGGGCAGTCTTTCCAAATATGTGCTAAAACATATGACCACGTATTTACATGCTGTCTATAAAGGAAAGAAATTAAGTAACAGACTAGTTATACTGAGAGCTATGGCAAATATTTCAGGACTGGGAAGAGGACACACCCAAGAAAGACTGGATGCTGAGCCAGCGTAATGAGGGGTGTAAAGCACCCATGGCTCCTCCTCTCCCGCCTCAAACTACAGACCCCACAACAGAAAGCCAGGGAATTTACCTCTTGAAAGAATTAAAAGCAGCAGCAGGATACACCAACCCTGTTTATGCACCGCCCGCATATAGCAGTGAGACACGCTTAGCGGCGCGAAGCAGGCAAACAAGAAAAAAGAGGCTACAAATGATGAATGCAAGGAGCGCAGTGAACTACAAGTGAAACTGATGGGCGAAGACAATGAAGAGGGGCAGATATTGCTCAAATTGGATGGAGGGATTGCAGTTGAGCATAGAGGTTCGGAGGAGAAAGCTCCTCTGAACTTCTATGCTCATCACCAAACAAAACTCCCTGAACAACAACTCCAAAATACCCACCTGGACCAACACCGACCCTGAGGCCACCAACTCCACCCCACCCAACACCCCACCACCATTCAAATTAAATACCATCTCTGACCAAGACACCTTAGACATCATGAGAATCCTCAATGCATCTCAATACAAAGGTGACATATTCCCAGCCCCATTGATCAAAGAATGCGCTGATACTTTGGCCCCATTTTTCACAGCAGTCATAAAATCATCCTTTATCTCATGTGTGGTACCCACTAGCACCAAAGAAGTATGGGTCCTAGCACTGCATTATTTACACTCACCCGACAAGTCAACGCCATTGCTTCCTCAGCTGCTTACACCACAAAACTCCTTAACGCCTCAAGACCCTTGCTTTCACCAGATAGCTGCCCGACGATCGCTCGCACCGTGATAGGCACTAGACTAGATTACTGTAATGCTCTATTCACTGGCACCTCATCCAACTATCTAAAAAACACTGCAAGTCATACACAACAATGCCTTAAGAGCAGCCCTCAACAGGTAGGTACACTGGCTCCCCATCCAGGAAAGAATTCTCTTCAAGACCTTAAACATTACACATAGATGCATTTCCAAATCAGCACCACCATATCTGTCCCAAAGATCTTCCAAACCGCAACCAACCAGACCCTTCAAAACACCCTATGCACAAAGGCTAGTGCAACCTACTTTCAAACGAGCCAAAGCAGGTGTCTCAAGTTTCCCTGTCATTGCAGCTAAGCAATGGAACTCCCTCCTACTCAATCTCAGATCAGAAGGCTCATACTGGGCTTTCTGCAAAAGGGCCTCAAAACCTGGCTTTTCAATTAGCTCCTCCGCAATGTGTACCTACTCTTTATACTGGACTCTGACAATATACAACTGTGTAATCAATGCTTCAATGTAACTGTCTATACTTTACCTTGACTATATGCAAATATGTAATCAATGCTTCAGTGCAACTTGTAACCACCTTCTGGGACTATTGTGGCCTCTTGTAACCTATTCACCAACGTGCCCTGATGCCTGAGGGCTTGTACGCACTATACAAATGCACAAATAAATAAACAAATAAAGCAGAGGGTGGATAATGGAGGAAGTGAAGAGAAGAGAAAGAGGAACAAGCGTGGCTGAAACGTGAAAAGGAAAAGGCAGATGAAAGGTAAAAGGGAGGAAAGAGAGAAGAAAACACAGAAGATGATAGAGGAAAAAGCTATGGGAAATGCAGAGGAGGAAAAGGAAAGGCAATTGCAAGAGAAAAGACAAAATTGGAAGTTGAACGATTCGTTAATGAGCGTTGATGCAGAGAGGAAGAAGAGAGGAATAGGGAACAAGAATGGGAAAAAGACAGAAGTAGAGAGAGACACCTCAGGGAGGAGCAGACATCATGACGGGAACAACAAGTCTAAAGTACTATGAGGAAGAGGGGATGCAAAGAAGACTAGGGGTTCTTTAAAGCAGCAGAAGGGATAGTGCCTATGCCCTGAAGACTATCAGGAGTATAGCAGGGTCTCGATTGAGGGGGGAAAGCAGCTCACTGGACAAGGTAACAGGGAAACGACAGGGGTGACACATACTATGGTAACTTAATTTTGAAGATGAAGGAGAAGAGGACAACAATGACAGTATAGGAACCACAAGGTCAGATGAGGACCTAAGGGAGAGTGACGATGGTGAAGAGACCTTGACGGACCTCCAGGGAAATAAGCCCTGAAAGAGAGACACTGTGGGTAGGAGAGGAAAATAATGAGAAAAATAATGGAAAAATCAAAAGGACGCCTTGAGCGTCCCAAGGATAGATTGCACAGCGCAGCCAAATGTACCCCATATGCGCAGAGGCTAGGAGCCTTGCAAGGATAGAGAAGAGCTAATGTGACGAGTGCGTTCACAACTACAAAAGACATAGGGCGACCTGACAGAGAGATACAGTTTCCATTGCTAGAAAAGGGTGGCAGATGACCACAATATATACCATGGCAACAGATGGATAAAGATAATCTGAGTTGCAAGTTGCCCTCGTTGACTGCAGGAGCGGGGAAATGGATATATGAGTTACAAAGGTTGACGGCAGGGACGACACCAGCAGTGGGCAACATGTATAGCTTACTCTTAGCTATTGTTGCAGCGGTAGCAGACAATGTTTGGAAACAGGAAGAGTATCCCAGAGTGGCGGCACAGAACACAATGCACAATGGCACACTGTTTAATAACTGCAGGGCAGCCGTATGGCAGGCTTTCAGGGTCCAGTACCCAGATACATCTGACATAAGCGCAATTATGTCAGAATGACTGACTTGACAAAGAGCTATTTCAAGGTGACCATTCAGACCGTTCAGAACTAGAGACAGTGTTCTTTATGAGCATTACCTACTGGGTAGGAATTCATTATGCGAAGTACCATAGAGAATGGCCTTGTTGAAAAAGGCACAACTGTCATTTCTGGAAGACGACCTAGTGCAAGTACCAAGTGTCTTATGGACTAACAGCCCATATGACGTCAGCCTGCTGAAGGGAGTAGGATCTGTTAAAATAAAGCTTAAGCCAAGGACTATCTTACTGAGGGCAAAACACTACCCTTTGTCCAGGGAAACAAAGGCATCATTGCGACATTGAAACATGGCTGTGTACTGTGAGACAAGCGATGACATGGACAACAGAATATGAATTCAACAATATGACTTTCATTAATTATTATTAGGATGGATGTAATGCCTAATCTGCCCTATATATTTCGTGGGAATTTCCCTACATAAAGAAACTAAGAAAAGTCTATGTCCATAAGTCCAAATCAAAAGCTTGTCTGTGTCAAAACCTATGCTTGCCCTCACATCTAATACAAAAATATAGTTTATTATAACACAAATTGTGTTCAACATAAAGTCTGTAGCAGTCTCTAGTTCTGTTCCCCCAGTTCAGGATGTAGTTTCAACAATTATGAGCTTCAACTGTTCTTTCAGGACTTGATCTTCCTCCACAACACACTTGGTTTCAATATAGAATGTTCAGAAGGAGCTTAGGGTTGCCTTCCCCAAGCTTCAAGCACATATGTAGCAAATGTTCAAAAAAACACTTGTTCTTACGTTTTCTTCAACAACTTCCATACACTTGGTTGGGGCTCTCTGGTCTGGGCACAGTTGTCAGACTGCATGGTGCACCCATCACAGGTCATGCAACCAGGAGCACTTGGATTATGGTTTGGCTTGAGATCTTGTACAAGCATCCTCATTGGTATTATTTGACTCTTTGTACTTTCATTTGTTAACTTTATAGCCAGTCTGTCTCTTTCTTCACCAGGGTCTGCAGCCTTTAGGTTCTCTTTTGCTCCCACATCACTGCTTCCCCTTCTGCCATTCGCCCAACCATGTTTAACCACTTTCTCTTCACTCATGGTGCTTTAAATGCATTTTATTTATCCTCAGATATCCAGAGACTTTAGAAATGGTGCCTATTGCCTGCAGCTGACCAGTGATATCCTGTTTCCAGATATTCTCTTGCCGACATGTCAGCCTTTTTTCTTCATTACAGGAAAGGCTTTCAAAAGTTTGCAAATCTTCTCTACGTGATCACTCTGATACACAGTATCTTCAAAGAGCCTTGTTAGCATAGCATTTGATTGTTCATACAGTTCAGAAGCACTCACAAGTTTATTGGCGACAGAGGCTCACTCTGCCACAATGCATCTTCTTTTCCTCTAACGCACGTACTGGGTTTCTGAGACTCACTGGTCACTTTACTTGATGCTGCGGCTCCTCCGCTCTCACGGTTTCTCACAAACCAGAGTCTAACCACCAACCTCTCATGGGCCAGCTCCTCCAACCAGGGGAACGAGCACTTGCAGAACCAAACAGGAATGGCGTCAATGCATACGGCTTCCTTCTCTATATTCAATAGGGTTCTTCAAATGGACATCAGGACAGCACAGTCATTTAGTGGGTATACAATATCTTGGTCTGCAGCAGATCAGAAGAACAGTGTCAAGTACAGTTGCTGTCAGTGTTGCCAGAGAAGAGTTACAAGGTGGATAAGGCAAATGTACAGTATTGCAAACACGAACTGCTATACATTGGACAGTTAATGTCACAGGAAGGCAGGAGGGTAACCCCAGAAAGAGCAGGGGTGATCTGTAGAACGCCACCACCATGAACGGTAAGTGATATGCAGAAATTCTTATGCCTCAGTAATTATTGCCTGTGCATTCAATTAAAGCACGGACAAAAGACTGCTGTTAAGTGGGCTACGGGAGGACCAGAGGGGGGGCGGTAAGCGGACATGGACGCATGAGATGACTGAAGCATTTGAGGAATTGAAAGGGGCAGCAATATGCAAGGCCCTTGTGTTAGGGATCCCCAACTACAGTGAGAAAATATATTTGTTTTTGCACTCCAACAGAGTAGTGATGACAGCAGGTCTCATACAGAAAACAACCTCAGGGCACAAACCAATGGTGTACTAAAGCAGGCATTTAGATGCAGTGATTAAAGGCCACTACCCTTGCAAAAACGCATTGGCTGCTGCTTAATTTGCAGGTGAGAAATCTGCAAGTGTCACAATGGGGTGTGGTACCACACTTTATGTGGAGCATGCCCATTTTGCTATCCTTGAAAAGCCCAAGAGCACACTGATAATGCAGAGATCATCAGGATATGAGGTTATCATCTGAATCCAGTGATAAAAATAGTGAGAAGCAGAATTGTAAACCCGACGACATTTATAGTTGAACCAGTACAGGAAACAGACTATTTACACGACTGTTCTACGTACATGGAGCAGTATGACAATAGTCCCAAAGCATGAGAGAATGCCCTCAAAGGAGGGGAAGTACTGTTTATTGACAGGTCTTCACCTACAGACCAGGCGATAGGAGAGAGACATAAGAGGACGGCAGTAGTAAAAAATAAAACCTAGCGGGAAAGTTGAAGTAGTAGCAAGCACAAGGTTGCCTTCATATTTTTCAGCACAATCAGCAGAATTAGTAGCTTTTATAATGGCATTAGACACGCATGAGGATGAGGAGGTAACTGAGTATTCCACCTCTCTTTATGCGATATCCACATTACATGCTGTCGAAGAGGAGGGGCTATCGACATGCTTACAGTATACTGGTGGAGCACGCGCCCCTATTGGCCAGACTCAGATGCACACAACTCCCATCAACCATAGCGGTCGTGAGGTGCCAAACACACATGAGGGGGGGGGAGGACATGATCCCCCATGGCAATGAAGCCACAGACACAGAAGCGAAGCGAGCTGCAAATCTTGCAGAAATAAATTAGTTTGACACTGCATCTAACACATGCATACGGGTGCGCAACATGATATTGAGCGAAAGGTATAGTTCATTGCCCATTACCCAAATAGTAGAGTTTCAAGGGCGAGCACCTCTAGAAGAAAAGGAATTGTGGGTGAAGAGAGGATGCTCATATCCCCTACAGATGCATTGTGGCAAAGGAGAGCACAGGAAAGCCAGTGATTCCTGCGGCATTACTGAATATTGTGCTCATGCAGCTACATACCCCACTCACCTAAGTAATGATGTTATTGCTGCACATATTGGGGAAGATTGGTTCTGTCCCAATCTGGTGGAATATATTGCTATCTTTATGGATAATTGCATAGTATGTAAAAAGTAAAATGCAGGTCACATTTTGCACGTAGTGCTAGGAGCCCTCATGGGCCTTTCCAAAACCTCCATGTAGGTAATGTGGATATGATCCAAGTCTGCCAAGGGTACTGCTACATGATCATGGTCATATGCCATTTTTCTCGCTGGATCGAAGCTGGTCCATGCTCACACCCCGATGCAATCAGTGCATGGCTAGTGCTTCATTTATCTCTCAACAGCTTCAATCCCGGCGGCGGAGGTCGAAGGAGGATGAGGAAGATAATGCATCAGTAACAGACTGTGAACTGCTCAAGCAACCAACTGTTTATCCTGGGGACCAGTTATATATACTCAATTTCATTTGGTGGTGGTAATAGCCCAGGTTTGAGGGCATCAAGTCAGTAGAACAATCAACTGACAAAGTGGTAAAGCACACGGGAAAGAAGGTCTGAAATTACATTGGAGACGTCAAGCCCTACAGGAATGAGCCCTCCTCTGTCCAACACGCACATGATTCAATGCAAGAAAAACAAGAAGGAGAAGAGACACCTAAGCTAATGCAGACACGATCAGTGATGAGAGCTAGACAACAACTAAATTAAAAGTTAGACTAGGCACACTATCTTTTCCTCACACTAGTAACTCATTGTGTAAGTTTGGACTGATTTTGGATAATGATTCTATACCTGCACACACTTAGAGAAGCGTTTTTTCCAAATGTATGGCCACATGTGGACAAATGATACCATCTAAGCATCTAAGGTGTTATTTTATGCATGTCTTCTTTATGTGGCACACACCTATCTCGTATTAAGTTGAGGTGATTCACTTGTTATCGCATTGCTCAATGGTGCCAAGGTGCAACTTGTCTGGGGACGATTGTTTTTGCTGCACTTGCTCAGTATTACCACAGGAGAGCTTGACTAACAACAAAATAGTGATGATGCATTTCAAAGGCTTTTTCAAGTGGTCTTTTAAACTCTATGGGCAATATAAAAAGCATTCAGCATTGCAGAAGATGGAAGTCATGACAAGATCTATTGTGTTGATATTTTTTGCCTCCTGTTGTCTTTACCATTTTACCCTCTTTGCATTGCAAAAGGTTGTATTGACACATGCACATGCTTTGGTACGTGCTAAGACACAACCCCAATTCCTGCTCTCACTGAAACCATATCTGGGCGGTCAACGATGCTGCTCGAGAAGTAAAAAGACTCAGGCGGAGCTTAGATATAGACTTTGAAAATGTAAATTCATATGTAGCTGATTCAGCCCACGTGTCTAACATGTGATATCAGCATATGACCAAGGTGGGGAAGAGAGACAACAACGCAGAGCTGCTATGTGTGCTCTCTCATCCACTATACCATGAATGCTTCAGAACATTCATAGCAACAGAAATCCTAAAAGCCAGAGCACATCGTCTTATGTACTTAGCGCTCTTCACAATGAGAGTCTGGTTCCAATGTAGATGGGCCAGACTAAGATGGATGTTGCAGAAGACATTCCTGTACGAATATAGCTATATCAAGACTTAAGAGTTGATTGATGACTATTGGAGCACGGACAAGACAATAGAGTCATTTTCTGATGGCCCAAACAAAGGCGAAGCCAGAATAGTGACACAAAAGGAGTTGCAATGCCCAAAGACAGGAAAAAGAAAGATAGGAGGAATGACAGAATGCTGGGAAAGGCCCCAGTTACTAGTGCATAGACAAATATTCACAGAAGAAGGATGGAAGGAAGGAATGGTAGGGATCAAAGCACATGCACTATTAACAGTTCCAGTAGAAGTCATACAGAAGGAAAATGACGATCGCCTCAAGGAGTGGGCAGCAATTGCAAAATTGCTCAAATGATTGGAGAATGAAGCAGGTCCTATGCCAATCATACCACTGAAGAATGATTCCTTGTGTTTCCAGAATGACGGTCCAATGAAGGTTGGAGAGAATAAAGGATGCAAACGAATATCGAAGATACCAGGCATGAAGGTCAGTACTGCAGTGCTAATGGATCGCTACTGGGTCTGCGGGTCCAAGGCATACATGCAACTACCGCCAAACTGGGGATGGATATTCTCTCAAGTACAGTTGAACACACCAGCATTAGTAGTGCCTCGAAAAGATAAACCCCAAAATGAACACACACCAAAGGAAGAAGAGATCTGTAGAGCTGACACGAGTAAAGAGAAGAAACTGTGTGTCGACAAAAATGGAAGATGCATTAAACGCAATACACCAGAGGACAGATTATTCAGCAGGACAGAAAGGTTCTCTGCATCAGTCGTTCCAGGAGTTCAGGCCAATGTGAATTCCAAGTGGCTCCAGATAACCAGATGGGAACTGTTACAGACAGTAAACTCGACCGTCAAGTGTTTTAACGCTATAAAAGAAGAGCTGAGAGCTGTCAGAATGATGACTTTACAGAATAGATATGTACTGGATCTCCTTGTGACAAATCAATTTCCAGGGGACCAGTGGTCGAGGGATGAATATCTGTTTTTAAATCATCAATCAGCCCCACACCTCTAGTACACCAGATGGGATCTGCACAGATTGGAAACACAAGTCAATTATAAAGCTTGTTGTCCAATTTTGGTAACATTGATGAAATGGCAGGCTTATCTCTGCAAGGTTGTTGATCGTTGGCTAGTTGCAACACAGTGAAAATATATTTACCCAATGATAAAAGAGGCTGTCCAGTCAAGGTTGTATACAAATATCTACTTCATTATTATCACAACAGACAGTTCTAGCACACTACGTAATACAACCCACCCTGTAAAGGAATGAAGAGGACAGACAGTTTCAACGAAGGAAAAGGGATGCATTGTGGATATTGAGAGGAGGGTAGTCAGTAAAGTAATTAATCTCAGTAGTTCAAGGATACTTGATTTCCACACAAATGGAGCAATGGGTAATAAAATGTCACTAGGGGCCTTCGGAGAAGGACCAGGGGGACAGAACCACAGTGTTACTCCTTCCAAAGTCTTCAGATGATCTGCCCAAATGAGGGGCTCAGCCATCCTTTAACCCCTTAATTACCAGGCTGTTATGCAAGTATATGCAAAAAGGACGAGCATATCCATACCTGGCACTTAAGGGGTTAAAGCTAAATGGGCCACGGTTATTTGTGTAGGCTAATCTTACAATAATGAACCAATCCTGTATCCCCACCAACAATTTCCTGTATACATGAGATGATAACCAGAGTGTTTTGCAATGGAAAAGGTAAAGGGTTGAAAACATGTAATACTAAGTCCCATCCATCTTCCTGTCTGTTGTGGATCAAACGGTCTTTCTAGTTAATGGAATTCTCTGTGTTTCCCGATTAAAGCAGCAGGTCCCCCTTGAAGCTGTGCTGAGAACAGACTTTCTGTCTCCTGCAAACCCCATTCTCACACCTTTTGAATGAGCTCCCCCTGTGGGGATGACTACTTTAAACAGCTGTCCCAGACATGACAGTTCACTGCCCTTGATACTGAGAGGCAGAAGCTGACTTCAGGTTGACACAGATGCATATCCAAGGTTGTTTGGGTTTGCTGTCTCCTTTGTTAACCTCCGCAGGCAGACCCCATGTCGGCCTGTTTGAAGTATACTCTATTAGTAAGCTAATTATGTTAATTGCTACAACCATCTGGAGAGGTTAAACAAATGGTCAGGGCGGATCCATGGTGCCTTTGATAGTTAATTAGGCTGGCCTTGGCAGGAGGAACGTTTTTGCGCTCCCCCCTTGTGAGATGCATCAGGTACTCCACTTGTCTAGATCCTAACTAAATATGACAGGTAGGACTGAGCCACAGGTCTACGTGTATGTTATGTGGCGAGCATAGGAAAATGTGTGCAGATTAGCCCCACACATTTTCCAGAGGTTGATCTACCATCATTCAATTTCATATAACATTTCAAAAAAGCCCAGGGGAGCACACACCCACCATGCGAATGGTCAAATTCCTCACAGCCATGGAAGGAGGTATTTGCACGAAAATCAGGCCTTCTTGCTTTATGAATGTGCCTTCCCACGATGGAGAGCATGATACACTAATCATGCAATTATCAGGCCTGCACGCTAAAATGGAGGCAGTGACAAACCCAACAGGACAAGACCAAGATTGGCCAGTGGTCGATACTGACCATCTCACGTAGGCAAGACAAAGAAATCTTGTACTTTCAAGACCCTGTTACCAGACTCTGCATATTATAGAACCAGGGGGATAGTTGAGAAACACCCAGAGTTATTACAAAGGACTATTGACTTTGTTGATGTATAGAGTCTGGGACGATTTTGAAATCATTTAATGTGTTTTTTCTTTTCTTTCTTGAAATAGCAAGTCTTAAAAGTGATTTATAACTGATATGACAATTGTGATTTATGCATTAGAAGCCAGACTTGATTGTTGTTTACACTTTAAACTGAATTGTTTTACAAAAATTACACACGTTATTGACTAAAAGTGTTGTATTCTATTTTCGTTTTGATTTATCTTCTCTTTTTTACTGAGAACATTATTAACCTCTTTTATGTATACTCAATATTAAAAATATATTTGTATGTTGGTTTTGACCACTTTATTAAGTATATGATCAAGACTCTACAGTCAAAAATAAAAATAAAAAAGTTTCTCTGTCCCCTATTTGCCACAAATCAAAGTTTAGGACAAGGAAGGAACAAGATAGTGCATCCATATACAAGTGGAGCGACACAACTTTGTTATATATTTTTTTCTCCAACTTTGAAAAACGGATAGGGGTACACTTTTGTTTTATATACACATTGGCTGACATACATCTTTTCCTGGATACCATCATTGATGGCTGGTGGACTGAAGGTGCTGATAGCAGCCATAGTGCTAGTATTATTTGCCTTCAGCATTATAAGAGTAGCCATAGCACAATGCAAGAAGATTACTGAAAAGACAATAGGCATGAAAATATTACTGGACGTAGAGATGAAAACTGACGAAGAGACACAGACTCTTGGCATGTTGAAATTACATTTGGCTCAATGTCATATGTTCCTGCCAAGTACAGCTTTCTCCTTTCCCCCAGATCCTCGCATATTTTGGGAAAAATGGGTGTGGTGTAAACCCTATGGAGATTGCTGCTATATGACATGGACCTTAGACAAGCAGATGCACTACCCCAGACACTTGGGAGGAGTGCCAAAATTATGCATCCCAAGACCGCACATGAAAAACAAAGGTCATCTAGGAGTGTGGTCGACTTCTCAACCAGAGGGGGGATTGAAGAGGAAGACCCAAATGTGGCCCTTGTTATACCCATCCCAATCTTAACATAGGGACAGAGAAATGAGTACATCACTTCTGGGCCCTTGCTCCCCATCATAGATGTATTGCAGGTGTAAGAAGTCCTACTCAGACAACCATTTGGACCATACCCAGATGAAAGTATTGAAGAGATGACGCTGTCATCAATATAACAAGTCAAATGACTGCAACCTCGAAGAATGCTGACTGACGGCATGACTGACATCATGAACTAGATATGTTAGAAATGAAGCACATAAACATCCATGCACAAAGTTACACAGACATTTAGCTTCATTGCTGATAGACACAAAGTAAATGCTTTTGACTCACATAGTTAGAGGACTGACACATATACCTTTTTGCTATATGGAAACTTCAAGATGCACAAGAATACATATGAAATGCTTGCTGGCACTTAATTGCAACTAAAATGGACGGTCATGCGAATAAAGATGGGAGCTATAGGTACATTGTAATGAATGGGAAAAGCCGCACAAACTAGAAAGGCTGACGTGCTGATCATGCTGATGCAGGCAGACCAGGCTGCCAGCATGGACACTGGGCACAGCCCTGCCAAGGGCATGCAGAGAAGGAACATTTCAAGTTAACAGAAGTGATAGGGCACCTGCAGCGAACATAAGCCTAAAATGCTCATAATTGAAAGCAGCAAGAGAAATCCATTTCGTGGTCCCTACACATGTGATCTGAACTTACAAGTCAGGGCCTATTCATTCGAACCAGACTGAGATATCGTTTCCATTGACCCATGAGTAAAAGAATGCAAAAGGCAATGCAGGTAACAAAGCCAAATGTTCTGTCTCAAGGCCTAGGAGATCGGAGATAGTAACTCATTGGGAACATGCAGCACCGATGGGGTCATTCCCACTACCATGAATAGTTGCATGTTGTAATGAAACTCTGGCCTGTGTTCTGAGGCCAGAGTTCTAAGTTCCTTTGTCAGTTGGTGGGGCTCAGTGGTGGTGCAGCCATGGGGTTCACAACTTCATTAAAGCTCCTTCATTTAACCCTCATCTGTGTCCTACCATTACTTTACTGGTAGCAGACACTGACCCATGTGTCAGAAGCAGGTTGCAAAGCTCCCACGGAAGCCTGTGAGGGCCAAACAAAAACAACGGGGACTATTTTGGGGTATTTCAACTGTGTGTTGCCCAAAATAGTTTTCACACTAAGGAAGACACAGTTATGTTGAGTGGGGAAGAGTTTTTCAAAAAGCCAATAAAACTAATTGCGCTTTCCAAGTCATCTCTTGTGCACTTGTGTTGTGCTAAAAGACACATACTCTACCGCCTTGGTTTTTGCATGTGTTAGCTGCCATCCAGATGAAAGTAAACGTTAATTTTAATAGTTTTTCTCTGGGTGGGCAGGTGCAGGTTTGGGTTGTTAAAACAGTGAAGAACTTTCTCCAATCGTTCAATCGATGTTCTCTATGGAGGTAGTTCACCTCAAACAGGAAGGGCCCCTAGATACTTAGGCAGGGGGTCCTTAATCAGAACAAGAATAGCCTGTGCGGTTCATACTGGCCACTAGGTTTGGTCGTTCTCTAGCCGACCGGTTTCTGAGGGACAAAATTGGTGGGCCACATTCATCAGGGCTTAGCAAGGCATCCGAGTGTGTGCCTGCTGTGAATCATGCCTGGCGGCACTGTCTGCATATCTTCAAAGCCTCTCCCTGTGAGGGTGACAGGAGGGAGGGAAGAGAGATGGAGCAGTGGTAAATATCCATTGCAAAACCTAAGGGTCATCTCAGAACACTGAATTACTATATCAAGACAGAGGGGAGAAGGATTACCCGCTCCGTGTGGTCTGGTAATTCTGCACGGGGGGTGAGACGGCCCAGAACCTGGGGGCCAAAAGACAATAATTACTGTCAGTTGTGATGCATGAGTGCATCATATCGGAAAAGCGACAAGCAGCAAAACGTTTGGTATATATTTTAACCAAATTGGGTGTTTCTCCTTTATGGAGCTGCACGCACGCGGCGTTGCCGCTGGAAGTTTAGCAATTGTACCCCAAAGGGCACCCTAAGTCTACACGCTGAGCCGCGTGTCTGCCTCTTGGACACCAGGCTATGGGGGAGTGGCTGTCCCAGGTAAGATGCAAAAGGTGGTTGCTTACCTTGTAGTGGTCGTCTCTGACTGCATTACGAGAGAACATCGATTGAAGAAAGTTCTTCACTGTTTTAACAACCCAAACCTGCACCTGCCCACCCAGAGAAAACCTATTAAAATTAACGTTTACTTTCATCTGGATGGCAGCAAACACATGCAAAAAACCAAGGCGGTAGAGCATGTATCTTTTGGCACAACACAAGTGCACAAGAGACGACTTGGAAAGCGCAATTAGTTTTATTGGCTTTTTGAAAAACTCTGCCCCACTGAGCCTGTGAGGGCCACCATCCGGCGGAGAATGTTACAGATTGCCCATTCTCTACCCCATCTCGGAGGCCGCCTGTTGTGGGCGGTCCAGATGCAGGAGTGAATGCCCACTCCCCGTGTGCGCATCCCACCTGTTGGAGAGGCGGCAGGGGTGTGAGCGTTGCTGTGCCATTAAGCCATCCAGTATGCTAGAGGAAAGGACCGAGAGACATTGGCGGATGTGGCAGCCATTTTGGTTGCCCAGCAACCCCTCTACCACTTTTTTCTTGCCAGCCTCTTCCTCCCACACGGTGCAGCGACTCGATTGAGCCAAGTGGAGGGGTTTTTGTTTTGCCAGTGGTGCAGCAGTGGCCCACTCTGGGGACCAGACATAAGGTGCTGAGGTGCAGTGTGTGGTCCTCTGCAACAGAGGTGAGGGGCCATACATTACTGTGGTGGTGTATGGCAACGAAAGGACAGAAACATAAATTGCACTGCTCAACAGAATTGCATTTAGAAGCCATACAGCAAAGCATTGCCAGGCCTCCCCCAGCATTTTTGATGTCTGCAGGGCACCCTCTTTGGGGGGGATACATTCTAAGTATACTTGAGGGCAACTGGTGGTGCTAGATACAGCAACGGTGAGAAGGAGGTGGTGCTTCTAAATTGTCTGGGCAATGAAGGAGTGTTTAACCATTTTCCTGGTGAAGAGGTATACATCCTAGGTGGCGGCGAAGGGGAAATGGTAGGGCTTTACGTACTCTCATTTCCACTTGCAAGTTTACAGGAGTACAGGAAGAATTCATCAGAGACCAGATCATGATGAGGACAAGCAATTCCAAGGTTAGAGAGAGACTGTGGACAGATAGAGACCCTCCTCTGGACAAGGTGTTTGAAATCGTGAGCGCCATACTGGAGTCACATGCCAGGTGCAAGTGGCCAATGAGAGGACAGACAGGTCCATTCAAGGAGAGTCAGTGCAGGCGATATTGGTACTCAAGAAAGTTAGCAGGGATGTTAAAAGAAGGATTTAAAAGTTTAATGGCCAAGCTAACAGATATAGCAGAAAGAATCAAGTGAGGGTGTGAGAGAAGTGTGTAAGAAGCATGGTTGTTCGAGTAATCCCACCTAAGCTAACGAGTGCCCGGTGTGGGCTGTGGAGTGTAGGTGTTGCAAGACAAAGGGGCATTACATCAGGATGTGCAGGCTGAACGGAGAGGAGGGCAGCATGCAAAGTAGACAATGAGTCATGTTGATTGAGTTAGAGGGAGGTACAGCCAATGCTGTGGCCCATACAAGTGGTGTGAGGGAAGATTCCATTTTACATGTTGAGGGAGGGGTCAAGAAGGGGCCACGGGACATTTTGACCATGAATGGTGTGCGACTAGAAATGTTGGTGTATTCCGGCTCGCCTTATACCATGATATCTCCGGAGGTGTACAAACAGAATTTTAGGAAGGAGGTATCCACCCTCAAAGCCCCAGACATAAATCCCAATGCATATGGCTAAGTACCCATCAAGATGTTGGGGTATGAATGGGCTCGGATTAAATTCAAGGGGCACAGCATGGACGGTAAATTGTATGTTGCACACAAGGGAGCAAGTGTTTTGGGATGGGGTGAACAAGCTGCGCTAGATATAGAAATACACCCTGGCAATAGTGTGCTAGTCTGAAGTGTGGAGGATCTGCTGTGTGGCAGCATGTCAGCAGAACATTTGTGTAGCAACTACACAGTGTTTACGGATGAGTAAGGAATGTTGCTTGGGTTCTCCCACAAAATTGTGCTGAAGAGGGGGGCGGTGCTGGCCAGAGAAGGGCTAATGAAGGAATTGCAGAAACTAAAGGAGGCAGGGATAATTGAGGAAATAGAGAGTTCAGATTGGTTGTTGGCAGTAGTTTTGTCGTGGAAACAGGACAGGGGTTTAAGGATGTGTGTGGACCTTAGAGAGCTCAATGCCAGTATTTGGTTGGGTCACCATCCCCCTCCAAACATTAATGATTTGTTGTTGACAATGGGACGGGTGGAGTGGTTCACCACTTTCTATCTTTCATCGACCTACTACCAGATTAATCTACACGAGGAGTCAAGACCTCTCAGTTCATTTGTCACTCCTTTAGGGGCATACAAGTTTTGCTGTATGCCATTTGGACTGGCGCCCGCGGTTTTCCAGTGGTTGATGCAGGAATTGTTTGGGGGTGTGCCTGGTGTGAGTTACTTCCAGGATATTTTGGTCTGGGGTAAAAAAAAAAAAAAGGGAGGAACACGAGGAGAAGGTGCATCACGTCATGCAGATTTTATGGCAAAGTGGTTTGACAGTAAAGTTGTCAAAGTGTCAGGTGTGTGTTCTGAGTGCCACGTATTTAGGATACACTCTCAATGCCAGTGGCATAAAATCTAGGGAAGGTTTGGTTAGAATAATGATAGAGGCGCCCTCCTTGGTGAATAAGGACCAATTTAAGGTAATTTTTGGGAATGACAGATTACTACGTTAAGTTTATAGCCTTGCATGCTGAGACAACTATATGCATACGTGTTTTGTTGAAAAAAATGCCAGAATCGAGTAGTCACGTGAATGCCAGGATGTGTTTGTGCAGTTGAAAAAGGATGTCGACAGTACACCATCCTTGAGTTCATTTGACCCAGAGAATTGAACTCTTCTCACGGTTGATGCTAGTGAAGTTGGTCTAGGGGCAGTTCTGGAACCAGGTAGGATGGTGGGTTCAGGCTGTGCGTGTCTATGGTGCTTAAGGACGCTGAGAGAAATTATTCTGTGAATGAGTGCAAGGCGCTTGCAGCCTCTTCAAAGCACTTCCGGACGTTCCTGTGGCGCATCTCAGGATGTGTTTGTCTCGAGAGGATAGCTCACGGGCAACGTGCTCGCCTTGGAAGCAAGACGACACGGAGTACTACAGGTTTGATCCCCGGATCTGCACTTAGAAACCTCTGGGTATTAATATCCTGTATGTCATTAGGACAGACCACAAGCCCCTCACTTATGTGCTTACCACCAAGGGGGTGGGCTCCGTGTCCCGAAGGATAGCAAGGTGGATGGTGGACTTTCAGATTTTCAACTTTAGGGTAGAGTACGTTCCAGGTGTCAGGAATGTGGTGGCAGATTGTTTGTTGCATTTGCCGGTGGTGTTTCCGGAGGCGCATGCAGGGGGTGATGTTATCACCCAGGTTGTTTGTGTGCTTCCAGCCGTGGACATAAATGAGTGGGAAAGGGAATCGGCTAAAGATTCTGAGTTGGCTTGGATTAGGGACGGTCTGCGTGGTGGGTGGAAGACAGTGCCAGAGAAAAAGTGAAAGCTTACATGCAGCTATTGAGTGAACTGGTGGAAGGTCTGTGGGGCATCATGAGAGGTGATAGATTGGTGCCTCTTGTCAGTCTTAGAGCAAGGCTTGTCGGTTTGACAGACAAGGGGTATCTAGGAAGCTTTCTTACCAACAGAAGGTTGCGGGAGAGGTATTGGTGACCAGGGATGTACGATGAGGTGGAGATTGTTGTGAAGGAGTGTGTGGCATGTGCCTTGAGAAATAAGAGTAGAGTTGTGCACCCGCAGCCCGTTTACGCGGTTGATGTACCATATGAGGTGTGGTCAAATGTGGCGTTGGACATCATGTGCCCCATGATTGTCTCAAGTGTGGTTTGAGGTTTGTGGTGGTGTTAGTGGACTACACGTCGAGGTGGGTGGAGGCTGCCACCTTTGAGACAGTGTTGACGGAAAGAATCATTGGTTTCTTAAAAAGGTGTTTGACGGGGGGGGGCATACCCGTGAGTATTGTCACTGAAAATGGAGCGCATTTTGTGTTGCTTCGTATGCAGGAGTTTTTGAGTTGGAATGGCATCAGGCGTCACAGGACAGCTCTGTATAATCCATCTGCAACAGTTTGGTTGAAAGGATGATTGGATTTGTGATGGGAGCCATTCAATTGGCCATAACCAATGGTTTGTGCTGGCAAGAAGTGGTCTGGCAGGTGTTCACAGCGTATAGATGGACACCGTCATCCTTCACCAGTAGTTCCCCATTTGAGCTCATGAGGGGAAGGAAAGTGAGGTTGAGGTTGTGAACGGCTGCCCTTGGGCGGTGGGGGGGGGATTTCTCACTGTTGTGAACAAGTCAGAGGTATTGGAAAAGGTACATGCCACCCAGGAACAGTTGAGGATAAAATGGGAGGAAGGAAACCTTGGATGTCAAGGTTGGGGATCAGGTGTGTCTGAAGAACCACAGGTTCGTGCCCAAAGGCAAGAGTGTGTTCATGTCTCCCCGCATGGTGGTGAGGGTGGATGCAGGTTATAGGGTTTTGGACGATGGAACAAGGTGGAGAAGGAAAATTGTTGTTGTGTTGATGGGCACTCCTGTGGTGCCATCAGTTGGGCATGAATCTTTGTTTGAACCTCATTTGAGCGGGTTTTCTGTGGAGCAGAGGGTGGGCATCCCTATGGGTGGACCTGAGGATGGGAGCAGTGAGGGGCCGGTTTCGAGTGTGGAGCGTGTAGTCCAGGGCTTAAGTGAGGAAGAGTGTGGGGTCGCGCATGAGTGCAGTGGCAGTAGTGATGGGTGTCGCCCATTGAGGATTTGGGTGTCTCTGGTTAGAATGAGAGACTATGTCTGGAAGAGTGCATGTGGTTAATGTATTTGGTTAAGGTTTGGGTTTCACCACCTGATGCATTTCTCAGTTGTTCATTGGTGTTCCAAAGTTTTGGGACGCACCCTGTTCTATTTTGCTGTGGTGGTGCGGCCACGGGTTTTGCATCTTCAATAAAGCTCCTTTGTTTAACCCTTACTTGTGTCTCACCATTATTTCATTGCACTTGGCCTATTAACTATCCAAAGCTTCAAGGCTGAGAAGACCCTTTCCATCCAATCCCTAACCACCTTCCAGACTAAGCTTACACTATGTTGCACCGGCAATCACCTTTCACTAATATGTACCTTTGTATTTATGACACATGGAGGTGGTCTCAAGAGGATCCACCCGATATGGCTTACCCAATAAGCAAACTAATCCCTTACAGAATACATATATAGTTGACCTTACTAACCAATCCCTTCCCCTGTTAGGTTTTTGGGATGTGACCTCATCTTTGTGACAGAACAGTTTAACAAAACCGAATGACAGGCAACTGGAAAGTGAGAGCACTTGGAGAAAGTTTGCATTGTTCATGTTCGATTGCTGTCATTTTGAATTGCTAATAAAGACAATGAACTTTGTCCTATGGTTGGGTCTTCCATTCTTGGGGCAGGTGATTTCCAGGGCCCAGTTCCTCTTGCTGGTAAAGGGGAGACTGATAATAGTTCAATAGCCACTATTTACTCTTTTACAGTGCAAACCCGTCACTGGTCCATGGTCGGACTTCTCCCTGTGACTGGATTGGGAGGGAAGCATAAGAAGAGCAAAGAACAACCAGCTGCTGTGGAAAGCTTGGGAAAAAGGAGAACAGAAGAAGGATCATCTTGGAGGAGTAAACGTGTGTTTTGGATGTGGCTGGAGGTTTGGAGGTGAGTGGGTGAAAAGAGGATAACTGTTGAAGGAGAGCAGTGGAAGGAGCTTGGAAGCACAAAGCAGGAGGGGAAGACCAATAGAAGAAGGTGTAGGAGAGGGATACCAGAGATGTTGGGATAAAGGTACCCCAGGGTTTTCAGAGAGGTATCACCAGAGGTCACAGAGCAAGGCATCCCAGATCTCAAGGAGTGAGATACCCATGAGCTCAGCGGGCGAGGTAGCCAAGAGCTCAGGGATGAGATATGCTGATGTTCAAGAGTGGGATATAAAGCGAGAGACACCCGAATTTGGAAGATGTGAAGTTCAGGACGAGGAGTCTGGAATCAAAGAAGATTGGAAGAACCAAAAAGTGAAAGACCCAAACAAGAGTAATGAAGCAAAGGGTCAGGGGAGAAGCCCACACAGGTGAAAAAAGAGAAGGCAGGACAATACATCTGGCTGACCGGTTGTGTGGGAAAAGGTATGTACACAATGAGGAGCATTAAGGAGGTTGGGCAGGGTCAGGTTGAAGGAGGTAGTGAGGAAAATAAAGAAATGCAAACCGAGAACGTGGGACTGGCAGGGGCACAGAGAGGGGTGGGTTAGAAGGGAAGGTTATGACGTAAACTGCAAGCCACAGACCCAGAGGTGGAAGTCCATTCCTTTGACAAAAAATAAAAGCAGGACAGAGACCTTTAAGACTGAATGTGGTGATCCTAGCAATCCTATCAGTGGTCACACTAATCGCAGGAGTAGCCTGCAGCTGCCTTTGAACTTGCCTGACCTCCACCTGAGAAGAAAACATCTGGTTCTGTGACTGACTTGAGTCCTTATTTATTTTTTTTTTTTATTTTACATTTATAAAGTGCTCACACAGCCCGCAGGCATCGAGGCGCTGTTACAGGAATTGTTTGTTTTTCTTAGTTGCGTAATTGTGTTTTTTTTTTTTGTCTTAGTTACGTATTTATAACGCACTTAAACACCCAGAGCTTTCTAAGCGCGGACCCGGGGATCGAACCTGTTGTTGCTTCGTGTCGTCTTGCTTCCAAGACGCGCACGCTGCCGCTGAGCTATCCTCCCGGGACCTTATCTTCTGGTCACTAAAAACAAAGGCTCTTTAAAACCTCATTTGAATCTATGTCCCCATGTATCCACACTCTGCTTTGTGACAGCGCAGACCATCAGACAGCCAGATAATGACTGCTCACATTGTTTTTTTTTCTCTTTTAAAATGTTAAGCACATCTTATGATGCTGTTTTGGTTTCCAAGTGTGTCAAACAATGAATGTATGCCGTCTGCAAAGTGTTCCTCTGAGACCCTTGCACTTTCTATGGAATATTAAGAGCCTTGTTGGCAATTTTGCTTCAAACCAATCATTCCTTGGTTGAATGGCGATCATATTTGTGATAAGACTTTTTATAGTCTACCAATTTTTCTTGAGCATATCAGAGAAGATCTCAGAGATGGCTCTCACTCAGCCCATCTTCATTCTCAAAGGCAAGATTCCACAGCGCTATACATTCTGTGCCCTCACAACAGTGTGGCGACATGCCTTAGTATTGGTCTCCCATATCAGTAGCATTCCTCCCAAAGGATACCTGTATCGGGAGGATAGCTCAGAGGCAATGTACTCGCCTTGCAAGCAAGACGACACGGAGCACCACAGGTTCGATCCTGGGCCCATGCTGAGAAACCTCGGGGTATTAAGTGCGTTATAAATAACCTATCATATCATACTTGCCCAATGAATTAATGTAGGATTGACACTTACTGTTCTACTATAGAGTTTATAGAACAGATCGGATGAAAGAGATCAATCGCCTCCAAATGAGTTATCCCACTCCCAATTGCATGATTGAAACAATGCTCTTATGTATGAATAAATAGTGAAATAAAGCCCTTGGCTCACCTAATACATTGATATAACTATCTGACGTTTCACCATGTAACATACTTACGTTTTAGGCCTGCGAGTTCTGCAATATTTTATTACCTCTTTTTTAGACCAAATAGGGGAGAAATAGATTCCAGCATGACCCACAATCAATGAAATACATGAAGTTTCATTTCAGTCCATGATCTCCAGGTTTTCAGCCTTACGAGTCCAGAAAACTCCTGGACATAAAGAATTCGAGTCATGATTCCTAATCACTAAAGAATGTCTTTAAAACATGCCATGAGAAATAAGGCAGAGTTTAGCTATTAGATTATCAATAGCAGTTTTTTCCACTGCCGTCTTTGGGATTAACCACCCAGCAGAACATTGGTAAAAGTGAAATCAATTTGCGATGCAGCTGTACTGAATTACCAATGCAGAATTCTGTACATATTGGAGCAAGCCTGCCCAATGAGAACGCTACACTTCTTGGTAGTCATTGGTGGCTTTATCACACTGAGATCCATCCATCTCCGCGTGCAGCCAGCTAGGCACAGATCCACTGTATTAGCTCTGAGGTATGTTAGGGGGTCTCACACAGCCCTCTTGCCTCGCGCCACCCCCTAAGCTTCACAGGACTTTCACATTGACACGTCTATGCAAGAGGCTTCACCAGAATGAAATCAAGCAAGAGAGTGAGGATTGAACTGGTTCCCACTGGTTGCAGAGGTCAATCCGGCTGCTTATAAGTAGGTCTACCCAGTCTCTATTTCCTGTGCCTCGTCCCTCTCAAGAGTAGGTTTTCAGCGCTTGTAATCTGTAATCAGGTTCTGGATCAATGCTGTATATTGTACAGATGCTGGCTTGAACAATGCCTTTATTTTGGCACATATCATAATGTGTTATAGTGAAGATTCCACTGGTAAAGTATCCCTCTGGGGACTATAGCTCGCCTTTGGCCTGCGCTACCAAATGCGAAGGAGATTTACAATGTTCTCTTGCCTTTTAATCTGTATGACAAACATCTGAGCAAAGACAGCGGTCCTGATGTTTCCACTGTGCCTACAAACATGTGCTCTACCTTTTATTTCTTCGAGACAAAATAGGGTTTTTTCAAAATCCATTATATGCAATATACCAAGGAGACGATAACATGTCTTCGTGTTCAGATTGATCAGTAACAAGAACGGCTGTTTTTTAACAGGTCATGTTCTTTCCACGGAAGCATCCAACACCTGTTTGGGGTGATAATGCATTGCTCGCCTTGAGGTTTAGTAGAGAATGCAGCAGTGGAAGATGGCTTGTTCACATGGATAAAGAGGCAACTGGGGGCACTGGGTCATAGAGGCATGCCAACGTGAAGAATGTATTGCACCTCTCTATACAGGGTGTGCTGTGTATCAAAGTCCTGCTGCACATCATTCACTTTCGAAAGTATTACTTAATGTATTGCATCTCTCTATAGAGCGTGTAATGTGCATCACTGTCCTACTGCACAGCATTCACTTTGGGAAGTATTGCCTATGCAGGACGGTGGTGGTTTTTGTGTGGTGCATAGCCGGGCCTTTGCTTATCAGCAGTGGCTCGTGTGTGTTGCAAATGGCTGGATTCAAAGAAGCATGGGCTGGCCATATACTTGGACTTGCATCTGTCTTTTGTTGCAGGCTATTCGTGTTCTATGTCATGATCACGGTGGTTGAAGCAGGAGGTTTGTTGCTATGTGTGTGGTGCATAGGTTTCCAGCAGTGGGTTGTGTTGGAAAGGCAGGTTTAGGCACAGCACTCGCTCCTAACTGGGCAGCAAAAACGAGGCATTGCGTTACTTGGCGGAGGACCAGTTGTGGGCAACGCTGCAAGGGTACCAAGCGGGGCCAGGTAAACTGTGCCCCATGGCTGTCAGGCGGGGGAGATGGCCGAGCACCAGCCAAACACTAATGGGTGGCACTCCCCCTCTGCCGCTCCCCCCTGCATACATCGACACACAGTCGCCAAGCCCCGGATTAGAAGAATGAAGGACCTTGCAACACCTTGCCCTTCCTCCCAAAGAGCTGCTAAGCACCTAGGAGCGACAGGAAGGAAACAGGCAGGGCAAATTGGACCAAAGGGCCCCTGGGTGCTGATGCTGTCGGCGCCAGCCGGCTGGGGGCTGGCAGCACAGCCCCCCACACAGGCACAACAAAGACCCAGGGCCAGCCCCTGGATCTGACATAAGGAGTTGAGTTTCAGCTCAGAATCAGTTTGGGACCCTGCACAGGGACCCAGACAAAAGAATCACTGCATATGCAGAGGCTCTCTCTTCTTTTTCCCAGACCCCTCCCACCCTAGAATAAAGGAGAAAAGAAGGATAAAGAAGACAGGCCACCGTACGGTGACCACACTGTCTTGGGACAAGCAAGGAGGCAAGGGCCAGAGGAGGCAACCTCAGGGCCCGGTGCCCAAAAGTACAGCATATTATGGTTATGTAATTATGATTATGTTTGTTATGACCATAACTGTGCAAATAAAAATTCCACAGCCTTTTATTTGCCAACACCAAAGCAATGTGTCGTGTGCTACCTAGAGTGGGGGAGAACACATGGGGACACCCAAGTTATTTGTATGTATTGCTCTGTCTGCATATGGGTCCACTGGTTACAATGAATGAACATGAAATTCACCTTGCGCGGTCGCAATGAGGAGCAGCACGTCAGGCTCTGCCATAGCTCGTCAGTCTTATTGGCGTGGAATAAGTTGTCAGTGCAGATAAGACGGTGGGTCTGCACGCTCCACTTCAGGGAGGACCCAAAGACACCCCACCCTTCAAGGAACTTCTCACCAATCAATGATCACTCGGCTCAGATCTTTCTCTGGCTCTTGCCTGCTTCCTCTGCCCATCCGAGCTCCTGGGCTACCCTGCACACCACTTAAAACCCTGCGGTGATCCCTTTGTACAGCACTCTGCTGCTGCTCGGCTGGGTGCGTGCTGCAGACACACATACATAGGCTGAGTAGTGTGGGCTCGCTTTGCTCTTCTTACCAGATCCCTACCTAAATAATATATCACAGACCAATTATGTTTATGGAAAAGTTGTAGACCGTAGGCATTTTATTTTCTTACAGAAAATACAAAACAACAAAAATCAATGCACTGCCATATGCTTTTGGGCACCTTGTGTCCAGTCTCGAAGTTGCCCAAGGCTCCTCCTGAGTCCTTGTTATCCCTGGGCCTTTGTTCCTGGACACATGCCGCCACACCTGAGCGGGTGTTATTCGCGCCCGTTCAGGTCCCCCCCAAAAGCACCCTACCTACAACCCCGTTCCTGGAGTGCCCTAAAAATGTTGTCGGAAAAAAACCCCATCCCTTGAGAGGTGTACCTCATCCTGGTGAAACATATCCGGATTGTTCCGGTGTAGTCCATGTTTTATGAAGTGTAACCCTGTGCTCTTGCAGTACTTTTCTACTGATTTATTTAGTTTCTTTCTGGCTATTTCGATTGCCTGCCTCCTCTGTGCCCCATACCAGACCCTTCTTGGTATTATTTCCGACATGAAAATCTCGGTTTTCCACCAACTGTGGGCTATGCTATGTAGCGACTCGCAAATGTTCCTCTGTTATTTACCCCTATTTGTGCTCACCAGGTCGTTCCCCCCCGAGGTGTATAACCAGGTACTCGGAGGGGGGTCCCTGAAACCTATCAGGTCCGACAGCCTGTCGTGAATGTCCTCCCAGTGCATCCCTGGGAGGCCCCACCAGGATGTAATTGTGTTTTTGAAATGCAGTCCTTGCTTCACTTCCTCCAGCCACCTGTCTGCCCGGGTCACGAAAAGAGTGCCCCACTATCCATGCCGATTTGTAGAGTCCAGCCTCTATGGAAACGGGGGAGATAAGCGTTTATATCAGTTCCTCCTTTATGTATTTTTTAAAGTATTGTGACTTCCATCCCCCAATCCCTTTCACTCCCTTTGCTCCCAGGACCCCCGCCGATGCAGAGGTTGCCGTCCCTATCCTGAATGAGTGTGTTCCAAATTCGGCTGGATCCCATCCTGCTTTTGCCACCACCTGTATGTATTAATAGCTGCCCGTCGACCTCTGGTCGGAGATCTAGGAATTCTTGGGTGATGCATCTGGGACAGTGGTCCTTCTCTCTGATGCAATTGAGGTCTAATGCTCTCCCCTTCCCCGTTTGGTCTGTTTTAGATTTCTTTAACATTATAGGCATCCCCTTGTTTCCCATACTAATATCCCTCCTTGCCAGGCCGTCTCCTGCCACCGTATTACTGGCCACCAGCTCCCCTACCCTGAAAGCCCCGTAATATGCCAGCGCGAATGCGGCCCTGAACAGCGCAGTTTCGTACGTGCTGCTGCATGTATCTCGTAACACTTAACAGAATTATTAACTTCCCAAAGTTCACTGGCCTTCTGCTATCTGGTTTCCTCCCCTCTAATTTAGCCCATCCTCTCATAGCATATTTTATTCTTTCGCTGTCGGTTGGGTCCGGTATGCCCGCCACTTTTGTGGTATATGCCACCGCCGCTAGGTGCGCTGCCGCCCAGCTTTTCTTTTTCCCTTTGGCAAATGCCCCTTCGAGAAATTCACACATTTTTTCGGTTGACATTTTTTCCACCTCTTGCACACCTGTTTCCACCAACACATCTTTTACATGCTTTTCGTACTGCTTACTCGTTTTGTACGTTAGGGCGTTCCTGGTCAGTTTGTCAATGACCCGTTCCGTTCTCCGTGCTTCTCCCACTTCTTTAGAGTCAACCTTGTATCCAACCATGCTTTCCTTTCCAGTCCCTCCAGCGGGACCCATGCCTTCCGTGGTGTGGGCGTTCTTTCCTTGTCGGCGTCCGGTCTCAGCTCCCTGAATCTCTCTCACTGATTTGTTCCTTCTTGGGGGCCGGGTTTCCCCCGGCCCCTTGCTGTTATATTTCGCACCTTCCCCAGGTGCTGTTTCCTGTCCTTTCCTGGGCTTTTGCTTCTTGTGGCGCCGTTCGGATGCCCCTCCCTACTGCTTTCACGCCTTTTGCCCCCACCCCGCGCCTAAACTCCCAGGCCCTCCATCGGCCACCATTTCATGCGGCCCGGGGCATGGGGCATACACCCTGGAGAAAGGCAAGCAGCAAAAGCAGAGATTAAATAAATAAACGCATGCAGTCTGCGGCCAGCAAATGCTGTGCCTGAAATCGAGAACTGCAGGCGGGTGCAAAGCTCCATATATACCCAGGGCATAATGGCTCTTCCTTTTGCCTCCATACATCATAGACGAACAATAATTCCACCACGCCCGGAAGGCTGCCCTAGCCTGATTCTGGCAAGTGGGAGCAGAACCAAACCTAACCTGTATCTGGCCCTCTCCCCAGCTGGCGGCAACACATTGTCTCGCTCACAATTGTACACTTGCTGCTAACATGACGGCATGTCATCCATGATGGCGACTTCTTGGCATGTTCTTACCCCCTGGTTTAGTGCATACGTTATATTTGTACTGAATGCAGCATGAAAGAATTTGCTTTCATTCATAAGGACGCGCCGAGGGGACTGTACACTCGACCATTCAGCGTGTTCACAGGGCCTGCCATTCTATAGAAGGCATACTGTAGCTCCACTGCATCATGCGCGTGCCTACTTGGCACTCCTAGTTTAATGATTCTGATGCCCTTTACTTTACTTTGGCTAGTAAGTGCAACACACACTCTATACCAGTGGATTATATGATATGACCTTGTACCCATTCTTAACATGTTCAGCTGATGCCATTTTAGTGATATCATTGTATATAGCGCCTCCTACCACATTCTTTACGCTTCTCAAGACACTAATGCTAGGTGTTAATTTCAACCAATAGGATTGTACTCAATGAAATTACCTCAGGTGGATCATGGGTTGCATCGGCCTTGACAGTACCCCCACCTTTGACGGCAGGTTATACACACACATACCGTGGAAGTGGTTAACCTACTGGCTTCTATAGGCAAGAATTCAGTGTCTGGCTGTACCAAACCATGAAAAGTCCTATATTTTTTTTCTTTTTTTTATTTGATATGGATAATACAATCATCCTTTCAAATATACAAAAAACAGCATTTAGGAACTAAAACATATCACAACAACTTTACACGTTAAAAATAAAACTTGTGGACACATACATAGTATACTTAATGATCAATAAATGTATGAAAAAGACACAATAGACATTGTTGCCAATGCTTCATCAATGGTAAAATTACGATATTTGATTTCATTCATCTTGATTTTTGGAATTGAACTGATGCCTGGTACATAACAAAAACTCCAATAGGATAAAAGGGATAAGAAGGAATGAAGCGCGGAACCTTAAACTTCAAATAGGGTTACACGAGGCCTTCATCAGAAAGACATTTTGGAAAAAGTGCACTATTGCCCCACGCATACCCAAGTTGGGGTTATTGGCTATGTTACACCAAATATCATCCATTGACATGTGGCTATATCTAGGCAAAGTCCTATTATGGCACAGGTGGGGAAACGGGCATAGCCTAGCAATAGAGCGCATGCCATGAACAATATCCCGTGTTCTGTGAGCACCGTTTGACTACTTTCAAACACATACAACTGTAAAATAAACACATGAAATATTATCTTCCACATGTTCAAGTATGGTTTCACTGTGTAGAGCGTAGGAGAAATGTATCCAAATCCAGAATGCTTTAGATGCTGGGGCGCGAGGAACAGCTGCTCTTGAAAAGTTCAAATGACCATGTTCTTGTATAGTGCTACATGCCGGACTTCACCTTCTAGGCGCTGTAACCCACATTGATGGTAGCACAGAAGATGATCTTCGTATGACACACTAACGTGGCACTGTATCTCGGCGGGAGTGATAGGGGAACACACACGCATTCATGCTCCATAGGTTTGCCTTTGCTTTCTCGGTGCACCGCGTGCGCCTTGCGCTCTATGAAAGTCTGTGCGAAAGGTTGTGCTCTAGTTCTGTCCCCTTTCCTTTTCTTATCATGGCATCCCCTGATCTCAGGCCTAGTTCTGCAGTGGCTGACAGAACCAGGGCTGTCTACTGAAGATGCATACAGCACAAGGGTATGCCTATCACCCCTCTGGCCAAACACCACAGCAGGGTCAAGGGGGCCAATTGTGGACGGCTGGCATGCCACTGCAGCAAGCACTGCTCTCTAGAGCATCCCTGGACACCCACAGCCATTCCTTTGCATTGCTAGTACTTCACTGTACATAGTATATACTTCACTAATGCCACAATACAATTTGCGCCAGTTTGAAACTGAATTTATTATTGGTATAAATAGTGTCTGTTGGCGACACGTGTTTCGGCCGTTCGCCTACTTCACAGCCAGACATATATTACTTGATCACACACTTATCGCTCCTACCAAGTCAAATTGGTGATGACTGTTCATCTTTCTCCTCAATCCTTGTATGGACCAATCAGTGGGTGAAAAAAATAAAGAAACAGCCTAATTAGCTCTCTCTAGGTCTGCCTTTTCAGCCTGGTAGTTGTTTGTACTTTGTGTTATCATAAATTAGAACACATCTGTAGGGTCACACCGATATCATGATCAGTTAAAAGAAAAATTATTAATTTATCAGAAAAATCACTACATAAAAAAAACATACATTTGAGGAGAAAGATGAAGAGTCATCACCAATTTGACTTGGTAGGAGCGATAATTGTGTGATCAAGCAATATTTGTCCGGCTGTGAAGAAGGCTAACGACCGAAACACGTGTCGCCAACTGACACTATTTATACCAATAATAATTTCAGTTTCACACTGGTGCAAATTGTGTTGTGGCATTAGTGAATTTTGTGCAAAAAGAGGCAGTGGGAATCCTCCTTGGCCACACGTAGTGCGTGCGACAGTGGGCACCAGTAATTAATCTCTTGGAATAGAGACATTTGACTAATACCACAACATCAGACTATGCACGTTTCAGCATCAGACTATACACGTTTCAGTGATCGAGGATACATAATATCACAATGACAAAGAGATACAACCCAACCACACAAGATAATATAAAAAATAAAAAATCATGGAAGCAGCAAAGAAACTAAACCACTCCTTAGACTAATGAAGGACAGCATCAAGTAATCCTGGTATCCAACAGATGTTCTTTCCAGCTGCATTTAAAATTTTACGGGGAGGAAATGTCTTTACTACCTCGAGCAGGAGAATTCCAGAGACGGATCCCTTAACGAGGTTTGGAAATCCAGAATGTTTTCGAAGCTGGGATGCGAGGAGCAGCTACTCTTGAAAGGTTCAAACGACCAGATGCGCACATTTTGGTACCAACCTACTTTTAGATTCATTAACAGGCTAGAACCCAAAAACCTAGTGTAGGGTCCTAGCACTTTATTTGCCACACCACCACCAGCTTACGCTGCTGAATGTGGTCTTCTATGCATAGCGGGCCTAGCGCCTGGAGACTGCCCTAGGGTGGTATCAGTGTGCGGTGTAAATCAACATAACAAAGATAACCGGGTATTGGACACGTGCTCACAATGGACACTCAGTGCCTTCTTGCCAAGACCCAGGCAGATTGACATGCCATACCTGAGCATTGACCCGACCGCTGCTTGCACTATCAGTTTATGAGGATTTTTTCTAGGGGTGGCGCCATGCGTCCGATTTCGAAATCAGCTACCTTTACCGCTGTGTCAACTTGGGGAGCAAAAGTCACATTGCTATCAAAAATAAGTATCCCCCACATTTGATCCGACTGCACATTATGAGGAGAGAGATCCAGGTCCTCTGGCCAGCGGAAAGGTCTGGAGTCCACCAGCGAGCCGCTCACCTACAGAAATTCCGCCTTGTCCCATCAAGATGAAGCCTGCTCTCGCTTCCAGTGCTGCACTGCACCAAAACACTCCGACACCATTTTCCCATCTTTGCAAGTACTATGAGGATCCATGAGCAGCAGGGTGCGATCGGGGTACAGTTAGCCCTGCGGATCATGGCCCACCACCACCTGGGCCACTGGGCAATATTGCTGTAAAATAGTCAAGGCGATTGCGATGGTGATATCAGTAGCAGCCGGTAGGTGCCAGAACAGAACCCAGAGGCTCATCCAAGCATTCTGCTGCTGATAAAAGGTGGAGCCGAGCTGTATGCCTTTCATTATCGATTCCAAAAGATATACCAATGTCTAAGTCCCCTGTACAGTTTTGACTCCCATTCCCTACAAACATGCAAAGGCGTGAAGCATGAAAGAGATGGGCCACTGCTTTTACTTCGCTCTCAATCCTTAATGTCAGCTGTTTCCATACCTTTTAGCTCATCTGGGCCCTTTCTCAGGGAGACCACACTATTTCCAAATGATCCCAAACCTTGCCTGGAGTGGGCAGTCTAGCCAGAAATGTGAAGGACAAGCAAACATGGATGCGTTGCTTTAGCAAGACCTCAGAGAATTTCCCCGGTGCCATGAAGGACCTCACTCTGAAATGGCACATGCACACATGCAGCCCAGAACACACGCGGTGGTTAAGCATAGCACAGACACTAAAGTGCAGGGCTGATCTAGCACAGTCGCACATTTCCAGGATGGATGTGAAAAAAGCAACCACTAAGGCGCATGTTACAAGTGCATCCATAAAGAATTGACCGACTGATAAGCACTGCCCGGTGAAGGGAACAATAGAAGTTAAGACAATGAAATAGGCAAGAAGGGAGTGAGGGAAGGAAGAGTGGAGGGAGAGGTGAGAAAATGCACAGGTGAGACAGAGCGAATCCCAAATTTGAAAGCGAAAACATTTAAAGTTTCCAAAGAAATTGTAGTAACATTGCTTTTTTAAATGTTTTGTCAACTTCCGCTGCCAAAACCAAACTCTAGACTACCTCTTCTCAAGTTCAACTGTACCTGGGGAAAGGGAAGATTACAGCAATCGGCCAATCAGGATTAGTTCATGGTTGGCCATGCTGATAACTATTTAATTAATGGGTATTTAATTATAGTGTCAGTGTAGCACCCTGAGTCCCTTCCCAGAAACTTCAGAGCACTGAGCATGACATTCTAAAAAGGACGAATGCTTGGTTACTGTACAGTGGTAAAACAATGGGTCTGTGGAACGCTCAACAGCCTGGGCGAGCTAAGTCCTCTGGGAGAAAGAGATCTGTGGATGAAGTTCTAGAAAGGACGAATGCTTGCTTAGATTATAGAGGTAAATCAACGGGTCTGTGGAATGCTCAGGTGCCTTGCGGAGCACAGACTCTGGCATTAAGAGCACTAGGTGTGATGAATCAACATCCGGGGGACCAGTGCTCCAGGGATGAATATCGGTTTCTCAACCATCAGACCCACACCTCTAGTACACCCGAAGAGATTGGAACAGATTGCAACACAAATACATTATGAACCCCCTTGTCCATTTTTTGATAATGTGTACAGAATGGCAGGCTTATCTCTGCAAGGTTGTGGGTCATTGGTTAGTTGCAACACAGCAAAAATATACTTATTACCCAGTGATAAAAGGGAGTGTCCAATCAAGGTTATATAAACATATCTACTTTATTAATATTCAACAGACAATTCTAGCACACAACAAAATACAAACCACTCTAAGAAGGAATGCAGAGAACCGACAGTTTCAATAACGAAAATTGATGCTCTCCGGATACTGACAGGAGGGTAGGTGGTAAAGTAATTAATCTCAATAGTTCAAGGATTCTCAATCTCAGCACAAAGGGAGCAATGGGTCATAAAATGTCACTAGAGGCCTTTGGAGAAGGACCAGGGGAACAGAACCACAATCTACCTTGTGCTTGTAGAATTTCTTGGTGCTCGACAATGTCGAGTCAGATTCAGGGTGCTTTGCAGTTTCTGCAACAGAGTTCAAGATGGGAGACTACTGCGGGTATCAGGCGGCAGACAGTTCGGCGAGCGAGGCTCGACAAACGGCTGCAGGTTGGACTACACAGTGGCGCGGGTCAAGAATCATTGTCTCTGTGCTGATTGGCGCGTCAGAAGCACTGGTCAAGGTGTCTCTGACGGCTTGAGTGACTGTGGCATGACAACAGTCAGGGGTGCAGTCGGCTGCAGCTCGAGAAGCTCGACTGTCTCGAAAATATCCTTTCAGGCTGACACTGGTTGATGCTTGTTGGTACACTGCTCCTAGCTGCTTTGCAGGGCTTGTGTCGTCCTTTAAGGCAGACTGCCCAAAGCTGTGGAGAGTGTTGCAGGCAACAGCCTTGTCCTTTGTTTGGTTAATAGACTCTCTGGCACTCTCAGGAAGCTTGCTCCAGATCCTAGTAGGGCATGCTGTGTGCTGGCTGGGTACCGGTTCTGGAGCTGCTAGAGGGTCCTCTGGATTCAGTATCTTACTCTGTTCCCTGGTAGATGTTTAGGGGAGGGATCTTGCTTCCCTCTTGGAAATACTGGCCTCCCTTCACTGGTTGAAGTTGTAAGGCAGACTGCATCTTGAGCCAGGGTCCAAATGAGTTCCTGTTTCCTGTTGAACCCTTTAGATGTTCTGTTAAGAGAGGGGCTCAGCCATCCTTTAATGGCAAATGGACCCCAGTGTTTGGTGCGGGCTAAGCCTAGCTTAATGAAGCAATCCTGGGTCCCCATTAACAATCTTCTGTTATGTGTGAGGTCATAATGGTATTACCCAAATTGACCTTTTACAATTGACCTTTTGCACAATTGACCTAATTATAGTGGTCCTAATTGACCTTCTGCACAATTGATCTTCATATTATTTTAGTTATTTTATATATGCACTGGGTCGGTTTTGCATTCTACATAATATAAGGGGATTGTGTGAGGGGTTGCTGGGGTTTTTGGATTGGGTGGGGGGTTGCGGGGGGTTTCCCCCGCATATATGTCCTAATTCACCTTCTAAATTAGGTCAATACTCCTGAGGTCAATTCTCCCCAGGTCAATTGTGAAAAGGTCAATTAGTATACAACCGTGATAACCAGAGTGCTATGCAACAGGAAAGGTAAAGAGGTGAAAACATGTACTACTAAGTCCTCCCCATCTTCCTGTCTGTTGTGGGTGAAAATGTTTTTTCTGGTTAATTGAGCTCTCTGTGGCACACGATCAAAGTGCAGGTCTCCCTTGAAGTTTGTGGCGAGAACATAATTTCTGTCTCCATCAAATCACATATTTCTTCCCTCTGAAAGGGGTCCCCCTGCAGGGGTTGCCTACTGTCAACAGTTGTCCCAGACATGACATTCACTGCCCTTCATACTAAGGGATGGGAGCTGACTTCAGTTTGACGCATATGCATATCAAAAAGGTGTTGTGCTTCCTGTCCCTTTTCTCTGCTCTGCGACCAGGCCTCTCGCAGGTCTGCTACAATTAACTCTCATCGGTATTCACTGCCACCAGTATGCGGACAACGGATAGGGTGGATCCATGGATCCTTTGATATTTAATTAGTCTGGCCATTGCAGGAGGAAGGTGTTGCCCTCGTCCTCTTGATGCTTCCATGAACTCCTGGATGTCACATTCCAACTAAACGTGACACGGACGACAGCACCTTTAGGCTGCCGCTCCCCCCAAGAGTAAACAGATCTTTATTTCTGTTGTGCAGTGAGCATAGGAAAATGTATGCATTTTAGCAACACACATTTTCCAAATTTGATCTCCATCATTCAATTTTTCAAAAAAATATCAAAAAAGCCCCAGCGAGTGTACTCCCGCTGTGCGGATGGTCGAATTCCTCACACTATGGATGAAGTTCTAGAAAGGATGAATGCTTGGTTAGTGTACAGTGGTAAAGCAATCGGTCTTTGGAATGCTCAAAAGCCTTGCAGAGCACAGGCTCGGGGAGCAAGAGCACTATGGATGAATTTCTAGAAAGGACGAATGCTTGGGTAGTGTACAGCGGTAAAGCTACAGGTCTGTGGGACGCTCAAGAGCCTGCCGAAGCGCAGGCCTCTGGGAAAAAGGATGAAGTTCTAGAAAGGATAAATGCTTGGCTGCTGTACAGCGATAAAGCAACAGTTCTGTGGGACGCTCAAGAGCCTTGCAAAGCACAGTCCTCCGGATTCAAGAGCACTATGGATGAAGTCCTAGAAAGGATGAATGCTTGGCTACTGTACAGCGGTAAAGCAACGGGTCTGTGGAACACTGAAGAGCCCGGAGGAGTACAGGCCTCTGGGAGCAAGGATGAAGCTCTAGAAAGGATGAATGCTTGGCTGCTGTACTCCGGTAAAGCAACGGGTCTGTGGAGCGCTCAGGAGCCTTGCGGGCACAGTCCCCCCGAGAGCAAGAGCGATGTGGGTTTTAGGAAGGCTTTTTCCGAGTGTCATTGAGGATAATGAGTTTCAGGGCTTGGACCGAAGGGTATTAAAGGATTGCCCTAGCCTTCCTATCTAGATGGGCAAATGGATACGGCCTTGGTGAAGGGACTCCGAGGCCCGGGCTGACGGTATTGGTGGAATGCGTTGATATATGCGGAACAGCTGGGGAACGCAATAGGGTAGTTGTGAAAAACAAAAGTGTGGCTAACACAGAAAGCTCTACTTCCTACCCATCACCTTAACCTATTGCCACTTTCGTTTGCTCAGACCCTGACCCAATATTTGCTTTATTACCGCTGTGCCCCCAGGCAGGGGAAGTGTGGGTGTTTAGGGGTTCGATGGGAGGGGTAGCATAATGAAAGTAGTTCCATGCAACACCGTGCGCTCCTTCAGGGGGTCCGTAAACGTAAGGAGTCCGCAATCAAAGTGATTGAACAGGGTCCTTCCGTTGATAAATTAATCAATGACATACTTTATTGGAAAGAGAAACACTCATTAACGTATCGACTCCTCCGGGGCCCTATGCATGTGCAATGGGTCTGCTCGCTTTCGCCAGGGACGACGACATATCGCGCCCCCACCTTATTATTCCCACAATCTGCACCCCAACAGAACGCTCCCACAAATCGTCAGGCTTGCAGAAGGCTGAAAAGCTCAAGTATTCCCCGTTCTTAACACTGATATAGCACACAGACATACAGTGCCCTCTGCCACACCACCTTCGCCTTGGATTCCTCGACACCTCACTGGTACCGTGCCTGGAGCAAGCAGGCACAACATTCGCCCCCTTCAGAACGAGAGCGCCGCTGTTGCTTCGCTGTTCCCTCAGGCGCCAGAGAAGCCTGCAGACTAGACACACTTCCTAATACGTGACCCGGAGGACACAGCCCCTCGCTGACTGTCCGCAGCCCACGGTACGACCTCCGCCACATCTTCACCCACTCGAGTGGAAAGGTCACTCCCGTGTGCAGCTCTCGCCAGGGGCACTGTGCTGAGCAGGAAAGCCCCACTGTCCGGCGCACACCGTCTGTAAACAAGCAAAGCCATGCCAGGGACACACCATGCAGCCGAGCGCGGCCTGCAGCCCTGGGGGTGACATGGAGGCGTGGGGTTATTCCAAGGCATTGATGGACCAGCAACCAAGCCATGGCCAGGTGATAGTGAGAAGCAACTACCACTGGGATACATGTGCTCATATGCAAGAGAGGGGCGAGTGTGTAGACCCCCCCCCCCTCCACCCGCCGCTGCGGGGCATGAACACCACAGGCTGCAGGGGAGAAGCAGCGCGCCTTACACCCCTGCCCCGGACCCTTGAAGACATGGCGCGAGTTCTGCTTACCGTTTGAGTCCCTGGAAGGAAGAAGGCCAGGACATCCGCGATTTCTTCAGCCCCGGTCTGAGTCCGGTATCCACAGCGTACGAGGCGCGGTCCATGGTGCAGTAGTACAAATAGCGCTCGGTGTCCGAGAAGCCGCGGTGGCGGACTCTGCTGGAGGCGGCCGACTGCTGTCGGCGAGGGAGAGGCTGGGCAGGCTGGGGCACGGGAGGCTCCGGGGGGCGCTGCTGGCTGTGAGACGCGCTCTGGTAATGTTGCTGGCGCTGCCGGTGCGCAGGCTGCTCCCGTCTCCACAGATGTTTCGGCGCCTTCTTCAGGTCCCCGTTACTGCTGCCGCTGCTGCTGCTGCCTCCCAGCGCAGGCACGCAGCTGCCCTCTGCCTCCATCCTTCACCCCTCCTCGCAGAGGCACCGCGAAAGGAGAGGCGGGCAAGGCGGGCGCAGGGAGCGAGTAGTAGGACAGGTGAATGCGAGGAGGGGAGGAGAAAGGGGCGACTCGCACGGGGAGAGGGAAACGAGAGGACTACGGGGGTGCGTGAACAATGTACTTTATAATAGTGTGTGAAAAACAAGTAGAAACGCGCAGAATAGAGAAATGATGACACGGTGATGGGGTGCAATCCACAGAGAAACAATGGACACGGGCGGTAGAGTCTGTGCTGAACGGTGGGTGTCGGCGTGAGCCGCTGGGCCCAGGAGCACCGGGGTGAGGGCACAGAGCGGCCGGCACGCCCAGCCCCAGCGTGGAGGATCGGAGCCTCTGCAGGAGGTTGAGAAGTTGGACAGCTCCCTCCGCGGTGCCCGCCCAGGTCCGAATGAGGCTGCGGCAGAGCGCACGCAGCAGCGGTCTCTGCAAACACAGACGGTGCCAAGTTCCCGCTGTGCACCCGCCGATCCCCGGCCCGAGTCAGAGCAATCCAGGGGTTCCCGCGCACGGGCAGCAGCAGCCGCTGGAAGACCAAGCAGGGTCTCCCTGCAAACTTGCATAGATTTGCGAGAGTGAGGACCCCGACAGCTTTGCATGGGTCCGCTGTCACCACTCGGCCCTGGAGGCACCCAGCTCCACACAGCGCGAGGATGCCCCTGCATCCAGAAGCGGCCCTCTCACTCCTTCGAGCTCGTTCCAGTGCCCTGGCTGCTACAGCATGGACATCTCACTGCTCCCCCGAGCGCCTCTTCTACGGCAAGCCACCTTCTGCGCTGTTTCGATCCCCGAAACTTCCCAAGTTCCCAGCTGCGCATCTCTGCAGGGTGGAGGCGAGGGCGGGACCTCCGTTACTCCTGGAGGCAGGACACTTTTCAGAGCTCGTGCTTTAGTGAAGGTCTGTTTATCGAGCCCCTCCCTTACAATATTAGCTTCAATCCTCTCTCCGCTCACATCTGTTGCCCCCAACCCGTGCAATGCGTTTTTATGGGGCCCACGTTGCGACCCGCTCGCCGTCTTGGCCTCACTAGCAAGCATGCCCCTCCCACCCTCTGCCCCCCGTTCTTCGCTGTTTACCCTTTCAGAAATGGGTGCCGCCCTTCCACTCTCGGAATAAATTGGAGGTGCTACTCCAGATGTCCGCTCTGGAATTACACACGCGCATTTCTACGGAGATCTCCGTTTCCCAGCGATGCTATGGTGACTAAGAGACTTGCCATAAACATACCCGGCAGGTGGACCCGCTAAAGAGCTCCGAGCTCGGGATTAGCCAGCTGAGCCTACCTGAGCCTACCAGCTAACGATGCCCGGACTTTCACTTTACATAGAAGGTAAATCTGCAATCAAGTAATGACTTGCAGCCTGCATGGGACGGCGTTGATGCCTTTCAACCTTTTCAAATGAAAGGGGCCTCGAGTCTTAGGGGCCCACCAGTGACTGCTTCCTTATTACCAGTCAGCAGTCTAATGACACAGTACTATATCACTTTATATATTATTTACGTTATGGAGCCTAACATTGTGAACTTTGCAGCACTCGCCTTACAAGCTGCGTTTGCTGGAGCCGATCCGGCCATCACTTTAATTTGAGAAACCGGGAAAGCAGAAGTTTTATCATCTCATTGCCTTTCAACAACGGTTCTTCCGCTTCAGCCACTTGCTTACAAAGAAGGATTCATAACTATTCAGCGGGCATTCACTGAGTCCAGCAATGGAGCCCACACCAAACAAGCTAGGTTCAGGGGAAGATTCCCCTCAGAAAAATTGTTTAAAATAATTGATTAAAATGGTGCATTTTACTACACTTTCTGTGAAAAATTATGTAAGGAGCCATATAGTTTGCTATTCATTTTGTATGGTAGCACATGAAAACAAAAATAGATGCATGTCACCGACAGTGCACAGGACCATTTTTCCAACATATTTTCACGAGGCCTTAACCACAACATATGCCAGAACATACACGTTTTCATAATGGTTTTGCCCATGCATGTCCATGCATGCTACACCAATATATGCCAGTATTACCATATAAGGGCTCCCAGCCAGTAAAAACAAATGCCATGCCAAAAAAAGAAAGAATATCCTGACTGGCCTTAACAAGCTAGGCTGATGGACCAAGTAGCCACACTGTGAGGGATTCCACCATCCGCATGGGGAGTGTGCACTCGCCTGGGCTTTTTTGACTTTTTTGGAAATGGAATGATGGGAGCTCAACCGGCAAAAATGTTTTGGGGCTAATCCGCACACATTTTCTAATGCTCGCCGCACAGCAAACACATAGGGCCTGATTCACAGAGTGTTTTCCTATGGGATTGCACCATTATAAACACTTCTGTGAATCAGGCCCATAATCCAGTGTACTCTGGGGGACACAGCCTACAGACACAGTCCTCCCTGTCACATTTGACAGGTGACAGCGAAGGGTGCACAAACACATTAAGAGGAGAAGATTAACACCTTCCTCTTCCCATGGCCAGCCTAATTAAATATCAAAGGCTCCAAGGATCTGCCCCGTTCTATTGTCTAAGTTCTGTGTGCTGGCGGCGCATACTGATGAGAATTAATTAAAGCAGGCCTGCGAATAGGCCTGGTCACAGAACTTAACAAAGGGCAGGAAAATGAACACCTCTTTGATATGCAATGCTTCACCTTGAAGCTAGCTCCCACCCCTCTGTATGAAGGGCAGTGAATGTCATGCCTGGGACAACTGTTTACAGTAGGCAAACTCACTTTCAGAGGGATGAAGTATGTGATTTGAGGGAGACAGAAGTCTGTTCACACCACAAAATTCAAGGGAGACCTGCACTTTGATCAAGAGGTACAGAGGGCTCTGTTAACCTGAGAGACACTTTGATATACAACAGACACAAAGATGGGCGGGATTTAGCAGTAAATGTTGTCACCTCCTACCTTTCCTGTTGCAAAGCAGTCTGGTCTTGACCTTACGATTAACAGAAGATTGTTAATCGTAAGGTCAAGACCAGACTGCTTGAGGTAGGCTTAGCCTGCACCAATCACTGCAGCCCATATGGCTTTAAAAGAGGGCTGAGACCCTCACTTAGCAGATCATTCAACGACTTTGAAAGGAGTAAGAAGGAATCATTTGGACATGAGCTGAATGTACAGTCTACCTTGCATCTTCTCCCAGTGAAGGGAGGCCAGGATTTCCAAGAGAGAAGCAAGATCCCTCCCCTAAACATCTTCCAGGGAATAGAGGGAGATACCAGACTCGGAGGACACGTCCAGCAGCTCCAGAACCGGTAACCAGCCAGCACACAGCATGCCCTGCTAGGTTCTGCGAGCAAGCTTCCTAGATGGGAAGTGCCAGAGAGTCTCTGAACAAAGGACACGGCTGTTGCCTGCAAGCACTCATCAGCTTTGGGTCGTCCTCCTTAAAGGATGACACAAGCCCTGCGAAGAAGCTAGGAGGAGTGTCACAACAAGCATCAACCAGCATCTATCTTTTAAGGACATTTTCGAGGCAGTTGAGCCCTCGAACCGCGACTGGCTGCACCACTAACTGTTGTCACGCTGCAGTCACTAAAACCACACGAGACACCTTGCCCAGCGTTCTAGATCCACCAACCAGCACAGAGACAGCAATTCTTGAACCCTGAGCCAGGGTGTAGGCCAGCCAGCAGCAATCCACCCATCCTTGCTTGCCGAACTGCCTGCCGCCTGATATTTACAGCTGTCTCCTGTCTCAAACTCTATCGCAGGAGCTGCAAAGCATGCTGGAACGACTTGATGCTTTCAAACATCAAGAACATCTGAAGCACCAGGTACATTGTGGTGCTGTCCCCCTGATCGTTCTCCAAAGGCCCCTAGTGACACTTACAACCCCTTGTTCCATTGGTGCTCAAACCAAATAACCATGAATAATTAAGACTGATTGCTTTACCGACTACCCTCCTGTCAGTACCCAGAGTGCATCCCTTTCCTTCGTGAAACTGTCTGTCCTCTGTGTTCCTTTACAGGGTGGGTTGCATTTTGTAGTGTTCTAGAACTGTCTGTTGTAGTAATAATAAAGTAGATATTTTTATACAATCTTGACTGGAAACTCCCTTTTATCATTGCGTAATAATTCAATTTTCACTGTGTTGACAACTAACCAACGACTCATTTGGACCCGGGCTGAAGGTAGTCTAGTCTGCCTTTCAGCTTCAGCCAGTGAAGGAAGGCCAGGATTTCCAATAGGGAAGCAAGACCCTTCCACGAAATATCTCCCAGGGAACCTAGGGAGATACCGAACTCAAGAGGACTCATCCAACTGCTCCAGAACTGGAACCCAGCTACTACACAGCCCTCCCTGTCATGTTCTGCCAGCAAGCATCATAGGTGGGAAGTGCCGGAGAGTTCCTGAACGAAGGAAAAGGCCATTGCCTGCAAACACTCTGCTCAGCTTTGGGCCGTCTGCCTTAACGAACACCAAAGAGCCACTAAAGCCGTCAGAGACGCCTCGATGCTTGACCCCAAGCCACGTACATCCATCCACCCAACTTCGCTTGCCGACTGCCTGCCACCTGATACCCGCAGCTGACTCCCATCTCGAACTCTGTTGCAGGAGCTGCAAAGCGTCCTGGAAGCGACTCGACACTCTTGAGCATCAAGATCATCTCAAGCACCAGGTACATTGTGGTTCTGTCCCCCTGTTCTTTCTCTGAAGGCACCTAGTGGAATTTACAACCTCTTGCTCCCTTAATGCTGAAACCAAATAACATGTACCGGCTTTCCTATTGTCAGTATCCAGAGTACCTCCCTTTCCTTCATGAAATTGTCTGTCCTCTGCATTCCTTCACAGGGTGGGTTGTATTTTGTAGTGTGCTAGAACTGCTGCAATAATAATAAAGTAGATATTTGTATAAAACCTTGACTGAACAGTACCTTTTATCATTTGGAAATAATTGTATTTTTGCTGTGTCGTAACTAACCAACAATCCACGACCTCGCAGAGATAAGACTGCCATTCCGTCCACTTTACCAAAATTGAACAAGGAGGATTATAATTTACTTGTGTTCCAATCGGTTCAGATCCCTTCTGGTGTACTAGAGGTGTGGGGCTGATTGATGGTTTAGAAACCGATATTCATCCCTGGACCACTGATGCCCCGGAAGTTGATTTGTCCCAATGCCAGATAAAGAAAGTGAATGCTAAGCGTAATGATAAGTGCTAATACAGGGGTAAATTGACCTTGGCTAGTAACAATGCTTATAATATTTACATTAACCTTTATGAACAGTAACTGTGCATGAGGGGTAAAGCAAACTTACATTTTATCATCTGGCTATGCTCACCTACATTGAATGTTGTCCAGTGACAACATTTGTCATGTTTGCGTTATTGTGAATGCACATAAACTGTGAAATGTAGGACAGTCTAGCTATGTAATAAAACATGTCAAATTTGCTTTACCCTTGATGCATAGTAAATGTGCATCTAGGGCAAAGTAAGTCTATGTGTTATTACGTGGCTAGACTGGTCTTTAATCAGGGTAGGTCAGTCTAGCCATGTACTAACACTTCACTAATGATTTTTGACCAGGGCTCCTTAATTTAGGACTGGGGTTTGAGACACACATGCACGCATCACTTTCTCCCTCACATTCACACATTCGTACAAATGCTTGAGAGCACACATTTTTAAAACCAAGGACCAACATACATGCATACAAAAATTACATTTGTGTATACAATCCATACATCTACTCATACATATTCCATAAAAAATGCCTGCATGCAACCTCCACAGGGAGAACCAGAGGGCCCTCCACTCCTCTCCATGATGTGAACATGCTGACTGGCAGGAGAAGAGTCCTCTCAGGTCAGTCATCACATCTACACTGCTAGTGCAATAATGGGAGGCAGCAGCACCAATCTTCTGACTCCCCACTACCACTCCTTATTATGTGGTATGTCTCAAGCAAAACATTTTTTGTAGCAGGGTACTCATCCCTGTTCAGACGGGTGGCCTGCTACTTAGGCGAAGGGGTGGATTGCCACACAGGTAAGGGGTTGTGCCCCCCCCCTCTCATAGTGGCGGCCACCACTTGTCCTGAATATTTCTCTAGTATTTATTCATTTATTTATTTACTGGTATTTGTAAAGTGTTTTCGAGAAAGATCTGTGCATACCTATTAAAACACTACATAACAAATTATAAAAACAACTTAAGGAAACATTATGCTGCTACAATTGCATGGTAAGAGGATTTCTGTGGATGGACGATTGATTTAAATAGTTGGGGAAAAACATTCCAAGACAGACAGGGATTTCTAAACTCTGGGCGCTACCAAAGGGAAAGAGGGAAAGCAGAATTGAGCACTGTGATGAACCAACTATGGTCCACCCCAAAAACCTTGACTGGGACCCTTCTCATCTGGCTAGGGAAAGGCAGACACTTGCTGATCCCGACCCTGGGGGTGGTGTCCTGCAGGAGGATCACATGGGGGGGCACCAGGTCGGGCAGATGGGGATATCCCCTTATATAACTTTCCCCGTAATCCCACCGTATTAATGGCATGTTGCCAATAAAAGGAGTACAGCATTCTAATTTTGCTGTTAGGGACTCCAAGTCCCATAATCCCAGAAGTACTCGGACGAAGAAGAGGACTGAAGAGCAGTCCAGACCTGAAGGTCAGACAATTAGGCTTAACAGCCCACACATGAGGGAGGCAAAAAAACTCCCTCAGGTACAGGCAAGTGAAAGCAGTCGTCGTCGGAAAAGTAATAGCAGTTATAGGAGCAGAAGTACTTGCTAGGGCAGGAGGTGGCAGAAGAATACTTGTTGCTGGTGAAATCCACAGAAATGTGAGGAAAGAAGCAACACTGGGTTTTACCATCCACTTATTCCGGTTATCAATCCTGAGTTGGTCCTTTCCCCCAAAGTCTGTATTGCAGATGTTGCACAGCGGGAAGCATGAAGTCGGAAAGCTTTCCCCCATGTGTATCTGATTGCAGAGCTTTCGCAGCAAGAAGCGTGCAGCAGACCGTGCTTGGAGGCTGACATGCTCCAGGGGGTTGTGGTGAGCCAAACTCCATGTCTGTGGGGTGGAACCAAAGGAAGCTTTCATAGAGGAGTGTGCCTGGTCAAGGAGACACTTGCGATAGAAGCCCTGCAGCCTGTAACGGAGGCAGAAAAGCCAGTGAGTGTTGCCGCACATTCTAAAGCCTTCAGGAAGTGCAGGTGGGCAGCTGTAACCAGTTGCTTTTTACTCGTGAAGGAGTGAAATTGATTAAAGCTGACCGGACCATGACAGACAATGAAGTACAAGAAATGTAGCACTGGCATATAAGCAAATACGCTGTGTATGGAAGTTTAAACCTTATATGGTTTCAAAACAGCTTTAACAACGTTAAGAATGGTCGCGTGCACGTAAAACAAATACCAAGCCTCAGTAAAGAACAGACAAGATAGTATCTTGTTAACCAAATATTAAACCTATATAAGTTGAACAGAGAAGAATAATCAAACATTACCTTAAGTGAAGATGTGAAAAATATTGCCCTTAGCCAAAACAAGAATGAAATAACAGTTCCTCTGTGAATAACCATTACTACCAGAGGAAAAGGGGCTGATTTAGCATCTTGAAATAAAGGTAGAGCTTCTACCAAAATGACTATGGTGGGGAAGAACCCGCTATCGATTAGGAACTCACATTATCAGAGCCAATAGAGGTTGAATTGAAGATACTTGGTTGGTGGCTTAACAAAAGACAAGACTGGTTAAGGAGTAGCCCTAGAAGGAAAGTGGTGTTAAAAAGGAGACAAAGACATTTCTTGTCTAGCAGAGCTAAAAGGGCATTGGTGAAAATCTTGTCTTTATTACCACCTTGTACAGAAATGTAAAAAGCTGTTTCAAGCGGAGGAAGTGGTTGTGTTTAAACCCAGAAGAGTGAACACTGTGTGCTATACACTTGAAGTAGTTGAGTCTGACAGTAGAGTGGACTAGACAGATGCAGAGGTATAAGACTGGGAGTGGATCACCCCGGTGAAAGTTGAAGCTGTTGTATTTGATGGTGCCAAGAGAAAAGCACTGTGAAAAGAACCTTGCATTTCATGGTTATGTTATGATATATTAACTTAGTTAAGCGCACATACACCCAAAGGCATCTTGGCGCTAGCTACTGGAGAGGAATCAATATCCCCAAAAAAATACGATGGCACCAAATCACAATAGACAGCCTAAAAAAGAGAGGTTTTCAACAACCGGCAGAAAGTGAGGTGATCTTCAGTCGCACAGAGAGCAATAGGCATCTCATTCCATTCTCTGGCCGCCGCCACCGAAAAGGCACGGCCTCCCATGCGTGACAGGTGATAGCGGGGGACAATGAGAAGACACGCAGACTGAGACTGCAGAAGGTGGGGAGGGATGTGATGGATAAACTTTGCTTGAAGATGCTCAGCACCCAAGCCATAGAAGGCGCAATGCACCAGACACAGAGATTTGAACAGGATCCGGCCGGCCACAGGGAGCCAGTGTAATTTCTTGAGCAGAGGGGAAATATGGGATCCAAAAGGAGGGCGGAGTATGGAGCGTACGGCAGCATTTTGCAGCAGTTGAAGCCTTTGGATCAGATAGCGGGGCTGGTCCAAGTAGAGAGAGTTACAGTAGTCGAGAGTGCTGAGAACCAAGGCTGCCACTACCAGAGCCTGGCATTCAGCAGGAATAAAGGGCAAAACATTCCACAAAATGCAGAGTTTATAGTGCCCGGCCTTACATAAACTAGCCACCTGATTATCAAGGGACAGAGAAGCAGAAATTTGAACACCCACTGAACTGTGAAGTGTTGGACATTTCATTCAATCCAAAAAAACCTTACCAGGAACTGTGCTGGAATTCTATTTCAACCTTGGATTTCCGTGTTGTTTTGTGTTGAACCTGACTGACTTAAAACCCGGGGAAGAGGAATTCACTCAGGTTATGAACATCAAATGCAAAGATGTTACACATACAAGTGTTTAACTTAAAAATTGCCATACACTTTCTTGTTTATGTTATTCTAAGTGTGAGGGCCAGAAATGTTATCGTAGAGTTGTTTTCCTTAGTTTATTTATGCAGGGGAATCCCCATTAGAGTAGGGCAAGAAAGGTGTTCGATTTACAATTTTGATTTAATAAAATGGCATTGTTTGAAAAACCCGCTAAAATGCGTCTGCCTCACGTTTCTGACCCCTCACATAACACACAGGGTGAGGAACAGTTAGAAGAAGTTAAGAGGAAGGAAGTGGGAAGACAGAGTATAAAGGGAATGTAAGGGAGTGAGATCGAGAGAAAAGCGCTGGACTGAGAACACCAACAATACATAAAGAGTGAAAATGGCATGAAAAAGCAAAAGAAAAGAGAACGAGTAGTGAGAATGAAAAAGACGATTGAACAGCAAATGCACATTAGGGGTAGTTAAGAAAGATTATAGTAGAAAAATTGCAAAAACCAGGGGAAGATCAAATGTTTGAGTGGTCAGAAAAGTTAGAAATAGGCAGATTTTACAAATATTACAGAGTTGAAAGGAATATGTGCATGTGAGAAAAGAGACGTATCAGGAAAATGCAAGGTCCTTAAACGCCCACGCCAAGGGAGAAAGAGATAGAAATGTAGAGAGAGAAGGGAGGGTAGAGGTGGGAGGACAGGCGGCAAGTAAAGCTGCACGAAAAGCTTCAGTTGGGGATGCATGTCAGTGTGGAGTGTGGAATAACACCTAGATATCGGAAGCGGAAATAAAGTAGGAAAGATAATAATTTCAATGGTCAGGGAAGGGGGCAAAGGAAAGGAGAATTTGTTAGCCTAAAAATGGCACCGGAAGCCAAAGTCATTAGAGGAAAGAGGAACAGTATAAGTGAGAAAAGAAGAGGGCCAAATACCAAGCCGTGAAGAACCCAAGACATAGAGAAAGAGAAGATATGTGGTCAGCCCAGTAGACAGAATGGAAGCATGTAAAGAGCTACAGAGGAGAGCAAAGAAAGAGCAGAGCTAGATATACTAAGACAGGAGACATGAACAAAAGAGTGGAGAGATCAACAGTATTGTAGACATGGAATACATTGAAAAGTCACAAGAGGAAAGACAGGGCAGTGTGACCAGCATAAAAGAGGACAGCTGGGATATGGCGAAGAGCAGTTTCAGTGGACTGAGCAGTGGGGAAAACCGATTGGCGAGGGGGCGAGAGAGTCAGAGTCAAACTGGTCAGATCGCTGTGTACAGCCTTTAGCCTGCGTGGCAATACTTCCAGTGCCATCAGAGAAGATAATACATGCAGGTGGGTCCTGATTTGCATAAGGTTACACATTTGTTTATGTCGGGATGACAGCATTATATGACATGACACCTGATTGGAGGGCTTATCATCATCATCATCCACAAGCTCATATATCCCTAGATATGGTGTTGTGCCTTTGGCGCTGAGGCTGTCCAGCAAGGGGAAATGCCCAGTATTTAAGGGGTCCTATTAAAGTAATTCTAAAGTGCCCCTGACTAACATTTAGCGTTTTTGAACTCACAACCAATTTAGACAAATAAGGATAGAAATTCACAGGGAGACAGTGATGAGCAAAACTCACCCAGTTTAATGAAGTGAGACAGAAAAGGAAGTCGTTTTCCAAAAAACAAACAATTTGTTCAAGTTCTAAGGCTGTGATGCAATCATTTACCAACCATGAAATGATCAAGTGCAGTGACAACGTATCCCTGGACTTATCATCCTGTCAAAGTTTAGGTCCAGAGGGGCAGCAGCAATGCTGTCCATGATCGGCCCAAGCAAATGAATTAAATGCTGGGACTCCTTTCCAGTGTTTTCTAGAACATTTAACCTTCCAGCATTTACACTTTTTTATAAAGACCTGTCCTTTTCAGCAGGTGAAGGGAACAGGTACTTGTCTCAGATTCAACAACTTGTTTTAGTTGAGAAGACAGGACTCAATCAAAAGTCTCAAAATCTCCCAGTCTCGCACCCAAATCACCTGATAAAACTTTATTGAGAGCCAATTTTGGAAGTAATTTCTCCTCCTGCTGGGAAGATTCAGTACAGTTGTACTCGAGTTTGAAGCAGTGTACCATTCATGGCTAGACAGGATACAAATACCACCACTCCAGTATACCATAAAACTGGTTACCGTGTTTTAATAACAGCTATTTTCACTGTGCTGCGTCCCTCCCCAGACGTTTTTGGCGATTTAAACAATATATGTGCTGTGTGTTTGAGTATGGGATTTTGGGGTGTGGGTGGCAGCGAAAGGTGGTGTGGGTGGGTTAGATGGGGGACTAGAGGGGAACCCCACCTTATTAAAAAAAAAAAAAAGCAATAACACTAAAAACGCAACAACGACCAGTATGAAAACACCGCAGTGAAAATAGCTGTGATGAAAGCACGTGAAACCCATAAAACAGGCCTTTGCCATGGATGGTTAAGAGGCCCTGCATGAACATTAGAAGATGCAAGTTGGATCCGCATTCATGTTAGTGGTCACCGCGTAGACCTAAAGCAGCGATTACACAATGTAACTGTGCAAGCACACATAAGTGTCCGATTTTTTAACAAATTAAATACTTTCAATGAACTTTGCCGGCTGCAAGTGGCTGAAGAAAGGAGAACTGAATTCTCGTGAGATCTGGGGAAGACATCTTCCCCTTCACTTCACCACCAAACCCACAGGCCAAACAAGTGCTTTCGTGGGCAAATGTTCTGATGATGGCATATTATTTTGACTAAATGTAATCAAATCGAAACATTGGGAACAATTTTGTAAATACAAATGAGTGACAGGAAATCAAGGATTTGGCCACACCCCTTTAGTCTGATCAACAGATTGCCGCATTTTATTCTCTGCAGTGTTTGCCTTTCCACCCTTTTCATTCATACAGTGGACATTGTTTACCTGCCGAGAAGCTGATTGAATTTGTACACAATTGATGTACTATTAAACATATGTTTTATTAATCCTGAATTGGTGGTATTGTTCTATGTAGAATGTGTATATATCGAAAAGGGGGTTAACATAGATAAGCCTGAAAAAGCCTAAGGGGTGATATATGTGCAGGCTATTTATGTCTTCACAAAAAGTTACTGTTACACGTGCCATCATTCAATATACTAAACCAAGTCATTACAGGAGTACAATTACAATTCTTTAGAACACAAACCTGGTGGATTTTGCGTAGATTTAGGACACGCAGCACGCTACTACAAGTTTATTTATTTATTTATTCACATTTGATTAAGCACACAGGCAGCCCAGTGGGCATCGTGTTAATTACATGACCAGAAGAAAGACATTTGGGGGCTCCTATGCAAACCTATTCATACCAATTTAACAGTCTACTGGCTGAGCAAGTGAAAGTGGATCTAGGTCACATAGCCTAATCCCCGGCCACCTGTCAATCACTGCTACATTGTTGGTGGCTTCCTGTTTTGCTGTGCTTTTACCCTACTTAAGCAGCCTTCCAGACTCTTTTCCTTTGCAGTTAGTGAGCAGGTGCAAGCGGATATAGGTCACGTTGCCTAAAGCCCACCCACCTTCTTAGCCGTGCCTCTTTCTTTCTGCTCATAACTCTTAGATCAAAGCATTTTTTGCCTGGATATCTAAAGTGAACAGCAGATGAAGAAAAGGGCAATTCTTGTTTGGACCTGGAGGAGAGGAGGTCCCGGGGCCCGATCCCCTGCTCAGACAACAGGTAAGCATGCGCTGACATGTATTTTCTCCTTCTGTCTCTGTAGGCCATGCTCACCATCACCAGGCAATGCCAAAGACAATGACATCCCCCCTACACTAAGGCATGTACTATGCAATGCAGCAACCTCACCCACATCACCCTTAAGCCAATCAGCACCTCCTCACCATCCACAACACGGAAGGTGATGCTCGCCAATATACCCTCACCTATCACCCATGTAGCAGACATCACCAACCTCATCATTACACATGACTTTGACACATCTTCATCAACGAGGCCTAGCTGACACCCATCTCCACCCACTTTCTAGACATCCTTGTCCCAGACAGCTACATGATCCAACACAGTGGCTGGCCAAACAAGACAGACAGAGACCTTGCAGTCATCCACAATTTCTTGTGGCCCTGCACCAGACTTGACGTCAGCAACATTGGCTCCTTCAAAGTCCTCTCCTGCCACTTACTGCTCTCCCGATGGACAAACTCATCTCCCATCTCATCCATAGACCACCCAAACCCAACACCAGCTTCACTGGAGACTTCACTGACCTGTTCACCACCATGTCCCTCATGCACACCCACAACATCTTCCTGGGTGACTTCATCCTCCCAGGCAATAATGCCACAAAGGCAAAGGAAGATCTCCTCACCCTTCTCGACACCTTCAGCCTCACACAGTGCAATAAAAACCCAACACACGAGAAAACTAACATCCTGAACCTACTAATTAATGCACTGCCTTCCCTCTACTACAAATCTCCTCTCCCGCTTGACTGGTCTGTCCAGCTGATCATGCCTTTCAAAATCCTGCAAACCACCCCAATCAAGCACTCCAAGCAGAAACCCATCGGACAAACCTTCATGTCCTTCATGAACTTCCCGGTGGAAGACCTTGCGAACCTCCATCTCACATAGACCGAACACCCCCAATGAAACACCAACTCTCTACTGAAAGCACTGAACGCCACCCTCTCAGCCTTCATCAACTGACACATGCATCTGAAACAACACACCTGCAAACCAAAACCGTCAGCTCCCTGGTACATGTAAGAAATCAAACTCAGAAAAAGAAGCATCAGTAAACAAGAAAAAACTTGGCACAGCTCTAGAACTGCATTTGACCTGGTGCTCTTCAAGAAAATCCAAGCAACCTGCAAACAACTAATCCACACAGCCAAGGCCTCTTACTCTTAGAATATCATAGAAGAAACAGAAAGCAAAATCAGAGCCCTCTTCAAAGTGGTCAAGCACTGCGCCAACACGCTACCTGACCTTACCATAACACACTTCAATGAAAAATCCACCACTGTCAGCACCTTCGTCACTGACAAAATCAGCAAGATTTGCCAGCACATTGACACCAGCCCAGCATCCACAGACCCACCTCACGTTCCTCCTCACGAAATATCCACACCATGGACAAATCCAAGACACTCTCTACAGAGGGCTTGGTAGAAACCCTTGTAAAACCATATATGGAATAAGGCACCATAACCATATACTAATGACATGCCAATCGTAAGATTCGTTTTCCAAACAAGTCTGGTTTATTCATAGAATATCACAGTCGGCCGACTGGGTCTCAACGCCTCACAACGTGTGTTCCCAGACACCGTGAGATGAGAGAGAGCGAGCAGTGCTAAAGCAGTCATATATATATACATAATACATTATCTTTTGCAATACCATTCGGCCCACCCTTATACATGACACACAAGCTAGGGTTCAGTAATTGACAGCTATGCATGTAACTTCAGTCATTCTAAACATTAGTATTCTAGCAAAGGCTGCAGAGACAGTTTTCTGTTATGGGGAACACGGGGCACTGGAACAGGAAATGATATCATGTTCTTGCAGGGAGACATTCCAACCAACGTTGCTCATGAGCTAAGGGTCAGACAGTTCTAAAGCAGAGAAAAATACCATCCTTCGTGAAGGAGCACCGTTAGTTTCATATAATTCACATTTAACTGCCTTTTACAACAGCGCTTGCAAGACAAACTAGCACCTCGGTTGTTGATTAATGGTGGCTCTTGTCCAGGCTTCAAGGTCTTACCAAGAGGAAAACAATGTATAACTGCAGGGTTTTACATTCCTGCCTATGTTAGTATTCAGAGTTCAGGCTGTGGCCTCGCACCGTGTGTGGATCTGAAGTGCAGAATATATTTGCAAAGCGTTACAGAAAAGAAAATGGCCGGCATTTACAAAACGGACTCACAATGGTCACATTCAGGTTTCATGGTTTGCTATGTTTGTCACATGATGCGATTTGCTTCTGACCAATATACTATTCATATCATTCGGGCTATGCAATTGCATTTACGGTATAACTCCCTGGTCCCCTCAAAGCCAAATTGTATACAGATAACATCTTCCCAGCATACCCCCTCAAGACTCTCCCCGTAGAAGCTCTCCTTCCCTACCTGGAGACGATCAACAGCTCTCTAACTCAAGGCACCTCCCCATTGACCCTAAAAACAGCACAAATCCTCCCTCTACTAAAGAGACCCACTCTGGATCCTGACAACCTAGGTAACTATCACCCCATAGCCCATCTGCCCTTCCTAGGTAAGATCATTGCGAAAACCTTAGCTGCACAACTGCAGCAACACATCAATACCAGCAATCTGCTCGAAACCTACCAATCTGGGTTCAGACTGAGATGCAGCACAGAGGCAGTGGTTGATGACACCGTCAACATCCTTGACGATGACCGCACCTGCCTCCTGGATCTACTCGGCCTCTCTGCTCATGGACACCCTACATTGGTGCATGGGGGATTAGTGACCTTTTCTTGCACTGGTTCAAGTCCTACTTTGCCAACCGCCAGCAGTTTGTTCAGATGGGCTCCTCTTGATCGCCAATGCTACCTGTACCGCAGGGTTCCAATCTCTCCCCAGTGATATTCTATACATACATGGAGCGACACACAATATCCACACCCATCAATATGCTGATGACACACAGCTATACCTCAATATTGACTCTATCAAAGGCATCCACATGCTCAAAACCTGCCTCTCACTGATCCAGTCTTAGGTGTCCAGTGCATACTTGAAGTTTAACCCCTCCAAGACTGAATTCCTACTCCTCATCAACAACACAGAACACCCAGACATACAGACTTGGCCATCGACAATGAACCCTGAGAGATTCACACCCGAGATGCACCTCCTTTGCCAAGTCCCTTGGTTCTACATCAACAAACACTTCTCCTTCAAGACACACACAGCTAAGAAAACTCAGGCAGCTTGGTGTCAGCTCTCCCTCCTGTGGAAATCCAAGCCCTTCGTCCCTTCATACATCTTTAGATCTATCCTTCAAGCACAGGTCCTATCCCACCTGGATGGGTGCAATGCCCTCCTCAAAGTCTTCCTGTCGTCCTCCCTGCTGCCCCAGAGAAGGGCCCTACATGCAGCCACATGCTTCATCAAGGCTCTACGCAGATATGACCACATCACCACAGCCCTCATCAACCATCACTGGCTCCGACTACATGCACAAATCACTTTCTAGTCTTGCTGCATCATCTATAAGGCAGTCACCCACAAGTCAAACAGCTGCAATGTAGAGAAACTCAGCATCTCCGGCGGACAGCGCAGCACCAGAATCCAGGACACATGCCGACTTGAAATCCGCTTCTGCAATATGGAAAGGACCAGAAAACAAGCATTCTCTACATACTCCCCGAAACCATGGAATCCTATCTCTGTTAGCATCAGACTTGCATGCCATGCTCCTACAATTAAGACCCCCCACCTCTTCGAGGAGTCACTCCTCCTCAACACCTAGCCCATCCCGTCCCACCACCTGACTTGCTAGACACCATCCGCCCCTCTACTCCCTGCCACCGTGTAGAGCTGTAACCCTCCTCTGTTTCCCTCTGTATCTTACCCCCACCAAATATCTGTTCTGCTGTTAGCTCTGGAAAGAGCTCTGTTATGCATCTGTACTGTTGTATACCTATGTAAAGTGCTCCTTTGTGTGTCTCTATTGTTGTATACCTCTATAAAGTGCTCTGGTTCTCAAAGCTAGGTCCTCACTCAATATATAACATAATAATAATCCATGCAAAGGAGAATTCCACAATCACATTACAATAAATTATGCCCCCAAATCATTTTAATGTATCAGGAGAACCCTAGTTTTACAGTCACAAACAAAATAATCTCATTCAACTCTGTTGGAAAGAAGATACACTGCTCTGCAAGGTTACATGCAATTATAAATTACATTACAGAGAATGCTTCAATAACAAAACCTTTATAATGAAAACATGTTTTTACTTTTTTTATTTTGGGGGGTCCCCTCCAAGCTCCCTGTTTCCCAATGCTTTTAAATCCACCCCAACCCCCTGCACACCAAGTTTAACCCTTACCCCACTCCAATATACATTTTAAACACAAATTTGATATGTGTTCGTTTTTATTGTTTTTTATTTTTTTTAAATGAAAGTTATTCTCTGTTTTCTATTCGTTAAAATCGCTGGATACCCTCTGTGCAATTTGACTTTTTATCAACGAACGACGGTGAGCTTGGCATGCACACATCTCTAACATTTGATATGTCAACATATTTCACAATGCTAAAAATGATGAAACTGGAAAAATGCTTTTCACAGTGAAAGCAATGACAATGCATCTTCATGGAAATCTCAGTACTGGATGTGATTGACAAACATTTAAAACACCCACGCATGCAAACAATAGGCAGATATATAGGAGAGCAGTCTTGACTAAATAACACGCCGTCTCCATATTTATTCACAATGGCAGGTTCATAATACTATTGAATCAGAAAAAAATCACGAAACAACCTTCAGTTCAATCACGTATCATAAAAGGCGATTCAAAAAATAATTCAAATTATTTTACAATGTAACATGAATAAGTGACAAAACCTCTACCAACCAATGTGGTTTTACCATGTAATACCATAGGCAAGTGACACCATTTAATTGACTGCAAAGTTTTGGAGTGTTTTTTTTTACAACTTGGATGAGCTAAGAGTTTAATTGATGACATTCGCAATAGGCAATGTTATTGAAAAGTAGCTTGTGCAAGCAGAGTTACTTGATTAAGGCTCCTCAAAATGCAATGTGGATTTTAAAATAAAATGTTTTATTTGTTCCTTCCTAAAGAGGGAACCACAACTATGCATTTTCCTTGTGATGCCCTGGGAAGCTAATTAAATTGATCAATATGTGTAATGTAATTGTACTTCATATGCTATCGGCAACATACTTCTAAACATTAATCCTTTGAAGAAGAGGGCAATTAAACTGAGTTACATAGGATTTACCACTCATTTAAGTTCTCTTCTTTTTTGGAATTTCCTCTATCGCAGAATGAAATGGTCTCTCTACTGCCCAACCGCTAGCTCAGCTTTGCCCTAGTGGCCAATCTCTGTCACTTTAATTACTTGTTCTGGAGTGTATCTTCTCTCTTACTCAGTATTTTGAAACCCTGCTCTCTTTTGGATTACTTTGGGATGGTGGTGTGCTGTGGGTGAACTGTATTAAACAAATATACTGCTATAGATGCTCCCTTCTTTCAAAATTCCAATTTGGGAAAAATCACTTGTGCAGATCTGTAGTCTGATAAATATTCTTGTTATTTCGCAATGTGATTGGGCATTAGGCACAAGGGAATATCTCTGCTTCAATTAGCCCGTTATCTCCAAATGTATGGTACTGCAGTTACTCAAGCATGGGCTGGACAAATTCTAATTCAAATCATTCCCTTCCCCATGGCACATCAGATGGCATGTTCTCCATCTCTTTCGACTCAAATGGCAGTTAAATGATGTGATATATTTCCTTTTGAATTAAATATGTAATTATTTGAAAATGTATGTATTCCTTCTTCATGAAAAATGGGACATTTTGTTTCACTCCTCTCTGCTTTAGACAAAAAAACTCGAGGTTCTGAGAAGTTCACATTAATGAATATAGAAAATATAGTTCAAGAGAGAAAGGTGGCCATGGGAGATGAGATGAGTGCGCACTTCCAGCAACTGGTGATGGCTTCATTGTCAACCTTGCTACTAGCAATTACAAAGCTAAATGAAGCAATCCATAGTAGCATTCAGGATCATCATGCTCTTCTGGCAGATATGAGTAGAAAGGTGATTGGACTTGAAAATTAGCCAATAGGCTAGAGAATAGATTGGACAGAAGTTTCGGCATCCTGGCAAAACCGTTTATGTGATTTAGCCCAGAGCGATATGACGGATAAAAGCGAGATGATGGAAGCACTTCTCCTGGTCTGTAAATGGATGTGAGAGCATTTTAAAATGCTCAAAGAGTAAGAAATTCCCCCAACAAAACCCTGGCATAGCAGTGGCTCAGTCTGAATTGGGAATGGAAAAGGAAAGGGAGGAAGAGGTGATGATAATACAGAATACCAAACTCCTCAGTTGATTCTCTTGAAAACCAATGTATTTTCCCTCTTCAAACCACCAGCCATGGGCGATGCCAATAAAACCAGAGAAGGGATGAATAAAGGAAAGGTTGTGCCGAAGAAAAATATGAAAAATATGCCTGCACTGACTAAAATTAAATCAAATGGGTCTAGAGCAGAGCCTTTTTAAGACATCTCTGCTCCCCCTCCTGCAGTGGACATACTCCCAGTCCCAAAAAAAACAAGCAAAGAACTGATCATACAAAATCTGAGGATGAATATGGAACCATAAGAAGGGTCCGATAAGGAAGAAGGAGAGGAGGAGGGTTTAATCCCCATTATGGATCTCCGTGACTTAATTGATGAGATTGAGAGGGTGAAGGAAGACGAGCAATGGAAAGAAGTAAGTCTCTCAGATTAGAAAACCATTGAGAGTCAACTTCCTTTAGTTACTAAATCTCCTGTGGGTCTAGATTAAAAGCAGGGCAAGATAAAAACTCCAGAAATTGTTACCTCCTTGAAAAAAGTTGCCCTAAATGAAAGTGAGAAAGTGTTCCACCCAGCTTTCATGGAAAACGGAACTCAAAACCCTCCGAAACTCCCAATGCAACTTGGCCAGAATGGGTCGGAGAAATCAACTCGAGCTGTAATAAAACCCAGGGAGAACATTGATTCATGTTTAGGGCAAATCACGAGGGGTGTTTCATCAATGAACCAACCCAATTTATTTCAAACGCTTGAAGAAAAGAGGAAGAGAATTATTCAAGTGAGTACAAAAAATCACAGCAATCATATCGAGGAGAATGACGTCGAAGGAAAGGATGAATGGCAGAGAGGCAATGAGGGAAAGCCAACACAAATGGAAATAACAGGAATGAGATCTATAAGAAAAGGGAGGAGAAACGTGAAAGAATCTATGTAGAGAGGGTGGTGGTAGGGACTTATATGCCTGTGTTAAACAGACAAAATGTGATAAGACTATTAAACTGCATCATACCCACCCACAAAAGGGCTTCAAGGGATATCAGAATTGTGGAGTTCATAGGAGAGAAACGGACTGACTTTTGCACATGTACTCAGAACACAAGACATAACTAGTGCTATCTTTTAAAGAGAAATTTCTGAGGTTGGGGTATGAGGTGAGTGATTATGAAGATAAAATTCGGGCAAGTTGGAGAGAGTTGACTATCCCCAGAGAAATAAAGAAAAACTCAGCTAAAGTCTCAGAGACTCAACATCCTAACAAAGAGGAAACAAAGTTAATGCCAAAGAAAGATGAATAAGTTACTTCCTATGACAAGAGAGATTTACTTGCCCTGAACCTTACAGTATCAAATCAGGAAAAATGCAGCAAATGAGAGCCAGCAAAAGCAACTGAAAAATCTTGTGAGTGGAGTGGGTGGTGGTGGCTGGCCGGTGCTCTACATGAGCCCAGGGTCGATTAGATTAGCAAGACTAGGTGCAGTGACATCTTGAGGATTGGATGTTGGAACACTAGATGTTTGTGTCCTCTATTCAATGAAAAAGTGACAGACTTAGACTTGTTTAAAATTCTAGTCTTCCAGGAGACCTGGTTAATGAAGCAACCAGATTGTGATGGCTACCTGGCATTTCTCAATCCAGCCTTGAAAGGAACAATGGGCCGCCCTTCGGTGGGCTTATTGGCTTTGATCAAAATTGACTCAGGATGGAAGGTTACAGATGTCAAATGTCCCAATCCCTATGTTCAAGGGCTTTTTTAAAAACAAAGGTGGATACCCTGGAGTGATTCCTTTTGATAATTAATATCTATTGGAGTTTTAATATGGCCAAGGAAACAAAGATGGTAGCCAAAGTGATGGAAATTATAGATGAAGCAATGTGTGAATGGGATGAGATTAAGGTAGTTGTTTGTGGTGACCTGAATATTAAATTGCTGGATAAGGTGGGTATTCCCCTCAAAGAGGGGCAGTGGAAGGAACGAGAGCGGGAAGGGATGGGTAATATGTCAATGAGAGGGAAGCAGCTTCTAAATGCCCAAACACTGGGCGATATACCGGCAGCACCAGATGGAGATGTGGCAAGTTGGAGTCGTGCATATACTACTGCCTTGTGTCTAAAAATCTCAGAGAGATGGTGGACCGGTTCTCAGTCAAGCTCCAAAGATTGCGTGATCATGATTTGCTGGCCATCCATATTGCGGCATGGGGGTCCTGTCAACCACTAACAAAAATGAGAGAAGTTGAATTGGGATGGGGCAGTAATTGATTGAGATAAAAACATCAAGACGTTGCCATGGTTATGAGTCTATACATGGCCCAAAGCCTGGAGGATCCGAATAAATTCTAATATCTAGGAATTCTAAAGGAATTCAATATGAAAGGGAAAGCCAAGGGAGGGAAGCTGTGGTCCCAAAAGCATGTCTATGACCCCGATTTTGGTGAATAGGAGAAGGTTGATAAAAAAGGAGAGAAGAGGTGTTGGGAGAGATGTTTATCCCGCCAAATCAGAATGAACTAGGAAAATCCGACAGAAATTTAGTAATTGGTGTAAGAGTTCTGGGGTTATGAGAATGCAAAATGATGCCGAGCAAATTCTGAAAGCAGTATGAGTGAAAAAATCTATAGACATCTGGGAGCTAATAACAATGGGGGCGTGTATAGAGAAGTGAGTGCTTTGAGTATGGTGTCCGAATGCGACTGAGTAGAGCACTATTCTTCCCTATTCACAGATCCTGAATGGAAGGAAGAGATTGTGGTCAAGTGCTCACCCTTGAGGTGGAATTTTGAGTTCGATGAACATGACGCTAACATGATGATAGACAATTTGAGTTCCTCCGGTGCAGCTGGGCCTGATAGTCTGTCCAATCAGGAACTGAAAAAGAATAAGGAATAGTGGGGAAAATTGCTAGTCATTATGGTCTCTCTAGTCATGGCGAACAAATATATACCAAGTTCTTGGAGGGAGGCCAACATAGTCCCCATTTAAAAAAAAGGCAGACGAGCAGAGCCTAAGAATTATCGACCTATTTCCCTCCTCGACTCGATTGGAAAGCTTTTCGCAACCATCTTGTTGCTGGGCTTTGAAAAGTGACATCCTGGATCCACGACAAATGGGGTTCATAAAGGGGGTGGGCACAACCCTAAATCTCTTTATTATGAATCTTCTTAAAGAGAGGGCGTGGTACGCTGGTAAAACACTCTACCTCGCCTTCATGTACCTAGGACAGTCCTTCAACTAAGTCATCAGGGGGAAGCTATGGGCAATGGTGAAGAAATGAGGATGCCTGTTAGACCCGGTTGAAGCTATGGAAGCCCTGTACACCAGCACTTCTTTTAGGATCAGAATGTCTAATAAGGGGTTACTATCTGCCAAAATTAACACCTTCTGTGGATTAAAACAGGGGTGTGCCTTGGCCCCACTTCTGTTTTGTCTATATATAGCAGATTTGACGGAGTCACGAGGGGCGGTAAGAGCCTTTCCTCCAATGATTAATGGTAGTGAGATACCTTGGAATTTTTTTGTGGACCATCTTGTCTTCTTAGATCAGACGGAGATCAGTTTACAAAGAAGATTCAGTGCATTTGAGACCTTTTTGACCCTGAACAGCATGAAAACCAATGTCAGGAAATCTAAGATAGTAGTTATGAAATCAGCCGCTAAAAGGAAGTGTGAGAGGTTTGTCTGGAGAGTGCAGGATACCCCTCTAGAAATTGTCGACACCATTGTATACCTGGGTGTGACAATAAATAGGAGTAAAAGTGAAATAGACCACTATCTATACTTAAGATCCAGGTTGTCAATACTGATAAATCAGGGAAGGAGCTTCAACAGGAAATTTGGGAAATTCACTCTGATCCCAACAATTTCATTTTATAAACAAAAAGTGGGCCAAATTACAACTTACAATGCCGAAACCATCCTCCATCTTTCCTTCTCAGTGTGGGATAAGTTGGAAGGATTGTTTTGGCTTAAGATGTTGAAACTCCCTAATGGACTCCCAATATGTGCAATAAGGCAAGAACGGAAATTACAATCCCTAGAGTCCATGGTAGTATGGAAAACGATGGCTCTGTATCGAAAATGCATGGAGGAGTCCTTAACTCAACCATTTGGAATCTTGAATAGTTTCCCGGGGGCATTTGATAAACATCTAGGTTGTTGGAAATTGAAAGTGGAAAAAATCTTGAATGGGAGAGTTAAAGAGGTACATGAACTAATGATTAATCCGCCGAAGGTGAATAAGAAGCTTCAGGCTTGGGAATGGATTGATACTAAAAAGCGCTGTTCGAATGATAAATTGGGGCACGCGGAAAATGAAGATGGGAAAGGCCTTAATGTGCCTCCATGTTACTTGCAAAAGTTCCCCTTGCCAAAAATGTGCGATACGCTACTCAGATCACGTGTGGATATTTTGGACACAAGGGAGGTACAGTGGAGGCAGAAAATGCCAGGGGTTCAAAGCCCTCAGTGCAGATTTTGTAATGTGGCCAATTCGGTGGAATCTCCCATGGATTTGATAATGGTCTGTGAATCATTAAATCAAGTGAGAAATTCCTTTCTGGAAGGATATCAGAATATGGGGGCGACCTTATGTCCACTTGATTAGTGGAAATGGATGTTGATGGGTGAGCAAACAAGCTTAGTAATCGCAGCAATGAAAATGTTGGAATGTGTACTAGAAGGGAATGATGATGGCGAGAAAAAACTCTTTTGTTAAACTGATTGTTGAAATTAAGGACTTTGGAATTGAAAGAACAAACTGCTTATGATCTCCTAAATGTGTGATTGGGATAGGGGATTGTTGAATTGTGCTGTTTTATGATTTGAATGTCAAGATGAGGGGCTTGTAAAATGTTAAAGGTTTAACTGTGTCTTGTTACAATATGTTTGTTCTTGATTGCAAAACCAGTAGAACATTTTAATAAAAGAAAAATATATATATATAGTTCAACAATTTCCAATACTATGTTCAAAATTCACTTGTTTTATTCATGTCTTTTATGCTGAATACTTTAAGGCAAGCAAAGCTTGATGGCATCCTTTTTCCACCTCCAAATAGCGTTTTGAGTTCTTTCATTTGCGGCTTCTCCTGTTAAAATCACAAAAATGCCATGCATCGAGCAAAAAAAAAAATGAAGGTTTTTCATATCTGAAAAGGTTCTCATCCTCCCTGCTGCAAAGCACTAAAGTTGATATGAAGGTTTTAAGAAGCAGGGGGAACCCCATTCTCTGTTGAATATTCTAAAAATGACAGGATGGTTTTACACCAAACCAGTGAAGGAAGTTAAGTTAACGGTTTGTGCACAAATGGTTTATATTTGGTCAAAATCTGCCAATCGGTTTTCGCACTTCGCCTGTTAAACAACACCACTTTTTCTTTATGGGAAAATAAATGGGAGTAGGCTGAAATTCTTTATGTTTTGTTAACAACTTGTTAATATGTTTAATGAATTGTCCTCAACATTTCCGGTTCTGGTGGGGGTGGCTTGACAAGCTTTTTGTTTGGAAAATGTCATCCAAAGCCTTCCTCACTCATCCTCTCTGCTGCAAAGCACCAAGGCTGATATAAAGGTTTTTAAGGACCAGGGAGCATCCCCTTGCGTGTCTAATACTTTAGGACTACTGGATGGATTTACCCCAAGCCAGTAATGGAAATTAAGTCAATGCGTTGTGCCCATGTTTCTTATTTGGTTCAAATCTGCCCAGTGGCTTTCGTGTTATAGCTGTTAGAATGTGTACTTTTTCTCTACGGAAAAATGAATTTGCTGAAAACGGTCATGTTTTGATGGCTTAATAATGTCTAAATTTTATGACTTAATGTTCTCAAAAAGAGGTGGTTTGGGGGTCCCTTGACAAACATTATGTTTGGAAAATATCATCCAAATACAAACAGCAAGATGGGAGATATAGCTATACTTTTGGGAGAAGGGGACATCCCCGACCCCATCAAATATTTTAAAAACTACTGGACAAAATCAACCCAGACATCGCCCGGTAATTGAGTCAACGCTTTGTGCCAAAATTGTTTCTTGTTTGGTTGAATTCCATCCAGCGGTTTTTAGCCTGCACTGTGCAGAAATCTTGATTTTTTTCTCTATGGGAAAATGAAAGGGAGTACGCTCAAAACAGCGTTTATTTTCTTTCTTAATAACTTTTGCATTTTTTAACACATCTTTCCCAGGATTTCCAGTCTCGTGAGGCTTTGACAAATGTTTTGTTTTCAAAATATCAGCCAAATCTGTCCTGCAAGCCAAAAGTTATTAGTAATTCAATTTTTCGTGTTCCCTATGGAACTAGGTGTACACCTTAACTATAGTGTGGCTACTTAGTAAGATTATGCTAGTCTCCCGATAGTTAAGGCAAAACCAATCACCCATATGACATGCAAACATTCTGGGGTGCGTGTTTGCAGTGTAAGTGAAGAGGATCTGTGGAGGTATGGGACCTGGGGATAATGCAGATAACCCATACCCCCCCAGAGTGTTTCCCTGAGATCATGATAGAAGACCTCACTTCTGACCGAGAGGCAAAATAATAGTGTAAATGCTTGAAACTATTTAAATAAGATGCTCGTAGGTGGAAGAGAAGTATGTTTATGTTAAGTGAATTTAGAAAGCAATCCCTGATTTTTGAATTTCAAATAAAAATGCATGGATGAATTTCTATTTCACCTAAAATGTTTGATAGCTGGTTTAGGTGGATTTGGTGCTTTGGGGTGGGGGATTAGGTAGACGTGTTTAATTACTCCTTATTTATTGAAAACAAAGTCTTTCCAATGCACATGATTTAACAGTGAACATCTTGATTTTCAGAGTCTGCCTAGGACCCATGTATTGAAGAACATTTAGTAAATAGTAAATAGCTTTTAAAGGTTTACTGGATTGAGGGAAGGTATAAAAAGCATGAAAGAGAGGTAGGGCGAGTATTTTTGGAAACTGATACAGTGATGAGGGAGGAAAAAATGCACCATCTTTTCAAAGACCTCCATACTTGATACCTCCATACTCGATTCTGTGAGCAGGACACATGATGTTTGCCATCGAAATATTGATTTTAATGTATTACACAGTCTGCTTTAGTGGGCGTCCAGTTATGCTTAAATTACTCAACCTATAGGAAGAGCACTTTTGAGGCGGCTTATAGATTAGCCCCACTGGACGAATCCTCACAAAACTTCTAGGGCCCCGTCAGATGGATTCTGCAAAGTGTGGTGCGGTTTCGTGCAAAGGGGGCAAAGTAATAGGGGGGTCCCATAAATTGTGGTTTTTCTCATAGACGCAAAGAAGAAAAAGTTGCTCACGCCTACAGCCCCAACCGCTGGACATATTTTCAGCAAATTTGCAGCCGGAGCGGCGGCTTAGTCCAGAAAGCATGTTTTTGTAAATTTGTTGTAAAACGGACCCGTTTATTTTTATGACCATAAAGTAGGTCAAAAGAAATAAGTGATCTGGATTTGGTCCCTGGACTCACTTCCCTGTTCAGTCTGTGGACAGGCCTCCGATTGGTTCAGGGGCCATTGCGATATCCGTGGATGTTCAACTTGCCCGCTGATTGGATGGTGAAAAACATGAGGTGCATCAGATTTTTGGAAATGCCAGCCATGGTGGATTCGCTGACAGCGGCTGGTGTCCACGAACATCACGGTAAAAACATGTTAAAAAACACAACACTGCACTCGCCAAACTAATGAAACAATCTTCTGAAGAGGTGACTGGTGATGAATACTCCGATGTTTGCCAACAGCCTGGGTGTGCAGAGCAGTCCTGTGATGTTCGCGAATATCTGAGATGTTAAGGGACATATGTGCCTATTTCTGCATCAAAGGGTTGGTGAAAAGCAGTTTTTGGATGGCTTATAACTTTGGCACCACTAACTGAAGCTGCATTGAACTTTTGAATCTAATTCTAGACCTGTATCTGAATGGTTCTGCAAAGTGTGGTGCTCTTTTGGCGAGAGGGAACAAAATTAGGGATGGGGGTTCCCAAATATTTTAAAGGCTTATAAAGTGCTGCTATTTGACAAATCTGCACACAAGTTTGTAAAAAGATTTTAGACCTATATATGAATGTGTTCGCAAAGTTTTTTGGGATTTTGTCAAGCGGGGACAAAATTAGAGTAGGGGTCTCACATTTTTAGATGGCTTATAACTTTGTTGCCATTTGACAAATGTGGACAAAGGTTTTCAGAAATATTATAGACCCTACCTTGAATGTTTGGGCAAAGTCTGAATGGATATTGGCAAGTGGGGGATAAGTTATTTGACTATTCTATGTACGTACATTTTGACACTTTCAAAAAAATTAAACATGGCAGATTTGCAGCAAACACATGTAAGGAGCATTGGCAAGGACCTGAAACATGGTTTTACAAATGTGTCTGTGTTTTATTTGTTGAAGAGTGTCATAATGTAGTAGCATGAAATAGTGATATACCTTTGGTGAATGAGGTACAGCTATGTGGTTAAGTTTTTCGAAATTGGGTCAGCGGAGACCGTGGATAGTTTAAAAGGTCCATCGATCATGGTCCTTATTGTATGCTAGAGAAAAGTATTTGGGACCGCAAATTGTTTCCGTCCTTTTACATGTTTCTCTAGTATACAATTGGCCATTATTTGCATTAGCTTAACACAAAATGCTAACTGGAAATGATGGAGAATCCTATGATGGAGAATCTTATTGAATCTAACTACTTTGGATTATTTAGTTTTAGTTCTATTATTCAACCGTGAAAGGCGGTTCCTAAAGGACATTTATTTTTTATTTTTTCTCTGTTGCAGGAGAGTTCAGAAAGTAAGGTGGGGAGGGAAATGAGGGAAGAGGCACCAATCACAAATATGCAGACGGGCAGGGGAAGATGGTGCACATGTGTTACATCTAAGGTAGAGGGCGGTGCTTCTTATGCTCCTTGATTACAGCTACAAAAGCACTTCAAAATGTCTCCACCCTGCAGAGTGGTGTGTTTCAGTATATTCAGAGTACTGTTGTCTTCGTAAAATATGGCTCAATAGATTCTTTTACCGCTTGCAAGGTACGTGGCGGGAATCTGTGTCCCACAGAAGTAGGCTTTGTGTTACAGTATTGTTTGACGAAAGTGAGGTGGGGGAAGATAGCCTACTACAGGCTAAGAAAGTAACAACTTTCTGAGAGCATTGGTATGGCGGCACATGGAGGTGGTCCGGTAAGAGTACTGTCCAGGCAGTCCGTACAAGGTTGCACTCAGTGAATTTCACTTTGGTAGCTTTAGCCTTTGGTACATTCCCAACAGTGGTAAAGAACTGCCACACCCATGATTCTCTCTGGGTGCTAGACGTTGGCACTTCCTCTACCTCATCTTCTTGGTCCTCTTCATTGTCTTTTGAAGTAATGTGCTTTTTATGTTGTGAAGGTCTTCCAGCTGGTGGTAGTGGTGGTGGCTCTTGGGGGGGAGGGATGGCAAAAGCTGATGCCATTTTTAAGATAAATAGCAATTCTGCTAATATTCCTCCAAGTATGTGCTGTGTGCTAGATTGTTAATGGATAATGAGTAAGAATAGGTGTAGAATCGGCTGTGCAAAGGTACATTTTGAGCTTGAAAGTTCCTAGATCAGCAGAAAATGCAGTTCCAAATGTTCACAAAGCACAGAGCCATTTGCGAAGTGCAGATGCATTTGCGAACACATCACCATGCCACATGTAGTCACGTGACACTGTCCAAAAATATTGTGATGACTTCAGACGTTCATGAACATCGAAGAAGACAGCAAAAGTTGCAAAACGTGTATAGAATGTTAAAAATGATGCTAGAAGGTGGGGAATGGCAGAGGTTTAAGGTGAACCTTTGTAAATTGGACAGCAATGTTGCCATATTGGTGTAAGTATGATATTAGTAAGTTTTATGAAATTAAGGGTACACTGGTAAAATGCTAACGTTATGGTTACAAGTAAAAGCAAAAATCCACAGAAATTCACCAGTTATGGTAAGCTAAGCAACCATGACCTGTGCCACCACTGTGCACTGCAATGACTATCACCCAAGACAACAATGACATCACAAATGTCATTGATGACATCACTGATGACATCACATATTACATTAATTGCAATAAGCAGTCCCTACATGCAGTTGAGTTTATAATGTTGGAAACAAGATGTTAGGGGTGATTGGGAGAACTACCATGAACTACTTAATGTATTACAAAATGTACTCATGTAAACAAATCATTGTATTTTAGTGTAGTTGTTAATAGAGGAACCTAATCATACATACATATAGGCAACGGTTGCAGCAGGCACCATAGAAGTACACCATGTTTAACCTGGTAATTGCCGATAGTAAATTAATAAATGCTACCTTATGAGAGTTTTGAGTAATGTTAAACATGGTAAAAATAGGTAACAATTGAAAACCGACCACACACTTGTGTTAGTAGAAAGAATGCATATAAAAATGCACAATGCATACAAATTTGAGGCACATACAGGGAAACTAAAGAAAAGAACAAAGAAACAACAGCACCAAAAAATGACAATAATATTAAAGATAATCATCATGTACACAAATTAATTGTGTGTTTGATGCATGCTTATTGCTCCGTGTGTGCACTATATGCTCAGATAACCCTCTAAGGAAAGTACTTTTAGAACATATACAATGGTTAATGTGTAGATATATAGCACTTTTTACATTTTGGAAATTCTCATTGTCAGTAAAAACAAAAAACTAGCCTACTCATGTCAGTAAACAAAAACAGGTGGTCCAGATATGCAATGTTATCAGCGATGTCATCAATGACATTTGTGATGTCATTTTTCATGTTCTGGGTGTTAGTTTTAGCAGTGCACGGTAGTGGCACGAGTTATGGTTGCTTAGCTTACCATTACCGGCATATTTCTGAGGTTTTTTGGTTTTACCTGTAACCATAACATCCCTTTATCAAAGTTTTTTCATTGAATAAATCATACATATGGATCATATCATATGCAGCAAGGCAACGTTTATGGGGCTGAGGGGAACATGAAAGGACGATGAAAATTAGGTTTGACCTGGGGTATCATACGTAACATTACCATGTTTAAACATGTGACATTGACACACCTCCCAAGGGGTTGCTGGATAGAATAGTACACATAATACCTTGTACAATATGCAGGCCTGACAATACATCATGTTTGATGCATGCATTGTGTTTTGAATAGGCAGGTACTGTGAATGCCTTTTGAAGAGGTTGCAAAATGTTTAATGTTAACCCTGAACACATGTATTTTCCTTGGTCCTAGAATTCCTTGGAGGTGCTGTCGATATAGCGTTAGAAATGTTGCAAAAGGAATTTGGAAGGTTTATGGTTTATTAATGGCCTACATTTGGTTGTGTGCTATCCATTAGGGTCCCTCACAGTTGTGGTTATTTTTCACCTTGACTCACGCAGGAGAAACCCATGCTATATCAGAATGACTGATGCTGACAAAGGAGGATGCATTTGAGGCAGGAAAGCAAGCTGAGCTTCTTCGCAGTCTGCATATCGCTCAGGAGAGTGACATGAGGCCATAGGAGAGTGCCTATCTGAATGGGCGACGGCCTGGATCGGACTGGCCTATAGGGCAATTTCTTGTTTTGGATGTTCACGTATGGTTTGTGGTCAACTTTCTTCACAATAGATCTGTTTACAGCCATGATTCACTTCCGCCTTGCTCAGGGACACTGATTTTCTATGGTAGCACTCCCTGCATGATACCCATGGTTTACCCCAGAGATATACAAGTTTGGGAGCATGAGCAGGAAAATAGTAGATTATCCTATCCTAAATCTGAACACTGTTAAGTAATATATCCGCACTCCTCCTCCTTTTGTTTCCTCTCCCATTGTCCCTTTTTTTATATTGGGAATTTATGGGTTTATGCTTGCTTTGTTTTTAGAAAACCAATTGTTATCCCTGATGAAGACGTAACCAAAACAACATTAATACGTCGAAACCGGTAGAGAAAATGTGGATAAGGCCACTGATGAAGATCTTCTACCTGTGGCCTATTTCTATTGTTGACCACTTATAAAATCTACTGTGGCCATGCACTTTGTTTTGCACAAGAAACTTTTTGTACAATAATTGGATTGTTGATGAACTGTTATATTTGTTATATGTTTTTATCTTGTACCTATTGGTGTTTTGTATGAGTGGATTGATGTATGTTGTACGGATGTGGATGAATGCATTTAATAGTATGAATTTTATGGAATTATGTTTTTAAATTTATTCCTGCTATGTTAAATAAATAATTGCCTGAGTGCAGATTAAATTGTGATTAAACTCACACCATAATAAATGTATTAGGTATAATAAAACCCTTAATACAGCATTTCCAAATTGTATCCTCTGGATTTTCTTTCTGAGATGAGCATTGTGCCAATACCCTAATCTAGAGAGTGGGGTTCCCTGTGCTTTTCAGATACACACTATAGGGCAATAGGCCCATGGCCGAACCAAAAACACAAAATGCTGCTGTCGGGCAGTTTATGTGGTCAAAGTGGGTCTCTTTTTCGGCCAATGTGGCCCAGTTTGAGGAGTTACTTCACTATGCAGCTAGTAGTTTTGAACATTGTTTCTGAATAAATATTCTTTAAATTGCTCAATTTCCATTACATTTTATAAAAAGTAACTCCCTCTTGGGTACTATTCAAACAGTCTGTCACAAAAGGAATGAATTTCCATGTGCAACTGTGGGCCACTTTTTCATTGGTGCCCGAGACGATTTTATGGGCCAGTCCGACCCTGATGACTGCAGGCTTTTAACCTTCAGTGCAATGCTGAGGTATCAAGAGCTGCTTGCCCGAGCACTTCCCCTTCACGATCTCTAGCCTCAACACTTTTCGATAAAGGCGGGAGAATGAATTGCTTTTTTATTTTGTTTTTAAGAACGGCTTCCTTCGATTAGTCTTTTGGGCATTTTAAAGGTTAATGAGGTGCTCCCCTCCACCCCCACCCCCGCAGAGTTCAGTCCGTCTCAGGAGTTCGCTGACACCACCAAACCTTGACAGGTTTATCAGCTGTGCTCAAAGAACACAGACAAGCCACACTCTTCGTTTTAAGGGGGAGGATTGCCACCTCTGCCTAAAAGCTCTCCTTGGTTGGGTGAGTTGGCACTGCCCTCTGTTCAGCAGACCTGAATGCCCATTCGGATGGCGGCATATGGCCCCTTCCCCAAACTCAAAGTAACTTCAAGCACCCAGATATCCTTTGGAAAATTCCAAACACGCAGACAGGATTTATATATAGGGGCTCACATTTTTTGATGTTATCTCGTTTCTCAAAAGAAGAGCCTGTCCTCGCTGTGCTGGACTTCTGGTTCGGCAGACGTTTTTCATATGAGAGTTGGGACATTTGCTCTTTTGGGAGAGGCGACTAATATTTATTTCACTGAAGCATATGTTGCAAACCTTTCACACAATACCTTAAAAAAAGAAGGCATTTGGTGTTAACATTTGCATTTAGACAGGCCATCTGAAATTAAGAGAACTGGTTTATAAATTATTGTTAATCACACAGACGTACTGAACGTACTGTCTTTTTTTTTTAACAATATCTACAATTGGCATGTCAAGTTTGTGTTATTTTATGTGGATTTGGATTTGGTTTTCTGTTGTAGATTTGTGTCTCATTTTTCAATTCTGAAACCTTCGATGGGGACTAGAATTATTGCGGTTTTGATTTTGCATTGCATGCAACTGAAGACTTCACGCAGAGAGGTCAGCTTCAAGCCACTCACTCACATTACTAGGCCATTCCAAGCTACTGAAAGAGTTGGAATCCTAATCTGGACAGACCGGCCTGCCATATTCCCGAGACTGCTCCTTCGGCCCAATCTGATAAGAGCAATATCATGGAGACATGTACCCCCAGGCAAAGAATGGAGCTATACAGTGTAAAGGCTTGCCTTAGGAAACGCCTGCCCCATATGCCTAAACTGGTAGCTACAACAGAAGAAAAGCTATTTTCCTCAGAAGCCATTCGCGGTTTATAGTCTACATGCAAAACAATCGAATACAAAACATTGCATACCAAAGCATCAACAACCTAGCATACCAAAGCATCAACCCCCACGCCCACCCCCCAACCCTAACCCTAACTCAAACCGGCAAACCCTAACCCTTACCCTAATGAAACCCTTAATCTAACCCTAGCCCCAACCCTAACCCTAGCCCCAACCATGACCCTAACCCCGATGTAACCCTTAATCCAACCCTAGCCTCAACCCTAACCCCAACCCTAACCCAAATGTAACCCTTAATCTAACCCTACCCCCAACCCTAACCCTAATGTAACCCTTACTCTAACCCTAGCCCCAACCTTAACCCTAATGTAACCCTTAATCTAACCCTAGCCCCAACCCTAACTCCCAACTCTAACCATAATGTAATCCTTAAACTAACCCTAGCCCCAACCCTAACCCTCACCCTAATGTAACCTCTAAACTAACCCTAGCCCCAACCCTAACACAACCCTAACCCGAATCTAACCTCTAATAATAACATTACATTTCGATGGATCCATAGAATTTTATTCAACAAAATGTCCATTCTATGGAATGGTATTTAGATGGAAAACATGTGATGGTTTGGTGTTAGATGGATTGTCATTTGATGGAATGACTGGGTACCGGCATGCACATATATGGGTATTCAATAGTGGCTAATACAGTATAAACACTTCCCCCAGGAAACCTGTGCCCCTAGCGGCTCTAGAAAAAGTGGATATCAGGAGACTTGTTTCCCAAAGGCATTGAATGGTGGCTAGAAAAGGAACAATATTTTACTCAGGAGAATTGTGCTCCTCCACCCTATAGTCACTGAACGGTGGTTAGATCAGTATAAAGACTGACCTCAGGAAACATAGGTTCGGGGCCCAAAAGCCATTAACAAAATGCTCGAGGATTACAGGACGAGAAAGCCACAGCCGCAAGATTGGCCATTTGTTCTCAGCCTACTTCAGTTCTCATTTGGGGGGTACCCACTCTGTTGCCCTCCACTGTTCAGCATCGCTCTGTGGCCCCCCACTTTCTCCTTCCCCTACTTTCCTACTGCAGGATGTGGTGGCCTCCTTCTGGCGGTCAGGACACTGCAATCCTGGGAGCCCAACGCACAGCACGTCACTCTTTTGTGAAAGATAATTTGTGCCTTGGGCTTCTGTGGTTGTGGTAGCTAGACCACAAATGGAAATGTGTCGACCTCTCAGGAAACATCTGCCCCCATAGGTATAGAACAAGATAGCCCCCAGGATAGAGACTTCCCTCGGGAAACATGTGCCCCCATAGGTATAAAACAAGATAGCCCACAGGATAGAGACTTCCCTCAGGAAACATGTGCCCCCATAGGAATACAACAAGATAGACCACAGGATCGAGACTTTCCTCAGGAAACATGTGCCCCCATAGGTATAGTACAAGATAGCCCACAGGATAGAGACTTCCCTCAGGAAACTTGTGCCCCCATTGGTATTGTACAAGATAGCCCACAGGATAGAGACTTCCCTCAGGAAACATGTGCCCCCATAGGTATAGTACAAGATAGCCCACAGGATAGAGACGTCCCTCAGGAAACATGTGCCCCCATAGGTATAGTACAAGATAGCCCACAGGATAGAGACTTCCCTCAGGAAACATGTGCCCCTATAGGTATAGTACAAGATAGCCCACAGGATAGAGACTTCCCTCAGGAAACATGTGCCCCCATAGGTATAGTACAAGATAGCCCACAGGATAGAGACTTCCCTCGGGAAACATGTGCCCCCATAGGTATAGTACAAGATAGCCCACAGGATAGAGACTTTCCTCAGGAAACATGTGCCCCCATAGGTATAGTACAAGATAGCCCACAGGATAGAGACTTCCCCTCAGGAAACATGTGCCCCCATAGGTATAGTACAAGATAGCCCACAGGATAGAGACTTCCCCTCAGGAAACATGTGCCCCCATAGGTATAGTACAAGACAGCCTTCCCTCAGGAAACATGTGCCCCCATAGGTATAGTACAAGATAGCCCACAGGATAGAGACTTCCCTTGGGAAACATGTGCCCCCATAGGTATAGTACAAGATAGCCCACAGGATAGAGACTTTCCTCAGGAAACATGTGCCCCCATAGGTATAGTACAAGATAGCCCACAGGATAGAGACTTCCCCTCAGGAAACATGTGCCCCCATAGGTATAGTACAAGATAGCCCACAGGATAGAGACTTCCCCTCAGGAAACATGTGCCCCCATAGGTATAGTACAAGATAGCCCACGGGATAGACACTTCCCCTCAGGAAACATGTGCCCCCATAGGTAATTGAAAAAGGTCTAGAATATGGGACTATTCACTTTCTTAGATTACAGATATGTTTAGCAATAGTAAAGCCTGCTGTGGGTGAAGCCTTTCTGGGGACCTTTATTGCGTCAATGTGGGTCTATGAGGGGCAGAGATTTGTACATCAGTTCAATTATTTGCTTTTTATAATGACTCAAATATAAATGGAGACATTTCTGCTCTTCGACATAAAACCCTGCCTAACATCACCAACAGGGAACATTTATGCAGTTCACCGTGTTTGATGTTTATTTGAAACCATGACTTTGCTTAGGGGAGTTTGCATTTGAATCGCTGCCAGAGCCTCTCCGCCATGAATCGCGTTTCCTCCCACGACACATAAAAGGATAATTTGCGAAGGTTACTGTCAAAAACCTAATTACTTGTTGAAATGTCGTTTTTTATCATGTTGCTTTTGGAATCAGAAGCAGCTCAATGCTGAAGGCATTCCACACTAAAATTGAATTTATTGGCTAATCATAACATCAATCAATTAAACGCATGAATTATTGATGCAGGCGCTGCAAGTGCTTGGAGATCACGTGTGGTCCAAACAAACATGAGCACGCGGTTCCATATCTACAAGGCAAGGCACAGCAGGTGAAAAAAGCAGCCCTTTTGTGGCAGGCTGACGGATCAGCTCCCCCTAATCCGAACTGCACATGGAAAAGCTGGCCTATTGAATAGTTAATTTGCAAGATAAGCAGAAGTATGGGTTACAAATCGTCCTCGAAGCATTGAGTCTGCCCAACAACCACTTCCGCAAGGCTCAAAATAATACCCATTATTTATGCTCTTTCGCATGGTATATGTTATACTGAAATGTAATGCAGTGAGTTGCTTTAGTGCATGCTGGACACAAATTCACTTGGCCTGTCCTTTCAAACACACACACACACACACACACACACACAGACAGACAGACACACCCCCAACCGCCCGCCCCCCCCCCTTCAAAATGTCAAATAGGGTCTGTGAATGCTTGTTCGCCAGTAAGGAGGGGTTAAAAAAAAGACCCCGACAGAAGTTATAGAGAGAACAATCTAAATTGGTGTTTAGCAAGGATCACAACCAATAACTGGTGGGTAACAATGGTACAACAACAGTAAGCTAGAGGAAACATTAAGTGCTGAAACGAGTGTGTCACCAAGGCTTGCTACTGACCCAAGAGGATGCCTCAGGGCTACTCGGTGATTATAGTTGAGCCACACTTGTACATGAAAGCAAGGGGGCTAGTACTTCCCAGAATGTGAAGTCATGAAGCCTACTGGGGGCTATGTCCCTGGACATATTTCTTCGAATCGGGAATCCTGAAAGCCCAGGTACTATTTGAGTAAAGCCTATCCTTACACTGTTAGTATAGTCATTAATCTTGTGTATTAGATGGAACCCTAGATACTTTAGGCGTTCATCCAGCAACATCCTGTTACTTGCAAATTAACGTGCACTTGTGGCTCCGATGTGTTCTGTTGTTCCTACACCGCAAGTCTCAGGATGCAACGTGTCTCTTCAACAACTGGTTCCTCTTGGAATGCTCTGAAAAATGGATATCATATCCCAACATACAGCCTTTGTCCAATGTTTTCTCTAGGAGTTAGGAATCAGTATTTCGGTATGTGTCATGTTCACAGTAGCAGGCTTCATCATTGCCTTTGAAAGTATTTCGCATGTCCTGCTCTAGGCCCAATCTGTACCGTTACTCTTTGGACTTACATACAGCGAACAACTTTTGTTCACTCAGTAAATGTTTCTCAGTTTACTCTGGACTTCATATCCCAGCATGCAGAGTTGATCGTTTTTCCTGGTGCATTCTGAGAAATCGATATGTTGTCCCATTTGTAGCCATACAACGATTTTTGTTGTACTTTCCCTGCTCTCCCATGTGCATCAGGCGTCCTACCCCTGTACTCATGAGGCAGGCTTACTCCTTGGGATGCAGTGTTGTTCTCCTAGAATACCACACCAGAGTATTTCAGGTTCTTTCTCATGATGCTGGGTTCCCCTTTTCCCCTCGCCAGGGGTTTGAGAAGATAACTGCATGGCTTCTCCTTCACCTCTATCTGGACTGTCACTGCTCTACTCATTTCTCCACATAGCTGGGTGATTTCCACTCAAGAGCCTTGCTCGACTACCGTGAACCACCTCTTCCACTCCGGCTTTAAATCATCTATGTGACAGAATCCTTCAAATGCTGTTCCACTTCTCTATGGTTTCTTCCTCATGTCTTCTTTGGTCTCTGCCCAACATGAAATATGACTTTTAGTGTCGGACCAGGATATCACCCTCACCATCTCCCT